>NC_090021.1:223085377-224503377 GCF_037176765.1 Anolis sagrei | reverse complement strand
TGTATGTACCTATGTGTACTGGGTACTTTGCTGGCTCTGTTAGGTAATAATGTAACAACTGATGACATTTTGAGCATGGCTTTCCAACAAATTATTGATCTAGCTGAATTATTATCCAGATCTGGATTCCAGGGCACTTTGGATCAAGGTATAATACAAACTGAATCCCAAATTAAAATTGTATGGAATGTGACCATCCTTAGTGCTTACTACTTCTCTTAAGCACTGACCAAGGCGAAATATGAAGATGATTGCCCTGCTCTCACCTGCATTTGTGGGGACAGGTTTGTAAATCACCTTTTGATTTGCATACATTAATGACACACAACCCCTAATGTTAGTACAACACTTATTTTACTTGTTCTACAATCCTTAGGTTCAATATAATCTTTTGTCTCTTGGTGAAAAATCCTTCAATGACCCAAATATAGAGACCAATAGGGTTTGAAAAGGCCAATGCTGAAACATTTGATTGAAGCCCAAATATAAACCTTTGAACATTGTAGCTACTCCTTTTAATTCAATGTCTTTTGATCCTCTGTATAACTACTAGTGTGATATGGTTCTGAAATAACTTGGTGATGATGGCCACAGATAATTTGGCAGAACAGAAAGAAGCTAAAAGATGAGTGTAGCACTAAAGACATCCTTTGATAATTCTGAAACAATCTTACAGAGACATCTGCATGGTGTACCATGAAAGGCAAGGGAATAAATTAGCAAATATACTAGAGTTTGAGGTTGTAAACTTGCAAAGTCTCTAAATAACCTGTTAGGAAAGAGTACATTTTGACAATTATACCTTGGTACAGTGCAAGTGCAGGGGGAGAGTATCCCACCATGTTCCAACTACCATTGCTCTGGATCCAAAGGAACAGATGCTGTGAACTAGCTAATATCATGCAGCCCAATTATATTATTATTATTATTATTATTATTATTATTATTATTATTACTTTATTTGTACCCCGATAGCATCTCCCGAAGGATTCGATGCGGCTTACACAGGCCGAAGCCCCAAAACGTAATACAACAATACAATACCTAAAGCAAATTAAAAACAGTTAAGCAGAAAACAATAACAGTAACAATACAACAAGACACTATTAAAACTGGGCCGGCCAGAGTAGGGGTACAGGATTAAAAGTGCTGATGTGGCGGGAGGAATGTAGGATTATAAAGTAAGTGCAGTGTGCAGTGATCTTGGTTCTACTAAAGTGCTTCTAGGACTTGGTGCTGGAGGTTCCTAATCTGAAAAGGCACGTCGGAACAGCCAGGTTTTCAAATTCTTTCTGAAAACTGCCAATGTAGCGGCCTGTCTGAGATCTTTCGGGAGGGCGTTCCAAAGTCGGGGGGCCACCACAGAAAAGGCCCTGTCTCGCATCCCCACCAAGCGCGCTTGCGACGCGGGCAGAATCACGAGCAGGGCCTCTCCAGATGACCGGAGTGAGCGTGTGGGTTTGTAGACAGCGATACGGTCACGCAGGTAGGGTGGTCCCAAACCGTTCAGGGCATTGTAGGTAAGCACCTGCACCTTAAATTGGGCTCAGAAAATAAACGGCAGCCAGTGGAGCTCCTTAAACAGGAGGGTTGACTTCTCTCTGTAATGAGCCCTGGTTAACATCCTGGCCACTGCCCGTTGGACCAGTTGGAATTTCCGAGCCGTTTTCAAGGGCAGCCCAATGTAGAGCACATTTCAGTAATCCAATCTAGAGGTGACCAAGGCATGGACCACCCTGGCCAGATCAGCCTTCGTGAGGTACGGACGCAGCTGGCACACAAGTCTCAATTGTGCAAAAGCCCTCCCGGACACCGCCGACACCTGAGCCTCAAGCGTGAGCGATGAGTCCAAGAGGACTCCCAAGCTATGGACCTGTGGCTTCAGGGGGAGTGTAACCCCGTCCAACACAGGTAGCCACCCTATACCCCGACCTGGTTTGCGATCGACCAGGAGGACCTCTGTCTTGTTGGGATTGATCTTCAGCTTGTTCGTCCTCATCCAGATAGACACAGCGGCCAGGCACTCGTCCAACACCCGAGAGGCCTCTTTGCAATTAGGTGGAAAAGAGTAGTAGAGTCGTGTGTCATCTGCGTAGAGATGGCACCTAACTCCAAAACTCCGGATGACCTCTCCCAGCAGTTTCATGTAGATGTTAAAGAGCATGGGAGAAAAATAGAGCCTTGCGGGACCCCACAGGTCAAAGGCCAGGGATCCGAGCAGGCGTCTCCCAACTTCACCATCTGGGTTCGTCCCTCCAGGAAGGACCGGAGCTATGACAGAACCATGCCCCCGAGACCCATCCCAGAGAGGCGACCCAGAAGGATACCATGATCGATGGTATCGAAAGCCGCTGAGATGTCCAAGAGAACCAACAGAGTCACACTTATTATTTATTTATTTATTTATTATTTGCATTTGTTGACCGCCACTCTCAGCCCAAAGGCGACTCGTGGCGGTGTACAGAACACAGAACATAAAGACAACAGTTACAATAAATCAGAGTCATAACACACAACTTACTAACAACAAATAATTAAGCTAAAAATCCGCTTCGTCTTGTTTGGGTCATAATCCGTCTCGTCGTTTTAGTCCATTCCGGTGGTCATTCCAAAACACAGCACTTAATTGAAGGCCTTTTCAAAGAGCCAGGTTTTCAG
Source organism: Anolis sagrei (assembly GCF_037176765.1). Lineage (NCBI taxonomy): Eukaryota > Metazoa > Chordata > Lepidosauria > Squamata > Anolidae > Anolis > Anolis sagrei. Next base: position 224,500,719 of record NC_090021.1, on the reverse strand, counting down.
GCCCTTACGGAAGGCCATGAGGGAGGGCGCCTGTCTAATTTCCGCAGGGAGGGAGTTCCACAGCCGGGGGGCCACCACCGAGAAGGCCCGTTCTCTAGTCCCCACCAAGCGTGCCTGTGAGGCAGGCGGGACCGAGAGAAAGGCCTCCCCGGATGATCTCAAGGTCCTCGTGGGCTGATAGGCCGAGATGCGGTACTCAAGGTATTTTGGGCCGGAACCGTTTAGGGCTTTGTAGGTAAGCACCAGCACCTTGAATTGGGCCCGGTAGCTGATCGGCAGCCAGTGGAGCTGGGACAGCAAGGGCGTTGTGCGCTCCCTGCGTCCCGCTCCGGTTAACAACATGGCTGCCGCGCGCTGGACTAGCTGAAGCTTCCGGGCCGTCTTCAAGGGCAGCCCCACGTAGAGAGCGTTGCAGTAGTCGAGGCGGGATGTGACCAAAGCGTGTACCACCGTGGCCAAGTCAGACTTCCCAAGATACGGGCGCAGCTGGCGCACGAGCCGAAGCTGTGCAAATGCTCCCCTGGTCACCGCCGAAACCTGGGGATCCAGGCTCAGCGATGAGTCCAGGGTCACACCCAAGCTGCGAACCTGCGCCTTCAAGGGGAGTGCGACCCCGTCCAGCACAGGCTGTAACCCTATACCCTGTTCGGCCTTACGACTGATCAGGAGTACCTCTGTCTTGTCTGGATTTAATTTCAGCTTGTTCGCCCTCATCCAGACCGTCACAGCGGCCAGGCACCGGTTCAGGACTTCGACAGCCTCCTTAGTAGCAGGCGGAAAGGAGTGACAGAGTTGGACGTCATCTGCGTACAGGTGACACCGCACCCCGAAACTCCGGATGATCTCACCCAGCGGCTTCATGTAGATGTTAAACAGCATGGGGGACAGTATGGAGCCCTGAGGAACACCACAGGTCAAAGGCTGTGGTGCTGAACAGGAGTCCCCCAATAACACCTTCTGGGTACGACCCTCCAGAAATGACTGGAGCCACCGCAAAGCGGTGCCCCCAAGACCCATCTCTGCAAGGCGTCCCAGAAGAATACCGTGGTCGACGGTATCGAAGGCCGCTGAGAGGTCCAGGAGCACCAACAGGGACACACTCCCCCTGTCTAGCTCCCGGCGGAGATCATCCACTAAGGCGACCAAGACCGTCTCGGTACCATGTCCCGGTCTGAAGCCAGACTGTGCCGGATCCAGATAATCCGTGTCTCTCAAGAATACCTGGAGTTGTGAGGCCACCACGCTTTCCATGACTTTGCCCAAGAAGGGAAGATTGGAAACAGGCCGAAAGTTGTCAAATTTAGTGGGGTCCAGTGATGGTTTCTTCAACAGCGGCTTTATAATAGCCTGTTTTAGGCTCGCTGGAATCGTGCCTTCCCGAAGGGAGGCATTAACCACCACCGTTACCCACTCAGCCAATCCCCCTCTGGCCTCTTTCAGAAGCCAGGATGGGCAGGGGTCTAGGATGGACGTGGTGGGTCTCATTCCTCCAAGTATCTTGTCCACATCCTCGGGTTTCACAAGCTGAAAAGAATCCATCAAAATAGGACAAGCAGGTGCTTGTGTCACATCCGCAGAGACTGCATTTAATGTGGCGTCCAGCCCAGAACGGATCAAAGCGACTTTGTCTGCGAAGAACCGAGCAAATGCTTCACAGCGCGTGCCCGAGTTGTCAGGGCTCCCACCTGAGGTAGGGGGAGTTAAAAGGCCTCTGACAATCCGGAACAACTCCGCCGGACGGTTTTTTGCAGACGCAATAGTAGCCGCAAAGAAAGTTTTCTTTGCGGCTTTTATTGCCGCGGCATATGCCCTTAAGAAGGACACAAACCGTGCTCGATTTGGCTCGCTTGGATCCGAGCGCCACACGCTCTCTAGTTCCCTCTTCCTTCGCTTCATCGCTGCCAGCTCCTCAGTGAACCAAGGAGCTGGTTTAGCTCGGTTACTTGAGAGGGGACGTTCCGGAGCGATCCTGTCAATTGCCCTGGTCATCTCCCCATTCCAGAGAGCGACCAAGGCCTCGACATGGTCACCTACCGAGGTGGCGGGAAAATCCCCAAGAGCCGTCAGGAATCCGTTCGGATCCATAAGCCTCCTGGGGCGGACCATCTTAATGGGTCCTCCACCTTTGCGGAGGTTAGGGGGCGCAGTGAGCCTAAATCTGATCAGGAAGTGGTCGGTCCATGGCAACGGAGAGATGGACAACTCCTCCACACCGCCACCTTGCTCCCATCCCTGGCAGAAAACCAAGTCCAATGTGTGTCCAGCACAGTGGGTGGGGCCAGTTATTTGTTGGGACAGCCCCATGGTTGCCATGGCAGACATGAAGTCCTGAGCCGCTCCTGAGAGGGCCGTCTCGGCATGGATGTTGAAGTCCCCCAGCACAAGGAGCCGTTGGGACTCCACCACCAGGCTCGAGACCACCCCCGCTAGCTCAGGCAGGGAGACTGTAGTGCAGCGAGGTGGACGGTACACTACAAGAATCCCTATTCTGTCCCGGTCACCCACCCTCAGGTGGACGCATTCGAAATTTGTGGTCTGCGGGATGGGGCTCCTGGTCAGATGGATGGAATCTCTGTAGACCACTGCGACCCCGCCTCCCCGTCCTCCGGCTCTTGGTTGGTGTTGCATGGAGAAGCCTGGGGGACAGAGCAGGGAGAGGTTTACGCCCCCCGCTTCATCCAACCAGGTCTCCGTGATGCACGCCAGATCTGCCCGCTCCTCCAGGATTAAATCTTGGATCCAAGTTGTTTTTCCGTTGACAGACCTGGCGTTCAACAACACCACCTTCAAGCCAGAGGGCCCGCTCACCTGGTTACACCAATTTACCTTAGGAGACCGGTTGGGGGTTGTTAATATGGATGAGCAGTCCGAATTAGGCCGAATTCGAGGTCTCCATTTCCCGCATCTCCTCCTTCCCACCACGACCTCTATGGGGGCCCCTCGGCTCATGGAACTCCTCCCCTCCTCCATGCCGCAATCTAATGCCAAGGTCTTTCTTCCAGCTGTATTCGTTGTTTGACTTTCCGGTCTTAGCCAGTTTACATTCCTCCCCACTACCCTCCTCCCCACCTCATTTTTATTTATAGGGTCCCACCCACCTCCCCCCCTGTCCGTCACACTATATAATAGTAACAGGGAAAGCACACAGAGGGGGATGGGGGACCACATAGATAACAGCAGTACTAGGCGGTGTTGGATGTACTGGCCACACCACTAGAATAGTTCGTAAAGTGCACAATAAAAGCTAGATCTAAAGTGCAGTCGCTATAGTACCTAAAGTGCCATAGTTAAAGTGCAGTAGCTAAGGTGCTAAGGTGCGGCACGGAGGGCTGGGAGGGGGCGAAAGTGCTAATGTGGTTGGCGGCACGGCAGGCGCCTTAAAGTGCTCTTATCGTAAAGTGCTGTAACTCGACCGATATAAGCCCGGAATGTACAAGCTGGTGTATAATCACCCTCCTAAAGGGCTGAGGTGATGATCTGTTAACTTCAAGCTAATTATGACCCAGATGGGGTCTCAAGACGGTCGAAGTGAAGCGGATGGGGCTTCCGGGGATGGTAACTCGGCATGGGCAGCACGGTTTGTTGGCCACCAAAACTACACACTCTGAACTAATACAGAGGAAGCCCGCCTAAAGGTCTACACAAGGCTAGCAGAGGTCTACACAATGGTCTACACAGGGTTACACAAAGAGCTGCACAGCGGAGGTCAACACAGTATTAGGTCTGCACAGAAAGGCCCAAAAAGGTCAGCACAAGATGTCTGCGATGATAGCGCGTCAGCAGAGGAGGCCGTGGATCCGCCGCTCCACAACGGCCCAGCGGGGCAGTTGCCGTGGTCTGATGAAAATGGCGGCGGCAGTGGAGGCGGGTCCCAGCGGTGGTGACTCACCAGCTGGATGTAGTGGCCGCGGCCTAGTAAAGGCTGGTGGCAGCAGCTCCGGCGGTGGCGGAGGTGGCCCGGCGATGGAGGCGGGCTTCTGCGGCGATGGTTTGGTTAAACAGCAGATGGGCTCATCCAGCAGCGTTTGGCGGTGGGACGAAGCGGGGCCCCGTGGCCTAGTGGCAGCCTAATGGAGGCTGGCGGCAGCAACCCCGGCAGCGGCGGCGGCCGCAGCTTGAAAAAGGCGGCGGCAGTGGAGGCGGGTTTCCACAAAGATGACTCACCCGCAGGCTGTGATGGCCGCGGCCCAGTGGAGGCTGGCGGTGGTAATCCCCGGCGGCGGCAGCCGCGACCCGACGATGGAGGCGGGGCTCCGCGGCGATGGTTTGGCGAAACGGCGACGGCCCCTGCAGCATCAGCTGGGGCCCGTCCAGCAACGGGCAAAGCGAAGCGAAGCAACCCGGCAGCGCGGCAGCAGCCCGACGGCCAACCCCGCCTAATGGCGGCGGCTCCCAACGGCGGCGACTCCCCAGCTGAACGAGGGTGCCGAACGAGGCCGACAGCGGCAGCTCCGGAGGCGGCGGCCCGGCGATGGAGGCGGGCTTCTGCGGCCTCAGCAGCAGCCCAGCAAGCCACGGCCCAGCGGTGGCGGCCCGGCCTCTCAGCCGAGGTTGGAAACAACGGCGGCCCCAACGGCGGGGGCAGCAGCCCGACGGCCAACCCCGCCTAATGGCGGCGGCTCCCAACGGCGGCGACTCCCCAGCTGAACGAGGGCGCCGAACGAGGCCGACAGCGGCAGCTCCGGAGGCGGCGGCCCGGCGATGGAGGCGGGCTTCTGCGGCCTCAGCAGCAGCCCAGCAAGCCACGGCCCAGCGGTGGCGGCCCGGCCTCTCAGCCGAGGTTGGAAACAACGGCGGCCCCAACGGCGGGGGCAGCAGCCCGACGGCCAACCCCGCCTAATGGCGGCGGCTCCCAACGGCGGCGACTCCCCAGCTGAACGAGGGCGCCGAACGAGGCCGACAGCGGCAGCTCCGGAGGCGGCGGCCCGGCGATGGAGGCGGGCTTCTGCGGCCTCAGCAGCAGCCCAGCAAGCCACGGCCCAGCGGTGGCGGCCCGGCCTCTCGGCCGAGGGTGGAAACAACGGCGGCCCCAACGGCGGGGGCCCCCCCGACGGCCCCAACGGCCCAGCGGCCCAGCGGAGGCCCGGGGCGAACCACGCTCAGCGTCAAAAGATGTCCGGCGCCCGAAACTCAACGGCGGCGAGGTTGCAATCCAAGCGTCCAGGTGAGCCAGCCGCGATGCAATGGTGGCCGTCCCGGCTTTTCTCGGCCTTTTTTCCGGCTTCCTGGGTCCCCTCCCGGTTTTAAACCCCTTTATCAGGGGCCTGAGATCCGGGGGTCTCTCTCCCCTTAGTCTGAGATGGGTTGGTAAGGGGGAGGTTCAGGATTCCTCCGGATTTTGTTGTTGGAAAATTAGGCAGCTCTGAGTTCCCCGCTGCTTGCCTCCATGGAGGTCATCCACCAAGGCGACCAAGGCTGTCTCGGTGCCGTGACCAGGCCTGAAACCAGACTGTGACTGATCTAGGTAGTTCATGTCATCCAAAAAGCCTATAATTATATATATTATATATTATAGGTGGTGATCTGAATTTAGATCTCTATAAGGGTAGGATCAATAAGAAGACTGGGAAAATGAGGGGAGAAAATAAAATTAACCTTAAAAAATGGAATCTTCGTGATGTTAATGAAAGATTAGGACAAAAAGTCGACACCCCCACATATTACTCTGCTAGGCATAATTCCTTTTCCACTCTAGATTATTTCCTTATTGGTAATAATAATGTGTTACCCATTGTGGAGACATCAGTTGGGAATAGGTGGCCAGGAGATCATGCCCCTCTTTTTCTTAGAGTGGGTAACATAAGTAGGAGAAAGGAATATAAATGGAGATTTAATCCACTAGTAACAGCCAAGGAACAGGATAAACAAGAGCTAAAAGCGGAAATCAAGCAATTCTTTGAAATTAATAGATCCCCTGATTTAAAAGAAAATATAATTTGGGATGCATTCAAAGCCGTTATTAGAGGGAAATGTATCACAATGGAAATAGGTATTAAAAAAATTAAAACAAAAAAAGAGGAGGTAAAACAGAAAGGGGATAAACTATTTCAAAATTTTCAAAAAAAAACCCCAACAGATCAAAATAAGGAAAGATGGAAGGAGAACAGGAAGATAATAGAAGAGTTAGAGGAAATTGAATTAACAAAAAAATACCTGTTTGTAAAAAATGATTTCCAAATTAACTCCATAAATAATACTAAAAGATTAGCTAGCTACCTTAAATCAAGGAAAGGAAGGAATAAGATAGTAAAATTAAAAGATGCAAAAGGACAAATGAAAACCAAAGAGGAGGATTTGAGAGAAATAATGGCTAGTTATTATGAAAATTTATATTCGGATACAGAAATTGAGAAAGCTGAGGGAATTATCACGAGAAAATTAGACCTCCAAGCACAATCAAAACTGAATAGACCTATCACTAGTAAGGAAATCGAAGAGGTCATTAACAATCTTAAACCAAACTCCTCTCCTGGACCGGATGGCTTTACGTCTAATTTTTACAAAATATTCAATTTAGAAATTACCCCTCATTTAGAAATTTTATTCAATGAGATATTAAAAAATAAAATTATCCCAGGAACATGGAAGAAATCTGAAATAATTACAATTCTGAAACCTAGCAAAGATGAAACCAACCCAAACTCATATAGACCAATTACTCTGTGCAATGTAGATTATAAAATTTTTTACAAAACTTCTTGCAAATAGACTGGCTGATATAATTCCAAATTTAATAGGTGAAGACCAATATGGGTTTATCAAAAATAGAAGATTAGCTGATCCTATAAGAAATATCCTAAATATAATTAATCATGCTACCAGGGAAAAAGAGAAACTTTTGTTACTAAAACTAGACGTGTATAAAGCATTCGATACGGTCAACCATCAATATTTGCATAAAGTTTGTAAAGACTTTAATTTGGGAAAACAATTCTGCAAAATAATAAAGGAACTCTATAAAGATAACCAAACACAAATATTGATTAATGGGACCAAAACAAGAATTATTAAGATTAATAGTGGAACAAAGCAAGGATGCCCTCTTTCCCCCATCCTATTTGCACTGGCAATAGAACCCCTAGCTAATCTAATTAGAAACAATGTTAATATTGAAGGTATAAAAATAGGGACAGAAGTAATGAAAATCAACCTTTTTGCAGACGACGCCATGGTGTTATTAGGGTCACCAGAGGACTCTATAAAGGTAGTTACAAATACAATAAAGAAATTCGAGAAATTATCAGGATTGGCCATTAATATACAAAAATCGGAAATATTACACAAAAATTTGACTCCTAAAGAGTTAAAAGAAATCCAGAGTATTACAGGGATAAAACTAGGAGAGAAGAAGATAAAATATTTGGGTGTATATATTCCCAAAAACCTTAACAATATAATCCAATCTAATTATAATAGCTTATGGAAAAAAATAAACAAACAGATGGGTAGTTGGAAAAAACAAAATTGGGATATATCAAGCAAAATTAAAATGGTTAAAATGGTGATTCTCCCCAAATTTTTATTCCTGTTCCAAGCACTCCCATGTAGTATCCCCATCAAAATTATTCAAAAATGGGATTCTTCGATTAAAAATTGGATAGAAGGAACAAATAAAAATCGTATTCCCAAATCAGTATTTTATTCCTTAGAAGAGAATGGAGGATGGGGTGCCCCTAATTTACAGAATTATTTCGACGCCTGCCAATTAATAAGACTGATAGAACTAGATTTTGATTATTCAAGAAGATGGGCTAGAATTGAAAAAGCAATAAATGGATGGAACTACTGTTTATGTTTAAAAGGACGGGTTGATAAAAAAAATCTTAACAGAAACTAAAGGGGGACCATTGATCTCATCTTTGGAATGTTGGAAAAAATGGCAAAACAAACTACAAATTAATAGGGTAGATATACTCCCAATAGGGTTTCTAGACAATAGAAAAGAACAAACATTTGGTAAGGTTATAACAAAGTTGAAACAGAATGGAATGAATCTGATAAAAGACCTCTTGAACTCAGATGGGACAATTAAGGATTGGGAGACAATAAAGGGTAAATGCGGTCAAGGTAATTGGCTTCTTTGGAATGGATTAAAACAAAGGATCATTAAAGAGAAGAAAAAAGAAGGCCCTGAAACAGCCCTAGACCAAATCCTAAAATGGAAAATAGAAAAGGAGAAAGGGCTGATGGGGTTTATTTATAAGAAATTAATTGGAATACAATATAACTTGATAGAAATATGGAAAGAAGATTTAAATAATAAAGTTTTAGAAATAGAAAATTGGATTGACTCAATTAAAAGTCTTAAGCATATAAAGATCAGAGAAACGCAAAGGAAATTATTGACTAGATGGTACAGAACCCCAATTAAAATAGCCCAGATGACAAAAAACACCGCAAAACTTTGTTGGCATGGATGTGGGAAAATTGGCTCTTATTCCCACATGTGGTGGGAATGTGATAGAGTACAAGAGTTCTATAGCAAGGTAATGAATGAAATGGAAGACATAATAGGATATAAACTGGCTTTGAATAAAATAGAACTTTTTACAAAGAAATTAGACAAAAAAGATAATTGCAAAGGTTGGGAGGAAATTATAAAATACATGATATTAGCTGCCCAAGCAACTGTAGCGTTGGGGTGGAAAGATTATAGAAAATGGGAGGTTAAAAAATGGTATGAGTATTTAGCAGAATATATGCTCCACGAGTACATCTACGAAAAAAGAAGCAAATACACAACAAGCCGACTTAAGAAAACTTGGATGCAGAAATGGGAAAGACTGATAGAAAAAGTGGAAGGAAATGAAAGATACAAGGTGCTAAACAATTCTCTTTATACAATTGTTCAATTAAATTAAGTTCTGAATTAAGGTATTTATTTACTGTTCCCTGAAGGGTGGGGGAGGGGGGAGGAGGGGTGTAAAATCGTAAGACACAAGGGTAAGGTGAAGGGGAGACAGATAAGAGCACTAGGTAATTATAATGTGATATGTGTTATATGGTATGTGATATGTTTCCAGAATGTAATTTAGTAACTGAATTTCTAACAATGAGTGGATGTGATGGTACTATACTTGTGTCGGAAAATTCAAATAAATAAATTTATATTAAAAAAATGTCATCCAAAAAGCCCTGGAGCTGGGAGGCGACCACCCGCTCCAGCACCTTACCCAAAAAAGGGAGGTTGGAGATTGGCCTGTAATTGTTCAGCACCGTGGAGTCAAGGGAAGCCTTTTTGAGGAGTGGGCGAACCACCCAATATCATAGGGAGACTGTCAGGGACCCACCTGCTCAATATCATTTCTCCAATACATTTTTTAAACTTTTTAATGTATTTATTTGATTTATATCCCAAGGAGGGACTCAAAATGACAGCAACCAGTCAGATGAGTCATCCCAACACCAAATTTATACAGATAAACAGAATGGTGTTGGTCTGTGAAATAGCTTAGATTTACAAAAGCAATAGTGGCATGCTGTGCATGGCAAATACTTCCTGTCATTATGCATGTCATTTCCAGTTTTGTTATAAAAGGTCACCAACCAAGGCTGTTAAAAGCTTACTAACAAATTGAAATAATTATCCTGATAGTACTCTGTGAGTTTGCCTTTGGATACAGTGGTTCCCTGGAGCCTTTTAACACAGTTGCATCTGACCCATTCATAATGGATCAAAATGGATCCATTTGGATCAAAAGCAGATAAACATTTTAATGGCTTGGAAATTAACTTAGTTTCTTGATGAAAGTTTGTCTTTTGTGAAACAAGCAGACTCCAGCACAAAATTAATGGTAAGTTTAGATCATCCCTAAAAGTGTGGTCTTGAGAAAGATACACAGCTAAGCTTATCCTCCTTTAAAAAGAAAATGTATTCCCCCATATATATTTTTTTCTTTTGTGGTTCTGGAGGCCACCAAAAATAGCTTGTGACCATGTGACGCACTAGTTCTACTTTTCCTACCCCAGTCCCAGACCAATGTGCTGCTACCCCATCTTTTTAAAATGCAATTAATATGTCTGATAGCAGAAAATAAAACACATGGTTTTTCTACACTGCCATATAATGTAGTTTCAAACTATATTATATGGTTAGCCTAGACTCAGGTCCCATCTATGCTGTCATGTAATACAGTTCGAAACTGCATTGTATGTTCAGTGCAAACTAGAGTTGTGTGAGAAAATCGTTTCTCCCATTTGATTCATTTATTTCGTTTCCTTCACTTCTTTCATTTCTTCAGGCGCACAGAACAGGAACACCCCTCCCAGTATGAAAATCAGCTCGACATGAAAGCAAGCAGAAGCGGGTTCCCAGCTCCTGACCTGTTTTTTGGCATCACAGAGTAAGAGGCGCTTGGCTGCACACCCTGGCAGGTGCAGGCGCTCCTGCATGCCACACAAATACTCTCCTTGGAAAGAGAGGCTGTGTATGACATGCAGGCCCAGAACTCCCATTGACATCCCCTTTCACTGCCATAGCTCTATACTACACAGTGATGGAAGTTGTAGTTCAGTGAAGCATCAGTACTATTTAGTAAAAAAAAAAAAGGCTAAAAGCTTGTAAAACTATAACTCCCATTATTCCATAGCATTGAAGCATGGCAGTTAAAGGGAGTGACAAACTGCATCAATCTACAGTATAGATGCACCAAGGAGCTCCACCATAGGAACTCCAATTTTTAAGTCCAGTCCATTAATTTAAAGGATCTCTTTAACAAAATGACTGGGGTGAGCGTGGGAATGAGAAAACTGAAGAAGGGAGCGGCCATCACAAAGATATTTCAAGCTCTTTTTCTAGATGGCATTTCTTCTTTAAAGTAAATTCTTTGTTCTGTCTTTCTAACAGCTTGATCTTAATGGTTTTAAACATTTTATTGTATACTTACATACATTTGATGTTCTTTTTTTAAGGTTTTAAAACTGCAAAAGCAATTTTAAACTCAGGAAGCAAATTTTGACTGGCATCATGTTAGTTTTATGCACCAACATTATATCAGTGTATTTATTTTGCCTTTTTTTGTGGGGAATGTTATTGTGGAGTGAGAAATTCAATATCAGCTTCAGACAATGATCCAAATTTTCCCAAATCATTTCCTTTTTACCCCTCAATGTGTTTGGTGGGATGAAGTGGCAGGGCAGGCAACAAAGCTTCCAGCTTCAACATTATCACATCCACACTGCCATCTCCTCTCCAGTGATTTGTAAATTGCCATATTGGAGGGCATAGAATGCAAAAGTTTTTAAAAATATTTGATAAATATTAAATATTATGTTCACAATTCTGCTTCATACAATGTTACAGTGATGGAACTTCTTAACATTCTAATTTATGCTCTTGTTAAAATGCAGTGACCAAAAATGCTCCTAAATAGATGCTGCATAAACTTAACCTCTCTTACTATGGAGGGCTTTCTGTAATACTAGGGAACCAAAAAGCAAGCAAATAAGTGTCTGGCCTTCTTCTCGCAGTGAGGTACTTCAGGACTGTCACAACTGCTGGTACACAAAGCACCTCATCGTTGGGAGAGGGCTGGAAGCTTTCTCACTCACTGCTCAACTCCTTACCTCACAGGTCTATCTTACAAATTCATAAATACCGAACAGGATGTCAATCTATGGAGATGTGCTTAAGTGACTTAATATTATGCAAAACATTAACAAAATATTCCCATAAGGTACATCACTGCATAAACACCATAGAATTAATTAGTGACTAGTCTGTAGGCTTGGTTGATCAAGAAAAAAAATGGTTCCAAACTTGTTTCATATAAAAATTTTGTTTCGATTTAAAAATTATTTCTCAAATTTTCTTGAAAAAAGATCGGAAATAGTAAAAATCTGAATAGCTTTGTTTACTTCGTTAATGGAAGGTGCCCTCCCCCCTGTTAGTTTAAATCTCGCAGTTTCCCTGGCCTCCCTGGCGACAAGCAGTGATGCGGTTTCCCCTCAGTGACCATCAGGAAGAGCTGGGCATAGCTACGCCCACCTCATTTCCCTGCCACCCATTGCCGTTCGCAGTCACCCATCCAGGGAAGGGAAACTGCGAGATTAGTTTTAAAATCTCGTATTTTCCCTTCCCTGGGTGGGTGACTGCGAACGGCGATGGGTGGCAGGCAGGGGAATGAGGTGGGAGTGGCTACGCCCAGCTCTACTTGACGGCCACTGGGGGCGTGGCCTTCAGGAAGAGTTGGCCGTGGCCACGCCCACCTCGCCCTTCCACATTGCGGCTTGTTGCCAGGGGGGCCAGGAAAACTGCGAGATAATGTAAACCTTGACCAGACATCCGAAAATAATTCCGAAAAATGGGTAAATTGTTTCAATTCGTTATTATTCCTCACACTATTCCAGCATGACTCGAAATTGTTTTAAAAGTCATTTAAATACGAATTCATTCCAATTTTAGAAGCTTACGAACCTGATCAACTAAGCCTACTAGTCTGGTCCCTGCTTACGGGAGCCCAATAAAGGATCTATTTTCCTTTTGCACATGAAGCAGCTGACTGAGATTTTCACCCCTCCCATAAATTATCTGCATTGCAACTGTCAAAGCAGGTTACCTGTTGCAATTTCCCACCACTCAAGAGATCAATTGGATAATGGGTGGGAATATCAACCAGTTGCTTCACAAGCTACAGGGGAACAGAACCTGTAGCTTGTGAAGGGACTTGTATGTTCCCTATTTACCCTAAACTAGGAATTACATAGGGATCATAAATAGAAACAGTCACAGATGTGTAATTTATGTTATGCATTAGTGAATTCCACTCATAGTATTCTTGACCATCAATTACATAGTAGATAGCTAGAAGTGCATACTTATGTACATACATGGACAAATGTCATAGGAACAAAGAAGGCCAGCACCTCACTTCTTTTGTCATTGTCCTATAAGCCAACTTGTCAAGAAAAAAATGGGTGTTTGCTCAAGAGTCATGTGCTGTCTTTTTCTTTTCTTGAACTGACAGCCAGACTCCAGCAGTCAACAGGGAACATCTGGTTATGCATAACTTGAACAAATTCTTTGTCTTCATGACAGTCACAACATTCTTCATTTCCCGATTCAAGCAGATACACATTTGTTTTAACGGCTTTATAAATATTTCACTGGGGATGAATCCTGCCGCAAGCGAGTATGCAGTGATATTGATGGGGATTTCCTCACATTTTTTAAGAAACACAAGTGAGATGCAAGCACAGAGCTGTCTCTTTTGTCAGACACTGCTGAGAAAACCACCCAATAAGCTGATAAAATTTGCCCAGTCCTAAACAAATAACTTTAGCTCATACTTCAGCTCTTTGCCTGTACTATTCAAGTTTGAAAACATATTTTGAAAGGGTCCCCCCCCCCCCCCCCCAGATTTCTTGCATGGGAAATCATTTTGTGGCATGCTTTGCCTACCTCTGAGTAAATGTAGTTAAATATTCCATTCTGTCCTATACAGATTTCCTGGGATTTCTGTAATGGGGGGAGGGGATGTCCACTACATGTAAGCACTTGGGTCAAAGCTGCATTCTTGCACTCCATAAAACATTATGTGAGGAAAAGCACACCACCAGTAGAAGCCAGTTGTTTCCTTGTCTGTGGTATGATCACTCTATCTGGGTTGTATTTTAGATTTTAAAGGATCCTTCCAAAGTGCTGAACATATTCTGATATTCTGATGGGAATTTATGACACCATGAACCAATTTAAGACAATAGGAACATGGTTTTTGTGCATTAATCATGATCCACAACCCTATGGCACTTTGGGGGGGGGGGGGCAGTCTGCCTTTGTGGAGTGACAGGGCAAGGAGGACAGAACAGCACCCACAACAGCAATGAGGCGCTGGTTATCCAGAACTGAGAGCATAAAAAAAAAAACATGGCTGACATACTCCCAGCTTAAAAAAAAAACATTTTCGCATTGTATGGCGTCCTTTCATGTGGTAATAGTTCCTGCTATGCAATGGGACATTACAGGGTGCAGTGCCCCGTTTTAACCAGAGACCACATTGTTGAATTTGACATATTGCATGAAATTCAATTGCACATCATGCCAATTATTTTATTTGGTTGTGTATCATGTTAGTGACATAGTTCTGTCATCATAAAGCTAACACCATAGACTGTGATGCAGGATCTTGGAAAGCTAGAGCAACTTGAATAGCTCCTTGAACATCAGAAATCATGTGAGACAGATTCGTCATATCCCCTATTTCCCATCTCATCAAAATCTGAATACAGACTAAATCTAACAAAGCTAGTGTAGTTTATGTGCATGCAACTCGCTTCTGGGTGAGAAACAAAGAATTGATATCTTGCTATCCAAAAAATTTCCACTGCTTGGCTGCGGTCAAGCCTCTGCTGATGCACCTTACAATTGCAGAGGGAACAGCCATAAGATTCAGACCATGACAATCTGGATGCTCTGGACAGCTGGAGGAAGAAAAAGCCAGTGGCATACCACTTGCTAGTGCTGCACCCTTATTTCTTTCCCCTGGCCAAGTAGAGTCAGCTACTTCTCCATGATACAGCTCAACTGCCACCTCCCTCAGCTCCAGTAAATAATAACAACAGAATTTGGGCAGTGTGAGAACACAGAAATGGGCGCATGCAAGAACTATGTACAAACTATAGGAGATCAGCCATTTCAGGCCTTCTGTTAGTGACATGCACTGCATAAATGTGGCCTCTACTTTGGACTCTTTGTGAATGGGTGTGAGGGCCCTTCCAGAGAGGACCCAAAATGCGAGCCCTGTTGGACTTTTATTTGAGGCATCCAAATGACGCCTCAGATAAAATAGGATGAATTCGGGCCAAAACCTTGCTATGTTCTGAGTTAAATAGATATCCCATTAAACCCAGGCCTTTCTGAAAGGCACGAGTCTAATGGGGTATGGGTTCTGCAGTCTCAGGAGTCTGTCCCCACAACCCAATTCCTGAATTCAATAGATGCCCCATCAGACTGAATTAAATAGATATCCCATTAGACCCAGGTCTTCCTGAAAGGCCCAGGTCTAATGGGCCTTTTGGGGACAGACTCCTGGGACTGTGGAAGCAGTCCCAGGAGACTGTCCCCTCAACCCGATTTGCTTCTTTGGGCTCCATGTGCTCGGAGAAGCAAAGATGGCATCCGCCCCCTCTCCTATCCCACCCCAACCACCCCCCAAAGTCCTTAGAATAAGAAGAAACTTACCAGGTGCCACGAGTCCTCTCCTGCAAACCTCATGGTGCATAGAAATGACAACTTGCTCCATCCCCGCCCTCTGGCACATAATTTCTATGTGCCTGGAGGCCTGCTGGAAGGGCCTCATGGCACCTGGTAAGGATCTGACCATGGTGGTCCACACCGTAGTCACCTCCAAATTGAATTACTGCAATGCACTCTACATGGGGCTGCCCTTGAAGACGGCTTGGAAATTTCAATTGGTCCAACAGGCAGCAGCCAGATTACTAACTGGAGCGACTTACAGGGAGTGGTCAACCCCCCTGTTTAAGGAGCTCCATTGGCTGCCGTTCATTTTCTGGTACCAATTCAATGTGCATGTTTTCACCTACAAAGCCCTGAACAGTTTGGGACCCGCTTACCTGCGTGACAGCATTTCTGTTTACAAACCCATGTGATCTCTTCGATCATCAGGAAAGGCCCTGCTCTCGCTCCCTTTCCCCCTTCACAGGCACAACTGGTGGGGATGAGGGAGAGGGCCTTCTCTATGGTGGCTCACCGATTCTGGAACTCACTCCGTAGGGATATCAGACAAGCCCCCACATTGGCAGTTTTTGGAGGAGCTTGAAAATGTGGCTGTTCCAGTGTGCCTTCCCTGAATAAAGGGATCAGTGCCCTGATCTGACTAATTCTTGCCATATGTCCTCTGAAGCACTTTATCTACCCAATTGATTGATGTCCTCACATTACACTCACAAATCCCCCTGTTTAGATATGCTTTATTTCTGTTCACGCCAATGTTTTAAAATGTATTAATCAATTACATCTGGCTCTGCCCGCGGTGTTTCAAATGTTTGTGTGTTATTGCTTATAGGTCAGTTATTATATTGTATTGTGTTTTAGTTGCTTAGTTGCTTTGTTGTTTTATTAATGTATTTGTTGGGCTTGGCCTCATGTAAGCCACCCCGAGTCCCTTGGGGAGATGGTGGCGGGGTATAATAAATTATTATTATTATTATTATTATTATTATTATTATTATTATTATTATTTTGTTTTAAGGGCTTTTTTGGGGGTGGGTGGGTCGGTGGCTCCATGCCAGCACAGATGTAATCACACAGGCATGGGGACACCAACCAGTAAAGCCTGGTTGTTTTGGGCAGGGCGTGGGGACTTAAACCCACTTCAGTCCAGTCTCTAGCCTTCTAAACTTCATCTTAAACCTCTTTCCCTGGCAGCAGTCAAATCCTGGGAGAACCCAGCACTGCTTCTGATTACCTATGGGATGAAGAGGGGGGTGTTTCAATTAAATGAATGAAAGTACAACTAGTTTGGCCTCCCAGAGAAGAAAAAGAAGTGGTTCCTCTATCTGTCAGTACATTATCATTTGTCCCCTGCTTCAAGCTGAGCCTAACAGCTTCTTCATAATCTGAACTGCTTCTTCCCTCTTTCACAATCCTACTGGTAAGCAGTAGGAAGATCCCAACCTGAGGTTTGACAGCTGCCAGATGGCTGGTGTAAACTGCGTAGATGAAGGATTGCACTATGCTTTCTCAATGTAGGATGTTGATATACAGCTTAATGTTCCATTTCCTTCTACGCATACATTCACAAGCAGATTTGCTTTCTTTCTTCTCCATGAGAAATACCAGCCTGCAATTAAGCCAAGAATTTCTCAGGTACTGGTCTGAATCCATCTCAAACATTTCATATGGCAGAATTTTGAAATTCTATGCTAGTTTTTTTAAGGGTAGAAGAGTGATTTGTCTATAATTCTGATTATTCAGCAAACTATAGATTCAAGAATTCTAATAATGGAGCCATCCGTACAGTTCAAATCAAATCATTTATTTTGGTCATTGACCAGCACAGGAAATAGAGTCACAGGAAATAGAGCCATGCTACAGTTGTATTGGAGATCCTGACAAAAATTGCTGCTTGAAAGAACCACCATATTTTCCTTTATGGTAAATCCAGGTCTGTATATGCATCACAGCAGAAAGTTATTATTGACTTTATTATCTTAGGAGATCTCCAGAAGCCCCTGAAAATTTTTAAGTAGAACGGGGCGCAATAAAAATGTGTACGTCTGGAAGAAATCCACAACTAACCAGATATTTCCACCTTCTCCCCATTTCCATTGCTAAAAAGACAAGATAAAAATAGAGGAAGGTGTGTGGGTGTTGGTATGTGTATGTGCAGAATTGTTTTTCCCCTTCATTTTCACTGTCTGTGTCTTCATAGTATTGGGGATTCACTGTGAACACCAAAGCAAAATGAAGCAATTACAAGCTAGACAGACACAACACTAACAGCTGAGAATCAGAGATGAGGCAATGCTCATAAAAGCAACTAAAGTGCCAGCCGCGATTCAAAACAGAAAGCCAATTGCTGTGCCATGGCTTCCAGGGATTTCTTTACTTCCCTTGCTGAGTATCAAGTTAAATTATATTTAGCAAAATTACTTGATATATATCTCAAGTTAAAGCACACCAGTCTCTATTAGAGCATTGTTGTACTGTTAGAATTGAGGTCATTGTTCACTAAATTACAGACAAGTTAAAATGTACATTTCAAATTCACAAAATGCCACAGGTACCCTCTTATTACTATTAAAGAAAATTATCTTTCCTATTGAACCATTATTTTTTTTAAAAAAAGCATCTCTCTAATAATTTATGGATTGTGCCACATTATCTCTTGTAAAATGCATAACCTGTGTCTTTCTGAATGTCTCAAACTCCATATGGCTCTGGGAGAATAATGCCTATCGTGTTGTGATATGAAACATAGTCTACCCACTGCTGTTACTCATACCTGCTATTTTTATCCCTATGTGACCCTTGAGACCTCCCACCATTGATTCAAACTTACACCCACATAACAGAAAACAGAAGCATTAATAAATGTGCTTGCCTATGTTTAGATTTTTTCCCATTGTTATTTCTCTTTTTTTCTTTACTTTTTTCACTGATTATCTATGCAGCCTTGTTAAGTGGCAGAAACTTAATCTTTCAACTTCAACTGGAAAACTAATAGTTGCTTTCTTTACCTGGCATTTTAAGCATTTGTATGGATCATTAAATATTATCAATTCAATGTATTCCCTGTTCAGGATGGGTCCAAAAGAAAGAGGAGAAAAAACCCAAAATGTAATGTGTTATATGTCAGATTCAGGGAGGCTGGGAAGAAAAATCAGACTTGTGGTTAAGATCTTCTCTGAGGTGCTTTGAAAATGGGCAACAATTTTAAAAAGCTGTTCTGCTACCATAACTCAAAATGGTCTTCAGAACAAGGGACTTGAGGCAGCTTACATGGGGCCAAGCCCAATCAACAAAATTAAGAAACATTTAAATGCAAGACATCAGTTTAAAACAGTATAAAACCAACATGATAACAATATATGAAACAAGCATTGAAACCAATAATAGCATAATTCAAGTCTCAATATGGGTGTTTGGACTGGTGCATCATGGCCAGCAGTGTGTGGCTTGCCTCGGCCACTATTTGGGCTAGGAAGAGGGGATCTGCTCTTGGTAGCAGATAATAATAATAATAATAATAATAATAATAATAATAATAATAACTTAATTTTTATACCCTGCTACCATCTCCCCAAAGGGACTCAGGGCGGCTTACAAGGAGACAAACCCAAAATACAGATAAAAACAAGCACCTCTTCTCCCCTGAGACAAGGTTGTCTTGCAGGAGAAGAGGCGTTTCTCGCGAGGCTTGGCAGAGCTGGGAGGTAGAGGCATGATGGTGGCGGAGTGGGGGCAGGAAGAAGGAGAGCGGCCTGAGCAGTACAGGAGGCCATTCCGGAGGAGGTGCAGGAAGCAGCCAAGAGGCTCATGGGCAACCACACGCCAGGCGTAGAGGCTTTGACTTATGGACTTGGACTTCAGTTTGACCCCTGACTATCTGGCTTGAGTTTGGAATTCTGACTTCAGTTTGTACTCTTGAATTCTGGAATATTATTCTAAGAACTCTGATAAGTGAACTCCTAAGCAAGAAGTGAAGGTACCATCACCAGGGGTTTTGAGGGAAGGGGCAGGGCTTGTTTCTCCTGCTGCCTCTGGCTCAGCTCCTGTGGACTCACTCCTGGCAGAACCAAGGCCCTGACTCTGCAGCTCAAGGCCAGCAACAACACCTGCTTGCCCCAGAGGCTGGGGCATAAAAAGAACCACACCCCCAGGGCCTGAGGCCTAAGCAAGAAGTGAAGGTACCATCACCAGGGGCTTTGAGGGAAGGGGCAGTGATTATTTCCCTTGCTGCCTCTGGCTCAGCTTCTAGGGACTTACTCAGCTTCTGGGGACCGCTTGGTGCTGCTGAACTCTATCTCGACTGGCCTCCATTTCAGCATCCTTGGGTCAACACAGTTACCAACATTTTTTTTTCTTTCAGCCATGGCCCTCGATTCACCTGAGCCCTCTATTGAGTGAACACTACCACCCTGATTTGGTATCTCGCCTTCCCCTGATGGAACATCTGCTCTGTTAAAACTATTTTAAATATGTTTTATTGCATTTATATGTTTTAATTGTTTTATAATTTGATATGTTATATTTATTACTTGTTGTTGTACTTATTGCATTTATGTTTTAATTGTTTTATTATTTGATATGTTATATTTATTATTTGTTGTATGATGCAGCATTGAATGTTGCCATAATCTGTAAGCAGCTCTGAGTCCCCTTCAGGGTTGAGAAGAGTGGGGTATAAATACAGGAAATAAATAAATAAACTCTTGGTATCTGAGTTTTGGACTGTAACTTTGACTATTGTTTATTCTTACTCCTGGACTGGCTAAGTAGTCCTCAGCTTATCAACATTAATTGGACTCTTGACCTTGATTTGTGTTACTCCAGATGTGTGCTACAATTTTGTTTTGTTGGCCAGATCTTTTGAAAGATTTAATTCATTGGTTTCCTTTGAAGTAAATATGATCTTGGCTCATTCTTGTTTAATAAACCTCAGCTTTTGATAGTGAGAGAAGCCCGGAACACAACAATGGAGAGTCACATGTTGTGGGAGTGGCTGGAGTGGTAGGCCTAATCCAGAACACATTGTCCAGTCATGCTGGGTGAAACACTGTATCCCCTGAGAGAAATCCCTGAAATTCAAGGTTGCTCCAAGGACAGCTACAAATTATAAGGGTATACGGAATTAATTATCCCTGGCCTTTATCCTACGAAGGTCATCAAAGTGATCTTCCCACCACAGCTTCACTACAGTGGGATAAATTAAATACTTAAAAACTCATCACATACAAGAAAGGGTTTTTCTCAGACTTCAAACTTTTCAGAACTATTTTAAGCACATAAATTCATTCAGCCTGATCAAAATGTCTAGGGAAATTCTTGTAAACAGCTTGTCAAATAAGATCTTTCCCTATAGTATATCTAGAAAAAAGAATAGGAATGGAAATTACTTGGGCATGGAAAGGGAATCAGATTTTTGGAACTGGGCAAATGTACAATGAACACACTGTTACAGAAAACTATTAAAAGTCTGAGTATAGACAAAAAGTAATGGCACTTATCAAGCTTTAGTTTTTGCTTCTATATCCTGCCAATCAAACAATCCCTTCACAGACACTCAGTATTTAAAATAAACAATAGTGTATGTGAAAATACTATTTTGATATAGAACAAAAATAATGTATGTGAAAATACTATTTTGATATAAAACAAGATATTAAAAGTTATTAAAATATAAATTCAATTAAATAATATTTTAATATAAAAATAAGAATATTAAAAAAAGTCAATTGAAAATTTGAAATCCCACCTACTAGAGTTGGATAGGTTCATTCGGAAGAGCCTGAAAGTCAGAAAAAACTTCCAAAATTTGACTTTCGAAGCAGTTTTGAATCATGTAGGAAAGGTGGAGGGATCCAAATTTGAACGACTTATCTTTTTTTCCGGAAATATTCCATAATGTTTGGATGTCACCCAAGGTTATTTTAATTTTCACAGCCATTAAGCAACTTTGGTAAAGCCTAAAAAGTTTTAAAATCTCATGCTTTCCCTCCCCTGGCAATGCAAGGAAGGATGAGGTGGGTGTGGCTAAGCACAGCCATTGTTGTAGTTTGTGAAGGCCAGGTCCCCAGTGGTAGAGATTGCAAAATGCTCTGCTGTTAAATTACATTTCCCACAATGCACACCTGCTCATTAGCCAAAATGGCTGAAGGGTCCAAAAATACTATAGCTGTCTATAGCAGTGTTCATCTGAATATAAAATGAACTGATTGAATTTACAAAGTTTTAGACACCTTTGTAAATTCAATCAGTTCATTTTATATTCAGATGAACACTGCTATAGACAGCTATAGTATTTTTGGGTCCTTCAGCCATTTTCAGCCAGAAAGGCAGCAAAGCAACTGCTTAAAAACCAATCATTTCACTTTGGCCTGATTGCCATGAACAAGGCTCTGGGGTAGCCAGCTACAGCCAGCCAGCCCTTTACATCAATAAGTAATGATAAAATAAAATGATTGATTGCATCTGCTAAAAGGAATAAATTGATGGATGTGTCTTGAGGGTCCCCTCCAACTCAGTAGAGGAAGCAAATGGACCTCAAGAGAGTTTGGATGGTGCCTTTCTGCCCAGTAGAAGGGGATCAGTCTAGATGTACCTTGATGAGGTCTGTATTATGATTTCTATTCTTCACCATTTTAACCCAGGTTGTGCCACACAAACAAAGTTTATGGAGTAGAACAACTTCTTTCAAAGTAAAGACCACCCAATGAAACAAGAAATAATACTTTCAAATGAAGAACAGATTTAATTTAAAAAATATATTAAAAATTGAAAATTCACCAAAAATCCATGAATAAGTCAAAGATTATGAAATTTGGTGAACTAACAGTGATCCATGTGTTCTACCACTGTAGCAAGTTTCACCAGGATTGGTCTAAAAATGAGGGAGGGAGAATCCCTTGAAGTTTCCCCAGTGCCATGTCTGCCATTAATGAAGCAATCTGGAAGTTTTGGAAAGTTTTGCAATTACTTTTTAAAAAATTCGGAAGTGACTTTAGAGTCGAAACACCAGTGCCCCCTACATCCAAAACGAGTTTTGAACCTTTTTTTTTATCAACCAAGCCTACCACCTACTGCAACTCAGACTCCTTCTACACTGCCATATAATCCAGATTACTAAATCAGATAATCCACATTATCTGTTTGAACTGGATTATCTGAGTCTACACTGCCATATAAGCCTTCTCAAAGCAGATAATCTGGATTTTATATAGCAGTGTAAAAAGGGCCTCATGAATAAATCCCATTGCACCCAATAAGGATTAAATCATAATGGGTATTGTAGGATTGCATTGTAAAAAAAATACAGGCAATTACAACAAAGGCTTGCAATTTGAAAAACAATAAATAAAGTTTTACTTTGTGCCAGGAAGATAATATAGTTAATGGCATGCAAAGGTGTCTGGATGTTCTTTTTCGAGGTAGAGTTGTTATATGCCTTCAAGCAGTTCCTGGCCTATGGTGACATAAAGGTCCCATCTACACTGCCATGTAACATCCAGATTATCTGCTTTGAACTGGATTATATGGCAGTGGAGATTTATAATCCAGTTAAAAGCAGATAATCTGAAATATGTGCCACAATATCTGCTTTGAATCAGATTATATGAGTCTACACTGACATATAATCCAGTTTAAGACATAATCTGGGATCAGAAACTGGATTATATGGCAGTTAGATCCAGCCTGAGGTGAATTTATCATAAGTTTTCCTTGGCAAGACTAAGGCCCCTTCTACACTGACATATAATCCAGATTATCAAAGCAGATAATCTACATTATTTGCTTCGAAGTGGGTTTTATGAGACTATACTGCCATATAATCCAGATCAAATCAGATAATCTGGATTTTATAAATTAGTGTAAAAGGTGTCTTATTCATAAGAGGTTTTCCACTCCTTTTCTCTGTCATATAATCCAGATTATCAAAACAGATTATCCATATTAACTGCTTTGAACTGGTTTGAGTCTACACTGCTATATAATCCAGTTCAAAGCAGATAATCTGGATTTTATATGACAGTGTAGATGGGTCTGAGAACATATGAGATTAACTGTTTTGAACTGGATTATGTAATCTATATAGTCCAGTTCAAAGCAGATGATCTGGATTTTATATGGTAGTGCAGATGGGACCTTAGAGAGCATGATTTGTCAAACTCACCAAGTAGGTTTCATGGATGAGTGAAGATTTGAATCATGGTCTCTAGAGTCTAAGCACTTCTTCACACACACCCCATGCCATGCACCATTGTGACTTCCCCCACCTCATCACACTTGGGGAAGCCAGTTTGCTACCGGGCACAATTCAAAGTGCTGGCTGTAGCCTATAAAGCCCTAAACGGTTCTGGCCCAACTTACCTGTCTGAATGCATCTCTCCTTATGATTGTTTGGGAAGGCCCTGATCTCAATCCCACCTTCATCACAAGTATGGCTGGCGGGGACGAGAGACAGGCCCATCTCAGTGGTGGCCTCTTGGCTATGGAACACCCTCCCTGGATATATGATCACACCCCCCCCCCCCCCCCCCAAAATAACATTCTGGAAAAAAGTCAAGACTTGGCTTTTTGAGCAGGCATTTGCAAATACAGTGTAACAGACATAGGAAAATGGAATGACTGGACGGTGTGATTGGGCAATGTTTTTAACAAGGAGACCCTAATGATATATGTTTTTTATTGACTTTGCTATGGTTTTATATTATCTTAATGTTTTTAATTGTATTTTATGGTTTTGGTACCGACTGTAAACCACCCTGAGTAGCCTGCTGGCTGAGAGGGATGGTATATAAATGTAGTAAGTAAATAAATAAATAAATAAATAAGCCTTCTTGAGCTGGCTCAACCCATCTTTACAAATGGAACGATGGGGAGCCATCTGTCAACCACCACTGGCAATTTTGCAATGACAGCAGGGTGTTTACAGCAGTTCATCCATAGATGGGAGCATAGATGGATGGCTTTGTGGCTGAAGCCAAAAAAACCCATCACTGCTGCTGAATTTTGGGCCATGTGAGGAGCTCCAAAGTCCAATGCTTAAGCCATTACACTGGTGTGACCAGTGAAAATATTTTCTCTTAAATTACCATTCTGTTACTTCAGATAGCAGAAGCATTCAGATGAGAGTCTCCAAATTTAAGAAAGCCTTCTATAATTCAGCCCCAAGACCTGTAAGCAAGGCTTCTCCAACTAGTAATGACCAACATTTTCACTCCATGCTAAGTCCAACGTAGAAAAAAATGCCCCTTGAATATAAATAAATCTCCTTCTCTTCAAGCAGACCATACTCTGACAGAGAATACACAAAGAACAGCAACAAATTTTGTTTATATTCCACCCCATCTCTCATAACAGGACAGACTCTAGATGCCAAATTTTCAGACCTTCTTGCTCTCTACAGGCAAGTTAAAAACTTGCTTTCTTTGGGTTCCTTTACGAAATTTGTGTTTCACTATATGTATGTCCTTGACATCAAGAAAATGATGTCTCTCTTCCTTTTCTAAGGTGGAAAACCAATCTGATAAAACAACAATTACCTTTGGTTTTCAAGCCCCTTCTTTTCTTTAAAAAAATGATAGCAAATGGTCTGCAATTCATGTTTGCTGGTGATTCAACTAGAAAGTACTGAGGGCTCCCACTGTGCTATATGGGAAATGCATTCTTAATGGATCCTTATAATTATCTACTTACAATTATCTTTATACTGTTGGTGAATTTATATTTGAAGAGGAAAGAAAGATGAAGGAATCTAGTTCAAAATTTACAGTTCCATTAAAGTAGAAATAGCTACAAGACCTAGGGAAATCAATGTAATTTTTTGCAAAATTCACAGCATGTTCATTAACCAGGAAGTGATCTAACATTTTCTAGTGCCACAGGAATACACATTCTGTATGCTTATTATATCTTCATACTTCTAACAGTTATTTTCCTGCCAAGCTATGTCTTATAGTTTCATGATCTTTCCAAATACCCTCTAATCATGGGCATAGGAATGACAATATGTCAGTAGAACTAGAGCCAACCATGCAGCTTAAAGGTGAAGAAAACAAACATATGCAGAAATATTTTGATCATTGTTAAAATCAGCATCTAACCATTTTGAGAAAAAGACATTGCAAATGGAATCCAAATATGTGTATTGTCCTCCCAAAGGAATCACCTATTTGGCATAAATGATTGATCTTTCCAGGTAATGTTTCTAATTTCTTGGTTAAATAACAGAACCCAAAGGGTGCTCACCAATGGTTCCTCTTCATCCTGGAAAAAAAGTGACCAGTGGAGTGGCAAAGGGTTCAGTCCGAGGCCCAGCACTGTTCAACAGCTGTTTAGAGGGTGTGCTTATCATGTTTGCATTTGACACCAAACTAGGAGGTTTAGCTAATACTTCAGAGGACAGGATCAGAATTTAGCTGGGTCAAAACTAACAAAATGAATTTCAACAAAATGCAAGACACTACACTTAGGTAGAAGAAATGAAATGCAAAGATCCAGGATGGATGGCACCTGGAAAAGATCTTAGGGTCTTCATGGACAACAAGTTGAACATGAGCAAACAATGTAAACATGTGATGTTGCAGCTAAAAAAGCCAATGGGATTTTGGGCTGCATCAAAAGGAATATAGGGTCTAGAACAGTAGTTCTCAATGTGTAGGTCCCAGATGTTTTGACCTTCAACGCCAACAGCTGGTAAACTGGCTGGGATTTCTGGGAGTTGTAGGCCAGAACACCTGGGGATCCACAGGTTGAGAATCACTGGTCTAGAAGATCAAAAGAAAAATGGTGCCCCTAGACTCTGCTTTGGTCAGAGCTCACCTGGAATAATTCTGGGAACCACAGTTAAAAGAGATATTGGCAAGCTGGAAGATGTCCAGAAGAGGGTCACTAAAGTGATCAACAGCCTGGAGACCATGCCCTATGAGGAGCATCTTAAAGAACTGAATATGTTTAGCTTGCAGAAAAGAAGGTTAAGAGGGGACATGATTGCTGTGTTTAAATATTTGAAAGGATGTCATAAAGAAGAAGCAAGCCTTCTTGCTGCAGCTCTGGGTTCAAATTACAGGAAATGAGCGTCCACCCAAACATTAGGAAGAACTTCCTGACTGTAAGTACTGTTAAGGAATGGAACTATGGTGGAAGCTCCTTCCTTGGAAACATTTACACAAAGGCTGGATGGCCATCTGTTGAGGATGCTTTGATTGTGCTTTTCCTGCATGGCAGGGGTTTGGACTCAATTGTACATGTCTCTTCCAACTCTGTGATTCTATGATTCTCCATAATTTAATTTTTCTTCTAGTATTTTAGCACAGCTAATATAAGCAATATTGCCCAGCTTGTGGGTTTTTGTGAAAACATTGAACTTTTGTACAAAATTTCACACAAATCAGAAATATGACTGTATAGAAAAACACCTATCTGTTGGTTTGCATATTGGTTTGGTATATGAAATCCAGATCAGTTTTCTATCTCACCCCTCTACATTTTCTCTTAGTGCTTACAATTTGAAATTTAAGAAAAATAGATTTTGAAAGCAAAAATTCTATAGAGGCTCTATGCAGTCCTAGTTACGTTGGGGTGGTTTTTATGTGAGGATATAAAGTTGTGTTTTCTTGTAATTTCCTCATGTTGAACAATTATTGCCAAGGCTCTTTTTTTGAGAGTATAAGAATTGTTATAAAATTCATAGATTGAAAGCTTAAATAGCATATTGCATTTTGTTATCACCATATTAGGATATATTTATAAGAACAAAAATGGAAGTACATAGAAAAATGTCATGTCAGAGTGACATTTTCTTATGAAGCTCATATAACTCAATCTTTATAAAATTTAAAGAGCAATGGATCAGGATTTGTATTTATTTATTTCCTTGAGAATGTTTCTCCCAAAAAGAAAATGTTTTTGGCTTAGGAGCACTGGTATTTCTTAAATGCTACATTTGCTTGGTAAAAGCTGGGAATATATGAGAAATGGGGAGAAGAATTAAGTCAAAAACCAGCACATCCTGCCTCATTTCATCCCATTTAAGATATACTTGAACATGTTCTTTTAGCCCAAAATGCTGCATTTTCATGATGACTGGAAATGAAATTGGTACACTAAAATTTCAAAGAAGAGGCCAAGAGATGATCTGAAAGCATAGACATCTATTCATTTTCCTATCAGGAAGAGTCAGTGTAACATCTCTCAGAAAGTGGAGGAAAAAGTATCAGCTACTACACATTAGTGCTATTATCTTCCTGCTATTTCTGAACTATCATTATTGCTAATTTCTTTCTTTCTTTTGCTCTTTTGCTCTCGCTCTTTCACATACACAGAAATGGTGATAATGGAGTTATATTTTGCACTCAGATGTTTTTGCTTCTTGGCCACTTACAGGAAAAACACTGTAAGAAAACAGGAGTGGGAGGGAAGAGGCCAAGAAGACATCAAGTGACACAGAAAGTTAATGAACATAAACACATTTGCCATAAAAAAATTAAGCTGCTGACATTTAAAAATAGCCATAAGTCAGAAGTGGTTTGATATGTACTAATAGCTTTTTAAATACTATTTTGGGGGCAGAGAAGCAAACTCTGAAGTAAGAATAGTGAAACAGAGGGTGTAAGACTATACTTGGATATCATTCCAGAGATAATAGAAATGTAAATACTGTTACCAATAATATTCATTTGTTACATTACAATTAATGCATGTGATTCACATCTTTATCCTAGAATCTAGGTTTTGCTTACCAGATGAACACAAAAAAGAGACAAGATGCACATTAGGAAGCAAAAATGATCATAATTTTATTAATGATTTGAAACACAATTTGTCAATATCTACAGAGGGCCAGAAATTCACCATGGATCTCTTCCTTGGCTTTCTAGTCTTTCCGTTGGCCACCAGTCCTGTTGAGCAAGAAGTTTTGCTGTCATCCATTTTCCCCTGAAAGTTCTGCAGACCAATGAGACTGGAGTCCAGAAGCACTTTATAAGCTCAGTTCTATCACTTGAATTGATCTGTTTCACCATTGAAGGTACTCAGATATTTTGGCCAGTAGTTCTTCCTTAGCAAGCGACAAGCCTTCTATATTAATAAAGACAATAGTTAGCAATGGTCTTGATAAAGATCTTTGGTGTTCATTCATATGTGGAGGAAAAAACACACCTCCAATTTAAAATATTTAAAAGCAATGCTTTTAGATTTGGAAAGATTAGCCGTTTAAGAGAAAAGTTGCCCTGGGGATGCCCAATTGTATTTACAGTCTTTGAGGAGGTTCTTTCCGTGTCCCCCAATAGACTCAAATCAAGGAAAAGCTTTATGAGAACTACCACTCCAACAACAGCAAAGGTATCCCTCTGGGCAGCTAAATCAGGAAATCCCAATTGGATGGCCCCTCACGAGGGTCTTCCTCCAGGGGCAAACCAAGAATGGGCAACCTGAAAGTCCCTGAATAGACACAGAAGTGGAGTGGGCAGATCAAAAGACAACCTGGCAAAATTGCACTACCTAAAAGAATCCCATACCTTGTGTGACTGTGGAGCAGAACAGACAACTCTACATCTGTATGCTTGTCCATTGTGCCCTGCCTCATGTACAGAGGAGGAATTGTTGGAGGCTACAGACAATGCCATTGCTGTTGCCCGTTTTTGGTCAAAAGATATTTAGCCGCCTGCATACCTTCTATTTTATCAGTTTTATACTAATTTATGCAATGCTTTT
Source organism: Anolis sagrei (assembly GCF_037176765.1). Lineage (NCBI taxonomy): Eukaryota > Metazoa > Chordata > Lepidosauria > Squamata > Anolidae > Anolis > Anolis sagrei. The sequence goes on along the minus strand of NC_090021.1, from coordinate 224,471,825 downwards.
GATTCGAAATAAATAAACAATTGAAGGTACCCCTGGGTTTTTATTAATTTAGAGTGCAAGTACAACCTGTCACTGCCTAGCTAAAGCTGCAACATTACAATCAAGAGGTGATTTGATACCCATTTTTAAATATCTGAAGGGATGTCATGTAGAAGATGGAGCCAGCGTATCATTTACTGCTTTAGAAACGAGAACTGCTGATTCAAATTACAACTAAAGTGAATGTGCCTAAACAATAAGAACTTCTGGACAGTCCAGGTATATTTACTATGGAATACATTGTCTTGAAGAATGCTGTTTGAAGCCAATAAGCAAATATTGTACCAAGCCTTGTATGAAAGCTTGGTTTTCACAACCCCATTTCCTTTTGAGCTCTCTCGTGCAAATAATCTGCTCCTCTTTTATATCACCCTGAGTTTTAACATTTTATCTTGTACATGCGGCCCACTCATTGTCATTGTGATTGTGGATATTGTATTTGTATATTGCTCATTGTATTTATATGTATTTATGTATTTTACTGTGTTGTTGCTTGTGTTTTGGTTTTTATTCTATTGTGATTTGTTGTTTGGGCTTGGCCTCATGTAAGCCACCCCGAGTCCCCATTGGGGGAGATGGTGGCAGGGCATAAATAAACATTATTATTATTATTATTATTATTATTATTATTATTATTATTTGATGTCCATCTCTTGAGAGGATGTCTACATGGCAGGAAGTTGAACTAGAAGATGGCTCTTGGGGTCCCTTCAATTCTCATGATTCAGTTATCTTCTAATTATTGGCATTTATCAGTTCATGAAATTCTTAACAATTCAGAAGGAATGAACTGACTTAGCACAGAACAATAGTGAGAAAGGGGAAGCATCACAACAATGAAAGAGATCAATGCATGGGTTGGATGAAGGAAATCAATCTTTAAATGTCTTGCCCCTATACCCAGCAATATTGTCATCATAGTGGTAAGCATCACAATATACCATGCCTGGGCTTTCCGTGGAATTAATAGAATGCTTCCCTACATTTCTCTCAGTTATGGGGGGGGGGGGGGGGGGAGAGATTGCCCTGGGAGGGAATATGTCCTTTAGTGTGCTATGATCCAGCAATCCATCCTTTCTTCTTTCAGCCTCTTGGATCCTTGACAGCATTAATCCTTGGTCACAACTACTTGATCTTGATCAGTTATTTAAAAAATAAATGAAAATCACATATTGCCATTAAATAGCCGTTCAAATTGCAACCCCATTCTTCTTTGATTACTACGCCTGACTTGAAAGGCAGTGTACATAATCCAATGGGAACTGTTGCATTAAATTCTAGTAATCGAAACAAAGATTCCGTTTGTTTTCACTTACCTCATTATAATTAGTACTAGTAGAATGGGCTTTGTGTTGTGATCCTTACCATGCTGTTCTGTTAACTTTATTGGATTAAGATGTTTGTAGCAGGGTCAGAAAGACCTGAACCAACAAAAGCTCATGGAAAGCCTTACTCTCTGGACTTTCTTCTTCTGACAAATCCAAGTGTAGTCCATGCTGATTCCCTGCAGTGTGTGTGTGTGTGTGTGTGTGTGTGTGTGTGTGTGTCTGTGTGTGTGTAGAGAGAGAGAGAGAGAGATTGAGATTTTAGGATTGTGCATAACTTCAATTTTTCATAAGTCGAATCTAATTTGTAAGATATGTGCATATGACACAATACCTGATGCACGGACATTGCGCACACACAAAAAAATTAAGAATCAAAATTTTCACCTCGTATTTTTTTGTAAGTTGCATAAATGTCATTACTCTGTGACTCATTTTTAATTTACAGAGCAACCAAGCATACAAGGAGGTGAAGCCAAACTTGTTGCCATGCCTGTCCGCCAATCAGGGCTGAAGTGGGGGGGGGGGGGAGGCAGAGCCATGACCACTGCTTTTTAAATTCCCATGCACCCTGCAATTAGGCAGGGGAAAGGAATGGAGCTCAGCCCTCGGATTTTAGTCTTAGCCTTGCAGAAAGCAGGCACTCGGGGAGAGAGAGAGAGAGAGAGAGAGAAGGGGTCGATGAAAGCTTAAAGCTGAGGCTGTACTGTTTGCTTCTTTTTAGTCTCCATTAGCAATCAGGCAAGGAAAGGGAACAGAGGGAGCTCAGTGCTGGGTTTTTACTTTTTAGTGTTAGCTTTGTAGGCAGGAAGGCAAGCATTAGGAGAGAGAGAGAAGGAGTCAATGATAGCTTAAATCTGGCTTTACTGTTTGCTTCTTTTGGGCAGGGGGTGAGTTCATGTCTTTTGCCTTTAGTTTCTATCTCTTCTAGAGACTACAAGCCTATTTTGCAAGGCACAATTCTTTTTTGGTTCATTTTGAGGATGTCACTATCTTCAAGGGTTACTGCCTGTGCCTATTTTGTGTGCATTGGTTGCTAAACCCACACAAGTTGTTTCAGTCATGCACAACAAGCCTTTTTTGCAACATTTTGTAATGATAGTGTTGTGCTATCTGTGTGAAATTGAGCCATAAAGAACACAAAAACACTTTTAGCCAGGAACAAGCCTTTTTTGCCACATTTTCTAGTGCTATCTGTGTGCACTTTACTAAAAAGCACACCACCAAGAAAAGACACATATCAGTTCTGTCTCTGATTGTATCTGATATTTGTGTTGGTGGCCTACAACCATTCCTTGTATTCAGCAGACCTCGTAGCCCACTTAAAGGACACCAGTTTTCAGAAAAGAAATCTCTTTTCAGTAACTGTTCTCTATCCGACTCTGTGCTGTTACCTCTAACAGAGAGGCCATGTAGTTGTTGGCCAGTGCCACATTTTCTAGTGCTAGTGCTATCATGGAATCATAGAATCAAAGAGTTGGAAGAGACCTCATGGGCCATCCAGTCCAATCCCCTGCCAAGAAGCAGGAATATTGCATTCAAATCACCCCTGACACATGGCCATCCAGGCTCTGTTTAAAAGCTTCCAACGAAGGAGCCTTCACCACACTCCGGAGCAGAGAGTTCCACTGCTGAACGGCTCTCACAGTCAGGAAGTTCTTCCTAATGTTCAGATGGAATCTCCTTTCTTGTAGTTTGAAGCCATTGTTCCATTGTGTCCTAGTCTCCAGGGAAGCAGAAAACAAGCTTGCTCCCTCCTCCCTGTGGCTTCCTCTCACATATGTATACATGGCTATCATATCTCCTCTCAGCCTTCTCTTCTTCAGGCTAAACATGCCCAGCTCCTTAAGCCACTCCTCATAGGGCTTGTTCTCCAGACCCTTGATCATTTTAGTCGCCCTCCTCTGGACACATTCCAGCTTGTCAATATCTCTCTTGAATCGTGGTGCCCAGAATTGGACACAATATTCCAGGTATGGTCTAACCAAGGTGGAATAGAGGGGTAGCATTACTTCCCTAGATCTAGACACTATGCTCCTATTGGCTTTTTTTGCCGCCACATCACATTGTTGGCTTATGTTTAACTTGTTGTCCACGAGGACTCCAAGATCTTTTTCACATATACTGCTCTCGAGCCAGGCATTGTCCCCCATTGCATTTCGTTTTATCTGCCTAATTGGAATATTTTGCATTTGTCACTGTTGAACTTCATTTTGTTAGTTTTGGCCCATCTTTCTAATCTGTCCAGATCGTTTTGAATCCTGCTCATGTCCTCTGGAGTATTGGCTATCCCTCCTAATTTGGTGTCATCTGCAAACTTGATGATCATGCCTTCTATCCCTTCATTTAAGTCATTAATAAAGATGTTGAACAGGACCGGGCCCAGGACGGAACCCTGCGGCACTCCACTTGTCACTTCTTTCCAAGATGAAGAGGAAGCATTGGTGAGCACCCTCTGGGTTCGTCCATTTACAGATTGGACGAACCTCACCGTATTTTTGCCTAGCCCACATTGGACTAGTTTCTTTGCCAGAAGGTCGTAGGGGACCTTGTCGAAGGCCTTATTGAAATCCAGGTATGCTACATCCACGGCATTCCTGTGCATTCAGCACATCTCTGTGTGCATTCAGCCAAAAAGCACACAATCAGTTGTTTCACAAAGGCACAAGTCAAAGCACTGAGTCCAAAATCCTGGGGACTTTGACTTTCTAGAAACATTAAGAATTTGCTAAAAATCTTTGAATCACCTAAATGTTCTGACACTTGATGGGCTTGTCTGCAGTGGAAAATGTGTCTTGTCCTCCAAGTGTGGACCATATCCCACTTCTCTCTGGCCAGCCATAGCAGCTAAAAATTTTTTTATTTATTTTTAACAAAAGTTAAAAATTTCCCCAAAAATCAGAAAATGTGCTAATCTTTCTGAAAGTGTGTGTGTGGGGGGGGGGGGGGGGGAGAGATTATGTCCTAGTTATGTTATGTAATTGTAGTGAAATTCAAGGATATTACACAATATTGTGTGACTTCCAGCAGAGGCTCCATCCAAAACTGGGGTGAAAGCATTTGGATGCTTTTCCTGCAACATGGGATGCTTTTGCCCAGTTTGGACAATGCTTCCCCTGAATCCCCTGTATGATGGGTAAAGCGTCACCACAACAAAGTGGTGTCTGCCATTTTTCCTTGCTTGTTGGCAAAACGGCAGCCAGGGGGAGGCTCCTATGTATGATAAGGTCATAATCTGTTAGCAGATTCATTTCTCCATTGACTGGCTAATCTGACTGTAATAAACTTGATGCATATCTGTCTAAAAAGCATGCTTGTGTTCATGTTTCACATGGATGCAATACTTATGCATTTTTTTCAAATGCAGAGTACAAGTTTTTTATTTCAAGATATGGAAATATATGGATTTCCAGTTGGACACTGACAATTTCAGTGTTCAGTATAGGAGATGTGGATAGAGTAAATTATTCTTTTCTTTTTCTCTTTCTCTTAATCTAGGCAAGACAACCCCACTATTGAAACACTTTAGCTGGCTATTAGTACATTTTGAGGCAGGGCTGAAAATGGTGGCTATGACTTTTAAAGCCCTAAATAGACTAGTAGTGACAGAAACCCAGTCCCTCCCTTCCTTTTGTCAAAAGATAGAGGGATTTTAACTTCTAATTTGTACATCACATAGAACTTTTAAATGAGTTGTTTTAATTCTGTTTTATATAGTTTCATCTTTGTGACATTAATCAAATTGTTATTTCTTTTTATTTTTGTGCAATAGAAACTATCAGAGAAAAGACAAAAATTGTTATAGGAGGAAAATATAGGTGTTAGAGTCCCAAAATGAAAGGAAACAGCAAAGGTTGTTGTGGTGATGAATATAATTCATTCTGAACTTTAAAGGAACTATCAAAGATGCTGAAACCCTAATAGATTCAGCATCTTAGATAGCTTCTTTAAAGTTCAGACTAAAACCTATTACTAAGTAGGAGACAGAATGTAGGAAACACACAAGAGTCAGGTGGCAAAATTACAAGCCACATAAAAAAGCCCTTTTATAGTTTTCTTTTCTAAAATTACCTAAAAGCCAGTATAGCCGATGCAAAGTCCTACAGTGTTTAACTATCTGAAGAGAAGCTTCATACTGTTACTTCCCAAATTAGTGCTCAGTTTCCATGAAGCTTTTATGTTTCTAACCCTTCCTAATGTGAGTGTTAGTGTCTGGAGATTCTTCACTGAAGACGTACTGATATGTGTCTCCTCATTTTCACTGGAGAGCTTTCCTAGACTGCCCCTTTCTTTGCTTTTACATTAGCTCCCTTAGTTAAGGCTTCTGCTCTTGTTGCCATGTCTTTTCTGCTCTGCCTAGCTTCATGATTGCTTCTTCCCCTATCAGCCAGCATGTACTTTAAGATCATCCGAGGAGGCCCTGCTCTCAGTTCCACCACCTTCACAAGCTTGGTTGATGGGGACGAGGGAAAGGGCCTTCTCTGTGGTGGCTCCTCGGCTCTGGAACTCCCTCCCCAGTAAGAACAAACAGGCTCCCACGCTCTCCATTTTCTGCAAGAAATTAAAAACTTGGTTGTTCCATTGTGCCTTTGATTAGGCAGGTCACGACAGAATTTCCTGACCTATCCAGCCCCTGCACTTTAACACGGTCCCTTTCTGGCACTTCTAAAACCTTAATAGTCTAAGGACAATAGCCCAGCCTTCCGATTGTTGCACTTTCCCCAGGTACTACATGGGAATCTCTGCACTTAGCAATTTGAGCTGTACACAGCATTTTTTTGTCCAGCCATGATATTGTTTTGAATTTTTTAAAATGTTGTTTGATTCTATGTTTATTAATATTGATATTGACTGTTTTTTGTTCTTGTTTTCAACTTGTGTCTGTTTGGGCATGTCCCTTTGTAAGCTGCCCTGAGTCCCTTCAGGGAGATGGAGGCGGGGTATAAAAACAAAGTTATTATTATTTGAAACACAACAAGATTAGTCCACAGCAAACAAGATCATTCTGCTGGCTGTTGTATTGGATGACACATCAGACACTTCCCAAGTGTTTAGGACTGTGTGATGTATCGGTGAATACTATGCACAGATCCCAGTAAGGTGGTCTTTTGCAGCTGGCAGATGGTAATTTTGTCAGCACCGATTGTGTTTAAGTGCAGGCCAAGGTCTTTAGGCACTGCACCCAGTGTGCCGATTGCCACTGGGACCACTTTTGCTGGCTTAGTCCAGAGTCTTTGCAGTTCGATCTTTAAAGCCTCATATCATGTCAGCTTTTCCAGTTGTCTCTCTTCAATCCTGCTGTCACCTGGGATTGCAACATCAACGATCCATATTTTGTTTTTTAACACGATTGTGAGGTCAGGAGTATTGTGCTCCAAAACTCTGTCTGTCTGAATTCGGAAGTCCCAGAGTAGTTTGATGTGCTCATTTTCTGTAACTTTTTCAGGCTTGTGATCCCATCAGGCAGATGGTATTTGTGGCACAAAAGTTGTTGTTGTTGTTATTGTTGTTGTTTTTGTTACACCTCATTCTCTACTGTCTGTAATGCTCTTCCAGCCATATCTTCCACATTCTTTTTTATACCTTGAAATTGTATCCAAAAATCCACATGGGGATTACATGACTATCATCATATACCACCATATAGGGCTGTGCACAAATCCTTTTTAAAAAGTGGGCTCCAGCTGTTTCGGCTCTTTTGGCCAGCTGGAATGGTATGGATGCCACCATCATCTTTGTTTTAGCACGTGGAGCACAGAGAGATAGAATGAGCTTGTGAGCCCTGCCTATTGAGCCAATCAAAAGAGAAGAAAGCCATGACGTGTCTTAGCCAAGCTGAGTCTGCATATACCAGGATGAGCACTTCCATTTATCTGTTGAATCCTGGCTTTTGAGAGAAAGAGGCCATTCTTCCAGTCTGCTGATGGTAAATCTCTTCTCAGTGCTGCTCGTAGCTCGCAACTCACAGCTCATCACTTATTTCAATCCTAGCAATCAATTTGATTAAATTATTTTATTATTTTATTTTTCTCCCTCGCCTTGTCTCTCCAATACATCAGTGGCAGGTTTTTTTTAATGCTGTTGGAGAATCTGAGCTGTTAGGCTCAAAAATAACTCTCAGTTGGGGTAATTCCACCAAAATATAGCAGAGTACAAGGAGTAGACTCCATAACCATCTGAAACTTACAAGTGGTGAGCAGCAATAGCCTCTTAGGGTCGAGGGAGAGCAGGGTCCACCTCCCATTGGCTGGCCACCCCACTGGTGGAAACCTCTCTCGCCACCGAGGGTGCTGCTGGGAAGAAGAAGCCCCCACTGGTACCATGGTGGAGGAAGGAAGGCAAGGAGAGAGGGAGGGAAGGTGAGGAGGAGGATGGATGTGGGGGCACCGGGCTCGCCTCGGGGTTCGCACAGGGAAAACCGCGAAACAGTGAGTCCATGGTAAGCAAAACAGCGAGGGAACATATTGTACATATGTCATAACCAGCAAATACCATTATGTGGAATTATTGTATAAATATTTTCATTCACAGCATAATATAATCCAAAACTCAAAAGCTTTTAACCTCTTTTAAAGAAGAAATTTTAAAAGATCAAGTCAGGGGGTGCTGTGGTTTTTAGTTTTGAATATGTATTTATGGATTTTAACTGAATGTTTTAATACCAATTATATTTAATTTTGTTTAAATGTTTGCATATTTGTAGATTTTTACTAGTATTGAAATGCTTTCAATGTAAGCCACTTTGTGTCCCCTTGTGAGGAGAAAAAGCAAGGTATATATAAACATAACAAAACAACAATAACCCCCAATTGCATTTTCCAAACAGACATTATAGCCAGAGCTCTTGACCCACTTCAGCATTTACTTTTTAATTTAATCTCCACTTTAAAATTAACTCTGGGTTTTTTCCACTGCCTTACAAGCCTAGGAAGTTCACTTTCGAAATGCTTATGTTGTACGTTAATTCTGAAAGCAAGCTTTGTTTGAAATAGAGACCTTTCTCTAAACAAAGCATTTTTTAAAAAAAAATTTCTCCTCAGCAAAAGAGTCATTTTACCTTATGCAAAAATTTCTTTCACAATCTCACTTTCATATCATTGCAATTATTATATTGAGGTAACATAACATTCACTTTAACACCATTCTTATATTCAACTTACTCCGCAGTCTAAAAAACTTCGGACTCCACCAATTTAAGCTGGTCTTCAATACTCCTTTCCAATTCTTTGCATTCAGAAGCCAAATTGGCTAGATCGTTTTACTTTTCCTCTTTGCTTGCATCCTCATATTCCAATTTGTCATCCCTTTGCCATGCCACCTCTGCCAGTTGCCTCGCTGCTTTTTAAAAATTTGATCATCTTCATGTTTCCAATCTTCCTTCAGGCCCCGCAGAACCAGATTCAGATCCAAAAGTCCATTTCTCAAGTCTTTCATCTCATGAAGCAGCATCTGGAAAGCTTCTTTAAAAGGCTCATCTTCTCTATATCCAGCAATTTTAGGTTATAGCCAAAAATGCAAAACTCCAAATTTTTATGACCTCAAGCTGTCTCCATAACTCCAACATGACTGTTTGTTCTAGTTGTTCTTTCTCTTGTCTTGATTTAAAAATCAACATAATCTTTTCTCACAGAGTAGTGAACTTTCTCTATTATATTCTCAGAACAAATCCAAATGGCTAAATACAAAATAATATATCTTTTAAACTTGCATATGGTTTTTAAAGCCAATTATGACCTAACACTGACTTAATTTTGCTAGACATTCCACATTTTCTTTTTTCTCCTTAAGCTTAGATCTTAAAAGTAGCCTCTTTTTTCTCAGCTTTTGTTTACAGAAATAAGTAGACTCACAGAGGCTTTATTATCACTGCCAGAGGGAAGAACTCTCTTCATGTGTAAAAGAGATTATTAGAGGTGATTAAGAAAGTGGAGAACTCCCAGAGCCAGTGTCCTTTAGAGGCTCACATAAGCAGAATGAGCTTTGATGCTTATCCCAAGGCTCCACACTCCTCAAAACTCACTTCCTACCACTGCGAATTCAGTAGTCTCCTGTGAGCAGCAATAATTCTGAACACATCTGAGCAATCTCAGGTACTCTCCTTGGTCCAGAGACAGTTCTGCCAGCTAATTAGCTACTAATTAGCCAACTATTCTACTACTTAACTTTCTATGCCTCTTAGTATGTTATCATATGCTAGAGGCAGAGAAAGTGAAGTAGTAGAATAGATATCAGGAAACCATGATCTCCACCCTGAAACCCAGAAATTATGTCTGCATGCAGAAGTAGAGTCTTGATATGTTTCCCCATATATTATCAAGGCTACTTGTAAGATCTAAGCTAAAGGGGGGGGGGGGGAAGAAAACGTAAAATGTCTAACAAAATTAAGCAGTAGGGCAGTGCAATTGATGAAAAAAAGTTTCAAAACTAATTACAAAATTAGGGGGTGCTATCATTTCATTTCCAAAGTGTTTCTAAAGTGTCATTAGTAAAAATTACATTAGTATAACAAGAGTAATGAAATTTTGTTACCTTTTTGTTGCACAACTGGGGAAACTCCAGGGGCTCCTCCCCCCCCCCCCATGTTTATAGCTACTGGGGTGAAGTTGCCATAATGGTAGAACACATATACGACTGTTAGCCCATCAAGTTTCAAAATATTTCATTTATCCATAGATTTTTTAGAGAATTTTCAAAGTTTTTTAAAACAACATTTTTAAAAGAAGAAACCACAAGAGCTATCTCCTTGAATATTCTATACAACGGCATGCGATAACAGGGGATCATTCCGCCCAACTTTCAGAAATATGCATACATCTACTGATTTTAGGTAATTAAAAAAATGTTTTGACAAAAATTCTTTAAAAGCCACAACAGCTCTCTCAGTGAATGTCTCTCACATTAACCAATAGAACTTCCATTTAGGGATTTCTTCTCATCCCAGCACAGCTCTCAAAGCACTCAAAGGTGCAAACACAAAAAATACAAAAATTGCAGAAACAATAACATAAAACAATAACAGCCAACATAAATATCTCTCTTCACAAAGCCCCCTGGTATAAACAACAGTACTAAATCTCAGTCATGTAAAGTGCTTGGTGAAATCTATGGATCCTCACATATATTCATTAAAGTAAACTAAATGTGGTCAAAGGCTTATCGAAAGAAACATGTCTTCAATTGTGTATGGAAGGCTTGGAGTGTGAGGGCTAGCCTGATCTCCCTTGGGAAGGCATTCCAAAGCTGAGGATCACCACCAAAAAGCCTCTCCCTCTCATCCTCACCAACTGCACTTGAGATGGAGGCTAGACTGAGAGGAGGGCCTCCCTGGTATAAGTTAGCACCTGTGCCAGTTCATAGAAAGAGATGCGGTCTCAAATATAGGCTGGACCCAAGGTGTATAGGGCTTTATAAGTAATAACTGGCACTTTGAATTCATAGAATCATAGAATCAAAGAGTTGGAAGAGACCTCATGGGCCATCCAGTCCAACCCCCTGCCAAGAAGCAGGAATATTGCATTCAAATCACCCCTGACAGATGGCCATCCAGCCTTTGTTTAAAAGCTTCCAAAAAAGGAGCCTCCACCACACTCCGGGGCAGAGAGTTCCACTGCTGAACGGCTCTCACAGTCAGGAAGTTCTTCCTCATGTTCAGATGGAATCTCCTCTCTTGTAGTTTGAAGCCATTGTTCCGCGTCCTAGTCTCCAGGGAAGCAGAAAACAAGCTTGCTCCCTCCTCCTTGTGGCTTCCTCTCACATATTTATACATGGCTATCATATCTCCTAGAAACTCATCGGCAACCAGTGGAGTTGCTTTAATAGGGGCATCGTGTGCTCCCTATAACCAGCTCCTGTTAGTAATCTGGCTACCGAACTTTGCACTAACTATAGTTTCTGAGCTATCTTCAAAGGCAGCCCCACATAAAGTGCATTGTAGTAGTCCATTCTAGATGCAACTAAGGTGTGGACCACCATAGCCATATTAGACTTTTTGAGGTATGGTTGCAGCTGGTACTCAAGTTTAATTTTGCAAAGAACCTCACAGCCACCGCCAACACCTGAGCTTCAAGTGTCAGCACTGAGACCAGGAGGATCCCCAGACTGTGGGCCTGTGTCTTCAAGGAAAGTGTAACCCCATTGATTTACCTACTAGAAATATCAGTCAGTCCTCCTCTTTGCAAATTCAACAATTTATTGGAACTCTGGCTGGTGGCTGCTACAGAGGGAAAAATCTCTCCCCTATTCTGATTGGGGCTTTCTGATGCTGAGCAGAATTCTGGGAAATGTAGTGTAGGGCAGTGCCTTTTGAATTCTCTAGCATAGGGTTCCTTGCCTTCCCAAACTACATTTCCCATAATTCTGGTCTTTTTCAGTCTCTTTCTTCCTGCTGTTTCTCTCTCCTAGTGATGAGAGGCCATTAATTGAAAGAGAAAAGGCAGCAAATTGGATATCACATTATAAGTAAAAATTTAATGAATTTGATACAACTTACGATGACTAACTGTTGCAATCCAGAGCAGGGAACGAGGCCCTAAGATAACTATTCACCACACTTGGCTGTGAAAAACAATCCTTTTTTATTGAAGAAAAATGGTTACAAAATAAAGGAAAAATGCAAGTCAAAAGCCACAGCAAAATCAGCAAACATGAATTTAAATGGACAAAGCAAAACCAAAAGCCTCACTGGGAAATACTGGAATCTGTTAGCAATCCACTAACCGTACTTGATATCCTAGAAATCTTCCCAAACTATGGCCAGGGAACTGGGAGAACTGCCAAGGTCTTCATCAATTCTGAAACGATGCCTGAACTGAGACAATCAGCTCGGCGTATTGCAATTAAATCTCAAGAATTGGTTCCGTGAACCGCCCTTCTGTTTTGAAGCCAATGTTTTTAATTCTTGAATTCGGGAGGATCGAGGCAAACTGAGTGATTTACTTCTGTCTTGCCAAATTTGGCCCCTTCTGTTGTCATTACAGTTAACAGGTGCAGAAGGGAGGGAAAGTTCAAGGTCTCCCTCTGAAACATTCTCATGAACACTGGTACTTTCATTTTCCAAATCTACAGAAGTTCCTTCCTCACTAATTTCAGGAACATTGGCATTTTCCAAACCTACAGCAGTTTCTTCCTTACTAATTTCAGGAGCATTGGCATCAAAAGGTACATTTCCACTAGCATCAGTAAATATACTTTCATTAGCATCAGGAGGAACAAACAGAGAATCAGGTTCAAGTTCAAACTCAGGCTGAACCCCAACACTAACGAAAAATTGCACATTCTTATTAGTCAGCCTTGGGTTCTACCATTTTGTCCTGACTTAACAAAAAAGAAAAGACAAAACAGTCCGTCTAGCTCTGTTCCCACTAGCATACTCAGTTTTTCTGTGCATAAAGGGATAGAGAAAGAATCTCTCCTAAGAAATTAATTTAAGTATATGCGAGTCAACCAGCTTCAACAGTTTGCTTCCCCCCTTCTATTCTTCAATATAATCCAGTCATTTCCTTCTCTTTTTTTAGGGGTTTGAGAGTTTGGCCAGTTTTACTTGCTGTTCTCTGAATGAGGGCTATGGAAACTGGCACCACTGCTGTAGTTCATGAATCATGATATGGTCATTCGACACACCGGACTGGAATATCATCTCAAAAAACTGTGTGTTGCATTCACTGAACCCCAGAGCCCCTGCTGACATCATCAGAAACAGAAAGTGGCTAAAAAGTAAAATGAAATGTTTCCTTCCTTCTTGGTATGGACAATTTCCTGAGATTAAGAGGAGGCACCCCCGGGCTGGAGCCATGCCCCTCGCGAGGAAGAGCAAGCGGCAGAGGAGGAGGAGGCAGAGGAGGAGGATGGCAGATCTCCGTTGGTAGCTCACCGCCTGGAAGGAGGGCTCGGGCTTGCCGCATCCTTCGGTGGCTCTCCTTCTCCTTTCCCTCTGCCTCAGCCATGAGGCACTTGAATCTATGGCTGGTCTGGTGGCTCCTGTGTGTGGTGTGGATGGCGGTGCTGGTGCTGCTCTTCCTGGGGATGCTGAGGCACTTGGACAGCAGGGCAGGGCACCCAAGGTAAAGAGGGAAAGAGACAGAGAGAGAGGAGGGGGAGAGATAGAAGTGCACGGGGCTCCAGCTGTGAGGCTGGAGGAGGTGAGGGAAAAAGTGGGTCCCAAACTCTCCTCAAGTGGGTCCCAAACTTCCTTGCCACAGTTTTGGCTGCCAAGTTGTGGTCTCTCTCTTTCTGAAAAGCCCTGGAAGGAGATAGATAGAGAGAGAGAGAGAGAGAGAGAGAGAGAGAGAGAGGCAGCGAGAAGCCTCACTCCTCACTTCTCTGGGAAGGAAAGTTCAACCCTCCGGTTGCTTCTTCTTCTATAGAGTTAGGCAGTTCCAACACCACATGAATGGTCAAGAGCTCCATAGTGATGTGGAGTTGTAGTTTTACAAGCTCTGCCTCCATGGCTTGCTTACTTACTTACATAGGCGATCTCTTGTAGCTCATAGGTGGTTGTGGAGCCCTATTCTTTATTCGCATGTTCTCTCACAGTGAGGACATTGGTTTCCAGGTGGAAGGCGGTCTGGTCAGGGTTGGCTTGACACGCCTTCCTCTTGGCACATTTCTCTCTTTTGCCCCCCATTTGTGCCTCTTTGAATTCTGCAGCACTGCTGGTCACAACTGACCTCCAGTTAAAGCGCTCAAGGGCCAGGGCTTCCCAGTTCTCAGTATCTATGCCACAGTTTTTAAGGTTGGCTTTAAGCCCATCTTTAAATCTCTTTTCCCTCCCTTTCACCTTCCATTTGTGCCTCTTTGAATTCTGCAGCACTGATGGTCACAGATAGGGGAGGTTGAAGCAATAGGCAAGATATGCATTTGCTTATAGTGCAAATCCCCGAGGGGTGTTCTTGAGGTACCCCCCCCCCCCACACACACACACAGCAGGCAAGGCAGTGATTGGTTTGGCGGCGGGGGTACTGTTTGCTTACACTTGAAAATTACCTAGGGCCGGCCCTGCATATAACTTTCAGAAAAAGTGATTGATAAAACTATCTCTAAATATTTCTTGCTTAAAAACCTCCTATAAAATTCATAAAGTGGCCATAGGTTGACAGGTGACACACACACGCACTGTAAAGAACCTGACATTGTTGGTCCTTAGCTCTCATTGAACTGAGGCAATAGAGACAGTGGTCAGGGATGCTGCCATCTTAGTCCATTAAATTGTAGGGGAGACCTCCTTGCTCTACAATCCTGTTGAGGTCCCTGTGACTCATTCACTTTCCCTCACTTAGATGTATTTCTTCCTACATCCCTTGTTTCCTTTTTAAAAAATGAAAAGTATGTTTTGGAAATAATCTAGAAAATGAAGCTGAGTTTGCTTATCATATTCCCATTCCAGAATTTGGCTGTTTCTGGTGATGAAAATGGAAGGTGTCATTGCAGAGCCATTTGGCATTAGCAGTTACAGAGGTTTTATTACTGAGTGTCGTGTGAATTTCAGTAGCAGCTGGCTGAGAAAACTCCATTACAGATCCCCAAGTCTTCTGAGGCCGTTTTCCAGTGCTGTGATAGTGTGTTTATTCAAGCTGTGTGCTCTTTTATAGGGTCAGAGCCACAGACAGTTAATAAAGATTTACTGCATTTATATGGTTCTCTTTTATTATCTCCTGAGCTACAACTGGTATCCCAGAAGAAGCTGCTGTTGTACATGCATACCTGCAAGGAGAAATATCTTTCTGATATTGTATAGCAATGGCCATTTTTCAGATAGTGTCAAGCTACTAAGAAAATACCTGCTAAATTAGCCAATTCAAGAGATTCAGGTGTAGCAAAGAAAGAGCTATAGAAATGAAAATGAGGAAGGAGTAAGGGACTCTTGTGGCTCTTTTAAGAATAATCAGATATATGTGTGCATGTGTTTAGCAAGTGTCTTTGAAGATGAAAAATTACTTCCCAGAATGTAACATAATACAACCACCCCTTAACATTTGTGGATTTAATGAATCTGCTAAATTAATCATGGAAGTTACACTGTGATTGGACTTTTCTATCCACTGTATTGTAGGGATGAAAAGAAGACTGAAAACTATTCAACAACAAAATTAACAACATTTATTTATACTACACCATGACATCTTGAAATAAAACAAGCAAAAACAATGGATTCTGATAAAAGTATACAATCTAAAGCAGGAGTTCTTAAAGTGGGCTTTATGGAGTCATTTGGGCTCCAGGAAGCATACTGAGGAGCTACATACTCCCCTCCTCTACCTCCCACCTCCCTCTCGAAGCACACATGACAGTGGTTTTCCCTCTGCTAGAAAGGGAGTGAGCAAGGGAGGGAATGACTGCGGTCCCAGAAAGGAAGGCATCACACAGAGGGAGGGAGGTCCTGGTGAGGCAGAAGGCAAGGCCTCTTTGCCACAGTGGTATTATCCTTCCCAGGCACAGTCCCTTTCTCTCACACCCCCTTGCTGCCCAGATCATTTCTACTGCACCCCCTCACCATGCAAACTCTTTCCCCAGTGACTTCCTAGCTTCCAGAAAGCTATTTCCCTCCCACCACACAGTGGGTGCTTTGATTGTGCTTTTAATGCATAGCAGTTTGATTGGATGGCCATGTGGTTGCTCCTATTATTATTATTATTATTATTATTATTATTATTATTATTATTATTATTAGGCTGGATTGCCATCTGTTGGGGTGCTTTGATTGTGATTTTATTGTCTGACAGAAGGGGGTTAGACTGGATGGCCCTGGGATCGCTGCTCCTCCTCCTGCTGCTCCTCCTCCTCCTCCTCCTCCTCCTCCTCCTCCTCCTCCTCCTCCTCCTCCTCCAGAGGCTGGATTGTCATCTGCCAAGTGTGCTTTCTGCTTTTTCTGCATATTAGAAGGGGGTTGGACTGGATGGCCACTGGGTTCTTCCACTGAAATACTGTTAAGTTTGTATTGTATTATTTCTTTGTTTCCATTTTCTTTTTGCACTACAAATGAGATATATGCAGTGTGCATAGGGATTTGTTCATTTTTTTCTGATGCTTTTAATCCAGTTCGTAAAGAAGGATATAAGGACAAACCATGCCATTGCCAAAAATGATGGGAAAGGGAAGGGAATTTGCCCTCATTGTTGCCAAAGAAGAAGTGAAATAGTAAGGGTGGGCACTGGTATGTGTGTGTGGTGTGTGCATCATCTTTGACATTAGGATGGAAGAAATAGCGCCCTCCCTGTCCTGCTTCTCACCTGCTGTGGCTCCTGGAGAAGTTAGAGGGTGGGGCCAGCAGGAGGAAGACAGAATGATTTTAATGATATTCTATTTACAGAAAGAAAAAAATCCCAAAATTTGGAGGATAACCAAAACAATATAAAACTTGGTGGACTAAGAGTGGTGGATGTGCTCTTCATGTATGGTGATTTTCACCCCTCTAGCCCTAGAACTGAGGGGAAGGGGAGCCTGGGAAGGCTGCACATGTTGGTCAATGGTCTGAAAATGTTTGTTCTTTTTGGATCCAGAACAAAAAAAAGCTCATTCAGAAAGAAGTCAATTTTCAGGAGAGGCAATCAAAAAAGAAAACGGGGCCTTATGAATGAAACAAACAGAAACAGATAGCAATTCTACACAAATGGATAAGACTGATACACTGTTGGGGTTCAGCCTGAGTTTGAACTTGAACCTGATTCTCTGTTTGTTCCTCCTGATGCTAATGAAAATATATTTACTGATGCTAATGGAAATGTACCTCTTGATGCTAATGCTCCTGAAATTAGTGAGGAAGAAACTGCTGTAGGTTTGGAAAATGCCAATGTTCCTGAAGTTAGTGAGGAAGGAACTTCTGTAGATTTGGAAAATGAAAGTACCAGTGTTCATGAGAATGTTTCAGAGGGAGACCTTGAACTTTCCCTCCCTTCTGCACCTGTTAACTGTAATGACAACAGAAGGGGCCAAATTTGGCAAGACAGAAGTAAATCACTCAGCTTGCGAAGATCTTCCCGAATTAACGAATTACAAACATTGGCTTCAAAGAAGAGGGGCGGTTCACGGAACCAATTCTTTGGCTTTAATTGCCTTCCGCCGGGCTGACTTTCTCAGTTCAGGCATTGTTTCAAAATTGATGAAGACCTTGGCAGTTCTCCCGGTTCCCTGGCCATAGTTTTGAAAGATTTCTAGGATATCAAGTACAGTTAGTGAATTACTAAACAGGTTCCAGTATTTTACAGTGTGGCCTTGGGTTTTGTTCTTGTGCATTTAAATTCATGTTTGCTGATTTTGCTGTGGCTTTTCACTTGCATTTTTCCTTTATTTTGTAACCATTTTTCTTCAATAAAAAGGATTGTTTTTCACAGTCAAGTGTGGTGGATCGTTAGGGCCTCATTCCCTGCTCTGGATTGCAACATACACATACACAGAGAAAAATATTTGCGTGTATGTTAGGAATCCCTGATGAAAAGGATCTTGGGTTGATGAGAATCTTGACAGTTAGGGCTTATTCTACACAAAATTAGCACTAAAAAAATATCTACAGAAAAGAATATTTCCTATGCAGAAATTAGCATTTTCTCATTGAAATATTCTTTTTCTTGCAAAAAAACGCTGTTTCTTACACAGAAAAGGATGTTTCTGTGTAAGAAACAGAAAAGGAGGGAAAGCTGTAATTGGGGATTTGTTCTATGCAAAACTGCCCATGGTTGGTTTGCATAGAATTCTTTTGTATAGAAACCTGCATTTTCTACCCAAAAGCAGCATTTTCTGCATTGGAATATAATTTTTAATTCAGAAAATACTGAAAGATATTTTTACATCCTCTTCTCAGAATTGGAGCTTGGAAGGAGGAAGTTGTGGAGAAAACAGAAACTATGTTTTCAGTTGTCTTATTAATAATAATAATAATAATAATAATAATAATAATAATAATCTGCCTCTCCATACAGCTTGAGGTGGGATACAACACAATTAAAACACAATAAACATAGAAAAATAAACTAGACCTCTGATTAAACCACTGAGCTACTGAACTTGCTGACCAAAAGGTCAGCAGTTAGAATCTGCGGAGCAGGGTGAGCTCCCATTGTTAGCCACAGCTTCTGCCAACCTAGCAAATGTGAGTAGATCAATAGGTACCACTCCAGTGGGAAGGTAATGGTGCTCCATGCAGTAATGCCAGCCACATGATCTTGGAGCCATCTACGGACAATGCCAACTCTTCAGCTTAGAAATGGAGATGAGCACCACCCCCCACAACTAGACTTAATGTCAAGGAGGAACATTTACTTTTACTCAAACACAGAATGTGTTTCAAAAATTAGTGGTTAAATCTGACTGGGTAGACCTGCCAAAAGATATAGATCTTCATTCTTAAGTCAACTCCTCCTCTTAAAAACAAGCTTCATTTTTAATTTCTTGCTAAGAAAGACATGTGCGTGTTTTATATATACAACAGATCATTACAACAGTCAGGAGTGCTTACTATCAGCTTTGGCTAATATATGTGCTGGACCCCTTCCTAGAGATGGGGAACTTAAATCTGGTAGTGCACACACTGGTAAACTAAAGATGAATTCTGTAAAGCTATATATATTGGGGTATCTCTGTAGCAAGTTTGGAAACTTCAATTAGTGCAAAACTGGGCCGTTAAATTGGCTACTGGTGATCATTACATGAGCTACCAATTAAGCCACGTCCATATAGCTGGAAAAAAAATCCCACATTATCTGCTTTGAACTGGAATATATAGCAGTCTGGACTCAGATAACTCAATTCAAAGCAGATATTCTAGGATGATTCTGCCTTGATATTCTGGGTTATATGGCTGTGTGAAAGAGCCCTTAGTTTCCAGGCAAGGTCAAATGTATTAATTGTTACCTTTAAAGCCTTGTGTCATTTGAATTCATGTTACCTGCGAGATATGGAGCCCGTGGTGGTGCAGTGGGTTAAACCCCTGTGCCAGCAGGACTGAAGACAAGCCACAGGTTCTAATCCAGGGAGAGGCGGATGAGCTCCCTCTATCAGCTCCAGCTCCTCATGCGGGGACATGAGAGAAGCCTCCCACAAGGATGATAAAACATCAAATCATCTGGGCGTCCCCTGGGCAACATCCTTGCAGATGGCCAATTTTCTCACACCAGAAGCGACTTGTAGTTTCTCAGGTCACTCCTGACATGACCAAAAACCTGCGAGATCCCCTTTTCTCATATAATCCACCATGTTCATTCAAGTCTTCTAGGAGAAATTTCTTCAGATAGCCAAAATCAGACTGGCAACTGTTAACCAGAAATATTTTTTGTAAGTTTCCCCAAAGATTTGTCAGAAGAAATTCAACACTACCCAAGGCTATGACTGAGATCCCATATGGAAGGGGTAGATAATAGGTGATCTATACATAAAATTGTATAAGTGCCCAGTCCCCTAGGCAGCAGCCAAGTCATATGAGACTACCCATTGACTCTCTTGCAGTGGGAGAAATTAGTTTAATTTTTTTCTTCTTGCCAGAAAAACAAAATATATGAAAATTTGTATCAGTACAACTGCACTAGAGTATCACTTGCTAAGGATTACATCAACAAATAATGTGAACAATCTTGCTATTATAATTGAAATGATAAGTTAGGCAAGATGTAAAGCTTCACCAGATCTCTACTTACATTTAATGAGAATGTGTCAATCCTTTTCTACCCAAATCCATCTATAAAAATTTCTTTTGAGCAATTAAGTTTATTAGTTTTGTCAAATTACTAGTCCCAAGTACAGGATACACAATGAATCAATAAGATTTATACAAGTTAGCTTACTGTCAATTCAGTGAGCCTATCTAGCCATTGGATTTAGGTCATTATTTCCCTGAATTTTTTTTATACCTGATGGCATTCATTATATCTATGATATCAACATTCCCATGAACCAGGTAATGATACTTGTCTTCATTTTAGTCTATTAAATCACTTGTCTTTTAAATCAGTAATGTTATGGCTAGTATAGCATGAGAATCAGCGAATGAACGAACATAGTCTATGGTGGTTTAGTTGAGTTTTCGAAATACTGAGTTATGTAAAAATAAATGGTTGTTCATTCGTTCATTTGCTTTGACCTCATGGACCAGCCCATGGCAGAGCTCCCTGTTGGCTGTGGCCACCCCCAGTTCCTTCAAAGTCAAGCCAGTCACTTGAAGAATAGCATCCATCCATTCAACCCCTCTTTCTTTTTCCTTCCATTTTCTTCTCCAAGCTTAACTGCCTTCTCATTATGTGGCCAAAGTATTTCATCTTTGCCTCTAATATCCATCCCTCCTGTGAGCAGTCGGGTTTTATTTCCTGGAGTATGGGCTGGTTTGATCTTCTTGCTGTCCAAGGCATTCACAGAATTTTCCTCCAGCACCACAGTTCAAAAGCGTCTATCTTCCTTCACTCAATCTTCCTTATGGTTCAGCTCTCACATCCATAGGTTTTTACAGGGAGTACCATTGTTTTAACTATGCGGATCTTTGTTGTCAGTGTGATATCTCTAGATAGGTAGGTAAAGGTTGTCTCCTGACATTAAGTTCAGTCGTGTCTGACTCTGGGGTGTGGTGCTCATCTCCATTTCTAAGCTGAAGAGCTGGCATTGTCCGTAGATACCTCCAAAGTCACGTGGCTGGCATGACTTCATGGAGCACCATTACCTTCCCGCCAGATCTATTGATCTATTCACATTTGCATTTTTCAAACTGCTAGGTTGGCAGAAGCTGGGGGTGACAGCAGAAGCTCATGCCGCTCCCCAGATTCAAACCTGCAACCTTTCGGTCAACAAGCTCAGCAGCTCAGTGGTTTAACCCACTGTGCCACCGTTGTCTCTACTCTTCACTATTTTATCAAGATTGGTCATTGCTCTCCTCCCAAGAAGTAAATGTCTTCTGATTTCCTGGCTACAGTATGAGTCTGCAGCAATTTTTTCACCTAGAAATACAAAGTCTGTCACTGCCTCCATGTTTTCTCCCTCTATTTGCCAGTTAGCAATCAGTCTGATTGCCATAATCTTGTTTTTTTATGTTTACCTGCAACCCAGCTTTTGCACTTTGTTCTTTCACCTTGGTTAGAAGGCTCCTCACTCAGCTCCTCCTCTCTTTTGGCCATCAAAGTGGTATCATCTGCATATCTAAGGTTATTAATGTTTCTTCCAGCAATTTTAACTCCAGCCTTGGATTTGTCAAGCCCCACATGCCGCATGATGTGTTCTGCATACAAGTTGAATAGGTCTGTTGAGAGTTTACAGCTCTGCCGTACTCCTTTCCCAATCTTAAACCAGTCTGTTGTTCTACGGTCAGTTCTTACTGTTGCTACTTGGTCATTATACAGATTCCTCAGGAGAAAGACAAGGTGATTTGGTATCCCCATACTACCAACAATTTGCCACAATTTATTATGATCCACACAGTCAAAGGCTTTAGAATAGTCAATGAAGCAGAAATAGATGTTTTTCTGAAACTCCCTGCCTTTCTCCATTATCCAGCAGATATTGGCAATTTGGTCTCTTGTTCTTCTAAAATGTCTTTCACAAACTCTTGATTTGACCCTGGTTTCATATGGCATGCAGGTTTCAGAGATGTAATAATTTAGAAAACTAATAAAAATCAGGAAGTCACTCTTTGATGAGAAATAATTTTATACCTCATTTGTTTTTAGAAAGATAAGATCAGGTGTGGGAGATACTGAGAAGCATAGAATCATACAATAATAAAATTGGAAGAGACCTTTACTTACTTTACTTTACTTAGGCGATCCCTCGTTTTCCGAGGAGGATTGTCTTCCAATATTCTTGTGGGTCTGTATGTGGCTGTGGAGCCCTATTCTTGCTCTGCATCTTCTTCTGCAGTGAGGGCATTGGTTTCCAGGTGGAAGGCGGTCTCGGTCGAAGTTGGCTTGACTCGCCTTCCTCTTGGCATGCTTCTCCCTTTCACCCTCCATTCGTGCCTCTTTAAATTCTGCAGCACTGCTGGTTACAGCTGACCTCCAGCTGGAGCAGTCAAGGGCCAGGGCTTCCCAGTTCTCAGTGTCTATGACAGAGTTTTTAAGGATGGCTTTGAGCCCATCTTTAAATCTCTTTTCCTGTCCACCAACATTCCGTTTTCCGTTCTTGAGTTCAGAGTAGAGCAACTGCTTTGGGAGATGGTGGTCGGGCATCCGGACAACGTGGCCGGTCCAGTGGAGTTGGTGGCGGAGGACCATCACTTCAATGCTGGTGGTCTTTGCTTCTGCCAGCACGCTGACGTTTGTCTGCCTGTCTTCCCAAGAGATTTGCAGGATTTTCCGGAGGCAGCGCTGATGGAATCGTTCCAGGAGTTGCATGTGACATCTGTAGACAGTCCATGTCTCACAGGCATAGAGCAGGGTTGGGAGGACAATAGCTCTATAAACAAGCACCTTGGTATCCCTATGGATGTCCCGGTCCTCAAACACTCTCTGCTTCATTCGGAAAAATGCTGCACTCGCAGACCTCAGACAGTGTTGTATTTCGGTGTTGATGTTGACTTTGGTGGAGAGGTGGCTACCAAGGTAGCGGAAATGATCAACATTTTCTAATGTTACACCATTAAGCTGTATCGGTGGCTTTGGAGAGGGGTTGGCTGGTGTCTGCTGGAACAGCACCTTGGTTTTTTCAATGTTCAATGAGAGACCGAGCTTCTTGTATGCTTCTGCAAAGGTGTTTAGAGTGCTTGTAGATCTTCTTCTGAATGCGCACAGATGACATTGTCATCAGCACACTGGAGTTCTATAACAGATGTTGCTGTAACCTTGGTTTTGGCTTTCAGTCTGCTGAGGTTGAATAGCTTGCCATCTGTCCGATAGATGATTTCCACTCCGGTGGGAAGTTTCCCATCAACAAGGTGAAGTATCATAGCGATGAAGATGGAGAATAAAGTTGGGGCAATAACACATCCCTGTTTGACACCGGATTCCACCTTAAATGGGTCACTTTGGGAGCCATTGCTGTCCAAAACTGTTGCCATCATGTCATCATGGAGGAGCCGCAGGATGTTCACAAATTTGTTAGGGCACCTGATTTTTTGGAGGATGTTCCAGAGAGTGCTGCAATTCACCGTGTCAAATGTCTTTGCAAGGTCGATGAATGCCATGTACAGAGATTGATTTTGTTCTCTGCATTTTTCTTGGAAGAGACCACATGAGCCATCTAGTCCAACCCCTTGCCATGCAGGAAAAGCACATTCAAAGTATCCCTGACAAATGGCCATCCAGCCTCTGTTTAAAAGTTTCCAAGGAAAGAGCTTCCACCACACTATGAGGCAGTGAGTTCCACTGTTAAACAACTCTTATGGTCAGGAAGTTCTTCCTAATTTTCAAGTGAAATCTCCTTTCCTGAAATTTGAACCCATTGTTCCACGTTTTTGTCCCCAAGGCAGCAGAAAGCAAACCTGCTCCTTCTTCCTTATGATACCTTTCACATATTTATACATGGCTATCATGTCTCCTCTCAACCTTCTCCTTTGCAGGTTAAACATATTCAGTTCTTTAAGACACTCCTCATAGGGCAGGACTATGAATCATTAGATATAACTTCTTGAAACATTCTTGGATAAAAGTAGCTCACTAATTATAGTTTCGATACAGACCCTGTCCAATTTCGGAAATACTTTAGAAACAATTCTCCCCACCCCCAAATTTCATAATGAGTATTGAAACTTGTTTTCATTGATCACACAGACCTAATATGTGTGTGTGTTAGGCCTGTGCGGTTTCGTTCGTTAATTCGTTATTTCGTAATTAAATCGTTATTTTTACCATATCCGACGCGATTTCAAAACACATTTTCAAACCCGGAAGGGTTTAAAAATATCGAAACAGCAGCCCCATATATTTTACGAGCTTCAGCTCGTGTCGTTAATGGGATGGAGGCTGCTGAGTGCTGCTGGTGCCTGGGAGCCAATCCGGCGCTCCCAAGCACCCCAGCAGTGCACCGTGGCAGGAGCCGGAGCCGATTGGATGGCGCGCGCGCGCTCACCCTTACAACCGGCCTCCGCGCGCCATCCAATCGGCTCCGGCTCCTGCGCCCTCCTCCTCCTCCTCCTCCTCCTGACACTTCCTGCAACACAGCTGGGAGGAGGAGGAGGAGGGCGCAGGAGCCGGAGCCGATTGGATGGCGCGCGCGCGCTCACCCTTACAACCGGCCTCCGCGCGCCATCCTCCTCCTCCTCCTCCTCCTCCTCCTGACACTTCCTGCAACACAGCTGGGAGGAGGAGGAGGAGGAGGAGGAGGAGGAGGAGGAGGATGGCGCGCGGAGGCCGGTTGTAAGGGTGAGCACGCGCGCGCCATCCAATCGGCTCCGGCTCCTGCGCCCTCCTCCTCCTCCTCCTCCTTCTGACACTTCCTGCAACACAGCTGGGAGGAGGAGGAGGAGGGCGCAGGAGCCGGAGCCGATTGGATGGCGCGCGCGCGCTCACCCTTACAACCGGCCTCCGCGCGCCATCCTCCTCCTCCTCCTCCTCCTCCTCCTCCTCCTCCTGACACTTCCTGCAACACAGCTGGGAGGAGGAGGAGGAGGGCGCAGGAGCCGGAGCCGATTGGATGGCGCGCGCGCGCTCACCCTTACAACCGGCCTCCGCGCGCCATCCAATCGGCTCCGGCTCCTGCGCCCTCCTCCTCCTCCTCCTCCTCCTCCTAGCACTTCCTGCAACACAGCTGGGAGGAGGAGGAGGGCGCAGGAGCCGGAGCCGATTGGATGGCGCGCAGAGGCCGGTTCTAAGGGTGAGCGCGCGCGCGAGGAGGAGGAGGAGGGCGCAGGAGCCGGAGCTGATTGGATGGCGCGCGGAGGCCGGTTGTGTGAGTTTTCAGGGCTGTATGTATGACCATGTTCCAGAAGCATTCTCTCCTGACATTTTGCCCACATCTATGGCAGGCATCCCCAGAGGTCTGTTGGAAACTAGGCAAATGGAGTTTAAAAAATGTTTTGTAAATATTTACGAAATTTCGTAAATAACAAAACATTTTTTTGGAAAGTTTTGTAAATATTTTAAATAACGAAACAAAAAAACACCCCAATTACAAATCGATTTTAGAAACAATTTTTTTCTTGATCAAACAGGCCTAGTGTGTGTGTATATGTGTGTATTTGGCTCGAGTTACTTTAAAAACGTACCTGTTCTGACTTACAAATAAATTCAACTTAAAAACAAACCAAAGAATCAATCTTGTTCGTAACTTGGGGACTGCCTGTAATGACAGCTGAATTTAATTTTTTTGCCTCATTATGCCAAACTGTTTGATGCTATACATAATCATTATTGTGTTTTTATTTAGAATCATACTGAAAATGGGGTCCATATTAGACATTCTTGTATATTTTATCTCAAACCTATACAACGTTTTCATATGAAACCATATGAAATATATACTCTTGCCCCCCTTTTATCATCTCTGTGTATTTGAGTGTCTGTGTTTGTGTTCAATGTTGTTTCCTCTTTTTTGTCCCTTATTAAGTTAATCATGCTAATTTGTAAAAAGTCAATTAATAAAAAACAATGAGATTTCAAGAAAGCTGTTAGCAGCAATCTAGCTAATGAACACGTCATGGCTAAAGCTACATGTTACAATGAACGGAATGTTAGTCTATTAAGCGTTAGTCAAGAGAGCCTATGCTGTGCTCTGTAAAAAAAAAGTTTAAATGTTGTTGGGCTATATTTGAGCTCTAGGTGGAACTACAGAATATATCACACCTGCTATCTTATTTCAATTGGGGGATGAAGAAGATTCTTTTTCTTTGAAGTTACGACAATCCAAAGCCTTCTTGCCACCTGAGATAACATATGCAACCACCATGTCAGTTCTCAGATGCCACCTGACCCCTATTGCCATCACTATCACATCACTATCCACCCTTGATCTCATTGTGAAAGTGAGAAGAATCTGTGGATAGCAATGCTGATATATACAAATCATTCCAAAATGCTGGGATCTTATGGAGCCTTCTCCAGAGGCTTAGTGATCCACAGCATTCCCATTGACCATTACAATGCAAGCTGTGAAACTGAACTAAAGATAGCCATGGGATGGTCACCATCATCAACTATGTCAGAACGTAGTCAGTAATGACCCTTCTCCCATGAGCCACTACATATGAAGAACATTGCCAGCTATGTGATGAAAGCTGGTGCACAATTATTCAGTAATTCTCTGAGAACTCTTGGTGTTGTCATGTGCTGGCTATCAGAACATGAGTGTGATTTCTATCAACTAAATAGTGCTAATATTAGTTTTTGAAAAAGGCATTCAATCCTTTTATGTATTGTTGAAGGCTTTCATGGCCGGAATCACTGGGTTGTTATGTGTTTTCCACGCTGTATGGCTATGTTCCAGAAGCATTCTCTCCTGATGTTTTGCCTGCATCTATGGCAGCCATCCTCAGAGATTGTGACTTGGAACATGGCCATACAGCCCGGAAAACATACAACCCAATCCATTCTATATTTTTATTTAAATAAATACATGTATTCTAGATGTTGAATGATACCAGATCCCTAAAACAATAAGAACTTTATTGATCAAACACACGGGAGAACAAATGAGGTGAGAATCTTGCCTATGTAGATTCAAATTGTGCACCTACATACTCAAAGAATATGCTTAATCCTTCCTGCCATGCTGGTTCTCAATTACATGTGTCTTAAACCTTATAGCTTCCTTATCTCTATAGGATAATGTAATATTTTCAGAAAGTGTATACTAGAAACAAAAAATGCACGCATGACAAGTGATTCCCCCATTCAGGGCACACAATATTTAAGGTTAGCATTCATCCCTGTTTGCTTGTCACTTATTGCAATTATGTGTAATCAGGAAAGTGGATTATTAAGAATCAGGGGTTTCACAAGTTTTGGAATCCCATTCAAGAATCCACTGATGGCATGAATGTGAAATCTAAGTAGGACGAAACAGAGATGGCAGCACCAATAATAATACTAACAACAACAACCACCACCACCACCACTACCAAACAATAAACTCTCACCAAAACTCTTATGGGCCCTTTCATTTTCATGGACCTTTCATTCTTTCACCTGCAATTAATCTTTCTCCAGTGAGTCTGGAACAAATGTAGGCATTAATGAATAAAGTCTTATATATAAGACTGCATTTCTATAACTGTTAAAGAAAAATATTGAGCGATGCTAGTAATATTGATTCCCTGTGTTGGATGGGGTTACACTCACCGTGAAGATCCTGGATTCATCATTGCACCTGGAACCCCAGGCCTCAGGGGTGACCAGGGGAGCATTTGCACAGTTAAAGCTTGTGTGCCAGCTGCACTCATACCTTGGGAAGTCTGACTTGGCCATGGTAGCCCATGCTCTGATTACATCCCATATAGACTACTGCAACACACTCTATATGGGGTTGCCCTTGAAGACTGTTCAGAAGCTTCAAATGGTCCAGGGGGCGGCAGCCAGGTTGGTAACAGGAGCAGCACTCTGTTAGCAACCTCTGTTGTGCCAGCTTCACTGGCTGCCAGTTTTTTGCAGTTTGTGTCTGTGTGCACGCCAGTGAGCAAACCAGCAGAAAGCTTAATCCAAAAATGAGCAACACAAAATAGATGAACGAAGAACTTAAAAATTTACTCTTGAGTATCAGAGTCTCAAAAATGCGAATACAGAAACTTCAACATAAACAGTCACAGTCTTCCTGTAGACACTTACACATAGTCCTTTACATTACTTCACAAGAGTATATCTTCTTTCTGGTCCAGAGAAGGCAACACTTGCAGTTCCAAAATGGGCTGCAAGTCAAGAGCTTCCACCCTGGAGCAAACCTTCAGTAAGCCCAGTGTTACATGCCAAACATTCTACAATTATTCCATTAGGGAGTAGCCCAGAACCAGTTAGCCTTAGTTAGCTCAATTACACAACCCGAGAATTGTGATTAATCAAGGTAAGCTTTTTTTTTTTTTTTTACCACACACATGGTAGTGATTCTGTAGGAACTTAGCCCATGTATCTTAATACAGTTTGCTACCAGGCACAATTCAAAGTGCTGGCTTTAGCCTATAAAGCCCTAAACGGTTCCGGCCCAGCCTACCTGTCCAAATGTATCTCTCCCTATGAACCAGCTAGGAATTTACTAGGCCCTGCTTTCTATCCCACCTTCGTTGCAGGTGCGCCTGGCAGGGATGAGAGACTGCTTTCTCAGTGGTGGCTCCTTCGCCATGGAACTCCCTCCCTAGGAATATTAGTTCGGCCCCCTCCCTACTGACATTCCAAAAAAAAATCTGGCTTTTTGAGCCAAGCCTTTGAAAATGCAGTGTAATGGATGAATATGGAACCCAGAAAAAAAAATGAACATGGAACGGCTTAACAATGTCTTCGGAAAATGAGCTAATAGGAAGTTACTGGTGTTTTATGCTTTTAATGCTTTTACAAGGTTTTTATAATGTGTGTTAATTGTTTTTAAGTTTGTTTTAATTTTGTTTATGTTAATTGTGGCATTGAATTGGGCCAGTGTAAGCCGCCTTGAGTCACCTTTAGACTGAGAAAAGCGGCATAGAAATGCAGTAAATAAATAAACCCCATATCCAGAGCTTTTTCCTACAATTCCATTAAGTTCCTCTTCTCTTGACTACATTTCTGATTTTACCCATTTGCAAAAGTGTACATGGGGATGGGAGGAAATCTTCTTGGTGCCTTACACAAGTAACTTCTCTTACACAAGTGGGTGGACATAGTAGACAGATGTGTCGCAGCCATATCAGTGGAAGGCTTAAAAAACAGAGTTAGACATGTGATACCATGCACATTATTGCATATTTTGTGTTGCCCATTGGACACTATTACACATTCTGCATTGACTGAATGGTTGCACAATGTGCATTGATTGCAGTAATATAATGAGGTGTCATAGCACAGCAAAGACATAACTTTGTTTTCTATGTTTCTTTGATACAGGATCCAGATCATTGTGTGTGTGTGTGTGTCTATCTTGAATAACTAAGCAGCCTGTGTGCATACTGCAGATGTCACATTGTGTTAAAATGCCCAAACTTGGATACTGTACTACAGGGAATGATAAAATAGTACTTGAAATATGAGTACTAGTTGATGGACTCTTCATCAGCTTTATAATCTCAATTTTTATCAAAATATAAATAGAATCATGTGGCAATTTGAATAAAATGTTTCAGAATGAAAGGCAAAACAAATTAAGAAGTAATTAGCTTGTTCTCTGAAGCCATTATCTCCCCATTGTTTTTCTTGCTCTGATAGTTCTAATTACACTTATTTCAGCTAGCAGCACAGCAGTACTAAGGGAGTGAAAAATCCAGCCCAATAACTAATTTTCACTCCTGTAGCTAATATTATTAGTTATTTTCCTTGAGCAAACATGACCTGGACAGAGGGATTATTCAGCTTTGAAAGGCCAACTCCAATTAGCAAATCTACCAAACTGTAATGATTGGCATCAGAAGATAGCATGCTGTATCAGGTGCAGATGTATGAATGCTATCAAAAGTATACATGGCAAACAAGATACAGTTGCCGAGCTTATACACATGCCATGTGATAATTCAGTCCCTTTGTGTTGTCCATAGCAATTGTAGAGGGGACAAGAGGTTATAAATCCTTGAATTATACTCTTTTCCGTGGCAGTATGCAAAAACTGCCTTTAGATAATGCTTTAAAAGACCAAAATTTCAATAGAAGCATTGTAGATGGTTATGTGTTGCTTCTTTGCTAAATTGACATTTAACTGTATATAGACATTTTGATTCCTTTAAGCAAGATGGTGTAGATGGAGTAGAACCTTGGTCAGATATCAGTGAACTCTCATAGGCACTTTTTGGCAGAAATGAGTTCTTTACACTTGTTCTTTTGATGCTGTGACTGAGGATAGATCAATCTTTGAGACTGGAAGTAATGTTTTGTTTTTTTCTCCTTTAGGGCCTGAGACTTGAGGAGATGATCAGTAGGGGTGTGCATAACACCCCTGAGCCTTACCATTTTTGGCAATGTTTTCTGAGCCATTGCCAAAATATGCAGGGGCGTGCCATTTTCATTCTGGAAAGATTGTCCATTGGAGACAATGGGAAATCTTTTGAGACTTGTTTCTGTCATTTTTAGGTCTATCAGAAGGAAACTTTCCTTTCTTGTAGACCACATGTATGTCTGCAAAATTCCTGCCAACTTTCAGTATATTTCACCAATCCAGTTTTTACCATAACCACAAGAGGGTTTGGGAATTGTAGTCAGTGCTGTTTGTGTCCATTCTCAGCCAATCAGAGAATTGGCACAACCAGAAGTGATTAGCTGAGAAAGAAGCGTGAGAAACAGAGAGAAAAACTTCAACTCCCATCATGCACTCTCTCAGGGAAGGGCTTTTGGGAAGGAGCCTGGGAAGCACTTGGCTTCATCTTCTAAAGCAGGGGTCCTCAAACTAAGGCCCGGGGTTTGAATACGGCCCTCCAAGGTCATTTATCCAGCCCTCGCTCAGGGTCAACCTAAGTCTGGAATGATGTGAAAGTACACAACAACAACAACAACAACAACAACAACAATCCTGTTTCATCAGCCAAAAGAAGGCCCAGACTTCCCATTGAAATACTAATAAGTTTATATTTGTTAAAATTGTTCTTCATTTTAATTATTGTATTGTTTCTAAGTGGTTTTTTTTTTCCACTACAAAGAAGATATGTGCAGTGTGCATTGGAATTAATTCAGGGTTTTTTTCAAATTATAATCCAGCCCTCCAAAGTTTGAGGGACTGTGACCTGGCCCTCTCTTTAAAAAGTCTGAGGATCCCTGTTCTAAAGAAATGAAGAAAAAAGGAATGAGCCAAATGCACCTGGAATGCACCTGCACAGTGCACAGTAATAGAAGGAGAAACACATCTGCTTGTATCTGACTTCACAGATATCTAATATCTTTAAAACTCTTATTTGGGAAGTTTTTTTTATTAACAGCAATAAATTAAACTAATGTCCTAAACTTAGAACCTGGTACTCTTCAGATATGTTTGAGATGTGTCCTGTCATCCCAAGACAACATGATTGTGGTAATTTGCATTATATTACAGTCCAGTTTATCTATAGAGTATCAAATAAAATAAGATATCATTACTAACATTAAGTACAGTGCTACGATAGTGCACGTTTATTCTCATAATGCAGAGCCAATGACATATTGGTGAGATTCTCACAAATGTTATGTAATGTGTACATTTTAAAAACACATACATAGTTTTGCAGCTCTGTATGTGTGAAGCCTACACAGTATGAGGTTTATTGAAAGGCCATATTGCAATACAGCCCACTGATTTCTGAGACAGTTTTAAAATTATTTTAACAGTTTCCTCATTTTGTTCTTCTTTGAATCTATGGTCTGTGACTATCTAAACTATCTTACCAATTGTATAAAGCTATGTAGTGGAAAGGCCAAAAATGAGTTTCTCTCAAAATCTTAAAATGCTCTTATTGCTGTTTCTGACGCCACTTAGCCTAGAGGGAGGGGGAAAAATCATCTATTATCTACGGCTGTATATAAATGGCCTGTCAGAAATCACTGTCATATTTGTGGGGAGAGAAATTATGGAAAACACTTCAATAAATTTATTGAAGAAAAAAATTCTCTCCAAGTTTCTTGGGAGTGGACTCCCTATTATTAGTGGCTGTTCAGAAACATTTCTCTTCCTCCAAGTCTTTTTCTTTAAAAAAGAATAATAATTAGACATACAATGTTACCATCACCTTACATCCTCAGTGATGCTTTGGATCATCATTTTGAAACATGATGGGAGGAAAAAGTGGATTAAACCAATTTAAACCATGGTCAATATACATAAATACAAGAATTCCGCACAGCAAAGTACTTTTTCTAGAGCAGTGGTTCCCAACCTTTCATCCTCCAGCTGTTTTGGACTTCAGCTCCTAGAAATCCCAGCCATCTTTCCAGCTGTTAGGAATTGTGGGAGCTGAAGCTCAAAATCCTGGAGGACCAAAGTTGGAAAATCACTGTTATATTTGGGGGCGGGGGGGGGGGGGAATGTTCTCAGAAAAAATATGCTAATTTCACAATTTTTCAAATTCAAATTAAGGATTTAGGCATATGAACCTAGCATTTAGACCACAGAAGGTGTAAGCGTTACATCAGCAATTGCAAATTAATGTATTTTATCAATGATGCTTAGTGGAGATATGACCAATGATTTACTTATTTGTGAATTCAGACAGGTCTGTAATCCCAAATGTTTCAATTTTTTAAAAATCTGGTTTAGTCATGAACTGGTTAACTAGTGAAAATTCATGAGTAAACCAGGTTTTCTAAAACCTGAAATATTTTTGGGGGTGGGTGGGATTGAACACTTAAATTATATTTGGTAATACGTTAGCTTTCCACATGAAAAATAGAAATCAATGTTTTTTTCTCTGAAGAATTCTGTGAAAACGAGCGGGGACATTATTTGTCAGTGATTTTACAAATTCTATGTAATTATTAAATAATGGGCAGTTGAGTGGTATACACAGCTCCAATCAGGGTGTAATTTCTATGAAATGATATGCCTGCCATCAAGTTCACTTGCAAAGATGTAGGGTATGGGGCTGAATAGTTGACTTCTGTCCAAGAAGTCACAATTAAAAATAATTTAAATAATAAAGAAATATATTGATAGGAAAAAATGCTTCAAGTGTATTCAGACACTGTGACTACCAGGGGCAGGTTTAGTCTACATCCTAATGGCATTCACAAATACCATTTATCCTTCATGAGCATAAATGGGTTCTATATATCCCTAATAGGAACAGTGTTATGTTAAAGGAGAAACTTTCCAACTTCTTATGGTAGTGACAGGGACACATGGAAGCTATGCAACAGCTATTTACAGGGAAAAAAATCAAATGTGTAAAATAAAAAAAAATGTGATGCTATTTTTGATGCCCTCTTCTGACATGAACATCTACAAAAGGTCATGGCAGTGCTGCCGATATTGGGCCTGTGACTATCTCAAGTGAATTGCTGATACGTTTGCAGGAAAATTAGGCAAATGCATTCTGCTCACTGCAGGAGAAATCATTACAGAATATTTGAATAACAATGGTTATGCACATGCCATAGATGGTTTTCTTCAAACATTTAATTAGCAAGATTGGATTTGAACACCAAAATCAATTGTTTGTCTTTTATTCAGAATAATCAGAGAAGGCTATGTAATGTGAATAATGAGAGATCTTTATTATTTTAGTATAACAGCAGTGTGCCTTCTATGCAGATTATCAAACCACTTTTCATGGTGTAATTAAAGATGCTTTAAAAACACACCAGTATTATCTGGAACATGAATGGAAGAAATATTATTAAAAATAATTTCAAAATGCAAACATGGGCAGTGGGGATATTTAATGAAATACATGCATCGAGTGTTTCATGTACATGATCTGTGAAAGTATGCCCAAATGCCATTCCCAATCTTATTTAATGCCATTGTTATTTTTTATCATGTTGATTTCAACTTATGCTAAGACCTCCTCAGGTCTTGCGAACTCAGGGCAAATTTTACATGGAATAAAAACCTAGTTACAGCTAATTATAGGCAGGAATTGATATTTCTGCATGGGAACTTACGTCATCTTCATCCGTCCTCTCCTTTAGAAGGAAACTGAAAATGTGGATGTGGGATCAGGCCTTTGGGTAATCTTGCAGACTGACGAGGACAATGACGACAATAGCTATGGAAACGGATTATGGACAAGCTGAATGGAGTCTCTAATTACAGAATTCAGCAAAACAATGGCCACCAGACTGGCTTTCCTTTCTAAATTTTATTGTATTAATTCAATGTTTTAAACTATTTATAATTACTGTTTTTGTTGTGTAATTTATTGTGTTCAATTGTAGGCATCGAATATGTGCTGGCTGGAAGCCATCCTGAGTGCCCCCCGGGGGTTGAGAAGGGCAGGGTAAAAATATCAGAAATAAATAAATAAATAAATGCAATTTCCTGTTAAAATGTTTGTTTTCTTCACAAAATTACCATGCACAATTTTTGTCCAAATGACGTCTCCAGCGAAACCAAATTAATTCAAGACAAAGCAGGAAAACCCTGCTTTGTACTGAATTAATTTAATACTGCATTAGACTCAGATTTTCAAATGCAGTGTGGGCCCTGTGGGGACTGGGACTACCGAGGGATCAGTCCATACAACCCCCTTGGATTTTTCGGGCTAAATCAGCCCTGACAAACTCAAGGACACCAACCCCCCCAACACTTTAGAAAATAAAATTACTTACTAGGTCACCATTGAACTGCTGCCAGAGCTCTCCTGGCACGGAGAAATGACATGATTTTCTTCCTCACCCCTTTCTTCTGACACATCATTTCTATGTGCCAGGAGAGCTCTGGAAGCAGTTCAATGGTGACCTAGTAAGTAATTTTATTTTAAAAGTATTTTGGGGGTACTTTGGGTGTTCTCCTGGAAGGTACCAGGAGGACATCTAGACCATCCTCCCCACCCATGGAAAGTGTGAGCTTTTGGGGCTGGTGTTTTTTAAACCCGGTTCAGCACAGACTTTTTCACTGTGTGAAACTAGCCTCAGATATTACTGTATCACACCTCTCATCAGCTCTAGTCTAATGATAAGGAATATAGGAGTTGTAGTCCAGCATCTGGAAGGGCACATAAAATGTTATAGTGAGCCAGATTTTACCTGAGGGCTTGATTTTGACACATGTCTTCTAAAATATATTCTCCCTTTCCCCCATATGCTGCGGTTTGGACATATTTTTTTCCTTCAGAATCCATGCATTGTTCAAGAAAGTGAACTCATTCTTCAGTAGGAAACAGGGTCCCAGATCTAATTTGCTCTAACCAGCAAGAAGAAATAGTTCAAAAAGAAGCAAGCCCCCTGTTTCCTTCAGCAGTTTTGCTGCGGTTCTCAGAAGAGCACCAGAACATTTGAAGAGCTCCATCAAATAAAGCTAAAGCCCTCTTTAGTTCAGCATTTTGTTAACACAGTGACTAACCAGGTGCTTATGAGAAGTGCAGCAGGTGAACAAATGGTGCCAACACATCCACTTTATATTTTGGATGCTATGAATATAAAAGTCTGGAAGTTAAAAAAATTTGCTTCACAGATGGTAATATGGAGCTTGGCATCTGTATTCAACATAACAGACTTGGATGTTTCCTTGAGGATTAGCAACGAATGGGAGGAAAGCCAAAAAGAAATAAATGTATATACCTTTTGTCAGGATCAATGAAGATGACCCAGCACTTGTAATATCCTGCTTTAAAAATGTTCACAACAACAGGCCAACCGTAAAAATTAGGAGTTACAAAATGAATTAAGAAGAGATGACAAAAAGATAATTACCACTTTTGATCCAACAACCAATCAATATAGAAGCAGTCATTAATTAAGGGAAATCCATAACACGACTGCTGAGAAGAAACCAATGGGAAAAGACGTTGGGCTTATAAATATTGGAGGAGAATTCAGCTTCATCTTTAGAATCTTCTTTTTGACCAAGTCTTTTAAGAAAGTTTGAAAATAATTGCTAGGCGTTTTTTTTTCCTGCTATGTTTCTGCATAAGTATTCCTTTATACCCTTGATTTTCCCCAGCAATCAATTTTGAACTGAGATGCCCTCTTTTAAAAAATACTCACTAAAATTGCCTCAATTATTTGACTTTTGTAGCTGAATTACATACAAAGTTCTAATAAAATTACAAATCCCAGAATTTCGTAGCAATGAGCCATGGCATTTAATATGATGTCACACTGGTATCATTCTGTAGTGTAGATACAGATTAAGATTTTGAGAGGAGTGCAGGAATAGTCTTACCATTGAAGCACAGCATTTATTAGTACAACTCCTGCATACCTCTTCTCAGCTACAATGAAAAGAAAAAAAAGGGGGAGGGAGTACAACAGCAATGGGAAAATGAAACTTGAAGAAATACAGTTATATTAATGTTGAAGACCGTTGTAAACAATGGAAATCATGGACACGGACAGACATGGACAACTTGTAAGTCTCGCCAGCCTTCAAGATAAGAGGATATGAAAGAAGGCAAACATTACCATTTCATTTTAGAGAACAGTCTCCTGGCCCATGGTCCATTGAAGAAATTCAAAGCCTCTTTGCTTTCCACAAGTACTCACCCCGTAGAAAGCATGAATGAGGAGTTTGTTTAAACACAGGAGACTTACGACTTCATCACACACTGATTTTCAGCATTGTAGGATGCTTCTGCCCTAGGCCCCTTCTACACTGTCCTATATCCCAGGATCTGATCCAGATTATCTGCTTTAAACCAGTTTATATGAGTCTCCACTGCCAGGTAATCTGGGATAAGCAGATAATCTGGATTCAGATCCTGGTATAGGGGCAGTGTGGAAGGGGGTCCTGTTGAGTCATGGAGCCCTACGTTGCTCATCAGACCACGTAGGTTCAACTGAGATGCAAGCATCAGACCACGTAGGTTCAACTGGGATGCAAGCATTGAAGGAAATGTGCTGGGAACACAGGTAACTGATGAACTGATGTGGGGGACCTCATCAGTGTGATAAGACCCTTGAAGTATTATGTATTATAACAAATGTAGTCGACCAAATCTCATTTTATTTCTTATTACAAATAAATGTTTTCCATTTGGGTGTGGTCAGGGCTGTAACCAAGGGAGGGATTAGGGGTTCAACCCCCCCCCCCCCCAAATTCAGATTTAAAAAACCTGGTTTACTCATGAATTTTAACCGGTTAACCAAATCCCCGTGCTAAGTCTATGAGAAGCAAAAATTAAACAAGTCCCTCCAGAACTACAAGCACCATCTCAAGCAAATTTTGACAATTTATTCACAGTCATTACTTGCAGCAATAGTGGAAGCAACCAAGTTGGCCCACCCACAACTGGTAGGCAAATCCTAAGGAATGGGAGGGATTTAAAGCCCCCGATGAAAGAGATGAGAATATTGATTTTAATATAGAATGAATTGTACTATTTAAATTATACTGTGTTATGGAACTACTTCTCATGATTTGCTAAAAAAAATTCAACCCCCCCCCCCCTTTCAAAAAAAATTCTGGCTATGGTCCTGGGTGTGGTAAGGAACACATCATCCTAGCCTGGATTGAACAGGGAGCATTCATTGAAGGAAATGCTTTCCTCAGCAAAATGAGAATGGTATAATTTATCTTCACTAATGCAGATCCCTGTTTGTTTGAGATGGCAACATTAGCATGCCTATCCTTAGTAGTAGTTTAAAAGGTAGGTCTAAGAGTTTCATTATAGCACACATTCACATCACAGGACACTCAAACAGCTGTATCATGATGGCTCTGTGTGGAAGATGGTGGTGGATGTAAGATTGATTGTTATTTACTGTTGCTTCCAAATATGAGAAATGTGTTCTCCAACTTTTGCAGGTTTGACTTTTGATTGTTTGTGTATATATTATGTTTACTTGGATTAACAATAATATGATTCCTTATTCCTTTACCACTATTCACCCCAAATTTTTGCTCTGGAAGGTTTAGAAATAGAGAGGAGAAATAGAAAGGAGGGACACCGCAGTGCTCCTATGCTGGCGCTGCAGTGCCAGAGCAACACTGCATATAGGATAATATTAACAGTATATCAGATTTTGCCCTACACACCCAAAACACATAGCCTTCCTCCTGATTGCCTTAAAATCACTCACCATTTTTACAGGAACATTAGAAGAAGTAACAGTCCCTGTTTATTTGTTTCATTCCTCATTCAATGCAATCTGGATATGGGTCAATCAATCTGAAAATAGCCCAGTTTTCTTCAAACCAGTCCATTAATTTTATTCCAGCAATCCTTTCTGAATTTCAAGGCTTCTTTTTGATGAATACTAAGAAGACCAGGATACCCACTGTGCAAAAGAAAGAGGCGACTATTTTCACATGACAAATCTGATGCAACCCATAAGGAGTATAATTCTTCTATTCTTATGTCTTTATTGAATTTTTCTGTTCTTTTTGAGATGTGTGAGCACATGTGCAATGAGGAGCCCTGAAAGAGAGGCTAGGAAGGGGAAAGAATTTAACAACAAAAAATTATTTATTTCTGACATTTGTACCCCATCTCTTCTCTACCCCCGAAAGGGGCTCAGGACGGCTTACATTAGTAACTGCAATAATGTCTTCCTGTTGCTAAGTGCACATGGAACTATTCTAAAGCACTTAAGATCTGTTTGTGCTTGGAGGAGTTCAGGGATTTCAAAAACTATAACTTACATCTTGACAGTCCTTTCTGGAATGAACATATCACTATGCAATGTCACAATAGTCATATGAGAATTCTAGACAAGGTTGTTTGACTGAAAGTCTGTTTCTGAAAACATTTAAGCCATTTTTTAAGGTTAAAGAGTCTTCAGCTATCTCAAATTGTCTAGAGTTTTCAGAGAGGAAACTGGAAATTGCTCCTGTATGTTTAATGGTTGTGTAGTACAGAGGATTTCTACAAGAGTTTCTTGCTATTTGGTTGCATGACAAGCAACATTTTCTGAAATTCCCTTTTCTGCACAACCATGGAAGACTCTGGAACCATCTCCAGTTTTCAGTCTAGCAACTGAAGCTGAATAGAAACTCTAATCCAACTAGGTTGCTGTAGGTTTTTCAGCCTATATGGACATGTTCTAGAAGCATTTTCTCCTGATGTTTCGCCTGCATCTATGGCAGGCATCCTCAGAGGTTGTGAGGTCCTCCTGATCAGTTGAATCTTCTGACAATTAGCTGTGGACTGTTGCACAGTCAAGGTAAGCTTGCTAAATCCGATCACCCCTTCTCTGAAGGCAGGCAATTGGATTGCATTCTCTAAATATAATTGACAATGTAACAAAGGTATCCAGTCTGCAAGTTTAGCATCATGAATATTTGATATTTTGTGATTTGATACCTTTATATACTAGCCCATAGTTTCTGCTACCTATCCTTGTTTCTCTTCAATGCAACATTTCAAAAGATAAAAATAATTTCATAGAGAAGATAATTTATTTTTACCTTACCATTACTCATAATGGTGGAATATCCCCCTTATTAGCCTGGCTCACATAGTGTATGAAAGGCAATGCTTTTATTTCAGAGACAATCCTACATAAATTATAAAATAATGTTTCTCCTGCCATAGTAGTAGCATTAGCTATATTATAGCTAAATGTTACTTTCACACTATTCAGTGCTCTCCAAAGGATCTGCATTAAATCAAGGTACCTGTAGAGTTTTTGCATATACATTATCCATGTGGGTTGGAATCTGGGATTTATTTATTTTATTTATTTCATCTACTTATACCCCGCCCTTCTCACCCCGGGGGGGACTCAGGGCGGCTTACAGGGAAGGCACAATTAGATGCCCAAATCACACAACAAACAATACAAAATATAACAATTCAACAATTAAAATAAAACATCAATACCTAATAAATCATAAAAACAATCTCATGTTAGAGTCCATATATCAGAGTCCATATATCCATTCCATTCCATTGTCCTTGTCTATCGACAGGTCCTTTAGTTAGTTGTCAGCATGACCAAAAGCTTGGTCCCACATCCAGGTCTTTAGTTTTTTTCCTAAACGCTAGAAGGGAAGTCGCCGATCTGATCTCCCCGGGGAGTGAGTTCCACAGGTGGGGGGCCACCACTGAGAAGGCCCTGCTCCTCGTCCCCGCCAGCCTCACTTGTGCCACTGGCGGGGTCGAGAGCAGGGCCTCCCCAGAAGATCCCCATGTATGTCCCAAAATGATCCCCATGTATATTCCCCATGTATGTCCCAAAAATGGACAATAGTGCCCCATATTAGTAAATGGTGCCTCAGCATGCCCACATTCCACATTCTCATATATATATATATAATGATCTACAGTGGGTGAAAAACAAGAAACCGGAACCCATTGATCTAAACGGTCCGCACAATATACAGCTTTAAAATATGCCATAAATGTATGCTTTCCTTCTTCATGCATCTGTAGAAACATCTGCAAAAGAAGATATGCACACCAATTTTATGTGCATGAAGGTCCTCATACACTACAAAACAAATTGACATCATACAAGCAGCTTGCACATTAGTTAACCATTTGCTGAATACAGCAGCTGGCTTCTTCAGAGATCAGTCCATGATATTCTCCTAATTTCTATCAGTTTGAGATACTTGTATGAAAGAGTAAACAAGTGGTTTGCTTGGGGACCAATGGAGGTTCCATTCAACTTCATCACACTTTGCATGAACCTTTTCTATATCCTACAGGACAAACCATCCTCAGGCATTTTTCAACATCTGCTCTGTATCCTTATCAGCTTACAAATCACCCCAGGCTCCCTTCAACAGCAATATTTCTACATGGTATCCTTCAGCAACATGAGCACACAACCTGACTCCACAGTTACTTGGGTTATGAGAATCATTCCAGGGGGAAGTCAGGGATTTGTCAGCAGAGGGACATGTATTTTGTTTTGGCAATTTTGTTCCAAAAAATCAAATATCTTAAAATATTCTCAAGGTGGAAAGCTGCCTTGAGTCATAGAAAGTGCTGATAAAAAGAGTTTAAATAAATAAATGCCCTGTTCTTCTTATTCCATTTTCACTGTTACTGCCACACACAAAAATCATGCTAAAAAGGAGCAAATGGAGGAATGTTCAAGGATGAAAATACAAAGCCAAAGCATCATCAAGATCAGATGAATGTCAGTGCCGTGCTGAGTGGTGGGAAAATGGAGTATAAGTGCCTCTTATATTAGCAAAACGATATAAAAGTGTTAAATTAATCAAAATGATCTTCTAAAAACTAGATTCAAAGCTCTGAGGTTTCAGCTGCAAAAGAAAAATTAAATAAGACATTTGCATAGTTGCATAGTATGACCTCCATAGCTGAGGGATTCGTACCCACTATTTTGCTAACTCACATCTCAAATGATGCCACTCATAAATCCAAGATCTATTCTTTATACCATACTCACTTGACTTAACCTTGTGCAGAAGGTAGCTGCCTTCCAGTGCATGCTTAATATTTCTTGCAATGCTTGAATGTCATGCTCTGCAATGGAACCATTGAGAAATTTTGACACAATGGATAGCTTGTGGTCCCAACTGCTCTTTGGAACACTCTGACTACTTCCTCTATGAGTTAGCCTATTACCACCAGATGTAAAACTGGTGTAAGATCTTCACTGATATTTGGAATGGCAAGAAAGCATGAGAATCAAGTGGAAGAACACTAGGTACCTCGGAGACCATTTTGTACATGTTCACATGCCTATGCTAATCCAATCCAATTAAAAATCTCACGTGGATTCTGGTAACTGGCCAAAAAACAAACAAACAAATAAGTAAAGAAACTAATTGACAAACACCTCAGTTGTGGATGCTGCCAAATGTATAGAGTGATGGAGACAGGCTGGAGACTGCTTGTTAATATCAATTTCACTTAACCACACCCAAAGGAGCTGAAATGAAGGAGTTCCCTGTAAAAGGGTGTATGAAGATGCATATGTGTATGGAGATAGGAAACTTCCTAAAAGTTAGTTAGTCAAAAAGAAAGCCACTTTGAAAAAAAGATAATTATGCTTTGTGTTTCATCTAATACTGATCTGCAAGAAGGATTTCTGTAGGATGATTTTCAGCTGTTGGAGGAGGTCATGTGCAGCTGGGAAATGTCAAATGTATCCACAAGAACTGAAATACCACGTGCCTGCTAGCTATTATGATTATTCATAACAGAATTCATTTTCTTTTAACTTCTCATTTCTATATTGTTAAGTAAGAAGTGGCTAAATTACTGCAAGATTTGCCTCTGAGCAGGAATTAGGTAATCCCAGCTGATCCTCTTGCTCTTTTCAAAACAGCAAGAATCGTCTCACTAGGATTCAAAAAGCTCAAACTTGGTAGCATCGCCTTAATCTGCTTGGCTCACGTTTAAGAAATTCATGGCAATGGAATCTATTTTTGAAAGCTTGACAGAGCCCTCATAGAAAGGCAATGGCAAATTAAAAACTGAGTAAACATGAACTTCATTACTCAAACCAAGTCACCAGCAAATTTTACTAAATGATTTCTTTTGTATAATTTCAAAAATTTAAGGTGAGTGCCAGAAAGGCCATTGTCCTTTATGGATTAGCAAGAGGTTCCAATGATGATGTCTTCCATTGGCTTTCCCCCTGTTTTCCTACTGTTGTTTCTGTGCTTTTGTTAACAAGGATATTTGTTTACTTGTTTATTGCTCAAGCAATATGACAATGCAGCTGTTTCCTCTTCTTCAATAGTAACAAAATGAAGAAAGAAGTGGCAAAATGATGGTGCGATCTCATCTTTGTTTCACAGTATCAGTTAGCTTCATTTTTAATAGCAACAGTTTTAAACATCCCAAACAATGTCAGTCTCCAACTTTATTCAAACATTCTTGATTGCAGAATAATATCTGACTTTAAAACAAATAGCAAAACTCATTAATGAGGAGGAACACACAAGCTAGGAGGGGGGCATAGGTGAAGCAATACATTGCAGGTAACATTGTTATTTTTTGTTGTAATTCCAAGTTGTGAAAGACCTCTGGAATATTTTCCTTTTGAAAAGGTAACTGCAATAGCATGTACGGGTTTTTAGTGCAATAGCCTTTGGAACTGCCATTGGTATGCTCTATGGCACTGTTTCTTAAACTGTTGGCCTGGCCCTAAATGGGATTGCCTTAGCTCAGGCATGTGCAAACTTGGGCCCTCCAAGTGTTTTTGAAATCCTAACAGTTTGTCCCTGCTTGCCTTAGTTCAATGTTGGGGTCATGAAAAACTTAGCAACTGTGAAAAAGTTTCTGAACACCATTCATTTATATAAATCTGTTAGTAACAATATGCATAGTTTACAGTGGACTTGGATAAAATGTTTAAGCTTGCTTAACAAGATTTGCAAAGGCTGATTAGTAAATGTTTGATTTTGATACCTATTTTATATAGCTAGATTCCTTGGATCACATAAAACTGTATTGGGTGGAAAGGGGTTGTGAGTGGAAAAGGTTTAAGAAGTTTATGGGAAGTCCAGAAATTACAGGAACATCCCTGGCATGCTGCATAACATTATACTTTTGCATTGATTAAAGAGAGAAGAAAGACTTTCTTCCTTCTCTTTTCCAATCATAGCTTGTACTGTTGATGCTAAGTAAATAATATGAACAGAGGGGAAACATGCTTGTGGGAATCTGGAGGGTTTGGTGTTTGAAAGATGAACGGGTTGGTGGGGGGAAAAGGGTTTGGTGATTTAATCAAAAGCAAACAAGAATATAAGAATCTTGAACAGTTTGACATTCCTTGAAGAGGAACTTTACAAGCCAATAACATTTGCTTCTAAGCCCAGCTCAGGAAAATGTTGCTTAAATCACCAACCAGATCCAACTCTTTATTTTACACATAGTGCAGTTCTGATGTCACTGAGGTTTTACTGCTGGAAACTACCTCAATGTACTTGAGCCTCATATGTCTTGAGTAACACTAAATTGATTATCATATGAATTAACCAGATTGTGTGGTAATAAATCACATTAGAACTAAGTTATCCTGGCTGGCATTGCAACATTGGCATAAGTGCTTATTACTAAATATGGGGAGTCAATTCAAGTGTAATTCAAGTGTTGCCACACGGAATCTTACAGAAGCTATCAATCAGCTCCATTTAGGTTAGGTAGATATGGCTGGAGAACATGTTATCCTCCAGATGTTCTTGATCAGCATTTCTCACTAACTCCAGAAAGCATCGGCAATGATGAGAGCTGATGGGAATTGTAGTTTAATAGCATCGGGAGGAGGGGAGGGGCTAAACATCCTCTAGCCTTGTTGCTATGATGCTAGGTGTGTCTTCGTCATGAATTTTCAATCAATGAGAGGCAACATTTCACTTTTAAATGTTCATAATTCATTGATTTCAATTTTCCATAATTTGGCCACTTTTCTATAAATCATACTAAGTAAGTATCTTTCATTTAGTTTTATTTAGATAGCATCTGGCTTCATACTGAAGCCCAGGGATTTGAGCAATCATTATATTGATCCACCAGATTGGACACCAGCTTGGCAAAAGCACACATATGTGCTGCAGAAGCATCGATAATAGTGTTCAGAGGCGACTAAGATGGTGGATGGGGTGGGGAGAAAAGCGAGGAACAGCACAGAATTACTGTGATAAGAAAGCACCATGATGAGGGATCAATAAAGAAAAATTGTGGTAAAGCTACTGAAGGAAAAAGAAGAGTAGCTGAATTGCTGCACAGGAAATGCTAAAGACTGCATTAAAATGCTGTGGCTGAGACCTTGTGGTTATGGAGGGCAATTAGTACAGGACGTACCTGGCTTAAAAGTGGCTGATGATGCTACAACTCTCCTGCTTTAATGCTTCCAGACAAGACTGAATGTCCTCTTCTATCTGAGATGATTTTAATAGATATTTTGTATTTTGTTGCCATTATTTTAGGGTTTTGAAACAGGCGGCCCTGAAACAAAATTTAGAAGTTACAATACTTTGCTTTTATTCAGCCTGTCTTTTTATTTTCTACTCAGTTTCTTTCTTCTGGGAGGAAATGTTAAACAGATCTAATTTCTTTTAATTTAGTATAATGATATT
Source organism: Anolis sagrei (assembly GCF_037176765.1). NCBI lineage: Eukaryota > Metazoa > Chordata > Lepidosauria > Squamata > Anolidae > Anolis > Anolis sagrei. The sequence goes on along the minus strand of NC_090021.1, from coordinate 224,426,892 downwards.
TCCTAACACCTTATCACAAAGTAGCATGCCAAGGTTTTAAACATTTATTTATTTATAGTCAAATATATTTACTGACTTCCTGGTCTAGCTATGGCAGATAGTTTCTTTCTTCTCTCTCTCTCTCTTTGTTCAATTTAAATCTGGAACATGCACCAAAATTCACAGAAAGAATGGAGATTGAAAAAAATTAAGTGAAACTGACAAAATTTCTCATCTTTACTTGTGTTCTAGTCTTTTTTCCTCTCTCATTGGATTTCTAATTGGATTTTACATTAATAAAATCTTATCTAGATAGCCTGTCCAACCTATTTACCATGAGAAATATGGTATTTCCTCTTTACTTTACCAGCTGTTTTTAGGAGACTTTCATGACCTTCAATAAGATAAAAATAGCTCCTGTAGACTATTCTCCTTTAGGCCTACAGACTAACTCCACACTCCTCTAGGCCTTTCAACTAACTAAATATCATTTACAGAGTATTAGCAATGAAGTACCTTGAATCTCTGCTTTGCCCTTTATTCCATGTAGATGTTTAGCTGCCAAGATTGCATTGTCTAATAGACAGTGGCATGTAAGTGTGGGCAAAAAACAACCCAATTTCAACTGTCATTTTATACTATTTGTATACTAGTCAATACTATATGAAAACATAATAATCCCATTTATTTATATCACTAAAGTTTAGAGTATTGGCATTTTAACCATCATGAATTGGACTTCAGTCAAGCTGGAGAGGCTGTCCTCCAGAAATGTCCTCAGTTTAGATGCATTTTGAGAAATTTAAAGCTGCTCCATTTTCAGACATGCTTGACATTTCTGTTGTATGTAGTATGTGTCATATCTTTAGGAAGGCAACCAAGTTATTTTCCTTCTGCCAACATTAGGATGCTGTGTCATTTCAATTTTATGGGTGAATGTCTTATATCCTTAGGTCTCAGTTTCAAATGATGCTTGAAGCAAGAGGGTAAAGGAATGTATCCAGCCAGAAATCTTGCTCGTGCATTGACTGGCCTAGAAGGGGCAAGGGTGCACACTGCTGTGCAAGTTTAGATGCCTCTTGAGTAGGAACTTCATCACAAGATCCTGGAGAAAATGAGGGAAAATGGGAAAAAGGGTGGAGTTTCATGGGGGTTCTGTCTTTAAAGAAGACAAAGAATTTACTCACTCCCATCACACTACAAATGCCTCCTACAGCTTCTAACTTAGCCATCCATTTAATTCCCATCACATGGGCAGCTGATGACTCCTTCTTTCAGGCATCCTTTATGGCAAATCTGCCTTCAAGACCCTTCCACTAGAGGATATTTAAGGCATTTTTCTTAAAGTGGCACTTTCACTGGGGTTCTTTGCCTTCAAGACCTTTGCACTTTGCATCATATTTAAGGTGGCACTTTCACTGGGATCGTTGGCATTCAAGACCCTTCTACTGAAACAGAAACACCTTTATTAAGGCAGCATTTTTCCTGAGGTCATTTACACTGAGATTTCCTCCCATTGTCCTTTCAGGATTTTGATTATTTATCTTTTTCAAAAAAGCATCACCCCATATCTTAGAAAGTGGCTTTAAATTAACCCTCATATTTCCCAGAGGTATTGGATTTTTGATCAAAGGAAGTGGTTCTAAATTAACTCCTATCTTTCCCCAAGCATGCTGCATTGCTGATCTGGGGAAATGAGCAGTCCGACTCCTCCCACACAGTGTCATCATTTTATTTACTAGTGGACAACAAAAGTGGGAAACAGGGATTAACATCACATGAGAAATTGGCCATTTTGCTTATCTCTATGAGGGGAATTAAAAATAAATCGATTGCAAACCAACTTAGGAATTGTTGGAAAAACCAACACTTCACCCCCATAGTTGAAGCTTGCATTATGTGAAGGGCACCATGGGTTGCCGTTTCTTAAATGTGTAGAAATGCTGATTGTACTATGTGAGATGAACTCATAGGACTAGGCAATTCTGTCAAGTTCAGATTTGCTCTGGTTTGTATTTTCTAAAGGCTAAGCTTATTCTTTCCTGATTCCACATCCAATTCATTTTTCCCATGTATAGTAGTTAATATTTTCATGTATCTTCCAAAAAAGACATTTTTGTATGCATGTTTATATTGGTTGTCAGTTTCAGAGACGCCAAACCCACTCATATGCACCTTGACAAAGTTTTTAAAAATTCACACACAAGCCATTTTGAACTTCCATATCTTATACAGGACATCTAGAAACTATCTCTACAGATATTAAATCACAACTGAAAACAGAGAATTGTATGGTAGGGTGAAAATGGAGGGAAAAGATTATTGTGGGCATAATAGTAAAGCATAATTTGGAGCAAGTCTGAAAAAGATACTTTAATAATATAATTATGTATTACATATTGTTATAGTTATTGTTAATAATGCTGTGTGTGCACATACATATTTGTTGATTTGGGTTTTCCCAAGTTTCTTTAGAAATCAATACATAAATTCCAGATTTTTTCTGCTTGAAACAATCTGAGTTCTTCCTCATTTGGCCCCTTATTTGTCTGGCTAATAGGGGTATACAAAACTTCAATTTTAAATCATTTATTGGATCTATTTCATAAGATTTGAATATATGAACAGATATTTTAAAAAAACACAAGGGACACCCACGCAAAAACTTAATAATCAAAATACTTATATTCTGTAATCCTTGGGAGCTTCCCAAAGTCAGTTTCATTTTCAGCACAAGAAAGTGAGGTGAAGCCAAAGAGGCCCCATTCCTCTTTAAATTAAGAAGAGACAGGCTGCTTCTTGCCACGAGGAAAGTAGCTGGGAGGGATGAACTGGGTGAGCTGGGAAAGAGACTGAGAGAACACAGAATTCTGGGAAATGTAGTTTGGGAAGGTGAGAAGCCCTATGGCAGAGAATTCAAAAGACCCTGCCCTAAATTACATTTCTCAGAATTCTACTCTGTATCAGGATAGGTAAAAGTTTTATCCATCCTAGCAGCATCCAGACTTCTCGCACATCCCCAACTCCCAGTCAATTCCACTAAATAAAAATAATCAAGAAAAGAAGGGAAAATAAAAGAAATTCAAAAAGATTAAACTGTGATGCCAAATAGGGGGGGTGGAGCCAAGATGGGCTGCCACTTGGTCCTGTTATGGATGGGAATCCATGACAGCAGGGCCCTTGCCATTTCAGGCACCTGACCAAACAAAAGAACCAGAATTGACTGAAGGAAATGGCTAACCACAGTGGCCACGGTGATCCATGTCTTAGTTACCTTTCGATTTGACTATTGCAATGCGCTCTACGTGGGCTGTCCTTGAAAACAGCCTGGAAACTTCAATTGGTCCAGCGACTGGCAGCCAGACTCCTAACTAGAGCGAATTATAGGGAGTGGTCAACCCCCGTGTTTAAGGAGCTCCACTGGCTGCTATTCATTTTACGGTCCCAATTCAAGGTGCAGGTTATCACCTACAAAGCCCTGAATGGTTTGGGACCCACCTACATTTGTGATCACATTTTCTCCTATGAACCTTTGTGATCTCTTTGTGGGAGGCCCTCCTCTCACTCCTGCCTCCTGGTAGGCATGGTTTGTGGGGATGAGGGAGAGGGCCTTTTCCATGGTGCCCCAGCTCTGGAACATACTCCTTAGGGGAGATTAGACGGGGACTCATCCTGACAGCCTTTAGAAAAAGTTTAAAAACTTGACTTTTCTGTATGCCTTTGGGAACTGAACAACCAATTTCCATGGCATGCCCCATCCCAAGTCCAACTTGTTCCTTCTGATATTCTTCACCTTATCTCTCAGTTCAAGTTTTATTCCACTGTTATCCTGTCCAAGCCCCTCTCATAAATCATAGCACTTCTGCCTACCTCACCTAGGGTTTTATCCATTTCTATTCACTTTTAGTCATGGGCCTCGCTCTTTCTGTTTAATGCCATTACCATTTTATCAAATTTTTTATTATGATTTTGCTATACTTATTTTACTATGTTATTACTAAGTATTTTATTTGATGTTATTGTCTTGTTTATATGGTTTTTTTTTTTGCTCCATTGTAATTTTGTTTGGGCTTGGTCTCATGTTAGCTGCCCCGAGTCCCTTTGGGAAGATGGTGGCAGAGTATAAATAAAGTTTTACTATTTATTATAATAATAACCACTATGGTGACCAGACTGTTTTCTGTGACAGCTGCCATGCTGCCAGCCACCTCCCAAAGTTCCACCTTCCATGGCTTAGCCCACCAAGAGAGAGGGGCTTGGCAGGAAGGCCCAGACCCTCAGGTTGATCTATGACAAGGCTTTATGCAAGAACTCATGGCACTCTCTGACTCTGCCTGATCCCCACTGGGCCTATGTCAAGCAAACACATGCCTGTTGGTGTGGTATTCAGTCATTCCCAATGACTGAATGACTGGTGGGGAGAGTCATTTCAATATCACTTTCTTTGATGATGTCACCCAGCACAATATGCATCCACACCACGCACTCACTCACCCCCACACACATACACCCTTTAGTGACAGCATTTCCAGTTTACCTTTATAAAATATCTACATCAGAGACAATCCAATAGATTTTGGAAAAAAGCTATGCATGAGAAGGGATGCTTTCCTACTATTACTCATCACTACTTGGATTGCCATCAGCTGCCTTCCTACCATATGGTATAAGAAAGGTAGAGAAATTAGAAGCCAGATGTTACATTGCAATACATGCAGACCCTCATACTGTTGATTAAAAACAGATTTTCCCACCAATGCCACACAATTTTAAAACGTGCAAGAACCTTAGGGGGGAAAAAAGCAGGGCTAATTTTAACTTTTTGGGACTGGAATCAGAATGTTTAAAGGATTGTCACTCCTTTCCACCTGCTACTAAGGAGGCTGTCGAGGTCCTGAACCGGTGCCTGGCCGCTGTAACGGTCTGGATGAGGGCGAACAAACTGAAATTAAATCCAGACAAGACAGAGGTACTCCTGGTCAGTCGCAAGGCCGAACGGGGTATAGGGTTACAGCCTGTGCTGGATGGGGTCACACTCCCCTTGAAGGCGCAGGTTCGCAGCTTGGGTGTGACCCTGGATTCATCGTTGAGCCTGGATCCCCAGGTTTCAGCGGTGACCAGGGGGGCATTTGCACAGCTCAGGCTCGTGTGCCAGCTGCGCCCGTATCTCGGGAAGTCTGACTTGGCCACGGTGGTACACGCTCTGGTCACATCCCGCCTTGACTACTGCAACGCTCTCTACGTGGGGCTGCCCTTGAAGACGGCCCGGAAGCTTCAGCTGGTTCAGCGTGCGGCAGCCATGTTACTAACTGGAGCGGGATGCAGGGAGCACACAACGCCCTTGTTGTCCCAGCTCCACTGGCTGCCGATCTGCTACCGGGCCCAATTTAAGGTGCTGGTCTTGGCCTACAAAGCCCTAAACGGCTCCGGCCCAAAATACCTTTCGAACCGCATCTTGGCCTATGAGCCCACGAGGACCTTGAGATCGTCTGGGGAGGCCCTTCTCTCGATCCCGCCTGCCTCACAGGCACGTCTGGCGGGGACGAGAGAGAGGGCCTTCTCGGTGGTGGCCCCCCGGCTGTGGAACACTCTCCCTGCAGACATCAGACAGGCGCCCTCCCTCATGTCCTTCCGAAAAAGCCTTAAGACATGGCTGTTCGAGAAGGCATTTAATTAAGTGCTATGACAATGTGGTAAAGATGACTGGAATGGAACAAGGAATATGAGATTGGTTATGATTCCACTATGAGACGAAGCGGATTATTTAGTGTAACTTTATAATTGTTGTATTGTTAATATATTGTTCTGTAATTGCCTTTTGTAAATTGCCTTTTTATGTATGTTGTACACCGCCATGAGTCGCCCTAAAGGGCTGAGAATGGCGGTTAACAAATGCACCAAATAAATAAATAAATTAAATAAATAAATAAATAAATAAATTACTTGTAACCAGAGGCTGGAATTCATTATATGACTGATCTCTAAATCTCAAAGTGTCCTAGACCTCCTAGGTGGTGTAGATACTGTACCTACTGATTAAAGTTTGGATTGCTCTTCCATGGAAACTCACCTACTACCAGTGCCAAATAATTACTTTTAATTTTTCACTCTTTTAATTTCAGTTTGATCTGCATTGTCACTGCTTAGCAATTTGATGCTACTTTTTTACCTTGTTGTTTGTTTTATATTGTATGAACCATCTAGGCCTTTAAGAACGTCTGGGGAGGCCCCGCTCTCGATCCCACCTTCATCACAAGTACGTTTGGCAGGGATGAGAGACAGGACCTTCTCAGTGGTGGTCCATCAGATATGGAACACACTTTCTAGGGATATCAGATCAGCTCCCTCCCTTTTAACATTTCAGAGAAAAGTTAAGACATGGTTGTTCGAGTAAACGTTTACAAATGCACATAGGAAATGAAATTACTAGACAATGGAATTGGACAATGCTTTAACAGGGAGACGCTACTGATGTTGGTTTTATTTTGTTGTGGTGGTTTTATACTGTTTTTATGTTTTAATTTGTATTTTGATATCATGTGTACTGATTTGTTGTAAACCACCTTGAGTCGCCGATAGGCTGAGAAAGGCGGTATACAAATACAGTAAATAAATAAATAAATTGTAATTTTATTAGTTTACTCAGTTTTGTCCAACAATTTAATTCCTCACTTGACTTGTCCTTGCTTCTGGAAGTGTAAAATTATTATACTTTCTTTACAATGTTTTTGTGAGGCTTTCAACAAGAAAACAATGTTGTGCAAATTAAACACTATTGGACAAGTCAAGCAAAATGTTGCAGTTGCACAAAATGATTGTGGTAATTGCTTTTCTGCATGGGTTTCCAAAGTTTAGCAGAAGTGGATGAGTTGCCTGAATCATTTTTAATAATCCATCAGATATTCTGTAATCACTTGTTGTTTGCATCTATATGTGTCTCTTGTATCTAAATAAGGTAAGAACATTCAGTATGTGCAGATACTATATGCACAACTGAGATAAGAGTTAAATGGAATTTCTTGTATCACTCTCACTTGGTGACACATTATCTTGAGAGCCTGCAAATTCATGCTTGATATGTCTTGTTGAGTTAAGACACAGTAAATCACTGAGAAAGAAGAATTTAATAGAAATCATTTTCATTCCATATTCTGGTTATGCAAGCTGACTGAGAATTTATTAGATGAAATATGTCCACAATAAACAGGAAGGGAAGAAGAATGGAAGGAAGAATGGAAGGAAAGAAGGAAACTAGGATAACCTCTTGCATTTATGTTTATAGCTTATCATGTCATGGAAAAATCACAGACCATGGGCCACTTGAGACTAATTAACAATAGCATAAAGGCTATTTTGCAGAAAATATTATCCTTATGTAGAGATATATGACACTGACTGTGAAGCTCATTCCTTAAATTCCTTTCATGGTTAGGTTTGCTTCCTTTAGCCATCATTTTCTCTGTCATTTTTGGCTCCAGAAGGAGGAAGCCTTGATGAGTGAAAGGAATTACTGCACGCTGTGTGACTAAAGATTTGGAATTGCAACAATTTGCAAGCTTTCAACTGGGTTTTAATTGAAAGGAGGGGGAATGTAAATAATTCATTCACACTTTAGGGTTACGATTTTTCAACATATGTTCATAATTTGTACAGCAAATTCACTGGGATTTATAGAAACACCAAACATCTGGAAATGCTAAGCTTCCCTCTTTTTTCTTTTCATATATTTAGAACAGAGCTATGTGGATGTCTAAAAGCTTCATGTTAAACATCAACAATTCTGATTTTGATACAGATGTTTTTATTAAGACTGCTGCTGCTGTATAAAATTGAATTCACACGAGGTCTATATCCCAACTCCAGTGAGCATTATTCTGTCCCTGCTTACATCACACTCACCATATTAAACTCCCAACTCAAATTGGTCTTGAAAGCCACACATTTCAGTACAAAAGGCATGTTCTGACATGTTCATGTGTTCCTTATCTCCTCCTTTTCCCTCCTGCCTGCTCTGGTGAGTGAGTATGGGAACTTTAAATATTGTGGCTTAAATTGAATGAGGAAATACAATATGCACATGCACACACATACACACAGGAGATGGAGGGTAGGCGATGCTTGCATCTCCAGTGTGGAAAGTGAGAGAAGGATGAGGGAGTGGGCAAGAAGAAGGCCACCACTGTAAGAGCAAATACTCACCCACTTCCCATTTCCCACCATCTTGGGGCAATCCTTTGTCCCATATTCCAATGAGTGCCCTACAGAGCAAATTGACCCATTTCAAACTTTCTTCTCTTCCACATGCAGCCTGCTCGTCCAAAACTGAAATTATGCCCCACCCTCATGCCTCATAGCTATAGGCACTCTGTTCCCCTCTTTCCATCTCTACCCTCTATCAAGCATTTGCAGCCACACCTCATGTCAACACTTATATTAATCTTATAGATCTGTTGTAGGTGATAGTAGCAATCAAATGTAGGCCTCACATCTTGAGCACATTCAGATAGGAATTTTGATGTCAGGGTCTCTGAGAATTGTGATTTTCATTTCCTTGGTCAATTTTTCAGGTAGAACAACCCATGTCTGTGTATTTATCTATGTGTTTACAGGTTGAACCTTCTTTATCTGGAATTTCAAAATCCAAAATAACCCCAAATCTGAAATTGCCCCAATGGATAACTGAGACAGTAATATGGTTCAATGTACACAGATTTTTTCATGCACAAAATTATTTAAAATATTGCATTACATTTTATTCATACTATGTGTATAAGAAACATACATAAAGGCTTTCATGTCCAGAATCACTGGGTTGCTGCGAGTGTTCCAGGCTATATGGCCATGTTCCAGAGGCATTCTCTCCTGACGTTTTGCCCACATATATGGCCGGCATCTCAGAGGGTGAGGGGTCTATTGGAAACTAGGCAAGTGAGGTTTATATATCTGTGGAATGTCCTCACTTGCCTAGTTTCCAACATCACATAGTATATATTTGAGTATAAGCCTACTTTTTCATCCCTTTTATTAGGCTGAAAAGTCCCCCTCAGCTTATACTTGGGTGAAGGTCCTGTTGGGAAGGGGTGTGGCTGAAAAAAGGGCTTCTTTCAGCTCCACACCTACCTGCCAGTACGCTCACCTCTCAAAATCTGGGGTGGGGTGGCGTGGGGGAAATAAACAAACTCCAAAATCCTTCTGGTCTGAAGCATTTCAGTTATGGGATACTAAATCTGTATATAAATTTCAATTTCTCCATGTACATCTTAGTAATAGAGGCAGAGTAGAAAACATGGCTTAGAAATAACTCTCATCTGCATTGACTTTGGTTTCTTTTTTGTTTCCATACCCTTCCCCATAACTTGGTAAATCTGGGAAAGAAAGAAATGGATAGGAAAACTGGATGATGCTGAGCCACTCCCTCAGTTTTCAAACAAAACCTAAGCGGGGTTCATCCCATACAAGCCTGCAGATTTCCCAATCATTTTTGTAAGTTTTCCCTTACTAAATAGTAGTAGAGTGATGAACCCTTAGCTATGACTTTTTAGACCATTTTTGTGTATGCTAGATCTCCATTTCAAGGCATGTACTTCTTACAAGGTGCAGTGGGTTAAACCACTGAGCTGCTCAGCTTGTTGACCAAAAGGTCATAGGTTCAAATCTGGGAACGGCGTGAGCTTCCGCTGTCAGCTCCAGCTTCTGCCAACCTAGCAGTTCGAAACATGAAACTGTGAGTAGTTCAATAGGTACTGCTCTGGTGGGAAGGTAATGGTGCTCCATGTAATCATGCTGGCCACATGACCTTGAAGGTGTCTATTGACAACGCCGGCTCTTCGGCTTAGAAATGGAGATGAGCATCAATTCCCAAAGTCGGACACGACTGGACTTAATGTCAGGGGAAAACCTTTACCTTTACCTTTACTACTTCTTACAACAATCATATCTGTCTATTTGACACCCCCTCCCCTTTTTGCTTTTCTGAAATGTTGAAAGCAAACAGTCAGACATCTGTCAGAATGTATCTCAAGGAATAATACGAAGGCTTGAATACAATAGAAACCTATTTTTATTACTTCTCATTCAGTTTTTACTTCCCCCCTTACTTTAACCTGGTTGTCATTGCATGCTTGTTTTATTTTATTTTTTATTGTGGCTTAATGTGACAGCTTGGAAAGCTCCTCGCTCATTTGCACTATGAATCTAAATTGGTCTGTAATGTTTAACTGAAAAGTGCTAAAATGTTAGAGATATTTTTTGAAATGCTTTCCTCCCTTTTTTATTCTGCCATGATGTTACTGGGGAAAAAACAACACAACTAATGCTGTTTGGCTGAAATATTTAAGTGCCCATTAAAATGTGTCAGACTAGAAGAAAACAATTATGTGAGCTTCCTGTGGCACCTCACCACATTATGTTTCTTCCCTGAGCAATGCTTTCCTGTAGAAGGGCTTGATATATGTTGACTACTGACTGGGCCCTTATTTCACTTTAGCTCACCAGGTGTGCTATCAATGTGGTTCCCATTATTCCTCTCTTGTGGACTCAGCAGGTAAGCAATTGAGCTTTTACCCAGCCTCCTCAAGAGTAATCTGTTTTATTCTATGACATCTATGGAACGCACCTTGCAGGGTTATGCATTTAAACTATTAAATGCTTCACTTTATGTGAAATGTAACTATTCATACATGTGGTGCATCTAGAATTCTAGAAATATATATACATGTAGTGCCTCTACATTTGAGAAGTAGCCCTACATGCATTGCCTGCTAGAAGTTTCTGATAGATCCTGAAAAAGTTAGTCAAGCAAAGGAATACATTCTGGATTTGGACAAACACCAAACTAAATCAAGCAGATTCAAACAAATCTGAGAGATGTGCACCTTAAAGCAAGATTCTTCTGATACAGATTAAATCTGAACGCTCCTAAAGAGTTGTCAGCAAGTTTCATACATATGGGCTCAGAAGCTAAACACTAGGTTTGCAAAACTGATATATTGCTCTCCAAATATTTCAGATAAAGTGCACATTGAAGGGAAGGACAAAGGGAAAGCTGATATAGTGTTGGCAACTCCAGTATTTGATCACAGTGAGCAGTTTTGCCAGGGTTCTCCAGTCCCTCTACTATGTGGGGGAATATAAAAAGAAATATTCTGGGACACACACACTGCCATACAATTTTCTGATTCTCTTTCCAAAGAGAAGTTGTATTTCAGATAATCATTAGGGGTGTGGATAATTCCAGACCTCATTTCAGATTTCAGATAATCTTGTCATTTCAGGGGATATGAAACACTAAAATACAAAGTGGGAAGGGCCCTCCGAAGCATTAACAAATTGAAACACAAGCCACCAAATCTTTCAGAAAAGATTTGTTCATTCTGACTTTTTCTTCAGTGTAACATTTGCCGCTATGGGGGTGGGGACTGGCTGCTGGCATGATTGACAAGAGCAGTTGCGCAGGTTTTTTTTTCTTGTCAGCTAATCAGAAGAAGAAAACAGATCACACAGCTTTCTGCAAAATTGGTGTGTGTATAGACATATGGAGGTCCCCATTTTTTGTGAGTGGCATGGTGTTGGGGAGAGATCATGTCCTTAGCTAATAGCTCATTTTAGTTTCTTTGCCAATAGTGTCTGTTTAGGAGTCCAACTCGAGCTAGCTTTTTGAGAATACTTTTTCTCTTGACATCTGTCTTCCTTATCCAACTTTTATTTTCCAAATTCTGCTAGGGAGGTGTTGTTAAGGGAGTGATCTGCAAACACTTAGAAACAAATGCGGTCATCGCTAATAGTCAACATGGATTTATCAAAAACAAGTCATGCCAGACTAATAAGATCTCTTTTTTCGATAGAGTTACAAGCTGGGTAGATGCGGGAAATGCCATGGGTGTAGCGTACCTGGATTTCAGTAAGGCCTTCGACAAGGTCCCCCATGACCTTCTGGCAAGGAAACTAGTCCAATGTGGGCTAGGCAAAACTACGGTGAGGTGGATTTGTAATTGGTTAAGTGGACGAACCCAGAGGGTGCTCACCAATGCTTCCTCTTCATCCTGGAAAGAAGTGACGAGCTGAGTGCCGCAGGGTTCCGTCCTGGGCCCGGTCCTGTTCAACATCTTTATTAATGACTTAGATGAAGGGCTAGAAGGCATGATCATCATTGCAGATGACACCAAATTGGGAGGGATAGCCAATACTCCAGAGGACAGGAGCAGGATTCAAAACGATCTTGACAGATTAGAGAGATGGGTCAAAACTAACAAAATGAAATTCAATGGGGACCAATGCAAGATACTCCACTTAGGCAGAAAAAATGAAATGCAAAGATACAGAATGGGGGACAATGCCTGGCTCGAGAGCAGTACATGTGAAAAAGATCTTGGAGTCCTCGTGGACAACAAGTTAAACATGAGTCAACAATGTGATGTGGCGGCAAAAAAAGCCAATGGGATTTTGGCCTGCATCAATAGGAGCATAGTGTCTAGATCTAGGGAAGTAATGCTACCCCTGGTTAGACCACACCTGGAATATTATGTCCAATTCTGGGCACCACAATTCAAGAAAGATATTGACAAGCTGGAATGTGTCCAGAGGAGGGTGACTAAAATGATCAAGGGTCTGGAGAACAAGTCCTATGAGCTTAAGGATCTGGGCATGTTTAGCCTGAAGAAGAGAAGGCTGAGAGGAGATATGATAGCCATGTATAAATATGTGAGAGGAAGCCACAGGGAGGAGGGAGCGAGCTTGTTTTCTGCTTCCCCGGAGACTAGGACGTGGAACAATGGCTTCAAACTACAAGAAAGAAGATTCCATCTGAACATGAAGAACTTCCTGACTGTGAGAGCTGTTCAGCAGTGGAACTCTCTGCCCCGGAGTATGGTGGAGGCTCCTTCTTTGGAAGCTTTTAAACAGAGGCTGGATGGCCATGTGTCAGGGGTGATTTAAATGCAATATTCCTGCTTCTTGGCAGGGGGTTGGACTGGATGGCCCATGAGGTCTCTTCCAACTCTTTGATTCTATTATTCTATGTGTGCATGCATCTTGTGGGTGTGGTCTGTGAGTTTTAAAGGGCATTTTAAGTGTGTTTATTTTATTTCGATCAGCTAAAATATTACTAGGATTTTATTTTTAACTTTTGCTTTTAAAACTTGATTTAGTGTGGCATAGGGATTGTTACTTAGCTGCCTTGAGTCTCCACAGGGAGAAAGACGGGGCATTATTATCATTAATTTTATTTGTAGAGACTTTAAAACATTCCTAAAAATCTGTGCATTACCAAACCATTCTGAAACTTGGCATGCTTACAGGTGTAAATGTGTTCTACAACTGTGACAAGTTTCATCCTGACAGCCATAAAAGGCTAGCCTTGCAAGTTTCCCCATTGGTGGTAATGGACCACATCTTACCAAAACAGTGACAAAAGTTCAGTGTCTGAAATCCATGTAAAAAAAAACTCCAGAGTTCAAATTACAAATCAAAATGCCCCCTCTCACCTCCAAATCTCCATGAATCTTCCCAAAATGAAATGGGAAGGGGCAAAATTTGAAATGAAGTCAAAATGGATGTCTGCCATTTTGCACACCTCTAATAATGATTTGAGCAGAGTTTGTTGGATCTGGGAGTGTCCAATAAACTTAGTTGCATTGGAAAAATGCTGGCTATTCAAGACTTTATACCTATTGCACTGGATTTCCAGTCCCTCTCTCTTTATCACTCCTATCCTATTGCATTTTTGGTAAGTTTGAACCCAGTTGAGCAAGAAAGAATTAAAAGGGCTTAAATTAAAAAAAAATGTTCATCATCACTACCTTATCTCTGAATGTATACTGCTGATAACTTGCAGGCCTTGGCACTAGGAATGGGACTAGGATACATTGTCTGAAATCCATGTAAAAACAGATAAGGGAAAACAAATCACTCCCAGTGTGAACACTCATTCCAACTCTGATTCTATCCCTTTGAAAAGTAGTTTTTTTCTCTGGAGTTATTTTGTTCCTATATATGATTATGTTGAAGCAAAATGCTGAATTAAAAAACCTCCAAATATAGGAAATCAATCAGACTTTAATTTTGGGCAGTCTGCAGAATGGGGGGGGGGGGACCCTAGGAAATAGTTTTCTGAAGTTCGGTTTTCTCTAGAGCATGTGAACTTCAATAGGAATTTATAACTTTGTGTATTTAAAAGCTCTATTGATTGGTTATGAAAAAACAACATTATGCACATCCATCAGAAAAATTCCAGATATAAAAAATTAACATAAAATTTTGTGTAAATATTACTATGCAATGAATTGCTTTTACCTATACATCTGTCATTTTCTTACCAGGCTGAGAACAACAGGAATGCAAGTTTGATCAGAAGTTGTTTGTTTGTTCGTTTTGTTGGCTAATAACAGCGGGTTCATCCATCCTCTGACCTTGATTGTCTGAATAAACAGCTTTTCTCTCTCTGTACTTACTTAATTGCCTCTCTCTCTTTTTTTCTGAAGTGGGACCCCAAAGGGTTGTCCATTCTAACGCTCCTTTTACCAAGCAGAAATTTCAAATCACAGTGTTATCGACATCTTCAAAAGAACTCCCTGCAAAAACGCCTCCTGTAATTATTGATGTGGTTCTTCTTGTTGAAGCAAATAAGTATCAATACTCTCCTATAGGAGAGCAGTAGGAAAAAAAGTAATGTTATGTGATGAGTCCAGAGAGGGAAAATATTTCTGTAAAATTCACTTTTCTGACCAACAGATAGAATAACAACACCAGACAAAAACATGTGGATTGAAATAAGGACAACTTTATTTATGTTGCCTATTTAATTGTTTCTAAGACGTATGCAAAATTGAATGGGGGAAGCAACCTGGAATGGGAGCAGACGGAGCAGTAGTCCTCCATGGGTTCCCATTCCATCTTCCCTGGGAGAGATCACAACAGCCCATGGAAGGAATCCAAATTAAAAATTTCATTGCTCCTAGGTGAGTTATTAAACTGGATGGCTGAGGGTGTCAACTTGCAAGCTTGTTGCGGGTGAAGACCCAGAGATCAGCCCTAAGGTCAATAGTTTTCACACCCCCTGATCATTTCATACTCAGGGGCACTTGCAGATTCCCACCCTTCACCAAAAAGTGTGCCAATGGTGCTTACCAAACTTGATTCTCCCTTCAAAATCTGACAATGAGGACCTATTTAAGGCATCACCCTTAGCCAATTGTGAAGTCACTTATGATACTGTAGTCAGTTTAACTGGCCGCTACCATTTGAGGTGAGAAAATTGATCTCCCCTACCCATGCAGACTAAGAATGTGAGGGAAATCTCATTTTTTCAACAAATGTTGCCATACTCATCAATCTTCGGGACTTACTGTTCTCCTGGGAGTTTACAAAAAATAAGAACAAATCAAAGGAAGTGGAATAGAGTTCCAGAGATTTATCAGAGACTGACAAAGTGCACTCTGTCAATTAAAGGGGAATCTTTGGTCAATTTCAAGAAAGATTGGGATTTCTTTATCACTTTTTCACAACAACGACGGGCACATATCAGTTGTCGGATTTATGAATTAAAAGAGTGTTGCCAAAAGCAGAAGTGTACTTACATTGGAAGGGGAGTAGAGTAATAGGGGATACAATCAACTCATTGTGAAGTTCTTAGAATTAGACCCAGATCTCTTTGTTCATTTGTTAGTGTACTTTGTGTAACTATATAGGAGTGTTTTATTGGAATGTTTTTTTCTGATTTATTTTTGTAGTCGTGGCAGCCACTCAATGAGCTGTATAGTTTTAGCATTATATGTTATAAACTTACTATGATTGCTACTGAGCACAATTCAAAGTGCTGGCTTTGGCTATAAAGCCCTGAGCAGCCCCGGCCCAACTTACCTGTCTGAATGCATCTCCCTCTATGAACCATCATGGAGGTTAAGATCTTTTGGGGAGGCTCTGCTCATGGTCCCACCACCTTGCAGGTGTGACTGGTGGGGACGAGAGATAGGGCCTTCTCAGTGGTGGCCCCTCTGCTGTGGAACTCCCTTCCAAGTGGGATTAGATCAGTCCCTTCCCTCCTGTCATTTTGCAAACTATCTGTGCAATATAGTTGAAATTGGCTTTGGATTGATGAATATGATTATCTGATTATCTGGCTTTGGATCTATGTACAATAGTAGTCTAATGTTTACATATGTTGTTTTAAATAGTTGCTTAATTGCTTTTAATTGTTGTTGTTAGGGCATGGAATAATGCCACTCATGTAAGCTGCTCTGAGTCCCCTTCGGGGTGAGAAGGGCAGGATAGAATAAATTAATAAATTATTGTTCATTTCCTATGATAATAGAAGGTATACAGATTTAGATTTATTTTTTAATTAATTTTATTTAAACAAATTAATACAACACCAACACAGAAATGTACAAAAAACAAACAAAAATAAAGCTACGATTATTTTTTCTAGAATAAAGAAAAACATATTACTACTACATTCAAAGCATCAAAAGAACATTATCTGCATCAGTGTTTCTTAACCTGGGGGTCAGGACCCCTCAGGGGCCACGAGGGGGTGTCAGAGGGATGACAAAAGACCATCAGAAAATAGTATTTTTTATGTGGGAAGTTTGGCTCAAATCTCTCATTGGTGGGGTTCAGAATGTGCTTTGATTGTAGGTGAACTATAAATCCCAGCAATTACAACTCTCAAATGTCAAGGTCTACTTCCCCCAAACTCCATTAGTGTTCATATTTGAACATATTGAGTATTCGTGCCAAGTTTGGTCCAGATCTATCATTGTTTGAGTCCACACTGCTCTCTGGATGTAGGTGAACTACAACTCCAAAACTCAAGGTCAATCCCCCCCACCCCTTCCTGTATTTTCTGTTGGTCATGGGAGTTCTGTGTGCCGAGTTTGGTTCCTTTCCATCGTTGGTGGAGTTCAGAATGCTTTTTGATTGTAGGTGAACTATAAATCCCAAAAACTGTAACTCCCAAATTACAGAATCAATCTGCCCCACCCCCAACACCACCAGTATTCAAATTTGGAAGGTTGAGAACCACTGATCTACATACTTGAATCCATTTCTTCAAGTTCACTTATTTGGATTTGGATTTCTGATTTCAATATTATGATTTGAAATACAGTCAATTTAGAAAGCATCTGGTCCTTGAGGCCAGTTCATAATTCCTGGGTTTTTTTTTTAATGATCGTGTTTTGTTCAAGTATTCACTATTACCTGGCCCAACATTCTCAGTTTTCAGTTTTGTACTGAAATTAATATACATTTCACTCTATATTTTGATCCCATGCATGATTTACCAGCCCTATATTTTCTCCATGTCTCTCAAGTAATGTCATAGTCCATCTTTTCAAAAGTAGTTGAGAAGGATTTTGAAAAATGCCAACACTTTTTTGCAACAGCTATATTTGCTACTCAGTAATTCCATGTCATTTTTATTATAGCTGAAAGAGAATCCAATCTCTCCTCTTCACACACTTTTTTTGCTGACAAGCTAAATGAATACATTCATGTAAAAAAAAATCCTCAGTGCACAAAGATCAGAAGAATCATTAAAGTGAAAGATGAAAACCAGAATGAAGATCTTCCACAATCAACCTTATCTATAAATTAAAAATTGCAACATTTCCCCATGATCTCTTACTCTTTATAATAAAGTTTTCTCTTTATAATTCAAGAGGCCCAAAGACCATGAAAGAATAGGTAGTCATAAACTTTAAGGGGGGGAAGGCAAATTTGCTTTTCATATTGTAAAGCAGATTTGTATGTAGACTTAGAGGTTTGCAATTTGTTTGTTAGTCCTTGGAAGTCATATCAAATTCGTTAAATTCATACTGACGAGGCAATATCCGACATGTGGGCATGGCCTGCGCCAAAAACTTAAGAATTTAAACTTACACAATACTTTTTTGTTTGCATTTTGTAAATCTCAGAAGCCTCCCAAAAATCAGTTTTATTTTCTGTACATGGAAGCAAAGCAAAGCAAAGCCAAAAAGGCTGCCTTTCCTCTTTAAATTAATGGCCTCATGCCATTAGGAGAAGAAAGCGGGGAGCAGAATTTTCTGGAAAAGAAAGCACAGAAATGTAGTTTGGGAAGGTGAGGAGCCCTACGGCAGAGAATTCAAAAGGACCTGCCCTAAACTACATTTCCCAGAATTCTGCTCACATCAGAAAACCCCAATCAGGAGAGGGGAGAGATTTGTCCCTCTTTAGCAGCAGCCAGCCAGAGCTCCATTAAATTGTTGAATCTGTAAAGAAGAGAACTGACTGATACATCTAGTAAGTAAATCAGTGCTGGGCTGGGAAAAAATCCCTAAATTAATGTACTTTATGGGTCCATTCCAACTCATATAGTAGAAACACATAAATTAGTTTAGAGACTGGATGGCCATCTGTCAGGAGAGTTTTAATGGTGTTCTTGTGCTTGGAAGCAGGGGGTGGGACTAGATGGCCCTTGGGGATTCCTTCCAACTCTAGGATTCTATGATAATGTGAAATAGATTAATATTCGTTTCTATTGGTTAATATGGGAGACATTCAATGAGATAGCTGTTGTGGCTTAAAAAAACACTTTTGTCAAATCTTTTTTTAAAAATCCCTAAAACCAGTAGATGTATGAATATTTCCTGTTATCTCATATCATTGTATAGAAAATTCAAGGAGATAGCTCTTGTAGTTTTTTTTAAATGTTGTTTATATAAATTTTGAAAATTCCCCAAACCTCAGTGGATAAGTGAAATGTTCTGAAACTTTATGAGCTAACAGTGGTAAATAGATTCTACTATTGTACCAAGCTCCACCCCAATAGCTGTAAAAATGAGAGAGAAAGGAGCCCCTGAATTTCCACACTTGCACAATTAACTATAAAGAAAAAGTATCAAAATTTTGTTACTCTCATTATAGTAACAAAATGTTCACTAACTGTACTTTAGAAACACCTTAGATACAAAATGCTAGCACCCCTAATTTTGTAATGGCTTTTGAAACATTTTTTTATAGATCACACATGCTTAGTAGGTATGAATAAATCTGGTTGTCAGTTTATAAGCTAATTTATCTCTAGAAAAGCAAATATATAATTTAGAGTGTTCGGTGGTTGTGAAACAGAAGACAATCTGTTTATGTTCTATAAGTATAATTTACTAACTGTTAATTATTTAGAAATATAAATATGATTTACAGTTCAAAGAAAAATGTAGCTTCTTTTACAGTGAAATTCGTGAAACTTACCGTATAAACTCAAGTATTAGTTGAGGGCAGGATCTGGGTCAAAATTATTTATTTATTTATTTATTTACGGCATTTATATGCCGCCCTTCTCACCCCGAAGGGGACTCAGAGCGGCTTACAATATATATTTTCATAGAATATATTATAGTATTAGCATAGTACAATATCAGTATATATTACTATATTGCACTATACCATAATGGATTTTATGTGATAAATCAAGGGTGATTCTGCAGACAGAAGCAGTATCATTGAAGGGGAGTAGAGAGGGTTTGTGAGGAGGTTGGTGCTTCTTTTAGGGCCCATCTACGCTGACTACCTTTGAGGCTGGATGGCTTAGATCAATGGTTCTCAACCTGTGGATCCCCAGGTGTTTTGGCCTACAACTCCAAGAAATCCCAGTCAGTTTACCAGCTTTTAGGATTTCTGGTAGCTGAAGGCCAAAACATCTGGGGGCCCACTGGCCTAGGTGAAGGATTGGAAGGCATGATCATCAAGCTTGCACATGATACCAAATTGGGAGGGATAGCTAATACCCCAGAAGACAGGAGCAGAAATAAAAACAATCTTAACAGGTTAGGGAGATGGGCCAAAACTAACAAAATGAAGTTCAACAGAGACAAATGAATTAAAAATATCAATTACATAAGGATTAGAGAAACACAAAGGAAAATAATGACTAAATGGTACAGAACCCCAATCAAATTAGAGCAGATAACTAAATCAACCACAAAATTGTGTTAGAAAAATTGGCTCCTACATACATATGTGGTGGGAATGTGACAGTATACCAAAAATTATAATAAGTTAAAGAAAGAAATTGAAGAATTAATAGGACATAAATTGGTTTTAAATATAAAAAAGAATTCTTCACCCGTAAATTAGACAAGAATGAAACATTAAGGATTGGGGGAAAATTATAAAATATATCATAATCACCACTCAAACAATTGTGTCCTTGGGTTAGAAAGACCATACAAGTTAAAAATGGTACAGATACCTAGCAAACTTTATGCTCCAGGACTAAATCTTTGAAAGAAGAACCAAATACACATCAGGCCAAATCAAGAAGAATTGGGTTCTGAAGTGGGGAAGATTGATAAAGTCAAAGGAAAAGAAAAAAACATAAAGAACTGAAATAATTCTCTTTCTACGATTGTTCAATTAAAATAATATTTGTATGAAGGAAAGTACTGTTCCCAGAGGGTGGAGGGGAGGGGTGTAAAATCGATAGACACAAGTGGGAGATAAAGGTGGAATAGGCACGTTTAAGAACACTAAGAAAATAATATTTGATATGTATTTTGAAATGGTGATGGATTGTGATATTATTCTACCTGTGTCTGCAATAAAAACATTTTTAAAAAAAACAAAGACAAATGAAAGATATTCCACTTAGGTAGAAAAAATTAAATGCAAAGATAGCGAATGGGGGATGCCTGGCTCAATGGCAGTACGTGTGAAAAAGATCTTGGAATCCTTGTGGATAACAAGTTAAACATGAGCCAACAATATGATGCAGCCGCTAAGAAAGCCAATGGCATTTTGGTCTGCATAAACAGGAGTATAGTGTCACGATCCAGGGAAGTCATGCTACCTCTCTATTCTTCCTTGGTCAGACCACACCTGGAATATTGTGTCCACTTCTGGGCATCACAATTTAAGGGAGATGTTGACAAGCTGGAATGTGTCCACAGGAGGGTGACTCAAATGATCAAGGGTCTGGAGAACAAGCCCTACGAGGAGTGGCTTAAAGAGCTGGGCATGTTTAGCCTGCAGAAGAGAAGGCTGAAAGAAGAAATGATGACCATGTATAAATATGTGAGGGGAAGTCACAAGAAGGAGAGAGCAAGCTTGTTTTCTGCTGCCCTGGAGACTAGGAAAAGGAACAATGGCTGTAAACTACAGGAAAGGCAATTTCACCTCAACATAAGGAACTTCTTAACTGTGAGAGCTGTTCAGCAGTGGAACTCTCTGCCCACTATGTGGTGGAGGCTCCTTCTTTGGAGCCTTTTAAACAGAGGCTGATTGGCCATCTGTTGGGGGTACTTTCAATTTTCCTCCTTCTTGGAGGAGGGTTGGACTGGATGGCCCACAAGGTCTCTTCCAACTCTATGATTCTATGATACTTAAGTGAGCTTCAGGTGAATATTACAGAAACTGGGTTTGTTATGCAGATGATTACATTAAAAATATTGGAACTAGTTTGAATTCTAGATAGAAATTGCTAAAACCACAGAGCACTGATGTGCATTAAGGGCTTTCTTTTGTATGCTTTTGTAAATATTTTTGGCTCGTAGCTGCAATTTGTAGCTAGCTTAGAACTACATAAACTATTCAGTCTAAATGGGGTCTTAGCTTTTTCAGGGAAAAACGAAGTACTTGCCTTTTGCCACTCAGGGAAAGGAATGCTTCATTTTTTATAAGAATTAGTACTCACATTGACCCATAGATAAGTTGACCCAGGTTGATTTTGGGGTAGATTTTTTGACTAAAATCCCTAGACATATATGAATATATAGGGTAAATGTCCAAGCTTGTACATTAAAGTAGCTTGATCCCTAAAACACAGCCATTTCCATGGCTGCAGGCATTCAATGTATAACTATAGTTAGTTGCATGTTGGTCTCTTGTTTAAAACAAACATTGTTTTTCTATTTAAAACAATAGGCGCAAACCAGTCTCTGTAAAAGCAATGACTACTCTGCAGTGGCATCCCAATATTTAGTTCATAGGATGTTCAACAAACGAGTAGAACTGCTTTCCTCCCGGCTTCTTCTAAACGTTCCATATTCCAACCAGATTTAATGAAGACCTCCCATGCACTCATGTTAGTCAGCAGCTACACCACAAAGCTACTTCAGCTACTTATTTACCAGTGCAATGTGATGCTGTATTTCTCTAGCCCCAGAACAATAAGCTGCAGCTTCCATAAGGCATCCATATAACATGCTTCATGGTTTTTCCCTTGTATCCTCTGACCATTTTGACCCATTCATTAAAAATTCAATCCTACTTCAGTGTTAGAAATCTTCTCAACAATGTCTTACATTCCATTCTCATAATAAATACCGAAAAGTTGGGAACGTTCCCCAGACAGACATGTCAATTAAAATCAGTGATCTAAGTTCCTGCCTTGTGTAAATTATGTGTGGTACCAGTGTCACTGGCTAGTTGGCTTTTTACCAGGGGTGAAGTCATCAACACTGTAAGCCTGAGCAAAAGAGCAGGATTTGGCTACAAGCCATATAACTGATTGCTTCTCTGAAAGTTGGAGAGCCACAAAATTAAAACTGAGTTACTGTATTAATTGATTCAGGATGGTTCTTTCCAAGTAATTATAGCTGAGGGGCTCTATCAATACAATTTGCTCTCAGTTGTCACTATAGTGTCAAATAGAATGGGTTCAGGTGCATATAAGATAATGAAAGGCTTGAATGAATAAACAACTATTTGTCAAAAAAAAAAATAGAGGAGAGGGGATGTTACACTTGGAGAAAGTCATCAGTGGTAGATCTATTTGTTTATTTATAATTTCAGCCCAGATTAAACATTTTCTGAAAGGTTCACAAACAAATGCATGTTAATACATATTAATTGATTGTTTGTAAACAGACTGAAAGTAATATTATATATATATATATATATATATATATATATATCTGACAACATAACTTGGAAGATACATTACTTATTTATACTAGTGTGTTATATATGGCCACAATGATGTTGCATTTTCAATAAGAAACAAGTGTAACATTAAAATGCAATTTAAAAATAGAACACTTTAATAAAAGCAATTAAAACAATTACCAATGCTTCACCATTTTATAACACAGAATAACTAATTTTATATGTATGTGAGTGTGTATGTATGCACATGGATCATAGAATCATAAAGTTGGAAGAGATCACATGGGCCATCTAATCCAAACCACTGGCATGCAGGAAAAGCACATTCAAAATACCCCTGATAGATGGTCATCCAGCCTCTGTTTCAAAGCCTCCAAAGAAGGAGTTTCCACTACACTCTGAGACAAAGATTTCCAGTGCGGAACAGCTCTCATGGTCAGGAAATTCTTCCTAATGTTCAGGCTGAATCTCCTTTCCTGTAATTTAAACCCATGAGTCCGAGTCCTAGTTTCCAGGACAGCAGAAAACAAGCTTGCTCCCTCCTCCTTATGACATCCTTTCATATATTTATACAGAGTAGGGGTATGCAAATCTTCATTATTAAATCATAAGTCATACCTAATTTCTAAGTTTTGTATATATTGTACAGATAATGGGAAACCCAATACTTTTTTGTTTGAATTCTGTAATGCTTGGAAGTCAGTTTCATTTTCAGCACAAGTGAGGTGAAGCCAGAAAGGGTCCCATTCCTCTTTAAATTAAGAAGAGATAAGCTGCCTCTCGCCATGAGGAGGGGAAAGTAGCAGGGCAGGATTAGCTGAGTGAGCTGGGAAAGCAAATGAGAGAACACAGAATTCTGGAAAATGTATTTTGGGAAGGCGAGAAGTCATATGGCAAATAATTCAAAAGTTCCAGCCCTAAACATTTCCCAGAATTCTGCTCAACATTGGAAAGCCCCAATTAGGATAGGGAAGAGAGTTGTCTCTCCTAGCAGTAAATTGTTGAACCTGCAAAGAGGAGGACTGACTGATACTTCAGTACTAGTAAGAACATCTGTGCTGGGCTGGGTAGAAATCCCCAAATTGGAATTCTATTGGTTAAAGTTTGTATTCCAACAAATATCAGAGTAGTTGAAATCCCCCGTTACTACTATATCTCTTCTTTCTGAATTTTTGGTCATCTGGCCAAGGAAGGCTTCATCTGTATGGCTTGGAGGTCTGTAGTAGACCCCCACAACTACATCTTTTTCAATCCCAATTCCCTTAATTCTTACCTAGATGCTATCAACCTGATTTCCAGGACTGAAAGCTTGCATCTTTTCACAGGTATAAATATTTTTGACTTATAATGCTACTCCACCCTCTCTCCAGTTTGGTCTATTTCTCCGAAATAATTTATACTTTTTCATTGCTATATTCCAATTATAGGGCTCATACCACCAGGTTTCAGTTATGCTGATTACATTGTAACTGTCTTGTGCTAAAAATTGCACTTCATCTTATTTATTTCCCATGCTCTGGGTATTAGTGCATCTAAGTCAGTGGGACATTCCCCCTAACTGCTTGGTATTTCTTGTGTTTGTCCAACCCTCTCTTTAGCCTTTTGGCTGTTCACTCCGGGCTCTGATAAACTACTGTTCCCAAGGATATTGTCACCCCCCCCCCCCATGCAACCTAGTTTAAAGTCCACCTGATCAGGATTGCCAACCTCTGAGCAAAAACATGCCTTCCTTCTGTGAGGTGCAGCCCATCCCATGCCAATAACCCATTTTCCTGGAAAAGCAGATGATAGACTAGGAAGCCAAATTGTTCTTCCTGACACCATCTGCAAAGCTGGTTATTCACCTCTACTATTTTTCTCGCTTTTCTACACACATTGTACAACTGGGAGGAGAGATTAAAAGACCACCTGTACATTAAGATCTTTTAGATTTCTTCCAAGAACATCAAAATCCTTTCTGTTCTTATGAAGACTATGCCTTGCAGTATCGTTGCTTCCTACATGAACCAACATGAAAGGGTAGGGTCAGGGGGCTTGATTAGTCTTGTCAGCCGCTGAGTTACATGGTGGATTTTTGCCCCAGGGAGGCAGCATACTTCTCGAAACAACCTTTCTAAGTATTTGACCAGTTCAAGTGATATTACGTAAGAAGTTTGCCTCCCACTGATCAGTTCTATATTTTTACAATATAAAAGCTCTGTAATGCCTTGTCTATGATGGCCACCTCAGAAAACCAAGGATCATATCCTATACTGGTCATTGTTAAAACATTTCCTTGAAATACTTCAGTTATTGCTCAGTATGTTTGTAACTGAATGTTATGTTATTCAAATAGACAGCAGTAGTAGAGAGAGTAAAAAGCATTAGGGATTACTCATTCAATCCTTCCTCTGTCTAAGCAAATCGGATTGATAGGCTCTGTCATAGAGGTAATGTTGATTTGTCATTGATGCCTTTTTTTCTAATGATGTAGCTTCTATGCCTTTGCCAACTCTTCAGTAGGTAAATATGAGACAATTTCTCAAAAAATGGAGACAGGGAAACTGGAATATTTATTTATTTATTTTAATAAGGGGGACTCAGGGCAGAGAACAACATATATATGGCAAACATTCAATGGCAGAACATAAAATAAACTACAACTTTACATAAACACTAAAACCAGTCATCTCCACTTTAAAATCAATTGTTTAAAACCATCTCAAATGATTCATACCAAATCTGATCAGCAGAGTAAAGATTCCTATTGTTGCCTTATTGCACTGTCCTAAAGGCTTGGCCCCACAGCCAAGTTTTTACCATCTTTCTGTAGGATAGGAGGGAGGGGGCTGATCTAATCAAGCCGAGGGCGATCACTGAGAAGGCTAATCGTGCCTGTGATGTGGCAATTTTCTCATAGTCTTGTATTTTTTCAGTTTTAAAGCTTCTTTGTGTGTAGTTCTGTTGGCAGTTGGGCAGAAGTGTGACTCCAGCCAGAACTGAAATGCTTCTTCCCTGAAATGTTCTAAATATTATGATACCAAGCAAGCTTCATTCCCAAGTCACTGATAAGGACTTGTGCATCTTGTATCTTGAACTCTGTCAAAGAATTATACAATAATAAACAGTTATAGAGTTATATTCCAAAGTAACTGCTATAGCAACATCCTGTGGGTGTGTTGTTTAGTGAAGTCCAATAATTATCTGGCTGTAAATGTGGAATGATTGAGATTTGAAATCTGTAGTCAGACCATCACAACAGCTATCATAGTTCCCGAAGAGAAAGTCATGTAAAGAAAAATTACATTCCCCTCTTCTGTTATTATTCACCCCCTAACTATGAAAGAACAATGTGATTTATTGCCAAGTAGGTTTGAATAGGATGGATGACATATGGTCTTGTTTTTTTTTACCTGGAAGGATTTCCCTACAATAACTGTCATTCATTCATTTCTATTCATCATTTCAGGGGAACTCAGCCCTTGTGCAATAGACTTAGATTGAGGCATGGGGTATGAGACATATTGCAGTTCTTTGGGCCATGACTGGGCCCATATGTTTCTGGCTGTGGTAATGTCCACCTACCACCAATGGGCTTCAATGCCCCCCCCCCCACACACACACACACAATGGCAAGGGGAATAGTTAATAAACTCTTTTATTGAGGCAATTTTCTATCCACACCTAAACCTGTTATTTTTCTAATGCACTATGTGGGAGTCAGGCTAGGGAAAAAATGAGAAAAACATGTAATGAGTCATTTCAACTATAATAGCCAATTCCATTTTTCAGACTATAATTCTCACACCTACTAATTTGCTGAGAAGGGTATTTCCAATTTCTATCCTGCCCTTCTCCAGTTTCCTAAGCCTTCTTATTTTACTTTTAAATTCTTGTATGCTACTGGTGGTTGTTTCATTTCACAGTTTCACACACACAAACAAGAATAATCAATTGCATCACATTATTAGTTTTATGTCAAGATGCAATATTTTTGTGAAGAAGAAGTTCATTGTGTCTTACATTGAAAATATGGCTTATTACCTGAGGTATTTTTGTGGGCTGATATGTAGAAAACAGAATACACTCAAAGGAATATAGTGGTAGAAACCTTTCATTTAGAAAATCCATTTATTCAATTTGCACATCAAAAGCATGAACGTCAAAAGCATGGTACGGTGAGATGTCTCTTTGATACTTTTGTCTTGCTATAGAATGGAGTATGAAAAGCTTCATTTTGGAACTTCAGCTGTCCTGAAATCTGGGAAATATATCTCCCAATTATACAGCCAGGTACAATGTTCAGTTTCAAAATGTGCACTCTGGCATTTATTTGGTGTTCACTGCATCAACAAATATTGTGCTTTTTAAAGTCTGGCAACATATCAAGATATATTAGTATACTGCGGGCACTCACTGGACATACCCACAGAAATGCGGAAAGACAAGGAAACTCTCTGTGTCTGGTAAGAGAGGCCAGTCTAAAGGAATGGATGGCAATTTACCCTAGGATAGCAACCAGCAGCATCTAGGTCAATGTTTTAACAATCCACCTTGCAAGACCTCACTGGGTGATTTTAGAAAAGGTAAAACTAATTGGGGAGTCAGCTCAGTTTTATAGGCAGATGATTCTGGTTGGGCAGGCTGTTCATGACAGCAGTACCAGGAGCAACTATGGTCAGCCTGTTGTACTTCCTAACCAGTGCAGGAATACCAGCAATTTTTTAAGGTCCAGATACGTCTATAGGAAATAGGTGTCATTAACTACTAAAAATAAACACCAGAGGGGAATCAGAGACCCCAAAGAAGGATTTCCCACAAAGGACCAAGCCTTTGGGGCAGTGCAATGAGGCAAAATGGTGCCCTGAGATAGTTTTTAAGCAACTTTTAATGTAGATATAAGTTATTTTCATGTTTGTATATATTTATAGTTTTATGTCCCAGCATTGAATGTTTGCCGTATATATGTTGTGCCCTGAGTCCCCTGCAAGGTGAGAAGGGTGGAATATAAATGTATTAAATAAATAGTAAATTAATTAATTAGGAGCAGGCTTGTGAAATGGCTATTTCACAATGTTAGCTTTGAAAAGGCTTGGCTTGAATGGAAATCACTGCTGTAAAGTAGAAAGAAGAGTGAAGGCAAGAATTACTGTTTACACTTACGTATACATCTAAAATGTTTAGTAAAAAAAATGACCCAAAAGCTGGTTTGACATTCACAGATCAATGTAAGTACTGTGTCATAACTCATTAAAAATGAAACCATCTCTGAGTATAGTAGGGAAGGTGAGAGATTACTCTGTCCTGAGAAAACCTAAAATAAGTAAGCTTTCTACTTTCTTTTTCACAGTAGCACTTCTGGGCTTTTTGAATGCCTGTTCAGAAAAATGGAAACAGTTAGAATCTAGCTGGTCTTTTGAAGCAACACTGGCACGTTCTCCTCTGTATAGAATTATTCGTGACCTATCCACAAGTCATATAAAAATCCATAATTTCTGCCCTTAAACCTGTTCTCAACTTATACATGAGGCTGATGGGTGTGTGTGTGTGTGTATGTATATATATATATATATATATATATATATATATATATATATACACATACACACCTATATATGTATGTATATGTATGTATGTATGTATATGTATGTATATATATATATATATATATATATATATATATACATACATATACATATATATATATATACATACACGACCATTAGCTATATATATATATAGCTAATGGTCGTCGTTAGTAGCCTAAAAACAAACAAACTATGGGGCCAACTGACATCAAATTTGGCCTCCAAACTTCTCATACTGCAAGGTATGACCAACAATTAAAAAAAACCCTAAAAAACAGCTTTACAATTCTTAAAAGATAATAAAAATACCTTACCACGCATGTACAAAACCTAACCCTGTCCCCTCTTGGGCGAGAGGGGGAAACAAACAGCAAAGCAGCTGCCCGTCCCTGCTTTGGGAGCTGATCCAACAAGCTAGAACAGCCCAGCAAAACTGCTCTGAAAGGCAGCCTTGAGAGGCTTCTGAGAGAGAGACAGAGAGAGAGAAAGGGGGAGGAGGGGGGAGGAGAAGGACAGACGGAGGGACAGAAGAAGCCAAGAAGTAAGCAAGCCTTTTCCATCGATCAGGCAAGGAAGGCGAGAGGGAAAGGGGAGGGAGGGAGGAAGGGAGGAGAGGGAGCCATGCCAGGAGGAGGCTGCATAGGCCTCCAAAGAGATACAGGGTTCACTATCAAATCTCATACTCCAGGCCTGGGCCTACTTGGGCCCTCCAGGAATTTTGGACTTCAACTCCTACAATTCCTAACAGCCATGCTGATCTGGCTGTTAGGAATTGTGGGAACTGAAGTCCAAAATATCTGGAGGGCCCAAGTAGGCCCAGGCCTACACACATATATAAACAACACACACATGCACATATCTACACAAACACATATGCACTCATATATACATACACACATAAATACATATATATACACATACACATACATAACACATATATACACATACACACATATACATAGGCACAGGCATGTAGCGGGGGGGAGGCTTGGGGGGCTTCAGCCCCCCCCCCTGAAATTCTCATGGTGGTTCGCAAAAAGGCCTTACTGGTGCATTATTTAAACTGTTATGTTTATTCATATCATGATCTGATCACCATGCTCAATATATCCCATATGCATGGGGGTATTGGGGTAATGATACAAAAGGTTTGCTAGGGTAGACTCTCTTTCACTCAGACTCAGCCCCCCCCCCAAACAAACTCAGCCCCCCCCCCATCGAAATCCTGGCTACGGGCCTGGGCACATACATAAACATATATACATACACACATATATATACACATGCAAACCATACATATACACATGAACACATATATACACACATACACACATATATACATATACACAAGCACACACAAATATACACATATATACACATCCACACATATATACACATATACATATACACATACATTGCTTACCTTCATAACCTCTGAAAAGCCTTACAGCTTAAAAGCCTGACTTCTTCCTGCCTACAGGAAATCTTTGTGGGGAGATGTTCCCTAGCCCAGATTGTTTCATGTCTGGGATTCCTCTTGTCTCACGCCACAGCAACGCGTGGCCAGGGTACAGCTAATATATATATATATATATATATACTAGCTGTGCCCTGCCACGCGTTGCTGTGGCTTTTAGTAAGAGTTTTGAATTCTCTGCCTGGCCTCTCTTCCTTCCTTCCCTCGCTCTCTTTCCCTCTCTCTCTCTCACACACTCCTTCCTTTCCCCTCTTTCTCTCTTTCCCCCTTTCTCTCTCTCACACTCCTTCCTTTCTCCTCTTTCTCTCTCTCTCTCCCTCTTTCTCTCTCTCTCACTCCTTCCTTTCCCCTCTTTCTCTCTCTTTCCCTCTTTCTCTCTCTCTCACTCCTTCCTTTCCCCTCTTTCTCTCTCTCTTTCCCTCTTTCTCTCTCACACTCCTTCCTTTCCCCTCTTTCTCTCTCTTTCCCTCTTTCTCTCTCTCACACTCCTTCCTTTCCCCTCTTTCTCTCTCTCTTTCCCTCTTTCTCTCTCTCACACTCTTTCTGTTGGGTCATGGGAGTCCTGTGTGCCACGTTTGGTTTATTTCCGTCGTTGCTGGAATTCAGAATGCTTTGATTACAGGTAAACTAAAAATCCCAACAGCTACAACGGAGGGGGGTGGGTGGAGGAGGAGTGCAGGGGCGGGGCGTCGGTGGGTGTGGGCGGGGCTTGGGCGGAGGGGGTTGGAGGAGGAGTGCAGGGGCGGGGCGTTGGTGGGTGTGGGCGGGGCTTGGGCGGAGGGGGGTGGGAGGAGAAGGAGTGCAGGGGCGGGGCGTCGGTGGGTGTGGGCAGGGCTTGGGCGGAGGGGGGGTGGGAGGAGGAGGAGTGCAGGGGCGGGGCATCGGTGGGTGTGGGCGGGGCTTGGGCGGAGGGGGGTGGGAGGAGAAGGAGTGCAGGGGCGGGGCATCGGTGGGTGTGGGCGGGGCTTGGGCGGAGGGGGTTGGAGGAGGAGTGCAGGGGCGGGGCGTTGGTGGGTGTGGGCGGGGCTTGGGCGGAGGGGGGTGGGAGGAGGAGGAGTGCAGGGGCGGGGCATCGGTGGGTGTGGGCGGGGCTTGGGCGGAGGGGGTTGGAGGAGGAGTGCAGGGGCAGGGCGTTGGTGGGTGTGGGCGGGGCTTGGGCGGAGGGGGGTGGGAGGAGAAGGAGTGCAGGGGCGGGGCGTCGGTGGGTGTGGGCAGGGCTTGGGCGGAGGGGGGGTGGGAGGAGGAGGAGTGCAGGGGCGGGGCATCGGTGGGTGTGGGCGGGGCTTCGGCGGAGGGGGGTGGGTGGAGGAGGAGTGCAGGGGCGGGGCGTCGGTGGGTGTGGGCGGGGCTTGGGCGGAGGGGGTTGGAGGAGGAGTGCAGGGGCGGGGCGTTGGTGGGTGTGGGCGGGGCTTGGGCGGAGGGGGGTGGGAGGAGAAGGAGTGCAGGGGCGGGGCGTCGGTGGGTGTGGGCAGGGCTTGGGCGGAGGGGGGGTGGGAGGAGGAGGAGTGCAGGGGCGGGGCATCGGTGGGTGTGGGCGGGGCTTCGGCGGAGGGGAGTGGGAGGAGGAGGAGTGCAGGGGCGGGGCGTCGGTGGGTGTGGGTGGGGCTTCGGCAGAGTGGGGTGGGAGGAGGAGGAGTGCAGGCAGCATGGGCAGGGTAAGATGAAGGAGGGGGCGGAGAGATGCTTTCGACAGGGCAGGAAGCGGCGTGGCGGGGCTTGGACTGGGGGAAGAGGGTGGCAGGGTTAGAAAGGGGCGAGGCTTGGCAGCGGCGTGGGTGGGCTTAGCAGGGGGAGGGGGGAAGTTGCGTGGTGCATGTGTGGGCGAGAAGGGGGCGGGGCGAAGTTGGATGTCGGTGAACTACAACTCCCATACTCAAGGTCACGGAGGGAAGGGGTGGGGCGAAGGGAGGGGGGCGGGTCTTTCCGGAGGGGGTGGAAGGAGGAAGGAGTGAGTCAGGGAAGGCAGGGGGGTTTGTTACCGCCGTGTTTCAGGGCCGGAAGGGGTGGGAGGAAGTTGCGATGCGTGTGTGTGTGTTTGTGGCGGCGACGTGTTCGTGCTGGGCGAGGGAGGGAGGGAAGTGCCGTTCGGCCGTTCGGCCATGTGTGCGCGCGCGCTGGGGTCTTTGCGGCAGTGCGCATGCTCAGTTGTTTTGCCACTTTGTGAGTGTGTTGTTGTGTTGTTTGTAATTGTGAGTGGATTAGTTTGTACCGAGTGGGTTGTCCTAGGGCCATGGCAATTTTGGTGCAGTTTCGTTGGGGGGGTTTAGAGTTTACCTGTCCGGTATAACCAACCTAACAGATTTATATATATAGATATATATATATATATATATGCATTTAAACTGCTTGAACCACAGGTGTAGGTTCATGGGTTTCAGAAGACTGGTGGATGGACAAACTATGCAATGTAACAACATTACTTCTTGAGTCTAATTCACTATTTCTCACTCTTACCGAAGTGTGTTTTGGACCAACATTGTGCTTTTTAACTGACTACTTTCAAAATACCAATCAACAAAATAATGTATCATCTAGTGATAAATTACTTTGAAATCAATACATAAAAAGCAAAAATTTATGTGTTATTTTGAAAAAAATATTGTTGTTTATTCGTTCAGTCACTTCCAACTTTTTGTGACCTCATGGATCAGCCCACGCCAGAGGTCCCTGTCAGCCGTTGCCATCCCCAGCTCCTTCAGAGTCAATCCAGTCACTTCAAGGATACCATCCATCCTTCTTGCCCTTAGTCAGCCCCTCTTGCTTCCATTTTCCCCAGCATCATTGTCTTCTCTAAGCTTTCCTGTCTTCTCATGATGTGACCAAAGTACTTCATCTTTGCCTGTTACTTTTTAACAAAATGTCTGAACTTTTGTAGCTTTTGTAGGGTTGAGCCATTTGATCAAATAGTCTCCTGATCTTTCACTGATGTTTTTTAAACTTCCCCTGCATGTCAGATAATAATGGAGATAAATTACGACAGGCAGTCCCTGAGTTACAAATACCCAACCTACAAACAACTGATAATTAAGAACAAAGGAGAGACAACAGGAAGTGAAATAAATCTACCCCTCAGAAGGGAAATAACTCTTGGAAGAGATATCACGAGAAAAGAGTATCTCCACTGAAGCTTTCCCACCAATCCTTGTTTCCACAACAAACCCAATTTTTCAAAATTCAATTCTCACAGGGACAGAAACTGAGGTGAAATCTTATGAACAGGGACACAGACAGCAAAACACCACAGGGATATTAACCCTTCCCTATGCTATCAAAAGCTTGTGTGTGTGCATGCGTGCGTGTGTGTTAGAGTTACACTGATCTTATTTGTAACTTGGGGACTGCCTGTACTGTGTATGTGTGTGTATACATATGACCCCGAGGAGAAAAGCGATTCCACCTAAACCAGTGGTTTCCAACATGTGGTCCATGGACCCCAGTGTTCAGCAAGAGTGAAAATATGGTCCATGGCCTCAACCATTACTACACCATTGCCTCAAAATCATTCAGCAATGAAAGTGACTGGTCTCGTGAAACCCTCTTATAGTGCCGAGACAATAGGGATGTCAGGAGGGGAGAGGCTGACTACCCACAAAACATTACTACTACCACATCAGCTCTAAATTATTAAATATGGTTATCTGTAGGTGAGCAGATGGGAGCTACTGGATGGCATATGTTCTGTATCAAAAACTAGAACTGATGTGGTCTATCCAATGCAATTTTCTGAATCAGCACCCCAAACAACCAAACCAAATCTAAATTTGACGAAAAACTGATTCGTAACCCTTTTGGTACTAATGTTGGAGAGTAGTCCCTGGTCAAGTGGTCCCTGGTCAAAAAAGGTTGGGAACTGCTGACCTAAACATTAGGAAAACATCTTGATGGTAACAGCTGTTCAACAGCCCTGTAGCATTTATTTATTTATTTCACTTACTTATACCCCGCCCTTCTCACCCCGGGGGGGGGGGGGGGGGGACTCAGGGCGGCTTACAGAAGAGGCACGATTAGATGCCCAATGTTGCAATCCAGAGCAGAGAACGAGGCCTAAGATAACTATCCACCACACTTGGCTGTGAAAAACAATTCTTTTTTATTGAAGAAAAATAGTTACAAAATAGAGGAAAAATGCAAGTCAAAAGCCACAGCAAAATCAGCAAACATGAATTTAAATGGACAAGGCAAAACCACAAGCCTCTCTGAGAAATATTTGAAGCTGTTAGCAATCCACTAACCGTACTTGATATCCTAGAAATCTTTCCATACTATGGCCAGGGAACCGGGAGAATTGCCAAGGTCTTCATCAATTCTGAAACGATGCCTGAACTGAGGGAATCAGCCTGGCGTATTGCAATTAAAACTCAAGAATCGGTTCCGTGAACCGGCCCACTGTTTTGAGGACAATGTTTTTAATTCTTGAATTCGGGAGGAACGACGCAAACTGAGTGTTTTATTTCTGTCTTCCCAGATTTGGCTCCTTCTGTTGTCATTACAGTTAACAGGTGCAGAAGGGAGGGAAAGTTCAAGGTCTCCCTCTGCAACATTCTCATTAACACTGGTACTTTCATTTTCCAAATCTACAGAAGTTCCTTCCTCACTAATTTCAGGAACATTGGCATTTTCCAAACCTACAGCAGATTCTTCCTCACTAATTTCAGGAGCATTGACATCAGAAGGTACATTTCCACTAGCATCAGTAAATATACTTTCATTAGCATCAGGAGGAACAAACAGAGAATCAGGTTCAAGTTCAAACTCAGGCTGAACCCCAACACCCAAATCAATTGACAAGCGATACAAATACAAAACAAAACAATTCAACAGTTAAATTAAAACATAATACATAAAAATAATAAAACAATCTCATGTTCAGAGTTCAGAGTCCATATATCCATTCCATTCCATTTGTCCTTGTCTATCATTAGATCCTTAAGTTAGTTGTCGGACTGACCAAAGGCTTGGTCCCACACCCAGGTCTTCAGTTTTTTCCTAAACGCCAGAAGGGAAGTCGCCGATCTGATCTCCCCGGGGAGTGAGTTCCACAGGTGGGGGACCACCACTGAGAAGGCCCTGCTCCTCGTCCCCGCCAGCCTCACTTGTGACAGTGGCGGGGTCAAGAGCAGGGCCTCCCCAGAAGATCTTAAGCTTCGAGATGGGATGTAGAGTGAGATCCATTCGGACAAATACACTGGGCCGGAACCGTATAGGGTTTTGTAGGTCAAAACCAGCACTTTGAATTGTGCTCGGAATTGGATCGGCAGCCAGTGGAGCTGACGCAACAGGGGGGTGGTATGCTCCCTGTACGCCGCTCCGGTGAGCAATCTGGCTGCTTCTCGCTGGACAACTCGAAAAAGCTCCGCTGGACGGTTCTTCGCTGATGCAATATTGGCTGTGATGAATATTTTCTGAGCTGCCTCTATTGCCATACCGTAGGACCTTAAAAAGGCATTCAGGTGTGTTTGGGCTGGATTGGTGGGATTCTGGCGCCACACGCGCTCTAACCTCCTCTTCTTTTGCTTCATTGCTGCCAGCTCCTCAGTGAACCAAGAGGCTGGTTTAGCTCGGTTACTCGAGAGGGGGCGTTCCGGAGCGATGGTGTCGATTGCCCTGGTTAACTCGCTATTCCAGCCAGAGACCAGAGCATCGACAGTGTCGCCAGCCAAGGAGGTGGAAAAATCCCAAGAGCCATCAGGAAACCATTTGGATCCATAAGTATCCTGGGGTGGACCATTCTAATGGGTCCACCACCCCTGCGAAGGTTAGAAGGCACAGTTAGTCTAAAACTGATCAGGTGGTGATCGGTCCATGGCAAGGGGCGATGGTCGGCTCCTCCATCCCGTCACCCTCATCCCATCCCTGAATGAAGACCAAATCCAAGGTGTGTCCGGCACTATGGGTGGGACCAGATATTAGCTGGGACAGGCCCATGGTTGCCATGGTGGCCATGAAGTCCTGAGCCGCACCGGAGAGAGAGGCGTCGGCATGGATGTTGAAATCTCCCAGGACCAAAAGCCGTTGGGAGTTCAATGCCATGTCCGAGACCACTCCCGCTAGCTCAGGTAAGGAGACTGTAGTGCAGCGGGGTGGTCGGTACACTAGCAGAATCCCTATCCTGTCCCGGTCACCTATCCTAAAGCCGGCACACTCAAAGGAAGATGATTGTGGGGTGGGACACCTGATCAGTGGAATAAAGTCCTTATAGACCACTGCGACTCCGCCTCCCCGCCCTCCAAGCCTTGGTTGGTGCTGAACAGAATAGCCTGGTGGACAGAGTTGGGAGAGATTAACCCCTCCCCCCTCGTCCAACCAGGTTTCCGTTATACAAGCCAGGTCGGCTCGTTCTTCTTTGATTAGATCTTGGATAATGGAAATTTTTCCGTTTACCGACCTGACATTGAACAGCACCACCTTTAGCTTGGAGGAGCCACCGTCCTGGCACCTCAGTTGTATTTTGTCGGGAGTAAGTTTTGGAATTGCCAATCTATTTTTATTAATTTTGGGCCGAATAGTAGCATTTATTTTTGGAGTTGCCAATGTCCTATTAAAAATTTTGGGTCGAATTTGCTTCTGTCTTTGATTTCTGACATCTTTAGGGATTGCCAAATGGTTGCTATAAATTTTGGGCCAAAATGGAGATTTTATTCTCCCTTTCCCGTATCTCCCTCTGCCAATCACCACCTCTATGGCGGCTCCCCCACCCGCCCCCCCCCCCCCCCCCCG
The DNA here is from genome assembly GCF_037176765.1 of Anolis sagrei. NCBI lineage: Eukaryota > Metazoa > Chordata > Lepidosauria > Squamata > Anolidae > Anolis > Anolis sagrei. The sequence continues at coordinate 224,390,310 of NC_090021.1, read as the reverse complement.
GGACGTTCCCTCCGTTTCCAGCAGTTGTAGTCTCAGTAATAGGCACATACTTGCAATCTTGGTTATCTGTCTCTGGGTCCCGATAATCCCATCCCTTACTGCTAACTGTTCCCTCCAGTGTGTCAAAGGCTGAAAAGTGCACTTTTGTTAGAGTTGGTATAAAGTGCACTTGTGCTAAGGTTGTTATAAAGTGCACTTGTGCTGAAGATTGTAGGGATATCAATAGCAGCAAAGGTAGGGTAACCATTGACATAAGAAAATATACTGATGTTAACAATAAGTATGCTTACTCTAAATAATAGTGTGGGAACCCAGAGTACAGAACATAAAGTGCAAATTGTTGTAACCACTTGCTCGTTTAGTAATGGTGTGAGTTCTGGTAGAAGGACCTAAAGTGCTGAGATTAAAGTGACTGACCTGTGTAGACCGTTATTGACCTGTGTAGACCGTTATGCCAGCCCTTGTAGACCTTTAGGCTGGCCTCTCTGTGTTAGTACAGAGTGTGTAGTTCTGTAGCCGACCAACCGTGCTGCCCTTGCCGAGTTACAATCTCCGGAAGCTCCATCCGCTCATTCCAACCGTCTTGAGACTCCATCTGGGTCATAATAGCATTGAGTTAACTGACCATCATCCCAGCCCCAGAGGAGGGTGATTATATACCATCAGCTTGCACATTCCTGGGCCTATATCGGCTGAATATGGGATATTAACACGAGATATAGCACTTTATGTAAGAGAGCACTTTAAGGCGCCTGCCTGTGCCGCCAACTACATTAGCACTTTCGCCCCTTCCTATCCCTCCGTGCCGCACTTTAGTTACTGCACTTTAGCTATTGCACTTTAGCTACTGTAGCAATTGCACTTTAGACCTAGCTCTTTTTGTGCACTTTATGAACTATTCTAGTGGTGTGGCCAGAACATCCATCACTGCCTTGTATCGTTGTTATCCATGTGGTCCCCCATCCCCCTCTGTGTGCTATCCTTGTTACTATTGTATAGTGTGAGGGACAGGGGGGGCGGTGGGTTGGACCCTGTAAATAAAAATGAGGTGGGGAGGGGGGTAGTGGGGAAGAAAGGAGATTGGCAAAGACCGGAAAGCAAGATCTTGGCATTAGTCTGCGGCATGGAGGGGGGGAGGTGTTCCATGAGCCGAGGGGCCCCCATAGAGGTCGTGGTGGGAAGGAGGAGATGCGGGAAAAGGAGACCTCGAATTCGGCCTAATTCGGACCGCTTATCCATATTAACAACCCCCAACCGGTCTCCTAAGGTAAATTGGTGTAACCAGGTGAGCGGGCCCTCTGGTTTGAAGGTGGTGTTGTTGAACGCCAGATCTGTCAACGGTAAAACGACCTGGATCCAGGATTTAATCCTGGAGGAGCGGGCAGATCTGGCGTGCATCACGGAGACCTGGCTGGATGAAGCTGGGGGCGTAAACCTCTCCCAGCTTTGTCCTCCAGGTTTCTCTGTGCAACACCAACCAAGAGCCGGAGGACGGGGAGGCGGGGTCGCAGTGGTCTATAGAGATTCCATCCATCTGATCAGGAGTCCCATCCCGCAGACCACAAATTTCGAATGCGTCCACCTGAGGGTGGGTGACCGGGACAGAATAGGGATTCTTGTAGTGTACCGTCCACCTCGCTGCACTACAGTCTCCCTGCCTGAGCTAGCGGGGGTGGTCTCGAGCCTGGTGGTGGAGTCCCAACGGCTCCTTGTGCTGGGGGACTTCAACATCCATGCCGAGGCAACCCTCACAGGAGCGGCTCAGGACTTCATGTCTGCCATGGCAACCATGGGGCTGTCCCAACAAATAACTGGCCCCACCCACTGTGCTGGACACACATTGGACTTGGTTTTCTGCCAGGGATGGGAGCAAGGTGGCGGTGTGGAGGAGTTGTCCATCTCTCCGTTGCCATGGACCGACCACTTCCTGATCAGATTTAGGCTCACTGCGCCCCCTAACCTCCGCAAAGGTGGAGGACCCATTAAGATGGTCCGCCCCAGGAGGCTTATGGATCCGAACGGATTCCTGACGGCTCTTGGGGATTTTCCCGCCACCTCGGTAGGTGACCATGTCGAGGCCTTGGTCGCTCTCTGGAATGGGGAGATGACCAGGGCAATTGACAGGATCGCTCCGGAACGTCCCCTCTCAAGTAACCGAGCTAAACCAGCTCCTTGGTTCACTGGGGAGCTGGCAGCGATGAAGCGAAGGAAGAGGGAACTAGAGAGCGTGTGGCGCTCGGACCCAAGCGAGCCAAATCGAGCACGGTTTGTGTCCTTTTTAAGGGCATATGCCGCGGCAATAAAAGCCGCAAAGAAAACTTTCTTTGCGGCTACTATTGCGTCTGCAAAAAACCGTCCGGCGGAGTTGTTTCGGATTGTCAGAGGTCTTTTAACTCCCCCTACTTCAGGTGGGAGCCCTGACAACTCGGACACGCGCTGTGAAGCATTTGCTCGGTTCTTTGCAGACAAAGTCGCTTTGATCCGTTCTGGACTGGACGCCACATTAAATGCAGTCTCTGTGGATGTGACACAAGCACCTGCTTGTCCTATTTTGATGGATTCTTTTCAGTTTGTGAAACCCGAGGATGTGGACAAGATACTTGGAGGAATGAGGCCTACCACGTCCATCCTAGACCCCTGCCCATCCTGGCTTCTGAAAGAGGCCAGAGGGGGATTGGCTGAGTGGGTAACGGTGGTGGTTAATGCCTCCCTTCGGGAAGGCACGATTCCAGCGAGCCTAAAACAGGCTATTATAAAGCCACTGTTGAAGAAACCATCACTGGACCCCACTAAATTTGACAACTTTCGGCCTGTTTCCAATCTTCCCTTCTTGGGCAAAGTCATGGAAAGCGTGGTGGCCTCACAACTCCAGGTATTCTTGAGAGACACGGATTATCTGGATCCGGCACAGTCTGGCTTCAGACCGGGACATGGTACCGAGACGGTCTTGGTCGCCTTAGTGGATGATCTCCGCCGGGAGCTAGACAGGGGGAGTGTGTCCCTGTTGGTGCTCCTGGACCTCTCAGCGGCCTTCGATACCGTCGACCACGGTATTCTTCTGGGACGCCTTGCAGAGATGGGCCTTGGGGGCACCGCTTTGCGGTGGCTCCAGTCATTTCTGGAGGGACGTACCCAGAAGGTGTTATTGGGGGACTCCTGCTCAACACCACAGCCTTTGACCTGTGGTGTTCCTCAGGGCTCCATACTGTCCCCCATGCTGTTTAACATCTACATGAAGCCGCTGGGTGAGATCATCCGGAGTTTCGGGGTGCGGTGTCACCTGTACGCAGATGACGTCCAACTCTGTCACTCCTTCCCACCTGCTACTAAGGAGGCTGTCGAAGTCCTGAACCGGTGCCTGGCCGCTGTGACGGTCTGGATGAGGGCGAACAAACTGAAATTAAATCCAGACAAGACAGAGGTACTCCTGGTCAGTCGCAAGGCCGAACAGGGTATAGGGTTACAGCCTGTGCTGGACGGGGTCGCACTCCCCTTGAAGGCGCAGGTTCGCAGCTTGGGTGTGACCCTGGACTCATCGCTGAGCCTGGATCCCCAGGTTTCAGCGGTGACCAGGGGAGCATTTGCACAGCTTCGGCTCGTGCGCCAGCTGCGCCCGTATCTTGGGAAGTCTGACTTGGCCACGGTGGTACACGCTTTGGTCACATCCCGTCTCGACTACTGCAACGCTCTCTACGTGGGGCTGCCCTTGAAGACGGCCCGGAAGCTCCAGCTAGTCCAGCGCGCGGCAGCCATGGTGTTAACCGGAGCGGGACGCAGGGAGCGCACAACGCCCTTGCTGTCCCAGCTCCACTGGCTGCCGATCAGCTACCGGGCCCAATTCAAGGTGCTGGTGCTAACCTACAAAGCCCTAAACGGTTCCGGCCCAAAATACCTTGAGTACCGCATCTCGGCCTACGAGCCCACGAGGACCTTGAGATCATCCGGGGAGGCCCTGCTCTCGGTCCCGCCTGCCTCACAGGCACGCTTGGCAGGGACTAGAGAGCGGGCCTTCTCGGTGGTGGCCCCCCGACTCTGGAACTCCCTCCCTGCTGAAATTAGACAGGCGCCTTCCCTCTTGGCCTTCCGTAAGGGCCTGAAAACCTGGCTCTTCGAAAAGGCCTTTAATTAAGTGCTATGTTTTTGGAATGACCACCGGAATGGACTATGACTACGAGATTGACTATGACCCAAACAAGACGAAGCGGATTTTTAGTTTAATTAGCTGTGTGTTAGTAAGATGTGTGTTATGGCCCTGAATTTATTGTAATTGTTGTCTTTATGTTCTATGTTCTGTACACCGCCACGAGTCGCCTTCGGGCTGAGAGTGGCGGTTAACAAGTGCAAATAATAAATAAATAAATAAATTCATGCTGAGGTAGTTCTAAAGTTCTAAAGTGTAACTAATGCAGAAATTACTGGCTTCTAAGAGTGAGATCACTTTCCAACCACTGAATCAAGACAGACAATTCATACCAAGGAAACCTAGCTCCATTGGCCCGTGAAGTAGCAAGCCGGCACCCAGGGTCAGGTCTCCAGTTCTTCTTGACCGTCTTGGGTGGGGATAACCCAACAGAACAGATGTTAGTCTGTGTAATGAAGGCAGTATATGCAATTGTTGCTAATTAGCAGCACAGTTTGCAGGTTGTCCGTTGTATGATAGATAATTTGCACTTTTTATCTTGGCCACTAAGGGCAGTATGGGAGGAATGCATGTCTAGTTCTTTGGTATGGGCTCTGCGGATTACATTAAAAACCCTGAGTCATGAGTGGACAGAACTTCCAGATTTCCGTTTAGGCCCAGCTGTCCGTGATGTAAAGTCTTATTTTTGAGCCCAACGACCGCAGTATGATGTTAATTATTGCTATTGCACTGTTATTATACTATTGTTACAATAATGGCACAGTTTACAAAGAATCTTATACACACTGTCAGCAATAACACGGTGGATGGCGTTCCAAAGATGGCGGCTGGTGGCAAAACTATGCTGATAGCAAGTCACCCCCGATGGCCGCAGAAACAGAGGGAGGGAAAGCTTTAGATTCCAAGTGGTTGGCTCTCTCAACCAAGGCGACCAACCGCAGCAGTGCACAGGTCATAGGCAGCAGCAGCAATTCTCAGCGCCAGATGGTGGTTCAAGCGGGCGGGATGTTCATCTGGACAGCGCCCAGGCTACTGTCGTAAGGACATGAGGCAAGAGCGCGGAGGAGCCTCAGCCTCCGCAGTAGGCGCGCAAAAGATCACAGCTGGCGCGCCTAGGCCTCCGTCTCCGCCAGTGATGGTAGCGCGAAGAGGAAGCACGGCGGAGACGCACAGAGGGGAAACGCGGAGGGGAAGCACGGAGGAGGCGCCAAGATGGCACACGGAAGATTCAGCCTGGTCGCTGTGAGGACGCCGGAAGCACTCCGGAGCCCAAGATGGCAGGTCCAGCAACTCAGCGGCTCTGTGGGCCCAGATATCCACGAGCTGCAAGCAGGAAAATGCAGCAGCGGGCCCACAACCTCCGCAGTCCACTCCGGCCTCGGCAGTTCGTCTCTAGCTGTTCCAGGCAAGGGCTAGCTGGCAGGCGGCGATTTGTCTCTCCCTCATGCTCAGAGGGTGAGGGGGGAGGGGGAGCGCCTCCAGCTGCGGCCTGGGCGCGATAACAGCAATGGTGGCCACGGCGGCGGCGGCGGCCGCGGCCACGGCGGCGGCACAGGCTGGCAGGCAGCAGAAACCAGGCTGAGGAGCAACAACTCACCAGGCCCCCCAACAACAGCGGTGGTCGCAGTGACACAGGACGCGGACCGCCTCCCCCTGATGGTCCGAGGCGCGACGAGGTCCCCGCAGCAGCAAAACCGCTGGGCAGATGGAACGCCGAGAAGGCAGGTGCCCGGAGTAGTGGAGAAGTGGCGCGCCGGTAGCGGAGCGCCAACCAAAATGCCAGGCAGCACGGCCGGGACAGCATCCCGGTAGGTCCTCCGGCAGCAATGGTGTCCGCGGCGGCAGCAAGGTCCTGTTTCTCCCGGTGGCGTGGGGGGCGGTCAGGGGCCAATACACCTCCCGGGCCGAGGCTCGGTCGAGGGGTTGGGTGGTCTGGCAACTGCAGTCTCAGCTGGGAGGGAACGCTCTTGCTAGGCCCTAGATGGAAAAGGCCTCGGCGTTCTACCTCCCCTCTCCTCCCTCTTCCTCTTAACTCCTCTTAACTTAGGTGAAAGCTCGCCAAAGAGCCCCCCAAGGGTTCCTTCGAATCCCTGGGAGCTGGTGGTGGCAGTTGGAGGTTGGAGGGAGTCTGGATGAGGGGGATTGAGGTCAGATTAGATAATCTCACCGGACCGCTCTGCAAGCCAGCTGTTAGATCTCCACCATCTTACCGGAAGGCCGTGCGTCTGTAGAATATTCATACATTTTCTCTCTCACCCTCTTTTCAGGACACAAAAGTGGGCAATTTTTCTTCTCTCCAATCTGCCATATTACAATTCATTTTTAACTTAACATTTAAATACATTTTCAGCTGAACCATAAAGGATTGGAGTAGTACAATCTGAGTTTTCACTAATTTGGTTTTCAATAATAGAAAGTAAAGCATTATAATAATTACACCTCTTTGAACTTACTTTTTGAAATGGTTCAAAAGCTCTAATAAACTCTCCCCCACCCCACCCCCTAAAAAACCCCACAGGAGTCCTTACAAATGTACTTTTGTTGCCAATGCAAACCCCCATAGGTATCACAGATGATAAAAAGATGAAGGAATATCAACTTATTTAGTAGCTGGACATGGACATTGACTATAGAATAGATCTTTCAGTATTAATCTGTATTCCTCTCATTATCTTTTGGAACTATTTGAAGACAATTTTATTCTTTTGATGCTTGCCGAGAATCTACACTTGGTATATAATTCAGATTACAATGATGATTTTCTTTGTTCTGCTTGATATTGTAGAACTCATTCAGGCAGAGCTTTGAAATCTGAAGCTTTGTTCTATAAAAGCTGTCAGTGATAATTGTTTAGGAATTTTCCTGTGAATGACAGGGTTATTGCATCATATGGTGGAATTTGGTTACTACATGTGGGGCTTGCATATGTGGCTCTCATTTAAAATGCTTTGTAAGTAAGTAGAACTTTATTTCTATCCCACCCTATCTCCCCGTGGGGACTCAGGGTGGCTCACAACACAAAAGGCAAACATTCAATGCTGTAAAATACAACAATAAACTAAACAATTCAAATAGACAGTGCAGAACATTCAACAAAAAACAAATCACATAAAAAGAATAATGACAAGTTACAATATTAATAAAAATAAGGTTAAAAACCGATGAAAAGCCATGTTCAAATTCCATTCCTTATTTCATAAAGCCAGATCTTTAAACATTCACATAGTTTGGAAACCATTGTAGGGAGCATAGCTCCTGCCATTAGGTAGATAGGTTTTTGGTGGCTTGTTACTATCATGCCCAAAGGATAACAACCGCCAGTGGACTAATCTGAATAAAGAGTTGATCTGAATTCAGTAAGTCCTGCTGGATGGTTTTGCTTTGGCCTGGCAGATCAAGGCACGGAAGAGACCAAACCGATGACCATATAATGCAATTTGAAGCTGACTCAGGGCCATAGTGGATCAAGATGCACATCAGCAATGTGTGCTGCAGCATGCATGTAAGGGTATACAACACATTTTAAGAAGTTTCAGTAACATCTGGGTTCAGCCCAAAAATGTGCTGCAGCAGATGTCAATGTATCCCAGATGAAATCAGTTTTGCAAAACTCACCCGTCTGTACTGAAGCTCAGTAAATAATCTCAAATTGTGGGGGGGGGGGGGGGGGGTGCCAAAAACACCCCAAGGGCACAGCTGGGCAGCAGGGGACTGATCAACACTCTTTGGGGGGGGGGGTTAATTGAATATCACTGCTGCTATCGCTTTCTGGGTTTCTTTTCACCCCCATATGTGTCCAGTGTGCCTAATGCACATCTCTGCAGAAAATGGGAGTGGTGGTGTGGAGAAAACCTGCATAAGTGGTTTGAGGGCAGGTTCCATAGCCAGTGTAATTTTCTTCCTGGCCTCAAGCCAGTTCCAGGTATGATCAACTGCATAGTGAAACTGGTTCCTCTCAAACTGGTTCCAAGCTTTATTATGATGGGCCACATGACACTAGAGAAAAAATCCACTTAAAATCCGGTTTCTGCATCCTGCAGGATTCTGTGGTTTGTAGTTTAGGGAGGAGCCTTTAACAGTCTCACTAAACTACAAACCCCAAAATTCTTCAGGACACATGAACTGGATTTTAAGTGGATTTTTCTCTAGTGTGATGAGTGCACTAAGAAGAGACTGGAGGAATAACCTCTCACCTGTTATCAGTCTGCTTGTATAGTTTTCATTGCTACTGAGAAGGGAGAGAATCCTTCCCAAACATTTCAGTTTCCTTGGTTCACTTCAACACTACAGAAAACTTGACACTTCATCTTTTATTGGACTAAGCTGAACCGCTCCCCTCTTCACCATTATGGGTACCTAACCTGGCCATGAGATTGTCTGGTAGAGGTATTTTTAGGGGCCAAATTCTACCACTTGCTGAAATGGAAGCTAAAGGATTTGAATGTTTTTCATGCAATGCACCACCTGCTGCATCATTTATGCCAATAAACTATATTATATCAGTGATGTTTAACAATTTTTGGTAGCAAATCAAGTCTGGGGGATGCCTGGAATTGCAGCCAGACATTTCAGAAAAATTAACATGAGTTTTTTTTTTTTTAAAAAAAATGACAATTGAAATTATAATTGAGATCAGAAGTATGAACAGTATCAAAACCACTCCACTTACATGAGGGATGTGAATCCTTGGTTATTTCACACATGCGCGCGCGCACACACACACATGTAATGTTTTATGTCTAGAAAGCCATGTAGGGAAAATCATTGTTTTCTCAGCACAAAACTTCAAAAAAATAAGATACAGACTTAATACTATTGTATTGTTAGCCCAAACTACTTATTGAATGGTGAGCCAACATGCAGGTAATTCCAATTGATTAAGTGGTTCTCTTTTAGATTAGACTAACCAACAGGATTCTTGTCACAATATTTGTTTAAAAATGGTTATCTTACTCAGAGTTCCATTTCCTGCTGATCAGAATAGTTATTTTTTCACATATGTATCTTGAAAATTACACAGGTACTGTGCATGTATGTAATTGTTTTCTTATATATCTAAAAGCTATATTTTGGACTGTCACCTTACATAGGTAGAGAATTCTAGCTTGTTTTCTTTACAGTACACCTTCATTTCCAGACATATTTGAGCACCTTAATGTATTATTAGAGGGAATGAAATGTTAATATTTTGAACAACATTAAAAGGAAAAGACAGATCAAAACAAGTTCCTTCAAATTAATTTAGTCTGCTTAATTTTGCCTATGGAATAAATTACAGTTGGCACTGTAGGTTCCTTTCTTTTTTATGTTTCTATCCTGCATGGTAGTTCTCATATTACAGCCTTTAAAGGACCTTCTGCCTATTGAAACACTAGTAAAATGAATGTAAAGCTACAGGGGCTTCCTCCACGGTATTTGTGTGCAGAAAAACTATCAAGTATAGACGAGACATTAGTGTTTACTGCATATTGGTGTTGTGAAGGAGATCTACTATTATTTTTAATTATGTGGAAAGGTGCACATTTTTCAAGGTGAAATGACATTTTTATATGTCCACTGAAAATTTTGTAGCTGTTATGAGGCTGTTGAGTCTAGCTGAAGATTCAACAAATAATTTTATATTGTTATGTATGTGCCTTCAAATTGCCTGTCTACTTATGGTGACCTGATTAATTTTATAGTTTTCTTAGACAAGGAATACTCAGAGGTGGTTTTGCCAGTTACTTCCATTGAAATATAAACAGCCCCTAGTATTCATTGGTAGTCTCATTTCTGACTATTAACTTAGAAGCTTAGCTTCTAAGGGCAGCTGGAATTGTGTGCTTGTGTAATATTTAAACGGTTTTATCCATATAAAAACGGTTATAATTCTAGGTGCTCCTCAGCCTTTTATAGCTGACTAGAAACTTTTAGAAGAATTAACAGTGACTCACTAATTAAATAAATCTGTGTTGAGAGTGGGAAACGTCCTTGACAAATATTTATTTTAATTTAAATATTATCGCTTTTCAGGTTCTCCAATTTCATGTTAATTTTCCATTTTGCAGTGTCATAATAGCGTTCAGTTTGTACTTCTTCAATAGTTGAAACAGCCAGAAGTTAAGAATGGCCTCACACACAACACACAAAATAAGTACTTAAGGACAGAAATATTGCTCCAAAAGGCACATTATTGATCCAAAGGAAAGAAAAAAGAAATCCAATCTATTGAATCAATGGAATTTATATAAATGTTAACTTACCATTTAGCTACTATCTCTTCCAGCTGGATCTAGTAATTCAATTTAGATAATTAGAAAGCCCATAAAGTTTTTTTTTACTTTTGAATGGCAGACAGGTGGCAATTTCCCTGAGATTACAGGACCTAGGGAAGAGAGTTTTGATCTTTCCCTCTCCTGCAGTTATCCCTTCCAAGACATTTCTAGCCCTGAGAGGAACAGGTTCCTACTGGCACCATCAAGGATCACATCTAGTTTGTCACTTAGAATTAAGCTTAAAGATGAAAGAATTTATCTACATATTACTGGAATTCTTGTGACAACTATTTTTACATAGCTACTGGGGAATATGTTGAGTTTTACATCTTTCTACTAGAAAGGAATTGACTCAATAAATGTATTATCAGATTTCACTGTCTCCCCACTCCTTTTGTTTTTCAGGCTTCAAACGGTGTGTAATATTGATCTCTGTACTTATGGCATCTAAAAATACTAATGAGTAGACCATTTCCTTTGGCACCATGGCTGCCCACAACTCCTACATGAGCATCCTGTTGCTGAAATGACCATTTATTTTTAGTTTTCATTTTGTTTCAATTTTCAGAGTTGTTGGAAGCCAATTTTCTTTTTTGATACAATTTCCTGATCGCCCCTTCACACATACCCCAACCTGTTTTTTTTTCACCTTCTGCCACCTGCAATTCATTGGGATTCCTGTTATTTCTCAAAACTTGAAAAACAATGACCCACTGACTTTTTCATGTGCAACTGCATCAATATTGCTTTGGGTTATAAGTGGTCTCTGATTCACTGTTGAGACTTCTAAGAAGTTAACTTTTATATAGACATATTGAATCAACTGTTGAATGTGAGTAAAAAATCTATGTAAATCCCCTTGATTCTATGGATTTATTCTAGAACAGGGTAAGCAAAAACACTAGGGCATGTTGCATAAAACCATGCACATTTTGTGCAGTGTTTTTTATTGTTTCTGTTTAGTTTTCAATGCAATTGTATGCAAGTATTATAATTGGAATTACATTCCCCGCCTTATTTAGATGGCCTGCAACAGATATAGCATTGCACCAAATCCCTGGAAAGAAAAGTGAAATATGAACAGCAGAAATATATTCTATGCCTAAATGGTCAGCTAGTTATGTTTTTAATAAACAGCTGTTTGAGACCATGCAAATTCAGCCAGCCTTCTTCCATTATTGTTTCAATGTGTGTCTCTTCCCGCCCTCTCCAAACTAAGGTGGTATAGATCGGCAGGTTGCATGGGAACATTGCTGACATTTTGTCTGTTCATAAGTTTGGCCACCGCAGCTCTTCCCCTATTCCTGGCATGTACTATGCACTAGTTCCCATGGAGAGAGATTCGGAAATCATGACTGATGTTGCTTATATCAATACATTAACTAATCAGTATCAATGGCAATTTTATGCATGAAAGTGACAGCTTTCATCAGGAAGCACCACAAGTTGGAGTTATATGAGTCATATTCCTAAAGTTATGTAGCTCAGGGGGAGAAGCGACTCAGAAGGGCCTTTACCAATACTTGAAATGTTTTAGCCAGGAGATATGGCTTCACGCTGACACTTTCACTATGATGGATCTTCCACAGTTAGAACCATTCATTTTAGATTGTTCATTTTGTTGATTTTTTTTAAAAAAAATCTGGTCCTTCTTTATCTCAAGATAAATATCTTGCACCCCTTTAAAAAAAATTCTGTGTATGTGTCAGGAGTGACTTGAGAAACTGCAAGTTGCTTCTGGTGTGAGAGAATTGGTCTCCCATCCTTGTGGGAGGCTTCTCTCATGTCCCTGCATGGGGATTTGGAGCTGACAGAGAGAGCTCTCCCTAGATTCAAACCACTGACCTGTTGGTCAACAATCCTGTCAGCACAAGGGTTTGACCCATTGCACCACCGGGGCTTCTTTAAAAGAAATACTGAATTTAAACATATTACTACAAAAAAGGGTTAGAAAAAGAGAAAGGAAGGAAGGAGAAGTACATTGGAACTAGACATACACTTTAATATAAGATTACCAAAAACATTTTTGGAGTTGACATCTACAAAATGCACATAATTATAAGCTAAAGCCATGTGATTTTCTGGCCATTGGAAAGTCAGTGGTGAATGTTTATGCTGCCAGTTGTGATACATATTGTTAGAATATTAGAGATGGCTTTATTTTTGTTTGTTTGTGTTTTGGTTGAAGAAGTGCAAGTAATCTTCAATGAAATGAGAAGGAATTTCTAAATGTTATTTCTCTTATGACCCTTTTAAAACATTTTATTGATCATTTAAAATAACAAAGAACATATTTTCATTGTTGTTAAGTATTAATAATAGTTTCCCCTTTTTTCACACCCCACAATAATGATTTCAGTGAGGTTAATGACTTTTTAAAAACACTTTGACCTAACTTCAAGCTGAGATCATCAGACTCCAAAAGCTGGAACTTGTTGCTCTACCTTTGATTGTGTATTAATAGCAAAGGTGCTTCAGGTTTCGACTCACATTAACTTTTATTGTTACTCAGCAGCCCTCCTTAACAGGGGAGCCATTTTGTCTGTTGTGGTTAGCAATGTAAGACTGCTCTTCTTACTAAGTGGACTGGAAGTTTTTTTATTGGCACTTGCAAAGGTATCATATGCCAGTGAGGATGCATTACTAGACATAGTCCAAGATCACTGAGAGTAGCAAGTTGCATGAAAAAAGGTGGCTGAGAGAGAGTTAGAGGAAAGATGGTTTGGGCTTACTACTTATTTTACACAAAGAAAAATGGGAAAAATAATAATGTGACCCTATATCTAACCTCAATCAAACAAAACTAAACATTTTGATTTGAGTCAGTGAGTCAATTCACGGTGATCATTAAATGCCACAGGAAAATGACCACATATAATTATATCAACAGATACACCCTATTGAATGAAGGAGAACCAACAATTCTCCCTAAAAGTTATGCTACCATCAATTTTAAAAAGTCTGCTTATCATGTAACATCTTGCATCATGGAACTACAGAAAGTCTTCTCCATTGTTTTAGTGTCTGTATAATGGTCCAAATAACTATAAATGTGTTTCTAATCAATTTCATTCCAAAAAGATAAATAAAAGCCTAATTTCTCCTTAGGCATTTTGTTAATCAAGCTGAAAAACAGTTATCCATCTGTATTTTATTAAATTACCACCCTGCTGCAAATTATTTATTATTTAATATTTTGAGCTTACAGCCCACAAAATAAATCTATTAAAAAGATATTTTAAATGCAGTTAGCAGCACCCATTGAGTTTAAACTATGAAATTATTTTTGGTGTTGTTATTGTGAATGAGGTTAGGTGATCACTGCAGAGCGATTAATTTGCTCAGCCATAATAATTAAAGTATTTTATATTTGTATTGCAGTAGCCATATGCAAGTGCATCTGTAAGAAAAGAAAGAGCAGGTGTTTAATTTTATAGCTTCCTTCTGTTTATTTTTGACAAGTCCATTTGTTATTGTATAAGAGAATGAGCATTCTCAGCGCACATTTGATTGGAATTGAGTACCTTGTCCATTTCATATTGTTAGTATTCTCTCTGCACTTGTGGAAGTTGCATTGAAAGAAACACTCTCCTCAGCTGAGAAGAAAAAAATGTTCTATTTTGAAAATCGAAAATTTTAACTACATTTCCCTAAAGATTATAATTTTATATGGGTTGTTTTTCTTTTAAATAAAAATATTGGCAATTGTTTTATAGAATGAGTTATTCATTATTTTCAACTGCTGTTTCTCATAGATGAATAACATTAAACCCTTTGCAATTTAATATTTTTTGGCTTTGTATCATACTGAGTCTGGCTTCAGAAAAGAAAAACAAATGTAGCAGTTTCTAAAATAGTCCACTGGTTGTGGGATGAAACACTTCATTTTATATTATTTTACTAGTTGTACCCACCACGCGTTGCTGTGGCCTATCTTTCCTCCCTCTTTCTCTCTCTCCTTCCTTCCTTCCCTCCCTTTGTCCTTCGTTTATTCCTTTTTTCTTTCCTTCTGTCTTTCCCCCCTCCCCCATTTATTTTCCTTCTTTCTCTCCTTCCTTCCTTCTCTACGTCTTTCCTTCCTTCCTTCCTTCCTTCCTTCCTTCCTTCCTTCCTTTGCTCTTTGCTTCCATCCTTCCTTCTGTCTTTCCTTCTTTCTTTCCTACCTTCTTTCTTTCTCTCCTTTCTTTCCTCACTCTTTCTTCCCTTCCCTTTTTGTCTTTCCTTCTCTACCTCTTGCCTGGGCACTGGCAGGAAGGGAACCTTGCAACCCTCAGCCTTTCTGAGCCTGGCACGGGGCAGGTGGGAGGTGTTTTTGGAGGCAGGTCTCACTCACCCAGCGACGTCCCTTCTTTTTTCTGCCATGGCTGTGGGGTACCTTCCCCTCTGTATGGCAAGGGGACACACAGATGTGGTCACATGAAAGGCACCTTGCGGCTGCAGCAAAAGAAAGGGGCCAGTGTGGGTGAGCAAGGCCCACCTCAAAAATGCCTCCTACCCCGCCAGGCCCAGAACGTCTGAAGACAGCAAAGCTCCCTTCCTGTAAGTACCCAGGCAAGGGAAGGTGAAGTCTGGCAAATGGCGCCCTCATGGAGCAGCCACCCACCCACCTCACCAAGGGGAAAAGGAGGAGGGGGCCATGTTTGGTGGGGCCGATCAAGAGGAGACTGGGAGGGAGGTAAGGAGGGCCCTTGCGAGGCCCCAGCATAGCAGGGGAAGGGTAGGCCCAAAGCCAAGGAAGGAAGGGGCTCCACGGGGGTGGTGGGTGGGAGAGAGAGGGGGGGGAGACACCAAATTGGGGCCCTGGGGAAGCTGAGGGTCTGCCTGCCCAGCCCACCAGAGCATTCAATGCTCCCTGCAGCTGTTTTTTCCACCTCGTGCAGGAGGGGGCGTGGTCAGTGGGTCATTTTAATGCATGCACTGTACCTTGTTTTATCATGTTTGGGTTTTAAAGTCCTTTTCACTGCTTTTTCAGGGATTTTCAAGTGATGATCACTCATTGGGTTGTTAGGAGTATGCTGTCCAAATTGGTGTCAATTCGTCCAGTGTTTTTTGAGTTATGTTAATCCCACAAACGAACATTACATTTTTATTTATATAGATTTACAAGATTTTATCCAAAAGACTTTAGACTGGGAAACTATACATATAAATGCTAAATTATGTATATTATTGAACACTAACATATATGATTGGTAGATATTAAATTTTAAACAGTTGCATCTTAGAGTAAGGAGAAGTAGAGTGAGAAATTTTGCTAGTCCTTTAAATCAAAACTAGGAAAATAATAGGAGAGAGAAGGTATTCATCTTGGTTTGGTACAGCCTCTCATCTACCTAGAATGGTGAATCCAGGATAGGTTTTAGTCTAAACTTTTAGACAGCTTAAAAAATATCCAAGGAGCTGCACTTTATCTACCCAAATAGTTTGGGCATCTTGGATAAATCCTTTAAGACCCAGAATAAAAGTGAAGCAAATATAATGGTTCATCTACACTGGCTTAATAGCCCTCACTCATTGGGAAGTCACTCCTGGCTATCTTCATGACTTTTAGGGACTTCCAGTCAGGATAATGGGGTAAATTAGGTTGATCTGATTTAACCCCTCATTTAGGAAAATTAGGGGATGCTCTAAAGTTTGGCCGAAACTTCAAAGCATCCACAAGTTTTGGGCACAGTGTGTGCAGCAGAGCCAGATCCAGCCTGCTATCCACATGGGCCACCACTATCAATGAACCAATGTTGTTGCCTAACAATGGCAGAGCTCCAGAAGAGCCCAGACCTCCATGGGCACCCTTTGCTGACATCAGCAAAGGGTGCCCATGACCATGTGATGATTGATGACAGAGGAGAGGCTGGTCCCTCTTCCTTTTCCCTGGTCATATGGGCACCTCTGTTGATGTCAGCATGGGGCAGTTGTGATAGTCAGGAGCTTTCTCATCTAGCAGTGGCAGGGTAAGATGACAATCCAATTGAACAGAACCAGTCTTAACCTGTCTGAACTCCAGTGCAGCACTGTGTTGGAAATGGAGTGTAGTTCTGTCAGTCAGAACTACGTCAGTCGTATTACTGCAGATAAAGCAATCAGTTTAGATTAGCCTTTATATACACCATAAGTCACTGCTGCAGCCTCAAAATTCTACACTTACCTTAAGCAAATAAGAAGACCAAAGAAGTACATCCTTCATATTTTTATATGATATTATCAATTGCTAACGTATGCAGCACAAAAGGAGCAATCCTATTTTTTTTTCTTATAGGAACTCTGTAGGATAGAGTAGCATTTTATTAGCAAAATTCAAGTGATTTGCTGCTACGAAATGTAATCTCTGGAGGTTTCCACAAAGGTAATTCAAGGGGCAATAATAATGTCCTAAATGCTATAGTTTAACTTTGAACTCCTCCCAATTCTGGCTTTTCAGGCCAATATCTTGATAATCGAAATTTGCAGAAAAACACCAAAATATTTATTTATTTATTAATTCATTGGCTTGATATCCCACTATTGCACCTCAGCAGGAGTTCACCTTGCTCACAGTACTCACCAAGTAACCAAACATTGTAATAAATGGTTTATTGATAAAAACACATATAAAAAGGGTCAAAGGCACATTTAAAAAGAGAAGGATAAAAATCCAAGAGTTAATAAAGGAAGCAAGTCCCAAAGGCAATAGATTAATCCAGAAAATAATGGTTAAAAAATGAACATGAATCTAGGAAACAAGGAGCAAAACATGAGCATGAATCCAAAGGTAAACTCATAAAACAAGGAGCAAAACTTGAGCATGAATCTTTATTCTTGAACTAAAGCATGAACTAGGAACAAGACAGAAGTCCCTTACTCCAGTAGTGATATTGCTTGATCTAAAATCTTAACAGCTCTCTCACTAATTTAAGGACTGCAAAATATGAACACATTCCTTTGACCTTGAGAGGTCCGCTTCTGCCCCTCTTTCTTATGGATTTTCCTGCACCTGAATCTCTGCCCTCTCAGATGCAGCGGGGTATCTCTGTCTAAGACCACTGCTTTCTCGGATGAGCTAATATTGTTCTCCTCTCCCTGCCTCTTGGATTCCAAAACAGTTCCACTTTCACACTCTGTCTCAGCAACAGCATCTTGCTCCGAAAACCCATCCGTTCCCTCATCTACAGAATGATTTTGCTCTGTTTGCTCACCTACAGAACCATCAGGCCCTGAACCCCCAAACTTCTCATCTTCATCTGGCTGAACCACAACACCCATCCCCCTTCTACCCCCCCCCCCCCCCAAAAAAAATAAACCTCATGGAGGCTTGCATCAAGTTTTTTTTAATTGTACAGTGGTAATATTAAACTGAGAAAGAGGGGCAGAAGCCTGAAATTTAAGCAAGCAAATTGCAATTTTGCAGTTAATTCAACAAATCTACTACCAATTGGATTTAGAGTAGAAAATAAAAAAGGAAATATAAACACCCCAGTTAAAAATGTATTGCACCAGCCCTTTCCCCCACTTTTTGCACTGCCATTTGCTCAAAGTCCACATGAATAAAAAGGGCTGCACTTTCTCTACATGAAAATATCATTCACCCTCTTTGATACTTTACTTTAAATGGAGACCAGGTCCCAAAGATAGCAAATATGTACTACTTTTTAGTAGTCTACAGAACAGTAACTATTCTAATCCATTACTATGAAAACATCAAGCTATATGAATTCAGCAGTTGTAGTCCCACATCAATTTAACTCTTTTGTAAATATGAATATAAAATATGCCTTTAAGATATTCAATTGCTTTTGTCTTTCAGATAAATTGGCTGCTCTGTAGCTGATAATTTAAAGAGTAGCTTTGCAAGGATAGCTACACATAGTTTTGAAGATAGAGTTATTCATTTATTTATTTTAACTTCTGTGAAATAAAATGTTACCTAACTTTGTTTTACATTTTGTAAGCCACTGTAGGTTCTGTATTAAGACAAAGATAAAGTACAAATTAAATAAATAAATATAAAGGAGGAGGAGATGGCTGTACCTGCTAAAATAAAGCCTTTAATGTAAATCACTTTATTTCCCTCTAAGTAAATTGCACTGAATTCAGTGGTACTTACTTTGTGAACTCTCTTCCCAGTTTTGGCTTGACACAGAGCCTGTGAAGCCAAAACTTTCCAAGATGCCTAATTGAAGCCACCAAGGTATTATTTGAGAAGTCCATGAGTAGTCCTCTAGGAATAATGCAGCATCTGCCTTGAAGGACTCAGATAGAATTTTATGGCAAAAAGAGAAAATCCTCAGCCTATTTTTATTCTCTCATTGATATAAAATAGGTTAAAGATACAATGCAGAACTGGGTGACAGCTGACAGCCAGTTACTTGGACCATCCCAGTACTCTCATTAGGAGTACAGGATGCTGGAAGGTAACAATGAATAGCTTCGACCACATGACCTATTTTTATCTTCTCAGCATTACTTCCCTGTCTATTACTTCTACTCCAACTATAATCATTGGTACTCATTTAGAATGGGTAAGGAAACTCTTCACAAGAACCAAAATGATTTTTGTCCCAGTGGAATAGCAGCTATGTGTTTGCTTGAAGAATAACAGAAGTTTGGCTCAACGTAAAGTAATCAGCTTCCTGCACAATGCCAGGCAGCCAGGAGGCAGGAATTCGATCAGTCATTTATAGTCACTGCTTCACCAAAGAAAAATGTCTCAGGATGGATTATTACTTTTTGTGCTGTTAAATGTATTTGCTAAGAGCACAAGTGGAAGAATCTTGCAGAACAAGTTTGAAACAACTCCATTTGGAGCAAGGGAAACCCAAGGATCTCATTTTGTCTAATCCTACCTCACAACACACACACACTTTGAAGGATAAATTCCATTCTGGGCATTCTTAAGGAACTGGAAGATATCAGAAATGTTCAAAACAAGGTGAAACAATTTTGGCATGCAGCATGTTGCCTTTAGCATTCCTGTTCCCATATTATTCCTTTCTTCCAAAATGCACTTTATTTTGTTTCACTCTTTCTCCAGAATAGTTCTGAGAAAGAAGAACCTGTTTCTTAAAATATCACAAACACACACACACACACATGGATGAATGATTCTGATTACTTCTCATGAGGTTTGATGGGGTCCCATGCTGTTCAATATCTATATCAATCCTGCTGGATGATATTCATATGGATTTTGGAAGTTGGATGTCATGAGTATGCTGAAGAAACTCAGTGATACTTTTTCTAGGCATTGGAGTCTTCTGAAGCTGTGCAATTGCTGGATCAGTGCCTGGATGAGGACCAATAAACTGAAACTGGATTCTGGCAAGCCTTGTGAATTGGTGGTACTTAGATACAGGAATGGATTGACCTGCCATGGGTAAAAGTAACATTTCTTTCTATGGAGCAAGCATGTATCTTGGGAATACTTCCATCTCTATCACTGGAAGCAAAAGCTTGAAGTGTCTGGAGCTATCTTTGACTGATCCACTAACTACAGCCTTTCCTAGACTGGAAATGAGTTAGTAACTTTCCAATTGGGCTAATACAGTAAAGACGCAGTCAGTTTTACTTCGAAAATGACTTGGACTTTATATCCAGTGCAAAGTGCACCAACTACACAACTGATCAGGACTCCATTTAGCAGAGTGGGGCTTTCAAAGGTATAGAGAACACATTGACCCATTGAGTGTTCCATCCTGACAACATATTCTAAATAATAATAATAATAGGGGAGTTATACACATTGAGGATTTACAGCATTTCATTTCATCTCTTGATAGCCTTTTTAATAGCAAACAACTGAAACATCAATGTTCAATTCACTTCCTGTTATTAAAAAAGTGTTTTCCTTTTGATGTTGTTTTTTGTTTAAATTTTTTATTTGGGCCAAACAAGTAGAGTATAACATAACCACATTTTCTCATGACGAAGTTTTGAAAATAACAAAGGTGACTTATACGATACTATATGTCTTAATTGTTGTAAAGTTGTATATTAATATGGGCAATATTTATGATTTATAGTTGATATGTTTATTGGGATCTATTCTTCTGTGTATTGTAATTTGTCATTTCTATTTATTTCTTTGATTCAACCTTTTTTGGATTATAAGTGTGACTGATATTATGTACATCGTTTCCTCTTGTTGTAAGCCACCCCAAGTCCCCTTGGGGAGAGGGGGCAGGATATAAATAAAGCTTTATTATTTATTATTATATATTTTCCCAATTTAACAACAAAGATATAAAAAATTCATAGGTTGGGGCACTGACTAGATTCACTTGGTGCTCTGCGTCTAATACACATTGTTTAATTAGTGCCTTGGCTTGATCGTATCCCATGCTGAGTAGCAATCCCAGAGAGAAGCCCAGGGATGAGATTTTAGGCTCCATTTTCATGAAGTCTGTCTCTATCTAAGGATGGCATTGGAAACACATTTTGGTACTTGCATGGCCAATCTAAGATATCTAGTGGGGCAAAATTGGGGAATATGCCTAACTGAGCGCTATGCAGGAGTTGTGCTAATGGTTTGGCTTCATATAGCTTGAGTGCTGCAGGTATGAAGTAGACACCTCTTGACTTGAGGTATTTTAGAATGGCAGTTGAGCTCCTTTGCTCAGTCTCAGCCACATAGTCCCCATGGGCTTCTTCCATTTCTGGTAGAATGGAGTGCTACTCCTAGATATAGACTCAATTTTATGTCCATCTATGCTCCAGGAGTGACTCTTGAGTCTTATGGCAAATGCCATGATTTTGTTTTTCAGGTAGTTAAGTTGTAGCTGATCTGTACTGTAGTACAGCCCTTGAAAACGGCTCAGAAATTTGAGTTGGTCCAACAGGCGGCAGCCAGATTATTAACTGGTGCCCCTTTCAGGGAGCGGTCAACCCTCCTGTTTAAGGAGCTCCACTGGCTGCCGTTCATTTTCCAGTCCCAATTCAAGGTGCAGGTTCTTACCTACAAAGCCTTGAATGGTTTGGAACCTGCCTACCTGTGTGACCACATTTCTGTGTATGAACCCACACAATCTCTTCGTTCATCTGGAGAGGCCCTCCTTGCGCTCCCACCTCCATCGCAGGTGCGATTGGTGGGGACGAGAGAGAGGGCCTTCTCAGTATTGGCCCCTCGACTTTGGAACTCACTTCCCAAGGATATCAGGCATGCCCCAACTCTGGCAGTCTTTAGGAGGAGCCTGAAATGTGGTTGTTCCAGTGTGCTTCCCAGAATAATGAATTCTCAGCATTGTGCTCTCCAAATCCACTTTACACTGATTTAGAATTGTTGTATGCTCCCACCAATGCCCCATCTCTCCTACCTTATTCATGCCTAGCATTATTTTTAACTTTAATTACATTTGGCCCAGCCATAGATTTTAATTGTGTGATGTATTGTCATTGTATATTGCTTTTTTGTTATGAGTTGTTGTTATTGCTTGTATTGATGTATTGTGGGCTCGGCCTCTTGTAAGCCGCACCGAGTCCCTTGGAGAGATGGTAGCAAGGTATAAATAAAGTATTATTATTATTATTATTATTATTATTATTATTATTATTATTATCATCATCATGTCAGCCCTCTTAGTGCTCTTTTGGCCAAGCTGAGTTAGAAATAAGTATAAGAAAAGTGCTCTTTTTATTGTAAAAGTAATTAATTTAATTTTTTTAGCTTTGAAATACAGTTTAACATTGCAGCTCTTTTTCATCAATTCTCCTATGTTTGGGAAATGGTGGAGGTGAAAGGTGTCAGTGGATAAGGGATCAGGCAGATATTTCTATAGTTTTGGCAGTGCACTCTATCCATAATTAATGCATTGTGTAGAAAGATGAACGAGAAATAGTCAGGAGCTGCAAAATTACAGAGTTCACTCAACTTACTATATGCAACTTTTTACTGTCTCTCCTTCAGGTTAAGAGCTTGGATAAAATTTTTACGTGTTCCCACTTCCTTGTTTTTCCAGTGCATTTAACACCAACAGAATGATTTTCTGTTTGGCTGACAAAGAACAACAGTGAGGCAATTGACCAGTTCATTCTCTAAATAGCAGATATATATAGTATTAACAGTTGACTTGCTGCAATTCAACTGGCAACAAATAGGCCATGATTCTTGATAAGAACTGTTACTTTGTTCTCATCAATAACACTTTAAGAAATACTGCCCTTTGTACATTAAACTGGGGCATGGACACACGCTATGAAAACTACCCAAGTTCAACAATAAAAGAAGTGCTGCCCAAGCCAGTGTGCTAAAAAATCCCAGTGGTATTACCAACAGTGGTGCTAAATGAATTCAGCTCAAAATGGAAATACAGTAGACTGGCACCCTACATATAGTGTTAACCGGCACCCATGGGTCTTGGCAGATGCTGGACAAATTTAGTTTCTGGTTGCTCGAGAATTACTATTAAAAATAGTCCTAACTAACATACCCCATACTATACTATAAACTATGTATTGACTTGATATTTATATTGAAATACAGTACTTAAAAGAAACTGAAGAAAATAAAAACAAATATAACTTAATGTAACACAGTTCTACTGTTGTACAGTATTAGACAGCTGTTTTTATTTAAAGTATCATTTCTTTGAAAGTTTTGTCAGTTGCTTGAAAATTCTGCTTGCTTGAGAATTCTGATCAACTGTAATATTGGCACTTTTTTAAAAGCATGTAGCAAACTTTAGAAACTAAGTGGAATGATATTATTGAATCCATTGATTTAGAAGGAAACAAATAATGTGTCATTCATGAAGACCGGGGGCATCAAAATAGCATAAAAATAGCTAAAATTACTCTACCCAGAAAAAGGGCAGACTATTCAAAACCAGTAAAAAAGTTTAAAAATAAGTTTTTCAGATATCAAGATATCTGATAAGGAATTGCTATGTCAATTGTTAAAACACAGAGCAAGATATAAAATCCTGCAATCAACTGATTAATTCTGGTCTTTCAAGATCGTGTGTTTAAATCTAGGTCACATGTGTGCAGGAGTGGTCAAGGTGTTAAATCTAGGACACTCAATATCACATATTGTGCTGTATAGATCATGTGTTGATCCCATATCTCTTCTGTCATTTGGTTAAAAATGTTGTCCCAATTTTTGAAACCTTCAAAATGTTTTATTACCCAAATACTTTAGGAAACTATTTATTACATTATTACATTTCTACCCAAATACTTTAGGAAACTATTTATTACATTTCTCCAAAAACACAAGGGTGATGTGTTAGCATCACTACAACTTTTATATTTAAACTAAAACATCAGTGGATTTATCCAAATTGCCCATAGTGACCTAAAGGTTATTATCTGACTGGGCAGAAATTTCATACATTTCTCAAACCTTTTTTGTTTATTCTAGTCAGGGCTTTATGCTGGTTCTAAGGAATTTTCCCCTGATCTAGGAAAATCAATAATATCATTGCACATTTGTCTCACACCTCTTGTTTTTTTGTGATATGGTTATATCACTAATGAAAGAAGCCATAGTCCAATACAAAATTGTGTAACCCCTTTTGAAATCAATGTATGGCCACAATGTAGCTAAAAGGTCAGGTTTGGGTTTTAATGAAGCTATACCAATTGTATCTCCTTCTGGAATAATAGGAATCTCCATCGGTCAATATATGTTTGCTTTATATATGTGTTAGTTAATTTATTGTATGCAAACTTTAGGAGTACCTGTGTAAGCCACCTTGAGTCGTCCCCCGTCCCCTCGTCCCCCAGTGGAGAAAGGCGGGGTAGAAATCTTGTAAATAAATAAATACATTTTTGAAGCATGCTAGAAATACCCTAAAGGCACCAGATCCCATCTTAACATGGTTTCTTTAAAACATTTCTAACATGCTCTACAAGCAGGTAATCCTTAGATTGCTACACAATAAGGTCTCCCATCCGGTTAGTACTTGGATGGAACACCACCAGTGAATACTAAATATTAGGCTATATTCCAGAAGAATATAGCCTAATATTGACCTTGAGGGAGCTGGGGGTGGTAACGGCCGACAGGGAGCTCTGGCGTAGGCTGGTCCATGAGGTCACGAAGAGTCGGAGACGACTGAACGAATGAACAACAACATTCCAGAAGAAAGAATGATAAAATCACCTCTGAGTTTTCCTTTCCCAAGAAATCCCTATGAAATGCACCGAGTCTCCATAAATCAACTTGGTGACACACACAGAAAAGAAATGCTATGTATTGGGGAGGGTGGATTAAAAACATATATATTTTTTAAAAAAATCCTTGTCAAGATGGTTTCAAAATTACCAGGTGGCTGTTCTATCTGCATTCAATATTAGCTACAAATGAGAACAACTGACAGGCCAGTTCTGGAAGGGGCAATTAGATTCCAGGTTCTCTGTGAGAAAAATGTAGGTGTAAACTCTTCAGTAGTCTAGCAAGTTATTAGTTTAGTCCCAGAGGAAGCTAGCTCAGCCAGCCTGAAGGGAAAATGCAATTTCTTTCCATTTATAAAGTAAACCTAGGAAATTGCCAGCTGTTTTGAGAGGCAGGTGAATCCACACACACTTACATATCTTTCTTGCTTTCTTACCACCAGACTTGGCATCAGGAATTTTGCAGGTCATACTTTTTGTGTTGTTTCTACCCCTCATGAACCTCTTGAAATACTCCTTTTTTAAAGATGCACAAGCAAGAGTGAGACCCACTGCAGTTATATTTAACCAACTTAGCCTGATATCCTGACCTGGCTAATGTTCCCATCAGGTTGGTAAGTTTTCCAGAAAAGCTCTGCTTCTCTGTGCAGATGGAAAATGTTATGATCTGACCCTCAGGGAGGAAGGTAAAAAACTGCAATTAACACTTCACCCAGTCTAGATTTCTTACAGGGGCCATGAGTTCAAAAGAACGATACTGCTTGCCACTTTATTAAGTGGTAGTTACTTAGCTATTCTGTTTTTCCACAGCCACAGAGACATAGTGGAAGTACTGCTTTCTCAACTTACTCTTCTTTGTCCTATTTTAGAGACATATTGGAACTGAGAGAATTACACAGGATGTTTCAAAATGATGGATTCAGTTTGAACGCAGTATGTTTCATGCTGGCAACATGTTACAATTACACACAAAGTGAAAAAAGGTTAATGAATTATCAAGTTAAAATGTTACAAAACATTTTGAGCCAGAATCAAACCTTAAGAAGAGAAGGCTGAGAGGAGGCATGATAGCCATGCATAAGTATGTGAAAGGAAGTCATAGGAGGAATCAAGCTTGTTTTCTGCTGCCCTGGAGACTAGGACGTGGAACAATGGCTTCAAACTACAAGAAAAGAGATTCCATTTGAACATTAGGAAGAACTTCCTGACTGTGAGAGCTGTTCAGCAGTGGAACTCTCTGCCCCAGAGTGTGGTATAGGCTCCTTCTTTGGAGGCTTTTAAACAGAGGCTGGATGGCCATCTGTCAGGGGTTCTTTGAATTTATTTATTTATTTATTTATTTACTGGCCTTGTATACCGCCGTTTCTCAGCCTAACTGGCGACTCAACGTGGTTTACAACAAAATATACAGTGCACAGTATACAATTAAAACCATAAAAACATAATACACAATATTACACGTAAATCACAATCCAATACATCTCCTAACTAAAATCGTGGTCCAATTTCATCATCCATATTACCAATCCATAATCAACACATTCATTGCACCGAATTAACCAAATGCCTGCTTGAACATCCAAGTTTTTAGTCTTCTTCGGAATACCATCAGCGAGGAGGCTGATCTTACCTCCATGGGAAGGGTGTTCCAGAGCCGAGGGGCCACCACAGAAAAGGCCCTGTCTCTCGTCCCTGCCAGCCGCACCTGTGAAGCAGGCAGGATAGAGAGCAAGGCCTCCCCAGAAGATCTTAGGGTCCTGGTGGGCTGATAGGCCGAGATATGTTCGGATAGGTAGGTTGGGCCAGAACAGTTTAGGGCTTTAAAGGCCACGCCAGCACTTTGAATTGAGCCCGGTAGCAAATCGGCAGCCAGTGGAGCTGGTGCAGCAGAGGAGTTGTGTGCTCCCTGCGCTCCGCTCCAGTTAGTATCATGGCTGTCGACCGTTGGACTAATTGGAGCTTCCGAGCC
This sequence comes from Anolis sagrei, assembly GCF_037176765.1. Lineage (NCBI taxonomy): Eukaryota > Metazoa > Chordata > Lepidosauria > Squamata > Anolidae > Anolis > Anolis sagrei. The sequence goes on along the minus strand of NC_090021.1, from coordinate 224,363,861 downwards.
ATCTTCAAAGGCAACCCCACGTAGAGAGCGTTGCAGTAGTCTAAACGGGATGTAACTAGAGCGTGGACTACCGTGGCCAAGTCAGACTTCCCAAGGTATGGGCGCAGTTGGCGCACGAGTTTTAACTGTGCGAATGCTCCCCTGGTCACCGCTGAAACCTGGGGTTCCAGGCTCAGCGATGAGTCCAGGATCACACCCAAACTGCGAACCTGCATCTTCAGGGGGAGTGCGACCCCATCCAACACAGGCTGTAACCCTATACCCTGCTATTTTCCTGCTTCTTGGCAGGGTGTTGGACTGCCCCATGAGGTCTCTTCCAACTCTATGATTCTATCTCCACAAATGGAAAATATCTCATTGGGCTTTATGTTGCAGGGTCACCATCTTGTGAATAACTGTGACTAGGGGCTGTCTGTATATTGGGAGAGCCATCTCACATACCATACCTTGCCTGTCTCCTGAGGAATTTGCATAAAGACCAAGTAGCAACAGTAAGAACTGACCATGGAACAACAGACTGGTTCAAGATTGGGAAAGGTGTACGGCAGGGTTGTATACTCTCATCCAACCTATTCAACTTGCATGCAGAACACATCATGCAATGCACAGGACTTGACAAATGCAAGGCTGGGGTTAAAATTGCTGGAAGAAACATAAACAATCTTAGATATGCAGATGATACTACTTTGATGGTTGAAAGCAAGGAGGAGCTGAGGAGCCTTCTAATCAAGGTGAAAGAAGAAAGTGCAAAAGCTGGGTTGCAGTTAAACATACCCCCCCCCCCTCAAGATTCTGGCAACCGGACTGATTGATAACTGGCAAATAAAGGGAGAAAACCTACACTGAAAAGGAAAAGCTACACTGAAACCAAGTCTATGGAGAAACCAACTGGTCCTACTGAAGCCATTTAAATTCTCACCACATGTGAATTTCCACCTTTCTAGGTGCAAAGATTAGTGCAGATGCAGACTGCAGCCAGGAAATCAGAAGACGTTTACTTCTTGGAAGGAGAGCAATGACCAATCTTGATAAAATAGTGAAGAGTAGAGCCACATACTTAAAGTAATGGTATTCCCCATAGTAACCTATGGATGTGAGAGCTGGACCATAAGGAAGTCTGAACAAAGGAAGATAGATGCTTTTGAATTGTGGTGTTGGAGGAAAATTCTGAGTGTGCCTTGGACCGCAAGAAGATCCAACTAGTCCATACTTCAGGAAATAAAGCCCGACTGCTCATTGGAGGGAAGGATATTAGCAGCAAAGATGAAGTACTTTGGCCACATCATGAGAAGACAGGAAAGCTTAGAGAAGACAATGATGCTGGGGAAAATGGAAGAAAAAAGGAAGAGGGGCCGACCAAGGGCAAGACAGATGGATGGTATCCTTGAAGTGACTGGTTTGATTCAGAAGGAGCTGGGGCTGGTGACGGCTGACAGGGAGGTCTGGCATGGGCTGGTCTATGAGGTCATGAAGAGTCGGAAGCGACTGAATGAATAAACAACAACAATCTCACAGTAATATTTTTAAAGATTTTCAAATGGTAAGGGTTTCATTTATGGGCAGTTTGTGGTTTCAGAGATGTACTGATTTCAAATCAGGTCCATTTTTTAAAAACACCTTATATTAAATGCAGTATGATGAAATAGCAAACACAGAATGGCTTTAACACTGTAAATGGATAAGGAGTTGAACTGGAAGACTATGATGATTATAGTTTTGATGGTTTTAAATTGATTTTTCCATGGTAACCCAGCTCAAAGTGAGCTGAGCTGGCTACCATCCCCCCCCCCTCCTAGTTATTCTACTTTAAATACTTACCCTTTTAAACACCTATAATCATATATGACTGTAGATTAAAATTTTCACTTCACCACAGTTAGCAACTGTGCACCTCATGGTTGGCACTGGGATCAACATCAGTTAGATCCACATAGGTCAAGAGGTAGGCACAACTTGAACAACACAAAAATGAGGGAATTTTTCCATCAAATATTATTTATATCATGTAATCAGCTTTGAGATGCTGAGACAATATACGAAATGTCACATTTTTGAGGTGCTTAGTTTACAGTGGGTGGGTTTAGCACAGCAGGCTAAACAGCTATGCTGCAGAAAAATCCTGCCAATCGGAAGGTCAGCAGTTCAATCCCAGGCGGGATGACCACCCACCATTAGCCCCAGCTCACCTGTCCACCTAGCAGGTCGAAAGCAGAAATGCAAGTAGATAAACTGGGTACTTTTTTTTTAGCAGGGAGGTAATAAAAAGGTGCTCCTAAAAGGACATTGATTCAAGGAAAGCTGCTCATCATGTAAGATAGAGCAACAGCATCCCCCTCCCCCATGGCTGGAATCGAGCATAGCCTCCAAGATGCTGAAAATAAGATGGGAAGAACTGCCTTTACCTCTGTCTGTGTTGCCTGTCCTTGAAAGAAGAAACATATTCTTACTCACGTTTATAATCCAGCCTTCCTCAAAGTGGTGTTCCTGAAGCTAGTTATCTTTTGAGGTAAGCTAGGGTGATAGAGAATGTGTGATCCAAGATCCCACTTGTCCTAACCACAATTTTAGTGGCAATATAAAACTGTTTTCTAGACACTAGGTTAAATTTGGTACCTTTAGTTAAATGCTTTGGATGAAGAAACAGTCACAGGATTTACCAGCATACCCCAAATTTATGTCTTTAGTCTCATAGCCATCAAACCAATCAAAATCTACTTATGTCAACTGGCTTCAAGTGTCATCTCAGAAACTCACTTTTTGACAGTGTGTATACAGGCAATTTATTAGACAGCAGGAAACAGAAAAATTGATTTAGGACATTGACAAGGGTAACTATATATTGCTTCCCCATCCCCAAGGGTAATTAATCCATACATGAAGGGTGATGACTAGAGTGCAGATGGCAAAAAACTCGCGACAAGACATGCTATAGAGGTCACCTCCATTCCTATAAGGTGGCAATACTTACAGTGAAGAAAGCTTTCCTCTGTGCAAGCATTGCATTGTGGATTCACATCTAGTTAAGCTGTTCAAAGTAATGAAAAGCTTAACCTAGGTGCCCTCCCTTCTGAAACTATTGCTAGAACCTTCAGTAGCTCACTGTGATGTTTTTAACAACCATTTTGCAGATAAAAGTTCTCACATAAGAGCTGACTTAGACATTGTCATTGTAGTAGAGGCTAAAAACAAGGTATCCAGCAACTCTGTAAGTGGGATTACACTGGATCAGTTTCAATTGGTGAGTACTGTTAATATGGACAAGCTGCTGGGGCAAGTAAGGAAGACAACCTGCAATGTATCAAAAATGGAGCATGGAAGGAGGAGGAGGAGGAGGAGGGTGGTGATTGTTTTATACAAATGAGTTAAACTGCAATCAGAAACATCACACCATTTTGTACCACCTAAAATATTAATCCAATGGAGACAGTTCCCATCTTCTGTTGTACGACTCATCATCCAAAGTAATATCAAGCTACGAATATATGCTTATGAACTTAGAGCTAATAGTTACATAGCCAAACCAAATTTATGAAAAAATGAACACATTAAATAAGGCCTTGGCAAAAAACAAAAACCCTCTTAAGGGCACTGTGCTCTTAATTATGTCACTAAATGCTAGGGGGGAAGCAGGTTATGTACTCTCCCAGTAAGTGATTTCAAAACCTTTTTATTATTCTTATTATTATTTCTAAGTAAAATGTCTTCCACCGTGTCAAAGGCACAGTTAGAAATAATTGCTAAGTTAGAAAAAGAGAGCAAAGAAAAGTGACTTTGACTTACCTGAGCAAAAATACAGCATGTGAAATGTTTCTTCACCAGCAGAGAACACTTGTTTTTATTTCCCAACCTTCATTCTCTCATAAAATGCCCAAATGGGATTTTATGAAGCTTTCCAAAAAAAATTTCACCCTTGGGTTGAAAACAAGCATGAGAAATTTGAGTCCAGAGGACAATTATTTTACAAAGAGTTCAAACCAGGGAAATGTAATGGGGGTGCTTCATCAGCCATAACTATAGCTGTATTGCTGTAATGCACGGCACGCAGCAGCAAGAATTGAGAATCACTACCGTTCGTCATGGAGATAGTTTCTACTGAAGAACTGAAGAGAAGGTATCTTGGTTATGCGGGGGGTGAGGGGTGAGAGAAAGAGGCAACCAGAATAAATAAGATACCACTGGCTGCTGTCTCAAAACCCATGCAGCTCCCCATGATCTTGACTTGTATTAGGCAAGTTGAAAAGGGAGTGATTCGTGGCAGAAGAGGAAAGAACGCCTTCCTATATGTGTTCCTACTTGAGTAGCAATATTGTCTGCCAGGATGGTTGTAGCCAATGGAAAGAAGGCCAGGCTTTCAGAGTTTGCTTGACAATATGATAGTCTCATGATCCCTGCGACCCACATGGTCCCTCTCCACTGCCTCTAAAACAGTAATATCTGAGAAAATGGCAATATTTAGAGTTGTTTCAACTTCTTTGGGTTCTGTGCTGACACAGAGTTTGTGCAGGCACAAACATAGTAGTGTAGTATATTGTTGTCCTGTCCGGGCACTTCTTATACAAGAGAACAATATAACTACAAGGAGCTTGGGATGCCTCATAAGAAGCCCTGTCCCGTGTTTATGTTTTTCTTCCAGGCTCCTCCTGGCTCCTTCTGTCTTCTGAAGAGGGTCTTTTCCATCCATGGAGGTTCACTGAATGATTTAGAATTATACATCCTTCATTTTTCAGGAAAAGGTCCAATTAATCCTATATAGTATTTTTTGCAGCTCCTTTAAAAATGTCTTTCTCAGAGTTTCCTATTTGTCTACAGCTTACTTCAGCTGCTATATAATGACTTCAGACTACAAACATAGTTTTAGGTCAATTAACTCATGAGAGGGAGACATAAGAGGAAGAGGCAGAAACTTGGATTTCCCTGTAGCTTCAGACAAAAAAATTATTACAGTTGCTCCTTGCTTGTGTGTATTTTGGCCTACTTACCCCTATTCTGATGTTGTTTGGTTACATGTGCTCCAGTGTTCATCAATGGAATGTTGAAGCATATGGTATTAGAATTCTGGATTTCAAATTTAGAGGTGACTCTTTGGCTATCCTCTTCAGTCATTAGTCTGTAATAAGATGCTCTTTAAACCATGAGAAATCTGTTTGGCATAGCCGAACTTTGTTTTGAAACTGGGGCAGTAGCCTCAATGAAAATGAATTATGACAGCTAGCCTTTGAAGATGTTGTATTACATTGATGTGTGGCCTGCAACCCAGGAAATAATGGCATGGAACTGAGCTCTGGATTACAACCCAGCAAGCGTTCCAATGTACTAAGCCTCAGTTTACCATCCAGGAAACTGTTGCACCATACCTTACTTCCAAGGGGGCCTAGATAAAATTCAGTGTGGTATATCTTTAGGTCATGGTCCGCTCAGATAGTGATAATGAGGAGTCACTTGGAGGGTAAGCAGTGGAGATGGAGGTAATCAGCTCCCTGTAGTCTGCCCAGCCCAGCCCAGCCCAGCCACTGCTGCAGATTAGCATTCAGCAAAATCAAACACTCCTCAGCAACCTGAAGCAAACACATCTGAGCAAAATATAGAAGGATTAACCATATCCACAGCTCTAGAGCACAGGAAAGAGTGGGCAGAGTATCAGTCTCAAAAATTAAAAGGGAAATTATCAGTAATCAAGCATTAGCTGAGATCTTAAGATAAAAAGCCCTCAGAATTGTGATTCTTCACACCCAACAACATTTTTTCTTGGTTTGAGTCCAGTGTTTGTTAGCTCTTTTCCTGGGACCTTACTCTGCTGTTTTTCAGTGTGTCACTCAATATCTGGCTTTGATTCCGGTAATCTGACTTTTGGCTCTGGTATCTTTGTTTGTTTGAACTTCATACTTCTGACTTCGGAGCGAACTTTCAATTATTCTTCTGCTTTCTAAGGTCTCTGGTGATCAGCATTTCTGACCCTGTACTGTTGACCTTGACAATTTCAGTGACTCTGTTTGGACTTTGCTTTCACACAGTGACTCTTTCATTGGGACTAACCTCTGAGCCAACATACATAGAAGTGAACTGGGATGTTTATACATGGTAGGAAAATATACAAATAAGTTAGCATTTTATTATTCTGTACCTCCTTGGGTGCTTTATATTGTCCACACAATGTGGACCATAAACCTGTTGCAAGAATGTGACCTGCAATTGAAATGTATGGTGGAAAAACATTCCTTATTCCTAGAATCTAGATTCAGCATGAAGCTAGTTGAAATGAAATGCCACTGAAATCAATAAAAAAGAAACCATGTAGTGTAACTCCTACTTGTTCCAACTGATATATGATATTTGGGACTAGTCCTATTCTAGAAGCAGAGTTTGAGAATATTAATTTTGGAATTGCATCTCCCAAAATCCCCTGACCAACATTGATGCTGTTGATCATTCAGATTGGTGACACAGAGGTTCAGATCAAAAAATAACAGTTCCAGGCTTTGCTTAGAACTCCTCCAAAAACAAGTTTTCTTCCAGTAAGATATCACAATTACAAGTTAACTTCTTTTGCACCACAGCTTTGCTTTTTTGAAAGTGAATCCATGGCTGGTTGACCCTTCTTTAGAATGCAGGAAAGCTCCACTGAATTGTGGAACTTTTTGCATCCTCCAGAACTCAGACATAATGATATGAAAACCCAGGAGTTAAAGGCAGATATGGAAAAGCCCCAAAATCAGACCAGACATTGTGTTTGTGAGGTCTGCAATTAAAATCTCATTTCTGAGATATTTGTGAAAGGGAAGATGATTTCAAAACCTGTCTCTAGATAGCTGCTGAGTACAATATGATCCCAAAGCATAAGGGGCACTGATTTTCTCTCCTGTGGATTGCCATTATATTGTGCTGTCTAATGTGGCACCATCTGATATTGATGAAACAAATCAAAACGTGTTTCATCCTTTCTAGTCTGTTATTTCTCCCCTTTTGTCTACAAGCAGAAATAATTCATGGGAAATAGATGCTTTAGATGTAGTCCAACATAAATGATCGCTATGGTGATCAAACACAATTCTTTCAGTAAGTGTGTATTTCTGATTCAATTTGCCACTGCACATTAAATTGCTTCTGCTGATAAGTGCTTGCCTACGTTTAATGAGATATTATAGGTCTGCCACAAACTTTGTTCTCTGCATTTATTTGAGATGTCATTTGAAATCCTATGCAGATTTGCTGGTATGTAAACAACTCAGATGCTTATAAAAGAGTCAAGCGTAACATCTTCCAGAATGTAGCTCAGCGGGAAGTAACACTGATAAATATGAAAGCAAAACCAAAAGTCAAAATTAAAAATGAGCGTTTTCTTCACTTTAAAAAATAAAATATCTGTTTATTCAGTTTTTAAAATATTAAACAAAACAACAATAAATTACCTCCATTATCTTTTCACCAATTTGAAATCCTCATTACAGAGATATGTAAAATATCTGGCACAAAGTATTGCATTCCTTTCCTCTTTTTTTTTTTTTTTCTTTTTTTTTTTTGCTGTACTAGAATTGGTGAAAAGATAATGGGGGTAATTTATTGTTGTTTTGTTTAATATTTTAAAAACTGAATAAATAGATATTTTATTTTTTAAAGTGAAGAAAACGCTCATTTTTAATGTTGACTTTTGGTTTTGCTTTCATATTTATCAGTGTTACTTCCTGCTGAGCTACATTTTTACATCAAACTGTGAAGTAAAAAATCACCACCATTTGCATCCATCTTTATACTGAGTCATCATTACTTCATTTCCCACATTGTTGAACCTGATCCTGAATCTGAGGTCCAAGACTCTCTTCTCGGATCTGCAGAGTGGGGAAGGGGAAAATCTCAGGGTACAAACCTTTCTATAATAATTATATACAGCCTTGGGTCCTCCCACACACATGGATGTAGAAAGTTTAGGAGCCACTGTTGTCCGGAATCTCAGGGTCCATTTCACAACATGCCATTTCCAATCAGTTCCAATAGAGACATGTAGAGATCAGGGACATCATCAGAGATTGTTTATTGCTGTGTTGGCAAAGGAAAGATGTCAGGAGAATTTTTCCCATAAATCACAATTACAAGCATGGACATTCACTGTGATTTGTGTAAATTATGATCAGCAATATTACTGGTACACAGTTTATTCATTGTTAAAATAATAGGCATCACTCTGATTGGTACAAATTACAATGCACAATCTTATTGGTGTAAAGTGTGTGGTAGGATATTTTTAAAAGCCCTTCATTGGAGTAATTATTGTGTTTGCCTTCTGTATCTAAACTGCCCTGCTCCACCCATGGGAGCTCATTAACATAGGAAGTGATTGTTTCAGGGGGAACAAAGTTTGTTGCTGGATATCAGGGCTGTGAAGAGGAGGACTCTTTGATTCCTTAATTAAACAGTAGTCTAATTGTTGCATCCCAGGCCAGGAAACACTTCTGTACTTAATCTCCTCACACCAGCCCAGGTTAAATCAGCAAAGCAGTTTATTGAAGATTATATAAAAAGCAAATAGCACAAATAGTAAAAACTTCAAAGTCCAAGTGTATCAATAATACATAAGGTTCCAGGTGCAAAAATAATCAAGAGTCCCAATGCAGCAAGGCATCCAAAACAGGAATACAAAAATAAAACAAAACCAAGAAACATAAAATCCAATACAGAGATACAGAAATAATCCCTGGCATTCAAAAACAAGAACATGTACACAGCCACGAAACTAGAAGTCTCCAAGCAGGCATGGCTTCACAAGAGCTGTTGTCTCTGTTATCAGTGTTGACCAGACTAGGCAAACTCCCGACCTCTCTAATATACCCAAAAAATCATGTCTTTTCACATGGGATTCTGATATGGGTCTCTTTTCTAATAAGTGCTGTGATCTTCATATTCTTTGTTGATTAGCCCTAAGTCTATTAAAACTAGTTCTCCTATCAACAAACTCATTGCAATTATCTTGAAGCTGGTTATTCTCGGCACCTTAAGTTTCAGCCTCTGAACTCCTTTTCCTGAAGATCAGCTCCCTTCCATCTTCTGAAAGAGGCCTTGACTAGTTAGAGCCACAGACTACTCAGTTTTGGACTTAAAATTTCAGGCCCAGGATCGCTATTGACAGACACCACCGTGGGCTGAATCTCAGTTCTGTATACAAGTATATTTTCCTGCTCAGCACATTCCTTGAAAAACTTCATTTCCAAGCAGAGAAGTATGATGTTTTCCATACTTGTTGATTCCTATTTGGACTGCATGCTTTGGGAGAGTGTGTGGTTGATGCTGAATAATGACCTCATCACAAGGGCACTTTTTGGCAGCATGCACCAGCTCCCACTACTTCACACATGGAGCCTACCAGATCCCATCAAACGATGCTGGTGGGGTTCCATAGGTGAAGTAGTGTGGAGCTGGCACATGCTACCAACACAGTAACACAGGAGGCTTCCCATGTTGCCATAGAACCAATGAGGGGAAGGGGGGAGACCAAATGTTCCCCATGTGGTCTACATTTCCTCCCATGGGATTGCCCTCAGCTGGAGTTAGGTAGTGCGAGGCATGGGGCACTGGGTTCCCCATGCCCTCCAATGATGTGCAACGTTCTCAGCAGCTGTGTAACGAGGTTGTAAATCGTGCTTGCTGACATCAGTAAGGGGCATCCACAGCATTCTGCTTTTGGCCCCAAAATCTTACAGCCTAAGATGCTTCTGACCTGTCAACCCTAACCATGGCACTATGCACTGAAATCATTTCCACATCAGACAGAGTCAAAAGCTTTTTCCAAATTAAACTACTGCATAATTTGACAAAATGATGCTATCAGTTTGTAAATAATACACCATTCTCCCATCCCTTCCTTCTGGCTATTTACGTGAATGGCCAAGAATCTATAAACCCATATTTGCATTTCTATGCCTATTCAAAATAGACTCAGCCTCATAGAAATCTTGGAGACCAAGTTATCTAAGACTGGGTTGCTGTAAGTTTTCCAGGCTGTACGGCCATATTCCAGAAGCATTCTCTCTTGACATTTCACCCACATCCTCAGGCATTGTAATGTCTGTTGGAAACTAGGCAAGTAAAGTTTCTCGTATATTTAAGGAATGTCCAGGATGGAAGAACGAACAATTGTCTGTTTGAGGCAAGTGTGAATGTTGCAATTGGCCATCTTCCATAGATGTGGTCAAAATGTCAGGAGAGAATACTTTTGGAACATGGCCATACAGCCCAGAAAACTCACAGCAACCCAGTAATTCCAGCCATGAAAGCCTTCGACAACACATTAATGTTGGCCATCTGTTTGGGGTGCTTTAATTGTGCTTTTCCTGCATGGCAGCGGGGTTGGACAGGATGGCCCATGGGTTCTTCTATTGAAATACTATTAAGTTTATGATGGTTAAAACATTTCTTCATTTTAAATATGTTTTATTCTTTCTTTACTTTTTTCACACTACAAATGAGATAATTGTAGTGTGCATAGAAATTTGTACATGTTTTTCTCAATTAGATCACACAAACACTCTCCATCCATCTGCCACTGGCCCAGCCAATCTGTCAAATGTTAAAATGGAATGCATCAAAAAGTTTGCCCATGCATGATATATAAGCATTTCTTGGGGTGCCATAATAAACTTTTGCTGCAAGAAGGGCTCCGCAGCTGAAAAGGTTTGAAAACCCCTGTTCTAGAAAATACATCTTTCTACTTTACTTGATATATTTACTGGCATAAATGTTTGTCTTTGTTCTTGGGTTCCTTGCTTCATAACTAAAATAATTCCTTCTAGGATAATACTAATTCTATTACTAACAATGGTGTTTTCCTGTAACTTTTTATTGGTGCTAATATTGGGCCATCACATGTTCAGCTCTCAGGATTTTACTGTCTGAGATCGGGCAGTGAATCATACCATCTCCTTCCACCTCCGTCAAGGTGCATGGTTCTCAAAACCAGCCATTTTATTCTGGTAAGTGAAGTAGAAAAGTCCTCACAAACCTAGCAAATTTGTTCCTCCGCCCGTCCCCCATGGGACCCACAGTAATTTATACTGTTTATTAAAACAAAATACCTAAAATAACATGTAAAACAATTCTTTAAAAGATCAATACAGTTTAAAATATTTATAACAACTGAAAACCACATTAAAGCATATTACATAATAAGAAACAGCACAAACATTGCACTACACCAACCAGATAAAAGCGGAAAACTTGTTTAAATAAGGGCTTTCTATGTTGGGGAATTGAGGTCAGAGTTGGAGTCAACTGGGTCTGCCTTGAAAAAGAGTAAACACATCTAATAAATCTAATAAATAGTTGTCTGCAGCCCTTTCATGACACAGAACCCACTGCCTGAAGTACCTGGAACATTCAGCCTAATGGGGCGGCCAGCTCTAACAAAATTTTATTATTGTTTTCTCCCTATAGTGAAAGAAAAATACCAACCTGCTTAACATCAGACCAGATGTTGTTTGTTCTCACATCCAACAAAAATAATGACAATAAAACTGGAATGTGTTACATGTGGAACACCCTCCCTTCAGAAATTCCTTAACGTTTTTATTATTGTTGTGGTAGTTGTTTTAGAGAGTATATAAAAAGGCTTTCCCATTTCTTAGACAGCATTTAGCCCATATCAATAGTATGTGCAGCCCAATTATAAGCTGCCTTGCAGGGGGATAAAAACAAAAGTTAATATTTTAATTTAGAATCAGTTTTACTGCTACCACTGATGTAGATAAAAATTGATGGTTTCACAGCTGTGGAGTTCTTAGATTTAATTAGAGGAACTGTTTCCCCATCATGTACAACTTCTGCATTAGCAGAGGCTTTGCTGATTGGAAGTCATGTGTTGTAGGTAATTTTTGCTGGGTTTCCTGTTGTGCACCACTGCTAAATAGCTCTGTAAGGTATGGCTAACAGATGAAATCTTTCCCCTTGACTTGACTTTCCATTTGGCTAACATCACAGTATTTATGTATCCATCCATCTAGATATTTCCCTCCTTAAATTCACTACACACAGGTTTCCTATCTGATGGATCCAACACACCTTGTCCTTATCTTTAGAGCCCACCATCACCTTGCCTTCCTTATCTCTCTCCTTTTCTCCTGTTTTGTCTGTGCTCATAACCTTCACTCCTGCAACTCCCCCACCCTCAGAGATTCAAAGGTCTCTTGCACTCTCAAATGAACTTGTCACTTCTGCCTTTCCCTCCTGGATCTGCCTCCCAGAACAGTTGCAAATTTCTACTTTTTCCTTCAAATTCTTCAACAATTTCATGAAATGTTTAATACTATCCTCAGCTCCAATGCCCTTCTGTAACTAAGCAGTTATTCCCTGCTCCTATGCACATCAAACCTACTCCACAGTTTGTGTTTATAACCTCTGTGGCAATATGCCACCTGGTGTAACCCTTCCTATTGATGATTTGATTTCCCCCATCATAGAGCAATGAAGGTAGGGGAGATCATGATACCAGCCTCTAAAGAGTTGAGATTAGCAATACATGATTGGGGAAAAGGAGCATGACTTAAGCTGGCTTTATTTGGTGACTCTGCTTATTCTTCATAATCAAACTTTATTATGGTCCAAAGATCCAATTTGCTCAGTGAAAAACGTGCATGGGTGACTCTGCTTATTTTCTCCCTCTTCATATTCTTCAATCCATCGTCCCACTTCCTTCCACAGCAGTATGCTATTGTTTCATGGAGAACTGGACTACTGGCTAAGGGTGGTGTCTTATTTAGGTCTTCTCATCAAGAGCTGCAGGAAAATACAAGGTGGTGATGCACCTTCTAGCACATTTTGTGTAGGTTGGGAATTTGGAACTGCTCCTATGTATCATGTGATGTTGGGGAAAATTTCCTGACATTGAGGTTGTCTCTGGGTCTATGCGCCCACCAAGGGCCATGTGACTTAAGGCCTTCCAGTTTACTATCTGGCTTGGGAGCAACTATGAGTTTCAGGGATTTCTCTTAAGGACTATGGTTTTGCACCAGGGAGCCTGGAGGGTATGGTCTGGGTGAGATCAATCACCCCAATTGCTCCCAAACCAGGTGTTCCCCTCTTGCTGCTCACCAAAATTAATAAAGTTGCCCTTTAAATTAATAAAGTTGCCCTTATTTTATCCCATTCCCTATGGTCACATTATTCCTTGGGCTGGATAGCAAACATTTCTGAACTTGACCAGGCTCACACCTAGGTGATAGTCTGCTGGCAAGGCTACATTCTATGTCTTAGCAGCTTAGTAGAACATGCCTAAACATATCCCAGGAGCCCAATTGCATGAACCCATCTACACTGCCATATAGTGCAGTTTTATACTGCATTATATGATCATTGATCAGTATTGATCAGTATGTAAACTTGAAAAACTGCAAGTCACTTCTGGTGTGAAAGACTTGGCCATCTGCAAGAATGTTGCCCAGGGGATAGCCGGATGTTTTATCATCCTGTGGGAGGCTTCTCTCATGTCCCTGCATGGGAAGGTGGAGCAGACAGATGGGAGCTCACCCACTCCGTGGATTCAAACCACTGAAGATCAGTGCAATGAAACTGCATTATATGAGTCTGACCATATAATGCAATTTCAAATTGTGTTATGTGACTGTGGATGGGGGCCATGTTGCAATGACACAAAAGAACAGTACTTTGAAGATGCTGACTATAGCTATTTCTTAATGGAATAACTGCGTTCAGGAGCAAATACAGAAAATGCAGGTTAGACCAGTTTCATTAAAATGTGGGACAGATTAAATTCTCTTTGTTCCCTGCTTACATGATCATGCCTTATAATTGCCATCTCTTTATTCAGTATATCATTCAAATAATTCTTAATGTATTTACATTTATATCCTGCTGTTGGAAGTTTATTGCTAATTAAAAATATTTATATTACATGCTGAGAGAGAGATAATCTCCCACACTTTTTACTTAAGAATTATGTTGTTCAGTATTATAGCAGATAATGTAAATTTCATTTAGATTCTCTCAGTACAGGACTTGGGCACTGCAGTGCAATCATGTGTGCCCAAACAGGACTATCTCAGATACTCACCAAATTCATTTGGAGGTGGGGAAAATCCAGTGCTGGGATTTTCATGGCTTCCTCAATAATTAGTGCTGTACCTGATTTACAAACAAAACATTTCTCTGAGGCTTAATCTCGTTCTTACAGCTCTCTCTTCTCTATCACAAGATTCTTTATTAACTCAGACATGGCAACAAATTGGCCCAAGAAGGATTATTTCAATACTTATTAATTACAAAAGATTTGCATCTCAATTCAAAGCTCTTCAGAAATCTGAACTGGCAATCCCTATCTTCCTTGAGTCTGGAAAAAAGGCCTCCCAGCTCAATACAAACTGAAAATGGGCATTGATCTTCAATTGAGGAGACTCAGGACTCCTGCTGAGCTGAGAAAGCAAGGTAGAAATAAATAAAAATGATGGAACAGGATTCAAAATTGACTTCAAAATATTCTCTGTCATGGTTCCTGAAAAAGGGAAGGGAACTGAGCCTAGAACTGTGTTGGGTTGTTGTAGGTTTTTTCGGGCTATATGGCCATGTTCTAGAGACATTCTCTCCTGACATTTCACCTGCATCTATGGCAAGCATCCTCAGAGATAGTGAGGTCTTCTGATGTCTGAGGTGGAGTATCCATTGGCCTGTAAAACCCAGTTTAGGTGGTCCAGTTCATCTTGGAGGAAGTGAGGTTCACGGATTCTTTTTGCACAGTCTGCCAAGGCTTTAATGATGCTTTTTTTTTTTTTAACTTGGGTGATGGTTGGAGTTTTTATGTAAATATCTATCTGTGTGTGTGTGTTTTCTGCAAACTGTGTCACCCAATTGTTGATCTGGTTTGTGAATGACTAGGACATCTAGAAAAGGCAGTTTTCCTTCATTTTCCTTTTCCACGGTGAATTGGATGTTTGGGTGGATGCTGTTAAGATGATCCAGGAACCTGTTTAGTTCTTCTTTCCCATGGCCCCAAATGGTGAAAGTGTCATCCACATATCTGAACCATATAGTGGGCTTTTTTGTTGCTGTTTCCAGGGCTTGTTTTTCAAAGTGTTCCATGTTTGTGTTTGATGAGATGATAACGGTTTTGAGACTTGGGTTTCTTCAATCATGGCAAGTGATCCCATATGCAACAAAGAGCCTTTTGACACTAAATAATTATGGTACCATGCTCTCTAGTTTTTTTTTTTTTTTCATGCTACGGGATCCTAAGACTTGCAGTTGACTCGGGGGTTTAGAATTCTCAGCAGAGAGCTCTTGAATACAAAATAAAAAATTACCTTGGGAGTTGCCATGACACTTTACATGGAATTATAGTGTAAGTGCCCTGTGCTGTAAGTGTACAGTGAAAGAACTCAAGAAGAGTAGGAACAGAAAGCACTAATATATTGTGTTTTCAAACTTTTTGGACTTTCTGTGTAATATTTGCAAAAAGGACTCATGTGCCTCTTCCTGTAATGACTATAATGTTCATTTCTGCTCCAATCCTTGATCCAGATTAGTATTTTTGGAACGGTCTGGACTTACCTACAGACTAGTTCATCCCAGGGCTAGACTGAAAGGAAGAACAAGAGTCTGCATGTGTCTGTCTACATACAAGAACATATGCAGGAGGTGAAACTCAACATCTTTTGATCTTACTCAGCCTCCAGGTTCTTACTGCAGCCTCGGACTTTCTGAACACTAGAATGAGAATATGAGATACATTTCCTTAGGTGTTAGTATTCATTTATATTTGTGGTTGTTTTCAAACCTTAATTTCACTAATTTAGAACAAAGATTAAAGTTAGGTTGGAGAAGTACAATACAATGTACAGTGTAAAACATAAAATCCCATTAAATAACCATGTATATATGTATTCAAATAGCAATGAAACTACAACAGAGTCAACAAAAGCAACAAAATCTCAGGCATTGTTGCAATGCGCAGACTCTGATGGTTAGCATAAACTCTCAGAATGAGGCTATCATTCCTGATGTCTGAGTAATGCAGCCCCGAGTCCACCATTAAAGGTGACAGAAAACAGTAGGCAAGCATTAAGAGAAAAAACAGTAGGCATAAAAGCACAAAGCCAAACACATTTTTACAGCTATTAAGGTACCAATCATAGGAGACATCAGCTCATCTTTTCTAATTATAATCTGAAAGCACCGAAGGAGAAACATCTAAGGTTTTATGTCCTAGGTTTTCTTTTATATAATTAAAAAGTCAAGATAGTTTCATAGTAAAGCATTATAAAGATTGAGAGCTTGGTCTATAATCTTCAGAAATCCCTCTCAAAACAAACCCAGGCTTCCAAAGCCCTGAATGTAACTTTATGGGATAATAGGATTCTGCAAGGCAGTACTGTCCTTCCAGTCCACTGAACTGTAAAATCCACTTTAGAGTTTTATGTGACTTCATTCCAATGAATAAAATAATCCACTTCAGAATTTATATCACTCCAGACCAATATCCGACATAAAACTTTGATTATAATTTCTGGGTAGGTGACAAGTAGACTGTGGGTAAATAGTTGTGAGAGCATCTTTTCATCAACTCAAAGGGAAAAAATCTTATTGGCAGATCTCGGTTGAAACAAGCTTATTTGGTCATTGAAACAAAGTAATATCTGTGCCCACAGTATCTGAACAGTAGATTGTGTAGCTTCTTGCACTTATTTACTAGGCCTGGGTAACAACGCAAAAATTTGTTTCTAAAATCGATTTGTAATTGGGGTGTTTTTTTGTTTCGATATTTAAAATAATTACAAAACTTTCCCAAAAAAAAGTTTCGGTATTTACGAAATTTCGTAAATATTTACGAATCGATTCGTTAAGATGGCGGACCCCCGCGCATGCGCAAAATAACTTCCGAAGCTTCGTTATTGGCACGGGGTCGATTCGTTAAGGTTATAACGAATCAATTCGTTAATATGGCAGACACGATTTGCGCATGCGCAAAAACGACTTCCGAGACTTCGTTATTAAATACGAATCATTTTACGAATATTTTTTGTATTTTTTTTAATGAATAAAACACAGGTATTTTTAAAAAATATTCAAAAATGGAAAATTAACCAAAAACTGGCCCTGATGTAGAGCTAACACAGGCAGGAGACAAGGCAATCGAGAGCACAAACCAACAGAAGGCTCTCTTTTTTTTTAGAATATTTTTTGTATTTTTTTATGAATAAAACACAGGTATTTTTAGATAATGTTCAGAAATGGAAAATTGACCAAAAACTGGCCCTGATGTAGAGCTAACACAGGCAGGAGACAAGGCAATCGAGAGCACAAACCAACAGAAGGCTCTTTTTTTTTAGAATATTTTTTGTATTTTTTTTTAAGAATAAAACACAGGTATTTTTAGAAAATGTTCAAAAATGGAAAATTAGCCAAAAACTGGCCCTGATGTAGAGCTAACACAGGCAGGAGACAAGGCAATCGAGAGCACAAACCAACAGAAGGCTCTTTTTTTTTTAGAATATTTTTTGTATTTTTTTTATGAATAGAATAAAACACAGGTATTTTTAGATAATGTTCAGAAATGGAAAATTGACCAAAAACTGGCCCTGATGTAGAGCTAACACAGGCAGGAGACAAGGCAATCGAGAGCACAAACCAACAGAAGGCTCTCTTTTTTTTAGAATATTTTTTGTATTTTTTTAATGAATAAAACACAGGTATTTTTAGATAATGTTCAGAAATGGAAAATTGACCAAAAACTGGCCCTGGTGTAGAGCTAACACAGGCAGGAGACAAGGCAATCGAGAGCACAAACCAACAGAAGGCTCTTTTTTTTTAGAATATTTTTTGTTTGTTTTTTTTAAGAATAAAACACAGGTATTTTTAGAAAATGTTCAAAAATGGAAAATTAGCCAAAAACTGGCCCTGATGTAGAGCTACACAATATCCCAGAGTACTTGTAAGATATCAGTACAAACACAAAACAATCTATGCGTAATGTCAAAGTGTATTATCAAGAAAACATAAAATATTCTATTTACCAAAATCCCCAGTACAAAGCTCAATTCAGTGGTACACAGAAATCAAAAGGAGCAACCGCTCTCAAACATAACAGTTCTGGGAGAGCTAACACAGGCAGGAGACAAGGCAATCAAGAGCACAAACCAACAGAAGGCTCTCTTTTTTTTAGAATATTTTTTGTATTTTTTTAATGAATAAAACACAGGTATTTTTAAAAAATATTCAAAAATGGAAAATTAGCCAAAAACTGGCCCTGATGTAGAGCTAACACAGCCAATAGACAGGGCAATCGAAGCACACAGAGAAGAGTCTTTTCCAACGAAGAATGGAATATTTTCCAACCCAATGCAAGTCTTTTTCCTACCCAAGCCAAGCCAAGCCAAGCACAAGCAGCCCTCCCGGACCTCTCTCCTCCCTCGCCTCCGCACAACAAATGAGCTCCGCGGCCATGCGGAGCCGCTTTTAAAGGCCTTGCCGGCCAATCAGACACTGCCACGGTGCACTGCTTGCTTGCTGATTGGCTCCAGCCTCCCAGGGCACCAGCAGCATCCTCCATCCCATTTCCGAAACGGACGGAAGCTCGTTAAAAGTATGGGGGATGCCGTTTCGTTATTTTTAAACCCTTCCGGGTTTGAAAATATGTTTTGTAATCGTTTCGTAATTAATAAAAATAACGAATAATTAACGAATTACAAAATTAACGAACGAAACCGCCCAGGCCTATTATTTACCATTGCTAGTAACTCTCCAGGAGCCACTATGCAGTGGGGATGTGTTGCCTGTATGCCATCTTTTGGGCTTACCAGCAGTTGGGCACTGGAGGAAACA
The DNA here is from genome assembly GCF_037176765.1 of Anolis sagrei. NCBI lineage: Eukaryota > Metazoa > Chordata > Lepidosauria > Squamata > Anolidae > Anolis > Anolis sagrei. The sequence continues at coordinate 224,345,051 of NC_090021.1, read as the reverse complement.
GGATGCTGACTGAGAAAGCAGAAGAGAGTTGGCTAATAATACATGTGTAGTCAGCTGCTATTTTTGAACAGCATCTCCCCAAATTAACCATTGTTTGACTTTCCTGATAATTCTTAGTAAACATAATTTCATGAAAGCTTATGTCATTCAATTGACACTGCCTGCTCATTTCGATTTTTTTCAGCAATACTGTGATGTGCTGGTAAAAAACTACTAGGCAAGGGAGACAGGGTTTTGTAGTGATTTGAGTTGTGTACTAGAACCCTCAAAGGCCAGGGTTCCAATACACATTGGGTGACTTTGGGTGAGTTGTTCTCTTTCAGTCTGTGTGGTGGCAGACATCCTCTGACTAGATGTTGTTGAGAAACCCTATGGCTGTCATATGTCAAGGGTCTATTGAAGACACACAATAGTTACAACAAATTAGCAAGTCATCTAGTCAGCTCAAGCCAGGAATAAACAAGAGATCATCTCTAGGCCCTTCCAGACAGGCCCTATATCCCAGGATCTGATCCCAGGTTTTCTGTTTATTCCAGATTATCTGGCAATACAGACTCGTGTAACCCAGTTTAAAACAGAAAATCTGGGATCAGATCCTGGGATATAGGCCTGTCTAGAAGAGCCCTCTGTCTCAAGGTGGTTGGCTCAGGAGGGAATTACTTGGGAACTCAAAGAAAGGCTCGCGGTGAATGTGGGTGCTTCCATACAGCACTAAATCATGGGTTTTAAACAAGGGCAAAAAACCCTGGGACTTCAGAGGAGGTCCACATACAGACTGGTCGGTATCAGGGTTTTCACCTCTGTTGTCCAGGCTTTGTTGTGAGATTTAGAGCTTCCAAGATGGCTGCCACAGGACGTCCGCTGGAAATCCCTGACATGCGAATATGCAGAGATTCGGATATGCTGATAACTGCAAAAGTTCTGTTCTTGGTCTTGGCAAGAGAAACCATGCCCTCCAGATGTTTCATGAAGTCTCTGCCACACAAACAAACCTAATTGGGTATGACCATTTCTGCCCAAGTTAGCATTGCACAATGAAACAGGAGCATACACTTTCAAGCCAGGAACAGAACTTAGTCATTATTGATATTTTTAGAGCCTAGCTGCCTGGCCAGCGGTCTAGACAGATTTTGTTGTGTACTTGTGGCATCAAACAACAGGGTGCTGTTCCTGGTTCATACATGGCTGTTCCTGATTGCTCTTCTTGTGAAAAGATGTACAACATTGATGGGGGGGGGGGGTGTACAACTTTGTCCTGGCCAGATAAAATGTGTCCTCCACATATTTCATTAAGTTTCTGGCACACAAACAAAGTTTTTTGTCTTCTATTCAAGTGTTACCTTCTTTTTAGGAACCAACCAATCAGGAACAAACATCTAAAACCCAGGAACAAAGCCACATAAAATCCAGTGATTTCCGAGTGTAGGGATATACAGACATGTGAAATTCTGCATCTTCAGCTCAAAACTGTGATATTCCCGCACCTGGGAATCTCATGTTTTTTGTTATTTTTTTTTTTCACTTTTATAGCAACTGCTTCTACATTTACAGGGAATGGCATCTGACCACCCTCCTGTTTGCTGTGGAAGCTCCTGGGATAAAGGTACCATCTGGACGGGCCCTGTGTGTGCAACATGCAACATTTGCGATCAAAGGTAGATGCTTCATGTAATAGCCAATCCTGGCATTGCTCTCCTGATTTTTTCCATTCCTCAGAAAAAAAATTGTTTGTCATTGCCATATGTACATTTTGCCATTAATGGAAATGGTAGAGCTTGTAAAATTTATTTTTTGATCTTTGTGTCTTACTCTATATTTGAGAATGAATGCAGTTTGATACCATTAACTGTCATGGCTCAATGTTACAGAAGCCTGGAATTAGTAGTTTAGTGAAGCACCCACACTCTGGTAAAGAAGGCTAAAAACCTTGTAAAACTACAGCTTCCAAAATTTCATAGCATTGAGCCATGGAAGTTAAAATGTTGTCAAACTACATTAATTCTACAGTGTAGATGCACCTTATAACTACTAGCCATGACCATGCATTCTGGATGATTTTGGCAGTTGTAGTCTAAAGAATTATTATGTTATGGTATGATGCGTACTGCATCTTAGAAACATTATATCTCGTGTTTCAGCTGAATGATAAAGTTAATTCTAAAAATAATAAGGCAACACCTTTTGATACTGTCCCATCACTGATCAAGTTGATGACTGACAATTCTCATCTAGTCTACAGTTTATTCTATTACAACCTGAGAGCATTTAAAAAAATGTGAACCACGATCAAGATCAGTCATGCAGAATTCAAAGGGTACCCATTTCTCATTTTATTTCCTGTATCTCCTTGAAATTTTAAAACAGTGTAAAAATATCTCCCTGAGTTTATTGATCTTTTTCAGGGTAATAATAACTTAATAAAGTGGGATATTATTACACTGAAATGGATCAATAAACTGAGTGAAAATGCATTTGTTTCACTATATATTTTTTTGCAGCAGCAGGTATGCAATTCTGATAAGAATTACAGGGCATGCTGCACTTTTCAACCCTAAAGATCTTAAGGGGCTAGGGCGTGGGTGGAAGATTTCCACAAAAGTATGCTATTGACCAGAGGCTCAGCTGTCCACAGAGCTGCCTTTGTAGCAGGCCCGTAGCCAGGATTTCGTTTCGGGGGGGGGGGGGGGCTAAAAAAAATTCGGGGGGGTTTCGGGGGGGCTGAGTTTCGGGGGGGCTGAGTCTGAGTGAAAGAGGGTCTAGCCTAGCAAATCTTTTGTATCATTACCCCAATACCCCCATGCATATGGGATATATTGAGTATGGTGATCAGATCATGATATGAATAAACATAACAGTTTAAATAATGCACCAATAAGGCCTTTTCACGAACCACCATGAAAATTTCGCGGGGGGGGGGGGGGCTGAAGCCCCCCGAGGGCCCCCCCCCCCCGGCTACATGCCTGCTTTGTAGGGACAAAAGGTCAATTTGTTAGCACTTCGTAATCATATTATGTAGCACTGTGGGGGGAAATTAAGGCAAATCGAGGGCTGTCCTACAATCAGGTAGGTTGGAGGTTATCTAAAAGCCCATTAGGCATACATTTTATGTAGTTTATTTATTTATGTATTTACAAAATAACAACTATATTTGTATTTGTCTTCACAGGCCTTTGGTTTGATTTAGCAGTTATTATGGTCTCAAGAAGGTATCTAACTCTTTGCCCACATCTGATTCTTCCTTTGAAATCTAACACCCTCCACAAGAAGTCCTCTTCCTCAGCCTGGTTCAATTTTATGATGAACAAAGGAAATAGCCTAGACAGAAGGATATAAGCTTAGTCTGCCATGCCCACAGTTTTTGCATCCACAGATTCAGCCATCCAAACCCATATGGCTTAACCCTGCTGGAATTGCATGCTGTCCCCACTCTTCTGTGATGATCCATGGCACAGCCATGCAATAGAAATAGCAACACATGTCTTAGGTCAATACAGATTTCAGTTAATTCAGAATGTAATGAGATGTTTAGATTTAGGATAAAGGATAACACTTGCCAGAAAAAATCAGACTGACATCCAATTTATTGATGCTAAATTTATCCAAACCAAGAGCCTATGAATTAAATCCTTTCATGGTTGGTTAAGAGGAAAAAGCATAACTGTATACAGTAACTAGTGAGAGTAATGTGGGGTGTGTGAAAGGTTAAGAGGGAACACAGGTCTCATTTAATTGGAATGGAATTTTCAGAATGGGTGAAATGAATAATGATCTGCTTCATTTAAACAACTTGTTAATATTTACTGTGCAAATACCCAAGGGACAACTTGGCAGAGCTAAAATAGCCCTTCATTTGCATTCCATCGAGCATTCAATCATTTCCAGCTAGGAGTTGCATTCTCGCTTTTTCTTTTCTTAGCACACATGTCTGTTGCATTCTACCAGATTATGTAGCTATAAAAGTCCAAGTTCTGTGCTACACTTTTCTTTATGAGGATCTAACTGGATTGCCAATCAAAATGCCAGCAAGACAGCACATAAATGAGACTAAAGATTTGCAACAATATTTTCAGCTTATATTTATTCCTTGTGATAATACAATAGCATAAGTGTTTTAGAGCAGCCTGGCATATAGAGAGATGTTAATCCTTGTCATCAACATCATCATCATCAGTGTTGTCTCCATTTTCATAATCCCAAAGCAATTTCTCCTACATTTGGACCACTGAAAATCAGATAAAGATCATCTTATTCTCTAGGTGTCTAGGAAATCTTACAGTTGCCTAATTCAAAAATGCTTTTCATTCCTACATTTATGAGAATCTTTGCCGTAAATACACACACACACACAGAGAGAGAGAGAGAGAGAGAGAGAGGCCCTTTTATCAGACCCTTTCAGACCTTCTCTCTATGCCTAGTGAAGGTTTGGGAGAGAGAAAAAGGCTATGACTGAGCTACTGATGTGGGTCCCAAAGTTGCACATTGTATTAGTCCCCTGATCTCCATCTATAATTAGGGATGGAAAGAAATTTTGTTGGGATCAATGGGCTGGAAGGAAGTAGCAATTTTGCACCTCCCAAGACTCCCATTAAAATGTGCATACTGCACATTTGAAGGCCTTACTGGGAGTTTTGAAAAAATAAAGTGTCCAAAAAAATTCCACAAACCAGTATTCTGCTAGTGACATAGACAGATGAAAGTAATCAGTTTTGGACAGTCTTTATGGACAATTCATAATTTGGGCGGTGCACAGCAAAATAGTAGAAGCATTAAAACAGTTATTAAACTGCTTATGAGAATAATATCATCTTCACTAGAATGCAGGCATCAGAAAAGAAGAAAAATACCACTGCAAAGAAATTATTACTGAACAGAAATATGTTTAACCTATCTTGAGGTACTGTATGGGGCTTTTTGGTTCACCGGTAGCCAAAATATAATGCCAAGAAGGATTTTTTTTATTTGTAGCCCCCAAACTAAGGAAGACAAACTCAAAAGGAGTTTTGTCCCCTTTTAAAGTTATTTTGAAAATCCAAATTGGGTTTTTAGGTTGTCCCTTATGTTGCTTTAAATTTACATTTGCTGATATCGTCTTCTAATACTTTTTTAAAAAGAAGTTGTTTTGTTTTTCTCCTCAGGAGTATTATTCATAAGACACCATGAGCAGAGAGTTATTAGAAGAAACAGTGTAAATGTTGAATGACCCACACATGCCTTTCTATATACATTTTTATAAAAGAGAAGACTGGCAGAAGAGACATTCTCCATTTTGTCTGAAGTCCATATCATGGCTCAGCCTTTATTATGTCACACCATGGCATAACCTTTCTGTGGTGGTGGCATTCTGTGTTCTTAGGCCAACATCAACAGTGCTGCTGGTAGGGTCACAGATGTTAGACAGGCTTTCGTGGAGTGTCAGACAAAAGGGGTCAAACAATAAGTAGACAGCATAAGGTGTGCGTGTGTCCATGCATAGGCATATGACACTAGCAGATCTCTCAGAGACCAAAAAGTGACACTTCTTTATAATACACAGAAGAAGGCAAGAGTAAACCTGAAGTTTTTTACCTTGAAAAGCCTAGAGTGAGACAGTACAAAATGAAACAAGAGATATTGCCAGAAAATAAGACTTCCAGGTCAGAAGTCAATCAAAGAGGTACAAGAGAAGCTACAGGACAAATATGAGGATTGCTGTGGCTAATCACCCAACTAGACTCAAGCCAAAAAGGATGATGAGCTGTTGACCTGCTCAGAGGTGAAAGTCCAAAGCTATATGATGCATGCTATAGGATGATTGAATTGGAAAAGAATGAATCTAAGAAGCTAGAGACAGTAAAAAAGAAAGAAAGAAAGAAATGGAATATGTACACATTGCAGTATTGGAGCTGAGTAAGCTAAAGAGGGCCGGAAAAATCTCTATTACAGTTTCAATCAAGGGAGCCATGGCCATGGGTCTGTAGAATCTTAACAGTGCTCTTGGTTTTTTTTTGTTTGTTGGTTTTTTTTCTTTGTTTTGTCGTGTCAAGAGCAACCGCTCCTGTTGTGAGAGAATTGGCCGTCTGCAAGGACGTTGCCCAGGGGACGCCTGGATGATTTTTGATGTTTTATCATCCTTGTGGGAGGCTTCTCTCATGTCCCCGCATGAGGAGCTGGAACTAATAGAGGGAGCTCATCCGCCTCTCCCCAGATTCGAACCTGCGACCTGTCGGTCTTCAGTCCTGCCGGCACAGTGCTTTAACCCACTGCGCCACCGGGGGCTCCAGTGCTCTTGGTGATAGGATGACATAGGGTGCATTTATATTATAGAGTTAATGCAGTTTGACACTACTTTAAATGCCATGGAATTATGAGAGCTGTAATCATACTGGATCTTTAGCCTTCTCTGCCAAAGACTGCTGGTGCATTATCAAATTACAACTTCCATGATTCCATGGCATTAAGCTATGACATTTAAATGGTGTCAAACTGCACTACTGCTACAGTGTAGATGCACCCTTAGAGATTTCTCATTCATTTCAGAGAGCTATATATATATTAATTGGTAAAGGTACATCTACCAAAAATAGATTTTTTTTAAAAAAAAGGTGGGTCATGTCATGCAGATCCTCCCCTCCAAAAACAAACAAAAAACAAACAAAATAAACCCCACACCCCATGAGCTGATGAGGACAAAGACAGAAAATAATTGTTTGGCCTATAACTCCCAGAAATCCCAGCCAGCTTACCAGTTGTTAGGATTTCTGGGAGTTGAAGGCCAAGACATCTGGGGACCCACAGGTTGAGAACCACTGTGCTAGAGTCTAAAGAGTTACAGACAACGATTTGTGCCGTGGGACATTTATTCATGCATGCATTTAACCCTGATATCCTCACACTACACACTTCTCAAGTGTTATGGGATGGTGGTGATGGATTTTGTCATATCTTGGTTATTCATCATGTAAAATGTAAAAATTTGGGAAACTCGGGAGCCTTGTCTAACCTTAGATGACTTTACTACCTTATTGCTAAATAGGAAGCCAAAGGAAAATTCCTTATAACAGATTTCCTCCCTCCTGGTTTCTCCCTTTTCTCCACTCTGTCTCCACTACTGGCTGCATTTCTCATTATCCATTATGGCTTACAGTAATGACAAGAGAGAGGTTTTGACCTTTCTCAGAAGGTGTGCTTCTACTTCAACCATTGCTTAGCATGTCACACGAATATAGGAATCTCTTATATTACTGGGATCACTGATACATGTAGTCCAGCACTGACCACAATTAAAGAGGGATATTGACAAGCTGGAACATGTCCAGAGAAGGGTGACCAAAACGTTCAAAGGTCTGGAGTGAAAACCATGCCCCATGAATATTTTAACCTGGAAAAGAGAAATTTTAGATGTGACTTAATAGCCACATTTAATTTTTTTGCAAGGATGTCACGTTGAAGAGGGGGTAGGGTGGTGAATCCGTGGGGGAGCAGGGGAAACCTGCACCCTGCTTTACCCACATCCCTGCCTTCCCCATCACACAGGAGGAAAATCAATGCCTGACTTCCCCCCCCCCCCCACAGACACACACACACACACACACACTGGCTTCATGATAGGCTATGAAAATACAGGTAGCCACTCGTGTTCTCAGGGCTTCATCCTAGGACACTTCCAGTATGGAGCCCCATGTTGTGGACTTCACTTCTGCTTCTGGGGAGGAGGTAGAACAGGAGGCTGAAGAGGTAGTACTTGGGGATTTGGGGCCAAGTGTTGAGGAGGAAGGAGAAGGCAAGGAGGACATACTACAAGTCCCCACATTTCAGGAATGGTGAAGGGCAAAGAAGAAAGAAGAAGGTTAACTAGAACCACAGCAAAAATGCTGAGAAATCAGACCTTGCCCTAGGAGCTCAGGGCTATAAATTAGTAGTGAAGTCAGAAGTCAGCACTGGCAGCAACCAACCTACTTGGTGTATTTGTGTTCCAGTCTCTGTGCTACAGCTCCAGTGTTGGTTTTGCACCAGACTTGGTGTCAAGGACTTTTGTTCCTGGATACTATTACCCTTTTAGAGAGCAAGAATTCCCTGAAATACAAGAGCGGAAGGCCACTATAGACCAAAAAGTAATGCAGTTATATACTCACAATAATGTATCTCATGTCTATGCTTATAATACTAAAACATTCAATGTACTGACATCTAGTACAAAGCATACTTCATGCAATTCTCTAAACCAAAAGATTTCCTTATGTGGGATAAATAATAGGGCTGGGCAACCACGGAAAAATTTGTTTCTAAACTCGATTCTTTTTTGGCATTTTTTGCGTTTCGATATTTAAAAGAATTCCGAAATTTTTCTTTTAAAAAGTTCGATATTTACGAAATTTTGTAAAATTACAAAACAATACGAAACGAATACGAAACGAATACGAATCGATTAGTTAATGGCGGACGCGACCGCACAATATGGTAAACTATCGGCCTGTTTCCAATCTTCCCTTTTTGGGCAAAGTCATGGAACGTGTGGTGGCCTCACAACTCCAGGCATTCTTGGTAGACACGGATTATCTAGATCCGGCACAGTCTGGCTTTAGGCCGGGACATGGTACCGAGACAGCCTTGGTCGCCTTAGTGGATGATCTCCGTCGGGAGCTCGACAGGGGGAGTGTGTCCCTGTTGGTGCTACTCGACCTCTCAGCGGCCTTCGATACCGTCGACCACGGTATCCTTCTGGGACGCCTCGCGGGAATGGGTCTCGGAGGTACTGCTCTGCAGTGGCTCCGGTCATTCCTCGAGGGTCGGTCTCAGAAGGTGTCACTGGGGGACTCCTGCTCTACCCCACAACCTTTGTCTTGTGGGGTTCCTCAGGGTTCAATACTGTCCCCCATGTTGTTTAACATCTACATGAAGCCGCTGGGTGAGATCATCCGGAGTTTCGGGGTGCGGTGTCATCTGTACGCAGATGATGTCCAACTCTGTCACTCCTTCCCACCCGCTACTAAGGAGGCTGTCGAAGTCCTGAACCGGTGCTTGGCCGCTGTGACGGTCTGGATGGGGGCGAACAAATTGAAATTGAATCCAGACAAGACAGAGGTGCTCCTGGTCAGTCGCAAGGCCGAACAGGGTATAGGGTTACAGCCTGTGTTAGACGGGGTCGCACTCCCCCTGAAGACACAGGTTCGCAGTTTGGGTGTGATCCTGGACTCATCGCTGAGCCTGGAGCCCCAGGTTTCGGCGGTGACCAGGGGAGCATTCGCACAGTTAAGACTCGTGCGCCAACTGCGACCGTACCTTGGGAAGTCTGACTTGGCCACGGTAGTCCATGCTCTGGTTACATCCCGTCTTGATTACTGCAACGCTCTCTACGTGGGGTTGCCTTTGAAGACGGCCCGGAAGCTCCAACTAGTCCAACGGGCGGCAGCCATGGTATTAACTGGGGCTGGGCGCAGGGAGCACACAACTCCTCTGCTGTACCAGCTCCACTGGCTACCGATTAGCTACCGAGCCCAATTCAAAGTGCTGGTTTTGACCTTTAAAGCCCTAAACGGTTCTGGCCCTACATACCTATCCGAACGTATCTCGGCCTATCAGCCCACCAGGACCCTTAGATCTTCAGGAGAAGCCCTTCTCTCTATCCCACCTGCTTCACAGGTGCGGCTTGTGGGAACGAGAGATAGGGCCTTTTCTGTGGTGGCCCCCCGGCTTTGGAATGCCCTCCCTACTGAATTAAGATTAGCCACCTCGCTAATGGCATTTAGGAAAAAATTAAAAACCTGGATGTTTGAGCAAGTCTTCAATTGATCTTCGACGTGATGTTGTCTGACCATGGATTAGCAATCAAGATAATGAATTGGATGACAATTTTAACTATGAGATGTCCCGATCTGTATTGGTGGCCCAATACTATGTATGTTTTTGTATGTATTCCTAATTTTAATTTTTATATGCTTAAAGTGAATTGTATATTTTAACATGTTGTAAACCGCAATGAGTCGCCGCACAGGCTGAGATATTAGCGGTATACAAGCATACCAAATAAATAAATAAATAAATAAAAATAAATAAATAAAAAACCTCCATATGGGACAGGGGGAACTTCTGAAGCTTCCCTCTCCCTCTGTTGTTGACTGTTGGTGTGATATTTATAATTTTTTTTCACTGATTAAACAAACAACAGCTATAAAACTTGCCCCAGACATGCGGAAATAATAACGAAACGATTTCGAAACGATTTTGAAACAAATACAAAACGAATACGAAGCAATTACGAAACGAATTGAAAAATTCATTTCGTTTTTTAGATGCTCCTGAATGGTTCGTTATCGCTTCCTAACCAAAAAAAAAATAACGAATTTTTAACGAATTACGAAATTACGAAACGAAACCGCCCAGCCCTAATAAATAACTAATTCTTACAGCAAAACGCACATGTTGTAGGGTTGTTTCTGGAGCAAAACAGGACAGCCCACTGGAAGTAGCCCTGCATCATGTGAAGGGCTTCGGTGGGCTCTGTCCTGGCTCCATCCTTGAAGCATTCTAGGACAGAGACCGAACTCCATGTGATGAGGTCGTAAGACACTGAGCAATGGATTCAAATTGCAGGAAAAGAAACCCACCTAAACTTTAAGAAGAACATCCTGACAGAGCTGTTCAGCAGTGGAATATGCTGCCTTGGAGTCTGGTGGGGGCTTCTTGTCTTTTAAGCTAAAACTAGATTGCCATCTGTCAGAGGTGCTTTGATTGTGTGTTCCTGCATAGCAGGAGGTTGGAATGGATGGCACTTCTGGTTTTTTTCCAACTCTAGCATTCTGTGATCCTAAAATTATTTTTAAGTGGGAAATTCTCCATATGAACAAGAACACAGATCTTCTAGAATCCTTGTTCACAAGGGTACTCTTTACGGTCCTTCTCACAAGATAGAATGAACAACATGTTGGACTGAAATAAATACTCCTTTCTTTTCTCTCTTCCTTTTTGCAAGCTGAAACCCAGTAAGTAACATCTCAGAAAGGTTTGGGTTGACTCTACACTGTAGAATGGATATAGAATGGCACCACTTTAACTGCCATGGCTCAATGCTATGGAATCCTGTAATTTGTAGTTTGGTAAGGCAGCAGTCCTCTTGAGCAGAGAAGCCTAAAGACTGTGTAAAGCTACAACTGGCATGATTCCACAGCATAAAGCCATGGCAGTTAGAGTGGTGTCAAATTACATTAATTCTATTGCATTAATTCTACAGCATAAATGTGTTAGACACTGGTGTCAGAACGGTTGTGTTCAACATCAGACCCTGTGATTGACAGGCAGTATAATATGGTTGGATTGACAAATATTAATGCATAATAATCTGATTTTCTTCTTTTTCTCACACAACCTGGTGTACCTTCGGTTCACTGCACTTAAAGCTTCCACCGACTAATAACTTGACCTAGAGAACTCATCCTCAAGGCCTAGATTTAGATGAGGCTCCCTCCCAGTCCAGCCTTGACAGATTGTGATTTATGAAAATATAGTTTTTTCTCTCTCTAATGCTGAGGCTTGAAGGAGCCCTATTGTTCACCGGCACTTCTGTCACTCTGGAGCTTGTTCAGCAATCTGCTATTGTAACTGAACAGCAGTTGTAATTTCACCCAAAGCCATTCATTCTCCATAAAGTGGAGGAATAGCATCTCCTCTATGAATGCATTTGTCATAATCCTTCCTGCCACCATAGTCAGTTCCATCTTCGGAGTTATAAAATAGAGGAGGAGGGGTGCAATCTGTAAGGTTTCTAACTTCATATTTCAAAAGCAACGAAGGAGTTGACTATGGCTAGATAAGACAGAGCTCTTTCCCTGGGACATTGTGAGCATTTACTGCTGGATTTTGCTATGATGAAAAACAAGAAATCTTGTCTTCCACGAAAGAACTGCATAATGACACAACATAGAGAGAAAGAGGGAAGGGAGAGAGGGAGAGAGAGATCACATAGTTATTTGCTACTTTATTTGGGGAGAAATGTGATTTTCTGGAGGAAACATCGTGTTTCTTGTTGGTTAACCTATATATAGAACTGAACTATACCTAAACCTTTGGACCCCTGCCTTAGTGTGGGTATTAACATTGCCTTGTAACAAATCCTATGTCCCTTGCAAAAAGTTTTTTAAAATATTTTGACAGAAATATAAACTTTTGTGAGTGTGTCAGTACAATTCTATGTATTATCTATACAAAAATAAGTGCTTTGGGGTTCAATGGGAAGTGAAGGAGCCAGGGGAAGGCATGCAGAGAATAGGTGGGAGGCAGGTAATAATCTCCTCAGAGATCTGTTGGCAGGTGTCTTCCAGAGAAAGGGAATGGGTTGGATCCTTGTCTGTATGTTGAATAAATATGAAAGCGTCCAGTCTGATTTACAGTAGCAGTCTGAGGGCACAATTTACTGAGATACTTTTCCATTCATTCATGCATCATGTCTTTCTCCCAGCATGAGACCCAAGATTACAACATAGTACAAATAAGAGAGAGTTTTTAAAAAAATCCTAATATAAGAAATTTAAAATGTAATTAAAGAAGCTGTCATAATTAAAACATTTTAAAAGTATAAACTCTCTAAAATATTAAGTGTAAAAATGCAGTCTACCCTTCATATACAAAGACCCTTCTGCACAACTAATGGATCATTAAATCCCTGTTTAATTTAGGTGCTAATGAAAGGAGAGCAAAGAGGGGGACAGCCTAGTCTGCAATTAAAATGAGTTCTGCAGTGAGAAGATCCTCTTCCATATCCTCACCAAATGGGTCTTTGATGGTAGCGGGACTGAAATAAAACTTTCTTCTGAGGACCTGAAAACTCAAGTCAGTTTATATGGGAAGGTGTTATTTCAGATCGTCTGGACCTAAGCTCTGTAAAGCTTAAGTCTAGGTCATAACAAACAGTTTAAATAGTGCCTGGAAACAAATGAATGAAGCTGTCTCATTAAAGGATGTCTCCTGTAACTAGCCTCTGTTAACTCTGCTGGAGCATTTAATTAATTTAAACAGTGTATTGTTGAAGGCTTTCATGGTTGGAATCATTGGGTTGCTGTGAGTTTTCTGAGCTGTATGGCCATGTTCCAGAAGCATTCTCTCCTGATGTTTTGCCTGCATTTATGGCAGGCATCCTCAGAAGTTGTGAGGTCTGTTAGAAACTAGGGAAGTAGCACTTATATATCTGTGGAATGTCCAGGGTGGGAGAAGAACTCTTGCCTGTTTCATGGCCTTGCAGTTTCAAGGTCTGGCTGCTTCCTGCCTGGGAGAATCCTTTGTTGGGAAGTGATTAGATGGTCCTGATTGTTTTTGAGTTCTTTATTTACTGTTTTGATTTTAGAGGGTTTTTTTAAAAAAAATACATGTAGCCAGATTTTGTTCATTTTCATGGTTTCTTCCTTTCTGTTGAAATTCTCCACATGCTTGTGGATTTCAATGGCTCTTCTATTTAGTCTGGTGTGGTACAAACTATCTACAAACCCACTAAAAAAAATCCAACAAATGCTACATTCAGCAAACGACAAGAGGGATCATCTCACTTCTGCATGAGCCTACCGTATCCCATGCAACTGTGGACAAGTCTATACAAGGACCACCAAACACTGCATTGCCATAACATGAGTCAAGGAACTTGAAAGGCACTGCAGACTAATTCAACCAGAGAAGTCAGCCATAGCAGAGCACCTGATGAACCAACCTGAACACAGCATATTATTTGAGAACACAGAAATGCTGATATGTCAGACTACACAGAGAAGCCATTGAAATCCACAAGCATGTGGACAATTTCAAAAGAAAGGAGGAAACCATGCAAATGAACAAAATTTAGTTACTCATATTAAAAAAAACTCTAAAATCAGAGCAGTAAATAAAGAGCCTCACTCAAAAAACTGGGGAATTCCAAACATAAAACCACCAGAGTCAGCTAATACCTCCCAACAAAGGATCTCCAGGCAGCAGACAGCCAGGCTTTGAAGCTACAAGGCCATGGAATGCTAATCAAGGTGGCCAATTACAACATTCACACCTGCCTCAAACAGACAAGAGTTCTTTCTCCCATCCAGGACATTCCACAGATATATAAACCCCACTTCCCTAGTTTCCAGCAGACCTCACAACCTCTGAGGATGCCTGCCATGGATGCAGGCAAAACATCAGGAAAGGATGCTTCTGGAACATGGCCATACAGCCTGGAAAACTCACAGCAACACATTTAAACAGTGCTTTTACAAGAGATGTCATCCTGTGTACAGATGAAGAAAGATTATTGGATAAAAAATACACATGCCTATTTATACCAGGTACAAGATTAAGGAAGAGGAAGGAAGTTCATTTGAAACCAATACTCTGGAACACTCTCCCAAAAGATCTTAGATAGGCCCCTTCAGTGGCAGTCTTTAGAAAGAACCGCATTGAGTCGCCGAATTAGGCTGAAAAATGTGGTATAAAAATAAAGCAAATAAATAAATAAATAAATAAGAACTTGAAGACCTGGCTGTTCCGATGTGCCTTTCCAGATTAGGAATCTCCAATAACAAGTCCCAGAAGCACTTTAGTAGAACTAAGATTGCTGCACACTGCACTTACCCTATAATCCTTACATACCTCCTGTCACATCAGCACTTTTAATCTTGTACCCATTACTCTGGCCCGGCCCAGTTTTATAGTGTCCTGATGTTTTATTGCTTGTTGTTAATATTGTTTAAACTGTTTTTAATTTGCTTTAGGTGTTGTATTGTTGTGTTGTGTTTTGAGGCCTTGGCCTATGTAAGCCGCATCGAGTCCTTCGGGAGATGCTAGCAGGGTACAAATGAAGATAATAATAATAATAATAATAATAATAATAATAATAATATTCAACAAGTTGCCTTTCAACTCTATATTAAAGGACACATTGTGAAAAAGAGTAACATATCATCATCTTAGTGCTGGACATTTGAAAAGTGTAGATGTACATAAATAACAACATCTCATGAAGAATGATCCACAGCTTCCCAGTGGTGATGCCTTAAACTTTGGTGAGATGCTTCACATGTTTCCCCCTTGTCTTTGAACTTTGGATCTCATACTGAAGAGAGCACAAAAGTTATTACAGCACTGTGCAGCTGTGTTTTCATTGAACCCTCCAGATGCCTCAGGATCCTGTCTAAAGTGGTGAATGCACTTTGTGATATATTCCTCCAATATATCAAGAGTGGTGAACTGCAACCTCTGTGACCCCAGTGCATGACTATGGTGGAAAGCCCAGAGGAAAGAACATGGTGACTGACATGATAAGAGATACGAAAAGACTCAGATGTGTGGGATGTGGCAAAATTGCTTATGTCTCATGATAGAAGAAATAAACTAGTTTCAGTTGAAGATATAAGAAAAAATGTTATTTGAGTCAAGCAAAAAAAACAATGGCCAATTGAGTACTATTTCAGAACAAGTTTGTTCTAACATAGGAATGAGCAAATTAAAAGAACAGAATTTGAAACATGAATTTTAGTCAATGGTTTTTCAACCCGCATTCCATTGAAATAAATGTCTTTATGTTTGTATAAAAGTACCCACAATTTCTGTTCCTGAATGCCTCATGATTGTAATTTTCCATTAGGACCACAAAACTGAAAACAGGAGGTGAGTTCTGTATTTTGTGTAAAAAAGGGAAGTTCAAAGATATTACTTTTCATAAAACCTGGTAAGAAGAAACATTTGCTGAAATTCCCTTTCTTGCTCAACTATTAAAGCTGTTAAAAGTACAGGAGTTATCTCCAGTATGTATTCTAGCAACTCTGTTTTCTGCTACTGTTTTAGTGAGGTTGCAATTATGAGCTCTATGGGAAGAAAAAAAACCAATGCTAAGGTCTGGAGAGTGTATGGCTGGGGCTGAGAAGACAATGGCATGCCCAAGTGCCTCCTAGAGAATTCACCCAGTAATTTCCAGGTTGACATGTTCACAATTTAAATACTACAGCAATATCACGGGTGGACTCACAATAAGCATAGTAGCCTGATTTTAGATTGTGTCTGTCAGATAGTTATTTGTATGTAACCCCTTTTTTATTTGAGAGACTTGGTTTAGAGTCTTAACAAAGCAAATAAAACCAAGTCTCTTTTAAGTAAAGAAAGAGGAAGATGATGTCAAATTGCCTTCCATCACCCCAGCCACTGGCCATGTAGTCTGATGGAAACAGCTTTCAATGGTATCAGAAAGGTAACACAATCTTCTTAATTTGTTAGATTTGGAGGTCCAAATGTGTTTTAACACAGTAGTTTGTTTTCCCAGCTTAGATTTACTAGTTACTTTCCCCCACTAAGATATGAGCCTGTGGATAAGACAGAAACAAGATCAGGTATGTCCTTTGGAAATTGTTTCCATATTAGCATTTATGACTTTTATTCATTTGCTATTTATTTAGGATGCTTTTGCACCAGAAGAGTTGACAGATTCTTGACATGCCTAAAATTATTGTAAAAAAATAAATCAAAACAGTGACAGTGTCATTTAGGAATCAAGTGCACCCTCAATCTGAATGAAGTTACAGATGATCTACTGAAAGTAATAAAATAATGGGAAAGCAAATGACTTAGTGCAGTGAGTTGAAATTAGATTGTAATATAGTACTAGCCTGTGTAGAATACAGAAATTGTGCAAATCATACTATATCCTGGGGAGTTTGTCTTACATCTAATGCTTATGACCACCAGACCAAGAAATTTCTGTTCAGTTATTTTCTGTGATACTAGCACACCATGATTTTAATAGTCCAGTTTGATCCCGAATAAGGAGAGCCAGAGCTTTTAACTTAGGGTCCTTCTACATATCAGAAAATGATCAGGGAACCAAAATTTAAAACTCCAGTTTCCTGTGCATTTGATGCTCACACAGGGGGCCAAAACCTTGACTTTTGGAAGGGGGTGCCCTGCATTGGAATTGGGGTTGCCTTTAACCCCCTGCCCTCCCTTGCTGTAGATGTCATGGCTATCCCCACATGGGGAGAACCATGCCTCCAAAGATGTGGATTTTAGTGATAGGTCGAGATCTTTGGAGGTGTTTTTTTTACTCAAATTAAACCTGAACATCCTGGTTTATTCTGGGGGCCCTTCCACTCAGCTGTATAAAATCCACACTGAAGTGGATTATATGGCAGTGTGAACTCAGATAACCCAGTTCAAAACAGATATCATGAGTTATCTGCCTTGATATTCTGGGTTATATGGCTGTGTGGTAGGACCCTGGGTTAATCTGCATTATCATAAGGTGCATCATAAAGGCTCATGATGTCACATACTAATGTGCCCCTTCACTGCATTTTTGGTGTAGTATAGATGGAGTCTTAGAGTACAGGTTAAAGTAATAATTGCCTTTTGTGCTTGTTAAGTAGAGCCCTTCCAAGTTAGTGATATTTTTTAAAACCCTGGGCTCATGCCAGCTGCCCTTTTCATGTAAACGGTTCCTTGGATATCCTTTAAGGGACCCCATGTTGGCCTTAAACATGGCATGCATGTGTTTTTTCAGGGTTCTCGAAGCTATTGGTGAAGACTATTGTTGAAAGTATTATAATGTTTGCAAAATTATATAGTTCATAGAATGACTTAGTTATGTTTAGTTTGGTAGGCTTGTACCTTTAACTGTTAGTATAATTGTAATTTGAGTCTTACCAATCATATACAGGTGGAGCTTATTCCTTTGTTCATATATTCTGCATCTGCCTGTATTCCCTTTCTGGTGTTTTTTGTTGCTGCATTTTGTTCCTGCATTGAAACTGCACTATGCTTTTGTTCCAGCAATAAAGTAAGATGACTTTATGCTACAATGAAGCTTCTCATTGACCACATTACTTCGGGGCTGTGCTGCGGCTGCAGCATTATTTTATTTTTCTGTTGATACTCTGCAACATGAAGATTATAACTTTGCTGACACCTATATCCATACAGCACAATTATATCATCTTAACTGACACAACTTCTGTGGAAACTTGGGATTTGTAGGTTGCTGAGCTACTCAGCATTTCATGCTTAGTGGGTAGTGTTCTACTATTTTAATCTTTAGTAGAGAATTCTAAGTATTTCATCAAACTACAATGGCAATTTTCCATAAAATAGTGCCTTGGCAGCTAAAGTGATATTGAAATGCTATAATTGTCTACACCTCAAACAGAAATATTCAAGCAATTTAGTCAGAAGATAAACAAGAAGAACAAGTAGCTTCTTTATCAAAAGGCTTCATCATAATAACAAGCAGTGAACCAAGCTGGCTCATTACTTTCTGTCAGTATTAGTTTAGGATCAGTTTCGAAGTCTCCAGTCTACCATTTGTTCCTCTGTCTTCCAGATACTTCCAGGTTGCACTTCAAACTCCAATCACATTGAACTGTTAAACTGTCAACCCTTAGTTTTTTTTTCTTTTTAAAGGGGCAATTCCCAACAGTTGGAGGGCTCTGATAAGTTACTCTATAGCGTGCACACTCGGGCCCTGTGGTTCTGCTGTCCATCACCATTTGAGTGGCTTCTGTTCACCTACCCGACACTAAGGCATGTAGAGAATTTTAGGAAACTTGAATTTTGTAATGCCTTTAGTGCCAGTGCAGAAGGAAGCAATGCTGAGAATTGGATTAAGCTCAATTCCTTTGTCTCTCCTTCCTCTTTACAAGCAAGGGGACCTCACCTCAAACTTCACCCCTTCTAGAGAGGATGAAACAATGACATGCATGTGTCAGTTCTTGGCTGCTGTTCAAACTGGCATTTTCAGAAAAAACCCATTGACCGAGAATCCAATCCAGTTAAGGGTCACTGGACTATTAAATTTTGAGTGCAATTTGAGAAATGTAAACTAGAAAATGTGTTTCTACTTCTGTCATTAATCAGATTTCTGCTAACCATTAGAAAACATCCCCAACAGTAAGAGGTGCTATGAATAGCAAAACAGATTGCCTTAGGATGTGATAGGCTGACCTTCACTTGACACATTTCAATGAAGTCTAGACGTGCAGTTATCAAGGATGCTGTTACTGAATCCTATTTTGCAAATCCAGCATTGAGCAGATAGTTGGAATCAATGACATTACCAAGCTCCATTCTAATCAAAACAGTCTATGATTTGTTTTTGTGCATGGACAAGATGGCTCAAACCCTCAAGAATGTAGCAAGACAATTGGTTTCTTATATCCAACAAAGTGGTCCTGTATTCTACATAGGCTTTATTTGGTGCATTATTAAAAAGCATAATCTTTTTATGCTGAACTATCAAGAACAGTTGTCTGGAATTCAAACTTGACATCTGAGCCTATTTTATTTTCATTGCTTGTGAGATTGTGATATACATAATAATGATTAATTGTAGTCCCAAATTAGATAATGATCCTGCTATGCTGCATCATAGGCATAACTGAAAGCAACGACAGAGCAAAACCCACCATAAATAAACATGTAGCTGTTCCAATTGCTTCCTAAATAACACTTTCTATTAAAGTAACAAGATCCCATCATATATACACATATACTGTATACTAGGAACTGGAGTTTACATGCAAGTTCAACTCTTCAGTCAATTCACACATGTCTTTTTATTATCATTTATATTAATCTGGGTAATGTCACATTGTTCTGGTTGCCAATGGTAACTATTTGGATTTATATGCCATGTTACCATGCAAAATGTATTACAGACAATTAAAACTACATAACACACAGTCAAATCATAAAAACAACATTCATCACTCAAATAATTAACACCACAAATAAGATAACAATTACAACAAAGGTAGAAGAAAAATTAATTAGAAGTATAATACATTAAAATGAATAATAGAATCATAGATGAGAGGGAATAGCTAAATACAGGTAGTCCTCAAGTTACAACACAAGATTGGTCCTGTAGGTTTGTTCTTAAATTAAATTTGTATGTAAGTCAAAACCGGTACATTTTAAAGTGTAATTCAAGAGATAGCAAAACAGACACACACACACACACACACAACTTTGGAGGCATCTATGGACAACATCAGCTCTTTGGTTTAGAAATGGAGATGAGCATCACCCCCCGCCCCCGAGTTGGACATGACTAGACTTAATGTCGAGGGGAAACCTTTACCTTTCTCTCTCTTGGGTAACATAGAAAAGAGTTAAAGATTTCACCTCACTTTCTGTCCCTCTAATAATTGGATTTTTAAAAAATGGCTTCTTGTGGGCGGGGAGGCGGAGTTGCGGTAGTCTATAGAAATTCAATCCCTCTGACCAGAGGCCCCATCATGCAGTCAACTAATTTTGAATGTGTCCACCTGAGGATGGGTGACCAGGACAGAATAGGGATTCTGTTAGTGTACCGCCCACCTCGCTGCACAACGGTCTCCCTACCTGAGCTAGCAGGGGTGGTCTCGAGCTTGGTATTGGAGTCCCAATGGCTTCTTGTGCTGGGGGACTTTAATGTACACGCGGAGGCTACCCTAGTAGGAGCGGCTCAGGACTTCATGTCTTCCATGCAACCATGGGGCTGTCCCAACGGGTATCTGGCCCCACTCACAGTACTGGACACACATTGGATTTGATTTTCTGCCAGGGATGGGAGCAGGGTGGCGGTGTTGAGGAGTTGTCCATCTCTCTGTTGCCATGGACCGACCTCTATCTGGTCAGATTTAGACTTACTGCACCTCCTAACCTCTGCAGAGGTGGGGGACCCATTAAGCTGCTCCGCCTCAAGAGGCTTATGGATCCGGATGGATACCTGACGGCTCTTGGAGAGTTTCCCACCTCCTTGGTTGGTGATCCTGTTGATGCCCTGGTCTCCCTCTGGAACAGGGAGATGACTAGGGCAATAGACATGATTGTTCCGGAACGTCCCCTCTCAAGTAGCTGAGCTAAACCAGCTCCTTGGTTTAACGAGGAGTTGGCAGTGATGAAGCGAAAAAAGAGGGTACTAGAGAGCATGTGGCGTTTGGATCCGAGCGAGCCAAACCGAACAAGGTTTGTGTCCTTTTTAAGGGCATATGCCGTGGCAATAAAAGTCGCAAAGAAATCTTTCTTCGCGGCCACTATTGCGTCTGCAAAGAACCGACCGGCTGAGCTGTTTCGAGTTGTCAGAGGCCTTTTAAATCCCGTCGCCCAGGATGGGAGCCCTGACAACTCGGCAGCCCGCTGTGCTGCTTTTGCTCAGTTCTTTGCAGACAAAGTCGCTTTGATCCGGTCCCATCTGGATACCATATTAACGGCAGTCTCTGGGGATGTAGCTGGAGCATCTGCTTGTCCAGTGTTATTAGATTCATTTCAATTGGTGATACCCGAGGATGTGGACAAGATACTTGGAGGAATGAGGCCTACCACATGCATCCTAGACCCCTGTCCCTCCTGGCTCTTGAAGGAAGCCAGAGGGGAATTGGCCGAGTGGGTAAAGGTGGTGGTTAATGCCTCCCTTCGGGAAGGCATCATTCCAGCGAGCTTAAAACAAGCTATAATAAAACCGCTGTTGAAAAAACCATCACTGGACCCCACTCAATTCGTCAACTATCGGCCAGTTTCCAATCTCCCCTTCTTGGGCAAAGTCTTGGAACATGTGGTGGCTTCACAACTCCAGGTATTCTTGGACGACACGGATTATCTAGATTCGGCACAGTCTGGCTTTAGGCCGGGACATGGTACTGAAACAGTCTTGGTTGCCTTAGTGGATGATCTACACCGGGAGCTAGACAGGGGGAGTGTGTCCCTGTTAGTTCTGCTGGACCTCTCAGCGGCCTTCAATACCGTTGACCACGGTATCCTTCTGGGACGCCTCGCGGGAATGGGCCTTGGAGGCATGGCCTTGCAGTGGCTCCGGTCCTTCCTAGAGGGGTGCTCTCAGAAGGTGTTGCTAGGGGACACCTGTTCGGCCCCACAACCATTGTCTTGTGGGGTTCCTCAGGGATCAATATTATCCCCTATGTTGTTTAACATCTACATGAAGCCGCTGGGGGAGATCATCCAGAGTTTCGGGGTACGATGCCATCTGTACGCGGATGATGTCCAACTATGTCACTCCTTTCCACCTACTACTAAGGCTGCTGTTACGGTCTGGATGAGGGCGAACAAATTGAAATTGAATCCAGACAAGACAGAGGTACTCCTGGTCAGTCGCAAGGCCGAACAGGGCATAGGGTTACAGCCTGTGTTGGATGGGGTTACACTCTCCCTGAAGACGCAGATTCGCAGCTTGGGAGTGACTCTGGACTCATCGCTGAGCCTGGAACCCCAGGTTTTGGTGGTGGTCAGGGGAGCTTTTGCACAACTAAAACTTGTGCGGCAGCTGCGTCCGTACCTTGGGAAGTCTGACTTGGCCACGGTGGTCCACGCTCTGGTTACATCCCGTTTAGACTACTGCAATGCTCTCTATGTGGCGTTGCCCTTGAAGACTGCTCAGAAGCTTCAAATGGTCCAGCGCTCGGTAGCCAGGTTGCTAACAGGAGTGGCACTCAGGGAGCATACCACTCCTCTGTTGCGCCAGCTCCACTGGCTGCCAGTCTGCTACCGGGCACAATTCAAGGTGCTGGCGTTAGCCTATAAAGCCCTAAACGGTTCCGGCCCTACTTACCTCTCCAAACGCATCTCCACCTATGAACCGACTAGGACATTAAGATCGTCTGGGGAGGCCCTGCTCTCGATCCCGCCTGCATCACAGGTGCGTTTGGTGGGGACGAGGGACAGGGCCTTCTCGGTGGTGGCCCCTCGGCTGTGGAATGCCTTACCTGTAGACATCAGACAGGTCCCTTCGCTGTTGGCGTTCCAGAGGAAGGTTAAGACTTGACTTTACGAACAAGCGTTTGGCTAAACAGTGCAACTGAATACAGGAAGACGGTACAATCGAACATAGGAAAATGGTACAAGGATTATGAGAATGGATTCTGATTTGCTGTTGAGGCATTATGATATGATAATGATTGTTTTTTTATTTTGTCTGTTATGTATAATGTGTTTTAATTGCTTATGATACTGTTGTAATAACCTGTATTATGTAAACCGCATTGAGTCGCCTAATGGGCTGAGAAAAGCGGTATAGAAATAAAGCAAATAAATAAAAATAAATAAAAATAAATAAGGGTTGGCAAATGCAGGCATTCCAGTGTGTGCGTGTGTGTGTGTATGCCAAAACCAAAACTTTTATGGTCCCAAGCATTTCACATCAGACATACTCAAGCTGTACACATATTGTCCCTTTTTTGAGACTAAAAAGCCTCCCCTTGGGTTATACTCGAGTGAGGGTCCTGGCAGGAAGGCATGGGACTGAAAGAAGACTTTTTTAAGCTCTGCACCTTCCCACTAGGACTCACCTCTCTGCACAGCAACCCAGGTGGGTTGCTGTGCAGAGAGCAGAGGCAAGCACATGGTGCACACCTCTCTCAGGATCCTCTCACCTTACAATTCAAAATATTCAGCATATATACTGAATGATTGATATATATATATATATATATATATATATATATATATATATATATAATTAAGTTCATTAAAATATAATTAAATTCATAATTATATCCTGAAGAGGAGGGAGGTGCGTGCTCCAGAGGCTTCAGCTGCAGCACTCCAAGCTTCCTTCTCCTTCCTTCCTTCTTTCCTTCCTTCTTTCCTTCCTTCCTTCCTGCCTTCCTTTCTTCCCTCCCTCATTCCCTACCTGCCTACCTTTGCCTCTATCTTCTCTGGACTGGCCATGTTTTCTGAAAGCTCGATCACCATCTCCCAAAGTGGTTACTATTAACTCAAGAATGGAAAATGGAATGTTGGTGGACAGGAGAAGAGACTTAAAGATGAGCTTAAAGCTAACCTTAAAAACTGTAGTATAGACACCAGTAACTGGAAAGCTCTGGAGGTCAGTAGTTACCAACAGTGCTATGGAATTCCAAGAGGCATGAATGTAGGATGAAAGGGAGAAATGTTTCAAGTGGAAGGCTGCTTCAAGCCTTGTTGGGACCACTTCCCATCTGGAAACTGATGTCCTCATTCAGAAAGAACATGCAGATTAAGAATAAGTCTGTACAGTCATCTATGGACCCACTGCCAAGACCCTACACTTTGAAAGCAATCATACTCAACCACAAGTGATAGCCTATGATGGTGATGCTTTACAAAATATCACATTCATACATTCAAGCACCAGTTTTGGAGCATAGGATTAGCAAATGATTTGGAAAATGGCATACATATTGCCTGTAAGTATCACCAAACATGTTTATGGATTGGAGACCCAGCAGATCAGATTATTATAGTCCCGAGAATTAATCCCAAAGACATGTGAGGATTTGTGTAGGATACAATTTCCATTCCTTATCCCCTAAAAGTAATGCCTAAACCCTGTTTGATTTCCTGGACTTCCATCAGACAAAGCTTAAAGCTCACATACACACACCTCTTACATTAAGAAATCTGCTCAACCTGAGTGGAGTATTTAGAGAAAGGAAGGCAAGGAGCATTCACTTTTCACTGGTTAAGAGCTGATTACCTGGTAGTTACCAGTCCCTCGCCCTTAACAAAGCTTGATTTTCTTCTCTTAATAGGGAGGTCAGTAAAAATAGAGGACTGGAGAAGCTTGAGTAAACACCTCTGACCCAATGAGAGTCTTTGAAATCCCTTTGGTTCTAGCAGTAATATTGTTTTAGCAAAGGGAAAGAGAAAAGGGGGAAGCAGGTCAGCACTTCAATTATGAATACAGCACATCTGACCTTGCCTGTCAATATTCCGACCTCCTGCTCTGCAGACAAAGAAAGAAGACAAAAACTCTGTAGGGAAGGGAAAACACCCCAGAGGCTCGGTTTGTCCAGTGGGATTCAGAGTGTAGCACTTTTGATTTGCTGTACTCTTGAGGGTATCTAAAAGCTGAAATGAGTGAGGCTGTAGTAAATCTCCCAAAAGGGAAAATAAAAACCTTTCAAAACAGAAAGATGAAAATCCCTCAATCTCATTGAGTTTTTCTGAGTTTCGCTTGCATTTTCATCCCATCCTTAGGAGATTGTGTGTTTCCTTCTTGAAACACACACATATTTTAATGTTTTACTATTTATTTGCTCATTTTTTATAATGAATACACCCTTTCTGCACTGAGGAAAGCCTGCTCCTATGTATTTTTCTTCCAGTTATATATATTTTAGGCATTCATATTGTTAAATATACATTGTGGCTGGTATTAGATGTGCTAATACATAACTGCCTTCAACCCATAGTTATTGAGCACCTCCCAGCCTGACTTTCCTAATTCTCACTTTCAGGGCAGAAACTACTGCAAATGACAGAGGTCCAGTTTCCCATTAATCAGGGCATAGTAGATTGATATTTCCTCCACTACCACTAGGGGAAATCTCAGTTGGAAGCAGGATCCCTGTTGCAATTCCTCCTGACACCAGAGGGCTCTGGAGGGAGTGGGTGGAAACATCACCTTTCTGCAACCTACGCTCCTTCTACAGTGATAATCTACATTATCTGCTTCGAACTGGATATTATGAGTCTACACTACCATATAATCCAGTTCAGAGCATATAATCTGGATTTTATATGACAGTGTAGAAGGGGGCCCAGGTAACAGGACAAAAGATCCCCATCACTCAGAGTGGCTGCTACCTGGTAAGTTAGGAGCCAGGAACTTTTGTGATCCTACATGTTCCCTATACTTTTGAATACAAAAGAACATTAATACAAATCAAATATATGACCATGGACACTCCTTAAATCTCCTTATTTGCAAATTATTATTTTTTAAAAATTTTCAAGTTTTTTCTCTGCTGTCAAGGATATACTGCTGAAGTCAAAAGAAAAACTTAGGTGAAGGTAGATTTGTTTATTAAGTGTACTGCAATATAAAAGTGTAGCTCTGGATTACACATTTGTAATTGCAATTATGAATCCCAGCCACTGTTTTATATTTTAAAAAGTGACACCAAGCTTCATTAGATGGCAGACTACTACATTAACATAAAAGTTCCAGAACTATCCCAGAAGGATGAAGGACCCTATGTAAGGGTGTGACATGAAGTAAATACAGAAGAAAGATAATTCACCTTCTTCTTTCTTTTCATTCAGAGAAGCTTCAGTGGAAAAGAGTCTTCAGTGAAGCAGAGACTGGAGCTGGACACAGGCCATTTTAATTAGAAGGGCTGTTAACAAGAATGAATTTAAAACATGGGACCAGCTTGGCCTAAGCATGGCTCAAGTGGGTAGCAGCAGTGAAGATGGTGTTGTTGGCCAATCCATTTTTTTATTTTCTAACTCTGCTAATCACCACAGCTTCTGATCTGCTTTTAGAAATGCATCATTCTTTTCACCATTATTTTAAACAAGATTTTATTAGAGAAACATGGATTCTGTGAGCACAATGAAATGGGAGTATTGGTTATGCCATATTCTTCTTCAGATCATCATAATAAGAGTGAATGGCCAAAGATAATTCAAGTACTCTTTTTGAGAATAATCTCCTTTCCTCTTACTAGTTGGGAAACAAAACCGCAACCCTGATGTGTTGAGCAAACATTCTTTTGGCCCATATACCTGGAGAATACTTTCCAGATATATGAAACCAAGGGTAAAAGGAAACACTATTGAATGAATGACTTCCATCAGAAATATACCACAGAATTATCCTGAAGGATCTAGAAAATGTTTAGAGAAAACATTTGTAGCCTTTGCCAAAGCCTCCAGCTTGACTCTATGGTCACCTTCTGATGGAAGCATACAATAGAAACATTTCAAGAACCCAGAAATTGCCTAGAGAGGCTATATTTTGCCAGCCATGAATGAAGTTGTGGATACTGGTCCAGTGGATACAGTAAATGTACTATGACCAAAATGTTCCTTGACAATTTCTAAGGAAGACTACTCTGTCTATCCTAATATGAGTGTGACAATGAATTTCCTGAGTTTCTCAGGTGAAAATTGTTATTTTGATCATTTGCAATCTTTTCTAGGATATAAAAAGGTTTGCTTAACATCAGGGCACACAGATCCTCGCTAAATTTATTCTCCAAGAAAGCAGTTTTCTTCTCATTGTGATGAAGTTTCAGAAAAGTGGGAAGTTGTCAAAAGTTATTCACAGTTTAGGATGTTTTCTGCATACAATACTCACATTGATTTTTTGCATAGAAAGCATCAATTTCTTCATAGAAACTGCTTTTTATGAAAAAAATAAAACAAGGAAAAATAGTCATGAACTGTAAAAATTCCTGTCAGACCAGGATTCACCTCTCCATTTTTGCCTATTTTTGAATATTCTTTCCACCTCAGTTGGTTGCTCAAATATTTCTTTTTGTTGTTTTTGTATGCCTTCCAATTTGTTTCCAACTCACGGCTGCTGAATGGTGAGTTTATCACAGGTCTTTCTAAAGCTAAGTGTCACTCATTGGGTTTTCATGCCTGAGCAATGATTGGAACCAGAGCCGGAGTCCTATTCTCAAACCACAATACTATGCCGGTTCTATGTTTTAACAACAAGATATTTTAGAGAATAGAGGTCTTTTATTCCTTTCCCACTTTCCACTAATTTAGCTGGAAAACTGAGCATAAAAGGAGAGCCAGTCAGCCTTTTCCCCAGCAGGATCAGACTTCTGTTAGACTGCTTAACAGCAATTTGCAAGGTTGATGGGGTTCCTATTATTATAAAAGTGTTGATGTAGCATGCTGGAAAACCAGAAGAAGCTCCTTGTCTAATTTACAAATATACCTATATCTGAAGGAGTCATGGAAGGTGTGCAGGTAATAGGCTAAACAAAGAAAAATCAAATCCAGTTGTTTTCTAAACTTATCTAAACTGGAAAACCAAAGGAGAATGGGGGTTCAATACATTTTTAGTTTTGGTACTTACGTATATATAGTTTATACATGAATTGAAATATTGATTTTTTTTCTATCTCACCTTATATCAGATCCCAAGACAATGTGTAAGTAAAAAATGCAAGTGAAAACAATTTCAATCAATAAAATAATATAAATTGACTCAATATATAATAGATTAGACACTATTTTGACAGAGGGACTGACTGATTAATTAATTGAATATCTTTCTCTCCTGAATGGGACCCAAGATGGCTCATACATGAAATAAAACAAGGTGAGTGTATGAATTTAAAATTAATAGCAATTATTATTATTATTATTATTATTATTAACTTTATTTGTACCCCGCTAGCATCTCCCAGAGGACTCGATGCGGCTTACACAGGCCGAAGCCTCAAACACAATACAATAGAGAATATAACATCACAACAACAAGGCAAATCAAACAATATGCAAATAACATAACACCGCAATACTAAGCAAATCAAAACAATAAGCAAAATAACAACAATGGCAGTACATCAGGACATTATTAAAAACTGGTTCGGCCGGCGCACTGGGGTACAAGGGTTAAAAGTGCTGAATGGCAGGAGGCACGTAGGGTTAAAAGTGCGATGTGCAGCGACAATTTGTTATGCTAAGGTGCTACTAGGACTTGGGGTGGGGATTCCTAGTCTGGGAAGGCACAACGGAACAGCCAAGTTTTTAAGTTCCTTCTGAAAACGGCTAGAGTGGGGGCCTGTCTGAGATCTTTTGGGAGGGCGTTCCAAAGTCGGGGGGCCGCCACAGAAAAGGCCCTGTCACGTGTCCCCACCAAATAAGATCAAATCAATAATAGTCACAGTCCATTCCAGATCTCTATGAGTCCAATCCCCAAGGGCTTCTCACCACTTCAGTAGAAAGATGAAGAAACCATTCTAGTCATCATCAACATCAACACCATCATCAATTTATTTTTACCCACTTCTCATGGTTCAAGATGGATTACAACATAGCTAAAAACACATAATCATTATATAATATACACATATTAAAGCATACTTCTACGAAATACATATATTAAAACACAGAGATCAATTATTAAAACAGAGAGAGTTTAAAATTCATGTTCAAAACGGACTGGGTAGGCTTTCAGATGTGTTTTAAATTCTGACAGCTCATTTAGCTGTCAATACTTTTCCAGCAGGTCATTCGATAATCTTGGGGCAGCCAGTGAAAAGATCCTCTGGGTGACAGTTGCCAGTCTAGATCTGGCAGGATGGAGTAGCTGCCCCCCAGGGAATCTAAGTGTTTGGGCCAGATTATATAGGAGACAGTGATCCTGTAGGCAACCTGGACCCAAATCATAAAGAGCTTTAAAGGTACAACACTTTGTACTTTGCCCTGAAACTAATTGGTAACCAGTGGAGTGACTTTAGGATAGGTGTAATATGCTCACTCCTGGAATTTCCTATAACCAATTTGGCTGCTGTATTTTGAACCAACACAGTATAGTATAATTTATATTATTCTCAAAATATAAGCCATACAAGAAGCTAGAAATCTGAGCCAGATGACAATGGGAAAAGGATGTTCAAAACATCAGAATATTCCAATCAACTAGATAATATAGTAACCATAGAGTGGTCTTGTTTAGACACAAATCTGAAATCCGACACTGGAACTTTAAAAAATAGCTTTTTTTCCCCTCAAGTCCATCATGCCTTTCATGAAAAATGGATACAGAATTATAACATACATTTATATTGTGGTGGCATCCCACCAAACATACAATGTTCCATTAACAAGAAAAGGTAGAATGAAATAGGCTACAGTCAGATTGAGAGTAAAGGAAAATATGTGGAGGTATTTTCTTAAAGTCATCCTGAAAGAAAATGTATTTGTATCCAAGAAGGAAAGATCATGGATGTGTCACTTTGCTACATTCAGACTGTTTTCTGCATTTTATTATCAACATTTAATTCTATTGCCAGTGGCAATAGAAATATAAAGGACAAGGCAGAAAAGTAATTATGGAGTGGAAGTGTTGTCCAATAATTTAATGTCTGTCTTTGCCAACATCAACATTAATGAGATAGAGACACTTGTGATCACACATGCAAATCTGGATGGTGAATAAAACTTTCTACAAAGTTTTGCTTCCATATTTTGAAGGCACAGCATGAGGTTGATCTTGGCCAACAGTTCAATTATTTGTTGAGGACAGTGCTGTCAAGAACCACAAATGACATATTCCCTTCAGTATTAGATGCTGAAGGTCTCTGGATACCCTTAGATGGGGAATTACAATGAGTGAGAACTGTTGCCATCATGTACTGCTGCCTTTAGAAAGCATATGGTTGAAGTCACTCAAATGGATGATAACCTTTTTAGGTCTACTTTTGCAGGAGTCCTATTATATTATTATACCACAGGCAAAGCAAAAATACGTATTTATCAAAGCTGTTTTTGTAACCTGTGTGCTCCCCACCCAGCCTTTATGTCCCTGAAGATGCCAACATATTTTATGAAAAATGATGCCCTTCTCCACCTGAAGGTGCAGTTGATTTGGATTAAAACAGTGATGACACACACATACACACACACAAACAAACAATTTCCCTTTAAAATTGTTTATGGAAGTAGCTCTTTGGTCATTTCTGGTTTAAATTTTTCAAAGCCCCCATATTTCTGGACCTTGGTGCAACCAGGAGGGTAATTCTGGGAACTTAAATTTGACTCCTAGAGGAAGATTAAAAAGAATGAAAATGAAACCTCATTTTAAGGGCTTACTCAAATAAGATTGATAGACTTAACTGTGAAGAGGAATGTGACACTTTCTTTCAGCTACCAACTATAGCTGAAGGCACCAAGGGTCCGCTTCGCACTTTAGCAATTTTCTTGGAGTAGATATTAATTCTAGGATCTAATGCTAGGTTTTTAACTGCATGTTGTATATATGATTTTTTTTTCTTAGCTCACATGTTCAATGTGGAGATTTTTGAAATATAAGAGCCTGCAAAGTGCCTAATGGATGTCTTTCTCCTCTTATTTTTTGGGGGATATGGGGGGATAACCAGTCACAAAATATAGAGCAAGCATTATTTCCTCAGTTAATAAAGTATGAATTGTGAAATAAGACTATCACACTGGTCCCTATACACTATAATAATAGGTAGGGCATTCATCTACGAGTCATTAAAATAGCATTTTGTTTTATGTCATATTTTATTAAAATGAACACATCAGATTAAGCCACTTCTCTTCTTGACCTTATGCTCAGATAATGCCTTGGAAAGTCTATATATGAGCAATTTGGATTGCAGCACTTGAACTTCATCCAATATCCGCCAAATTGAACTGTGCTAGTACATGACAGAGATTAAGTGAGCGGTCAATCAAATCTCCCAGTCTCCTCTAGGTCAGAGGTGTGAACCGCTTCGGATAAGTCCCTTGCCTGCCGAAATTACACTGCTTCAAGTGTCTTAAGCTCCAAAGTGACTTCATAAATCTAAGATGTTTCCTGGGATGTGATCAGTGTTGTTTGGGGGCTTCCATGTCAGCAGGACAGTGGATTTGCTATGGATTTTAATTCAGACTTTGATGCACCTACAAAAGTGGCTGAACTTCTCTTGGGAATAGAGTTCAGTCCCCTAGATGATTCCTTTAATGTTCAGATTAAAAACTGGAGCCAATCCACCACAATTGTCACAGAAGCTATCCACTACCACTGGTTACGCCTCACTACCTTCACCTTTTATCATTCTAACATGTTGTGGCTAGGAATGCTAGACATTGTAGTCTAAAGATCGTCAAAAAGACACACCATCAAGGAAGGCTGCTATAATAAATAAATAAATAAATAAATAAATAAATAAATATATGAGGGAGAATTGGTCCACATTTGATATCTTGGCAAATAAAGTGTCATGGCGAGGGGTGGCAGGTGGAGTCACTAAAGTTTTGTGGGTTTAAGAAGAGAGGAAATATTAATGTATATGCATCATGAATCTGGCTTGCATTTTTATATGCAAACAAAGCAGAACTGGCACGAGGCATTCAAAGCAACAATCACATTTATTGAATTTAATGAATTCTCCTTGGGTACAGTTTTATTCTCCTAGGGCAAAGTCAAATGTGATTGCTCATTACAGTTCCAAGCAGTGCACATGAATTTTGCAAAGAGGCTACTCCTGGTTTTTGTGCGTTTATTCTTTATAATTTTGCATTTTAATATTTCAATGAATAATGTTTCATTTAAGTAGCATATACTATCATAACTCAGTAAAACTTTGTTAACATACATGCTATTTGCTGCAGAAGCAGTGTGATATAAGTGTTTAATGATGGGACAACTCATTAAACATCCTGAAATGTAAAGCAACTTGGTTCAAGTTGTGCCAACTTCTGATTTGGCTTAGAGTGTGGGTTTCTTCAGTGTGGATCTATTAATAAATAACACAGACTAAATAACATTATGGCCTGCATACATAAAATCCAATGAATTTAGTACAGTGTGGCCAATTCAGGATCTTCTCAGGGCCTTAGGTCCAGGTCAAAAGACCAACCAAATGCACCAACTACATTTGCTCACAGATTGCCATTCAAACATGCACCACTTAGCCAAACACTTGTCTGTTTGGAAATTAAAACAAAAAAAAACTTAATTAAAGAGGTTTTTCTCAATTCAAGGTGAATTAAGTTGTCTAGCTATTCTTCCATACTCAGACAGGTTAAGGAAATTTAATTTTACCTACTGTTTCTAACCAGAAGGTGGATACAAGTGGAGGGTGAGCCTGGATAGCACAAAGAAGGAAGCTACATAACTACATAGATCTCCTGGAAAGTCTTTGCAAGTTGCAACAACAAATTAATTGAGTCTTGCAAAATTTTAACAACCTGTTGCTTTTCCAACTGAGCTGGATATTTGCACATAGTATTTTTTTCTACTCCAGAGTTTAGATTCACCAAAACTGAAGGGTTTGCACCCTTGTCTCCTTCCTGGAAATGACTCATGAAAACTGGAAACTCAGAACCAGACTTTGAAATTTAAGTACCTTAGTTCAGGATCAGTTTGCATCATAAATTTGCAAATAATATCTGGAATTGCAAAAACTCATAATTTGAATTTTACATATAATTGCAGGATATATTCAAATGGAATGGCTGTGAATAGCTATCTAGTATGACACAGAGAATAATTACATGTTCTTGATCAGTATGGACAGGAAACGAGCTTTCACTCCCCCTTTTGTGTTTGTGTGAGACCAGCTAAATATATGTTCTATGGCCACATCTACACAGGCATTAAAATCTGGCTTGAAGGTGGCTCGAGGTCAAGATGTCCAGAAAACTTCCTCCCTCCCCAATGCAAGCTGAAGAGCAAATCTAGCCAGAAACAGCACTATTAAAAAAAACCTCACCAGAAATTCCAAATCAAGCCATGAAATCTGCTGAATTCCTCCAGTGTATAAAAATCTACAACTGCAAGGAAGCAGGGGAGCGGAAGGTGATTTATTCTATATTTCTTTAAATTCTGCCACCAACGCGAGGTATGAGGTTTTACTATGAGATATGGCACATCAGACGCAGTATTGATGGAGATTAGACTGTTTCAACTAAAGATAACAGGTTTATTTGGTAAACAGCATATGGTTGCAAGTTGTAAACTTTCTTATTGAACTTTGAAGGATACTTGGTTTGAAACACTGTATCATTTACTCTTCCTGAGGTGAAGTTCTTTTTATTAAACAATGTTTCAATACAGGTATATCTCTCCTATTTGATCTGTCTTTGATGAAATGACTCAACAAGCTTATTCTTTAGCCTTAACCTAACTAAAGAAACTGGCTATGTTTCTCCTTACAGCCTGGTTATACTGAGAAACCTCCAGACTGCTTATTCAGGCTTCCCAAAGCCTCACTATTTTACTTCACCCTTCCTTTCACTCTCTCACTGTTCCCCATACAAACTCACTGCTTCCCAGAACACTAACCAACTCCCAACTGACACAAACTGTCCGTTGCTCCACTCTCTCCACTTGGCTCTTCCCACTTCTCCACCTGCTGCCAGCTTGACTTGGTCACCATGGCAACGCTGACTGAGGTTTTCTTTGAAATAGGCCGCTCCAATGTTACTGTAGCTAACCCCTATATATATATATATATATATATATATATATATACACACACACACACACACACACACACACACACACACAATTTAAAACCTGCAAAGTATTAATAACTTCTGCACAACAACCAAATGCCAAATAAGGATTTCTTGTGTAAACAGATGTAGAGAAGCAGTCAGAGTAAAAACCTCAGCTGAAATGTAAAGAAATGCCTCCTCTCCCCTTGTCCACAAGAAAACTCCATCATTCTCATGGAAACATTGGATTTTACTGCCTTGCCTTGCTGAGCTGTGAGGCAGGCACTGCTCGGAAGCTATTTGTAAAAAGAGGTAAGAGAGGAAGCAAAAAGAAAATAAATCATCCTGGGTTGCAATGGAACCAATTAATCTGGAAGAGAATGTGGATTAAGAAATTTGGGGGATCTGTGTGTACTGTCTTGCATTTTCCAGCTGGTTGATGTGGTACCTGTGTAGGAACTCTAGAGTGAATGGATCTTGATAATTTTCATCTTTCACAGACAAATATATTCTAGAGTTGAACTTGGTCCTCACCTTTGTGTTGAGAAAGAAGCCTTTGGTATGTTTTTTAAACATCTTTCACTCTTATTTTTACAGTATTAATATTATTCTTTTTCTTGTTTGTTCAGTATTGTTTATTTTTAATTAGTCCCTGTTTCTGTTGTTTTCCACCTGTCTGCTTGCTTAGTAATAGAGAGCCAATCAGAGATGTATTATTTAAGCATAGACCAATTGAATGGACAATGTTTTGACACAAATGAAAATGCGCTTTTTGGATATCTGTAAAACAATAAAAAATTGTGACTCCATTTTGGGGGTGCGGCAGTCTTTTCATGCCTAGAGTACAACTGCCATCATTTGCTTTTGCTGGCAGCAAATAAAGCTATCTTCAGAGGGATTGAAATCATTGGTGTGTCCTTCTGCAGCACCCTTCCGATCTAGAAGGAGGCTTCTGAAAATGTGCAAAGTGCATGCTCCTTCACTAGAAACAATTTTAAAACTAGGAAGTTTCTTAGATTAACTTATCTTTGATCTGGGGGTGTGCAGATAAATTATTTTAATGCAGTTTCCCCAGTCTTTACTGCCTAGATGAAATGCACACCAGATGCAGTTTGTGTTTTGAAATCTACATATTATGAAATAGACATGAACAACATTTCAAAAGAGTTCACAGAAAAAAAGCCAAATCTGCACAAAAACACATATGTCCATATCTTCAGAATAGAGGGAATGCATGCAAGCAATGAGTATAACTTTAAAATACACAGAAATGTTCACATTTGCAAAGAAGAAAGCCCAAGGGTATAGATTTTGGCCATCTTCCTTTTTAAAAAGCAACCACATTGAAGAAGGGACAGATCAGACATTAAAGCAAAAAAAAAAAACCTGAGACATCTGTGAAGGCAGACTTGGCAGATGTGCTCATGTACACTTAAGAACAATGAAAACAGCCCTTCAGTGGGATTTACGGACATGAACTTTTAGAAGTTGGTTCATTTGATTGTGTCTTTATAAGGCCTCCCCTAGAGCTACATACATTTATAAAGCTATATGAATATCAGTGATAAGAGAGGAAGAAAGAGTTTGGGTACATTGGAATTCTGTAAACAGAGTTAAAAGATCAAAGCAAAGAGATGTTTTATTTGGGGGCTTTTATTTCTTAACTTACAGGATTTATCAGAAGAATGTGAAGCAATGATAGCTGTAAGAAGTTCTTTACAAAAGATCAGATGGAATTGTATGTCACTCTCTGAGCCACAAGAAAGGACATGTATCAAAGATTAGAACTTTCTTTTACACCAGAGGAAATATGCTTGTTTGGGCTATCATGAGGCCACCTGCCTGAAGTAGAGAAAAAGATCTATATTCTCAGACGACAAAAATAGACATCTAAAATCAAAAACCACAAGGCAGTCTTCAAATGCTAGATTAGGAACCTTTTCAATGTTGTTTTTTTTTCTTTAATCAAGTTCTGAAAACTAATATCAGGATGTAGGTTGGAAATATCTGCATATGCAGATCTGTGTTTGTATGCAAATTGAGCATGCAATTTTAAGTTATGTCAATTACTTGATTCTTTGCCAAATAAAATAATACCTCTGATCGTTCACATATCTAGAGCCATATTTAAGAGCTGCCTATATGAATATTTTAGAAATGTTGTTGCTTCTGTCACTTTGGCAACTTGAAAAGAATGGATGGAAAGAAAGAATGTAAGTGTGAAATGCAACCATAAGTATTGTTTTAAGTTTTATTATCTTGACAATATGAGTTTTCAAATATTTTCCCACAGTAAGACAAGAAATTGGCATGGTCTGGTAGTATTACCCCCACTCCCCAAATCAAATCAGAAGATAAAGGGCAAAGAAGCACATATCCACTATTCAGAAAGGACTGATGGACACAGTTTAGAAACATCTTAAATTAATCAATTAAGCATGGGTAAATTGTCTTTGACAAAGAAAATAATGCTTCTGAACAGATTTATTTCTGTGCTGTTTCTCTAGAACCTGAGAAACAAATTAATTTGAGTTGTTCTCAGAATTCATTTCTTCCGTTTCATCCATTTCTTATGGTACCTTGAGTGCTTCATGAGCTCATAATGGTAAGGGCCTTCCTGGTACAAAAACCCACCTGACATGAAACCCCCAGCAAACAAAAAGACAACTCTTATTCCATGAAAACTACTCCTCAAGGGGTCATCACTCTTTCTTACCTGGAAGTGCGAAGCCTCCTTAAAATTCCTTAGAAAGAGTGCATGGCTGCTGGTGGAAGTGCACACCTGCCTGGAACTGAGCACCTCATCTCAAGTAAGAAACAGAGAACTTGCCTCCTTGCCTTGGAGAGTGCATGTGACATGCGTGCAGGTCCAGAAAGCAAGTGCACCTGCCAGTCCCTGCAGCCGAGTGCCTCCTCTAAAGTAAGAAACAGATAAGTTGCCCCCTAACAACAACAACAACTCTCTAGCTCAATCGTTTCATTGGAACTTATGTCACAAGTACCACCTGCCAGTAGTTAAGAACTGGTGGGATCATAAACCTGCAAATGTAGTGGAAAATGAACACGCAAAAATACTGTGGGACTTTCAGATCCAGACTGACAAAGTTTTGGAACACAATACACCAGATATCACAATTGTGGAAAAGAAAAAAAGTTTGGATTATTGATGTTGCCATACCGGGTGACAGTCGCAGGAAAAACAACAGGAAAAACTCAGCCGTTAACAGGACCTCAAAATCCAACTGCAAAGGCTCTGGCATAAACCAGTACAGGTGGTCCCAGTGGTCATCGACACACTGAGTGTCGTGCCAAAAGATCTCAGACGGCATTTGGAAACAATAAACATTGACAAAACCACGATCTATCAACTGCAAAAGGCCATCTTACTTGGATCTGCACGCATCATTCAAAAATACATTTAGAAATCCTAGATGCTTGGGAAGTCTTTGACTTGTTATTTTGTGATACGAAATCCAACATATAGTTTTTGTTTGCTGTGTCATGCTGTGGTTTTGTGTCAGTAAAATAATAATAATAATAATAATAATAATAATAATAAATCTTTATTTATATCCTGCTTTTCCCCTCACGGGACCCAAAGTGGCTTACAACATATTAAAATCAACAATCCAAATACATCGGCAATATGTATGAAACGTCATAAAATTATAATAATATATATTTACATTCTTAAATGAGCACCCAAATTTAAAAACGTGGCTGCTTGCACCTGAGCACCTCTCCTCCAGAGTAGAAACAATATGGAAGGGGAGCCTGGGAAATCTCTCCCCACCCCATAATGGGCTGATAGAAAATGGATCTTTTGGCACCTCAGAGTGAAAACTCGGGAGGCTCCCAAAACCCGGATTGGGGCCCCCACCGAAAGCCGGGACACTAAAGCGGTCAAGGTTTACCCTGAAAGCATAGCCCTAAAATTTATATTAAAATGGTGAAATGAACTCCATGGTAAGTATGTTTAATCATGTGACAACAGTAGGCATCTAAAATAGTTTGTGATTAGCATAAAGCTACTGCTGAGCTCCTAGTCATTGTATATATTTTTGCTGATATCAGGACACAGCTTCATGGCCAGCTAGGAGTAGTGGTAGTGTCAATACAGAGGAGGTGAGATGTGGGCTACCCCAGCAGAACACATGTGCTCCCATCCCAGGCCATCTTGACAATGACTCATATTTTGGAATGAATGTGTTGAAACTGGGACTGTTTCAGAACTGTTTTACCTTAAGGAAAACTACCTGGCATAGCTGAGTCCATAGTCCAACAATCCACATTTATTCCACATTGACTACTAGAATGTAATACACAATTTTAAAGCCAAGGCTGCCAGAAGGAATGAATAGAGTAAATAAAACTTCTTTTCCAACTTGCCATTTATGAGTTAAACAGAACACTCTGTTTTATTTTCAAATCATGTTTGGGAGTAATGGACAAAGTACTGATCTTGAGGATATGAACGCATCTTTCTTTCTGCATCATATCACAATAGTGCAACATGAGGGACTTCCTGTAACATGGTGTAATCCCTCTCTTGGCCAGCTGTCTGCTCTACCCAAGCATGCTCTTAGATGAACATGTAGGGAGAAAACAGCATACTTTGACAAAAACCAAATGCCTGAATGTCAGGTCTGTCTTTTGAACTGTAAATACACTATCATTTATGCATGAGATTGAAGTTTGGCATACTGAATGCCCACAAACCCACTCATACTGGTAATAGGGACTAGTTAAAAGTGGAGATGAGCTTTTTTTTAAAAAAATGTTACATCAATTTGAGTGAAATGCATTTTGAGCAAAATGCATCTTTTGTGGAGTTTTGTGCATCATTTTGGCTCTCCTAATAGAAAAAAACCCTGGTAATCTTACAAGGAATAGTTTGAGAACTCTGATGAGTTTCTGTTCTAGGCACGTAATGCTTTTTTCTCCTCACTGTGAGATAAGTATCAAAAGCTGTATTTCTTGAAAATTAACACAGTTTAGGAAAAAAGATAAGTTTCTTACACAATTAATAGTTTCCTGTGCATTTTGTACACTGAAAGATGTCTATTTAGAAAATGCTGGAAGTGGAGGGGAGGTTCTGCATGAAATGTATTTTCTGCACAAAACATACTTTTTTTTTTGCACAGAATAAATTTCTCCAGCAAAGGATCACCGCCTTGTCGGGGCGCTGGAGCTTGAGCACCTCAATGATGTCATGAGCGAAACCGTGAAGGGCCACCCAAGACGGGACGGTTGTGGCAGAGAGGTCAGACCAAGCGTGATCCCTGGGGAAGGCAATGGCAAACCACTCCAGTATCCTTGCCAAGAAAACTAAATGGACCAGTACAACCAGAGATATGTCGGTATGCCATTGGAAGATGGGACTCCCAGGTCGGAAGATGGCCAAAATGCTACTGGGGAGGAGCAGAGGATAAGTTCAACTAGCCCCAGATGTGATGACGCAGCTAGCTCAAAGCCGAAAGGAAGGCTAGCGGCCGACGGTACTGGAGGCGAACGACGAATCCGATGCTCTAAAGATCAACACACCATAGGAACCTGGAATGTAAGATCTATGAGCCAGGGCAAATTGGATGTTGTTATTGGTGAGATGTCAAGACTAAAGATAGACATTCTGGGGGTCAGCGAACTGAAATGGACTGGAATGGGCCACTTCACATCAGATGACCACCAGATCTACTACTGCGGACAAGAGGAACATCGAAGAAATGGAGTAGCCTTCATAATTAATAAGAAATTTGCTAAAGCGGTGCT
This sequence comes from Anolis sagrei, assembly GCF_037176765.1. Lineage (NCBI taxonomy): Eukaryota > Metazoa > Chordata > Lepidosauria > Squamata > Anolidae > Anolis > Anolis sagrei. Next base: position 224,305,415 of record NC_090021.1, on the reverse strand, counting down.
TGGATACAACCCAAAAAATGACAGAATGATCTCAATTCGAGTGCAAGGAAAGCCTTTCAACATCACAGTGATCCAAATATACGCCCCAACCACAGCTGCTGAAGAAGCAGAAGTAGATCAGTTCTATGAGGATCTGCAGGACCTACTGGATAATACACCAAAAAGAGACATTATTTTCATTACAGGAGACTGGAACGCCAAGGTGGGAAGTCAAATGACAACAGGGATCACAGGCAAGCATGGTCTGGGAGAACAAAATGAAGCGGGACGCAGGCTGATAGAATTCTGCCAGGAAAACTCGCTGTGTATAACGAATACTCTCTTCCAACAACCTAAAAGACGGCTTTATACATGGACCTCACCAGATGGTCAACACCGAAATCAGATTGACTACATCCTTTGCAGCCAAAGGTGGCGGACATCCATCCAGTCGGTGAAAACAAGACCTGGGGCTGACTGTAGCTCAGATCACGAACTTCTTATTGCCCAATTTAGAATAAAACTAAAGAGATCAGGGAAAATACACAGACCAGTTAGATATGATCTCACTAACATTCCTAGCGAATATACAGTGGAAGTGAAGAACAGATTTGAAGGACTAGATTTAGTAAACAGAGTCCCAGAAGAACTATGGACAGAAGTCCGTGACATTGTTCAGGAGGTGGCAACAAAGTACGTTCCAAAGAAAAAGAAAACCAAGAAGGCAAAATGGTTGTCTGCTGAGACACTGGAAGTAGCCCAAGAAAGGAGGAAAGCAAAAGGAAACAGTGAAAAAGGGAGATATGCCCAGTTAAATGCGCAATTCCAGAGGTTAGCCAGAAGAGATAAGGAACTATTTTTAAATAAGCAATGCATGGAAGTGGAAGAAGACAACAGAATAGGAAGGACAAGAGACCTCTTCCAGAAAATTAGAAACATTGGAGGTAAATTTCAGGCAAAAATTGGTATGATAAGAAACAAAGATGGCAGGGACCTAACAGAAGCTGAAGAGATCAAGAGAAGGTGGCGAGACTATACAGAAGATCTGTATAGGAAGGATAACAATATCGAGGATAGCTTTGACGGTGTGGTGAATGAATTAGAACCAGACATCCTGAGGAGTGAGGTTGAATGGGCCTTAAGAAGCATTGCTAACAACAAGGCAGCAGGAGACGATGGGATCCCAGCTGAACTGTTTAAAATCTTAAAAGATGATGCTGTCAAGGTGATGCATGCCATTTGCCAGCAAATATGGAAAACACAAGAATGGCCATCAGACTGGAAAAAATCAACTTATATCCCCATACCAAAAAAGGGAAATGCGAAAGACTGCTCCAACTTCCGTACAGTGGCCCTTATTTCTCATGCCAGTAAGGTAATGCTCAAGATCCTGCAAGGAAGACTCCAGCAATACATGGAGCGAGAGTTGCCAGATGTTCAAGCTGGGTTTAGAAAAGGCAGGGGAACGAGAGACCAGATTGCCAATATCCGCTGGATAATGGAGAAAGGCAGGGAGTTTCAGAAAAACATCTACTTCTGCTTCATTGACTATTCTAAAGCCTTTGACTGTGTGGATCATAATAAATTGTGGCAAGTTCTTGGTGGGATGGGCATCCCAAGCCACCTTGTCTCTCTCCTGAGGAATCTGTACAAGGACCAAGTAGCAACAGTCAGAACTGACCACGGAACAACAGACTGGTTCAAGATTGGGAAAGGCGTACGGCAAGGCTGCATACTCTCACCCAACCTTTTTAACTTGTATGCAGAACACATCATGCGATGTGCGGGGCTGGATGAATGCAAAGCTGGGGTGAAAATTGCTGGAAGAAACATTAACAACCTCAGATATGCAGATGACACCACTCTGATGGCCGAAAGCGAGGAGGAGCTGAGGAGCCTTCTAATCAAGGTGAAAGAAGAAAGCGCAAAAGCCGGGTTGCAGCTAAACATCAAAAAAACCAAGATTATGGCAACAAGAATGATTGACAACTGGAAAATAGAGGGAGAAACCGTGGAGGCCGTGACAGACTTTGTATTTCTAGGTGCAAAGATTACTGCAGATGCAGACTGTGGCCAGGAAATCAGAAGACGCTTACTTCTTGGGAGGAGAGCAATGTCCAGTCTCGATAAAATAGTGAAGAGTAGAGACATCAGACTGGCAACAAAGATCCGCCTAGTCAAAGCCATGGTATTCCCTGTAGTCACCTACGGATGTGAGAGCTGGACCTTAGGGAAGGCTGAGCGAAGGAAGATCGATGCTTTTGAGCTGTGGTGTTGGAGGAAAGTTCTGAGAGTGCCTTGGACTGCGAGAAGATCCAACCAGTCCATCCTCCAGGAAATAAAGCCCGACTGCTCACTGGAGGGAAAGATACTAGAGACAAAGCTGAAGTACTTTGGCCACATCATGAGGAGACAGGAAAGCCTAGAGAAGACAATTATGCTGGGGAAAGTGGAAGGCAAAAGGAAGAGGGGCCGACCAAGGGCAAGATGGATGGATGGCATCCTTGAAGTGACTGGACTGACCTTGAGGGAGCTGGGGGTGGTAACGGCCGACAGGGAGCTCTGGCGTAGGCTGGTCCATGAGGTCACGAAGAGTCGGAGACGACTGAACGAATGAACAACAACAACAACAAATTTCAAACAATGAAGATTGTCAGCTGTCTAGGCCTCTGCTTGTCAGAATTTCAAGATATTCAATAAACTTGTTTTTGAGCTTTACAGAAGAGTCAGCCTCACAAGGTCAAAATGTAAGAACATTTTAATAATAATAAGGTACTTATCACTCGCCTTTTCTTTTGGCTTGAGGTGGGGCCAACACAATTAAAATAAAATCACATATTAAAACACTGTTAAGATGCAACCATAAAAGCATATATTAAAAGAAACATAGAATGAGATTTAGAAGTAATATTTAAAACGAACCAGGTACTGTGTGCCTGTTGGAAGAGCTAGATCTTTTGCTATCTTTTAAATTCTTTCCATCTCGGTTGATTGCTCATTGTTTCTTTTAGTTTTGCGTGCCTTCCAACTTGTTTCCAACTTATGGCTGCTGAAGGGTGAGTTTACCAGTTTTTTTTCTGAAGCTAAATGTCACCCATTGGGTTTCATGCCTGAGCAAAGATTGGAACCAGAGCCATAGTACAATTCTCAAACCACAACACATGCTGGTTCTCTTTCCTATAAACCCCAAAATGTTTTAAGAACAAGATATTTTAAAGACTCCTTCTTGTTTTAAAATGAATAAATGTAAAAAAGCAGAGAAAGTGTGTGAGGATAGCTTATTTTGTTCTCTCACCCCTTTCCCCCAATTTAGCTAGAAAACTAAACATTAGGGTTGCACATTCCAACTGAAAAGTGATCTGTTTTCATTATCCAAATTTTGGTGGACCCTTGGATCCCTTTTTGTTAACATCCCAAAAACAGGCAGTTTTCGAAAAGCCAGTTTTGGTCTACAGCCAAAAATGCATAAAGTTCCATACATTTGTGGCAATGGAGGAGGGGGAAGTTTCCCATGCTCCCCTTCCCATCATTTTTAGGGCAATGAGGATGAAAATGGCTACAATATATGAATGTAGCCCCCCCCCCCCAAGTTTCATAATGTTTGGGTCATCCCCTGATTTTTAGAAAATTTACTTTCTAGAAATAAAATGTCCTTTTAAAAATTCCTAAAAAGGTATTCTCACTGGCCGCATCCTGTAACTTCTCCAGCAGAAAGGAGTGAATTATTCTCTTAAAGAAGGGCACAGTTTGAATCCCAGTGTTGTGTTGCATCCCCAGAGTTTTTGGAACTTCTATTCTCCTCCTCATCCCCCACCCCCACCCCTTTTTTATTGGACGGCAAAGGACTCAACACCACCTCTCCTCACCATCTCTCAACAGCTTCAGGTTTGAAAAATGGCAGGTTTCAAGTTAGGCAGTTCTCCATACCCAAACAAGGGTAAATTAGCAGTTTGTAGTTGCTGCCAGCCACAGACAGAAAAAGCTGCATACATGTTGTGCAATGATGCTTGGAATTGCCCCAGTTTACAATTTTACAGTTGTGGTTGGCATGATTTTAATAGAAATTATAATATTGATATTTTTTAACTCTAATTTTAAATTTTAACTTAACTGTATTTAATTGACTGTTGTCTAAAGCCATCAAATAGTTGTCATTTGTAAAGCTGTCTTGAGTTCCCTTTGTGGTAGAGAAAGGCGGGATAGAGTAAATAAATAAATAGTATAAACTCAAAGTGTTCAGGAAGAGTCTTAATTATTCTCCTCTTCCCCCTGTTTCAGTGCTTTCAAAATTTGGCTCTTTTCCATCCACTTTCCCCCTCATCCCTTGGGTTATTTCATTACCACAAGCTGAGTTCAAAATGCAAAAAGTAGATTGTATTTAACTTAGTTGACTGAAAGAAGAGGAGAGATGGAATCTTTGCCTCCCCAGAACATTCAAACAAAAGAAAATTTTCATATTCTCTTCTAGATTATGTGTTCTTTATCATGAATAACTTTTGCCCCTGATGTGGCTTGGCCACATGTGTCTCAGTTTTCATTGGAAGAATGTTGGAAGTTATGGAAAAGTGATATCATCCTGGGCTGACAGAGAACTTCATGGCATTTAAAGGAATGTCTTTACTGTGCTGATAGTGCACAGTCATCTATTACTTCTCTGTGCTCTATTATCCCATCATCTCTGAATGATTTTATAGGTGTACACCACAGATCAGGAAGGTTAAAGTCAAGTCACAGCAATTCAGTATGAATAGTAGGGTTGAAATCCATTCTCTGTATGTCCATTTAAAAAAAAATGAGCACAGGTTAAATTAAACCCAGGTATGTGCATTGCTGTTGCAGCTATTATCAATTTGACTTTGATTCTTGGAATGCCATGAATAAGAGCCTACCAAGTCACCCTGCCATGAGACATCTTGCTCAGATCTTGCACGCTCATCACTGTGGTTTACTTAACTTATTTTATTCATCTTCAGTGTGATTTTCCTCTTTTCCTACTTCCTTCCACCTTGCTAAACATTAAACAGCATGTTATGCATTTTTATGGTATGTCCAAGCTACAAAAAAATCATTTTAGTCATCTTTGCCTCCAGGGATTGCTCAGGACTGATTTGTTCTAAGATCCATTTACTTCTCAGATCTTGAAGGACAGGTCTCTTGTTATACTTTTTTGTTGGCATCTTCTATTTCTCTGGATTGACTACTTTTGTTGTTCTTTTTGTTTCTGCACACAAGTCACTGAACAGTTGCATTCAGGGTCCTGCGTCAGAATCTGAAAGGTTTCGGAAATAAAACATTCTCACAATGAAGATCACTGAAAGCCAAGTCTTTCTTTCCTTCTTATGAGATTTCAATAAAGCCAGTTCTACCAACCATTCTACACCCCCCCCCCCCACCCCAATTCGTTTCTTTTCCAGTTCTCAAAATAAGCATGAGCTAATGGCTCTTATCTCTGTGGTGCTCTTCCTTCCTTTTTTGTTCACTCCCCCACCTTGGTTTTCCATGTCAGGATGACTGTTTCAGTAGATTCCCACAGCTGGACCTAGCTTTCTGACATTCTGACCTTATTTTATCCTATTTACACCAGCCAGTATATACATTGTGACCTGTCCCTGTTTTAATCCCATATATTTTTTCTAGTCTTGAATGCACAACTAAGAACTGTTAGTTTGACAGATGTCCTGGAGATGTAAACAACTATAATGTGAAATAAATATTGCCTTCATGTTTGGACATTTTCTGGAAATATGCCAGAGGTACTATCAGAATGAGCACCCAAATTTAAAAATGTACTAACCAGCTGTTGTGGGGATTCAGAAGCTCTTCCTGAAAACTCTTGCAAAACAGAATAAAAAGAAATTATGATAGAAACCATACCAAAAAAATACATCACCTAAATAAAATGTAGCATTTGCCTTTTATATGGAGCACATGAGTGGCTGAATTTAGACTGACTGTTTGGGATGCATCCTTAACAGATTTGTACTGAAATGGGAAGTATTGAGGGTGTGTGTGTGTGTGTGTGTGTATGTGTGTGTGTGTGTGTGTGTGTGTGTGTATGTGTGTATATATATATATATATATATATATATATATATATATATATATATATAATTGCATCACCTATGCCTGAAGAGGACATTCAATACAAACCTAGTAAATGGCCAGCAATCAGAGAACCTACTGGCAGCCTGTGCAGTCCTTAAATAATCCTTGATTAAACATGCCAGCTGCAATCTCCCAAATCCCTAATTTAATCTAACCACACAAATTCAATACCAATTTTGGTCAATTTGGGGGAAATCAGTAAACAACTGAGCATGAACAAACATAAATGCATTGTGATGTACGCACAGAGGTGGTGAACTGGCTTTCAGTGAACAAACACAGAATCCAAATAAACACATCACCCCATTGCCACTTCTGCTCATGTTGTCTGTTACATCCCAAGTGACAAAGCCAGGTGAAGCACACTGAAGTAGTTGAAGAGGAATTCATTGAGTAAAAATGCATGCCTATATTTTAATATTTTGACCTAGAATTAGAACTTCAAACTAGGACTTCAGAATACAGCTTGCACACATACATGCAAGCAAACAAGTTAGCAGGATTTGATTTATAACAGAACCAGTTAGTAACTCTTCCTCCCCTCTCCTACCATCCTTGTCCAAGTAAATAGAACAAAAACACAAAAGGACAAAATATATCCTGACTTTTGGTCCATGTAAATAGTTGAGCTGATTCCGAGACAGAACTTGCAACAATTGTTTTCACTGCCACTCAATATTTCCTGGACTTGGGTGGCCTAGGGACATGTAATGGCACATATTGTCTCCTCCCATTCTTAATGTCACTGGAGTCAAAACATGTGAATTGTCATAAATTCTCATAAATCTAATATTTACACTTATTTACAGCATACAGAGGATCATGCCTAATATGGATGCTGTTTATGTGTTAAAAATGAGTAGGTCATGGGAGGGGTGGTGGTGGCAGCAACCACTATTTAGTATTTACATGGCCAAGCAGACAATTACAATTTTTTGATTGAGCATAGAAAGACCATGGACTGGGTGAATAAATTTATCCATTCCAGTGTCTCATTTTTATTTATTTATTTTCAATCTGAAGTTCTTTGCAAGAATTTGAGGATGACTCCTATTCATTTAGTATTAGGGGTGTGCAAAATGGCAGAAATTTGTTCTATTTTAATTTTTAATTTTGGGCTGTTCCCCCACTCCCCGGTTCCGTTTTTGGGAAGATTCAAGGAGATTGGGGGGCATTTAGATTCATAACTTGGGATCCAGATTCGGGCCATTCGCATTAATGGGGAAACTGGTGAGGCTCGTCCATCATTTTCCATCAATTTTTTTGGGGGGAGGGGCTTTAAGCTGCTGGTGCTGGAGTACACACACACAAACTGCAAGAAAGGTAGGTACTTAGGTAGGAACTAGTAGGTAGGTAGGTAGGTAGGTATGGCTGGCATTTCAAGTTTCAAAAGCAAAAAAAAGTCTTTTAAAATCCTAGTACTGTTTTTTGTTCATTCGTTCAGTCGTTTCCGACTCTTCGTGACCTCATGGACCAGCCCACGCCAGAGCTCCCTGTTGGCCGTCACCACCCCCAGCTTCTTCAAGGTCAATCCAGTCCCTTCAAGGATGCCATCCAACCAACTTGCCTTTGGTCAGCCCCTCTTCCTTTTTCCTTCCATTTTCCCCAGCATCATTGTCTTCTCTAAACTTTCCTGTATTCTCATTATGTGGCCAAAGTACTTCAGCTTTGCCTCTACTATCCTTCCCTCCAATGAGCAGTCGGGCTTGATTTCCTGAAGTATGGACTGGTTGGATCTTCTCGTGGTCCAAGGCACTCTCAAAATTTTCCTCCAACACCACAGTTCAAAAGCATTTATCTTCCTTCGCTCAGCCTTCTCTAAGGTCCAGCTCTCACATCCTTAGGTGACCATGGGGAATACCATTGCTTTGACTAGGCGGATTTTGTTGCCAGTGTGATGTCTCTACTCTTCACTATTTTGTCAAAATTGGAGATTGCTGTCCTCCCAAGAAGTAAGCGTCTCCTGATTTCCTGGCTGCAGTCTGCATCTGCACTAATATTTGCACCTAGAAATACAAAGTCTGTCAAGGCCTCCAGGTTTTCTCCCTCTATTTCCCAGTTGTCAATCATTCTTGTTGCCATATTAGTGTTTTTTTAAAATGTTTAACGACAACCCAGCTTTTGCACTTACTTCTTTCACCTTGATTAGAAGGCTCCTCTGCTCCTCCTCACTTTTGGCCATCAAAGTGGTGTCATCTGCATATCTAAGGTTTCTTCCAGCAATTTTACCCCAGCCTTGCATTCGTCAAGCCCCACACATTGCATGTTGTGTTCTGCATACAAGTTGAATAGGTTGGGTGAGAGTATAAAACCCTACCGTATGCCTTTCCCAATCTTGAACCAGTCTGTTGTTCCATGGTCAGTTCTTACTGTTGCTGCTTGGTCCTTATACAGATTCCTCAGGAGAGAGATAAGGTGATTTAGTATGGCCATACCACCAAGAACTTGCCACAATTTATTATGATCCACACAGTCAAAGGCTTTAGAATAGTCAATAAAACAGAAATAGATGTTTTTCTGAAACTCCCTGCCTTTCTCCATCATTCAGTGGACATTGGCAATTTGGTCTTTTGTTCCTCTGCCTTTTCTAAACCCAGCTTGTACATCTGGCAACTCTCACTCCATGTATTGCTGGAGTCTTCCTTGCAGGATCTTGAGCATTACCTTTCTGGCATGAGAAATAAGGGCCACTGTACGGAAGTTTGAGCAGTCTTTAGCATTTCCCTTTTTCGGTATGGGGATATAAGTTGATTTTTTTCCAGTCTGATGGCCATTCTTGTGTTTTCCATATTTGTTGGCAATGGCATGCATCACCTTGACAGCATCCTCTTTCAAGATTTTAAACAGTTCAGCTGGGATCCCGTCATCTCCTGCTACCTTGTTGTTAGCAATGCTTCTTTAGGCCCATTCAACCTCACTCCTCAGGATGTCTGGTTCTAATTCACTCACCACACTGTCCAAACTATCCTCAATATTATTATCCTTCCTATACAGATCTTCTGTATAGTCTCGCCACTTTCTCTTGATCTCTTCAGCTTCTGTTAGGTCCCTGCCATATTTGTTTCTTCTCATGCCAATTTTTGCCTGAAATTTACCTCCAATGTTTCTAATTTTCTGGAAGAGATCTCTTGACCTTCCTATTCTGTTGTCCTCTTGCACTTCCATGCATTGCTTATTTAAAAATAGTTCCTTATCTTTTCTGGCTAATCTCTGGAATTGTCCATTCAATTGAGCATATCTCCCCTATCTCTGTTTCCTTTTGCTTTCCTCCATTCTTGGGCTATTTTCAGTGTCTCAGCAGATAACCATTCTGCCTTCTTGGTTTTCTTTTTCTTTGGGACGCACTTTGTTGCCACCTCCTGAGCAATGTCGCGGACTTCTGTCCATAGTTCTTCTGGGACTCTATTTACTAAATCTAGTCCTTTAAATCTGTTCTTCACTTCCACTGCATATTTGCTAGGAATGTTAGTGAGATCATATCTAACTGGTGTGTGTGTTTTCCCTGATCTCTTTAGTTTTATTCTAAATTGAGCAATAAGAAGTTCATGATCTGAACTGCAGTCAGCCCAGGTCTTGTTTTCACCGACTGGATGGATGTCCGCCACCTTTGACTGCAGAGGATGTAGTCAATCTGATTTTGGTGTTGACCGTCTGGTGGAGTCCATGTATAAAGCTGTCTTTTAGATTGTTGGAAGAGAATGTTTGTTATACACAACGAGTTTTCCTGGCAAAATTCTATCAGCCTGCATCCCGCTTCATTTTGTTGTCCCAGACCATGCTTGTCTGTGATCCCAGTTGTCATTTTACTTCCCATCTTGGCATTCCAGTCTCCTGTAATGAAAAGAATGTCTCTTTTTGGTGTATTATCCAGCAGGTGCTGCAGATCCTCATAGAACTGATCTACTTCTGCTTCTTCAGCAGCTGTGGTTGGGGTGTATATTTGGATCACTGTGATGTTGAAAGGCTTTCCTTGCACTCAAATTGAGATCATTCTGTCATTTTTTGGGTTGTATCCAAGCACAGCTTTAGTGACTTTCTTATTAATTATGAAGGCTACTCCATTTCTTGGGTGTTCCTCTTGTCCGCAGTAGTAGATCTGGTGGTCACCTTATGTGAAGTGGTCCATTCTGGTCCATTTCAGTTTGCTGACCCCCAGAATGTCTATCTTTAGTCTTAACATGTCACCAATAAGAACATCCAGTTTGCCCTGGTTCATAGATCTTACATTTCATGTTCCTATGGTGTGTTGATCTTTAGGGCATAGGATTCATCATTCACCTCCAGCACCGTCGACTGCTAGCCTTCCTTTTGGCTTTGAGATAGCTGCATCATCACATCTTGGGCTAGTTGAAGTTATCCTCTGCTCCTCCCCAGTAGCATTTTGGCCATCTTCTGACCTGGGAGTCCCATCTTCCAATGGCATACCGACATATCTCTGTTGTACTGGTCCATTTAGTTTTCTTGGCAAGTATACTGGGGTGGTTTGCCATTGCCTTCCCCAGGGATTGTGCTTGGTCTGACCTCTCTGCTGCAACCACACCGTCTTGAGTGGCCCTTCATGGTTTTGCTTGTGACATCATTGAGGTGTTCAAGCTCCAGTGCCATGACAAGGCAGTGATCCTTTGGTGGAGCCTTGTACTGTTAGCAGAGTAAAATAAAATAAACACACTCGAAATGCCCTTTCAACTCCCAGCCCACCTGCCCCAACGCATGCCCACCCATACTTCTCTAGTAGAATTTTGAAATTAAAAGTTGGAATAAGAAGAAAAGATAAGAATGATGTTGAAAGAAAAAGAATTTATTTAATTTTCAAAAAGCTAGCACTGGAGCTGTAAATCCTGAGTAACAGACAGCTGTACTGTACAGTGAAGAGAAGTGAATGGAACTACACGTTATCTCCCCAACACACCACCACACCATAAAATGGAGTCACTCCGTGCAGGCTATATATAGACCTGCTTGGCCAATAGCTGCATGATCCACTTTATTCTTCTGATTGACAATGACTAGGTTAACATGTGTGCAGCTGCTCTTGTCAATCATCACTATGCCAGTCCCTGTCCATGGGGCAGCAGAGTACTATTACCATGAAAAAGAAGTCTGAATCAACAAATCTTTCCTGAATTTAGCTGAAAGATTCAGCAGCTTATGTTTCATTCCAGTAAGGCTTTGCAGGGTCCTTCGCGGTTTGTATTTTGGCAGTTTGGCTACCAAATCACCAAAATTACCCAAAGCCTGAATCAACTTCTGGAACTTTTCACACTCCTATTTAGTATGGCTACTATTGGTCTCACTGAAGTTCAGGGTCACTATAAATTTGATGACTGCCTCTTATACTCCTTCATCTAAATTGCTCATAAAGATTCTAAAAAACAAATAAAAACTAATGTGTCCAGAATTGAACTCTGTGTGTTATTTTCATCATTACACATTCGTTTGCTAAAAAGTCATTGATGAAGAAGAATACAATCAAAAATACAATCAATATCAGCAACAGCAGATATACTCACAGTAACAGGTCCATAAATCAATCATCCATTTAACAGCAGCAGCATCCAGCCCACACATCAACAATTTGCTCAGAATATCAGAAACTCTTCTGAGAGATTCTCTGAAATCCAGGTATACTATATCAACACCATTCCTCTGATCTACCAGGCTAGTACATTGATCAAAAAATAGATATAAGGATGAAATATTATTGGACAGAGTAACTACACTAGCATAGGAGGCTATATAAACATGGTGGTAGTAGGGAGATGGAAATAAAAGTCTGGGTTAGTACTGAAAGTACAGCAGTGAAAACTACTTGTACTGAATCCTGAGCACTTAGGGAGTTAGTGAAATGGCTTTTTTTGGCAATAAAAGTAGTTTTCATTGTTGTTCAATGCTGCAAATATCTGCAAATGTCTTATACTATCATAATGGACCATTACACAATGGATTGAATGAATAAGTACTCCCATTTAACCAGCACACTCCCTTGGCCTGCAATTCTTTCCCCTCATGTTTTGATGATTTTTTGTCGGATCAAGCATATTTAATCTTGTAAATGTTGGAGACAGATTTAGGATTTGGTAGTTCCATATCCTTTCTTGTCATTTGCTAATTTTGCTTAATCTACTTCATGCAGTATTTTTTAAATTTTATTTATCATATTTCTACCCCACGTTTCTCACTCCAAAGGGGACTCAGAGTGACCTTACAGATAGGCAACAATTCAATGCCATATAAAACAAACAGTCACTTAAAATAAACAATTACATTAAAAACATAGATTTAAAACATGTTAGTATTACCACTTAAAAACCATGCAGTCCAAATTGTATTCCAGAGCCATTCTAGTTGTCGATTACACATATTCCATATCCATTTCTAGCACTGCATTACTTTACTGACCATCGGCTTGGTCCCACAGCCATGTCTTCTCTTTCTTCCTGAAGGCCAAGAGGGAGTGTGGTGATAGACATCCTATAGCATTGTTTTTCTTCTTGCTTTGAACACAGATAAAACCTTTTTGTATTGTTTTTCATTTCCCATAATTCTGAACTTCAGCATGCTCCTGACACTCTCCGTATATGATTACCTTGTTTTTGGTGATTCACTCTTTTTTATCTCCTATGACAGTAATGGCCAACCTTTTAGAGACCAAGTGCCAAAACTGAGTGGGGGGGGGGGGGCTACAGGAGGCAAGCAGCGTGGGGGGTGTGAGTGAGGGGGGTCAGCGGGGGGAGTGAGTGATCAGGGGGCAGGCAGGTGAGCAAGCAAGTGAAAAGGTAGGCAAGTGGGCGAGCGGGAGGCAGGCAAGTGAGCAAGCGGGAGGCAGGAGAGCAATCAGGGACAGGTTGGTGAGTGGGCAAACAAGCAAGGATTGGATGACAAGCAGGTAAACAAGCAGGTGGTGAATGGGTGAGTGAGCAGGGATGGGGTGGTGAGTGGGCAAATGAGCAGGGGGCATGATGGCAAGTGGGTGAGCAAACAAGGGATGGGTGAGCAGAGAGTGAGCAGGGGTGAGCAAGTGGGCATATGAGTGAGCAGGCAGGCAAGCAACGGAGCAAGCAAGTGGGGTGGGATGGTGAGCAGGTGAGCGAGCAGGGGGCAGGCAAGTGGCAAAGCAAGCAAGCAAGGTTGAGATGGCGAGTGGAGGGGGCTAGCGGCACACATGCCAAGAGATATATGAAGTATGATCTCACAGAATTATCCCTTGTATTGCCACACTGGTTTTCTTAGATGCACCCTGAGTGTTTTGTTTACTGGGAGTCATCTTCCTAACTGTCTTGTAGGACTATATTTTTGGGGAAAACAATTCTTCTCCATGTAATCATGCATGTAGATATATGTCCAAATGGAGAAAAATTAGGACATGGTGATATGAAACTGCAACTTTGTATTACCATGAATAGCTGGTTTTAAACTATTAACCTTGGGTCAGAAGGCATAATAGCCTTCTCGTGATTTATATCACAAGATACGATTATTAATAGAGTCTGCTGTAGCAGCTCAGAAGCAATCAATATCTTTCTGTAGAGTTCCAATAACTGCTTAGCTGAATGGTCAGCAAGTACATTTGTTGCCCCCCTCAATCACTTCACTTGTACTCTAAATTAAACTCAGTTAAAAGGCAAGATTAACTACTTCTCATTAAGGTGGCCACACAGGTCTCCCTGCAGTTCCTCCAACTCCAAGCAAAATCGAAAACATTCAATTAGTTAATTGCACAGTGTGTGGCAATGGAGATTAAAACAGAAGAGCCTAGCCTTCTCTTGAGTCCCCCCTTGTGATCATTCCAAGAGATGCAGGCTTCAGGGTTTTCTTTCTTTAAAAAAATGCAGGACATAGCTTATATATTTGAAGACGACATGGTTCAATCGATGTCTATAGGAATCTAATCCTCAGTTGGTTCACAAAATAAGCAGGCTGCAGTTCAAAGGCAAAGAAATTCCAGGATCTTTGTAGAATTGAATCCACAAGGGGTGGAAATGAACAGAAAAATCATTACATTAATTGATGCAACTTTAATGAAAGGAATTATAGTCCATTCAAAATCTAAAAAGGAAAGCGAACATAATAAACAAATTCTAGGGTGCTAAATATTGAGCAAATTGTTATTTTATGAAGGATGAAAATGTCTCTCTCTTTCCATCCTTTCTGGGTATTATGATAATTTAGATGGAAACCTATTAACTAATTGTGGGCTATTGTTCTTCCCTCCAAAAGAATTTCTAGTAGCACTCATAAAAATGCCATGGGACTATGCGACTGGTAAATTAGTTCTAACCAGAGCAGAGTAATTGAATCAAATGAGATCTCACAAATCAACTGTTATGAAAATTCCTTTGATTTAGTGGATCTGCTCTAGTTAATTGGATTAAAGTCTAAATTTGGATTGTAGCCTGATTTTGTTCTATGTCCCTGAAGTAATTTCATAAACTGAACTGAAAAGAATAAACATCTGTGGATTATGACCTAGGATTCACCTACCATTTAAACTCAGATATAAATTGACCTCATGCATAAATTGAGACCAAATTTTGAAGCCATGGAGAGGGGAAAGCAAGAGACCCTTTAGAGGAAATATCAAGAAGCTGTTGCGACTGCTATTTCAAAAAGGCAAGTAGTAGTGCCACAGCAGAGAGTAGAGGGGAGTTGGAACTTGACACTTAGCAGTTCGGGTTAGAATCTCTGTATATCCAACTATCTTAGTGCTGAAATAGGGTGCAACATGCAATTTGATACTATATGGTCTTTTCTTTTAGGTGAATAGCTGTTCCTTTTGCATTTGGCTGATGTGAATAGGTGAAACATTCATTTCAAATTGTTTTTCGGTTTTTGAAGAAATAGCTGAGTTTTTTAAAATATAAATGCAGGAAACTGAAACTGGTAGATTTCCTCATCTCTTCCCTTAAGCTTTTCTTTCTTAAAAACAACATAAGAACAATCTTGGTTTATGCATTAGTTCCTACCATAAGCTAAGGTGGTGGGGTTTTTTTTTTTTGAAGTGAAAACATACACTGAACTCAGGAATTGCCAAGCACTCATTGCTCATGAAGAATGAATGAACTATAAGCATGAGAAAATCTCTTCTCCCTGTGTCAGTGAGATATTATGAACAGAGAAAATGGCAATTAAATAACTAATTTAATTTCTAATGCTGTTATTAAACATGCATTTCAATGGATTGGGTTTAATTATTAACAATGGCTATGGAATGTGATTGGGGTTTTATGCTTTATTAATTTATTCCCTCTTAGGTTCTGCCTTCATCATTTGCAATCCGAATGGTATTGTGTAAATAACAGACTCACTCTTCCAAATTCACAAGGGTGTTACTAACCTTTATACCAACCATTATAATAACAGACATCTTCTGACAAAACTATTCATATTTTCCCAGGGTCTCCTGGGCATGAGCTTCAGAGGCAAATTTTCTTTTTGTTGCATAACTTGTCAGTTTCTATGAGGATATAATGCATCTTTTATTTCTGTAAAAGGATAATATTTCTCTATATACTTTACTCAAAACACCCCATCTTCATTTACTCTTAATGTTTTAACATTTCAAATATTATTTCATGATGCCAGTGAAATGATTTCAGCTAAGACAGTGGATAAGGTCAGTGCCCAGTGAGTTTCTGATAAATAACAATAACTTTTTCTTGTCCACCTCTCCTCGTGGCTTGAACTGGCTTAGTAAAACATAAGCAAACACATAATCAATTTAAAACACTCTGTAAAATATACATATTAAAACATACCTCCAAAAATCAGTTTAGCCAGGATAAAAAACAAGCACTCTGGGTTAAAGGCAAACTTGTAGAGGTTTATTACACTTTGACCAAAAGGGATGCAAATCCCAAGCCAACACTCAAAAATATACAAGCATAGCTCCACAGAAAATGCAAGACATTTTATACATTTCTGACAGCTATTCAGAAATGATTGGCTAAGAAATGGACTGGCTAAGATCCATGCAGAGATTGGATGGAAGTTTATTTGATGTCACAAAGAGGAGGAGGGGATCCCCAGGGCAGCATGAAGAACAGCTGATTATTGGTAGGTTAAGAAGTCCAATCTGTTACAGAGACACCCACATGGAGGGTGTGAAACTGAAGGAAATGATGGCATGGGTATGCAGATGATTGCTTGATTGATCTAAGTATTCAGTTCAGTGAAGACAAGGGTGGAAGACCTAGACAACAAAAGGTAATAATCCTGTGAGACCAGACACGTGGTTGCCCTTTCAGAAGGCTAATATATTCATATTTGCTTTAGCCTTTCCTTCCGTGAGACTATGAGCCCCCAGTCATTTCTAAGCAAGTAAACGGTTTGGACAATAGAGGTATTATGTGTTACACACACACACATATATATAAGAAAACTGGTTTTATTTGACCTGGTAGACTGATGGAGGGCCCATATTAATTGTTTTAGCAATCTCCGTTCCCATAAGCTTATGTGAATAGGGGCATTAGGAGAAGCAGATGTCTTCATAATATACTTGATACAGTTTTATACATTTAGCAATTGATACAGTACACAATGAATGCAAGTTACACAAGAAATATCATTTTATACATTTATTACAGGTTTTTTGGTTTAATATAGTTTATTATTTATTTATTTATTTACTACATTTATATACGACCCCTCTCAGCCCACAGACAACTAAGAGCGGTTTACAGTCAATATCAAAGACATAAAATACAATTTAAAAACAATCAATTTAAATATAAAACCAAGTAAAACAATCAATATCAATAAAAACATATATCAATTTGAGTCTCCTAGTTAAAAGCGTTATCCAAGTTTGGGGTGCAGTTGCTGCTGAGTTCCTTCCAAAGCCTCCAGCAGCTTCAATATTTTGAAACTTCAAAACAGCAGAAAATGTTTTTAAAATAAAGGAAAAAAATTGTATCACTTGTTTGGAGTCTCTCTGAGGGTCCAGATCAATTTGGGGAGAGGGGTGACATGGCTCAACAACACCAGGTGCCATTACCATGTTTGTGTGAGCAATCCCAAGGCCTAATGGAAGACTAAATTTTTGGGGTGTGTATGTGATTTCATGCTCCTTGAAGCTTATATCATGAATTACACAGGGTTCTCTTAGATAAAGAATATTCAGAAGTGCCTTTGCCAGTCCCTTCCTCTTAAATTTTGTCTTCATTATAAGCTTATACTTGCCTGCTCTAAACAAGATCTATTGTGTACAATGCAGCTTACAGACATCACACCTAGAAAAAAACACATCTGCAGACAAAAACAATTTCTATTAAACTTCCATTATTTATTTATTTTACTTGAGAAATGACACTCCTTTTGTTTTAACATAATCAGCCACTGAACATGAGAGTATTTTGTTATATTCTACTACAATAGTCTTGCCTGAGTGTTATCTTTTCTTTTCTTTCTTTTCCTCACACATCTACTAATTTGTAACTCACACTGAGCCCTATCTGTGCATGAAATCTCTAATCAGACAACTTGCTTTTTAAAAGATGAATGATGAAGACACATGCAGGCTGTCTCAGATGCTGCTTTAATTATAATTATTTGTTAGTGAGCATATTACTACTCTCACACCTTTTTGACACATGCTGTGGAATAATCCAGGCCGAACCTTACACTATGTCCATTTAATACTCCCGCTGATGATCTGAGGTGGGCAATCTTGACCTTTATCAGTCTTGTCATTCCAGTTAATTTAGGAGCATCGTTCTGCTGCAGTAATATTTGCAGAATTAGATTCTTTTTCTTATTTTAGGAAAACACAGGCAGAAGTAATAGAGGCAGAAGAAAAAACAAACCGGAAAGGAACCAAAGGCAAGGCTGATACAACCAGAACAAATGTGGTGGTAGCAACAACTAGTCACTCCTCCCTATAAATGGTTTAAGCAGGCAATACTGAAAGATATTGGGTAAAAGAGGTATGGGGCCATAAGAGGGAAGTTTCCAACACCAACACATATCACAAAATGCCTAAAGTGGAGGAGGGGTATATCGGATTTTGTCACCAGATTTTACGAATGATAAATAAAGCATGCTCTCATCACCTCATTATTTATTTTTACTGGTGTGTTTGCTGTAAGAATGCAATAAAGATTTCCCTTTTCTTCAAATATGCTACTATGATTATCAGGATCAATCAGTAGGCTGATTTGCTATTGTGACAGTACTGACAAGGGCAGGGCGAAATGGATCATTGAACAGTCAATAGGAAGGCAAGAGTGTAGACTAGCTCCTTGTTTACATTGTCATATGATATGGCTTGAAATTGCATTTATGGTGTGTAGATGGGACCTATGCTGGAATAGTGCAATTAAGTGGTGGTTCTACTACACTTAACTTCTGCTTACCTCATTATTGTGTAACCAACAATGTGTCTGTAAACTTGCTTGCTGTTTCTGCAATGCTAGGCCCTTTCTACACTGCCATATAAAATCCAGATTATCTGCTTTGAACTGGATTATATGTGGCAGTGTAAACTCAGATGATCCACTTCAAAGCAGATAATGTTGATTATCTGCTTTGATAATCTGGATTATATGGCAGTGTAGAAGGGGCCCAGTGAACCAAATTGTACATTGTAAACATTAATGAGAAGTAACATTGTGCAAGAATGTTAAACAGCAAAGAAAATGGCTACACTGGCTGAATTTCATGTAGACAACAAATACAGTTATTATGGCATGGTGAAAAACGTACAAGAGGATACATAAGCAAACTTTAGTTAATAGTTTTTGTTTAATGAAACATAGCAATTTTGGAGTGCCAAACACAAAACCCCTTGGAAGAACAAGGCTCAAATTGAGTTAGGATAACCTTTCATATTTGGGCCTAAATATCCTAAGGGTGCCAATTACCAAATAACATCAATTTTCTATAGTAATAGGTAACAACGGAGAAAGTTGGTCTGATCTTGGAAGCTAAACAACCCCTGGTTAGTACTTGAATGGTAGACCACTAATGAATACCAGGTACTGTCGGTGTTCTGCAGATATTATGTGACAGTATTGTTTTTTTATCCAGTCAGACTCCAAAAGGGAGCCTAGACAAAGAAGGATAGTCCATTTTACAGGGGGGGGGGGGGGGGCGGAGTTGAAGGAGGAAAACCATTTTCCACATTTCACTGCTTATTCAAACACACACACACAAACAATTGTTGTTTCAATGACTGTGGCATGGGTGGGAAGAATAAGAGGAAAATGGGGGTTGAGCTCCTCCCAGATAATGGAACAGTGCCCATGTGCCTTTTGAAATTGATCATGGAACATTTGTGGTATATGAAATTAGTTTTAGGTTTATGTTAAATATTAAGGGCTTGCTTATACTTGCACTTTAATACAAATCGTCTTTACAACATCCACACTCTTCAGACAAATAATGTTGAAAGTTAACTTCTACTTAATATATAGTATTTGAGCCTTGTTAGTAATTAAGATACAATAACACATAGTATCCATGAGGTGACCCAGACTGAATCTACAGTGCCCTACATCTCAGGATCTGATCCCAGATTATCTACTTATTCCAGATTATTTGGCAGTGTAGACTTATATAATCTACTGCAGAGCAATGTAGAAGGACCCCCAGTTTCCTGCAATACCTCATGTTTTTGGAAAAGCCTTACTATGTACAGTGCAGGAGTACAAAAAGCTTTAACATTTAAGATTTGCTCAAGGTGGGGATAGACAATATATGCCCCTACAGATATTAATGCTCTACAATTCCTATTATACCTGATCACTGACCACAGTGGTTAGAACTTGTGGAAGTTGAAGTTCAGCAAGATCTAGAGGACTATAGACTTCTCACATATATCTTGAAACTATGTAGTGAATACAGAAACTGGGGACTTCCTTCAAATTCATGATATTGCATTCTATTATCCCTGCTTTCATAAATATCTCTATGGCTTTCAGAACAGCTGTAAAATTAGAAGTCTATATTTCTCTTGCACTACTGACAGAGATGCCTGGGTAATTTTAAAAAAGTCATTTGGTTTTTAAAAAAATTATGAATGGTCCCATTTAGGAAATTCATAAGGTTGTGGGTGAACTACAACTCACATCATGCCAGGATAGCCTCTTCAAATTTTATCAGTACTTAAAAGTGGTCATGTTGGGCATGGTGCGTGGGGGAGTGCCAGCTGCCACAATGTCCCTGCCCAGTAAGTCAGGCAGGACATTTATAGAATATAGCCTTACCTAAAGTTGCTAAATCATGACCAAAAGATCTTGCTCTGCCACCTCCCAGCACTCTCTCTCACACACACACACCAAAACTAAATTGCAGGCTAAAATCTACAAATCACCTGTTAGCTTATTAGTGCTATCCTTTTGTCAACAGAATACTGAAATTGTACATCTTGTAGCTTTTAGCTTGTAGCATGAAGCAATAGCTCCAACCTACATTTGATTATGTGTATGTCTTTTTTCAGTAATGTCATATATGACAAAATGAATGAATAGAATTAGAGTCAAGGAAGGAAAGTACAAAAATGATAATTTTGAAGAGACATGGACACTGGCTATTTCATATTGGAATGTCAGGTTCAGATACAGCCAATTATTTGCTAGGAGCCATTTGATATACACATAAATGTCTATATCTACATCTACTTCAGTCATTATTATTATTATTGCTGGGATTTGTCATCTAGCCATTCACTAGAACTTCTGGCTGAAAATCTTTTAAAAACCCTCCTTAAATTCCAAATTCCAGAATTCTATAGGATGTATCCATCACAAGTAAATCCTAGCAGTATAACTGTTTAGTGTAAAAGGACCTCAAACTGTAATCCAATTGTCTCCTAGAGAGCTAGGAGATCATTCAGGTACTATGAGACTGATTGGATACTCCCTTCAAGGTCAGAAAAAAGGTCTATTCTTGGAGAAGAAGATTCAAACACAGTCCTTTTTTTAAACCCTCTCCAACTTGTCTATATCTTTCTAAAAATTAGGCTCCTAGCCAGTTTTATCTGGAGTACTCTTCTATCTCCATGCTGTTTGTTCATCCTCTGATCTCTTCCTTTTCTTGTTCATTGGAGCTGCTTCTTGCGCTGGTTACCAGAATTCATCTCCTTTGCTTGTTCTCTCTGCTGTTACTAAATTATCCTTGGTAACAGATTTGTTTTGGTGAGTGTAGTGGGGGTTTTTTTTGGGGGGGGGGGGGAGGATACAATGCAGTTTTATGCTTTCATTTTATGCCAACTGAATCATTTTCCAAACTGACGCACAATTAATAATTATTTATTAAATTCTGATTCCTTACTTACATGTAGTTGTTGATGGTTTCTCTCTATTTCTGCCAGGTTCAAATTGCATCCATAAATCTATTCCGTTTCCTTTGTTTCAGATAATTGAAAACTCTTTGCCCAAATGCTACATATTTAGTCAAAGGTCTGAATTGTTAATACAGTGGCACCTCGACTTAAGAGCATCCAAATTGAAGTGTTTTGAGTTAAGAGTTGTCACACAGCCTGGGTTTCACTTTGCCTTAAGAGAAGCATTTTGAGTTAAGAGCTCGTGCCAGTGGGTGTGCTAGTGCTAGAGTAAAGGTCTTGAGGGCTTCAAGGGAGAAGCCCCAATGCCTCATGCCCCATGCCTTGTGCCTCATGCTCTTGTCCATTTTGGGAGACAGCTGTCTGCTTTGTTCTTGTTTGCTTTGGGAGATTGTCATCCATTTTGAACTTGTCCACTTTGAGGAATCCTAGGTTAGTTTATTTTGTGTGGTTTTTATTCCTTGCATATTAGGCTTCATGAAGAGAGAGAGGGAGAGAGAGCAAGAGAGGGAGGAAGGTTGGAATGAGTACAGTATAAAGAAAATGATGCTTCTATAGTCAGGGCCGTAGCCAGAAAAAAATTTCGGGGAGGGTTGAAAATTTGGGGGGGGGGTTAAAATTTTGGGGAGGGTTGAAATTTTTGGGGGTGGGTGGGGTTGAAACCTGCCTTCTAGCTCACGCTGAAGCAAAGAGCACAGCAGGGGGCAGAGCAACCTTCAATAGCCTGCAGCTCCACCCCTGTCAACCACCTCCACCATGTCTGGCCCCCAACTTGGTTGCTTCACTACATCGGCTATTGCTGCAAGTAATGACAGTGTGAATAAATTGTCAATATTTGTTTGAGATAGTGCTTACAGTTCTGGAGGGACTCTTAATTTTTTGCATCTCATAGACTTTGCATGGGGATTTGGTTAACCAGTTAAAATTCATGAGTAAACCAGGTTTTTTAAAAAAATCTGAAACATTTCGGGGGGGGGGTTGAACCCCTAAAACCACCCCCTCGCTACAGGCCTGTCTATAGTACCTCTTTGCTTTGGGCTACCTTGACACAAATTTGTGCTTCTACCATTTTAAAGGTGATCTTTCTTTTTATTGTTCCATGTGAATGTGCATTAATACATTATTTGTTGTTTATAAAGTACATTTTCTTATTTAAAAACATGTAACAAAAATTGGGGAGGGGTTCAGAATGGATTAATAACATTTTAATGCATTTCAATGGGCAAATTCACTTTGAGATACGAACATTTTGAGTTAAGAGCTCGGTCACAAAATGAAAAAAATCTTAAATCAAGGTATCATTTTACTAAGCTTATTTTTTCTATGGCATGTTATAGCAAACATGTTAAAAACCACATTTTGATAATATTTTTATTTTTGTTTTAATTTGAAAATACACTAGATTGCCATCTGGTATCAAATATTTCATTAGGGCAACTGGGAAAAATCAAATTAGATTTTTTAAATGAAGATTTAGTGTTATAGTGTAAAAATATGTTGCAGAGCATGGCATTGAAAGGAAGAGAAAGATAGAGGCATGAATCTCTGTATTCCTACATACATTTCACACTCTTTCTAGCATCTTCGCTATTTATATAAATCCATCAGCTTTCCAGTTATGTTACTGTTTAAACAGCAGCTGTCATCTGTGCTTCATATATATTTATTTTGTTTTGTTTTACCAAAGTTTAGGGGTAATTTAGTTAAATCTCCTGCTGTATTCAAAAGAAAAGTCCCAAAGTTATGCAGGTCTAGCATAAGGGATAATGATTGCCTTGTGCCTAATATTTACCTAGAAAGCCTCATTGTTAGCTTATCTCGTGGGTGTCTGGAAGAAGCATGGATTAGTTCCTATATTGGCTACTTGTAATCTCAAAGACATTTCTGGATAGAAATTTATGTGTTCAGCTGTATTATTGGATGGCAGACTGTGAGAGAGTAGAATCACCTAGTGATGCCGACATTCAGCTACCTGCCGAAGTAGCAGGCTGAAGTCCAGTGCCCAGCATGTCCCGCTAGGCTAACACTTGAGAACTAGACTAACATGCAAACTGAGTCTGAAGGCAACAGGAAAAGAGGTTTCTTATTTCAGGCCTGAAAGGATGTCACATACAGAGTCTGCGCTCAGAAAGATCAGATATAAAGCATGCAGTACAGTACAAGACATTTTATTCTCTTTGACAGCCATTCAAAATATCCGCATCCTCCCATGATTGGTCAGAAATCCAACCCAGTCAGGATCTGTGGCTTCATTGGCTAAGAAATAATCCTAATGTCAGAGGTTGTCAGAGTTTCCTTCATGGCAGGAAAAATGAAATTGTTGGTTTGAAGCCAGAGTCATTTGAAAGGTCTTCCCTGGAAAAGTGGTGAACAGGTAAAATGTGTTAATATGTAAAATAGTCCAAGAGAAATATGTGTGTTCTCGGGACAGCCTCTTTATTGTTGTTACTTTACTGATTGTCATTTTTTTATTATAAAACACCCTGAGGGCATTTGCCATTTGGGTTATATATTAAAGAAATAAGCTAGCAAGCAAACACAAGTGTCAACTGAAATAACAGAGGGTGTTTCATGCCTTACTAATCAAGTGGAGCCAGTCAACTAACTTTGCTAGTTTTGCTTTATCATTTTTCTTAATTTTGCTCCACTGCCTGAACAGAGTGGGTTGTATCTGACATGACCCATCTACAACTGAACACCAGCAGATGGAATTATCCTCTTATACAATGTCTTCTTGAAGCTTCAGGGAGGACATCTGCTTGTATAACATTATTTTTTACTCAGATTAGGCAAAGCTAGCTTATTTTAAGAAGATAAAGTAAGTCTGGCTACCAGAAGGTCTACCTTAACATAGGTGACTCTAGTGTGTATGTGTGTGTGCAGGGAAAGGGGGGAGGGGCAAAGCATTTTAGTCATCCAGTTATGTTTGAATCAAGTGCACATTATTGTAGCATGCTATTAAGAGCACCCCTTAAATCTTTTGTATTTTGATCTTTCTCTGATACATTTTCTTCTTCTAGTTCAGATATTCTGTATCAATGGATACTATAGTCCCCTGTGCTAGTATTAGTTATTTTGTATAATAGTCACCTGTTTCCATTGGCTTTACTTTGATATTTGTCCATGTCTTTGTCATTCATTCATTCCATTCCTCTTTGCTTTTCAAAGAATCAAAGCCACTTACCTTGATAATCCAAAGCATAGCAGGACAATTTCCATTAATATATTGCTAAAATCAATCAAATAATCAAATGGCAAAAGACCAGTAGAAGTACACACAATGCCAGATGAACTCATTCAACCAGAATTTCATAATGATGTGTTCTATAAAAGGCTCCAGGCATGAGACCAATTTTGTTAACTTAAAGCCCTGGCAGACTTGAGGTTGGAGATTAGATGTTTCATTGATTACCATATATTCTCATACAAGTCCATTTTGATGAAGCTATAGTAAGAGATCAATTCCTCCCTGAGATTCCCTGCATCTTATATTTCGATGCACTTTCTAATCCTATGAATCTTAGCCCCCTTTAGGCATCCAAAAAGAGACTTGTCTCTATGTGTCATGAAGCTCTTCACCAGTCCCTCCACACTGCATGTATTATAAAGAGGAGAGCTGTGCAAAATTTTGGATGGGGTTCATAAGTCATAATAAGTTTGGCAACATTCATATTTTCAACTCCACTTATGAACCCAAATTTGAGCCCCCCTGAACGCAACAGAATGAAACAGGCATCCCCCCAAATTCCGGAAATGTTCATAAGTATCGTTAGTATTCTGTTTGTTTTGCAAGCAAGATAATTCTTTCTGTAGTTGGGGTGATGGGGCTGAGCTGTGAGCAATTTGCTTTATTCTAGCCAAAGAGGACCCAGACAATCAAAAACATCCAGACTAGAAACTGAGGATATGGAGGGCCAGAAGGAAAATAAAGGCTCCCCTACAAAGCTCAGATGGTCTTTCCCAGCCAATCACAGGGCTTCTTTTCCTCTCCATTCTCCTCCCCTCTTGTGGTGCTATTCTGGACTTCAAGTGCCAGAAATTCTTGT
The DNA here is from genome assembly GCF_037176765.1 of Anolis sagrei. NCBI lineage: Eukaryota > Metazoa > Chordata > Lepidosauria > Squamata > Anolidae > Anolis > Anolis sagrei. The sequence continues at coordinate 224,280,005 of NC_090021.1, read as the reverse complement.
TGTGGTTTTTTTAAAATGATGATGATGATGATGATGACGATGATGATGATGATGATGTTATGGGTAAAAACTTTAAAATTTCCCAAAACTCAGTGGGTGAGCAAAACATTCTGAAACTTGGGGGGGGGGGGGCTTATGATAGTTACTGTATCCTACAAGTGTAGCAAGTTTTATCCTGACAGCCCTAAAAATGACAGAGAAATGAGCCCCAAAAGATTTCCCGTTTCCATCAATGGAACAAAACTAATGAAAAAAAACTTCCAAAATATGGATGTGAAATAAAACAGAGGCCATCCAAGTTTTGAAACAAAATTCAAAATGGATTTCTGCCATTTCACACCTCTAATAGAGAGTTCATTGAAGTGTTGCACATATATTTCAAATGTTTGTAGAAAACAGCTTGACAGCTTACTGTTGTACATAATTAGGTATCCATATAACTGAGAACATGATGGGTTCCAAATCACACATACTTCTGCAAACATTCATGAAATACAGGCAAACATCAGGGTACAATCAATATAACATGGACTAGTAAGGGACTATGCAGCCCTCACTGTCTTCTTGTGTGCACAGATAATTCCATTATAATTGCCTTAATGGGGTAATATCTCCTTATTTACTCTACAATTTTCTATAGATTTACCTGGGCATATGTTTCATGGAATCCAGTGAAGCTTATTGCAAAGTAGGATTCAATTGTCATGATCTTTAATCATGATAAACCCTTATTTGTATGAAACATGCAATGAACAACACTTGGAAATGTTACTTTTTGGACCACAACTTGTATGACTATGTTCATACTGGCTGTGATGGGATGTCTGGAAGTTCTGCTCTAAGAAGACTTTTCCAAATTTTGATAATCATCTGAAGAAACAAAATTCTCTCAGATTCCCTGGGGATGCTGCTATCAGGAGGATCAGCTTTAAAAAGTGTGTCACACTTTAAAAGACTAGGGTCAGTTGTTGTACCCTCATCTCTTCTAATGCTGTGTAAGCTTCAGGGGTTTAGGGCTTATTTCATAGAGTCCAGAACATCAAAAAATGTTTTGCAAATCAGTTTGGTCAACTGGATGATTTCTTTCCTATTTTCACTTTGTTTAGCATCAAATGTGAATACATTTAGTATCAAATGGGAATGCATATTTGTACATATGGTTTTTCTTCACTGTTGTCATAGTTATAAAACTAATGTCAGGTGGCATCACTGTGTGATTTACCAATCTCCCTCCCCCTGCACACATACAATCTGCCTTATTCTTTTCTTATTTCCTTAACTTCTATCTATTTCAAAATTTCCATCACAATGGGTACTGCCCAATTCAGGCATTAGCTAATTGGTAAGCATTTAACAGTTCCATATTCTCTGTGTCTTCACTGTCTCTTGCAGTAAAAAGTTGCCTTAGGAATTCAGGGAGCATTCTCAAAGTCCACATTTATTTACCATAGATGAAGGTCAAAAAGCACTTTGAATTTTACCAACCCATAACTCCCTAGAGTCACATGTGCATCATTGGCATACAGACTCACCAACATCTCTAGTAGATTCTTTGTTGAAATATTTTCCAAAGCAATGACATTTTCTCCTTCTTGATTGTAGTAAGTCATCACTTATATCTTGCAAGTTGTTGAACTGCATACACAGTACAACTTAAGGCACAAAATAAAATTCATGTGACAGAGTTTTAGATGCTTGAATCTTTTTTCCTGCTATCAACCAGCAATGAAAATGGAGTGAAATATTGCTATCAGGGACCTTTCATTTGTTCATTCTAGTCCTCAATGACCTCTTTAACAATAAAAACTGGATGGTATTTTTAACAGGCACTATAAAAAGAATTTGTTTGTGGTTCACAAAACTGTTCCAGGGAGACAAAACCTTTATCCCATTATTTTCTAGTCATCTGGATATTGAAGCCATAGCAGATGTTTTCTAAATGGCTTGTTTTCTTGTAGGAATAGAGTTAGAGAAAAGCAAAGAAATTTACACTCTCCAGGACCCTTTGTTACATCAGCTATAAATATACACAATACCATACGAACGATAGAAGTCTGAGTAGCCTAATAGTGTGAAATATATCAAATCATAACTCAGGCATGTTTTTAAAGGGCTTCAAGAGTGACGTGATAGCAAACCAGTAAAAAAAAGTCCAAATACATTTAAAAGCAGCACTTTACAAAACACATGTAGACATTTTAAAAGAACAACAAATAGGATTAAGGCTTCTGCTGTTGGGTGCTTTTAAGTCATTTCCAATTTAGGGCAAACCTATCATCTGCTTTTTTGGGAATATTTTGGGATAGAATGCTGTGCACTCTCCTGAGGCTGAGAGAATGTGATTTCACTTACCCAAGGTCACCCAAGACCCTTCTAAAACATTCTAAAATATGAGTGGAAATGGGTTAAAATAACCTGCTTCCACTAGCTTTCTAGTCCCCACCCCCAACCCAAAACCTGGGCTTTCCCTGCGGGGTTGGCTACATGCTATCCCAATTGAAATCAGGAAAGCATGAAGCCACTCTGAAGCCCCAAATGTTTCCCATAAATCTTGCTAAAAATGGGCCCAGGCAGCCATTAAGCCTGTGCTCGTGTCTTCCTGAGTGGAGGAAATGATGCCTGAGGAGATGGGTGAGGAAAATTTCTCTGCCTCTCCCCCCACCCTGCCTCTTCTCACACATTTCTACCACTCAGTAGGATGCGAGGAGAGGCTTAATGGCTGCCAGGAGCCCAAAAGTGTGAGATGGCTGTGTGGATTGATCCCTGGGAAACATGTGACACATCATGAGAGTAAATTCAAATTCTCAAATGTCTCTCAAATTCTCAAATGTCTTCAATAATTGCTTGAGAAAACTCACATTTTAATAACAGTTAATAAAAAAATCAGAATTTGTCCATGCCTTACACTAAAGAGAGTGAAATATTTTTTAAAGACAGTGATTTACTCTTACACATTTATTCTATTTCAACTTTCAGACTGGAGAAAAAAATCAATTCATTTTTCTTCAAGGTATTACCCCCAGTTCTGTATAGTTCTTTCAACACTGTCCTGCGCAATTGTTTAACATGATTGGAAAACTGATAAATCTTCCACAATCTCTGGAGGAATGATATGCTAACTGAATCATGGCAATACTGTCTTTCAAACAGTGTTGTAATCTTCAGATTTTAAGTCTTAAACAGGTATTCAACATTCTTTTTAAACTACTTATCTTTTGACCCTTTTGTGTACTGCAAAGCAAAATGTTTACTGATCCAATTTGATCCAATCACAATGTGCTTAATGTGATGCTAAATTCAAAGGAAGTTGAGATACTAAAATGGTATGATTTTTAAACTGCAATCCTATAACCACTTATCCATGAGTATGCTCCATTGGTCTATATCGGCAGCTCCACTGGCTGCCGATCTGCTACCGGGCTCAATTCAAGGTGCTGGCACTGGCCTATAAAGCCCTAAATGGTTCCGGCCCAAGATACCTAACTAACCGCCTCTCGGCCTATGAGCCCACGAGGACTTTGAGATCTTCCGGGGAGGCCCTGCTCTCGATCCCGCCTGCATCTCAAACACGGCTGGCGGGGACGAGAGATAGGGCCTTCTCGGTGGTGGCTCCTTGGCTGTGGAACACCCTTCCGGTAGACATCAGGTTAGCCCCCTCCCTGTTGATCTTCCGCAGGAAGCTGAAGACCTGGCTGTTTAAGAAGGCTTTTGAATAGATGTGCTATGACTGGTAACCTTGACCACAGGAATGGAACTACGGAAATGGTATCGGATTGTGAATTTGACGATGAGACGACTCGGAATGATCTTGTAGTAAGGATCGCGTTTTGATGATGTTTTGATGATGTTGATAATTATGTATTGTGGATTTTATTATATGTTTTTTTTTTGCACCTTTTCATGTTGTACACCGCAATGAGTCGCCAGTAGGCTGAGAATTGCAGTATATAAGCATAGTAAATAAATAAATAAATAAATAAATAAATAAATGGAAATTGTTTTCTTATATATATATATATATATATATATATATATATATATATAATTTCATGGCATCCTTGAAGTGACTGGATTGACCTTGAAAGAGCTGGGGGTGGTGACGGCTGACAGGGAGCTCTGGCATGGGCTGGTCCATGAGGTTATAAAGAGTCAGAAACGACTGAACGAATGAACAACAACAACAAGGATTTCACTTGTTTATGGAGAAAGAATATTTCTATTTAATGGTCACCCAGATGTTAAGTATTAATCAATGTATCAGAGCAAAACCTCAATAATCCAATATTTAATTTAAATATATTGACTCACTATAATGGGATAATGGCCACAAACTAAGATAAGTTGTGAATAAGTTTAACTAATAATAAGTAATGCACAGCAAAACCAATGGAATAATTTGTCCCAGCTAAATCCTATGTGACTCTGTAAGGACATGCATAAGAAGTTCCTCTTTACACATCATGTTGTATATATATCAAGATATTTCATGAGCAGAGTGGCAAAAATGTATGGATTACCTCAACCCAAATTTATTATTTATTCTAGTTGAACCTACTGGAAAGGTGAAGGTTTTTATGACTGTAAATCAAAAAATGGTCTAAGGGAAATATTTGAGTTCATGGATAATAAGTCTTTGTGTAATTAATAATCATATATCTGGAGAAAAAGAAATGTTCTAGCTGAAGAATTTCATAAGATGACAAAAAATATTGACAACATGCTTAGCTTGTGTTTATCAATAGCCCTATTCGGCTATTGATAAACACAGAGAGATATCAGAGAGATATATCAGAGAGATATATCATCCATCAACCAGCCTATCTAATTTAAAAGAAAAACATTTTCTCATATCTTTGTCTTAAGAATAATACTTTTAATTTCATTAAGGTATAATATATCATGTCCATATGTATTAAAGGTACTTTGATGGACCTACTGCTTTACATGATGTTCACAATCAACCTCATTTTCAGTTCCCTTATCATCTTTCATGAAGCAGGTTTCTGAAACACTGAGAAAAGAAAGCTTCAAAATCTATTTTGCCCCAAATTATAGTGGTCCAAGTGCACACGCTATGAGGGAAAAGATGCCACTATCATACTGCTGTCTCAAAAACTATCACCTGTACTCCCACTCCAGCCATTGCATCTCAGTTTTCAGGCTTGTCAAAGGATCAGTCTTTCTCTGTAATTTTAATGTAACACAAATACTGAGACGCAGGGCATCTATATACAAGTCACTTTTTAAAGTGATTGACTCCAATGCATTGTTAGCTGTTTTTTTTTTCTCTTGAGAGAAATACATTATGCTGCAACTTTGTGCTTTGTTTCTTTTTAGCAATCCTTTCCTCCCCCTCTGATTTCTTAATAGTGCCACTCAGTTTGCAGGAGCACTGTGCACTGTTTGCTTGAATAAACTACCACAAAGTGCTCAATGACCTGCAATTCCATAATGTTCAATTACTCCCTTGGACTGAATGACAAAAGAAAGGTGACTATTAATGACTCTAAAAGCATCAAATGAGATCAATAAACCATCAAAGCTTTGATCCCAGGGGACCTTTTAACATCCTTCTTTGCACACAGTTTCTTTTCAGAGGAGACGGTATTTGAAAATTAAATGCTCCATTTGTTAATGGCACTTTGGGCCCCTTCGTGTGCATTACCTAAGGGGTAATTAGCACTTATGCACCTTGGTAGGTTTGGGGAAATTGTGTTTGACAAGGTGGCTATGCAATATTTCCCCACCTATATACTGATAGAATCTACAACCTTTCAGTCTTGAGATCTTTTGCCATAAAAATATCCTGATAAGAAGTTACGGAAAAGAAAAGAAATGGCTAGGAACTGTTTCATAGATTAGATAGTTTAACCAAGGCTGAATGTACACTGCTCTATATTCCAGGATCGGAACCCAAATTATCTGTTTATCCCAGATTTTCTGGCCATGTAGACTCATATAATCCAGTTCAAAGTAGATAATCTTGGATCAGATCCTGGGATATAGGGCACTATTGTGCCAGCCTAGATCTATGGCCAGGTGAAGTGTTCTGTATCATCTTGCATCCGAGAGAAAAGAGAGACATGTGGGGAAAATCTGTCACCCTTTGCACAGCTCCCTCTGAGTAGTACTCTCCCCATCACATGAGGAAAGCATTGCTCACCCAACGATGCCCTGTTCTGGCTCCTTTTGAGTCAGCACAGCATGGGCTGTAGGTGGGGCTTCCTCAGGAAGTTACATGATGTTGGGTGATGTCTGGTGTGGGGTTCTGCCCATTAGATGGGGTGAAAGCATCCTAGGATGCTAAATTCCCCCCGTCCGATGAGGTTATAAGAGTCACTGGCTTCCCTTGGGAAAGACTTGGTCTGAATGTTTTTAACAGATTTTTTTTAATGTCAGGAGCAATTTTAGAAACTGCAAATCACTACTGGTGTGAGAGAATCGGCTGTCTGTAAGGATGTTGCCCAGGGGACTCCCAGATGTTTGATATTTTACTATCCTGTGGGAGGCTTCTCTCATGTCCCTAGATGAGAAGCTAGAGCTGAGACAAGAGCTCACCCCACTCCCCAGATTTGAACCGCCAACCTTTCAATCAAGAGTCCTGCCAGCAGAAGAATTCTACCCATTGTGCCACCAGGGGCTCCTAGTTAATAGACCTAACTAGTGTAGTTAGATCTATTAAATTCATTAAATGTACCTTTTCATGAAATTTATCTACATGTTGACCCATCATTCAGTTGTTAATTGGGTCTACTCGATTCGGACTAAGCAACAGGATTCCAACCATGGTGTGCATTACTACAAGAAACTAGGTTTTCATGGCAATATCTTTCAGGAAGTGGCTATGATCACTCTGCAGAAGATTATGTAAAGAGTTTCTTCATGTTTAAGATGAGGTCTGCAAAGTCCATCACCTAAGTATGGTGGAGTGGGTCTATAAATGGGTCTACCCTGCTACATGCCCAGAGTGCAAATCAGAGCATGGCAATATTTGCTATGTTCAGTTGGTGGGTGACATTGAGCTTAACAAATCTCAGTTTGTGTAGGTATGGTTGTGTGTGACAGATAAAAAAGTAAAATTAATAGGTTTGTATGTTTTGTTGTCCAAATTTTAAAGTTTGGCAAAGTTTTCTTTTCCATTTTTTTATGTTTTGGGAGGAATGTTGGAGGTAAAAAGTAAATTCCGACTTAGCAAATTTCCCATTTTGGATTACAGCTCTAAGCATTCAGTGGCCTATCCTGGGTATTGTATTCAAAACTTTTTCCAGTCTCTGGCAAAGATAGGAATGAGCTGATATATTTTAAAGGCAGAGAGATATCCAGTTAGCTTAAGTAACAGGGCTGAGTTAAAGACTATAGAAGAGAAAAGTATAGCTTGAATTGGTAAAAAAAAATTTCTAGGGCATTCACAAAAGTCATGAAGAATCTTTCTGTGGAACAATGTTAACCAAATAACACATGGGAGAAGGTTGCACATCAAAAAACCCCATGGGCAGCACAAAGCTAGAATATCAAGAAGAAGAATTCAAATGCTAGGTTTTTTTTTTCTCTTGACATGCTTACCTTTTCACAAAACAGGAAGTTTCTGAGGTCAAGGTGATTTTAAAAAGTGAAGTCCTACTGGTATCTAAGGAAAGAAGACTTGCCCTCCTGAACTCTTTGCTCCTTGGTATGAAAGTAAAGATTGTCTTTCAGATTCATAGCTCTTTGGTACCAATTCTTTTACCTGTGTTGATGACTGTTAACTTACTCTGTATTTGCAAGGTATTTCTCAGGACTCCAGTATGCCCCTGCACTTCTTCACACTTTCTTTGCAAACTGTTTTTTTTTAAAAAAAAAAATAATTAAACCAGAGTTTCCTATTATGACTGAAACAGGGAGTTCTGTTTAGATGTCTGTTTTAACCAGACTCTTTAACCATCAGGTCAAGATTTGGGTTAGTAAACTGAACTGACATGAAGGAAATGACCATTTTGTTTTACAAACCATCATTGAAGTTCTGAAGCTGGTTTGCAGGGTGAGAAGGTAAAGGTGGAGGAAAGGGGCAAAATGCATAGGTCTGAGGCTTAGAAAGGACACATGATTACTTTTGATATGACTGTCTCTCCACAACCCACATATCCTTTGGTCTCCAACCTATATATCACTTTGCTCTCTTAACATCCCAGATCCAGTGAACCTATGGGGCAGGATTATCAAAACTGCAATGGAGGAAGGTCTTCTATACAGAACTTGAGGAAATGTCACCTATCACTTCAGCTTCAGAGTCTGAGTGAAAGAGGGTCTACCCTAGCAAACCTTTTGTATCATTACCCCAATACCCCCATATGGGATGTATTGAGTATGGTGATCAGATCATGATATGAATAAATATAACAGTTTAAATAATGCACCAGTAAGGCCTTTTCGCGAACCACCATGAGACAGGGATGCTTAGCTTACTAACAAAAGGAGGTGATTGGTGTACAAATAACATCTCTTGAAAACTTGCAATGTTTTTTACAGAAATGTTGCAATATTTTATAGTGTCACTCAACTCAAACAATGAATTCACATGTAAGGGTATGGCATTTAATTTCATTCAGACTTTATGTACAGTTGGATGTGAAAACAAAGTCCTGTTAAGAGTTCAATAATGAATGGGTGAAAAGAAGGAATATACTAGCCCTCTATTAACATTTTCAACATCTGGAGAGTTGCAGTCTCCAAACAACTTGCAGCCAGTGGAGCTGGCATAACGGGGGGTTGGGGGGGGGGGTTGTGTGCTCCCTGTACATCCGTATAAATCTTTTCTTATATTAAGAAAATTCTACACCCTGTTATGCTATCTCCACTGGCTGCAAGTCTGCTACTGAGCACAATTCAAAGTACCAGATTTAGCCTATAAAGTCCTAAACAGTTCCAGCCCAGCTTACCTGTCGAAACGTATCTCCCTCCATGAACCATCTTGGAGATTAAGATTGTCTAGGGAGGCCCTGTTCTCAGTCCCACTTCATTCACAGGTGCAATTGGTGGAGATGAGAGACAGGGCCTTCTCAGTGGTGGCTCCTCAATTATGAAACTCCCTCCCCAGTGAGATCAGATCAGCCTCTTCTCTCCTGACCCTCAGGAAAAAAAACTCAAAATGTGGCTTTGGAGCCAAGCTTTTGACAAGTAGTTGGAGCATTGCAATATGTGACTACAAATCAATGTGATTGACAAATGGAATGGCCCTGGATTATGTTTTGGATGGCATGATTTTAACTGATGTTTTAATATTCATGTTTTAATAATTGGTTTTAATTGTAATTATTTATTTGATATGTGTATATGACATCAAATTGCTGCTTGTTGTAAGGCCGCCTTGATTCCCCTCTAGGGTTGAGAAAGGTGGAATATAAATATGGTAAATTAATAAATAAATTTAGTGTAAAATAATCTATTATGCAAAATTAAGATCAACTTTCAATGAAGAAGAACTGGAAAAGAATATATGAAGATATGAGACAAAGTGAGAAGATACAAGAAGACACAATCAATGGACTTAAAATTAAAATTGTTAGAATCCTCAATATTATATGAAATGTATGTTAAAGAGATAAATACTCAGTTGTAACGATGATAACTTTGTGAAATAACTTCCCATATCCCAACAATACTCACCTTTCTTTGTCTTCTTGTGACATATTAGATTTTTGGTAAAGATGTAGCTAATTAATAACAAAACTACTATCCCCTTTTCAAAATCTTTTTTCTCCTTCCCTTCCCCCCCCCCCCCCCCCCACTTTCCTAGTAAAAGTTCAATAAAATTATATTTTAAAAGATATCTCATTAAGTACAGATAATTCCAAGATCAAGATACAAAATAAATCCCTAAACTCACAAACATATTTGGACAGGAATGCTGTATGCGTTTAGGGGTGCATGTGTCAATTCAGTTCCCTTCTACACTGCCATGTAATCCAGTTCAAAGCAGATAATCTGGATTTTATATGGCAGTGTAGAAGGGGCCTAAGATGTGTTTACTTACTTCTTACAGTGTTTATTCTTTCAGCAGGATCTCATGCACTGTCTTTCCATTACCAAAAATTTAGAAGGATTATGAACTTTTAAAATAAATCACAGGTTTTGTTTGATTGTAAATGCATAGATTTCCTTGATTTATTGTATATACATTTCACAATCTGTTTCATTGTTAAAATAGTGGCCAGAATTTTGTCATTGTATTACATCAATAGTACATCACTTCAGTCTAGGCTGTGAGCTGCCTTGGGTCTCATAATTTTAAAAGAGAAGAATGTAAAGCACACACACAAATAAATATACCATCTTAAGTAACGTTTCAGAGCATTGCATGGACAGCACATGAAGAACAGCTGGGAAATCTCTTTTAAGAAGAAAAGACTGTCCTGAAAGCTCCTGGGCAGCTTGTCAGCTGCCAAGAGATTTCACTCTTGGGATAATTATCTTTGCAGTTTCTTACCTTGTCATCTTAGTGTCCACAGCTATTTTGCACCTGCAACACTATGGAGGAAGTTAAACTACATTTGAGTGATTGTATCTCATTGCTTTACTGGTTACATACAATTGCATAACCTAGTAGTAGGACCAGACATGGGCAAGTGAGCCAAATGAGTTTAAACTTTTACCCGTAAACTGTCTTGCAGTTAACACAGCAACAACACTTTTATGAGAACTTGCCTTTTTGGGAGGAAAATCAATTTTAAATAGTAGTTTTTTACCGTTTATGCATCAAGAAGCTTGACTATAGAAACACTGCAACATTTATAGTATTCTGCTGTTCTTCCACGTGAATAACTTCCACTCAGTAGCGAAAAGGATATTGGACTATTACCTAAATAAATCCTTCTGTCTGAAGTCTATAACTGCTCAGGTGTACAGAGATGCGTAATATATTGTACTGAAATCTGTTGACCCTCCTCTAGGCCTGGGTGGTTTCGTTTCGTTAATTCGTAATTCATTAATAATTCGTTAATTTTTCCAATTACAAAACGATAACAAACCATTCTGGAGCAATTATTTAAAAAAACGAATTTTTAAATACGTTTTGTAAATGCTTCATATTTCGTTATTGTATTCGTTTCGTTATTGTTCTGAGGTCGTTTCGTTATTATTTCCGCATGTCTGGGCCAGTTTTATGGTTTAATTAGTGAAAAAAAATTATAATATCACACCAACAGTCAAGAACAGAGGGAGAGGGAAGCTTCAGAAGTTTTTGGAGGTTTTTTAGCGTATTTCGCGGTCGCGTCCGGCATTAACGAATCGATTCGTTATTGTTTCAGAAATCGATTCGTTAATTTTTTACCATTTACGAAATTTCGTAAATATCGAACTTTTTAAAAGGAAAATTTTGTAATTATTTTAAATAACGAAACGCAAAAACCCCCAAAAAACGAATCGATTTTAGAAACAAATTTTTCCATTGTTACCCAGGCCTACCCTCCTCCTGTTTTTGATGGACAATATATGGAAGAAATTACATACAGTCCAATTTATTTGAACAGCCTTTTTCAATAGGCCTTTTTCAGGCCCTGTGGTGTTTGAATAAGTGAAAATGAAGTATTCATAAACTGGGGGCTACTAGGAAGAATGACACTGTGAATTCAAAGTTGTATGATAATCAGTATTTCAATAACAGGATTTGCTCTGTAAGCATTTCAGTCATAATTTGCCGTGCATTGTTCCACTGTGGTTTTACTGTAGAGACTTGATACCTTGAGTACAATACCTCCATTTCAATGCAGGGCTTATTATTCACAGAGGGTCTGGCCCTTTATCAGTGCAGCCCTCAGCACACACACACATACACACACACACACACACAAATATTCCCAGACATTAAATGTGAATAGATCAGGAAAATAATGTCAACTGTTTATATAATTAAGTCACTACAAGCTGTTGGAAGAAATACAACCGGCTTCTTGGATGCAAATCAGTGATTCATTAGCTAAAACATGTCTGTATGATAATAGTCTCTTTGTGCATGCTATGCAGATTAATGAGGGAAATCAGGGAAAATATATGCCACATACAAGCATTATTATTTATTTTGGACATAATGGCTTGAATCCACTGTTAGTCCCAACTAGAATGCACCTGTTGAATCAATAAGATTTGATGAAGTAATTCCTTATGTTCAGTTGCAAATATTGTATAAATATTATAGTGAGCATTTTATGAGCTGGCTGTGTTTTCTAGGAATGTGGATTGATAATTGGTGCTAGTAGGATGAAGAAAGAAGAAGCAGTGTACATTAAATCCCAAACTATCTCTTTCAAAAAAATTTAACCACCAACAGAGAAATGGACAAAGAGCAAAATAATCCACCCCTCACTGAAAAATGATGCGCAGATTTTCATGCCACAGTGGAAGTGAGAGCCATAAATCAAGGACGTCCAGCTCCAGGTAATTATTTGCTATTTTTTTCTCAAAGGAAACAAGTGATTTTAACAATTTTCTCCTTGCTGTGAGAAAGATTTTAAAAACTGCTGTTTTCGAACATTAGTCACAGTTCCAGACTTACCTGTGAAAAATTCACATCTGTAATTTTATGCAGAAAGCAACATTTTCCATGTAAAAAAATAACATGACTACATAGGAATTCTCATACCAAGAAATTGTTGTCTTTTGAACAAAACAACAATGTGCAAACTTTGCATAGAAAAAGTTCCAACCTGCAGTAATCCTTGTCACTTCTCTAGGATTCCCTAAACCCGAGAAAAAAACTTTTCCAGCCAATTTCCAAATTTTGAGAATTATTCCCAAGCCTATCTATATATTTTTTTTGTGATTTTGTTGTTTGCAAATTTGGTGATTTTTTTTTACTGTTCAAATAATCAAATCAGTCCATAGCAATTTAGAACAGTTCATGCACAATTCATACTGATTCAGGTTTGGCTTGAATGATTTTGATTTAGTTCAGCATGGGATTCAGGACAGCTAAACTCACACATATAACTCTTTAATACATGTATCAATGAACTGTCATAATAATTAAATTTGGGATAAGACCATATTTACACCCTCCAGTATAACACAAAATAGGTTAAACATATCTAAGTAGCAATTTTGAGTACTTACAGTCCCAGAAAGCCTCCTTTCTTGTGGAAATAAGAGATTTGTAATTTATCGTAGTACTACAGCTTTCTGGCAAAAAACCCACAGAAAAGCTACAAATCCCAGAATGCCATTGCATTGAGTCATGACACTCAATGTGCTTTCAAACTACTATAATTCTACATCGTATATTCAGCTATAGTATAAAGAACACTTTTCTAGGACTTGTCTCCTACCTCACTTCAACTGTAAAGTGATAGAGTGACAGGGAAGCAAAATTAAAGGGAAGCTCAAAGTCGTGGTCATTTAGTTCATGCTTTTATGGGCAATCAAATAGTGGCGGTTCCATTTCCAAACAACTCCTGTGTCCATCCTTGCAACATCTCTAGTTTTAAATAAACATGATTACATTTAAAGGGGCTAAAATACCTGGCTTATCCATTTCAAATATGCTAGGTGGAATGTGACCAGATTTGATCGATATATCAGGATTCACTATGGCAGCAAAGCCTAAACTTGTAACTTATGTTTCCACCCTGGACAGATCTGGACCTAGTTCAACCAAAGCAATTTATTGTTAATACAGATTCTTGTTTCCCCTTCCTTCTTTCCTTCCTCCCTGCCTGCCTGCCTTCCTTTGCTTACTGTAATGATTTTCAAGTTTTCCACCCCAATCTATTTTTTCTCTTTTTTAATAATTTGAATAATCATAAAATAATACACAAACAAACATTCCCTCTGGATTCTTAATCCCTTTCTGGAAGTAACTCAAGGGCTCTGTTTTTTTGTTTTGTTTTTTTGTTTGTTTGTTTGTTTGACTGTTTTAGTTCTGGATAAAAAAGAAAGGAAATGGACTTTTCGAGGCCTTAGAAGTACAGTTGATTCATGTTTGTTTCCTCCGAGCTTATAAGAAGAAAGCTTCCATCAAACTCATTTCCAGAATAATGCAGAGCATATCTTTAAAGAAAATGCATATTGCATTTTTTTCCATTTTTCAGAGGGATTTAATGAAAATCAGTCCCACACGTAGAGAGCAATGGGACACAGAGAGTTATGGATTTCAGTTTTCTTAGATGTTTGACAGGTTCCCCAGCTGTTCCCTTTATGTGATATAGCACTATGTGTTAAAAAGGATAAGATCAAACTGGTCAGCACCTCATGATCAAATGCCATTTTTAAAACTACATCTGGTATGTGTTTACCTTTTCTCAAGAAGTTATATTTAGGAAGGTCTTTCTGGAGAGAAGCAGCTTAGGGAGCTGTGTATGTTTAGCTTAAGGAAAAGAAGGTTAAGGGAACGTGATAGCAATGTTTAATATTTGAAAAGATGTCACATAAGAGATAGATATAGTTGTTTTCTGCTGCTCCAGAAAGGTGCATCTATCTACACTGTAGGGTGAATGCACTTTGAGACCACTTTACATGCCATAGCTCAGTGTTAGGAAATTCTAGGAATTGTTGGTGCCTCACCAAGCTACATCTCCCAGGGTCCCAAAGCATTGAGACATGGCAGTTAAAAGGTTTTCAAACTGCATGCATTCTACAATGTTGATGCATCTTAAGATACGGAGTAATTCAAATTGCAGGAAAAGAAATATCACCTGAATATTAGGAAAAAATTGCTGATGGTAAGAACTGTTCAGCAGTGGAATATGCTGTTGCCTTGGAGTGTAGTGGTGTCTCCTTCTTTGGAGGTTTTAAACAGAGGTTGAATGGCCATATATCAGGAGGGTTTTAACAGCATGGCATGAGGTTGGGCTGGATGGTCATTATGATGTCTTTCAGCTCTAGGCTTCTATGAAACCTGTTGGTATTTGTGGGCCTGGTGTTGAGTTGGATGCATAAACTCACTTATCACCAGAAATGGAAATAAAACAGCTAAAACCTTTATTTGATACAGCTGAGATATGTTAACATGGCATGAGGCACAGATACATATCTCCAACTTCTCACTGGGGAGGGAAACCATGGCATGATAGCTTGGAAGCCACATTGACTCACAGCCTCTCTGTGATCCCTGAAACCTGTGAATGATGTAGGTCCTTGACCTCCATCATTTTCCCAACTATGAGGAGATGTCATATAGAGGATCATATGAGAGAGTTGAAGACAGAACCTTTAAATGATAACTTGCAAAAAAAAAAAAACAACCTGTATGCTTACCAATGAATCTCTCCAGCTTTGTCTGCTTATAATTAATATTTCATGTCAAAACCATTGCACAGATAAAACAAGTATAAAACTGATAAACTACGAGGGAGCACAAGTGGCTAAACAACTCCAGAGCAAAAATGGGCAACAGCAACCACATTCTCCGTAGCTTTAAGTAATTCTTCCTCTGTGCATGAGGCAGGGCATTGTGGGCAAGCATACAGATGAGGAGTTGTTTGTTCCGCTCCACAGTCATACAAGGTGTCTTATCTGCTTGTCTGCTAACATTCTGGGAATGGCATATTTCCAGGAATATAACCTGGAGATGTGTGCTGATCTTTACAAATCAATAAGTAGTGGCAACACTTGTGGGTGTTGTGGGAGGGGGGGATTTCTGTATTACGTAGATAGCTTGAATGCCATAGCATTATAGTGAACCTCAAGATAACCTAACTGGATGGAAATCACAACAAAACAAACAAACTTTGTTCGATGGAGAAGATAAGGCTCAGTGACGGCTGCTTCTGCAGTCTCTCTATCTCTCCTTTTCTTTTCTTTTCTATGTAAGTGACTAAGCACATGATTATGTGACAAAAAGGTGACTTGTTTTCTTTGCAGCTTTTATACATCAGCATAATCCATCATGTGTAAAAATTAATCTTGCTTGACATACGCTTATTGGATATTTGTAAAAAGCTATGAATGTTAGTACACATTTTTCCTTTCAAATTAGACATTTCTATCAGTTTCACATATGGAAGTGTTGCCATTCCAGTGTAAGTTTGGGAAGGGCAAATTAGCTATATGTGAAGCAGCTCTTAGAGGGCATGCTGGATTGCTTTTCTTGGGCCAGGGATGCCTCTCTCAGGTTTTTATTTCCAATGTATAAGCAGGATCTAATATACAGCTCTACATATTGGGATGCGCTTAGCAACATTGGAAGAAGATGAAAAGTGATAACCTCCCAGGACAAGATGTGAAGTTAGGGCTTGGGAGAAGACAGATAGAATATTGGAATCTGACTCAAATGGGCAGAAAGCAAATTGGGTGTACTACAGAATGAAATTGTAGGCCTCTATTGTCCTTGAAGGCATACAAGTGGTAATAGCTAATCCTGCACTTGTCTGAAACAGAGCAAAGGTAATGGATGTGTTATATTTTTGATATCTCTGCATTCCCCACAGCACTAGTGTCATTTCTGGCTGGGAATATCTCTTATACAGATAGAAGCACAGGCAATGAGACTATTCTGGTATTTGAGTAAAAACAGCAACATCTGGCCTACTGATTCTACAAAGGGAGGAATGCATGTTGAAAAAGGTTTTCTAAACAAGTAAGGTATCTACAGTGATACCTTGACATACAAGTTTAATTTGTTCTGTGACCAAATTCATCATTTAATTTGCTATTAATCCATTCCAGAGCTCAGTCACAAAACAACTTTAACCCATTCGCCAAGGCCCCGTGTGGTTTAGAAGCTTCAGCCAAGCAGACCTCCTTTCCTCCTTCCCTTCCTCCTTCCCTTCCTCCTTGAGCAGCTCTTGGCCTGCCTGCTGCCATTCACCCCTCAAACACAGAGACGGAGAGGAAGGAGGCCTCCAGTTACCCATGCCAAGGCCTATCCTTTCCTTTCTTCCCTCCTCCCTCCCTAGGTGGCTCCCTCCCAACTTCCTGCTGCTGTCCCCTTTTCAGAGGCAGAGACAGAGAGAAAGGAGGCCTCTAGTTGCCCACGCCAAGGCTCCTTCCTCCCCCCCCCCCCAAGAGGCTCCCTCTTGGCCTTCCCATTATTGTCTGTCCTTCAGAGGCATAGACGCAATGGTGGAGTCCCTCGGCGAGTGGATGGAGTAGTTGATGCTCTGGCCATTCTCTCCCTGCCTCAGTTTCCCAGCATGGTCGCCATCTTGGAAGGGGCTTGTAACTCTGATCTGGCTTACATGTGAAATCAAAAAATCAGATGAACAATGGCTCGTAACTTGAAACTCTTGCAGCTTGGGATGCTCGTAAGTCAAGGTTCCACTGTATTAAGAATTCTGAAGAACACTGATATTGAAAACAGTAAAACACACACACACACACACACACCTATTCAAATTCCTAATTAATACAGGATACTCTAATTGAAATGGTATGGTGCTAGAGATATGCCTCTACCCGCTATCTTGATATTATAATCTAGAGAAGGAAGATATTTTGAAATCTTCTATCCCATGAATGCTGGTGATATACAGCCCTGTGAGATACATATCAAGTAAACGTTTTAAAAAAAATAGCAGTAAGAGAACTTTGACATTTATGACAGGTTGAGTTGATAATCAGAAGTTGTTAATGCAGGCTTTCACTTTAATGGGGTGCTAAAGAAATGCCTGCTATTACTTCTTCCTTCTCATACCCTAAACCCATGGTAACCTGGAAGTGTTGGAGCCTAGCTGGGAGATGAAGCTGGAAGCTCATTCCTTGGTATTATTGTGGCCATTCATCCACAGTTCTACTAGCAAGCCCTGCAATGTTTACTTAAACATTGCTACTTAAAACTCTTTCTACATTTGCAGTTTGTAGTAACCGTAAATACTTTTTTTCTTTTTGAAATGATAAATAACTGCTACTTGCATAGATATCATGCCCTATAACAAACAAATTGGCTGAGATAATATGGGCCTCATCAGCTTCAGTAGGCATTTGTACAAAGGTTTTGCATTCTGCATGATTCCAGTCAAGACAGACTGAGAAATGTGTTTGTTAAACACTAGGACTGTGCAATGATCCATTTTTAAAAACAGGCTCCAGCTGATTTGGCTCTTTGGCCAGCTGTAATGGCACAGTTGCTACCACCATCTTTGTTTCACAGCACCCAGGCTTCTCTTCTCTTCTCTTTCACCGGTGCTTCAGAAATACTTTTTAAAATATTACCAAACAAACAAAACCTGTGCCCACCCCTCACTAGTACCAGGCTGTGTGTGCCCTCTGCTGTGTAGCGGCATCAATCTAGCCTTCCTCCCTGCAAAAAAAATCTTCTTCATAAAAATTAATTGTTATTCTTTTGGCTAGTCTTTTTCTTGTGGCTTCTCTGTGTGTGTGTGTGTGTGTGTCTGTATGTGTACGTTATGAAACTCAAGTTTCCCTTCATTGCTGCAAATGGACCAGAGCTTTCCATATCAAGAACAGATTTTTGTGTGCCCAGATTGAAAAACAGATTCTTGCCCACTTGAATTTGGGAAGCTCCCAAAAAAAGGATCATGGGAGGCACTGAATTTGGGCCACCAAAAACAGAATTAACTGAATTGCACACCCCTATTAAAAACATTGATACTTAATTCCCCTTTTCTTTCCTCTTCCCTTCCTTCCTTTCCCTCCTCCCTTACAAGGTAGCATTATTTACCCAAGGTTTTGAATTATTACCAGTCAAATAAACACAGCAGGCAATTAGAAATGTAGCTAAAATTGGAATTAGTGAAAGCATACACCATCAATTTTTGAGTTCATATATACAAATGAGGTTTAGCTGAAGGGGAACAAAAAGATCCTTCCCATGATAATAATTCACCTTGTATGCCATTTAATTGAAAGAGGAAACACTGCAATTTGGTTGTGACACAAGCAGGAAGATCATCTCTTTGGATATGTGACATGTCTATATATAAAACAAGGAGTAATGTTGGAGAATACCGTTTTAAAGCTTGTGTAATTATTTCTTTGGGGCATCTTGTTATTATGAGACATTATTAACAACAAATGCTTCTGGAGTTGCATCCAATGGTGTCATTGCAGCATAGAAGATGGTATGAAATATTTAAAACAAAACATTGCTATTTCAATAATTGTAAAGAACAAATAAACAAAGGTACAAAAAGTACCTTAACCCCCACACTAGAATAAATCCACAACACATAGTTTGATAAAAATTGATAGATTTCAAAAACAACTAGGGTAAATCGACTGCAGCTTTCATCTGACTACAGATTGAATATTCATGACAGCTCCAGACACAAGTGCCATTCAATGTATGAAAGAATGACTAACTCCTTGTCAATCTTTCAATCATTTAAAGAATGGAAATGTTAACTTCTTTGTCTTAAGCAAGGAGATGACAAATTAAGGAAGTATTGTGATCATCTTGTCTGCCTTTCCCTGCTAAACAACTGGATAAGGAACACACTGGATATATTTATTTATTTATTTATTTATTTATTTATTTATTTGCTTTATTTCTATACCGCGTTTCTCAACCTAAATTAGGTGACTCAATGCGGTTTACACAATATTAATTAACATAGCAATAACAGTTAAAACACATCATACACAGAAGCAAACACACAACAATCATACATAATGCCTCGATCACAAATGAAATCCAATCTCATAATCCTTGAGCCGTTCCTATGTTCAGTTTACCATCATCCTATGTCATCCTATGTTTAATTGGATGCTAGATTGTTTAAATTAAGTCACCTTTAGACCAGCATTTCTGTAATTTTTCAGGACTTCTTTTGGGATCTTGTCTCATTCAGTTTCTTACACATTTGAACTAGTAAACAAGACAATGTGTCCTGAGGTCCCAACTTGTTAAGTCAACTAAAAAGGTAATTCCATAATTCTCTGGAGGTTTTCAGTGCCCTATATCTTAGAATATTTTGGAAACATGGATATTGAGAAATGTGAGACAAGTATTGAAGTAATCTAGGCTAACTATACATATAACATGTAAAAATACTTGAGTGGGGATTTGAGGATAAGGAGGTCGGTTTTTATTGTTTGTTGTTATGTGTCTTCAAGTTATTTCTGACTGATGGCAAAACCAAAGTAACCATATTACAGAATGTTTTCAGCAAGATTTGTTTAGAGAGGGCTAGTCTTTGGGACTGCGAGAGTGTTAATTTTCCCGAAAGCATTAAATGAGTTTTCATGGCTCAGTGGGTTCCCAGTCCATGGACCAATACACAAATCACAGTGCTGGCTTACTTTCCTCAGCATTAAAGATTTCAGAGTATTTCCTCATGTTTCTGCTTATGATTTTTGTCCAATTTTAAATATTCACTCAAGCCAACCTGTAAGCATCAAGGCTCAAAATAAAATTAGTGGATCCTTGAAAGATTGTTTTTATTTATTTATTTATTTATTTACTG
This sequence comes from Anolis sagrei, assembly GCF_037176765.1. Lineage (NCBI taxonomy): Eukaryota > Metazoa > Chordata > Lepidosauria > Squamata > Anolidae > Anolis > Anolis sagrei. Next base: position 224,259,675 of record NC_090021.1, on the reverse strand, counting down.
TACTTGTATACCGCAGTTTCTCAGCCTAACTGGCGACTCAACGTGGTTTACAACGGGATACAGAATACAAAATCCACAGTATACAATTTAAAACCATAAAAAACATAATACACAATATTAACACATAAAACACAATCCAATGCATCTCCTGACTAAAATCGTGGTCCAGTTTCGTCATCCATATTACCAATCCTTAATCATCACATTCATTGCACTGAACTAACCAAATGCCTGTTCGAACATCCAGGTTTTCAATCTTCTTCGAAATACCATCAGCGAGGGGGCTGATCTTACCTCCATGGGAAGGGCGTTCCAGAGCCGAGGGGCCACCACAGAAAAGGCCCTGTCTCTTCCCCGCCAGCCGCACCTGTGCAGCAGGCGGGATAGAGAGCAAGGCCTCCCCAGAAGATCTTAGGGTCCTGGTGGGCTGATAGGCCGAGATACGTTCGGATAGGTAGGTTGGGCCAGAACCGTTTAGGGCTTTAAAGGCCAACGCCAGCACTTTGAATTGAGCCCGGTAGCAAATCGGCAGCCAGTGGAGCTGGTGCAGCAGAGGAGTTGTATGCTCCCTGTGCTCTGCTCCTGTTAGTATCATGGCTGCCGACCGTTGGACTAATTGGAGCTTCCGAGCCGTCTTCAAAGGCAACCCCATGTAGAGAGCGTTACAGTAGTCAATACGGGATGTATCCAGAGCGTGGACTACCGTGGCCAAGTCAGACTTCCCAAGGTACGGGCGCAGTTGGCGCACGAGTTTTAACTGTGCGAATGCTCCCCTGGTCACCGCCGAGACCTGGGGTTCCAGGCTCAGCGATGAGTCCAGGATCACACACAAACTGCGAGCCTGCGTCTTCAGGGGGAGTGCGACCCCATCCAACACAGGCTGTAACCCTATACCCTGTTCGGCCTTGCGACTGACCAGGAGTACCTCTGTCTTGTCTGGATTCAATTTCAATTTGTTCGGCCCCATCCAGACCGTCACAGCGGCCAAGCACCGGTTCAGGACCTGGACAGCTTCCTTAGTAGCAGGTGGGAAGGAGTGACAGAGTTGGACATCATCCGCGTACAGATGACATCGCACTCCGAATCTCCGGATGATCTCACCCAGCGGCTTCATGTAGGTGTTAAACAACATGGGAGACAGTATTGAACCCTGAGGAACCCCACAAGACAAAGGTTGTGGGGTTGAACAGGAGTCTCCCAGTAACACCTTCTGAGACCGACCCTCAAGGAATGAGCGGAGCCACTGTAAAACAGTCCCTCCAAGACCCATTCCTGCGAGGCGTCCCAGAAGGATACCGTGGTCGACGGTATCGAAGGCCGCTGAGAGGTCCAGCAGCACCAACAGGGACACACTCCCCCTGTCGAGCTCCCGGCGCAGATCATCCACTAAGGCAACCAAGGCTGTCTCGGTACCATGCTCCGGCCTAAAGCCAGACTGTGCCGGGTCCAGATAATCCGTGTCTACCAAGAATGCCTGGAGTTGTGAGGCTACCACACGTTCCAGGACTTTGCCCAAAAAGGGGAGATTGGAAACAGGCCGATAGTTGACGAATTGAGTGGGGTCCAGTGATGGTTTTTTCAACAGCGGTTTTATCACAGCTTGCTTTAAGCTGGCTGGAATTTTGCCTTCCCGAAGGGAGGCATTAACCACCACCTTCACCCACTCGGCCAATCCCCCTCTGGCGTCCTTCAGAAGCCAGGATGGGCAGGGGTCTAGGATGCATGTGGTAGCTCTCATTCCTCCAAGCACCTTGTCCACATCCTCGGGTTGAACCAATTGAAATGAATCCATCAAAACCGGACAAGCAGATGCTCGTGTTACATCCTCAGAGACTGCCGTTAATATGATATCCAGACCAGAGCGGATCAAAGCGACTTTGTCTGCAAAGAACTGAGCAAAGGCTTCACAGCGGGCTGCCGAGTCATCAGGGCACCCATCCTGCATGGTGGGTTTTAACAGGCTTCTGACAACTCGGAACAGTTCAGCCGGACGGTTCTTTGCAGACGCAATAGTGACCGCAAAGAAGGTCTTCTTTGCGGCTTTTATTGCCGTGGCGTATGCCCTTAAAAAGGACACAAACCGTGTTCGATTTGGCTCGCTCGGATCCGAACGCCACACGCTCTCTAGTTCCCTCTTCTTTCGCTTCAACGCTGCCAGCTCCTCAGTAAACCAAGGGGCTGGTTTAGCTCGGCTACTTGAGAGGGGACGTTCTGGAGCGATCGTGTCTATTGCCCTAGCCATCTCCCCATTCCAGAGAGTGACCAGGGCATCAACAGGATCACCAACCGAGGTGGCGGGAAATTCCCCAAGAGCCGTCAGGAATCCATCCGGATCCATAAGCCTCCTGGGGCAGACCAACTTAATGGGTCCTCCACCTCTGCGGAGGTTAGGGGGTGCAGTGAGTCTAAAGCTGACCAGGTGGTGGTCGGTCCATGGCAATGGAGAGATGGATAACTCCTCAACACCGCCACCTTCCTCCCATCCCTGGCAGAAAACCAAGTCCAATGTATGTCCAGCACTGTGGGTGGGGCCAGATACTTGTTGGGACAGCCCCATGGTTGCCATGGCAGACATGAAGTCCTGAGCCGCTCCCGATAAGGTGGCCTCAGCGTGGACATTGAAGTCCCCCAGCACCAGCAGCCGTTGGGACTCCAATGCCAGGTCCGAGACCACCCCCGCTAGCTCAGGCAGGGAGACTGTAGTGCAGCGAGGTGGACGGTACACTAACAGAATCCCTAATCTGTCCCACCCTCAGGTGGACGCATTCAAAATTTGTTGACTGCGGGATGGGGCCCCTGGTCAGATGAATGGAGTCTCTATAGACCACTGCAACCCCGCCTCCCCGCCCTCCGGATCTCGGTTGGTGCTGCACAGAGAAACCTGGTGGGCAAAGCTGGGTCAAATTCACTCCTCCAGCTTCATCCAACCAGGTCTCTGTGATGCACGCCAGATCTGCCCGTTCATCCAGGATCAAATCCTGGATGAAAGCTGTTTTACCATTGACAGATCTGGCGTTCAACAGCACCACCTTCAAACCGGAGGGACCGCCATCCTGGTTACACCAACTTACCACATCAGGAGACCGCTTTGGAATTACTAATGTTGATCTACGTTCCCTAGGCCGAATTAAAGGTCTCTCTTTCCCGTATCTCCCCCTCCCCACCACGACTTCTATGGGGGCTCCCCGGCTAATGGCACACCCTCCCTGCTCCATGACGCAGTCTACATTCATAGCTTCAAACCATGCTATATTACTTCTGGGACTCCTCAGTCCACTCCATTCCTTACCTATATTACCACTGGTTACCAGAAGAGTTAACAAATACCAATACCAGGGAATGGGCAGCAGCATGGGTGAAAGATGTGAAAAGATTATCAATAAAACACTGTCAATCTGCTTGCCCCACGTTCTTAAAGTGCACGCATAGTTATATCAACTTTACAGATAGTAAGAAGGTTATTAAAGTGCAATAGGCATAACACATTGGTTCTAAAGAGCCTAAATAAAGTGCGTCATGGAGGAAAATTAAAGTGCTGAGGTAAGGCAGGTTAGAAGGATCACTTCAGTGCAAAATAAGCTAAAGTGCTGGCAACTAAAGTGCTGGAACTAGAAATTAACAGTACCGTTCAAAATGTTGGTAAAAATTATTATAGCATATAATTATAAAGTGATTGGTAAATTAAAGTGCTGGAACTAGAAATTAGCAGCACCGTTCAAATTGTTGGTAAAATTATTATAGCATATAATTATAATATAATGACCACAGATTAACACTAATCCTTCCGGAGATGGAAACAGTGGACGCGATGGTAGGCGTCACACGGATGGCGGCGGTTCAACACACGTTCAACACAAGATGGCAGCGCCACAAGGGCAGGGAAATGGTCGGTCAACACAGTTAGTCCGCACAGCACAAAGATCGGTCAACACAGTCAGTCCGCACAACGGATTGAGCAGCACAGTCAGTCGACACAGAAATTGATCAATGCCGCTGGTCACAGGCGTCAGGTCGAATAATCGGTCAACACAGGAGGCCACAGGTGGAAATGCAGGCAGGTCGCCAACACCCAAGGCCGCGATTAGGTCTCTGCCTTAGAAGCTGGCCGCAATGAAAAGCCGGGCCTCCCTGAGCCTGGGCGCCTAGAGGCCTAGAGGCAACGAGGAGCACCAGTCCCGCCCAGTGCCAGGAGCCAGGGCCGAGATGATCAGGCGAAAAGGCCGGCCAACTAACAAGAAGTTGGCATAATGAAAAGCCAGCCTTCCCTGGGCCAGGGGGTGCCGATGGATCACAAAGGACGCCGGAACGCCGGTGCAACAAACAGCTAGGCGCCAACCGGAAACCAGGCCAAGGAGCAGCAGTGCGCCAGGCCCCCCAGCAACAGCGGCGGTCGCGATGACACCGAACGCGGTCCGCCTCCCTCCGATGGTCCGAGGCGCAACGAGTCGACGAGGGGACAAGAGCCGGCCCCCGCGGCCATAAAACCGCTGGGCAGCCGGACCACTGAGATGGCAAGTGCCCGGAACAGCAGAGGAACGGCGCATCGGCAGCAAAGCGGAGCGCCAAGCAAAACGCCGGGCGGCGCGGCCAGGACAGCGTCTCGGTAGTCCCTCCTGTAGGTCCTCCTGTAGAATGGCGTCCGCGGCAGTGGCAGAGGGCCTACTTTTCCCGATGGCGTGGGGGGTGGTCAGGGGACCAACACACCTCCCGGGCCGTGGCTCGGTCGAGGGGTTGGGTGGTCCGGCAGCCGCAGTCCCAACTGGGAGGGAACGCTCTTGTTAGGCCCTCTTTCTCTATTAAATACTTCCAGATTAATTTTATTGGCATATTCATATTCATTCTATTGCTTCTGGATAGCACCTCAATCCGTGGGTGATACCAGATGAGAGACTCCCCCCTGGGCACACAGAAGACTGGGCGAATTGGAAGCCGCTGAACAGACTGCGCTCTGGCACCACGAGATGCAGAGCCAATCTTAAGAAATGGGACTACAAAGTTGAATCCACAACATGCGAGTGTGAAGAAGAGCAAACCACTGACCACCTGCTGCAATGCAACCTGAGCCCTGCCACATGCACTATGGAGGACCTTCTTGCGGCAACACCAGAGGCACTCCAAGTGGCCAGATACTGGTCAAAGGACATTTAATCAGCTACCAAGTTTGCAAAATTTGTGGGTTTTTTTTAATCTGTTTGTTTGTTTTGTTCTGTTAGAAATGTAATACAATGTTCTGGTTGCGGATAACACAATAAATAAATTAAATTCATTCTATCGCTCATAACCAATTAGGACAATTGCAAAGCATTGATTTCAGTACCCCAGATAAAATGGAGTACTAGATTAATCCAAATACTAAGTCAGAATTTGCTGGATGGAGGCTAATTTAGCTTTTTATCAACAAATATCAAAAGTACTTAAGCAATAAACAGGCAGGACATTAGCCATCATTCTGCAAAGTCACACACTTATTGAGAAGGATAGCATCTGAGATGGCAAACTTTCATAAAAAGAATTTCCTGACATAAATGGAAATCTACTTGCTTAAAATAATAAAACCTACCTATTACATATTCATTTGTCTAAATATCACATGAGAAATGGGATCGAGTCTCATGAAGATATATTTAAGACACTTTTGCATCCACTTCTTCCTGGTTATTGTACACATACAGTCTATGGAGTTTGGCAATAAAATACAATTTTCAGCACTGCAAGGTCAATGCCCCTCAAGATCTGAAAATGTGATAGATAGTAGTGGATATCTCAAGGAGATTGATCAAATTCTAGCAGAGGAAAGAAACTAATTTAATCTTCTTTCTCAAACATATAAACAGTTTTGCAAACTATATCTGAATGAGTATATACGTAAATTGATGGGGGAGAGAGAGGGAAGAAGAAAGAAAAATGGCTGCAGGTTAGAATAGTGCAGGAGGAGAGTGGTAAAAGATCTACTTGGCATAGAAAACCAAGTCTAGAATGTGTCCTGCATTAAGGGTTTCCCCAGATATTATTTGGGATGGACCTATGATCATCAAAGAAGACATGAAGTCCTGAGAAGCTTCCGACAGTGGTCTCAACATGTTTAACTGCAACCCAGCTTTTGCACTTTCTTATTTCACCTTGGTTATAAGGCTCCTCGGCTCCTACTCGCAGCCATCAAAGTGGTATCATCTGTATATCTAAGGTTGTTAGTGTTTCTTCCAGTAATTTTAATCCCAACCTTGAATTCATCAAGCCCCGCACATCGCATGATGTGTTCTGCATAAAAATTGAACAGGTAGGGTGAGAGTATACAGCTTTGCCGTACTCCTTTCCCAATCTTGAATCAATCTTTTGTTCAATGGTCAGTTCTTAATGTTGCTACTTGGTCATTATACAGATTCCTCAGGAGACAGACAAGGTGATTTGGTATCTCCATACCACCAAGAACTTGCCACAATTTATTATGATCTACACAGTCAAAGGCTTTAGAATAGTGAATAAAACAGAAATAGATGTTTTTCTGAAACTCCCTACGTTCCTCCATTATCCAATTTGGTCTCTCGTTCCTCTGCCTTTTCTAAACAGCTTGTACATCTGGCAACTCTCACTCCATGTACTGCTGGAGTCTATCTTGCAGGATCTTGAGCATTACTTTACTTGCAAGAGAAATAAGTGCCACTATATGAAAGTTTGAAAAGACAACCATATCTTGCTCTAAAGTTTGTCTGAAATAGGTGTACAAAGCATGTGTCATCCAAAACTTCCTGTAATCGAAAGGCAATTGTCCTCCTTCCTATTTCTACTCTCCAAAGCCTGAATAGTGATGGTTAGTGTTGAAGAGAACCTATGGGATTGATTGTTAATAGCCCTATTCATGTCTTGATTCCATTTATTCACCAGGGTTTTAACAGGCTGCATGGTGGTATTAGCCATAAAACCCACTAAGACTTTCTGTAATCTTGAAAGATCCATTAGACTTTAAAGTCTATGACCTATGCAAGGACAGATAGTAGACATGATACATACTCTGACCCAAAAATGATCTGTCCATGACAAACTGGAATATTAATAATCACCTCTATCTACAGAGCCGAAAACAGCACCAGGGCAGGGGATGATCTTCTGGATGAATGGGACCTGAAACCATTTGAGATGTGTCCATTTTTGTCGCAGTTGCCATGAACTTCTAAGTTGCACCTGATAGACTGATGTCAAATGGGATGTCAGTCATCCATGATCAAAAGTCCGGGTACTGCAACATCAGCTCTAAAACCAATTATGTGAGCTCAGCCAGGAAGTCTGATAGGCATAGAGTGGATGGTATACTAACAGAGCAACCACTTTCATTGCCTGCTGGTTTATCAGTATTCTAGTAAATAATATCTACATACCGAATCATGTAAAATTATTTTATAACGTACTGTTGGGATTCCAACACATACCAGTGCAACACATCACAAGACACAATTAAAACAGTGGGTACCATTGGATCCAGCATTGCTTCTGGACATTCAGAGGGTAGTTCATCTGGCAAACCGAATCTGCCTTTGCTTGGTTATTAATACAAATCTGGCAAAAGTTGTCCATATCTTCATCATCTCAGATCTATAGAACTTTGTACATGAGACTGCTCTTGAAAAGTGTTAGAAACTTTTAAACTATTGCAAAATGTGGTAGTCAGAATAATTTTACTGAGTTGTGCAGAATTTTCCCATGATGGCTTGCTTTTGCTAGACAATTAGCTTGGAAGTCATAGGAACCATAAAAATTCTTGTGGTTCATTCAGTGAAATCTGTAGTTCAGTCACAGATTACTTGGTCAAGATAGCAACTTCTTTTAAAAGCATCCTTCTTGTTTACTTTAAACCAGCAGGCCCTCAAAAGGTTTCTGATGCTAAAAGAAGAAAGAAGCACTATCGGTTCCATTTCCTTGGAACAGCTCAATAATCTTTGCTTCAATAACACAAAGTTTTGCAGTGTGAGATTCCTGCTTGCTAACAGTTTATCTAACTTAGTCACGGAGACCATTCTGCTCAGTGAGCACCAGGGCACTTTTGGTATGCAAAACACCCACTTTCTTTTCCCCCCACATAATTCGATGTGCAAGAAATGCATCTGACCCTAGCTGTAGCAAAGGAAGCAGCTTCCATTGTTTTGCAGCCTTATCTTCTTCAGCAGGTGTCACATGAAACAGAATGAGACCGTTAATATATATTCATGTTCCTGTTGATAACTTTGACAGGCAAGGGAAATAGAATCAATGGGACCTTTCCCACATTACTGCTCACATTTGAGACAATGATACAGAACACTTAGCTGTAGTTGAACAGAACTTTTGGAGGTTTTATTTCAAGTTTGATATTCTACATTACAGGAGTACTTTCTTAAATATCCAATTAAATGTCTAACAAATAGTATAATTGAAAATTAGATTTCATTTTGGTAGTGTATCCTTCATCCCCATGCATACCAAAAGATGAAGTCCATTCTGTATCTGCCCACTTTATTAACCTAAATTCTCATCCTACAAATTCTAGCAGTGGCACCCAAATTATTATTTGTATTGGCAGTTTCTTATTCTTGGAAATTTCCATTGACTTGTTGATTACCAAATAAAACTCTGCAGTCCCATTACAGCATTTTCTCTACATGTAATAACAAATTATTAGTGGTCTGGTTCTTTTGAATCTTGCTAGGACCACAATATGTCTGCAGCTTTGTTTTTTTTTCCCTATACTCTATTCAAACTCCTGTTCTAGCCTACCTGCTTCCTAAGGGTGGTTCCACATAGTGGAAAGTCCACATGGACCTGGGTCTAAAAAACCCAAATTGGGGCGGACAGTAGTCTGCACACTAGCCACAAAAGCCCACACTTTTGTGGCTGGATGTCCAGGTGCACTCCCCGAACCCGCCAGGAGAACACCCAGACACTCACGCCCCTCCCAAAAACCTCTTAAACACCCCCATTTAAAAATAAAATAACTTACCTGGCCAGCATTTCCTTGCTATTGGTCTTCTCCTGGCACTTGGGAATGACACACCAGGAGAAGGGGAGAAGGAGTAATTTCCCTCCTCTCCCCCTTCTCCTGCCACGTCACTCCTAAGCACCAGAAGAGGGCTGGCAGCAGGGAAAGGCTACCCAGGTAAGTTATTTTATTTTTTAAAGAGGTTTGGGGTGGGGGTGGGAAGGGAGTTGGAGACCTCATGGTTTTCTGGGCTGATTTAGTCCAGAAAAATGTGAGAATGCTGTCTGGACTGCCCCCTCAGAATTCTGGGACTTCTGAGGGGGACAGTCTAGACAGTGGCCATAGTGGGTTTGCCCCATGCCTTCCAAACTCCACATGCATTTTCATTGTCCTCAAATAGTGGAACTTTCTCATAGTAAGAAAAATGTATTTTTTTATCTTGTCTGTATAAATAAAATCTTTGGAAATTTAAATCCCCATTACAAGCCCCATCCAAGCAGTTCATTGCCATTATGATCTAGTTTTTTTTTTTTTAAAAAAAGAGTAGCCCCTTAATTTTCTATAATTTCATAAATAGTCTGAGACTTCACCCTATTTTTGCTAACTGAAGTTAAAACATACATCAACAAGTCTCCTGTTCGGATTCTGTTTGTTCTAAATTTTCTGATACACATTTGTTAATCACATTAATCATGGTTATTTAGAACAGTGGAAATATTAATGTTACATTGGAAATGGTATTGATATATAGAAGTACTGAAATAAAGTTACTTAGCCTGTGTTACAATTCTTATAGCTATATCCCCATAACTATAAATGTAGGTAGAGCAGTTATATTTACTCACAAAAATATGAATTTTTATTTCTTAATGTTACTACTGTAACACAATGAAGTGAAATGATAGTTCTTCTTAAAAAATAATTTTTACTTAGCAAAGAAATATATAAAAATATGGGTAAGAATGTGAGGGAATAACCCTCAAAAAGCAAAAAAAAAAGGAGGAAAGGGAATTGTTGACTTCAAATCTCTTTCATCATAGTAGTGAGTCATTATGTGTTGTCAGTCCTTATCAGTTTATTCCACTCTCTCTATGCAAAAATATTTCTATGTTCTCCTTATAATTAAATTATTATTTTCATTTTTTCTTGTTTTAGATACTCTTTAAATAAAGACCAATCTGTTATTTTTTTCAGGTTGCATTGGTAGTTCTTGAGTTGTTGAGTTAGATAGTCCATAGTCAAAATGTCTGCAGTTTTTAATAGCCATTCTTCTATTGTTGGGATTTCTTTAATCTTCAATTTTCTAGCATAAAATATTCTTGTTGCTGAAGTGAAATGTTGAATAAGATATCTTCATTCTTATCTAGATTCATGTCTGTTATTCCCAAAAGGAAATATTCTGGTTTCATTTGAAATCTTATATTCAACATTTTCTGGATTATTTGATGTATGTTTCTTTGGTACTTATTTGCGATTTTACAGGACCACACCACAAATGGTAGAAGGTACCCACCTGCGTTTCACATTTCCAATGCTTTTTCCTAAATATTTTTTATAACATTTAGCCAGCTTTTGAGGTGTTAAGTACCACTGGTACATCATTTTGTACCAGTTTTCTTTCAGATTGTATGAATATGTGTATTTTATTATCCCAAATTCTTTCCCACTCTTCCATTTTTATAGGGTGTCCAATATTAGCTGCCCATTTGGTAATTCAGTCTTTTTTTTTTGTTCAGTCTCAGTCAACCATTTTAGAAGAATTTTATATATTTTAGTGATTTCTTTCTTCTCTATTAAAAGTGGTTTGTCCCAAATAGAGTCCTTATCTGAGAAACCAGATTCTTTATCTTTGTTATAGTATTCTTTCAATTGTCTATATTGAAACCATGAGCCATTCTTGTATAATTTATTGATTTCTTCTTGGGTCTATAAAATATACATTCCATTTTTCTAGATTTCATTATACGTTGGCCATTTTTCCCATCCTGATTCCCTTCTTGGCAAAGCTTCTAAAGGTGAAATCCATAGTTGAGTTTTCTGATAGTTCTTGTAAAAATAAATTACTTACTAGGTAACTCATTTTTGTAGTTCATGACTGATGAATTCTGTTTCTTCCTTAATTGTTAGCTTGATTGTTCATGAGAGTGAGCAAGGCAAGCAATTGAGCACATTTATTGAAAAATAACCTCTGCTGTGTTCACTGGAAGAACTTCCTACTCTTTAATAATGCCAAACATGTTAGAATTCTAAACAAATGCCCACAAAAAGTGCCATATATTTTACAAGATGTCTTTAGTGCTGCCCAGTCAAATTAGGAAATCCTTATGAATTCTCTAAGAGCCATCGCTCAGAATTTTTGTAAAAAATCACCACTCCAATTAGATTTGCCAGTCTGCACTCTTAATGAGACAGCTTGTAATATCTTATAGGCATGTGTTTAAGCTAATTATTTCTTCTATGACCAATATCACTTATTATTATAAACTTGGCTATCCATTTATAATAAAGACATTAGTTTCCTATTATGAAAGATAGTGTTTCATTTAAAATGGGGAGGGTGGAAATGAAGCATCAAATGTGCTGAAGCTCAGACAAAGATAATAATGCTTGAATCTGTTTCAATATATACTTTTCCTAATCAAATGCATCCCTTAATACAATAAACTCTGAAATCAAATATATTGTTTGTGCATGGTAATCTAGCAAGAAAAAACACCCCAGAGAAGCTAATATTGTTATGTATTTGCATATTGCTTTCAGTGTGAGAGAAAGAACTAATAAATGAAAAAAAGCCTTCTTTTTAGGATCATAAAATAAATGAGATGGCTGTTTTAGTTGTTTCTTCAAAAAATTGACAAGGCTGAAATATTTTAGCTATGAGCTACTTCTCATGCTTACTTTATTTAAGGAAATGAACTGAACTTCAGTGCTTCAGTTCAACTAATCAACAGGTTATTTTCTCTAGTGATAGAGTTCTCCTCCACTAGCCACAATGATGTCCCATCTACATTAATGGAGGAAGCAGTCTAGTATAGACAATATAGTCTGTTCATGATCCTTTGCTCACGTTATCCTTATTTAATTTAGCATTCACATTCTGTTTAATAAAAAGGCATATATGATATATTCCCTTGACCAGTATTGCTTCCTCTTCCTTCCACTTTCTCCCATTATCCTTGGCTTCTTTTATGGATTCAACCTGAGTTCAAAGAGCACTTTATTTTGGTAGGTATTTTGGAAGTGTAGACATGGCTTTAGAATGATATTCTTTTAGATTACCACACCACTTCTCTCTGCCTCCTTTTCATTCTTTCACTGCACCACAGGTAAAATAAAGAACCCACTGGCACCTACATTGCTATATAGTGCAGTTTGAAACTGCATTATGTGGTCAGTGTAGACTAGACATAGGTTATCTTTGCCCCTCCAGGAGTTTTGTACTTCAACTCCCACAATTACTCACAGTTGATAGGCAGTTAGGAATTGTGGGAGTTGAAGTCTGAAACACCTGGAGGGCTGAAGTTTGCCCATGCCTGGTGTAGACTCATAACACAGTTCAATGAGTCTATACTGCCCATATAATGCCATTGGACAGGGGTAGGAAACATATAGTCTGAAAAGTTGTTTGTTTGCAACTCCCAGAATTCCTCACTACTGGTCATGCTGCAAGGAGTTGGTTCTACAACATCTGACTGAGGGGGAAATTTGGAAGGGCAGGGAAAGAGTAAAATATATGGTCTACCTGTTGTTCTCCTGAAAATATTTCACTTTGTAACTAGTTTTCTTTATAGTGTAAATTTGGCCCTAATACTTCCATCACAAAATATCTCTATCTGACAATAAATTCCCATTAACATCACAGACAAATTTACCTTTGGAATTACAACTCTCCTCTAGCTAGGAGAACCAATGGCCATTCTGGCTGGGGGAACTCTGGAAACTGCACATTGTCAAAGTAACTTCTGAACTCTGACCAGTGAAAATGGCTGTCTACTTAGTATTGGCATCCACACAAGGTAGAAACAAAACCTACTGAGACCAAGGCAGGGAAAAAGTAACAAAGGGGAGAGGCATTTTTTTTTAATTCTGGGAAATTCAAAGCAGGGCTTTGATGAATCATTAAAATGTATTCATATTGCCAAAAGGCATGTGAATCTCACAAAGTCCTGTGTTTTATCTCACAAATGCCTTCTGGACCAGGCCCTGGCTATTACATTGCTTTGGGAGAGTTGTGTTCAATGGCCTGAAAACCCTCATACATATTCCTTACAGAAAAATGCTACCATCATTTCTTGGAAGATTTTTCAAATTGATTCTAAACAGAAAACACTTGCCAACATTGTAAAAAGAGATCAGCTCTTGCTGACACTTGAAGGGATAGACTCTCCCTGTGTGCCTGCATTACTCTGTGAGAATGAAAGTGTATTTGAAATAAACTATGATAACAAAAAAAAAAACAAACCCAAAAGTCAGTTCGATATGAGTTGTGAGGACAATTATTTTCCAATTAGAAAAAGGGAAAAATTGGCCAAAGTTCTTAAGTGATGTAGGGGGAGTAGGGAACCATTCTGTCCACATAGCTCCATAACTTCTCCACCTCCACTAGTCCCCCAGATATGTTCCTTTGGTCATTAAACAGACATGTAGTCAGAACAGGGAGGGAGGGGAGAGGGATCACCAGGAGTAAAGCACTAACATGATTCCAGCCATTATTTTCATTTTGAAACTTTGATGGTGACACAACTGGCAGTTTAGAAGTGAAAGAGGGCAGCTAGAAATAAGGCATTGGATGCATAGAATGGGAACATATGTTTATACACTGAACTGTACTTGTTTGGGAGTCAGATCTGGATACAAAAATAATGAAAAAAATGGGATTTAATTAAGTAAATATTTGCCCATAGAAGGGAGCTCTGGCATGGGCTGGTCCATGAGATCACGAAGAGTCAGAAACGACTGAACGAATGAACAACAAGAAAATTCATAAATGGAATGACCACTTTCTTAAACATCAATATAGTGTCAAATTTATATTGGAGAGGATGTAGTAAAATAGGAGATTGGAACTCTATGTGCATAAATTTTGTTGGATATATTAAGTTGGATAAGTCAAATGTTGGGCAGAAAAGTTATTTCAGAGGGACATTGTTAATTTATGTATTCAAATGTGAAAATGAAAGCTTGCCAAATTAGGATCTTACCATTGTTATGCTAAGTGCTACAAAGTTAGAAATAACTAAAGCATGGAAAACATTAGAAAATCTCTCAGTACAGAAGTGGCTAAATAGGATATGGTCCACAGCTCTTTCAGAAAAATTAACACATAATGTAAGACTAGCAAGAGGGAACATAAAAGAAGATATGTTCAAGGCTATTTGGAATCCATTTATTACTTATATTAATCAAAGCAATGTGGGACTTAAACCACTGGATCAAGAGATATTTTGCAAAAAAAAATGGGAATAAAAGGTTATGATTAACATATAGACAACATTTAATTATTTTGAAGACAATTTATATGTATGGTGAATGACAGAAAGAGAGTTTATGTCTTTATAAATTGGAAAGAGGAGGGTGGTAGGGAGAAATAGAGGGAGAAAAATCACAATAAATGTATAGAAAGATAGAAATACTGCATTGTATTGCACTGTGTTAAATAAAAATACATTTCATATGTTTGTACATTAAATCAAATTGAAAATTAATATTTAAAATTGAGAAAAGCCTGCGCTAGAAGCAATTTCTCTAAAACAATGCATGCAGCCCCAGGAAAAGGAAAATTCATTTCAGGAGCTAGAATTAGAGTTGGGTTGTTTTTTAAAAAAAACCACTATTGGTTGTTGCCATGCTGCTGTTAAGGGCTATGCAACACACAGAATTTGGAGAGTGTGGGTTGAAATTGGTCTTGATCCCCAGTGAAATTGTCCATTCCTGGCTAAGAATTAGGAATACATGTATGGTTTCATGTCTGCAGAAATGCAACAAAATTGGAAAAATAGGTTTTCAGCTTCTGGAATTATAGATAAGATTGAATTTGAATGAGAGACAATAAGCCTGATTTGTATGAGCCACGTAACACTCAACTGATTTAAACAAAAATATCTTATAAATATCATTTTTTAACAAAAAGATGAATCTCTGCAATTTTGCTTTCCCCTTCCTGGTTTTATGCATTTGCAAAATTCAACAGCATTTAACATAATTCTGGGGACAATGTTAGCTGATTCAAGTGTCCTCTCTCCACATTTTACCAAGTGATTCAAGCTTTGTTGGGAAATTGGGACAGGCATCTTTACCTTGACTAAGAACTCTTTGCATTGAAATTATTTGCTGATTACCCCATCTCTTTACCATATGAAGATTCATGGTACCTGCCAGCTTTCCATTGGCAACATTGTGCCATTATTGTAGAGGATGATCAAGTGATAATGGTTATATTCACCTTTGAAATGTAAATATATGTGTGTGTGTGTGTGTGTGTGTGTGTGTGTGTGTGTGTAAGCAACAGAAGGAATGGGATGCTGGCCTTGACACAGGCTACATTTTGTTCTCTCTCTTTTGATCTATGGCAATTGTGATGAGGCCAAGCTGAAGTGGAACATGAAATTAAAAAGTGCAGAAACACCAATCAATCAGACAGCAGCAGGAAAATAAAAGCCCTCGACCCTCTTGCAGTCACCTTACTTCTGTTGTAATTCAAAGCGTGGCACCATTTTCTTCCTCCAAGAAGAAGGAAAAATTTAAATTCATCTAAAAATGAAAAGAAGGCAGCTGTATTATTGGGAGTTCATTAACATTTCATTTGTTTGTTTAACATGCCCGGTTTTGGGCATGACTGTCTCTGATTGCTGTTGCACCATCTTTAATTAATAGCAATCAAATTTTGCCCTCTCTTAACACATGTGAATTTCTTTTTTAAACAAGCAAGAAGGCATTTGCTGGGAGAACTTCCAATAAAGAAGCAGAAAAACAAGAAATGGAAACAGTATCAAAGGCATATTTTAAAGCAACTATTCCAGAAGAACTTAAACATCCAAGTATTTTCCATTGCTACCAAATGTGAGAGGCTGTAAGTATTCTCTTGAGTTTCAAAGTCAGAGGAAATAAACTAAACTTGCAGGGTTCAGCTGTTCCTTTGAAAAGGGTCATATCAACATTCCCCGTTGAGCTTCATCATGGTGACTAATGATTCTTTCAAAAAATATCTACATAGAAACCATTATAAACCAATATTTGCTCTTTGTTGGTGATGGAGAATGACCCCTTTGATGTCTTACCTATGCTATCCAGAAAGCTTCATCTTGCCTTCCTGTCTTCATGTGTTTTACATGCACATGAAACCATTAGGAGAGATCATCATTAGAGACTTGATGTTTCAGTGTGTCTAATATGACAGTAATACCAACTTTATCTCCTCCTCATCTCAAATCTAAAAGGCACCTGAAGTTCTATATTTCTGCTTGGGACTGATAAACCCCTAGTCAGTAGGAAGGCCAATCATTAAGCAAAAGGTCAACTGGTATTGCATAGATTATGGTCTCCTTGCAGAACAAGAGAAAATAATTTTAACTTCTCCTGCATCTTCAGCCTGGGTATCCAAATTCATTAGCGACAAGGATGAATAAAAAAAATGTTTCTTTAGGAAGTGGCACTAAAGAAACAGCAAATGCTGCAAGGTATAAACAGCTATTTTATACCTTGATTTCACTATCTATCATGTGTTACTGACTGGAGTTTTGGTCCATCGAGGATTTTGTAAACTCATTACTGTGATGATATTATTGTTATTGGGTTTTTTTTTCATGTACTACTGTCTAACTCGGTATAGTTAGGATTATAAAAGAAAGAGAAATAAAACTAACTCCACCTCCTGATGCTCAGATTTCATATGTATAAACTAGAATTAATGTTTATGTATTTTTTCCATTCTCAAAGATTTCAGAATCTATTACCATATTTGTTAGAAAATGAAAGAGCCATTCTCTCAAGCCTGACAGAGATTTCCTGCTGGCAGATTTGTGCAAAAAGCAGTTTGTGAAATAAATAAGATAGTACATCTATTTTTTTTATGAGAATTCCTTTGAAGATGAAATAATATCTCATGCACTCGTAGCTGCAAGGTATCTGCAAACAAGAGTTTCTTTACATAGATCTAATACATTTTTGATTTCCTCAGCAAGATACATACATGGCGGAATCATGTTAACCCATTAAAAAGGTTTGCCATGTTCATTGATTCAGGCACTTTTGAAAGAAAAGCTAAATGCACTAAAAGACAAGACTGAGATGAAATGAGATCACTGTCACCAAATGACAAGAACAGCCAAAATGCCTGTCTAGATTAGAGTTAACAGAGAGGTTTTTGAGGAAAGGTTTAGACTTTCCCATACTTGTCTAAGAAAAAGAAAAAAAGCAATTTAGCTGCCACACATATGATGTGTTTTTCATGTCATGGCTCTCCCTAGTTGGCCCTAGGTGTTATTTTCTAATCAGACAGTTCTCCTGTTTTATTCTGATCTTTTCAGAGTAAACACCATGTTTCACTAGGACAATCAAGTTGTGAAGCCTTCAGCTATATTGAAGAAAACATTTCAAGCCAGATATATTATTGTAGTCATTGATACTGTATCGTAACTAAGACAAGGACTAAAGAAGAAAGAGGTAATGAAAACAAAAAAAAACATTTAAAAAATTGACCTATTAATGTTGATATTATGTCCCAGTCAAAAACTTTGGCATGAAGATCAAAAGGAAAAGGACAGAGCAAACTGTGAACAAATTGATTAAAAACCTCATTATCTATTATTTAAAACATTTTGTTGAATTTCCCCTTTTTACATTTGTTCTGTCCTTAGAATGGGGAGAAAAATTGGGAAGAAATCTACAGGAGGATTTTAACTCCAGTACAGATAGACACCTTCTGGGTTTGTGTTTATGTATGCACTTTCAAGTTGCCTGTCAACTTCTGACAATCCATCAATTTCAAAGGATTTTACTAGGTAATGATTTTATTTTTCCTGGTTACCAGGGAATAAAATATAAAATCAGTGTGACTGCATATTACACATTCACCATAGTCTATACACGCATATAATCTAGTTCAAAGCAGATTATCCGGGATCAAATACTGAATTATATGGCAGTGTAGATGGGTCCACAGTCACCAACATGAAAAGTTTGGAAAGCTTTGTTTTCGGGAATACACAGAGATCACTGAAGTCTTCCAAAGTCCCATTTACTGTGCTGCTACAGCTGTGTTCAATGTGGGTTTGTTCCCCTGTCACCCAGGAAACATCTTATCTGAGTGATACCTGGAACAAGGATGGAGTTGTGACTGGGCCCCAGAATCTGGCTATTACAACAGAGATTGCTCACAGAAGGGGATGGAAATGTCAGTGAGCTGCTTTCTGATCAACAGTGGAACTGACCCCTGTCGATGGCAACAGATTCTGCTCAGTAAATGGGGACTGGAGAGACCAAAATCATTGCTTAGCAATGAAGAGAGAGCAGGCTTGTTTTCTTCTGCTCTGGAGACTATGACTTGGAGTAATGGATTTCCTGACTGTGAGAGCCATCAGGAGCCAACTGTGGAATTCTCTGTCTCAGAGTGTGGTAGAAGTTCCTTCCTTTGAGGCTTTTAAATAGAGACTAGATGGCTCTCTGATAGGGGTGCTTTGATTGTGCTTTTCCTGCATGGCAGAGGGTTGGACTAGATAGCCCATGCTGTCTCTCCTAACTCTATTATTCTATGATTCTATATCCTCCTCTTAGATACTAAGATATTACAGGTTCCATTGGCATCAATAATAATAATAATAATAATAATAATAATAATAATAATAATAATAATTTATTTATACACTGTCACCATCTCCCCAAAGGGACTCGGAGCACTTCACAAAAGCTCTCCAGAGTGGTACACATAAAATAAACAATACATAAGCATAAAAACAATAACAACATAAGATTATAGCAACAACCACAATGAATACACATAACATCATATTATATTAAAATTGTTAAAATGTATAAAACGTAGAAGTATCTGTGGATAAAACTAGCTGTTATCAATTAACAAACTAAATTGCCTGTGTGAATAATTAGCCTTCACATACACCCATTTCAGTCAACCCTAGTGGCATTTCAACACCAAGTTAAAATATGGCTTTTTAGTAAAATCATTGACAATGTGTAATAGATTTTAATTGTGTTAAACTGGCATCAACAATTTTAAGTATCTTATTTTAAATTGTCATAAAATACACTTCTATTCTGATTTCATCTTTTTATTGCTTCATATTGTTTAAATTGATTAAACATATGCAAAACAACAACAAAATTATGTAATAACAGGATCTATAAATACTAGTAAATAAACAAAAATAATCTCAAAATCCTGATTTGGATATCAATTTGACCATATTTCATTTTCTACTAGCCTGCAGAATCCCTTCCTCTGTCTTGCCTGAATGTGAAGATTATTTTTGTGGACCTATTAACCATGAAGTTTTGCAATCAGGGCTCATCCTTACTTTTGCCCATAATGATTTCCTGAAATCATCTAAAGTCTGAAAGTAATTGGGAGATGAAGTGCTGTAGTGTTTCAGATTACCAGTTTCATCCCATTAATCCCTAGCTAGAGCCTTTTAAACTCTCATTCACAGGGACTGCCAATCAGTTCCAAGAGCAACTCTGAGAAAAAGAGTGGGCAAAATGAAATACAAGAGTGTTCTCCGATAGGTGCTATCTCGTCTCTTGTAGCAAGTAAATCATATCAAGATAAGGGTTAAAAACAGGAGAAAGTCCTTTGTCTGCTCTCTCACCCTGTGTGTCTAGGTCCAATCTATCTGTATAAATAAAAATGTAATGTTTATTTGTGGGATTAACCACTGGATGAATTGACACCAAATTTCGACACAATAAACCTATCAGGCCAACAATTGACCATCACGCATAAAAACACTGAAAAACACTGCAGAAGAGACTTAAAAAGCCAAAAAGCAAAAATTACATTACAACACATGCACAAAACCGCACACACACATACATATATACGCAAACGTACATATATACACATATACACAAATACACACACACACATATACACCCATATACACATACAAAACACATATACATAGACTGGGCCACAGTGACACATGGCAGGGGGACGGCTAGTCCTAAATAAAGAAATAACTAGATATTCCCATTTGTTTCTCAATATTTATATTTTCCTGTTATCTGACTATCTATGAAACTGCAATTAATTTTTTGTACAGTTCTCTTCTTTACTATTCAATATGCAGCATTATTGTGCACAACCCCTATCACCTTTCAACATTTTCCTTCCTGCCTAAACTTTATGTGTGTTTCTGTCCGTGCATTAAGTATATGCATAAATCAAGGCTACCCTATTCTTCTGTTGATGTGTCTGTCTTTAGTATTTGTTTGGCCTTCACTAAGTGTTTATTTGTGGAAGTGTTGTGTACATAGGGCTATTATTAAATTCAAATACAAAAAGCGAATATGGATCCTTTTGAAAGTGGATGTTGCCATCACTGACTTGTGCAAGGCTATGCTTGGAAGGATGGACTAAGGGAGAGAATATATTTGTCACACAAAAGAGACAGTGTTTTGTAGTTGTCTGAATGTTAGACTATGACTGTGGAGACCAGGGTTTGAATCCCTACTCGGCCATGGAAACCCAATAGATGACCCTAAGCAATTTACAGCCTCTCTGTTTCAGAGGAAGGCAATGGCAAACCAACTGTGAACCAAGATTGCCAAGAAAAGCCTGTGGCAGATTCAACTTTAGAAAATGACTCAAAGGCACACACCAACCAGAACCATAACAGCAAGACAGCCTGGAGATCAAAATGTTTTTTAAAAAACAAATAAGATAAATGTCTTCCATATGCTGCCATTTTGAACTTAAACATAATTTCTTGCTTTCATTGCATAATCTCCTGAAGGAAAGTACTTAATTATTCAAACATATTCCTAAGTAAGGGGCTAGAGTTCTATTTTGGTAAACATTAACATTTTTTTTAAAAAAAATACAGTGTTTGGTAAGCTTCTCAGAAATTATCACTGTTTTATTCTAGTTCATGTCACTTTGCTCTTCTGATGGAATAATTCCTGAAACCACACAGGTATGCACCATTGAAGACTATTTTTAAAACTCGTCCTAATCAAATTTGTTTTGGTGTGTTGGGAGATCCTTTGGAACTACATGAACTACATCAAGGAGGAGTGTAATAGATCTACCTTTCAGTCGGCTAGGCCGAAGCCTGCATAACAGTGGCTGGCATCTTGGTAGTCAAGCAGAGCAGGAGGAGGAGTCAAGCTGACTCCTGATTGGGTATAGCCAGTAGGGGAGGAGTCAGTTTAGAGAGAGAGGGAAATAAGCTGCCTGTTTTGACAGAAAGGGGAGAGGGGTTTAGACTAGAGACAGAGAAGGTTGTGAATTTTGAGATAGGAAGTTACAGCAGGGAACTGACAGGAGAAGAAGAGCTTTTAGTGAGCCTCTAGGTTTGGGAATAAGGTGAAGACATTAGGCTAGGGTTTTACTACATTGAGAGGACTAGTAAAAGAGAGTTGTGTCTTATTAAACTTAAGAGAAGTTTGAAGATACCTTATAGCCCAGTGAGTGAGGCAGACGGGAGTCTGTGCTCTAAGAGAAACTGTGTCTAAAGATAGAACAGTTTGCTATAGAAGCCTCACAGTGGTTAAAGCTATTCTGTCAGGGGAACTGTTTGTTTAAGCAACCAAGTTACTGCAATTGAATCAAGCTTCTGTACCACTCATTTCCAACGAGTTGTTGTTAATATCAAGTTAAATAAACTCTTTCTTAGTTTACTGTTAACTGGTGTATGCCTCAATCCATTCGTTTCCCTCAGAACTCATTCTCTCAACACATTTTTAAAATCCAGTCATCCAGTGGAAGAAGCCATAGAAAATCAAGTGCTCAAACATCTATTACCTATAATACATTCACATCCTTTGGTTCCTCAGGCCAACAATTCTGAGGTGGTGGCGGCTATTACTACCAAGAACATTCGGTCACTGACATATTTAACATAGGGTCAGCCTTTGATCAACGCTACATTGAGGGGCAGAGGTGTGATCGCTGTGTCCACCCTGCCCGGATATCCCTATAATATTATTATAAGGAGCAATTCCTGGAAAGCATATCTGTTGAGTCAGAATAGGACATGGGACTGTAACATAATAAAAATAAGAAACTTTGGGATTGCTAATGTTTCATAAAAATGAGGGGTTACTTCACCCTTCCTAATGAGAAGATCAGCTTTGGCTCCTACTTCTGATACCATAGGGGGCTGTGTCACTGTGGTGGAAACAGATATGGCATCCGGTGATCTCTAAGGAAATGTGCTTTTTGCCTCCAAGAGAAGCTTTTTAAATTTCAGAGAACTGGGCAGTCTGAATGTCTGTATTTGAAAATGAACAACCTGACTTTCATTGTTATAGAACAACTTCAGCTCAGGCAAGAAATTCACCTGGCCTTTAAGCTGATACATGGGCAATCATGACTCTGAACAACCTGACTTTCAGGAATCTCATCAGAAGAGCAAAGTGATTACTCACAGACTCAGTTTGCTCAATGAACATCAATGCAGCACCTGAGAAGCCAGCAGCTAATTCTGCTGGTTTATTAATAATTACATTATCTTATTTTTATTATTTGATTATTTGTGCTATATGATATTGGAATCCTTGGTGGCGCAGTGAGTTAAACAGCTGAGCTGCTGTACTTGCTGACTGAAAGGTTGGCAGTTTGAATCTAGGGAGCAAGGTGAGCTCCTACTGTTAGCCCCAGCTTCTGCTTCAGCAGGAAGGTTTTTTTTTTGTCATGTCAGGTGTGAGAGAATTGGCCGTCTGCAAAGATGTTGCCCAGGGGACACCCGGATATAGTGATGCTTTACCAGCTGATAGAGAGAGCTCATCCACGCTGTCCCCAGATTCAAACCTGCAACTTGTCAGCAGGAAGGTAATGGTGCTCCATGCAGTCATGCTGACTACATGAACTTGGAGGTGTCTATGGACAACACCGGCTCTTTGGCTTAGAAATTGAGATTAGCACCACCACTACCCCCCCCCCCCCAAGTTGGAAGCGGCTAGACATAAAGTCAAGAGGAAACCTTTATCTTTACTTTACTTTACTATGATATCTGAAAGGTTGACTCCTCTCATATGAGCTTACTCAAAATCTAATCTCCCTAGCAGAACTACTATTTTATGAATAATCACCATGTCATGCTGAGATAGTGGGTTCCTATAACAGAATTATCTCTGTAGACCTGGTAAGGGCAAAACCAGGCCTAGGGGCCAAATGCGGGCCTTTGGGCTCTTTTCTCAGGCCCTCTTCTCTCTCACCATCACATCCTTCTCTCCCCCTCCCTCCCTCCTTCCTTCCCTTCAACCCTTTTCTCCTTCTTTCCTTTCCTTTCCTTTTGTCTTTCCATTCTTCTCTTTTCCCTCCCTCTCTCCATTTTCTTCCACCCTTTTTTCCTTCCAACCTTATCTTCCTTCCTTCCTTCCTTCCTTCCTTCCTTCCTTCCTTCCTTCCTTCCTTCCTTCCTTCCTCCTTTCCTCCTTGAGTATGATTATCTGGGAGAAGAGAAGGTAGAGAGGAAACTAAGGCACAAGGGAGCAATGGTTTCAATTGGCAGGGAAAGAGATGGGACTCAAAAGATTAAGAAAGAATTTCTGACATAAGAGGTGTTGTAGAGTGGCATAGGCTGCCTCGGAGTGTTATGGAGTCTCCTTCTGAGGAAGCCTTTCAGGAGTGTTTTAAATGTGCCTTCCTGAATGGCAGGGGGCTGGACTTGATGGTCCTTGGGAGTATCTTCCAGCTCTAAGATTCTAGGATTCTATATGAGGAGTAGGCAATACGGGGTCTAATGGATACACTTTTTCTTCTCCCATCCACCATTTCATCCTGACCAAGACTAACCCTTTCCCGTATTTCCTCCCTCCCGGCCCACCAGCCTCACTCCAGCCCATCATGTGGCCCCCAAGTTAGAAAGTTTGCCCATGCCTGCTGTAGACCATGTTAACTGTGGAAGTATGGAAGTTTTTCTCAAGGAACATTATGCTGGCTTATTTCCTTTTGCAATGGAATGAAAGCAGTACTAGAAAAATAAGCAAATAAGCAAGTCAACAATATTTGTGAAGGCTCTGCACTGACAGAAGTATCTCTTTCATGCACTTACATCTCTATAGCTATATCTTCCAGTACTTCTTCCTTAAAAAAGACTTACTGCAGCAGGCATATCTTGGGATTTCTGCAAATCCTCAGGACTTAACTACAGGGATCATGCCTGGAGTTCAAATGGCTATAAGGAAACATAACACAAAAGGTATATTTAAGAGGGGGCTTTGTTTGTTGCATTGTCAGAATATAATTCCAATTTCACCATGACCAAAAATTGTGAGTTGCAATGATTTATGCTAATATATACCTTTTAAATTAACTGACAGTAAGCCAACAACTTTCTTTTTCAGATACAGAATAGATAACTTACATGTAAAGGTGTTCTACAAACCACTCATTCCTAAATTAAGTATTTGATACCCACCAATATAAAAATGCATTTAAAAATTTATTTTAGCTTTAATCTTCTTACCTATTTCTTTCTTCAAGTCCACGCTAAGCCATTGTTTTATTTTATTATACCCTCTCCTCCACGTGAACTCTGTGTGAGCCTCCCCACCAATGTTGCTAGGATTTATTAAATGTGGACTTTGAAGATATTTTCTGGAGGTAGAATTCCTAGGCATGCCTATGTATGAAACAAATATAGGTGGCTACATAGAATTGTTGTAACATCTTCCAAAATCCACACAAGGCAAAACAAAATCAATAGTTTATTGGAGCAGTGGAAATAAAGGAGAGCAATGTGTGTTACTCTTTATGGTCTGGTACATAATGACTCCTTCATGATGGAAATCAATTGATTCAGTAAAGAAATTCACTTGTGTAAAATTGAAGAACTGAGCAACTTAATTATTCAAGGATCTTTACTGATCTGATGGCCTCCAGCAATTTACAAAGCAACATAAAGCAAAGCCTTGCTCAGCCATTTTACTCTAAATGACATTGTGTCAAGCTGGTTCTCTTCCCCCATATAGAGCCTATTTCAAATTCTGTTCCAAAGGAATTTTAAGGCCCACTCTCAATATCTGGTACAACTAGATCCTGGAAAAGTGGGTGCTTGGCATCTGCTGAATTTTGGTTCCAGGATACCCCCATGGATAGCAAAATTTAAAGATCTCAAGTTCAATTATATAATGTAGCATAGTAAAATGGTGGATATGAATTTCTTCATTGAATTTATGAAATCCTTAGGAACTCCTTCAATGTAGTGTGAGTAATTTTCTGTTCTAATCAGAGGTCAAGGCTTTTCTTTTTCTTCTTCTCGTGGAGTTTTCAAGGAACTCATTTACTTTTTTAAGAATCTGTTTGGAAAATTATCAGTCACATAACAAATTATGTATGTCTGAATAAACTGTCCATGCCAACAAAATCACTTTTTTGTGGTAAGCAGAATGAGTCAATAAACAATATAAAAATCCAAATGAGAGAAAGATTTCTGTCTTGTCCATCACCAAAATCGACATTTTGCTTGACAGTTTTTATCAAGAAAATCTTGGTATTTGTCAGCTTACATAGACATATGAATGTTTTATGGGCAAATCTTAGACAACATTAGATATTTATTCAATAACTGTAGAGGAAAAGATGTACAGAAAATACAAAATTATAATAAAAGCATCCATGGTTTAACTTGTTTTAATTTTTTCTAACTGTTTTTTAAATTTTAAACCATTTGAAACTATACACATTTGTTCAAAATCAGATAGATCCCAAAGACTTTAGAGACTGGCTTTGTTTTTACTTGGTGCTGGAATTGTATTATTGTTGGTATCCATTTAGGCCTTTAGCAGCAGAAGGTTCCAAAGTAAAGCATTCCAACAGAGACATAATGATAAATTTGAGTGTTTTAGAGAGTCCATGTATCTAACAAATGGAAGTCTGAAAAACAAGACTAGTGCTAGTGCAATGAAGCTGCAAAGTCAGAAGGACATCTCTTAATGTTGCTTTGTGGCTTCAGGGACTTTGTAGAAATGACTTCTTAGAGAGGAAAAGAAGATTTCTGTGAAGTCAGTGGATACTGCTGAATTATGCATGCCTCCTCAGTGAAACTACTTTTTAACTTGTGGTCCATGGTCCATAGAGGTTGTTTGATGGGATTCAGTAAATTCATGAAACAGACACATGCTGTATAGAATCATGTATATGTTGAGGAGAGGTTTTGAGGTCTGAATTATGGATTTTGATAATATCAAATGAATATGCTGAGGATGATTCCATGGAGAGGGAAAAGCAATAATAATAATAATAATAATAATAATAATAATAATAATAATAATAATGCCATATCAGAGGTGCAGCCTTAGTAAGATTTGTGCTTATTTTAGGTGCTCCCAGGAGGAACTGAGCACTTGCCTTTCATCATGCTACTCAGATAAAGGGAAGGTTCCTTTTTTGATAAAGGTACTCACATTGACTTGTGGATGTCAACATAAGTTCTTTGGGAGGATATTCTGTGTAAAATTTTAGATTTATATTTAAGAATATAAGGTTAGTGTGATACTTCATTTATTTCCTATTGAAAGCTGTGGCATAAAATGGAGGAAAGGAGAATACAAATTTGAGGCAACACTTTTAAGACTGTTTTTGTTTAAGTATGATTTTTTCATGGATATCAATAATACCACTTCTTAGCTGCAACCTGAGTGGTATTAAGGTATCAGAAATGAAGTATTATTATTATTATTATTATCATCATCATCATCATCATCATCATAGTGGGATATGATATAATAAGACCCAGGAAGATACAAACTATGTACATCAAGTTTGCAGACAACACCTTTCCTGCCTGCATTACTAAGTTGATACTTTTAAAAGGAGAAATATATCATGGATCAATATCTTGTGTGTTCAAGACACCAGAACACATCCATGCCATGAATTTCATAGTCAAGGTCAAGGAATGAAAACGTCTGGGGCCTTGAGTGGGAAGGAGCCTAATAACACAAACCAGCTCAGATCAGAAGACCTGGAGGGTGGACAAAAGAACTTTTTGGAGCTGGGGGGGGGGGGGGTTGAGGATTGAAACTGAGGAGTTGCCTGCATTTTCCTTATTCATTATTTTGCTGTATAGCAGTAACCTAGCATTCAAGATATTTCCAAGATTTCCTTGTGTCTGAATCATTAGTATTGTAAGGGTTCTGCAATTATCACACCATGGTTCCTTCAAGCTGTGTGTGCACATGATATGTATGGTGAGGTACTGCAAAAGAAGATACTAAAATAGCTCTTTCCACAAGAATCCATAAGAACATACACAGACAAAATAGAAGTATACAGATTCACATAAAGGTTTCTAACATGTGGAAGCCCACATGACTGGTAATGGGTGCTGCTTCTGGTCAGTTCAAAGAATGGAAAAGAACATTACCCCCTTGCATGGTTCATAGCTTGGGCTGCAACAGTAGAAGGCCATTCTCCACTCACTACTGGCATTATGATATTTTGTTCTTATTCCAACTAGGTATTGGTGATTCATTTCCAGTTAACTAATGGAACATGCCATTCAGTAAGTGGATTTAGAAATGGTGTGATTGTTATTGCCAGTTCTCCACTGAACTTGAGATGAGGGAATTCATTGTGACTGAACTTTTATTATTATTATTTTACTTCTTTAAGGGAGCTGAAAAGAGTAATTATTTCTAGAAATGTGAAGAAAGTTTTTAGTGGAAGCCATGGATTTGCCACTGGAAAAGTATTTGACTATAAACTGCTAATGAAATGCAACAGGTAGTGTGACAGTCTTTGAAATAATAAAAGTGAGCCTAAAAAGATATATTGGGATAGAAATTTTTAGAAGTAATATTCTGCCATGAAAATTGTTTTCTTCTGAGAGTTAGGAAAGATATAGCAATAAAAGGAGATAAATCTTTAGAAGACAAAAACACAATTTTCCATCTACCTCAGTGCATACTTAATACGTACCTTGGAAGCAATTAGCATAGCACTGATAATTTGGGAAGAACAAAGAGTTCTGTAATAATGTCATACAAAAAAATTACATAGCTCCCATTGTTTCTTTCCAAAACAAATGTACTGACAAGCCTGCTCTGAGTTGTCCATCAAGATGTCTGAAACTAGACTTTTTAGAATCCCATCTTCCTTTCTCCTCATTTTTTCAACTATAAAAAATCTCTGGGGATATTTTGATGATTAAAGGCTCAGGCAGGTTTGGAAATTCTTTTGACCATGCGTTCTCCTTTCATCCTTGTCTTCAAGTCTGAAATCAAACAAGGACACTCTGGCAACCTGACTAACTCAATTTTCTTCCTCTTTCTTTTTCTCTCCCTGTAGTCCAAAGGAGATCAATCTCAAAGACTGATTAAGAAAAACATACACAAAATGCAAACATTCATTGTCCAAGTCCACTTCTTAAAGACACACAAGAAATCCCATGAGTCTTTTATTGTACAGGTTGAGCATCCCATATCCAGAATTCCAAAATCCAAAAATTGTCCACATAAGTAGTTGAGATAGTGGCACCATTGCTTTTTGGCAGCTCAATATGCACATATTTTGTTTCATGCACAAATTATTTGAAATGTTTAATCAAATTACCTTCAAAATATGTATGCAAGGTGTAGATAAAACAAAAATGAATTTCATGTCTTGACTTGGCTCCAGTTTTCAAGATAATTTATTATGTATGTGTACACAAATACAGATATTTTTAAAAAATTAAAAATATCCAAAATCCAAAATGCTTCTGGTCCTGAATATTTCAGATAAAGGATAATCATCTGGCACACCCTTACAATACTATGATTCAGTTGCCATGGTTCCCCTATAAAATCCTGAGATTTGCCATTCAAGGAGTGATTTTTAGAATTCTCAGCTAGGATTCCACAGATTGCAGCCATCTGAATTGAAGCTGAATCATCGCACTACTCTATAATTCTTAAATACCTCTTGATAGTGACCTGGGCTTCCTCTAAAAGAAGAGGGGAAGAAAAAGCATGGGAAATGTGATTAAAGAATGGATGTTGAAAGAAAAATTGACATAATGGGTACAGGGTGGTGTTTTTTTATTTTTTTAAAAAAGAAATACTAATGAAGGTTTGAGAAAATTAAATATAGCATTTTCATCTTGAAAGTAAATGAAGCTCAAAGATTTCTACCCAAATGGACTATGCAAGGGAATCTTTGGGAAAGAAGCAAAAATTTACTTTTAAACCTGATCAATTTTATTATATGGGTCTTATTTAATTGTTATATGCCGATAAGATTGAAGGAGCCCAGCAGAGTTAGCAGAATGAAATAGCTAGCAAGTAAGACTGATTGTAGTTTCCATGTCAGTGGGCCAATGAATCCACTTGTAGTTTTAGTCTAAAGGAGCTATTCAAGGTGCCAATCCTATCCCTTTTCCTCCAAATGAGTTTAACATCTTGGATAGCAACTTAGTTTGATCTAAAACTGAGGATAAGTTCACCACCTCATTGACAAGAGACACAACATCCAAAGCTACTAAGAACCTCTTCAAATGGGGCGTTTTTGTCCTATCTTGCTGCTTTTATTCACAGCAAGGATGAGGTCTGCCGTGCACCATCAGATGACACACGGCAGATGCCACCCACATTCCTCTCAAAGTGGAGGGGAAGTGCCGAAAGGTGCATTCTCCACCACTACGGGGAGGAAAGTGTAGTTTATTTACCTCCACTTTTTGCTGTATGATGGCAGATAGGGCAGTGGGGCAATGCCCATTGCCACGTACTGCTGCCCTTTTTACTATCTGATGTAGACAGGGTGTCAATGCAACCTGTCCTACTCCCACCATACGATGGAGGACGGAGGGAGGGCACACGGGGCACCACAAGCAGCCCTCTGTGACTTCCCTTTCACGGCACAATGGCAAGGCCCGATATGGCTCTGTGAAGAGGTCCTAAGAGTAGAACAACTTGGGTTCTTGTATCCATTCTTCATTATACAGTTTGCCTATTGAGTTGGCCTTGTATCCTACTTAACAGAGAAATATAGAAAAGTCTCAATCACCAATGCATAAACCAAAAAAACAAAACAAAACACCACCACAAAACCACAGACAGAAGGATATTAAAGTATATAATAGTTATATATGAGAATGATATTTACAGTCCACATAGATAACAAATGAATAGGAATATAAACATGCAGAACTAAATAATTTACAATCAAAATGAAATCTCACATAGAGCTACCCAAAATAATATTACAAATATAACAGGGAAATCAAAATACATAGAACACAATGTAATGAATAAAGTACAAAATAAATAAAGTTTATAACAAAACATGAAGTCTGATGTATATCTTCCAAGAACAAACAAACTTAATATGTGGAGAAAATGGATGAGCTGCTGTGACACACATGCTTAGTTACTACTACTTCGTAGATAACAGTCCTTGATTTGAAGGCAGTGTCAGATGGAAATATGATTGAAAATGAAAGGACCTTAAGAAGGGAAAATGGAACCTTGAAGCTACTCATCACAATTTAGCACCTGCATGACAGACAGACACACAGTCAACACGACCCTCTCTACTACAGGAACATTAATTGTGCTTTCCCCCTTATTTAAAGTATCATAATTATTTCATGTGCATCTATATATATTCACACATTTTGTGTAAATTTCAGATCTTTTCCAAATCACAGTCCTTTGCAAGAAATTTCACTTGTTGGCACTTATCACTTCTAGACTGCTCCAAATGCTGTGTAGAGGTAACCTCTTGTTACAAACTACTATAAGTCCCTTGCAGAAATGATAAGGTATAATTGCTTACTATGACAATTAGTCCCAGACTGTAAAATTCATTTCTGTTTGAAGTCACTTTAACTGTCATGAGTCAATGCTATGGAATCATAGGAGATGTAATTTGGTGATGCCCAACACTCTTTGACAGCGAAGTCCTTGTAAAACTTCAGCTCCCATGGTTCCTTAACTTAGAGCCATGACAGTGTCAAATTGTATTAATTCTACAGTAGATGCACCCTGAGTTTCAATCTGCTCTTCTCTCCTCCTTTATCCCGAGGCCCCTTCCACACAGCTGAATAAAATCCCACATTTTCTGCTTTGAAAGGAGATATATAGTAGTGTGGATGCAGATAACCCAGTTCAAAGTAGATATTGTGGGATTTCCTGCCTTGATATTTTGGGTTATATGATTGTGTGGGTGGCCCTTAGTTTACTTCAATGGCTGAAAACTGAGTTCAAAGGCCAAAAGTGATTTTTATCCAATAATTTCATCAGGAGGGAAAGGTGGAGAGGAGCAGGATCTTTCCCTTCTAAGTAACCTCATGCAAAAGCAAACTGCTGTCACTTCTCCTCATTTGCACATTCTTCCTCATTAATTACTTCTCCATTTTGGCCACATGCTTATGCTGTTTAGCCAGTTGTGTCTTGCTAAAGTGCTCATCTGTAAAATGTTGGAGGACATGTGGCACTCCTACATAACACAACTGTGTCTTCTTAGGGACATATTTTTCATGGTTCTGAGAAGGTTCTGAGAAGGTTCTGAGAAGGGACAGTTTTGATTGTTTACAATCTGCTCTCTAATTTGG
Source organism: Anolis sagrei (assembly GCF_037176765.1). Classification (NCBI taxonomy): domain Eukaryota; kingdom Metazoa; phylum Chordata; class Lepidosauria; order Squamata; family Anolidae; genus Anolis; species Anolis sagrei. The sequence goes on along the minus strand of NC_090021.1, from coordinate 224,228,013 downwards.
GAATCTATGACCTAAGCATTAGTAATACCACCTGTTGCTCCCATACTCTACTAAGAAGGGTGCCTGCTGTTATTGTCTATGGAAAATAACATCTGCCTGTTATGAACACGTATGACAGATGGAAGTGAACATTTTATGTCATAACTCAGCAGGAAGAAATGCCTGACAAGAGGCAGCTAAACAGAATCAATTATCCTTTCCATTTGTAAAAAGTCCAGCAATGAATTTTACTGATAATTGTTCTCATTACTTAGATGCTATGTAGCAAATATGGCTCTGCTCCTTTTATTTCTCCTCCCTAAATGATACAATTGCACACTTTTCTGCTGGGGGTTTGGGTTTATATTTTATTCATAGCTAATGTATGCCTATAAATATGTGCAATGAAGAAAAATATCCATTTACCTAGGCATCGATGACATCTGTTTGTGAAAGAATGTTCCACAAGTGTGAGTTGATCCTGTCTCAGTTCAAGGTAGGCAGGCCCTAATGGTTGCCTATAAAAACAAATTGCTTTCCTATTGCTTTAGAAAAGACAGGCAAAATTGGTTACGATAAGTAGCTGGTTAGACTGAGTGTGATGTCATTAATTCATAAGGCACACTGTATGTACTGATGCTACTTTTGTGGAAGAAATTCTGTCAGTCTCTATATAACAAAAAGCTGAATCAGAAAAAAAATGTACTAAAAGGAATGAGAAATGACATGAAAATATTCTATGTTGAATATTGGAAAGAAGAATTGTAGTTAGATTTTCCCTGCCTGAACAACTAATGAAGAAGCTTACAGGGCATAAAATGTATTCACAGCTAATTAAGACAGCAACAGACATCCATGGCAATGGGATTCCTTACATCTTAAACAATCTAATTAAAAGAAAAGCAAGACACGTAGTCATTATTCAAAATCATCATCTTTTTTTAAAAAAACCCAACATATTACTTTATGATGTGCTACTGAAAAGACTGGAAGGTAATATACTACCATTTTAATATCTACAATTTGAGCATTATTTAAACTCATGGCTGGAAATAAATAATATGATACTCTCAATGCCTGTGCAATAAGCCTGACTAATTTAACAAAAAATATTTGCAAGACCTATGAAATTCTTTGCATAGTAAGTACTGAGACAGTTGCAAACACAAATAAAGAGACTACCAGATTTTAGACTTTTTGTCTTATCTAGGGAAATAGTTTGCAATATCCAATCCTTCTGCTCTCTGTGAGGTATTTTTTCTTCTAAACAGCTTGAATAATCTTGTGGTTTGCAAATATAAGAAAAAGTTGCTATTGATTTAGTTTTTGGCTATCCCCACCTCTTTTTCCTTCTGTGCACCCCACCCCACAATCTCTTATCTTCTCATGTAATTAATACTGAGTTAGATACATTAGCTCAACACCTTTACAGGTAGTCCCTGAGTCTCACATACGAGTCATAATTAAAAATGGGGGTGAGACAACAGGAAATAAGAGAAATCTACCCCTGGGAAGAGAAATTCAGTCTTGAAAGAGTAATTGTGTGGAAATAGTGTTTCCACTGAAGCTTTATTACTAATCCTTGATTCCATGATTAATCAAGATTCATTTGTCACAGAGACAGAAATTTTCTGAACAGGGGCACAGATAACAGGGATGTTAACCCTTCCCTATGCTATAGTTACCCTTACAATTGTACCTGTTCCAACTTACATACTAATTAAACTTAACAACAACCTTACAGAACCTCTCTTGGTTTGGGTCCAGGTTACCTCCAAGATTGCCTTTTCCCATGCAATCTGCCCCAAACACTTAGGTCCTCTGCAGGGCAGTTATTCCAAACAGCCAGAACCCAACTGGCGGCCATCACCTGGAGGACTTTCTCATTGGCTGCCCCAAGACTGTGGCATGACCTGCCAGAAGAGCTCCAACAGCTAGATCAGCTGTCGGAATTTAAAACACATCTGAAGACCTATCTCTTCCAGCAGGCTTAAGTAGCCAATTTTAATGATGAATTTTAAACTTGATGATGATGATGATGATGATGATGATGATTATTATTATTATTATTATTATCTTGTCCATAACCTGTATACTCACTGAAAAAAAATCTTGGCAATGGGCTTTCTTAGTTAACCTAATAAAAGTGAGACATTTCATCAAGGTTAAAGTCTTTCCAATATACATAACTGCATGTAGAAGTGGGAAAAACATCTTTCATGTGCCAAATATCGGTTTGTGATACTTGCCTAATTTATTTGATCTTATATTTCTTTTAGCAGCAGATCCCAAGGCGAGAGATTTTGCTTTCAGATATGTTGAACTTGTACATCTTTGCTTTAGCACAAGCAGTTGCTCATAAGATGCATATGGAGATCAGTCTAATTTAGAGGTTTACAGAAAAGATGGACGAATTCAGAAAATGACAGGCATCTGGACAGTTAAAGCAATGAGATCCTGGGAAAACAATGACAGCCCATTTTTTTGGCATTCACATTTTCTTTATTTTTGTCCTCACCGTGGTTTGATAGGTTGTATAAGTTGATCTTCCATATATTTCAGATTAACCCCTAATTCAAAAATTGGTATTTGACCTTTTAAGACACTTGCATAGTCCCCATGTAACAAATGCTTCGTAGATGCAGTTTATTTTGGGAGTAATGAAGTGGAGGGGAAAATGTGATAGGATCTCTTATAAGGATCTTTACATTCACTTCTAGGCACCTACATATTCTCTTGTCTTGATTTTATTTATTGTTTTGTAATGTTAATGTCTATGTTGTGATCAGATTGTTTCCTATGTTGTGATCAGATTGTATTAAACTAACAACAATCTGTGGTTTAATACAATTCACTCTTTAATACAATGCAGTCTGTGATTTCATTGTTTTGTGAAGAAAAAATAACTACAAGTAAGCAAGCTGAAATTGTCCCAATGTTAAGACCACAGTCTGTGGGTTTGAAGTACCCTGGACCCATCCAATTTCAAAGACTCCTGGATTTTATAGCTTGGTAAGAGGCACTAGATGAGCTCTCTGGCTGGTACTGTACATACTCATGTATAAGTCTGCCTCGTGTACAAGTCAAGGACACATTTTAGAGCCAAAATTACAGATTTTTATATTTAGTCCAGCATTGGATGCACTATCTTTTGCTAGCTTCTCTGGCTTTCTCTCTGTGTGTGTGTATGGGAGGGGGAGTGTCATCTTCCCTCAAAATTCTGGAAACTGAACCTGGAAGTTTCTACATGGATGAATCAATTTATTTTGATCACAAACCAAAAATACTTTCTATATGCAAAGAATGCACTCCACCACTGACCTACTAAACCATATCCTTGTTCGTTTCTAGTGTTATTCTATTTCATTTTTAGCGTAGATCTTTGCTTTTGAAATCATACTGGATGTTATAAGATAAAAGGCAATATGAATATATGCTTTCTGACTAGTAATTGGGGGGGGGGGATTTGGAATATTTAATCAGAACCAAGTTATTGTTTTTCCCTTTTTCATTCTGAAGCAGAATTTAAAATAGCATTTGTCACTCAGCAGCTGGTATGTCACATTAGATCACATCTCATGTTTCCTTTCTTTCAACAGTGTGCTCTTTTGTGCTTCTGTTACTTTACATTATGCCCACAGCCCCACATAGATTCTTGCATTCTCATTGCAGTGAAGGATCACATGGGGCTTCCATCCAAGTTCTCTCTTTGTTTTCTGTTTCTGTTTTAAGACCAGCAGTAATGGAACATATATAGAATGAATGAGTTAGACTTGTCCGTGTCTTGAGTCCTGATTATTTGTCTCCCTTTTTGAGCCAATTAGAGTTCTATGAACACTTGGAAAGGACCTTCTTTCTGTCCCACAACCTTCTCAAGCCTGTTTGGTGGGAACCTGGGAGAAGACTTTATCAGTGGCTGCTCCCAGACTTTGAAACTCCCTGTCTAAAGGGGACAGAATGGCTCCTTCTTTGTTTTTGGTGGAAATAAAAGACATTTCTCTGCCTTCAGGTGTTTATAAACCAATAAGGATTGGGCTTCTAAAAGTGGTGTGATTGGTATGTTAAGGTTTTAAAAAGTTTTACCTACATTTTAAAAGGTTTAATCTTTAATGGTTTAACAGTGTAAATTGTTTAATTCTATATATTTTAATGTCCTTATATTATTTTTACTTAGCATAGTTATATATTTCTTATCTTCCTTGAGACACTATATTGGGAGAATGGTAGGATAAAAATATAAATAAATATGTCTTGGGATCTTCTGGGAGGGGGCTTTTCTCTGGTGGAAACATCAGATATGATCTGTTTGGTGGATGCTCCAAGACTCCCTTTCCAAGAGAAGTTAGACTGGCACACTCCTTCCAAAAGCAGGTAGATATCTTCCTGTTTTGCAGTTCTTTGAATGTTTACTGCTTAGAGGGAAAGGGCCTCTTATGTGCAATGTTCTTTTTATGATGCATTTTTACTGGCGAACGTTGATCACTGGATTGGCTTTTATTAGTTGTTATTGTATAATTGGATTGTTTTAACTATTTATAACTGTTGCTACAATGTATTTTATCTTACTATGTGTATTGCTGGCATCGAATTGTGCCTTTTGTAAGCCGCCCTGAGTCCCCCTTCGGGGGTTGAGAAGGGCGGGGTAGAAATATTCGAAATAAATAAATAAATAAATAAATACTGCCTTTCACTTTGTTGATCATTGAATTCTGCAGTAGCTACATAGTTAAATATACTGGAAAAGAATGAACCTCCGTATGCCATGCAACTGATGACTGGTCGAATATGATAGTGGTGGAGAGTGAGATTTAAGATCAGGACAATAATGCTTTCATAGAAACTCAGGAGCAATTGTGAATATGAAACAGTTACCTATCTATTATAATTCATATCAACTATTCTGACTAGCTGGAAAACCAAAAGGCATCAGGTCTGTAGCCACCTGTATGCTGAACATTTGCTCTGCTGTGTTGCTACAATTTCTTCCTTTCAAATCTTTTTCTCTGTAAAATTTACACAGGCTGGTGTCAACTTGACCGAAGGTGCTCTATTTGCCCTTGTAAAGCTTAATCTCTCTTCAAAACACAAGCTAATCTGATGCCAAGGTCACCTTCTTGACACATGTGAAAGAGTAGGTGGAGAAAACCTTTGAGAATAAGGTTGTTCAAGGAGCACAATATATAATAATTAGAAGATAGATATAGTGTTACCAATCTTCATTTTTTAAATCCTATGAAAAATGTCTGGTTGCATCTTTTAGATGAACTGGAATTCTTTTTTTGGAGAAAGCAAAAGTTTCTTTTGTGATTTTTTTATATCATTAGGCAAAAGTTTCATCCACAAAAGCTCATCTTTCATCAATAAAGCCATTTCACTTACCCTTGGATATGCAATTGGATTCTTTCAAGAATATAAAAGAAAATACTGAAATTAATTTCAATTCACCTAGGAGAATATCTAAATTATTTTTCCACAACTTTCTATTTCTTCCCCTTTCCTTGTATCTCCTTGTCTCCTTCATGAACAGTAGTGATTTCCATTTATACATGGATCAGATAATATAAGAATATAATCTTAATGTATTACATATCATTAGGGGGGAGGGGGAAGCCTGAAGATACTTTGTGTGATGTTTAAATGATATTTCCATCTGTTCCTGTGAATGTCCGACCTATTAGGAATACAAGTAATAATACAAAGAATTGTCCATGTAAATATACCAAGAGTTGGTGTGAAATTGTTAACCAAGTGTTTTAGTTATAGTTGGGATCTGAATTGGTACTATACAGCTCACTGGCACTTCAAACATTTCTCTGCCATACTCACATGACAGGTTTGTTGTGATGGAAAAATAAGTCACTCCATGTGTCATAACTCACCTGCTAGATGACTCAGGAGGAGGTAGATTGCCAGAAAGCTGCAGCCCATGAGAGTGAAATTTTCTCTGAATCCTAAAAAATAAAAACAGTGGGGGATCTCAATTCCCACCAAGGACTGGCAGAACCTGCAGACATTGAAGACATCTTGCTCCTTTTCTTCATTCAGTAAACTAGGGAGAAATGCCATGCCAGCCTACAGTTAAATAATATATACTAGTTACTAGGCACTCTTTAGGTACTTGTATCATTGAAGGAGCTGTCCATAAATATCTGAGCCTGAGGGCTGATATCTGGTTTCCTGGCAATTCCCTCTTATGTTCCTCTTTTTGTCTTGACCTTGGACTTAATATGTTTTGGTCTATTCTACCCTGCTGGCTCCTGTACCTGTACTTCCGACCTACTGATATGACTACTAGACTAGTTCCCAAATGCTTTCTTGCTCTTCACTTCAACTTGCTCAGGTAACCCATGACAGACCTAGACTGGACTGACAAGAGTTCCTATACATCAACTACCTGATTCCCTGCTGACAGTTTCAGGATGTAATCCAGGTTGATTTGAATTCCTCCCACTCTAACACAGCAATCTTAATTTTAATTGGATGGATCCTTCAAAGCTTTTGAAATATTTGAAAAAATGTTTAGTTTGTATTTGGGTTCCATTTTGTTAAAAAGGGAGAATAAAAATCAAATAAATAAATCTGATTTCTGATTTGTTATTCCTCCTTGTCTGTGTGTGTATCAGTATATATAAATATGTTAGAGTATACACCTTTGGCAGGGTCCACTATTTTTGGTTGTTTTACTGTAAAGCACTGTGTACTTTCTAGCAGTGGGGTTGTCTTCTAACTATTAAAATGGCCATTGCAGTCCCTCTGCAGAGAAGCTTATGCAGAAATCATTATTAAAAATGGATGCCGCTGCTTCTACTCTGTACATCAAGTTCCCAAAATGTCTCCCTCACATTGCTGTTATATCCATTCAGGATGAGGAAGATCTGCCTTTGTTTCCCCCCACTTAAGCATCAGAGGAGTAATGAGATATTAGTTTCTTGCCCTTGCCCTTGTAATGACAACTACAATAAATTCACATTCAGTGGTGAGTCAACACTTAGATTAAGATCAATTGACTCAGTGGATCTCCACTAGTTGAGATTTACAACCAGTGGTTTTTATACAAGTAGGGCACTATCTTCACACTGGATCCCAGTACTAGTACTGATTTAGACTTATATCTAAGTTAGGCCAGTTTCTGGAGGGGAATTGTTTGTCAAAATTTTGAGGGTACATACATTAATGACCAGTTTGGGTCTCAAAACCCACTGGTAAACAGTATAGATAGTACAGCTTGAGTGTAACATGCTCTCATATATCTTATTATCTGGGTCAAGCACATGCAGGGCATTAGAATTTGAGCCAAGTAGATCGTTCTTACTGTTTTTTAAAGTCCCTGCAGAAAACAGATTACATCAGATTACTGTGTCCATTCTCCTCCCCTCTTGTGGCATGCGCTTGGATTCAATTCCCAGAACCCCCTTAAAAATAATGTTATTGTAAAAAAATTTAAAATTTCCCAAATTCAGTGGACTGGTGAAACGCTCTGAAACTTGGAAAACATGCAGTTGTAAATGTGACCTACAAGTGAGGCAAGTTTTGTGCTGAGAGGCCTAAAAATGGCAGAGAAATGAACCTCTAAAGTTTCCCCATTGCCGCCAATTGATCTAATCTCACCGGCATGAAAATGGAACCCCTCCCCTTCTTATTTTCAGGAATTTCCCAGCTGAAAATGGGACCAAAAACATCATGGGTTTGTTTGTGTTTTTTGCCGAGTCACACACCCTACTGAAAAGCTGGATTTTGCAACCATAAGTTAGACAATGTAACACAATATGTAACATAGCAAATATTTTCAGGAGGGAGAACAGTTTGTGCTTTATAGATTACAGCAAAGACTTTGGTGGTCAATATAAAAGAAATGGGTGTGCACATCAAAAACATCTGATATTTAACTATACTCTGGGCAAGAGGCTATTGTCAGAATATATTATCTGGAAGCAGAATAGTTTGCTATTGGAACTGGGGCCAGAAAGGGTGGCATATAATCAAACTCTCTGTTGAATTTATATACAGAACATATAATAGGAAAAGCAGGATTAGACTCAGAGGAAATAAACAAGAAAATTGGGGGAAAGGATACAGTAGGCACTTGGTATAATTACTTTTAACCATGTACTTAGCAGACAATAAATGCATTCATCTAGACTGGCCTTGTGGTTTGGATGTAGTTCTACCTGTACTTATTAGGATGTTTTAATATATCTGTATGACATACTTGCTTTCCCAGTCTACTTCACATGAATTTCAGGGACTAGCTGTGGCCTTTTTTTTTCTAAAGATGCCAAGGTAACTGTCCAGTCTCATTTTATTAACTGCATCATAGTTCTTTTTTCATCTCTTATACCCTCCTCTTTCTGTTTAACCCATCAGACTCCTGCTGGTAAAGCCAGACTCTCTCCTCTCATGCTAGTTTGAGGTTTCATCTTTATCTTTGTTTTCAAAATATGTGTTATCAAATCATGCCAGTTCGATTAAACTGTCATGTTCAAAGGCAGCCACCCCTATTGTGATATCCTTGAATCACTTTTTTTGTGGTTAGCCATGATCAAATTCCCAAGGGCAAATAATCATTTTAGATGATTACTTGCTAATGTCAGATATGACTGATTGAAGTTCTCATAATGGATGTGATTTTTTTTATTGGAGGGGCTGTCTACATGCAGAGATCTGAAACCAATGCTTTCAAAGCATGGGGCCATGGAAAAATATTATAATGTCAATGTGATTAAGAATGAAGGCAGCATTTCTAGATTAGAAATGGATGACATGCAGATAGTGAAATGTGATGTGGTTTTTAAATTGCCTTGCTAAATTGTAGTGGTAAACTGACAATTCTTTCTCAAAGCAAGTAAGAAATGTGTGTTTTATTGCAGTTCTTTTGATTTGCTGTCAAAATGAGATGGCAGACCACAGAGTCCCTTGAAATCATGAAAGACATTCTTGTTGCAAAGCAGTATGGTCAGCACTCCATATTCTCCGTTGTTAAGAGAATCTGCACAAAAGTGAAAACCACAAATAAATACATTGTCATTTGCTTTATTAGAGAGAACATTTCCTTAGGAATTGCTAGGTTCTCCAGCATGTCTATTAGGGCTGTGCAAAATTTCAAATGTCCATTGTATGTTGTATATATTTTGATAGATTTGTACATGCAATGCAATATTACAAGGCATAGGCAACGCCCACCCCCAAAAGTTCAGAATCAAAACTCTTGTCCACAAGTTTTACATAAGTTACTTTCTGTGACACAGTTTTAATTCTCAGAGCAACTTAACACTACCTTAAGTTGCTTGCAGGTAGTGCTCAAAAGGCAGTCATGACTCTCAGCCAATTAGGGTGAGGAAGGAGGGAGAAGAGGTGGAGGAGGTGGAGCTGCAGCCATTGCTCTTTAAATTCCCAAGCGCAATGTCACTTGCCTCCCCACACTGTGCTGTAGTGTCCAGTGGAAAGTGCTGAAACAGTGAAGTGATGTCCATTCATTTCATTCTTGAAGGAATCAATGACAATTTTAGCTAATTTCTTTTTCCTGCCACAGTTTTAAAAACTGTGCATCATTTGGAATAAATTCTGCCAAAAAATTCACACATGTTTTGTATGGACGTGTGTATGTGTATGTGTGACAGATAGCATTTGAACAGAATTGTTGTCCACAAGACAAAACATACAAATTTTTGTGTGCAGATAGATTGTTTGCAAAAGGAGCTCATGCTTAGGTACGTGTGTAGGAGATTACAACACAATAGGCATAAATTCAGTCCACTAGACTTTTCGGTTTATAAAGTTGTATGCAAATAAAACATTTTTTTCTGGGGGTTTTTTTGGGGGGGAGGGCGGCTGGGAGGCGAAAAACATAATGGCTTTCTCTTCATGATTGAAGTAGCTTCTGGAACACATTCTATTGTACAAAATAATACCTGAAGTGGTCAACATGAAATTATAGCACGCTCTTGACCTTCTCATGCCCCTTGATGTATTTTCATGAGATGATGTAATTTATTATTTCCACCAATGTGTGCACAGAGTGATGGGCCAACTCACTTTGTATGCATGTATTCAATACTGAGTAATCTGTGTTTAACAGAATGCCAGAGTGTGTCAGAATGAGCAATTAAGCCTGATTGTTGTATGAGACAACTTGCCATTACTGCTAGTGGTACTCATATGTACTTTTCTCTTATAATCAAGCAGAGATGTTAGCGGTTTGCAATATACATTCGTTCTTTCCCACTTGGGTTGTAAATCGCCTGAGATGGTTGATGACATTAGAGACTTGATCACATGTAATATGAATGCTTCTATTTTCCACAGGCTGGAGACTGATGGATAATGCAGCCTATGCTTATTTGGCATATTTGTTATGGAAGCCAGATCAGAAGAAATGTGTAATGAAGCCACAAATTAAAGATAGATGCAAAAAAGAAAACAATCTCCTAAGCAATGAAAAGGTTCTTATTTACAGAGCAAAACCACCAATAGTTGCTCTCTTCCCAAAATGATATTTTAAGGGATAATAGGTATGAAAAAAACCTCAGGGAGTAAAAGGAAATATAGCGTGAAAGTAGGTCACCGAATAGCAAAAGCACCCAGGGATGTTGAGAGTAAAGAAAAAGAAAGTACAATTTAAAGAAACAAAACAAAACCAAATATTGATGGAGGGATCTGTTCAGCAATGGAAACTAAATAGTGAGAATATTATATAAAATAGACTAAGGTTAAATGGTTTATCTTAATTATATATTCACTGCATCAATTGCCTGTAAAGTGTATGAACCTTCTGTGACCCTTATATTAGAACAATCAATTCCTGACAAAACATAAAACTGAGCTAAGAATTATGTTATATGGGGGAACAGGCTAAAACCTTTTTATTCAACCAGGCATTTAAAGATGAAGGTGTTTAAGATCTAGTCAGGGGATGCTATAGTTTTCAACTTTGAATGTGTTTTGATGGATTTTAACTAAATTTTTAAAATGCTGTTTGTGTTTAATTCTGTTTTATGTCAAACTGATTTGAGTCCCGTTTGTGGAGATAAAGCAGGGTATAAATAAATATAATAATAGTAATAATAATAATAAAGTATGTTATGTTTTTTTAAAAAAAATTGTTTTGTGTTTACGTCTGAGTTTTGAAAATATATTTTTGCAATTACAGGCTTTATAAAACTTTTAATAATTTGTTTAGTTCTCGATTTTATTTTGTTTTGTTTTTTATTGAGAAAATGAGATTATCAAAATTTCAATAACATTTATATCAGGGATTACATGGAGCCATCAGACTTCTATGCTGCCCATTGTTCAAGAAAGAGCAAACGCTAAATTGGCAAAGCTTGTAGAAAGGATGCCAGGGACAGAATGCCAGGAAATGAGTCATTTGGTTTGCATAATAGGCAGATGCTGTTTGCATATCAAGAAAGAGAAAATCTTTTTCTCCCCACTCCAAATTGTTTTGATAGTGCTTAATCACAAAATGCTAATATCCAATACAGCAAAATCAAACACTGAAGTTTTCTCATGGGTATCCATGCCCATTAAAAGAAACTAGATTTATAGTTGTATGACACAGATTAAAGGTGTTACTTTATCGTGGAATTTAGCCTCAAAAGAGTGCATGGAGATTTGATGCTTGCATCATAAATGAAAAGTAATTAAACGAGGGAAAATAACTGCTGACTTTAACTACCCTCACGGTAGCCGGAAAAGAGCATGTTTCAGCCACAATAAAGAGGTAGCATTTCTAGATACACTTAATGATTATACCTTCAAAACATAGTTACTGTTTTGATGTAAAATGGAATTTAATACCACGTGGAACTGCCGAAGAACAATAGCAAGATGGCAGCATGGTTAAACCTACTCGAAATAGCAAAGTATAAGTCAATGGGAAAATCACAAAGAATGTTAACACTGTTCTAGTTGACTTTAAAAGAGGAAATGTCTCCAAAAAGAGAAACAAATAAATAAAAATGCATCTAGAATGCATACTAGGGTTCAGCAAGGAAACTATGGGTGCTTCCACACATCATTAAAACTAGTGACAAAATGGGTTAAAATAACCTGCTTTGGCAAAAATTACATTACTATAACGAGAGTATAATTTTTTTGTTACTTTTTCATTATAGTATTTGCGCATAATTTGGTTTCAATGTTTGGTTTTAATGTAAATGCATATTGTATTGTATGTTTACATTTTGGCATAGAATTGCTGCTTAATTTGTAATGCCGCTCTAAGTCTCCTTCGGGGCAGAGAAGGGCAGGATATAAATGAAGTTAATAAATAAATAATAAATAATTACTATGATTATAATTATAACAGTAATAACATTCTCATTTTCTAGGATAAAAGCCTAAATGTGTAAGTTCCTTTGGTTCTCTCCTTGTCCTTTTCTCAGACCTGACTATGTCACAACTGCCTCATATCTCTACTCGATAGCAGCACTGCCACTACCACCCTTTGACGTGCCCTTTTCCATTTCATTTTCATGCCAAAGGCTGATGTTTCCTGAAATAGATTTTCTTGGGAAACATTCCCTGCACCCAATGGACAAAACAGCTTTTAGCTGTGAGGGGGAAAAAAATACTTTCTACAAATGAAGTGTTTGCAAGTGATAGTGATGAAGCCTTTTATTTAAGTTAGATACCAGACCCTAGTAACTGAGTAGTACTTGTACAAATCGCTTAAATTGTGAACAAGGCCCTATCTAGTCTGTACTGCCATATAATTCAGTCTCTGAATGGAGATGAACTGCATTAAATTAGATTATATGGCAGTGTACACTCGTATAATCCAGTTCAAAATGGCAGTGTAGATGGGGCCCAAGAGATTGTAGTTTAAAGCCAAATCAGGAAAACACAAGCTTGTGTGCTGTTCTCTCTATGTATATTAGATATTGTGAAGTTTAATATATTCTATGGGCAGTCTTAGGGCCCTTCTACTCTATACTAAAATGTCAGCAGAAATGGGTTAAGATAACCAACTTCTGCTTACATTCTAGTCCCCACCCCCAACCCAAAACCCAGGCTTTCTCTGTGGGACTAGCATGAAGCCACCTCAAGCCCCAAATTTCCCCCCTAAAACTTACTGGAAAAGGGTCCCTGGCAGCCAAGAAGCCTCTCCTCGCATCATCCTGAGTAGAGAAAATGACACCTCAGGAGAAGGAAGGCGTGAGGAGAAAAATCCCTCTGCCCCGCCCCCTCCTCACCTCCCATCTCCTCACACATCATATTTCTCCACTCAGGATGGTGTGAGGAGAGGATTAAGTGACTTTCTGGAAGGGCCCTTTCAGTGTACCTGCAGTGTACAGTTTAATGCAGGTTGACACCACTTTAACTGACAACTTAGATTGGTGTGAACTTTGATCAACCCCACAATGGCAAATGCTGCACAGGGTTGATCTGATATAACCTGGAAAAAAAGTGGTTTAACAGTCTTCCCATGTGTTAAGCTAACTAGGGGTAAGCAAAGTGGACCTGGATTCAGGGTCTTCTCTGTGTTAAGGATTTCTAACTGAAACTGGTAGCAGCTTCCTTGACTGCCATCCTGTGCTGACAAAGCTTAAGGGACCCAGGGCTGTGAGATGGCATCTCCTCCCACCCTCTTCAGCCGTGGGCTGTGACACTCCACCTATCTTTTCCTGACCAATCTGGCAGTCCCCTCCCATCTCCTTCCCCTCTGAGCTGCTTTAATGATCTCAGGAAAGCTAGAGTACAAGGAAAAGTGAATGTAGGTGTTGACTATCATAGGGTGGCTGATCAGTGCTGCCAAACCATGTTCGGCACAGCTGCGTAGTGAGGACTCCCTTCCACCTCCAAGGTGGCTAAGGGAGCCCCAATTGGGATGCTAGACCAAGCCCACTTGGTGGGTCAGTGTAGAAAGGCCCTATAAGCCTACATTGTGAGTCCTGTTTTTAAAAGAAATCTAATATATGAAATATCTTTCCTTCCTCTGGGGACTGAATTCATTATACTATTGAATCATACCCTTGTCGGCACCATTTGGAAATCAACGTCCTCATTGTGATAGACTATGCAGATTCAGAATAAGTCTCTATAGTCACTTATGAACCCACTGCCAACACTCTACCTTTGGAAAACAATCATATTTGGCACAAGGGATCACCTATGATGACTATAATTATGCAGGTAAACAAAGTATTTAAGACTGAAGTAGGACATGATAAAATGCATCAGCTGTCATTGAAAGTTTGACAATACTGCAATGTTTGAAAGGAGGTTTCTGAAACAGGACAATAAGGAAGCCTTGGGAATGTTTCCAGGGAACTCCCACAGTGGAGTTCCATGACGTAGACCTTGATGTTGTCTAGCAGTAGTGCCACTCATTTGTAGGATGTGTAGCTTAATATGCAATTAGGATAGAAATGCCCACTAGACACAAGCACTGAAGAATTAATGAGGGTTGCATATCACTCCCACTGGATTTTTCATCCAGTATTAGCTTGGCTACTCAGAGCAGGTGTTTTGTTAACTGTAAAGCACAAAGGAAAAACATGCAGTATTGAAAATGGCTCTAAAAGGTCCACTTCCACCTGCAAAACATGTGGGTTTGTTGTTCAATTGCCCGGGGCTGTTAAACTAAGCAAGGAACAACTGAACCAACTGGCTCACAAGCAACACATTAATCATTTTCAGAGCTTGAAAAAAATGTCAAGGGATGTATTCTATATGACCAAAAATCTTCCACCAATCATGCAAGGAAGTCAGCTAGGGAGGGATATCTATCTATCATCTATCTATCTATCTATCTATCTATCATCTATCTATCTATCTATCTATCTATCTATCTATCTATCTATCTATCTGTACATTTTTCATTTCTTCACAACTAAGTGGTTTTAGTTTGCATGCTTCAGTAGTTTGCAGTTGATTGTGTCCTTATGGCCCATGTGGTCTTTAAGCACTTTCACCAAGTGTAGCAATGTTTCTCACTTATCACTTATTAGGGAATATTTCCTGGGAATATACTATGTTTTGGTTTCTGCCTGCACTTTACGGCATTGAATGTTTGGTGCTGTTTGTTGTAAACCACCCTGAGTCCCCACAGGGAAATACGGCAGGATAGAAACAAAGTTTATTTATTTATTTATTTATCTCATGGGATGGAATGACTTGAAATAGATGGACATGCTGCATGAAAGTCATATATGGAGCCATCTACACTGACCATTTAATGCAGCTGGAAGCCAACTTCAAACTACAGTGCTTAAAAATGCACACTGCCAAAGCCTGCTTAAGTGTGAATTAAAGGGTTTAAAGCACATCAGGCCAAATGAAGGAAAGTCTACCTATGTGCCTTTAAATTCTTGTGTCAATTGGAATTACAATTACAATAGAAAGTTTTTAAGACTTTTCAGAGGTACCTGAGCTCGGTATGTGTGCAAAGAACTGATTAAAAATTTGCAATATTGTAAATGAATCTTACAATGGAAAAACAAATGACTCCTCCATCTCTATGGAGTCAGAGAGGCTAAATGAATAGAGAGGCAAATGGACTTTTCATCTGCTTAAGTTTCACCCTGATGTCCACACATAAATGTACAACATTTGGGGACAGGGGTAGGGGAAGAGTACCTTTATATGTAGTACAGTGCCTCCAATACTGGATTGGTATTTGGGAAACTCAGGTTTAACTATCAGTGGGTTATTTTGAGGCAGTAACTTTCTTCCAACCTGAGCTACCTAAAAGGGTTGTTGGGAAGCAAAAGCAGGAAGAACATGAGCAGTGTATGCTGCTTTGATGTTAGTGGAGGAGGGAAAAGACATTAAATAAATATCTTAGTACAAGAAATCTAGCTGTTCAGAGATATAACAGGCTACAGACCTGGTTGTGGAACGCAGCATTTGACAACTGATTTAATTCTTTGCCCACATGAAAGGAGGATGATGAATGGTATTGTGATGGTGTCGGATGATTTAGCTCTTTTAACTGTGATGATAATGTTTTAACGTGTATAGTGCTGATATTTTAACAGTGTAATGAAGTGGCATTGTGTTGTTATTGTATATTTTTTGTATGTTAACACATGTTGTGAACCGGTCCGAATCCCTCTTTGAAGGTGAGAGGGTCGGTATATAAAACCTCGAAATAAATAAATAAATAAATACAGTTCTAGATCTTCCTCAAGATTTAATTTTTTACCACAAACTGATAGACATCACTGTTATAGTATGAGTTTTATTGGTAGTAAATGGTTCAGTAGGTAGCCGAAAGAAAGCATTCCAATTGTTTAACTCCTGAAATCTACCATCTTCTCACAGCAAGGAGTAAAACTGTCTCCTAAACTATGAATTCTATCAGCCTATCATAGAGCTGACACTCCATTTCTCCATGGATGGCTAATGGATGTGTGTGAGGCTGAGCTGAGACAAATGAAAGCTGGATTCCCAAGGCTTATGTAGTTACAAGCAGGAAAAGTAAAGTGAAGTGTGCAGGTAAAATCATCTCCCATTCCTGTACAAACAGTTGCTAATAGGCAAATTTACTTATATAAATTGTCTAGGAAATTATCATCAGTTGGAAGTGTTTGGATTGTATATTCCTGCATGGCATAATGAGGTTGACCTGGATGGCCTTTGTGGACTCTTTCAACCCTATGATTTTATTATTATGATGCTACAGTTTGGTCAAGAGGATTGTCCACTCTGGGCCTGATTAGAGCAACCTCTATGAGTTGGCTTACACATCTCCAGATCAAGATATATATAAGAAGATGTGTAGATGTTTCTTCTAGAACTGCATGCAAAGACTCTGATGGAACATGATCGTGGAATTGAAAATGGCTTGAAAGTCAATGGAAAACTTCCTCTGAGTGTATCTTAACTAAGAAAATCCCAGGAAATTTATAAAGTTGTCTTAAAATGACAGACAACTTGGAGGCATATCTGCATGTGTTTGTACACAGAAACACATATGAATTGAATGTCTTTTATCTAAGAAATACTCCAAAAAAATACTCCAAAATCCAAAATTGTTTACATGCATCACTGAGATGGTGACATCATGCTTTATGATGATTCAATCTACACAAGCTTTACTTCATAATACTAATTATTTTAAACTATTGTACATAAAGTTACCTTTAGGCTAATTGTTATAAAGTGAATATGAATCATAAATGAATGTTGTGTTTAAACCTGTGTCCTATCTCCAAATGATCTTATTATGTATGTATATGCAAATATATGTATTTTCAAAATCCAAAAAAATGTGAAAACCAAAACATCTCCTAATCATTTTGGATAAGGAATATCTCAACCTGTATGATTGTTTGGAATATCTATATCTACATTAGAAGGACTTATAGATCCTGCCTTTTAAAGATTAGGGATGAAATAAATACTCAAAATTATTAAATGGTGGTTGAAAAATATGTTCTGGTGTGTGCACACATAGAAGTACACATATGTACAATCATGGAAAGCTTGGAGGGGAGGAGGAAGTGAGTAGGAGGGAAGCACAGAGCCCCTCAGTATACTTCACTGAGCCCCAAGGGCTCTGCGGAGTACACTTTAGGAACCACTGATCTAAAGACAACTACTTCTCATTGGGGACACAGTAATATCTTACTCTCCACTGCCCCATAAGAGGTTCTTGAATAGTATTAATTACACTACTATTGTGGAGATTGACAGAATAGAGATGCACCAAGAAGAGAAAGACTCTACTCCTACAGATATATTTTTCTCCAAGTACAATCATTCCGTTTTGTCACAGAATGGTTATTCAAGTGACACCTGTCAATTTGAGAACACTGCTATTAAAAGCAACAGGATAGGTTACCTTGGTTCTGATCCCTATAGTATTTCTACATGTCAAAGGACAGTCCCAGACTGCACTAATATCAAAATTATTTTTAGATTTGTTCCCTCCATTCCATTTCCCATATTCATTTCTGAATATTCCAAGCTCAAATCATCCACCAGGTATTAATTATTTCACACTAGGCATTCAATTATGTCACCAAAACTAAAAGAAGCCCTCCAATATGAGTTTATGTCTCTGCTGCATTTCAGTATAACATTTAGGGTTTCTTGCTCACCATAGAATACTTCCTTTAGTTTTGACAGGAAATGCTTACAAGAAATCCCTATGAAATTCATGGGGTGATTATAATTCAACAGGCGATCTGAAAGCGCATACACATAAACACACCTATAACCGAATAAGGTTTAAATAATTTATGCTGAATAATAGCTATGCAATGAATAAACATAAGCATTACTGTAAGTCTCGTATTGAGTAAACTCCTTAAATAATGGGAAATTTATAAGCTAACAATTATGTAACTTTGATTGAGTCAATGGCCTACTCTGATTGTGCCTAATATTGTATAACTTATTTGGCATTATTGTTAGGAGTTTCAGTTGTTAAAAACATCTACAAAAAGAAACTTACATGAGCTTTGGTATGTTCTTGCGGTCTTGGTGGTACTATAGTCCAGAATTCTGGCTTCTTCTCTTGAATTTGGCCACTTGGTCCTGATCTGCTTTTCTGCCCAAACTACTATTTGTCCCACAGCTCCTGCAATCTACTACCCAATCCAGGCAGCTCCAAAACAGAGAATATCAGTACTTCTTAGTTACTCCAATGAAGGAAAGTTTTTTATATCCAAAACTGAGTAATTATTTTAGGCCCCCAACTACTTGCATTGTGGACATGGGTGTGCAGTAGTGTCTTGAGCATTGGACTATGACTCTGGAGATCAAGATATGAATCCCCTCTTAAAGGAATGCAGTGGCAAACCTCCTCTGAACAAATATTGCCAAGAAAGCTGCCTGATAGGTTTGGTATAGGTCAGAAACAACTTAAATGCATGCAATAACAGCAAATCTGCACCTTCTGGGGTAAGGACATAAAAACTGTGTGTCATGAAGATAGTCGAGGCCGCATTCGAGTCCAAATGTTTTTCACGTACGCAGGCAAGCCGTTAGAAACAATTTTCTGCATTTTCCTATGGGAAAGGTTAGATCTCATTGTGCTCACAATGGCACTTTTTCGCAGAAATGGAACTGCAAAGGTTTGCACCAGCAAGAGCTGCGATAATGTACTTGGATGAACTGAATGAACTGTGTCAGACACTTTTAATTGACAGTAAAGGAATCACTCATTATGTTTGTCTCTGAATGAAAGAGTGCTCTATGAGAGGGGAAGTACTGAAGGGAGACTAAAAGATTATAGCTATCCTACATCTATGAAGGCAATTCATCTGGAAGTTGAGTAAACAACTTAGATCACTGGAGAGAAAGCACTTTACAGTTCAAAGACTGCATAACTGTGTGTGAAGTTCAAAGAACTTCACAGTATATTCTTCACTATAGAAAAAAAGTTTTTATTCCTGTTTTAGAGATTGTGAGTGGACTGATATAACAAATGAGTCATTTGTACATAATAATATCTAGTTTACAAGGGGGTACTTGTAGCACATCAGAAAAGAACTGAGGTCACATTCAATGCAGTTTCAAGCTGCATTACATGGTAGTGTAGATGGAGCCTGAAAGAATAAAGTTGGTAGCATAATAATATTTAGTTATTTTACATGGATGATTGAGAAAATTTATATATATATATATATATATATATATATTGCATATACTTTAACTATATTTTATTTATTTTACTTTAAATGCTGCCTTGAGTCCCAATTGATGAGGAAAGGTAAGGCATAAAGAAAAATAGATATTATTATTATTATTATTATTATTATTATTATCCCATATAATTTGAAAAGTATAGAAGTAACCCCCTTCAGTGATAAGGGTAATATGTGTCCTGTCAATATGATTTCGAAATTTCCCATAATAACAAACTATTTTTCCCAGTGGAACAATCAATGAAGCTACAAAAAAGATGGTGTAGCTTGTATGAGAGGCCCAAAGTGAACAGGTGAAACCATGGATAAGTGAAACCACATTGGTTTGGTAAATAGAAGGGTCATACTGTGTTCCACATCAGATGCTTACTTATGTATGTATAACTATTTATGTAACTAAATCCTCTTGACCTGATACCCTCAAATCAGTCTTGGTAGCCAGCAGAAAATCTCTTCAGCCTTTGACTAAGGTATACGGAGAATGACATTTCCAAGCCCCAAACACATCACATCCAGCAAGCAAGGCTGCAACAAGGTATTGCAGTATGTATTCTACTTCTGAGTGTCATAGACTCATTTCCTGGAAGGAGGGGTTGGAAATATCTTCTTTGTTCCTAATCAGAAGCTGTGAAGACCTCCTTTGCCTGATTTGGCTGCTGACGATTAGCTTGGAGGGCATTTACATAGTCTTGCAACAAGACTACGGCTGCATCTACACTGTCGAATTAATCCAGTTGGATGCCATTTTTGCAATCATAACTCAATGATGTAATTTAGTGGGGCAGCAGGACTCTTTGGCAGAAAGGCTAAACATCATGTAAAACTACACCTTCCGGTATTCTATAGCCTTAAACCATAGTGTTACTGAAACCAGCTATCTGCAACAAGAAGGCAATGTAGTTCTGTCACTTGGCATACCATGCTATCTTGAAATCTAGGGAAAATCTGACCAAATTTGATGGCAATAACAGACATTTTATTCATTTGGCCAGATGGATGTCAGAACAACATAATAAATAAATAAATAAATAAATAAATAAATAAATAAATAAATCTTTATTTATACCCCGCCACCATATCCAAGAAGGGACTCGGGGTGGCTTACATGAGGCCAAGCCCGTCAAATACAAATACAACAATACATCAACAAACAAGCAAGCAAATAAAACAATATAAATAATACAATTGAACATATAAGAAATAACACACAAAAGATTTAAAAACATTATGGCAGGGCCAGATGTAGATTAAAATTTTAAAACCCTGGGCGTGTACAGAGTAGGGTATGTCTAGGAATGGGGGTTTTAAAACGTAATATGGGGGGATCAATCCAAATTGGCCCAAAGAACCAATATAACATAATACATTGCAAAACATTTTATCCCCTTTGAGATTCAGAAGACCTGCTCCCTCCCCTGATTGACTCTGGAATGGTTGAGCTACGATCTGAGCTGCCATTGGCTGGAAACACCTGTGGTGGAGGAGGTTTTTGACGACCTGGAAACTCGGTGTAGCGATTTCGCACACCATTTTGCAGGCAAAGTCGCTCAGATACGCCTTGAGCTCGACTCCAATTTCACCGCAGTGCCAGAGGAGGTGATTGAGGCATCTGCTTGTCCAACTTTGTGGGATTCTTTTAGGCTTGTTCCTCCTGAGACTGTGGAGGAGGTCCTTGGGGCTGTGATGGCAACCACTTTGGCTCTGGACCCTTGCCCGTCCTGGCTAATTAAATCGGCCAGGGAGGGGTTGGTTGATTGGTTTGGGTTGATCATCAATGCATCATTGGAGCAGGGGTTTTTTCCATTTCTCCTGAAACAAGCTGTGGTTCGTCCACTCCTTAAAAAGGTTTCCCTTGACTCCATGGTGCTGAACAATTTCAGACCGATCTCCAACCTCCCTTTCTTGGGTAAGGTGTTGGAGCGGGTGGTTGCCTCCCAGCTCCAGGGCTTTTTAGATTACATCAACTATCTAGATCAGTCACAGTCTGGTTTCAGGCCTGGTCACGGCACCGAGACAGCCTTGGTCGCCTTGGTGGATGACCTCCGTAGAGAGCTGGACAGGGGGAGTGTGACTGTTGGTTCTCTTGGACATCTCAGCGGCTTTCGATACCATCGATCATGGTATCCTTCTGGGACGACTCTCTGGGATGGGTCTCGGGGACACGGTTTTGTCGTGGCTCCGATCCTTCCTGGAGGGTCGATCCCAGATGGTGAAGCTGGGAGACGCCTGCTCGGACCCCTGGCCTTTGACCTGTGGGGTCCCGCAAGGCTCTATTCTGTCTCCCATGCTCTTTAACATCTACATGAAACCGCTGGGAGAGGTCATCCGGAGTTTTGGAGCTAGGTGCCACCTCTATGCAGATGACACACAGCTCTACTACTCCTTTCCACCCAATTCCAAGGAGGTCTCTCGGGTGCTGGACGAGTACCTGGCCGCTGTGTCCATCTGGATGAGGAGGAACAAGCTGAAGATCAATCCCGACAAGACAGAGGTCCTTCTGGTCGATCATAAACCTGACCGGGGTATAGGGTGGCAACCTGTGCTGGACGGGGTTACACTCCCCCTGAAGTCACAGGTCCGCAGTTTGGGTGTCCTCTTGGAATCAACGCTTACGCTTGAGGCTCAGGCATCAGCGGTGTCTGGGAGGGCTGTCGCACAACTGAGACTCGTGCGCCAACTGCGACTGTACCTCGCGAAGGCAGATCTGGCCGGAGTGGTCCATGCCTTGGTCACCTCCAGATTGGACTACTGCAATGCGCTCTACGTGGGGCTGCCCTTGAAGATGGCTCGGAAGCTCCAACTGGTCCAACGATCAGCAGCCAGGATGCTAACTGGGGCCCCTTACAGAGAGAGGTCAACCCTCCTGTTCAAGGAGCTCCACTGGCTGCCATTTATTTTCCGAGCCCAATTCAAGGTGCAGGTGCTTACCTACAAAGCCCTGAATGGTTTGGGACCAGCCTACCTGCGTGACGGCATTTCCATCTATGAACCCACACATTATCTTCGGTCATCTGGAGAGGCCCTGCTCGTGATCCCACCGGCGTCGCAAGCGTGCTTGGTGGGGACGCGGGACAGGGCCTTTTCCGTGGTGGCCCCCCGACTCTGGAACACCCTCCCCAAAGACCTTAGAAAGGCCCCTACATAGGCTGTCTTCAGAAAGAACTTGAAGACCTGGCTTTTCCGATGCGCCTTCCCAGATTAGGAAATCTCCACTACCAAGTCCCATAAGCACTTTATCAGAACCAATGATTGCTGCACATCGCACATCGCACTTGCCTTGGAAGCCCTATATACACCTCCTGTCACATCAGCACTTTTAATCTTGTACCCTTTACTCTGGCCCGGCCCAGTTTTATTGTGTTGCCATGCCTGTTGTTTATTTTGCTTTATTCTGTTTTTAATTGTTGATTTGCTTAGATTGTATTGTTGTGTTGTGTGCTGAGGCCTCGGCCTGTGTAAGCCGCATCGAATCCTTCGGGAGATGCTAGCGGGGTACAAATAAAGTTTAATAATAATAATAATAATAATAATAATAATACACTTGGAAGTCAATCATACTCGGACACGAGTGATAATCAATTATGACTAGTTCTACCAATTTTCAATGTTATTTTACCTAATATACTTGTTGGGGACCAGGTTTCCATAATAAAATGAGTTTTTGGACATTATTAAAATGAATGCTTGGAAGTGGGGAGGTATTGTTTGCACCTTCCCCAAATATACTGCATTTTGTATAAATTTTTGATCTGAGAACTGCTTTGTAGCCCTTGGAAAAATACTGAATAATACCTGTTTATTCACTGTCTTAAATAATGTCTCCTCCCACAATTTCCAAATTGTAGTATGGTGTTTTGGTGGACTGCACCTATGGTGCATCTATACTGTAGAATTAATGCAGTTTGACACCACTTTCACAGAATCAGAGAATTATATAGAATCCTAGAATCATATAAACATAAGAGTTGGAAGCGTTCTTGTGGAACATCCAGTCTAACCCCCTGCCAAGAAGCAGGAAAATCACATTCAAAGCACCCTTGACAGATGGCCATCTGGCCTCTGTTTAAATTATTATTATTATTATTATTATTAACTTTATTTGTACCCCGCTAGCATCTCCCGAAGGACTCGATGCGGCTTACACGGGCCGAAGCCTCAAAACACAATACAATAGAAAACATAACACAACAATAAACAAAGCAAATCAAACAATTAAGCAAAATAACCACAATGACAATACATCAAGACACTATTAAAACTGGTTCGGCCAGCGCAATGGGGTACAGGGTTAAAAGTGCTGAGATGGCAGGAGGAACGTAGGGTTAAAAGTGTGGTGTGCAGCAGCATTGGTTGTGCTAAAGTGCTTCCAGGACTTGGGATGGGGATTCCTAATCTGCGAAGGCACATCGGAACAGCCAAGTTTTTAGGTTCCTTCTGAAAACTGCTAGAGTAGGGGCCTGACGAAGCTCCTTTGGAAGGGCATTCCAAAGTCGGGGGGCCGCCACAGAGAAGGCCCTGTCCCGCGTCCCCACCAAACGTGCTTGGGACGTAGGTGGGATCACGAGCAGGGCCTCCCCAGATGACCGGAGCGAGCGTGTGGGTTCGTAGATGGAGATGCGGTCACGCAGGTAGGGTGGTCCCAAACCGTTCAGGGCTTTGTAGGTGAGCACCTGCACCTTGAATTGGGCTCGGAAAATAAATGGCAGCCAATGGAGCTCCTTGAACAAGAGGGTTGACCTCTCTTGATAATGAGCTCCAGTTAGCATCCTGGCTGCTGTCCGCTGGACCAATTGTAGTTTCCGAGCCGTCTTCAAGGGCAGCCCCACGTAGAGCGCATTGCAGTAATCCATTCTAGAGGTGACCAAGGCGTGGACCACCCCGGCCAGATCCGCCTTCACGAGGTACGGTCGCAGCTGGCGCACAAGTCTCAGTTGTGCAAAGGCCCTCCCGGATACCGCCGACACCTGAGCCTCAAGTGTAAGCGAAGAATCCAAGAGGACACCCAAACTGCGGACCTGTGGCTTCAGGGGGAGTGTAACCCCGTCCAACACAGGTTGCCACCCTATACCCCGATCCGGTTTACGATCGACCAGGAGGACCTCTGTCTTGTCGGGATTGATCTTCAGCCTGTTCTTCCTCATCCAGATCGACACAGCGGCCAGGCACTCGTCCAGCACCCGAGGAGCCTCCTTGGAATTAGGTGGAAAGGAGTAGTAGAGTTGTGTGTCATCCGCATAAAGATGGCACCCAACTCCAAAACTCCGGATGACCTCTCCCAGCGGTTTCATGTAGATGTTGAAGAGCATGGGCAACAAGATAGAGCCTTGCGGGACCCCACAGGTCAAAGGCCAGGGGTCCGAGCAGGCGTCTCCCAGCTTCACCATCTGGGTACGTCCCTCCAGGAAGGACTGGAGCCACGACAGAACTGGAGCCACGACAGAAGTCGGGCTGGGAAATAATCTCCCTTGGGCGTTAGGTAGAGATGTTTCTGATGAAGAGGTAGATAATGAAACATCAAGGGAGCTGAGTGGACTGAATAAGGGAAGAGTTCTCGAGCGAAGGAGTGTAGCTGGTTGAGTGGGGGCGACCGGGACAGATGGAGTCTCAAAATTATACGAACCAGGAGGGGGGGCCCTAATCGGTGAGCTAGTTGTGGATGTGCGGGGACCTGATGGAGTATGGCGAAAAGGAACCCCGGAGGCAAATAAGGGGCGTATCTGAGGGTCCACAACTACCCTCCTGATGGTAATGCCCCATTTCTTTAAGACAGAGCGCTTTGCCATAAGCTCTCCGAGCCATGAATTGTCTTCTGGTGTTATTTGAAGACGGGAGGAACGGTCAGATGATTGGTAGTCCCTCCATAACCATACTATGGCTTCTAGTCTTATTTCCTGTGATCTTTTACCCAGGATTTGGGCCAAGGAGTTACAAACTGCCCTCTTGGAGGTCCATCTGCCTCTGTTTACCATTTGGTCAGCAATGTCCACCGCAAACATGTCAGTTTGTAGGTGTTGATCCTGAGTGCAAGCTGCGGTTGGCTGAACCAAAAGGTCTGTTGTTGTATTGTTGATCGTCCTCTGAGCGGCCAACACAGACCGCTGCCACTCCACAATGTTCTCAGTCCTATGACTGCCCAAAGACTCTCCCCTTCCCTCAGTCAACTCAACATTCATTCCTCGTTCAGCCCCAAGACCCCCAAGATCCGACGTGCCTTTCTCCCCATTTTGGCACAAGTCCTTAGCTAGATCTGCACACAAAGAGTTCTCAGTCTTTGAGGGAAAGGATTGCACAGGAATTCCTGAGAAAGAGGCAAAACCTCTAAGGAGGTGGTCCATTTTCTCGTTTAAAAACCTGAGTTGTAATAACACATGGTTAAACGATTCCCTCAGGAGGTCGTAAAAGTGCAAAAGGTCATTCTTCGCATGAGGTTCTGCTTCATCCATTCCTATGTCTAAAGATACTCTCACCACACTCAAATCCACTTACTCACATTTACTTCCAACACAATCAGCCCCTCCCAGGCACTCCAAGAATCCACTCCCTCCTCTCTCTCCCACAATTCACCCTGCTAGCCACACTAACCAACACACTCACACGCTAAACTAATCACACCCAGTGATCATGCACACTTCCTATGACATATTCTCCTCCCTCTCCCACCATTCACTCGAGCCAATTAAACTAAACCAACACACTCTCTCTCTAGACTAAACACACCCAGCAATCATCCACACTTTCCTATGAGTCACTTTATCACAACACTAGACTAAACACACCCAGCTACCATCCACACCTTCCTATGTAGTCACTCCTATGTCACAGACAGTCTCATGCGCTCTCCTGGGCCTCTTCCCTAACCCACCCCGGCAATCCTATCCTCTACTATCAAACCTAAAATCTCTATGACCTCCTTACATACACTCAGCAGTTAAGACAAACAACATATAACATACAGCCAACTATCCTCTATCTAAAACTAAAATAGCAACTAAGCAAAAGGTAAAGTAGGAAAAATAGGAAAAAAAATAAATAAAATAAAATAGAACAAAACAACAAAAAAGGGTCAGATGGCGATAACAGTTCCTTCCCGGTGCAAAACACTCGAACACTTAAGCAGCAGCTTCCTGGAGCTCTTCAGCTGGTCCAAACTTCACCCCTCCCGGATGGGGCGATGGCAGCGTATCTGGTGTTCTCTCTGCAACCCCGTCCCAGATGGAACAGCTCTCTTCACCCCCTCCGGATGGCAAGGGAGGGGGCAGGCAGCGCGGCCTAGCGCTCCTCCGCGGCCCCTTCCAGATGGGCGGAGGGGCCGAGAAAGGCTGCGGCTGTGCCGGCTCTTCTTTCACCTCCTCCCGGATGGCAAGGGAGGGGGCAGGCAGCGCGGCCTAGCGCTCCTCCGCGGCCCCTTCCAGATGGGCGGAGGGGCCGAGAAAGGCTGCGGCTGTGCCGGCTCTTCTTTCACCTCCTCCCGGATGGCAAGGGAGGGGGCAGGCAGCGCGGCCTAGCGCTCCTCCGTGGCCCCTTCCAGATGGACGGAGGGGCCGAGAAAGGCTGCGGCTGTGCCGGCTCTTCTTTCACCTCCTCCCGGATGGCAAGGGAGGGGGCAGGCAGCGCGGCCTAGCGCTCCTCCGCGGCCCCTTCCAGATGGGCGGAGGGGCCGAGAAAGGCTGCGGCTGTGCCGGCTCTTCTTTCACCTCCTCCCGGATGGCAAGGGAGGGGGCAGGCAGCGCGGCCTAGCGCTCCTCCGCAGCCCCTTCCAGATGGGCGGAGGGGCCGAGAAAGGCTGCGGCTGTGCCGGCTCTTCTTTCACCTCCTCCCGGATGGCAAGGGAGGGGGCAGGCAGCGCGGCCTAGCGCTCCTCCGCGGCCCCTTCCAGATGGGCGGAGGGGCCGAGAAAGGCTGCGGCTGTGCCGGCTCTTCTTTCACCTCCTCCCGGATGGCAAGGGAGGGGGCAGGCAGCGCGGCCTAGTGCTCCTCCGCGGCCCCTTCCAGATGGGCGGAGGGGCCGAGAAAGGCTGTGGCTGTGCCGGCTCTTCTTTCACCTCCTCCCGGATGGCAAGGGAGGGGGCAGGCAGCGCGGCCTAGCGCTCCTCCGCGGCCCCTTCCAGATGGGCGGAGGGGCCGAGAAAGGCTGCGGCTGTGCCGGCTCTTCTTTCACCTCCTCCCGGATGGCAAGGGAGGGGGCAGGCAGCGCGGCCTAGCGCTCCTCCGCGGCCCCTTCCAGATGGGCGGAGGGGCCGAGAAAGGCTGCGGCTGTGCCGGCTCTTCTTTCACCTCCTCCCGGATGGCAAGGGAGGGGGCAGGCAGTGCGGCCTAGCGCTCTTCGGCCCCACCCCACTGGAGCCGGGGGCCCGATGGTATAACGCCCAAGTAGCTGGGCCTGCTTACGGGGGCTGCCGGCTTCTTCGGCCCTCACCTCAATGGATCCGGGGGGGGGGCTTTCCGCTCCCCACCCAAATGGCGAGTGGGGAGGCCTCGCGGCCGAAGATGGACTCACCCCAACGGTGGCCGGCCGGGACCTTCAGGCCTAGCAGGCCCTTTCGCTCTCCGGTATGGCAGGGGAGGGGCGCGCCGCAGTGAGGCCTAGCAGGCCTCGGGCCTGGATGGAACAAAGGCCCGCAGCGAGCGAGAGGGTCCCTCACTCCCACCTCCCCCGGGGCGGCGGGAGGTGGGGGGCGCGTCGGCGGGAGGCCCCGCGGCTTCAAACCAGCCAGAAATGGGCCGCGGTGGAGTGGCGGCAGACGGCGGAGGCGGCCGCGTAAGGATGGCGGCGTTGTGCAGCCAGCCGCGATGGAATGGCGGCGGCGCGCAGATGCTCCGGCCTTCAGAGGCCCTCTTCCTTCTCGTCGTCCCCTGGGTGTCACCCGGGGGGAGTCTTCCCCGATTTGGATGGTAAGGGGGGCGTCTGCGAGGGGAGGGGGTCGGGGCAGTTAATCTCACCCCTGGAGCTGGCAGTGCTATGTGTCTTCACAGCGCCATCTTGAGAAAAAAAAAAAAAAAAGAAGGAGCCTCCACCATACTCTGGGCCTCCAAAGAAGGAGCCTCCACCATACTCTGGGGCAGAGAGTTCCACTGCTGAACAGCTTTCACAGTCAGGAAGTTCTTCCTAATGTTCAGATGTAATCTCCTTTCTCGTAGTTTGAAGTCATTGTTCTGCGTCCTAGTCTTCAGGGCAGCAGAAAACAAGCTTGCTCTCTCCTCCGTATGACTTCTTCTCACATATTTATACATAGCTATTATGTCTCCTCTCAGGCTTCTCTACTTCAGGCTAAACATGCCCAGCTCTAAGTCACTCCTCATAGGGCTTGTTCTCCAGACCCTTGATCATTTTAGTTGCCCTTCTCTGGACACATTCCAACTGGTCAACATTTCCCTTCAATTGTGGTGCCCAGAATTGGGCACAGTATTCCAAGTGTGGTCTAACCAAGGCAGAATTGAGGGGTAGCATGACTTCCTTGGATCTAGACACTATAGAGTGTGCAGGCCAAAATCCCATTGGTTTTTTTTTTTTTTGCTGCCGCATCACATTGTTGGCTCATGTTTAACTTGTTGTCCACGAGGACTCCAAAATCTTTTTCACACATACTGCTCTCAAGTCATGCATCCCCCAATCTGTATCTTTGCATTTCATTTTTTCTGCCTAAGTGGAATTTCTTGCATTTGTCCCAGTTGAACTTCATTTTGCTAGTTTTGACCCATTTCTCCAATCTGTTAGGATCATTTTGAATTCTGCTCCTGTCTTCTGGAGTATTGGTTATCCCTCCCAATTTGGTGTCATCTTCAAACTTGATGATCATGCCTTCTAACCCTTCATCTAAGTCTATAATGAAGATGTTCAACAGGACCAGGACCAGGACGGAACCCTGCGGCACTCCGCTCGTCACTTCTTTCCAGGATGAAGAGAAAGCATTAGTGAGCATCCTCTGGGTTCATTCACTTAACCAATTACAGATCCACCTAACCATAGTTTTGCCTAGCCCACATTGGACTAGTTTGTTTGCCAGAAGGTCATGGGGGACCTTGCCAAAGGCCTTACTGAAATCCAAGTATGGTACATCCACAGCATTCCCCGCATCTATCCAGCTTGTAACTCTATCAAAAAAAGAGATCAGATTAATCTGGCATGACTTGTTTTTGTCATGGCTCAGTCTTTTAGAATCCTGAGAATTGTAGTTTGTGGGAATCTTTGGCAGAAAAGTCTAAAGATCTTGTAAAACTACAACTTCTGTGACTCCATAGCAATGAACTATAGCAGTTGAAGTGGTGTCAAACTGCATTAATTCTACATTGTAGGCATGTATACTGATGGTATAGCTTTGTGTGGATGCATATTACCTGCTCTTGCATACCCAAAGAAAGATAATGACTCTCCACATTAAGCATAGCCAGAATGTTTTATGCTTGAGCAATGGCTGGAAAAATGTGGAATCTGGAAGTTCTTAATTATTATTTGAAATGACATCATGCAGTGTATCTCTTATCTCAATGTTCTTGAATGTTGATAAGGCTGAGTACTTGGGAGTACTCTGATATGTCACCAACAGGATCCTAGCCTATGTAGGACACTTAAAGTTAAGAGGGCCAGTAATCTATGATGTTATGGTTGTACCTCTCACAAATAAGGGGGGTACACTGCCATACAACAAATCCTCGCATTTGCAAAAATGTCTTCTATTTCTTCTTCTTTCTGAAGCTCTCCCTTCCTTCCACTGATTGATAGAAAATCTCTAAAGCCTCTATTCTCTAAAACCCAGGTATACTGTGTTTTTTTTTAAAAAAGACATGAAAATAACCAAGAGGAAAGGGGAGGAAGGAAAATATCACACTAACATTCTCTGCTTGACTTCATTGTTAGTATTGCTGCACCCAACTGCCAATAAATAAAGAGAAAGTCAAGAAGACTGTTATGAAAGATATGGAAGAGAAATAGAGTGGAAGGATCATTTCATTTTCTGAACCACCATGAATTCACTCATGAAGGGAATTTTTTTCTGATTTAGGAAAGAAAAAAATAAATTGTAAGGTATCTTGAATTCCATAACAGGTGAAAGGTGGAGTATTCATTTAATAAACAAACAAACAAGTAATCTGAACACTATTACAGGGCTGCTATTCCACTTTAGATTCCATCACTGCCTCCTGTGGAATCTTGGAATTTGCAGTGTAGAGAAGGGCCTTTAAAATTCTCAGCCAGAGAGCTCCTGGCCTCACTAAGCTACAAATCCCATAATCCCACAGAAGGCTGCCATAGAGTTTAAAATGGAATAGCAGAGCTTTAACACTGTAGTGTGATAATCTCCTAAGAGCATTCCACATCGGATGGTGCAGTGACAGAATTATATGCTTCTATTTGCTACTTGCAGACACAATTCTAGAACAATAGGAGTTTCTAAATCTCAAAAAGACCCCAGTCTGTTATGTGATTTAGTAATATGATTAGGAATTGGAAATAGTATAAGCAAGCATCCCTTGCTTCTATCTTGTCAAAGAATGATCATAGCTATTCTACCAGTCAAATCTGTATTTCCTTGGCCTTATCTACACGGGCCATTTGATGCATGGCCACAGAGGCATCCGCACACACCATCCCCAACCAATGGTGGTGGAAAACAGTGTTCATCCAATCCAGCCATTCTGAGACCACATTATTTTATTTATTTATTTATTTACAGTTCTTATATTCCGCCCTTCTCACCCCGCAGGGGACTCAGGGAGGATTACAGTAAACACATATCTGGCAAACATTCAGTGCCAGTTTGACAAACAGCATTTAACAAACAAAGGCTATTTAACTTTTTTCTGGCCACCAGGGGAGCTGCTGCTTTTCATCGTCCATCAACGACACCGATGAAGTTCTTCCGCATTCCACATTCCCCGGAGTCTTCTTTCTTTATGGCCTCATAAATTAGTTAAATTTAGCCTCCCACACAAGGTGGTCCCTTATTTTCCTACTTGACAGATGCAACTGTCTTTCGGGTTGCAAAGGTCGACAACGGGCTACACAATGGCTGGACACCCACTCCAGCCCAGGCTGGCTTCGAACTCATGACCTTTTGGTCAGAGTGATCTTTAATGCAGCTGACACTCAGCCAGCTGCGCCACAATCCCGGTGCCATTGGCCTCACTGAACCATCAATATTGCCAATGCCACTTCCAGACAACCATAGAGTTCCATGGGAGCTGCTGCCCACTGTGGAGGCTCTGTGCAGACATTGGTAGAGGTGATTCTCCCTCCTTCTTCCTGGTCACACAGGTACCTCTGCTGTCAACAGAAGGTGCCCACAATGGTCAGTATCTCACACAGCTTTGTGGCCACCTGAAAGAAGTAATGGCAGTAACATGGATCTACTCCATCCCCTTTTCCTTGTGTTGATAAATCCAGCTGTCCACACTGGGTCAAAGTGATGGGGCTGCTCCAGAGTTTTGGCCAAACCTTTAACTATCCCACAGTTTTTCTTAAACCCAATTAACTGGCTAAACCCAGTTAATCCAGATGTTACGTGCAAGCATCAAAACTGGCAAAACATCATGAAGTCAGCCAGGAACAATTGCAGAGCTCATGTAGATGAGCCTCTAGATACTGTTTTTACCCAACCATTCATATTTGGAAAACAAATTATGTTTTTTAAAGTGTATATGTCATTTTGTCCAGAACAGGATGAACACCTTTCCACAGCTTATCAGAGACTTTCACCAACCATAAATCCATGTTTTCTGTATTTGACTTCTATTTGCCTTCCCTCATCCACACCAAAGCTGACCCAAAACGTCAGCGTTCAATGTCAGTTTTCCTCCGTGGACTATAGGGGAAAAAAATGAAAGAAGCAACTAGCTACCATCAATATCTTGAACATAACAATATTCCAAGTTTCTGCTGGCTGATTGAGCAGTTGCATGTAGCTCTTTCAAGGTCAGCTATATGAAGAATTTATGTTTTATTCTTTGTTGTGAACATAGGGTAGGCCATGTCTGAAGGATGGAAGAATAGTCACAAGCAGGATTTGTATTGGGGATTAAGAAACTGAATTTTCACATTAGACAATGAGGTTATACTTTCAAACTGCCCTGGCCGAACTATTTTAACCTGGTAGCATGATCTAATCTTACCACAAGATCCCATAAAGCTGTATGGGAAAATGCAGGAGAAAATGTGTAAAAACATTTTCAACTTCTTCAAATGAAATGTCACAAAGAGTCTACGAGGAAGACAATACACCTGCCAAGCCATAACTTTTATCTTTTACTTATTCTGAATGCAGCTATTGCTAATTACCCACGTCCCTTCACATTCTGGTCTACTCCATTTACTTTTGCTTCAAAGACTGAAATAGAACCACTACAAATCCTTTGTTGTTGCTGCTGCTCCTATTGCACTAAAAATGAAAGATCACTCATCTCTAGATAAAAGAATGTTTATATTTGTCACATGGTTATGAAAGCAACTCATGTGGAAGATGAGCAAACAACTCAGAGCAATGGGCAGCAAACATTTCACAGTTCAAAGATTCTAGCTTAAATGTGAAGGAAATAGGAAATTCATATTGTGCTTATCCATCTTTTAAGGGTTGGAAGTGCTTTTCAATACATTGTAAATGGCCTGTTCATCAAACCACATTTGTTGAACCTTGTTTTCTGGGAAGAGGAAAACAAAGAGCATAAGGCCATCAACCTCAGAGAGTTTTCCCACAAAACTTCAACTTGTGAGTTCACAGATAAAAGTCAGGAAGTGCCCCACTTTCTTGGAGAATCAAGAGATAATTCTTCTGCTTATTCATTATGTTAAGGGCCAAGGGCTGCACTGGCCTCAAACACAGTACCCAGTGTAAGTGGACCACTGGCTGGTCCATATGGTGAATACATATAGATGTAGATGTTTTAAATTTAATAAAAAGAAAGCTGAAGATATATAAATGCTGAATACAATGCACATTATTCAGTCAAAGCAAAACACTGTAAAATCCCACTGAGGTCAGTGGGAGACATTTAGGCACATGCATGCCTTTCCCTGCCTCCAGTTATTATGATGAAAAGGTTGTGACTGTGGCTTTCCAGAATTTCAGTCAGCAAGCAATTCATTATGTGGTTACTGAATTATTTGGCATAGTCATAAAGGCCATTTTAAACAAAATGATTTGTTCACATTTCTAATCCACCTGATTCCACAAGCACGTGTTACTGCTTGTGTTGCAACACCTTAACTTGTATCATCAATGGTCTTATTAGTTCTGCATTGTAGATCGGTACAGAGATAGTTGGAAGGAGAGGGGAAGAATAGCTGGATTTGGAATGTAGTATGGAAGGAAGGAAGGAAGGAAGGAAGGAAGGAAGGAAGGAAGGAAGGCAGACTGCATACTTTTCTCTCTACCATTCTTGTGGTGTAACTGAGGGGGAGATGGGAGTTAGGGGTTTAACCCCCCCACACACACACACACACACATACACATTTTCAGGTTTTTTAAAAAACCTGGTTTACTCATGAATTTTAACTGGTTAACCAAATCTCCATCCTAAGTCTATGAGAAGCAAAAGTTAAGAGTCCCTCCAAAGCTGCAAGCACTATCTTAACCAAATTTTGATTATTTATTTACACTGCATACTTTTATCTCATTACCTACCTTTCCACCAATTTACATGGCAATAGTAGCATTAACCGATATAGTGGAAGCAACAAGTTGACCTACCCACTACTGGCAGGAAAAGCCTAAGGTGCAGGGGGGAATTTGAAAGCCCTCATGAAGGAGACCAGACTTGTTGGGAACAGTTGACAGGTGTGGAGCTGCAGGCTATTTAAGGATGCTCTGCCTGCCTGCTGTGCTCTGCTACAGCTTGAGGTAGGAAGCAGGTTCCTAATGGGAAATTACGCCCTTCCCTCCTTGCTCCCTCACTCACCTTTTTACAGAGGATAGTAGGGTTCCCATTGTTATGTCTTTGCCCCAGAGATTCACCCTAAAATTTGGCAGGTTCTGCCCTTGGCATTTATTCATAGGGATTTCCCAGCAAAGCGTAAGAGCTGGAGGTTTGGGTGGGTGTACTAAGTAGAGTTCCCCTCCTCACCCAGTGGCATCTAAGCTTCCTGGGTTGTCTCAAGGAAGGCAATGTCTACCAAAACAACTGAACATTTTTTAGTTCATGGCAAAAAATAAAAAGCCAAATATAGAAGACTAAGAAGGCAGCAGACCGAGAACCACTGCAACAGCTGGTACTAATGAAGACACCAGAACATGCACACCTGGACTACAGGTGAAAACTGAGGAAATTGTGGAAATTGAGGTGTCTACCACTGGTTTATACATGAACTTCACCAGATGGTCAGCACTGAAATCAGATTGACTACATCCTTTGCACTAAAGGTGGTGGACATCCATCCGGTCGGTGAAAACAAGACCTGGGGCTGACTGTAGTTCAGATCACGAACTTCTTATCACTCAATTTAGAATAAAACCAAAGAGATCAGGGAAAACACACACACCAGTTAGATATGATCGCACTAATATTCCTAGCGAATATGCAGTGGAAGTGAAGATCAGATTTAAAGCACTAGATTTAGTAAACAGAGTCCCAGAAGACCTATGGACAAAAGTTTTTGACATTGTTCAGGAGGCGGCAACAAAGTATGTCCCAAAGAAGAAGAAAACCAAGAAGGCAAAATGGTTGTCTGCTGAGACGCTGGAAGTAGCCCAAGAAAGGAGGAAAGCAAAAAGGTCAGTGATATGGGGAGATATGCCCAATTAAATGCGTAATTCCAGAGCATAGCCAGAAGAGATAAGGAACTATTTTTAAACAAGCAATGCATGGAAGTGGAAGAAGACAACAGAATAGGAAGGACCAGAGACCTCTTCCAGAAAATTAGAAACATTGGAGGTAAATTTCAGGCAAAAATTGGCATGATAAGAAACAAAGATGGCAAGGACCTATCAGAAGCTGAAGAGATCTGTATAGATCTGCGAGACTATACAGAAGATCTGTATAGGAAGGATAATAATATCGAGGATAGTTTTGACAGTGTGGTGAGTGAATTAGAACCAGACATCCTGAGGAGTGAGGTTGAATGGGCCTTAAGAAGCATTGCTAACAACAAGGCAGCAGGAGATGACGAGATCCCAGCTGAACTGTTTAAAATCTTGAAAGAATGATATTGTCAAGGTGATGCAGGCCATATGCCAGTAAATATGGAAAACACAAGAATGGCCATCAGACTGGAAAAAAACAACTTATATCCCCATACAAAAAAAAGAGAAATGCTAAAGACTGCTCAAACTTCTGTACAGTGGCCCTTATTTCTCATGCCAGAAAGGTAATGGTCAAGATCCTGCAAGGAAAACTCCAGCAATACATGGAGTGAGAGTTGCCAGATGTACAAGCTGGGTTTAGAAAAGGCAGAGGAACAAGAGACCAAATTGCCAATATCCGCTGAATAATGGAGAAAGGCAGGGAGTTTCAGAAAAACATCTATTTCTGTTTTATTGACTATTCTAAAGCCTTTGACTGTGTGGGTCATAATAAATTGTGGCAAGTTCTTGGTGGTATGGGCATACCAAATCACCTTATCTCTCTCCTGAGGAATCTGTATAAGGACCAAGTAGAACTGACCATGGAACAACAGACTGGTTCAAGATTGGGAAAGGCATACAGGCAGGGCTGTATACTCTCCCCCAATCTATACAACTTGTATGCAGAACACATCATGCGATGTGCAGGGCTTGGGGAATGCAAGGCTGGGGGAAAAATTGCTGGAAGAAACATTAACAACTTTAGATATGCGGATGACACCACTTTGATGACTGAAAGTGAGGAGGAGCTGAGGAACCTTCTAATCAATGTGAAAGAAGAAAGTGCAAAAGCTGGGTTGCAGTTAAACATAAAAAAATCAAGATTATGGCAACAAGAATGATTAACAACTGGGAAATAGAGGGAGAAAACATGGAGGCAGTGACAGACTTTATATTTCTAGGTGCAAAGATTACTGCCGATGCAGATTACTGCAGCCAGGAAATCAGGAGATGCTTACTTCTTGGGAGGAGAGCAATGACCAATCTTGATAAAATAGTGAAGAGTAGAGACATCACACTGGCAACAAAGATCCGCATAGTTAAAGCAATGGTATTCCCCATTGTCTCCTACGTATGTGAGAGCTGGACCATAGGGAAGGCTGAGCAAAGGAAGATAGATGCTTTTGAACTGTAGTGCTGAGAGTGCCTTGGACAGCGAGAAGATCCAACCAGTCCATACTTCAAGAAATAAAGCCTGACTGCTCATTGGAGGGAAGAATAGTAGAGGCCAAGATGAAGTACTTTGGCCACATAGTGTGAAGACAGGAAAGCTTAGAGAAGACAATGATGCTGGGGAAAATGGAAGGAAAAAGGAAGAGGGGCCGACCAAGGGCAAGATGGATGGATGGCATCCTTGAAGTGACTGGATTGACCTTGAAGGAGCTGGAGGTGGCGACGACCGACAGGGAGCTCTGGCGTGGGCTGGTCCATGAAGTCATGAAGAGTTGGAAATGACTGAATGAATGAACAACAACAACCACCGGTTTATCTAATCCAATGCCTGACAAAGAAACCATGTAACAGGAGCAAAGGCAATGACATTATTAGACCTTGGACTTTTATATGAACAAGACTGTTACTGATGACCAAATGAAAGCTCAGTTAATGCAAAATCTATGGACTCTATTTTCAGGATATGTATTTCTAAGTTTTCAACCCAAAAGATTCAACAGATTTCGCTAGTTAGCCTACTCATTTCATGTACAAGCTGCACTTTGTAAGTACTGTGTGGTGTTTGGAGGAGAAGTTGGTGGTAAAGGTGGTCATCAGAAGCTTGATACATTGGTTGCTAAACCATTTGTTCAATGATAAGATGCAATAGAAGTCTTCAGTGGACACAAAAAAATAGAGTTCCATCAGAACAACTTGTGCTTGGTTGAAAACTTCTTTCTGATTCACAGTGGAAAATGCCCTGATGAAACACATCATCATAATAAAGGAAAGTAGAAGAAAACAGAAAGAAACTTCTGCCGGTGGTGGAAACTATTGTCCTTTCTGGCTGACAAAAACTGACTTTAAGGACTTATTACCTGTGAAAAACCTTTGCACAATGATGGTAATTTCAGGGTCTTGTTGAGATCTTGTGTCAGATCAGGAGACACTGACCTGAAAAGCCATCTTGAAACTGCAGATATGAATGCCCAGTATAAGTAAATGTGAAGGTTTCTCCTTGACATTAAGTCTAGTCATGTCCGACTCTGGGGGAGTGGTGCTCATCTTCATTTCTAAGCTGAACACCTGGCATTGTCTGTAGACACCTCCTAGGTCATATGGCCAGCATGACTGCATGGAGTGCCGTTGCCTTCCCACAGAAGCAGTACCTATTGATCTACTCACATTTGCATGTTTTCAAACAGTTAGGTTCATCCATCAGACTGAAACTGTTAAGAAAAATAAAAAGACTGTTTTTCTGAATCCAAAGCAAGCAGCCTGTTGCCATTTTGTGAAACCCATTAGGTTTAGCAGTATGATGCAGTTTTACATTTTGCTGAACTGTACAGTGAGGTGGTGATAACACTTGAAGAACTAAAAGAGAGTCCTCTATACAACATTGAGACTTCTTCCCAGTCTGGACACCTTCTTTTAGCTGTTTTGAATGCTAAATTTGTAGTAACCTTACATATTCTAAGGAAGCTTCTGTCATCATTTCTTTAGCTTAGTAAAACATTACAAAGAGTAGATATGGACATTTTTGGTAGCCTACAACATGTTTCTTAGAAAAAGTCTGGGAGATGTGCACAGAATCTGTGAAAGAATTTGTGAAAGATCTTTGACACAGAAAGATCAGTGGTGGAGACTATGGGTTGAAAAGGTAAGATTCCTCACATCTGTTCAAGGCAGACTTATAAAAACAACATGCAGGCAACTTCACCAACACCAATGGAATATTATAGGCTAAATGTGTACATTTCTTGACATTTTCTGCAGCCAGCTTCAAGAAAGGTTTACAAGGCATAGGGAAGTAGTTCAGGAACTGCAAGCTCTATTAATTGAGGTCATTGAAAATCCAACTTGAACAAGTGCATAGAACTTTACCTTGGTTGTGGAACTCCCTCCCTAGCAAAATCAGATTGGAACCCTCCCTCCTGTCCTTTAGAAAAAAATAAGACCTGACTATGGTATCAAGCGTTTGGGAATAGCACTGGGTCGACATGCAGCTATGAAGTAAATGGAATGGAATGGAATGCAATTTGGAATGGCTTCTGGACTAAGATTTCGGGTCTACATGCAATGTTTAACAGTATATGTAATGTATTTGTTTATGCCATTGTTTTATAACTTTTTAATTATGTTAATATATATTGTAAATATTGTAATTTATATTTGTATGTTTTTAGATTGACATTGAAATTGCCAATGTGGAAGCCGCTCTGAGTCCCCTTTGGGGTTGAGATAGAGAGGGGTAAAATGTAGTAAATTAAAAAAATAAATACAATGAATGCCTTCAATATACTGACACACTAATGGAAGAATTTGACCTGCGGAATAGAAAATAGGAAAAGATTGCACCTACAGAAAAATCATCAAATGCAGTTGTCTGTGATAGACATTTTTTTTTCGAATGTGAATAAATTTCTTCAGATTTCTGCAACATTGCCAGTGTCAACAGCTACAAATGAAATGTTGTTTTCAATATTTAAACTTTTGAAGACATATATAAGAAGCACAATGGGATAAGAAAGACTGCCTGGACTTGCACTCCAAATTTTATCCATGGAGTCTGATTTCTGTTAAAGTGTATTGACACAGTTTTCAAGTATTTCCAACAGACTTTGTGGTATTCTTTTGTAACCATAAATTACCAATTAAGTGTCATTTTCAGGGGTTTTTTAGATTTGACACTTTGTAACCAAAACAGAAATTTGATTGAATTAAATCTATATAAAAATATTGAACAAATCATATAATTTAAATTATTTTTGCGTTATGGACCTATGATTTGCTAAAAATGTTTTAACCCTTCAACCCCCCACCGCCCACCCCATTTTTTTCTGGCTACGAGCCTGTTTCTTGACATTTGTAAAGCAGCATTAAAGTCCTGCTAGACAAACTATAACCTATATTTACAGTTTGGTTGTTTCATTGATTATGATGGGGAGAAAACCTTTTCAACAGTAACAGTACTAGCAAAGGCAATAAAGCCTCCAGCTTGTAAATCTTCTCTATATTCTTGACTTTCATTAAATTTAGTGGAGTGACAGCTACTACACTGCAAAATATTATATTTTTCTTGAAAAGATATAACCTATCCTATGCTCAAGCTTGTTTATTGTGAAGTATCGGTCAGCTGTCACGCTAAATCTTACCCAAAAATTGATGGGGGGTTGTTGGCAAAATCATATCTGTCTCCAAAGTTTCTGGTTGCTCCCGCTGTTATTCTTCAATGTTTCTGCTTCCTAGAGGGTATCAGTAGCGATTGCTCTGGTGATTATTAAGGGCAATATATGAGATCTGTGATCTCACACATATTTTCAGCAGGTGCCAGCTCTATTTCTGATAATGTTAGCTGACTGCCAGGTTTCTGCCAGTGCAGGTGCTTCTGTTGCTGATGAGTCTGCATAATCAGAAAATCAAGCTTATCAGTAGAACTGGCCTACTGTCAAAACAAGTGACTTTGCTGACAAGGAAGACCTTTGCAACTCAAATATGTTGATCATATTGAAGACAAAACAATTCATGTCATTTCACCAAAGTCCCCATATCAGATACTGATAGAACAGAGCACCCCTCCTCTATCACTGAAAAGGCAAGAAATGTATGTCCACTTGCTAAATGATCTCAACAGCAACTGAAACAAAGCAATGGATGTTATTTTTGTGCCCTTTGTTGATTCAAAATTCTTTCATCTACTAGCTACTAATCATGGGCCTGGTATCTGTATCATCTGTTTGATTTGTATTTTCATTTTGGTCCGTCCATTCAGATGGCATAGAATGGGAAGGCCCCTCCTGGAATGAAAATAAACTTGATACAAAAGGCAGGCAGGAGCGGGTTTCGGCTTCAAGCCTGCTTTTTGGATTTATTGCCATGCACATAGGCCCAAAGCACCCGGGTCTGCCAGGGCCTTTAGCCAAGCACTGAGGAAGGACTGCTGCTTATTTGGCACTCATCTGCAGGTCCCGGCAGGCCCGGGTGTGTAGACTCAAATCCCCTGGGCCTGCAAAGGCCTTCACCCAAGTGGCGAGTAAGCAGTGCTTTTTTACTCGGTGCTCAGCTGCAGGCCCTGGCAGGCCAGGGTGCTTTGGGCCTACACTTTGGGTTGCAGATTCAAGGCCACTGGCAGCAAACACAATGGGTCTTCAGCTGCAGCCAGGGAGCCCTTCGATTCCCCAGATGAAGGTTAGGCAAACCCCATCCAAAAGCACATGCTGGGAAGGGGAGCCTGGGTGAAACCACCTCCCGCCCCAATAATGGGCTGAACAAAAATGAATCTTTTGGTACCCAAAACCAAAAACAAATATCTGCCCTCCTGATTTCAGGAGGCTCCATAGAAACAGATCAGGAGCCCCACTGAAAGCTGGGACATGAAATGAATCAAGGTTTACCCTGAATGCACATGACTACTAGATACTAGTGGAAGCAGAAGTGGGCAGGAGGCAAATTTTGCTGATTTTATTTTGTCTGGAGTCCCTGTAAAACTACAATCTGTTCCAGAAGAGGGGGGGGGGTCTTTTGTAACCACATGGGAGTTGGCACCAGGAGTGGTAAAATATTTCTTTCTCCCAGTTATAAAAGCCTGCACTGAATCAAAGAGTAGAAGAACACAACCATAAGTATAAAGGAGCAGATCAGGATTTGCCCTAGATGAGAACAAGTAAGGTAGCTATCAGATTTCAAATACCATGGGAGTGATATAAATTATATTTCCTGCCTCATATGCAAAATAGTTTACCTAATGTTGGCCATTACACACCTTGACTTGGGTAAGGCAGTAGGAGCTTCTCTTTCACATTGCAAAATATCTTGAATGGGATCAAATCAGCTCTTTCATGCATTGGGATCAGTAGACCTTTCCTGTTTGTGTTTAGCTTGGAGAAAAGAAATCTGAGAGAGGACATGGTAGCCATGCTTGAGTATTTGAAAGGATTTCACATTGAGGAGGCAGCAAGACCGTTTTCTGCAATTCTGGAGATTAGGAGAGCAATGGAATCAAACTGTGGAAAAGGTTATTCCACCTTAACATTAGAAAGAACTTCATGATGGTAAGAGCAGTTGGGCCGTGGGATATGCTGCTTCAAAGTGTGGTGGACTCTCCTCCTTTGAAGGTTTTTACGCAAAGGCTAGCAATCTGATGGAGGTGCTTTAACTGTGTGTTCTTACTTGGCAAGGGGTTGGAGTGGATGGCCCTTGGGGTCTATTCCAATTCTATGATTTGATGAATGTTGAAAACCACAGGTCTAATGCCCTGCCCCCAAATAGTTGTATGAACTTTATTATAGCAAGTTTGGTAAAAACTCTTGCACAGAACCCCATAACACTACCTCCAAAAAGAGCGTTGATCTATCTAAGGGTGCATCTGCACTGTAGAATTAACACTGTTTGATATCACTTTAAGTGCTATGGCACAGCACTATGGAATAATGGAAGTTGTAGTTTCACAAGGTCTTTAGTCTTTTTTGCTGGTATAGTACCAAGCTATAATCCTATTGATTTAATAGCACTGAGCCATAGCAATTAGAGTGATGCCAAACCATGTTAATTTTACTGTGTAGATGCACTTTAGGTCTCTCAGTGTAACTCTACTAAATGTTCAGATATTTTACTTATACAATTAACATGTTTTATTCATTCATTTAATGTTGATTTGTTGCATTTATCTAAAAGTTGAGAAACAGTGTGCTTATTGGTTCTAAAGTGTGATTTGAAAGCAAGCATATACATGTCATTGTCTTCCCAGAAAATACCTTCATTCCTTCCCACCTCTCTTCAAATTGTGTATTTTTAATGTATTGTTGAAGGCTTTCATGGCTGGAATCACTCAGTTCTTGTGGGTTTTTTCGGGCTATATGGCTAGGAGAAATGCCTCTAGAACATGGCCATATAGCCCGAAAAAAACCCACAAGAACTGCGTGTATTTTTATCTCACTTCCCCACTGAAGTTTGAAATCAGTTCTTCAAATGCACAGGTATTTAAAGAACAGCAGCTTCAAAGGCCCTGTTGAGATTAAAACATAAAATAAATAAAAGGAGACAAATCTAGAGATTAGCAGTGTGAGGTCTTAATTGTCAAGGTGATACTGAATATAGACACACTTAATTGTTATGTTTGCACAGTGCTGAATCATTGTCTGTTTGTGTTGTTTGTAATTTGCCTTCTACTGTAATTTATGAAGCTTGCATCACTGCTATTAAGGTGAATCCCTCTGAAGCTGCATCTGGTTTGCCGATTCCCTCTCTTCAAATTAGATTGATGTAGTGTTATGTATTCATTCGAATCTAATGACTTTTCCAGCGCCCCAGAGTAAAGAAAATGGGTTTCATTAATTTCCCTAATAGCATCACTAAAAGACATGTTATGTGTGAAGCTAAAAAGTTCTTTTGTTTTTAATCTCTTAATGATCTCTCTTCCCTTTGCAATGCATAACCTTAGTTTTTCAAAGTACAATGGAATGCAAATGTCTTCATGGATTTGTTGAGAGAGCAAGATTTTAACCATTTTCAAGGAAATGTTTCATGATATTTTTATGATCACTATTGATGTTTATATTCTGCAATTTTGGTCATTTGTTGC
The DNA here is from genome assembly GCF_037176765.1 of Anolis sagrei. NCBI lineage: Eukaryota > Metazoa > Chordata > Lepidosauria > Squamata > Anolidae > Anolis > Anolis sagrei. The sequence continues at coordinate 224,184,655 of NC_090021.1, read as the reverse complement.
TCCATAAATTCAAAGATTTCTACGTTCATTTATTTTATTATATCCCATCTCAGAGAAAATAAAGACCAAATCAGTAAACCATGCATTGTTTTGTTTCTTACAATTAGATCTCTCCAAATATGAAAAGAATGGTCTAAACAATGGTTGTACTATAACAAGGCACTTCTTCTCTTCTACAGGTTTGATATATTTGTCATCAATGCCATATTGTACATTCTCTCAGTAGATCTGGAAAGCTAAGAACATTAATTATTTCCCTAGTTTTCTTTGTTCATCCACATAGCCTTTTCCTTTTCTTTTCTTTAAATTCATTTTGAGATTGTTTCATTTTGTAGCTCAAATGTAATGCACCATAGCAAGTCATGTTAATATCTTCACCAAGTGGCCAACTTGCCTTCAACAGATAATTGCCTTTTATATACCACACCAGATTAAAATGCTTGCCATCCTCATACAGCTACCAAGTGTTAATTAAATATCTACTGTTAACTGAGATATTTCTTCTTGTACAATTTTATACATCAGGTCAGGAAATTGATTTTTAACATATAAACATTTTTACATATAAAAACTAAACACTAGAGAAGACATCTATTGTAGTTTTCCTGGTGACAAGTTAATTTTCTATGTACAAAGAAATTTCAGAGTATAATATTCCATCTGTCCTAATCCTAATTTTCCCTACCCTACATAGTCATGGAGTAGGGAGTGTCATAAATCAGACTTCCTGACAGTTGTTGGGGGAGATAAGAGTTGGTGAACACTTTCTAGCACACTTTTGGCGATGGGTGGGGATTTGGATCATATGATCTTGCAGTTTTCAGAAAAAATCCTGTTCCTGGGATTAGTCTCTGGCTCTTTGCCCTCACCAGGGGCCATGTGTCTTTGGGCTTACACCCTCTGGTCAGTCTTCCAATTTGTAATTGGCCTGGGAGAAACCATGAGTTTCAGGGATTCCTTTCAAGGGCTATGGTGAGTCATTCCAGGGAGGAGGGGCAATGTGGTCTGGGTGAGACACTCCAGCTGCTCCTTCGTCAGGTTGCTTCCTCTTTTTAGTTTTTCTCATCATTAAAAAACAAGAAAATAGGTAACAATAATGTTGCCCTTATTTCCCATACTTTTTGTGTGGTCTCATTATTCCTGTGATGGGACAGCAATTCACGTGTAATTTTTGACCAAGGACATTTTGATGTCTTGCAGAATATAAAAATATCCCAGTTCCACAGTCATGCTGATGGATTCAGATCCACATCCCCCAGAGCTAGGAAATACCTTTACATGAGTTGGGGTATTTGAGTGACTATCAGCTTCCCTTCCCCCCCCCCCCCCCCCATAAAATGCAACTAGCACAACTCCTGTGTCTTAAAATGTTGCTATGGTCATTTCCTTTTTCAAAATAAAATGTATTGGACTTTTAAAATTACATATTCAGTGCTTAAAAATTCATATACATGCCACTAACCCATAACAGATTTGTAATAACAGAAATATGTATGTCTTGACTCCTATAATGTGCTTTGAATGCAATATTCCTGCTTCTTGGCAGGGGGTTGGACTGGATGGCCCATGAGGTCTCTTCCAATGCTATGATTCTATGATTCTAGGTGTACTGAGTCATATGTTTTTTCTATCTCTTCTTCTATCATGGAAACTAAGGTCTCCTACCTTGTCAATTGTGAACACAGTTTGCATAACACAGGAAATATTTTTGAAATCTATATAAATATGCATCTATGGTCATGAAACAGCAATGGGTTTAATCTACAGTGAAACCTGTTTTTCACAGATAAATGCAGTTGGTTTCAGCTGGAAAACATCTGATTATACAGACATTTCAAAAAGATGGACCTGATTTGAAATTGCTATATCTCTGCAAGCAGGAACAACCCATGGATACAAAAAAAAATCACTTGAAAGGGAGGAGCATGGGGTTTCAAATTATTGCTTCTAGATGCCTCTCCCAGTGTGCAAACAGCCACTAACTTCAGTCATTCACAATATGGTAACCCTGCAACTTAAGGCTTTTTTGTTTAGTTTTGCAGTTCTGTAATTGGGGTGCCACACGTACTTCAATGTCATTTTGGCACTGATCATTTTTACCTTTTTCTGTAATTGTAACATGTTGTCATCATGAAATATGCTGCTTTGAATTTGGGTCATTTTAAAACACCCTGTTTATTTAAGTTTTCATGAACAGGGCAATTCATAATAATTGGTCCATGAAGGTTATGTGGCAGTCATTAGGAAGAAAAATAATTAGAAACTAATGAAATTAATTAGGAAGTCTTACCTTAAAGGCTTTCTTAAAGGTTCGGGGGTAGAATTCTGGTGGAAGGGAAACTAACAGATGGAACAAGACTGGGACAAGGCAGGAGAAGCCATATCTTAAGTAAACAAATAGAAGGACGGCTATGTGCTAAATGCGGAAGGTCAGAGAATTGGCTCTAAAAGTAAATCGATAATTATTGATCCAAAATGAACATCTGAAGATATGGTACAACAGCGCCATCTATCCTCCATCTGATGTAAATAGCAGGTAATTCAGTCCTATAAACAATCCTCATAAGTAAGAATATAGGAAAATAATGTGAAAGTAATTACAGAAGAATTAATAAGGGAAATGCTTGCTTTGAATAAGTTAAAGATATATATGAAGATATATGGAGTCATATATGTGTGAAGAGATATATGAAGTTAAGATTCACTTTTACGTAATTCATCTGGGAACGTGGCTGGTCAGCTGATGAAAGGGGAGCAGTGGAAATTATAGTATCTTGCCAACAAATGTTCTTGGCCACGATTCCTCAAGGACAAACTGATATTGATTAGATTGTGTAAATGTCAAGAGAGTTATGCGCATGTGTAAACTAGGAAATTCTGCCTATAAATACTGGATGCTTTTGGGGTAGTGCTCTGTGCCACATCAGCCATTTTGAGAAGCTGGGGCGCCCTTACCCTGGGTAAGCATTAAATTCTGTGAACTTGCAAAAGCTGTCTCTGTCTCTTCGTTCTTCACTGATCTCTTGGAATCCTGGAAATCGGGGATACACCCGCAACAGTGATGGGATTTCAGTTTCTGCCTCCTGCAGAATTCTGGGGCTTGTAGTTTAGGGGAGTGGCCTTTAAGCTACTCAGCCAGACAGATCCTGGTCCTCACTAAACTACAAACCACAGAATTCTGCAGGACACAGGAACCATATTTAAAGTGGATCCATGCTCTAGTGTGGTGAGGAACATGTTGGTGTGGAAACAAAAAGTAGATGAGCTCCACAATCATATTGATGGTTAACTGTTTATTCCTTTAAAAAGCCCAACTAGTTTGGGCTATATTAGGAAAGGCTATTTTGGGGAGCTATAAATGATACATAATAAAAAAGCTATTATATTTGTTTAAGGCAGGAAAAAACTGAATTCACAATATCTTATAAAAACACGCAAGGTTGTGTTTTCTTTTCAAAAGCATACATGCTATACATAATATTTAATGGTCCAACCTTTTAGAGACTATTGTCTAAAATTCAAGACATTTCTGTGTGTGTGTGTGTGTGCGTGCGTGTGTGTGTGCTATTTATATAAAAAATAATGTATCTTGGAGTGGTTCAAGAAAAGTGCTACAGACTGATATATTATAACAAGAATTTATTCAGAGTCTAACAGGAGTGCTACAGTACTACCATTCATAGCAATGCTCTTTCTACCATCATGAGGGAAAATCCTGACAAGAATAATTTAACTTGAATAACAATAGTTACATTATATACAACACAAATTGAACAGATGCCATAAACAGAATAAATACCTAGGATTGCAGTTCATGTTTATCCATTAAACAGATGTATGGCCTCGGCCATAATCATGTTTGGGTCCCATATATCAATTTATGTCCCATACAGTATCAATTTGCATGCATAGCTTAGATATTTACAAGACTTGATGCATATTATGTATATCAAGCATTTCCCCAGTAGTGATTGTATGGTCCCAATAGAATTAGATAGCAAATTTACATTGGCTGTACGTAGATAAAACATAACTAGGATTGTGCAATGCAATGAGGAATATCACTTTTCAAAGTAGTAGAGCTGTGTACAAGGGCCTCAGTTTGGACTGGAGTCAAATTCAGACATTTGGATGTGGGTTCATTTATTTATTTATTTACTTTATTTATATCCCGCTTTTCTCAGCCCTCAGGCGACTCAAAGCGGTGAACAACATCGATACAAAACTTCATGAGACAAGTATAGGGCAATTAAAAACAATTGTAACATAAATCATTAAACATCAGTATAACAATCATTAGCACCTCAAGAGTAAAATCAGAATCCAGTCACATCATCCATTATTCCGTATTCCTATGTTCAATTACTCTGTTTAATCAAATGCTTGTTCGAACAGCCAGGTCTTCACTTTTCTCTGAAACGCCAGCAGGGAGGGGGCCGATCTGATATCTGTAGGCAGGGCATTCCACAGCCGAGGGGCCACCACTGAGAAGGCCCTGTCTCTCGTCCCCGCCAAGCGTGCCTGTGATGCAGGCAGGACAGAGAGCAGGGCCTCCCCAGATGATCTTAGTGTCCTAGTCAGTTCATAGGAGGAGATGCGTTCGGAGAGGTAAGTAGGGCCAGAACCATTTAGGGCTTTATAGGCTAACACCAGCACTTTAAATTGTGCCCAGTAGCAAACTGGCAGCCAGTGGAGCTGACACAATAGAGGTGTAGTATGCTCCCTGAGTGCCACTCCTGTTAGCAACCTGGCTGCCGAACGCTGGACCATTTGAAGCTTCCGAGCAGTTTTCAACCCCACGTAGAGAGAGTTGCAGTAGTCTATACGGAATGTAACCAGAGAGTGGACTACCGTGGCCAAGTCAGACTTCCCAAGGTACGGGCGCAGCTGGCGCACAAGTTTTAACTGTGCGAATGCTCCCCTGGTCACTGCTGAAACCTGGGGTTCCAGGCTCAGCGACGAGTCCAAGATCACACCCAAGCTGTGAACCTGCGTCTTTAGGGGGAGTGTAACCCCGTCCAACACAGGCTGTAACCCTATGCCCTGTTCGGCCTTACAACTGACCAGGAGTACCTCTGCCTTGTCTCAATTCAATTTCAATTTGTTCGCCCTCATCCAGACCGTTACAGCGGCCAAGCACTAGTTCAGGACCCGAACAGCCTCCTTAGTAGCAGGTGGAAAGGAGTGACAGAGTTGGACATCATCCGCATACAGATGGCACCGTACCCCGAAACTCTGGATGATCTCCCCCAGCGGCTTCATGTAAATGTTAAACAACATGGGAGACAATATTGATCCCTGTGGAACCCCACAATACAATGGTTGTGGGGCAGAACAGGTGTTCCCCAGCAACACCTTCTGAGATCGACCCTCTAAGAAGGACTGGAGCCACTGCAGAACAGTGCCTCCAAGGCCCATTCCCGCAAGGCAACCCAGAAGGATAGCGTTGTTGACAGTATCGAAGGCCGCTGAGAGGTCCAGCAGAACTAACAGAGAGACACTCCCCCTGTCTAGCTCCCGGCATAGATCATCCACTAAGGCGACCAAGACTGTTTTAGTTCCATGTCCCAGCCTAAAGCCAGACTGTGCCGAATCTAGATAATTCATGTATTCTAAGAATACCTGGAGTTGTGAAGCCACCACGCATTCCAGGACTTTGCCCAAAAAGGGGAGATTGGAAACTGGCCAATAGTTGACGAATTGGGTGGGATCCAGTGATGATTTTTTCAACAGCGGTTTTATTATAGCTTGTTTTAAGCTCGCTGGAATGCTGCCTTCCCGAAGGGAGGCATTAACTACCACCTTTGCCCACTTGGCCAATCCCCCTCTGGCTCCCTTCAAAAGCCAGGATGGGCAGGGGTCTAGGATGCATGTGGTAGGCCTCCTTCCTCCAAGTATCTTGTCCACATCCTCGGGTTTCACCAATTGAAATGAATCCATTAAAACCAGACAAGCAGATGTTCCAGCTACATCCTCAGAGACTGCCGTTAATATGGTATCCAGACCAGAACAGATCAAAGTGACTTTGTCTGCAAAGAACTGAGCAAAAGCTTCACAGCGGGTTGCCGAGTTGTCAGGGCTCCAATCTTGAGTGGTGGGATTTAAAAGGCCTCTAACAACTCGAAACAGCTCAGCCAGACAGTTCTTTGCAGATGCAATAGTGGTCGCAAAGAAAGGACACAAACCGTGTTCGATTTGGCTCGCTCGGATCCAAATGCCACACGCTCGCTAGTTCCCTCTTCCTTCGCTTCATCGCTGCCAACTCCGCGTTGAACCAAGGAGCTGGTTTAGCTCGGCTACTTGAGAGGAGACGTTCTGGAGCAATCGTGTCACTCCCCATTCCAGAGAGTGACCAGGGCATCAACAGGATCACCTACCGAGGTGGCAGGAAACTCCCCAAGAGCCATCAGGAATCCATCTGGATCCATAAGCCTCTTGGGGCAGACCAACTTAATGGGTCCCCCACCCCTGCGGAGGTTAGGAAGTGCAGTGAGTCTAAATTAAGCATAGATCAGTCTAAATCCAATCTTCTCTGATCCAGACCACAAATCTAAATCAAAATGTGGTTCACCCATTTTCCTCAAGTAGTGTGCACTTGAGGAAGATGGGTGAACCACAAAAAAAATCCCCTGTAAAACTAAAGACAAATAATTCTCGCTTGTGTATGTGTGTTTGCTGGACACAAGTATTTTATCTCTGTTTTTTCCCAAAAATAATAAAATTGTTAAGATATGTTGACCATTTTAACTTGACAATTTATACTGCTCTTGTCCAGATAGTGCCACCCTACAGTCTGGGGCCTAGAGGATTAGCCAGCTAAATCTATTGAAGTTTGAAGTTTGAATAAGATATGATGATACAGTATTTGTTAATATATTTATTAATGTTTCTATTCCATATTTCTCCCAAGATGGGATTCAAAATGACTAGGATTTGATATGATATTTTAGTACCTAGTACATGATAAATAGTAATAAGACATGAGTTTACCCCATACTTAAGGCATGTAAACTAAACTAGCATCAGAAGCTTTTTTTTCTCACCTGACGATAGTCCCTCAACATTTAGAGTTGCCAAATGAAAGACAGGACAGGATCCTAAACATTAACGGTTGGACAAAAGCACGAACTTAAGCAGACATTGCTTGTCAAATGCCCTCTTTTATATTACAGTGGGTCCTCTGTAAGTCTGTATCCACAGGAAATTAATTCCAGGACTCCTCACAAAAATGTGGATGCTCACACACCTTATCTAAAGGGATGAGAAGGGAGCTTGAGCACAGCCAGATCCCTTTCATCACATACACTGCCATGCACATGTATGAACCCCAGTCTAACTATTAACTATTTCCTGCTCTTAGAGTCTTTGACTCTTACCTTGTACAAGGCCCACCTTCTCTTACCTTCCCACTTCACCACTTCATCATATGCATAAGAGCCCCAGCCTCCCTGACAATTGCTTCCTTCTTCCCACTTTCTCTCTCCCTACCTTGTATACATGAGCTCAGCATCCCTTTCCCACCCCAATAGCTAGATCCTTCTTTCTCCTTGCCTTCCTGACAACCTCCTCAACAATGCCCTCCTGTTCTTCCACGAGCCTTGCTTTCTCGCAAACCCTACCTTAGTGGTTTCCTCACAATCAGCCAGGGAGTACTGCAGAACAAAATATTTGGGACTTTTAAAATTATTTTCAATCTCTGATTGATTGAATCTATGGGCCCAGAGTCTGTGGATAAGCAGAAAGCTTGATTTAAGATATATATATATATATATATATATATATGAGCTATAATTGGTTGAATCTGTGGGTCCAGAGCTTTGTCCTGTATTTCACTAGGTAGGCCTACCTATCCTATTTCTACCACACTTTTCCACATAAGCCACCGAGGCATATTTTTAAAAGATGTGCAAGTTGGAGCCACACTGCTTGGTTTTTCTCTACATTTTATATCACCAAAGGAGTGGGAAGCGGTTTGGAATGTGCTATTCTAACCTGGAACTGAATCAAGCCAATCTGATCTGTCTGGAGCAGTTACAAACTAGGCTGAATTAGCCAATTTACTTCAAGATCAAGCTGATCAGTTGCAGAGACAATACAATGTGACAATGAAATAACACCTCAGCAAGTGCAGATGGAGAAGAAGAGTTTTTGCCAGAAAGTTAACCACCATGTGATGATTTGGCAAGATACCAAATAGAACTGGCCAGTGTTACATGGAAGAATTGTTACATGGTGGTTGCAAAAGATGCTTATAAAACACTTCCATTTGAGAGCCACAAACCCCATAAATGTTACAGACATATAGGCAACTTTATACTTGCATGTGCATCACTTTTTTCATTGGCAAAACATGAAAACCATATAAACTTTATCTTGGTTTTCTTTGGGGTTTTTTTAATTAGAAAAACAGAGCTGAGAAGATAAACTAAACATATGGAATAAGTCCAAGTTGTGAGTGTCCAGATGGATAGAACTTTCACTATTTCATATGTTGCAATTCCTATAACGAAGGTGCTGATATAAGGAATTAGAAATGTAGAATATCAAGCATTTAAACCCATCAGACACAACCCAATAAGCATGAAATTAATGCTGTCATATATCACATAGCACTGGATAGAAAATACAGTTATCACACAACAAGAAATGAATATTCATTCTGCAGATGTTTGAGAAGAACACTTGTAGAGGACATATTCTTGGAAAAAATAAGAGTCCAGTTCCGAAAAGAGAAAGAGAGCCCAGAAAATTCTATGGCTGAAATAACAGTCTTAGGAGGGAGGAGAGGGAATAATCATCCTGATCAGCTCATCACTAAAGCTTTTATAGATTTGCTCAAGGAGATGATTCTCAGACTTTTGGATTTAATATTCTTGGAATGGATTCAGAAAGGAGGGGCACCTTCTGGAGCAGCGATGAATTTGGACTGTCCCCAAATCTGATTTGTGTGGACACAGAAGAATGAAGCCTCGTTAGAAAGTCAGGTTTGACTCATTTAATTTTTCAGCAACATTGGTTCCTCCAAGTGGTTATGCTAAAGCATGGAGATACAGATAATCATTTATGAACCCTGTTTCATACACACCATATTTTAATCTCTGCTTTGCAGTTCTTAGGTTCAGGAGGGGATTATGAATCAATGAATAAAACTGAGTGGATTATAAAAAGAGATAGAGATTAAATCAATGATGTGCAATACATTTTATATGAGACTTTCATACATATATTTTTCAATAAGCCTTCAGAAAAGCTTACCTGTCTGTCATAGGAAGAAATATATTACAGCACTGGAAGAGATTTCAATAAGTCCAACCATTCACAAAAGTATTATTTAGACATTTATGACTGAAAGAAAATGTTCCTTGTCAAAATGAACAACAAAATGTTAAATGGCATACTTCTCTGAGGGCTGCTTTCAAATGGCCAGAAAATTATCCTGGAACCAGAATTTATGAACCAGTTATATTACCAAGAAGTTTCAATTAATGTTGAACTCAAAATGTCTTCAGCGTGTAAGACGGGGGGGGGGGGGGGGGGGGCACCATTCCACTGCTGCTACTGCATCTATTGGATCAGTTCTATTTTGTTGGTCTGCCTCCCCAAAAATGGATCAGCAACAGTCAGTATTTGCTAATGTTACACTGTATAAGATTGTTAAGTCATTTAATTCCTTTAACAAGATGGAAATAGGAGATAATTGTTCAAATGCTAATCCCCTGGGAGATGAGCTTATATTTGTCAGCTGGAGATGCAGCCTAAAGACTGTTGTTTTGTTCTACAGCCTATTTATTATTTTTACAAATGAGGCCTGCAAAAAAAAAAAAATCTTGCACCACTCAGAAGATTCTGTTCAAGGACCCAGCCTCCATGAAAATTGTGTGTGTTAAAAAGAGGGTAGATTTTCTTACCTTCTTCCATATGTCCCTGCTAAGTGACTGCCTAGCATGTGGTATGAAATTCCCTCAATGGCATCTCCAATGTATGTCTGAAAGCAGATTTGGGATATGTGGAGGGCTTTTAGAAGAAGGCAAAACGCTGAACATTGGTTCTCTATCCATGCACACATTAACATTCTCTTCAATTAACAAGGGACACTAATAGATTCTTCCTGAGATATTGATTCCTAATTAAAAAGTAACAATGTTTTGGGTGAAAATAAAAAGCAACGGTTAAGTCAAAGAGTTCTCCCGGAAGAGGGTATGATGAAAAAATATATATTTGAAGATCCATAAATCATTTTCTGGAGGTTCTTCTATCCCCAGTCATAACAAAATTATTACAGATCTGTTTGTAAAACAACTGATGTTCATGTGTTAAACTAAAATTCCTATCATTTTAATTATCATGCCACAATGAAGAATGGGAAAATATTGTAATAGGAAGGAAGGAAAGAACTGTACATGACTGTCTCTACCCAAAGGATGGGAAGTCATTACAATGGGAGGAATGGGAGGAGAAAATTGTGTAGTTAAGTACAGTTATTATATACATATTAGGAAATATTGCACTGGTTCATGTGTGTGTGTAGATTTTTTATTGTTCTTTTTGATGTATGTGTAAATTTAAAATAATTTAAAAAATGAATCTGGTCAAAATAACCTTGTAAGGTGAGATAAGTTAAACTTCATGACTGAAGATTTCATTGAATCTTTCCAAAGTTTTTTTTTTTTTTTTGCTTTTCCTGGAAACCCAAGCTGCAACATAGATAAACATCATGTATGAAAATGATTCGGGACTATAAATGCAGCTTACATCAATGTGGTTAGCCAAAAAAAAACAAAACATGGTTGTGTTTGACATGGAGATGAGGATTTGTTATCCTTGTATCACTGAAGAGGCCATATCTGGAGAAACATCTTTATTGTCTAATACAGCTTCAATAAATACAGTGGGCTATAAAATGCCCACTGCCAAAGTGCACTGCAGCAGTTTGAATTAAAGGGTTTAAAGCACTTTAAGCCAACTTGGGGGAAAGTCCAAGTTAAACTCTGTAATGTGCATTAGTGATTCCTGAAATGTAAGCCACATCTCACAGTAAAATCAGCTCTACAGAATACAAACTGCTTTACAAACATCCAACCATGCTGGAGAGCATTTAAAATTCAGAAGTTGGGAGGGGGGGGGGGTGCCGAAAAACACCCCAAAGTCATAGCTGGGCAGCAGGGGGCTAATTGATCACCTTGGATGGGTAATTGATTACCTCAAGTGGTATCATTTTCCCTTTTTTCTACTTCTTATGTCTCTGGAGCAGTGGTGCACATCTCACCTGGAAGTGAAGGGAAAGATTGTGGATCCTGGATCCAGTTTGATGCCACTTTCAGTCATAATTTAACCTGTTCCAGACATGTCAATGTAATAATCTATACAATAAAACCAGTTTCTCTCAAACTGATTCCAAACCAAACTAAGTGGTCAATGTAGATGCTCCCTGTGTAATAGTTTTCCTGTGCTTTCATTGCCTAGTGTTTTCCTTAGCTGCCTATCCTATGTCTTTGGTTTCCTTTGTTCCATGAATTTTTTATCCTTGTTAGTTAACTTTTTGCCTATAAGTTGGTGTGTGTATGTGTGTGTATCTATGCAACTTGCTGGTAAATAATGATTGCCACTGTACAGACCAATGTAGATAAATATGATGGGTGTTCAACAAACTGTTAGCTTGAGCCAGATGCTATTGAACTTGAGTTTTAAGAAAATGTTCATGACTTCAATTACATTTTATAAGATGCAACCAATCCACCCCATCATGCAGTCATCCCTCAGGGAATCCCTGTACTTTCTTCTTTTCTGAAATCTGTGATTATAATATGCATTTTTAAAATAGTGAACATTCTTTTTTCAATTGATATGTATGTATGTATGTATGTTTGTATATATATATAATTAAGGTGCACACCATAAATTTATTTATTTATTTATTTATTTATTTATTTGCTGCATTTGTTAACCGCCGCTCTCAGCCCTAGGGCGACTCGCGGCGGTGTACAACATATAAAAGCATAATTCACAATAAACTACAACGACAAAAACAACATATCACTAGTACACTATCATCTAAATTACACTAAAATAATCCGCTTCGTCTTATCATAGAATCATGACCAATCTCGTAGTCTATATTCCGTTCCAGTTGTCATTTCCAGTTACTGTAGCATTTAGTTAAATGCCTTCTCGAATAGCCATGTCTTCAGGCTCTTCCGGAAGGACATAAGGGAGGGCGCCTGTCTGATGTCAACAGGGAGGGTGTTCCACAGCCGGGGGGCCACCACTGAGAAGGCCCTATCTCTCCTCCCCGCCAGGCGTGCCTGTGAGGCAGGCGGGATCGAGAGAAGGGCCTCGCCAGACGATCTCAAGGCCCTCGTGGGCTCATAGGCCGAGATGCGGGCCGAAAGGTATTTTGGGCCGGAACCGTTTAGGGCTTTGTAGGATAGCACCAGCACCTTAAATTGGGCCCGGTAGCAGATCGGCAGCCAGTGGAGCTGGAACAACAAGGGCGTTGTATGCTCCCTGCATCCTGCTCCTGTTAGTAACATGGCTGCCGCGCGCTGGACAAGCTGAAGCTTCCGGGCCGTCTTCAAGGGCAGCCCCACGTAGAGAGCGTTGCAGTAGTCAAGGCGGGATGTGACCAGAGCGTGTACCACCGTGGCCAAGTCAGACTTCCCAAGGTAGGGGTGCAGCTGGCACACGAGCCTAAGCTGTGCAAATGCTCCCCTGGTCACCGCTGAAACCTGGGGATCTAGGCTCAACAATGAATCCAGGATCACACCCAAGCTGCGAACCTGCGCCTTCAAGGGGAGTGCGACCCCATCCAGCACAGGCTGTAACCCTATACCCTGCTTGGCCTTGCGACTGACCAGGAGTACCTCTGTCTTGTCTGGATTTAATTTCAGTTTGTTCGCCCTCATCCAGTCCATTACAGCGGCCAGCCACCGGTTCAGGACCTCGACAGCCTCCTTAGTAGCAGGTGGGAAGGAGTGACAGAGTTGGACATCATCTGCGTACAGATGATACCGCACCCCGAAACTCCGGATGATCTCACCCAGCGGCTTCATGTAGATGTTAAACAGCATGGGGGACAATATAGAGCCCTGAGGAACCCCACAGGTCAAAGGCCGTGGTGTTGAACAGGAGTCCCCCAATAACACCTTCTGGGTACGGCCCTCCAGAAATGACTGGAGCCACTGCAAAGCAGTGCCCCCAAGACCCATTTCCGCAAGGCGCCCCAGAAGGATACTGTGGTCGACGGTATCGAAGGCCGCTGAGAGGTCCAGGAGCACCAACAGGGACACACTCCCCCTGTCTAGCTCCCGGCGCAGATCATCCACTAAGGCGACCAAGACCGTCTCGGTACCATGCCCCGGTCTGAAACCAGACTGTGCCGGATCCAGATAATCCGTGTCTCTCAAGAATACCTGGAGTTGTGAGGCCACCACGCTTTCCATGACTTTGCCCAAAAAGGGGAGATTGGAAACAGGCCAAAAGTTGTAAAATTTAGTGGGGTCCAATGATGGTTTCTTCAACAGCGGTTTTATAATAGCCTGTTTTAGGCTCGCTGGAATCTTGCCTTCCCGAAGGGAGGCATTAACCACCACCGTTACCCACTCAGCCAATCCCCCTCTGGCCTCCTTCAGAAGCCAGGATGGGCAGGGGTCTAGGATGGACGTGGTGGGCCTCATTCCTCCGAGTATCTTGTCCACATCCTCGGGCTTCACAAACTGAAAAGAATCCATCAAAATAGGACAAGCAGGTGCTCGTGTCACATCCTCGGAGACTGCATTTAACATGGTGTCCAGCCCAGAACGGATCAAGGCGACTTTGTCTGCAAAGAACCGAGCAAATGCTTCGCAATGCGTGACCGAATTGTCAGGGCTCCCGCCTGAGGTGGCGGGAGTTAAAAGACCTCTGACAATCCGAAACAACTCCGCAGGACGGTTTTTGCAGACGCAATAGTGGCCGCAAAGAAACTTTTCTTTGCGGCTTTTATTGCCGCGGCATATGCCCTTAGAAAGGACACAAACCGTGCTCGATTTGACTCGCTTGGGTCCGAGCGCCACACGCTCTCTAGTTCCCTCTTCCTTCACTTCATCACTGCCAGCTCCTCAGTAAACCAAGGAGCTGGTTTAGCTCGGCTACTTGAGAGGGGACGTTCCGGAGCGATCATGTCAATTGCCCTGGTCATCTCCCCATTCCAGAGAGCGACCGAGGCGTCGACATGGTCGCCTACCAAGGTGGCGGGAAAATTCCCAAGAGCCGTCAGGAATCCATTCGGATCCATAAGCCTCCTTGGGTGGACCATCTTAATGGGTCCTCCACCTTTGCGGAGGTTAGGGGGTGCAGTGAGCCTAAATCTGATCAGGAAGTGGTCGGTCCATGGCAACGGAGAGATGGACAACTCCTCCACACCGCCACCCTGTTCCCATCCCTGGCAGAAAACCAAGTCCAATGTATGTCCAGCACAGTGGGTGGGGCCAGATATTTGTTGGGACAGCCCCATGGTCGCCATGGCAGACATGAAGTCCTGAGCCGCTCCTGTGAGGGTCGCCTCGGCATGGATATTGAAGTCCCCCAGCACAAGAAGCCGTTGGGACTCCAACGCCAGGCTCGAGACCACCCCCGCTAGCTCAGGTAGGGAGACTGTAGTGCAGCGAGGTGGACGGTACACTAGCAGAATCCCTATTCTGTCCCGGTCACCCACCCTCAGGTGGACGCCTTCAAAATTTGTGGTCTGCGGGATGGGACTCCTGGTCAGATGGATGGAATCTCTATAGTCCACTGCGACCCCGCCTCCCCATCCCCCGGATCTCAGTTGGTGCTGTACGGAGAAGCCTGGAGGACAAAGCTGGGTAAGATTTACGCCTCCAGCCTCATCCAGCCAGGTCTCCGTAATGCACGCCAGGTCTGCCCGCTCTTCCAGGATTAAGTCCTGGATAAAGGTCGTTTTTCCGTTGACAGACCTGGCGTTCAACAGCACCACCTTCAATCCAGAGGGCCCGCTCACCTGGTTACACCAATTTACCTTAGGAGACCGATTTGGGATTATTAATGTGGATATGCGGTCCGAATTAGGCCGAATTTGAGGTCTCCTTTTTCCGCATCTCCCCCTCCCCACCACGACCTCTATGGGGGCCCCTCGGCTAGTGGAACACCTCCCCCCCTCCATGCCGCAATCCAAAACCAAGGTCTTAGTTTCTGTTCCGCTAGTTGTTTGGTTTGTTGGCCCTTGCCAACTCCCTTGCTCCCCTTCCTCCCCCCTCCCCGCCTCATTTTTGTTCACAGGTTCCAGCCCACCTCCTCCCTTGCCCCTTCCACTGGTCAATAATAACAGGGACAGTACAAATAGGGGGATGGGTAACCACATGGATAACAATAGATTCAGATGGTGATAGGCGTTCCAGCCACACCAGTTAGATAGTTCGTAAAGTGCAAGAGTCTTAAAGTGCAACACAGTCGATAACACAACTCAGTCACAACACAACTGCGTGCCGTTGGGGCAAATTCATAAAGTGCAAAGATCTTAAAGTGCAACAAATACCCGAAACTGGCTCTCAACGCTAACTAAAGTGTGGCATAGAGGGATGAGGAAGGGGGCGTAAGTGCTAGTATAGTTTAGCAGCAAGTGGCAGGCGCCTTAAAGTGCTAAATGCGTTCTTGTATTAACTTAGCAGCGAAAGACAACCAAGGAACGTATTATGTTAGTAATATGTAAACACACTATTACGAAGATGTCGGTGATAGCAATTAGGTAAGGTTGTTGTGATTCAAGATGTAATCTCTAGACGGTTGTTCTAAAAAGCGGATGGGTCTTCAGTCTTCCGGAGATGGTCAACACGGCAGTGGTCAGCACAATTGGTCTATCACAATATCGATCAACACAGAGAAAGGACAGCACAGGGAGGTCTACACAATGTCGGTCAACACAGAAGGTCAGCACAAAGAGATCTACACATTGCTTGCCCAGCTAGTGGAGGCCCAGGTGGTGGAAGATGGTGAAGGGCCAGGTGGCTAGGGTCCGGCTCAAATAGCCCGGGGCCCCATTCCAGTAGTCCTTGCGCTGCAATGGCCCGCTCGCGGGGCCTTGGTGGCAGAGGCCTAGTCTTATGCAGGCCAGGTGGAGAGGCCCAGCTGGAAGGGTCTGATGGTAGGCCCAGCCGGATGACGCTCACAGCACAGCCGCCTACGTGGCAGGCCCAGGCAGCAAAGATCTTGGCTGGGGCGGCACTCGCGGCGACGGCTTCGGAAGCCCAGGCAGCAGAGGTCTTAGCTGAGGCAATGGCGGCTCGCTCCCCGGCGGGAGGGGCGTCCTTCGCTCCGCTTTGTTCTCCTAGCGGGCAGGCAGATGTTCCTGGCCGCGGGAAGGGAGATGTCTCTGGCTGCGGCCTCCACCCCAGTGAAGGCGAGCTCGCCCGCAAGAAGGCCGGGTTGGTATCTGGCTGTCGGATGGCAGGGGGCTGCGCGATGAAGAACCAGCCCTCCCTGGGCTCTCCCTGGGCCCGGACTGACCCCGAGGGACATTGAGCAGCCGGAGCTGCAGTGGAACGTCAGCTGGCTGGAGCTCTTTGAGGAGGGGGAGAGGTTCTCACCGTGGCGATGATGGCGGCGGCGGAGCAAGTCCCGACTCGTCCCTTCCTCAGCACTTTGAGGTGGGGTGGGGTGGCTCCACTGTCTCCTCTCGGCCTCTCGGCCTCTCAGCTGCTTCCCTCCCAGCGAGGGAGCACGAACCACCCGCGGCGGCGGCGGCAGCAAGATGGCGGCCGCGGCAGCAGCAGCTGTCCCTCTCGGCCTCCCAGCTGCTTCCCTCCCAGCGAGGGAGCGAGGGAGCGCAATCCACCCGCGGCGGCGGCGGGAGAATGGCAGCTGCTGCAATAGCGGTTGTCTCTTCTCGGCCTCTCGGCCTCCCAGCTGCTTCCCTCCCCGCGAGGGAGCGCGTTCCAAACCGCGGAGGCGGCGGCAAAATGGCGGCCGCGGTAGTAGTTGCAGCTGCGGCGCTCACGGCGGTGGTCTCAGCAGCAGCCCAGACAGCAACTCAGATAGCGGTCCAGCAGCCCAGGTGGCGGGCCGACGGATCCAGCAGTCGATCAGGCACTCACCCGGTAAGGGATGTGGGTTATTGGCGAAGGGAGCCAGCCGCGTTGCAATGGCGGCGCTCCCTCGCCTTCCTCCGCCTTCCTGGCCCTTTCTCCCGGCTCCTCGGCTTCCTCCAAGCTTTCACCAAGCTGCTTGGGCTCTACGGGATCGTGGTGAATCCCGGTTTCTCGCCCTCCTTAATTGGGTGGTCGGGGGGGGGGGGAGAGTCCTCTAGGATTCCCTCGGATTTATCTCCTGGTCAGCGCACTCAGCGTTGTTGCTGCTGACCGCCATACAGGAACTGGAAGCATAAATTCTATTTCTATTGTATTAATATTATATTTTAGTAAGATATTAGTTTTAAAAGGCAAGATTTTCATTTTGTTTAGATTCACTCAACATCAATAATATTGCTTGCAGAAAAACTACCTCCACCTCTCTTTTTTCTTTCTCTGCCATTCATACTGAGATATTTACAAAGAAGGATGGACAAATGTCACAGAAGTAGAAAAATTGAGAATACCACTGACATGTAGATTGCTTTGGGAATGCAGAATGCTCATAGAGTCTCAAAGACAATCAACATGTGTTGTTTATTTCCAACATCTACAGCAAAACTGGCAAATGGATAGCATAAGGAGGGGAGGGGAGGGAGAGCTCTAACAAAAATTGAAGAAAGGACTGGCCCAAGGCATTTTGATACTTAATATGAAGGACAAAATAGCAACCCCTCCATTTTATGTTAAAAAACTGTCTGAAAAGGCAAGCACAATTTTATGCCAGCATTGGCAATGGGTCAGCATCTTCAGCCACAGTGGAGGCCAGGGTTCGATTGGGAGGAGAGGCAGATGGTATACACAGTTTTGTCTACTCTCTGCCTTTTGAATTTGCGGCCTGAGACAGCTGTCCATTCTACCTAAAGACAGGGCAGAAGAGGCTTTTATTTTATCTTATGGATTTTATTGACTGATG
Organism: Anolis sagrei; assembly: GCF_037176765.1. Lineage (NCBI taxonomy): Eukaryota > Metazoa > Chordata > Lepidosauria > Squamata > Anolidae > Anolis > Anolis sagrei. Next base: position 224,166,622 of record NC_090021.1, on the reverse strand, counting down.
TTTTGTTGTGATGTTTGTATGTATTTCTGTTTGATGGACTTTGTTACAGTATATGATTTTGTAAGTCTTGACAAGAATCATCTCTTGCTTATATGTGTGTTGAGGAAGAACACATGGACAATGTAGCAATCAAGTTAAGGTGAATGTATATCAGGTGAAGGCTTTTCTTGATGCAGGTAGTAGGTGAGATGGAGTGATCAGAGATGGAACTACTCCACAAAGATTGCTGGAAAGAAGCAGATTAATGCATTGTTTTGTAAGTTTGTTTTCTTCTGCGATGGACAATGATGGACAATGTGTTTTCAATGCTACTGTATTTTTCTTTATAAAGCTACATGTATTACCTACTCCAGAGTAAAGACATTTTCCTTTTATACTCTGTGTACTTCAACTTGGGGTCTGGAGCTGGGAAGGCTGCTGGGTAGCTTCCATATAAACTAACAAACCGCAACAGGTTATGGGCCCAGTCTGCCCAGCTTGCCTGGTTTGCCCAGTCTGACCAGATTGCCCAGTTGGATATTATTTTTCTCCAGTTCCAGTTTGAAGACATTTTGGTTTTGCATTGTGTGTTTTGTTGGCAAAACAAGAAGATGGATACTGGAATGAATTTTGTTTTCCCTATGGCCAGGTTAAATGGCAATAACTATTCCATTTGGAAAGTCAGAATGGAAAGTTATTTGAGGAGAGAATCCTTGTGGGAATGCACAGAGAACCCAGTGCAGCAGCCAGCTACAGCAGAGCAGCTGAGAGCTCTGGAAAGAGCCAGGTCTACTCTGATGTTAGGAGTTGACGATGATCAATTGGTTCATATAAGCAGCCTACCAACTCCCAACGCAATTTGGGTGAGACTCAGAGAAGTACATGCTTCCAGTTCAGCAGCAACAGTGGCTGTACTGGCAAGGCGACTTTACAGGAAGAGATTGGAGAAGAATGAAAGTCTGAAAGACCATTTGCAGATATTGCAGAGTTTGTTTTTGCAATTGGAGGAGAGAGACTTTCATCTCACAGAGCCAAACAAATGTTTCATTGTCCTGTCATCCTTGGATGATTCGTTTGATGGGATAGTAAATTCCTTGGAATCACTCCCACAAGCACAATTAAACCTCCAATATATTTGTGCTAGAATTCTTGCTGATTGCGAAAGGCGAAGAGATCGTTGCCTGGAGACTGCAAACACAGCAGGGCGTTCTCAAGGAAAGCAGTCAGCCGGAGTTGCACTCGAGGAGGAGACAGAGAAAGTTTGTGTGGTGAGAAGGTGCTTCAATTGTGGGTCTCCAAAACATTTAAAGAGGAATTGTCCAAAACAGCAGCAGAAGAAGCAAGGATGGAAGAGAGTGAACCAGAGGAGGAGTTCCTCGCATGTCAGCATTGTGTAGTCCCAAGGGAGTCCAACAGATGAAGACATATTTTACGTGGACTCTGGATGTTCACAGCATATAGTGAACAACAAAAGTTTGATTTGTAATCCTGTAAATCCTAAATGTTCAAATGTTACCCTTGCAGATGGAAAACAGTACAAAGTGCAGGGACAAGGGGAAGTTTATGTTAAGCATTTGGGTAAAACATTAAGGAATGTATTTTTAGTTCCAGAGATTGAGTACAATTTATTATCAGTTGGAAAACTGGATAAAGAAGGTTATGAAGTTAATTTTTCTGGAGGAAAAGTCAGAATTTTGAAAGGGAATAAGTTATGTGGAACTGGTGTATTACAAGGGGATTTGTATGTGTTGACTTCAGGAGGTAACACAAGTGATGTAAATGTAGTAAGTAAGAATGCTCCATTACACCAGGGATGCATTCATGATTTACATAGAACATTAGGTCACCCAAGTTTCAAAGTGTTGTATAAAATGCCAGAGTTTAGTGAAGGTATAAAATTAAAACATTGCACGAAGTTTCTAGATTGCAATGTATGTAAGAAAACTAAAGCACAGTCAGCTCCAATTAGTAAGAAAAGTTTAAGAAACTCAGAAGAAAAGTTTCAGTTAGTACATGCTGATTTAATCGGACCGTTTCAACCGAGTAAGGGTGGAGCCTGTTATATACTGTGTATATTAGATGACTATTCTTGTTTTTCTTGGTGTTTTTTGTTGAAACAAAAGAGTGAAGTTTTTGAGATTATTAAGAATTGGGTGGCATATGTGAAGAGACAATTTGGAGTAGGAGTAAAGGCTCTCCAAACTGACAGAGGAGGAGAGTTTACCTCACATAGTTTAGAAAATTTTCTGAAAAAAGAGGGGATAAAGCACAGACTCACATGTGCTTATCAAAGTGCAGAAAATGGAAAGATAGAAAGGCTAGTAAGAAAAGTTCAAACAGTGAAAGATTCTTTATTAGAAGATTCTGGATTATCCCAAAATCTATGGGGAGAAGCAGTAATGACTGCATGTTATTTAATTAATAGACTCTGGTGTGAGCCTATTCAGAACACTCCTTATTTTATGTTATATGGCAAGAAGCCTCCATTAGGGCATTTAAGGAATTTTGGGACACAGGCATGGGTATTCATACCCAAACCATTGAGAAGGAAAGGCCAAGATAAAGCCAGGAGATTAACAATGGTTGGCTATGCACAGGGAGCCAAAGCTTGGCGGTTTTTAGATAATGAAGGAAACATTGTTATATCAAGATCTGCTAACTTTGCCTGTAGCCAGAATTGGGATAAGATCCATGCTAATCAGGAAGTTTTCTTTCCTATTTCAAAAGAGGAAACTCATGAGCAAGGTAGACAAAACACAAAGCAAGAAAGTGCTGCTACACCTCAACTCATAAGTAAGCCTATAATTAGAAAATTTAAGAGGCCTAGGCCCTCAGATGAGGATGATGAGGTGAATGAAGATCCTGAAGAGGGAACTAGTCAGGAAATTTTACTCAGAAGAAGTGAAAGAACCAGAAAGAAACCTGACAGGTTCACAATACAAAATGTAAGAGTATGTTTAGTTAATTATGAGCCTCAAAGTTTTGAGGAAATAGAAAGTTTGCCACAAGAAGAGAAAGAAAAATGGTTAGAGGCTATAGATGAAGAGCTGAAAAGCATGAAAAGGTTAAATGTGTATGAACCTGCAGATTTACCAAGAGGGAGTAATCCTATTGATACAAAATGGATTTTTAAGCAAAAGATTGATGCTAATGGTCAAGTAAGGTACAAAGCGCGTCTTGTTGCTAGAGGGTTTACACAGATTAGGGACATAGATTACACAGAGGTGTATTCGCCCACTGTTAGTCCTAATTCTGTAAGATTGATTTTAACTCTTGCAGCATGTTTGAATTTAAAGGTATATCATTTTGACATAAGTACAGCATATCTGAATGCTACTCTAAAGGAGAATATATATATTGTACCTCCACCAGGTTCAAAGTACAGAGATACCAATACGTATTTTAAGTTGAATCGCGCCTTATACGGTTTGAAACAGGCCGGACTTGTCTGGAATGATTGTTTAAATGATGTTTTGACCAAAATGGGTTTCCAGAGAAGCAGAGCAGATCCATGCGTGTATGTAAGAAATGTACAACATGATTATCAAGTATTGTTTGTGTATGTTGATGATGTATCATTTTTGGCTGAAACTCAAGCAGAAATTGACAAATTTGCAGAAGAGTTAGGAAAACATTTTAAGTTAAGAAACCTTGGTCCAATTCAATATTTTCTTGGTGTACAAATTATGAAAACTGAACAAGGTTTTGTGTTAAGCCAAAAAGGAAAGATAATGCAGATTTTGGAAAAACTAAACATGAAAGATTGTAAAGGAGTTAAATCACCCATGATTTTAGGTTTTCAAAACGAAGTGGAAAATGCTGAACTATTTGAAGAGAAAGCCTTATACAAGAGCATTATTGGTCAGTTATTGTACATATGTAATTACACCAGAGCAGACATTGCATTTGCTGTGAATTTTCTAAGCAGATATGCAAGCAACCCAACCATTGCTGCATGGAATGGACTTAAGAGGGTGGCAAGATATTTAAAGCAAACACAAGATTTTTGTTTGGAATTAAGTCCAGATGATTCACTATCCTTGCAGGTATATACAGACAGTGATTTCGGCAACTGTACTGATAGAAAATCAACAACAGGAGTTTTAGTTAAGTTTTCTAATGCTGTAATTGACTGGAAGTCAAAGAAGCAGAGTTATGTAGCTTTAAGTTCTAGTGAGGCTGAGTTTGGTGCACTTAGCTTAGCATATACAGAGATTTGTGTAATCAAACAACTGCTTAAAGACTTGCAAATACCTGTTGAAGATCCAACAACAATATATGAGGATAATCAGACATGCATCACAATGGCAACACAGGCCAGAGTAAAACAAAGAAGCAAGCATGTAGATATTAAGTACAGTTGTGTAAGGGATGCAGTGAAAAATGGTGAAATTGATATGGTATATTGTAATACAAATCTAAATCTAGCTGATGTACTAACTAAACCACTGAGTGTACAGAAACATCAGAATGTTTTGAATGATTTGGGAATTTTTGAATGTACTATGTAATTGTATTATGTATTGTGTTTTCCTCTACACACAAGGAGGAGTGTTACAGTATATGATTTTGTAAGTCTTGACAAGAATCATCTCTTGCTTATATGTGTGTTGAGGAAGAACACATGGACAATGTAGCAATCAAGTTAAGGTGAATGTATATCAGGTGAAGGCTTTTCTTGATGCAGGTAGTAGGTGAGATGGAGTGATCAGAGATGGAACTACTCCACAAAGATTGCTGGAAAGAAGCAGATTAATGCATTGTTTTGTAAGTTTGTTTTCTTCTGCGATGGACAATGATGGACAATGTGTTTTCAATGCTACTGTATCTTTCTTTATAAAGCTACATGTATTACCTACTCCAGAGTAAAGACATTTTCCTTTTATACTCTGTGTACTTCAACTTGGGGTCTGGAGCTGGGAAGGCTGCTGGGTAGCTTCCATATAAACTAACAAACCGCAACAGAGTTTATTAATTAAATAACATGCAGTCATTACTGCTTCTCCCCATAGATTTTGGGATAATCCAGAATCTTCTAACAAAGAATCTTTCACTGTTTGAACTTTTCTTACCAGTCTTTCTGTCTTTCCATTTTCTGCACTTTGATAAGCACATGTGAGCCTGTGCTTTATCCCCTCTTTCTTCAGAAAATTTTCTAAACTATGTGAGGTAAACTCTCCTCCTCTGTCAGTTTGGAGAGCCTTTACTCCTACTCCAAATTGTCTCTTCACATATGCCACCCAATTCTTAATAATCTCAAAAACTTCACTCTTTTGTTTCAACAAAAAACACCAAGAAAAACAAGAATAGTCATCTAATATACACAGTATATAACAGGCTCCACCCTTACTCGGTTGAAACGGTCCGATTAAATCAGCATGTACTAACTGAAACTTTTCTTCTGAGTTTCTTAAACTTTTCTTACTAATTGGGGCTGACTGTGCTTTAGTTTTCTTGCATACATTACAATCTAGAAACTTCGTGCAATTTTTAAATTTTATGCCTTCACTAAACTCTGGCATTTTATACAACACTTTGAAACTTGGGTGACCTAATGTTCTATGTAAATCATGAATGCATCCCTGGTGTAATGGAGCATTCTTACTTACTACATTTACATCACTTGTGTTACCTCCTGAGGTCAACACATACAAATCCCCTTGTAATACACCAGTTCCACATAACTTATTCCCTTTCAAAATTCTGACTTTTCCTCCAGAAAAATTAACTTCATAACCTTCTTTATCCAGTTTTCCAACTGATAATAAATTGTAATCAATCTCTGGAACTAAAAATACATTCCTTAATGTTTTACCCAAATGCTTAACATAAACTTCCCCTTGCCCCTGTACTTTGTACTGTTTTCCATCTGCAAGGGTAACATTTGAACATTTAGGATTTACAGGATTACAAATCAAACTTTTGTTGTTCACTATATGCTGTGAACATCCAGAGTCCACATAAAATATGTCTTCATCTGTTGGACTCCCTTGGGACTTCACAATGCTGACATGCGAGGAACTCCTCCTCTGGTTCACCTTCTTCCATCCTTGCTTCTTCTGCTGCTGCTTTGGACAATTCCTCTTTAAATGTTTTGGAGACCCACAATTGAAGCACCTTCTCACCACACAAACTTTCTCTGTCTCCTCCTCGAGTGCAACTCCGGCTGACTGCTTTCCTTGAGAACGCCCTGCTGTGTTTGCAGTCTCCAGGCAACGATCTCTTCGCCTTTCGCAATCAGCAAGAATTCTAGCACAAATATATTGGAGGTTTAATTGTGCTTGTGGGAGTGATTCCAAGGAATTTACTATCCCGTCAAAAGAATCATCCAAGGATGACAGGACAATAAAAAATTTGTTTGGCTCTGTGAGATGGCTTATATGCTGGTATGCTGTAAGCTGCCTTGGGTCCTCATTGTGGAGGAAGACAGGATAGATATACCCTAAATAAATAAATAATAAATTCAAGATTTTTCATTTTGGCCTTTGGAGGTTAACTACTTATGGAGACTGGGTCCCGCAGAATTGTGCTTTAGTGCTTGTGTTTATTTGCAGTTTTTCATTTCTGTGCTTGTAAATGATTTTAATTGTATGGCTAGTTTATTGATATTTTACACTTTTGTGTATTTGCATTTGTAGGCTATGTTTCTTTTTATCTGTTGAATCCAATCTTGTGTCCAGGTGGGGGAAAAGTTATATATTTATATATAAAACTAATAATGAAGTGTGGAACTAACAAAGTCTGTGGGACATTTCTGCTGGGCCCTATAGTGTGTCCAAGTGTGCCCAATATATATTGCATACTCATTCTCTCTTTTTTTTTTCATATTTGACCATGGTCTGCCAAATTTTGCAAATTATGGTATTTAGAAATCATAAACACTGGGGAGAGTGGTATCTGTACTGGCCTTCTCCCAATTTTACCTTTCTGGTGTTGAGACGCAAGTCCGAAGAGGAACTTTCTGGGCATGGTTGCCATATTGTTTATGTTTATATCTGTGACCCCCCCCCCCCCCATATTCCTTTTGTGCTTATGGTTTTCAAAACCACAGTGAGGTTTAGTCACCCAAAAACCAATTAATTGTTTGCTGACGACTCTTTTCGGATTATGATGAAAAGTTGAAATTGTCAGTGCTTGATTTCCTTTTCAACAGTATTGTAATGTAATGAGCCCTTTTAAAATGCAGCCTTAGCAGTTTCTTTCTAGAAGGCAGACAGGTTCTGAAGATTTTATTTTCCAAAATCTACATTTGTCTCATGAGGCATACATTTGCTAAACACCGGAAACCTCATTTCTTCCGCATTGTTCGGCTTGCATTCACCTCACATTGTGCAGAGAATCCTTCAATAATAGATGCTGTTATAGATGTGGAAATTCTGGTTTCTCTAAACTCTGAGAATGCCAGGAGAAACCTTTCAACTTTGTATATGGGTTAATCTTCCCCTGTTTGATGAAAGCAGATGTATAATCACATCCAGGGGAAGAAACTGAAAGCAGAGAGTATACAGTCTAATTTGCCAGCCAATCTGTTGATGTTCGCGTACTGCCATGCTTTCCCCCATAGTTCCAAGTTCCATTCTTCTACATAGAACTATACAATTTCTCCCACATGAGTGAATCAGTGGGGAGGAAATTGATTATCGGTCCTGGCACCTGGAAAGGGCACAGGGCCTCCAAGGCTTATTTAGGGCAGTTCTGCTCACCTTTCCCCCCTTTTTTGGATTTCTACAACCCAAGCTTCCACTTATTTATACAGTATAAGTATTTTGATTTCTTCAGCACCAGGAAGGCATTTATTCCTCCTGTTTGGGGGGAGACGGTCATCTACCCAACACTGGCAGGGAAAGTTGGGTAATTGGTTTTGGGTGGAGTCTCAAACAAGTTCCCTTGGCAAGTGGAGGGTGGAGGTTAGAGATGGTGGCACTGGTCACCTTCATGCACATTTTTGGTTACTATACTGTTGAGATTTTGGAACTTCTCCTTGGTATTCTGGGTTCTGGGGGTTGGGAAAAATTGACTGTCCTTAAGGTGGGTCTCTGGGTCATTGTCCTTTCCAGGGGGGATGTGGCTTCAGGGCTTGCACCAGACTCTCTCACACCAAGAGGCCCTTCTGGTCTCTTTTCAACTCTATGATTCTATTTATAGAGGGAGGTATTTTTAAAATATGATTGTCCAGAATCTATCTCAGAAATCTATTGTTTCACACCCACTTGATTTTGCTACATGGTACTTTTAAAAAAGGTCTCTTTTTACAGGACTGGGATTTTTCTGGCACCAGAAAACATATAGTAACTGAAGAATAGATATAAAAGTCTTTGTTTTTTTAGTCTCTTTCAGGAGAAAAACAACTTATAAATCAAATAAATCAACAGAAAAAATTGAAATAAATAGGAGTTAAAATTATCTCAAGATGACAAGGAAGATTTATAATTAATATAATATAAAATAAAATATGTGTAGTTTCTGCCAACATAGAACAAAACACAACAAGAGACTTGTGCATGGTTAGCTGAAAGTGTTTCTCAGGTGGTAATCTTTGTGTCACACTAAAGTGGGATGTAACAATTGGAACACAGGAGCTGGCTTTTATGTCATTGGATATACAGTCCATTGCTTCCTTTATTCTTGACCAGTGGCTTCATCTAGTGAACTTGAGCCAATCTTTCTTTTCCTGTTCATCAAAATGACAACTGAAATGAAATTTATCATTTTCTTGGCTGTTATAGATGGAAATAGCTGAAATAAGTATTTCTTCCTCTTTTGTGCTCAGAATGACTGACCTTTCAAATGTCCTACTGAGTCTTATCATTCAGTTCTGAAGGGGAAACTAAAACTACTGCAAAACAATCTCACTGGGAAGAAGAAAAAGAGAATAATTCAGAGAGTATGGAACAGCCTCATTTCTAAGAAACCAACCCAGTTTAAATGGATGCATACATTACAGAGCAATTTACATCTGATATTGTATAATGATGCAAAATTAGTTTTGACTTCAATTCGGCCAGCTTCCTCTTCTCTTGTTCTCATTATCATCATACTGAATACCTTTTTATAGCATTTCTCAACCATGTGTGATGGACTATTTTGCATTAGAACTACCATTGATTATCATACAGCATTTGAGATTGGAAACATAATGTTACTTAGGAAGGACTCTGAGCAATGAAAACACGATGAGAGAGAAAAAGAACTGTCTAATATCTATTTTGACTTGTTTTGTTTGTTTATAACACACAAAACCACTGAATAAACTGAAAACTTCAGAAGTGGCCTAAAATGCTTGTCTTCCAAAACAATAAATCCAGCATAATATTCCCTTTCATCATGAAGGTCAGAGTGGATTTTTATATCCACCATTCCAAGCAAAAGAAGAAAGAAGTATCATGGTGTTATTTCAAAAAAGAGGGGTAGGGGGGAAGCCAAATATTTCTAACATGGTGCATATTTTTAACACAATACAATAAAAAATAGAAGCATGTGAACAATTGTTAAATAGTTCCAGAATCAGATTCTGACCTTCATAGGAAGCTTCTAGAACATAAATTTATGTGTATAAGAAAATAAAATAGACCAGGAAAAATTGGGTTCGAAGGATCAAGGCATTAAAATTGATTTATGTTTGCAACAAGGCATATGAAGTTAGGTAAACATACTCTTGGCCACTACTGAAACCTGGGCATCTAGGATCCGGAGCTCTAGATTCTCTTTTCAGGCTTGAACCCTAAGATTTTAGGGGGAGTATAACCTATAAGACAGTGCGATATAGTGGTTTAAATGTAGGATTATGACTGTGGAGACCAGGGTTAGAAAACCCACCCAACCATGGAGAACTATAAAAATTAATGTGCTAGCTTGACTGGAGAAATTCAGTCCATATATGGTTCAGAACTACCTACAGTCTGAAAAACATTAGAGAACAATATGAATATTGATTGACTGGTGATAGGCAAATAAAAATGTCTTCGGTGTTATTTTAAACAGATTAAATTTATTGGGAAAATGCTGAAACAGCACACAGATAAGATAGTGCAAAATCCTTACTCTGGGAAGGTTACCCTTTCTACCACCCTAAGTATCTTTTCCTTGAATATATAGTGCACATTAAAGAGGAAAGTTAGTCATATACTCTCTAGTCTCTTCCCAGGATTAAGGCAACATCCACACTGATTATGTAATGCAGTTCAAAGTTAACATCAAACTGAGGTGACCAGACAACAAGATCCCACAAAAGCATGTGAAAGAAAGCCTTTAATCTGCAACAGTGTTCTGTGGTTTGTGTAATAATTACTATCTGAGCCTCAAAGTGTTTCCAGAATTTGCTATATAATCATCTGCACAGTAAAACTACTTTCTTTAATACCAGCTTGAAACCATTAAATGGTCAGTGGAGATGGGGCCTAATCACCTCATCAGATGGCAGGGAGCAGAAGGAGGCAGCAGTCAACTTCACCGCGAGGCGTGGGGAATCCAGTGCCCCATGCCTTGTATTGCCCACATTGTCTGCTTCGCTGGCGATCACATGGGGGAAATCATGGAACACGTGTGGTGCATGAGGCTTCCCCCATAGATTGGGCAAAACGGTAAGCCTCACAGCTGTCATTCTGGCTGCCATAACAGTTTTAGTTGCTACAGCCTCAGTAATCAGGGATTTTTTCCTACCCTGGAAGAAGTATCTGCTGTTGCTTCAGAAAACAAACATGATTAATGGAGATTGCTACCCATTCAATGTGTGTGTTTGCAGTTACTTTTATGAATGTAGTTACATACTACTGCTTCCATAATCTTATATCTCTGTAGCCCCATCCTCGTTTCTGTTGTAGGTGAACACTTTTGGGAACTGTGAGCTTGCAGAAGGCAACTGAGATACAGATAGAGAGCCCCTGTTTCGTCTTCTTATGTCTCCTATTTCTGTGAAGTCTGTTTCTTCATTACATTGCATTGCTACAGTTCCATGTGTTTCTTTCTTTTTCATCCAGTTATATAGTTAGCATCAGCAGTTTCCATTCTCATTCTATCCTTGTGCTTCTCTTTCTCTCAAATATGTAGTTTTCTACACCTATGTATAATTATGCCATTGTGTTAGAAATTTTAACAGGATATGCAATTGTGCAAAAGTAATGAGCAACTGGGTCTACAAGAGGTTGAGCAACCTTGTGTACATCTGATCGTGCAACTTAACAAAGTAAACATATTTTGATGATTGTTTAGAACATCGGCTTTCTTACATTTTCAAGCACAAGCATAGGAGTGACTACTGCTTGGTACCAGCACATCCTAGTCAGATTAGGCCTCTTTCATCATTTATCATATTAGGCCATCATTTAGCTCCCATTCCACCTTGAAATACAACAGTTGCATCCCACCTTAAAATACAACCATTGCCATCCCACCTTACGATGCCTGGTTTGAGCCGTTTCTATGTGCAGTGAAAGCAGTGAAGTAAATTGTTCCCCAGCTTTACAAGGCTCAATTTCTCTTCACTTTAAAGACAATATTCACTGGAAACAGTCCTGCATTGTTTGTTAGGCTCTATGGGACTCTGTCTTTAAAGTGAAGAGAAACTATGAGAAGACAATTCTCCCTCATCCCCATCCCCCCAATGGGATGATGTCTTAGGATGATTTAAACAAGCCCAAGTTCAGTATAATGATGCCACATAGCCTGAGAAAATATAACGGCCCATGCTTATGAATTAATAGCAGTTGTAACAGTGCATGGGAAAAGTGGTGAAGTGCAAACTTCAAAAGCATTATTTCCTTTTCTTCAAATACATGCAAGAAAGTACTGCCTTGCCAAAAGCAGTAAATCTCTCTGTCTTTTATTAAATTTTGCATTTTGAGCAATCAGAATCATTCACATATCATATCTAAAGTACGAGAAGTGGTTTTGTAAAGGAAAAAAGAAACATTTCCAGCTGCAAAAACAGGAGGCGGAGAATTTATATTTAACTGAAGTGAAAAACAGAGCTTAATTTTAGAATGCAGCAAAGCAGTAATTTGCTAGCCATTATGAGCAATCAGACTTCAGTACAGAATCTGGGACTTGCAAACCTGAAATGTAAGCAGGTGTCTAGCTAGTAACTGGAGAATTCCATTCCAACTATAATTTTTCTGGATTATTTGGAAGCAACAGATGCATCTAGAGCTTGTGGAATTATGTGCTTAAGATAAACAATGGAAACATAATTATCCCCAGAATTTTGCAGTATATTGAGACAAGAATTAATAGGGTCTCTTGGACAGTTGCACAGGTAATAGAGGAATTTATAAAAACAGTGCCTTTTCATTCTCCGCAAGTGGCTATGGCTTCATAGGTATGAGAACTGCATGTTTTTAAGACAGTTTTTTTTTTTAAGAGTGGCAGAAAAGCAAAAAATTCCTGTTGCTTCAAATGTTCCAAAGTGTCCTATGAGTAATGTGCTTCATGTTGGGCTGTGGTTCCATATTCATAATTTGAGGGAAGAAAAAGTTCAAAATCCAAAAGCAGCTGAGATAATAATACCTTGGCTTTCTTGTAGTTCAGTGTACACAATTATTTATTTATTTATTTATTTCCTGCATTTATAAACCGCCACTCTCAGCCCTAGGGCGACTCGTGGCGGTGAACAACAACATAGAAAAGACAGTTTACAATAAATCAAGACAGTACACAACAATCTACTACTACGTAACATGAACTTATGCTAAAAATCCGCTTCGTCATATCATGGGGTCATAATCAGTTCCATAGTCGTAGTCCATTCCAGTCATCATTTCCAATGATACAGCACTCAGTTGAAGGCCAACTCGAAAAGCCATGTTGAAACTTTGTTTCAGACACAAAACTATTTAAAATACTATATAAAATTGCCTTCAAGCTATTTATGAGTTGTATATGAAAAATAAATGATTTTTTTGTGTCACATCTCTGATATTTCATTATGTAAATATTTACAAATACATATATTCCAAAATCTGAAAGAATCCAAAATCCAAAACAGTTCTGGTCCCAAGAATTTTGGATACATGTATATACTTTAACTGAGGTTAGTAAACATTTTTCACTAGCAGACACTGAAGATATATACATTCTCTCCCAAACTATTATGCATAATGCCTTACGATAGCTCATTGTTCATTCTCTGTTCAGAGCGTTTGAAACTTGTGATCTATTCAGGCTGCTTGATTGGAATAAATTGGTATAATTGTGAAATGAACTTCCACTTTTCTTTGCCTCTTCAACCCCTGTTCTTCTCTTGGTTTAAATGAGATTTTGGCAAATGAGTGGCTTTTTCAGGATAACACCTAGCTCAATAGCAAGTACTACCTAACATACATAAGCTTTATATCTGAGTTGAAATGACTCTATCCAAATAGAGGACACATTCTATTATCCTCGTTCACATCTTACCTTAATATCCAGTTTTATTATGCTTTGTTTTCTTCTTTCTGATTCTAATGGCAGTGCCTCCTGCATTTCCTTTAAGTCGCCTTAAGCAGATATTGTCATTCAAAAATATTTTGACAGGAATCAGAGCCAGGACAAAAATGATGATTGACTCCTGTGATTCTGTAAGTTTTCCTTTGTTTAAATGCATCTCATTCTGTCCAAATCACTTTGATTGAGGTTCTGATGTTTCTAATTTAAAGGCAATTGCTATATCCTAGAGGCATGAATGATCATTCTATTACTGAAAGAGCGAACAGCATTGGGCAGGCTCCAAATGGCTTCTTCAAAGCAATGCTGGAAGACAAAACAACCAATTCTATCCTGCCGTGTGCATCTGTGAAGATGCTATCTCTGGACTTGGATAATATTGCTGGATCTTTCACAGTCTGTGTTCTTCTTTGACTTCTGAGACCTTGTTTCATATGCTCTCCAACTTCTCTGATTCATCCTCCTTTATGTAGTTCAACTTTTTACTTCCAAAATAAATTTATGGACCTTATGTGTGTAAGTATGGATTTTCAGTTTTACTTCATATGTCAGAATTCAAAATCATAGATGTATTAGTCTGGAATATCAGTATGCAGAGGGATATTGTAGCACCTTAGAGGCGAATTGGAAGAACAAAGTTGGTAACATAAGCTTTTGTAGAGTAAGTCTGAGGAAGAACTTTGTCCTCTCAGATAGTCTCTAAGGAGCTACAGGGTCTCTTTGCATACTTCATATGTTAGGATAGAGTCCACCTAGAAATCAAGATAACTAAAATGAGACTGTCATACTTTGAACACATCATGGGAAGGTATGGCTCATTAAAACATGGTAAAATGGAAGGTAGTGGGCAAAAATGGAAGATTATAGTCCAGACACATAAACTCAATCAGGGAAGCGATGGCCATAAATTTACAAGATTTACAGGGCTGCTGAGAACAAAGATATCTCATTCATAGGATGTTATAGGTTTAAGTTGATTGGAGGCAGTTAACAGCGACAACACCTGACCCTCCAGATACTCCCAGCAACCTTAGCCAGCATTGCTAGTTGTGAGATATATTTAGAGCAGTGGTTCTCAACCTGTGGGTCCCCAGATGTTTCGGCCTTCAACTCCCAGAAATCCTAATAGCTGGTAAACTGGCTGGGATTTCTGGGAGTTGTAGGCCAAAACACCTCGGGACCCACAGGTTGAGAAGCACTGATTTAGAGCAACATCTGGAGAGCCACAGAACTGTCCCATTTGAAAAGTCATTAAAGTCAATTAAGACTTTAAAAGGGAGGTAGAATGTTACTGTAACTGTAGACTCTAGAAGGCTGAGGAAATTGAATCTGAATTCAGCAGTGGATATCCACTGAGTATCCAAGGAAAATAAGTCTCAGAGGAAGAGGATGCCAAACCTTTTATGAATAAATCTTGCCAAGGGAATTCCTATTATAACGTCACAATAAGTTGGTTTCATCATTGAAGGCAGAAAGCAACAGCAAAGTTTCTGAACTCATTAAAAGAAAATATATTTCTAGCCAAATCACTGACAGCGCTAAATGTCATCCATGACCAACTTATGGTCTTCATTAGGTAGTAAAAAAGATATGCCTTCAGTGAGATTGTTTACTAGGAATTTCTTTATTTCAATTGCAATACTAAAAGAGGAAGAAGAAATGCTACAGGTTTTTTTTCCAAAGCTATAAATGAGCTATTAGAAAACCCTGCTTAATACACTGTCCATCTGCTAGCTTCAAAATATAAATGTGAAAAGATTTTTTCTTTCACTTTGCACATTTACTAAGCACGGTATCTCAGCAACAGTAGATTTGTTGTCATTAGACCATGAACTATAGCATTTGCCATCAACACTGATGAATAAATATTCCAGCTTAATGATTTATTCATGATGAATGATAATGTGACTGCACACATACCACAGAATGCTTATAAGCAAGTCAGCAAAAAACACCTTGGAAACAAATACGTTTTATTTGGCATAAGCTTGTGTGGGCCAAAGCCCTCTTTCTCATTCCATAGATGTGTCACTAATGCCCAATAAAGCTTGTTAGTCTGCAATGTGCTCAAGCACTCCTTAATGCTCTTTGTTTTGACAGACTAAAGTGGCCATACCATAAAATGATCAAAAAGTTGTAGAATGCAAGGTGATTTTGCACACACACCAGCTTCCAACACTTCTGACATTCCTATTTTTAATTTTGAGGACATGGTCAATTTTTCCCCACATTCCTTGAGGACAATTGTCATGTGGCTTTTTAACATCAGAATAGCCTTTTTAAAAACAGGAATTGGCTTTCATTCAACTTTCAGTTTTAAAAAAGCCCCTCTGGGGCTAAAAGAGATAAGGGAGGCAAAACCATTGGTAACCTGTATCCCAGTACTCTCTCTGGTGCATGGAAGCCATTTATTTTTCCCATCAATTAAAGTTTAACATTGAAAGTGAAGTTGATCAGTGGAAGACTGTGCAGCTTTTCACAATACCACCCATCTTCCATTTTAAGACTCAGACTGTAATTGCATGCTACATTAAGCAAAAACCCTGGCTATGTGTATACGGTCTGCAAGACTTGGTGCATGCAACCCACTTACCTTTACTTTACTTCACCCACTTGAATGACTAGTCAAACAGAGACATAACTGTTTACCAGTATACCTTCCCACTATCCCACTTTGCCCAGGTCAGTTCCCATTAATCATCTGCCATCTCACTTTTTTAGATGCCTTTAAAGTATTCCACAACAAACCTTGATCGTTATAACAGCTTCAGTGATTTATGGTCCATTCTGGGCATCATTCAAATTCTGATTATGACTCATAAAGGCCAATAAGATGCATATCTAGGTTATTTAAAAGACTGTATTCTCCCACGTCAACCTGCTGAGCTTTTGAGAACTTCAGAGAAGGTCCTTCTCTCTTTCCCACTAGCTTCACTGGTGCATAAGATAGACCAAAGAGAGAACTTTCTCAGTGATTGTTCCCAGGCTCCGGAATTCACTTACGGAAAGAAGTTACAGTGGTGGCCTCTATGCTATCCTTTCATAGACTCTCCTTTTTTGTGAATCAATTAATAAAAGAAGAACTAGTTTCCTAGAATGCAAAAAGGAGCCTGTCATTACTCATTGGGAAATAATTTATTTTAAAAAAGAAAAGTTATTTCTAGGTAGTGGCACTACAGGTTACCTCCACTGCTCCTGTTAATGATAGCTCTCCAGAATCTGGATTGAAAAGTAACTGATTGTTAAATATTATTTTGAAATACTTATACGCATTTAGAACTGTACCGGTTAAGCACATTATGAAGCTAGTTCCAAAGCAGCATTAGTCAACCCAGCACTTCACTTTCTTAAATGTTGCCTTTGCTAACCAGAAACCTCCAGGCTGTATTTCCAAACCAGTTCTAAAATCAAATTGTTTTCTCTTTCTTTTTCTTGCAAAATCCAAAATTGTACCCATTGTTCCTGTTGGCATCCGAAGAAGGCTAGTGCATGGTTCATTTTATAGCCAATAACCCTGTCTATTTTCCATTAGCGCCATGTTATCTGTCTTGAAGTACCAGACTTGAGGGAACTATTTTGAAGAACAGCAGATTTGTAGCACTTTTTTGGAATAGTAGGGGAGAGAATTGATGGCTGTTTATAAGTACACAGATATCATTTTTATCAGTTCTTTCAAATTTATTTTTTCCTTCTTTTGTTCCTTTTTCTTTCCTTCCCAAAAGATTATGAGCAGAGAATCTACCTATGTTTTTAAAACAAGGGAAATACATTATTTTCGAATGCATATTTATATATGATTGTTTCAGAATCTGAGACAGGATAATCTATTGAGCTAAATGAGGCACGCATTTGAGACAATGGATGCCATAGACCCACTCATGATTTTATCAACGCTCCTTAAAGAGTTTTGATCTTAATGAGTTGACAGTGAACCTTCCACAAGTCTCAACAACACCACATGCCTGAAGAAAGACCCCATGTGCTATAAGGAAGGTGCTGTGTAATGCAAGTAGAAATAGAATTTGTGGCTGCCAAAAAGTGTGTGTGTGTGTGTGTGTGTGTGTGTGTCCCAACAAGCTATGAGTTGTCTATTATCTGGTCAAGCAAGTTGTTATGCTTATTTCCCCAATCAGCCATTGCCAAAACATTCCCATCCATTCCTCAATGACTCCTGATGAAAAGGACTCAACTTGATCTCAGGTCTCATCTCTGAAATCTCAAGGAATGAGAGACAGCTGACCTGGCTTCCCTGGTGGCTGAATCAGGACAGCCTGAAAAGTTGACCTGTGTGATGGTGCCTGGGAGAAGACCAGATGTGCTCTTGATTTAAGACAGAATACCTTTGAAAAATATTTCAAAAGGTCAGAAGATTCCAGGAGGTTTGTGTCCTGGAAGGTTCTCAATCCAATTGAAGCACTAAGGATGAGCAATATGTGGATCTCTAATTCTTGGATAGTCACTGTGAGCATCTTAACTATTTACTCTGCTGGTTAGGGCTCAGGGAGTTACAATTCAAGAACATCTGCTCCATAATATATTCTTGAAGTAAGGGAGATACATATAAGTAGTTAATTTCAACAAGTCATTAGGAGCTTCAGTGGAAACAAATGTATAGAATCAGCCTGCCTATCTTGTGTCTCATTAACTTCTACGTCAGAAGTTTTGAGATTGTAAATCCTCTGGTGACACAAACCTCTTCAGTTTTATTTCTCCAAGCAAAGTGTCTGGAGTGTTTCACTGGTGCCTACATCAGCAAAATACTTTGAAAGCTCTCACTCTTGACAACTAAAATGCCATTGTGCCATTAAAGTTGCTTGCTTAAAAGTTCTTCAAAAAAGAGTTTCTTTTTTTTAAAGGATCAGATGTCATGGACTTTTTTTAAAAAACCAGCCATTTCTTTAATGCTGCCCCACATATTCTGAAGCATATGATGTCAAAAAGGATCAAGCTATTTTCATTAATATCTGCCCTGTGGATAGTTGAATAGTTCAACAGAATGTCATTACAGCTTATTTAATTATGAGAAAAGAATCACAAGAAAGATTTCATATTTAATCCCTGAAAACATGAGTGGCATGGTTCTGAACAGTTAGGAAACAGACCACTTTTATTGGATTTTATATAGATTGCATTGATACAGAAATTTTATTAAATTGTGGATCACCATAAGTCAAAAATAGAACGCCTTCTCTCCTTTACTAGCAAGTTTTAGACTAACTGAGCACTGGCACACAGGAAGTTCATCCATTTAAAGAAGTGTTTAAAAACAAGATGATATAATGATAGTATCTCATTCCAGAAAAAAAATGGTCAGAATGCATAAGACGTGTTTTTTAATGTATGTTGAAAATGTGAAACACTCAGAAGGAATATTATAACATATGTCGTGAACAGATGATAAAGTAAAAAAGAAAAAAAGAAAAGAAAAAAGAAGTTGATACTTGATTTTATTTGGAAGATGTTTAAAAGAAAAAAAAAATCCAAAATAGAATCCAAAGTATATTAATTAGGATTGTAGGACAATCAAATTGGAAAAAGGATGACTAAAGCCTATTGCAAAACATGATTGCTGAAGCAGAATTGTCTTTGTGGGGAACTGTTTGAATTTCCTGAAATTGACAGGTTATATAGAGAGTATCAAGACAGACCAGAGGCCTCTTTTATCAAGAAAAAGGGGGAAGTTAATAAATGTGGGGTTTGACAGTAAATCTGAATTAAAAATAGAAGGGTAAATAGTATAAACATAGACTGAGGGTGCTTCCAGACAGCACTAAATCAGGGGTTTTAAACAGAGGCAAAAAATCCTGGTACTTCAGAAGAGGTCCACACAGAGATCTGTTTGTCCCAGGATTTCTGCCTCCTTTGTCTACACTTGATGCTTTGTTGAAGATTTAGAGGCTCCTAAGATGGCTGCCATGGGAATTCCACCAGAAACTTTGGCAGTGTTTTAAAAACTCAAGGTGCAGATATGCCGAGACTCAGATATGGGATTTGCTGCAAAACTTCTGTTCTTTGTCCTGGCCAGAGAAACTGTGCCCTCCAGACATTTCACGAAGTATCTGCCACACAAACAAATTTTACGGCGTAGGACCAATTCTGTCCAAGTCAGCACTGCACAATCAAAAAGGAACATACACTTTCAACCCAAAAACAGAACATTGCCACTATCACCACTTCTTACAGCATGGCTGCCTGGCCATCTGTCCAGACAGATTTGGTTGTGTACTTGCGGTTTCAAATGACAGGGTGCTGTTTCTGGGTTATACATGGCTGCTCTTGATTGCTGTTCTTGTGAAATGTTGTACAACATTGACTAGGGGGGCATAACTTTGTCCTGGCCAGAGAAAATGTGCCCTCCACACATTTCATAAAGTATCTGGCACACAAACATTTTTTTTTTTGCCTTCTACCCAAGTATCACCTTCTTTTTTAGGAACCGAATAATCAGGAACAAACATCTAAAACCTGGGAACAAACTCAGATTTAAAAATCTTGTGATTTCTGATTGTGGGGACATACAGACATGGAAGATGTGCATACTCAGCTCAAAACCACGATATTCCGGCACCTGTAAATCTTTGTGTTTTTTGCCTTTTGTAGGCATGATCATCAAGTTTGCAGACGACACCAGATTGGGAGGGAGGGCCAATACTCCAGAGGACAGGACCAGAATTC
Organism: Anolis sagrei; assembly: GCF_037176765.1. Classification (NCBI taxonomy): domain Eukaryota; kingdom Metazoa; phylum Chordata; class Lepidosauria; order Squamata; family Anolidae; genus Anolis; species Anolis sagrei. Next base: position 224,146,552 of record NC_090021.1, on the reverse strand, counting down.
AAAACGATCTTGACAGATTAGAGAGATGGGCCAAAACTAACAAAATGAAGTTCAACAGTGACAAATGCAAGATACTCCACTTTGGCAGGAAAAACGAAATGCAAAGATACAAAATGGGGGACGCCTGGCTCGAGAGCAGTACGTGTGAAAAAGATCTTGGAGTCCTCGTGGACAACAAGTTAAACATGAGCCAACAATGTGATGTGGCAGCAAAAAAAGCCAATGGGATTTTGGCCTGCATCAAGAGGAGCATAGTGTCTAGATCTAGGGAAGTAATGCTACCCCTCTATTCCGCTTTGGTTAGACCACACCTGGAATATTGTGTCCAATTCTGGGCACCACAATTCAAGAGAGATATTGATAAGCTGGAATGTGTCCAGAGGAGGGCGACTAAAATGATCAAGGGTCTGGAGAACAAGCCCTATGAGGAGCGGCTTAAGGAGCTGGGCATGTTTAGCCTGAAGAAGAGAAGGCTGAGAGGAGATATGATAGCCATGTATAAATATGTGAGAGGAAGCCACAGGAGACTAGGATGCGGAATAGTGGCTTCAAACTACAAGAGAGGAGATTCCATCTGAACATGAGGAAGAACTTCCTGACTGTGAGAGCCGTTCAGCAGTGGAACTCTCTGCCCCAGAGTGTGGTGGAGGCTCCTTCTTTGGAAGCTTTTAAACAGAGGCTGGATGGCCATCTGTCAGGGGTGATTTGAATACAATATTCCTGCTTCTTGGCAGGGGGTTGGACTGGATAGCCCATGAGGTCTCTTCCAACTCTTTGATTCTATGATTCTATGATTCCTTCTGTGTTTACATATGTAAAGAGGGAACGTTCCAATGCCACTGAATGTCACCAATTTGAGATAGATTGCCACACCACTGACACCAATTTGTAAAAGTATCCCACTTCGCCTATTTGCACGGGATTTGTTTTACTGTGGTTAGCAACACTGGCCAATCTGCGAAGGTATTCCACTTAATACTGTTTAAATCTCCAAAGGTTTGCTAATTTATAAAAGGTGTAGATAATTATAGATGTAATTCAGGTAACTGCCACCAACGAGAGGTAATGCCGATGTGAACTGGTTCCCCAGACACAGATATATAGAGATGACACTGTCTTCAAACAAAAGTTAATAAGTTTATTTTGAACAAAGCGTATGGTTGCAGGCTGTTGGTTTACTTGGAATAACTTAGAGAACTTGTAGAACTTTAAATGTAACTCGGTTTGCAATACAGTTCACACTTCTGGATGATACAACTTGTAATTTACTTTTACTGTGGTGAAGCACTTTCTTAAACAATGTTTCCTGAGGTGAATAGACTTCCTGTTTGATCCTTTCGTGATCAAACCCCAGATCTCTAGTTCATTTCTAACTAGTGATCTAAACAAGCTTCTCTTAGTCCTCTCTGACTAATGAAACTAATTAGGTTTCCCCTTCAGCCTTCCTAAACTGAAGAAACCTCTGACTATTCACAAACACTGCTTCTCTACTTCCCACTCTCTCTCTCTCTCAACACCCAACTGATTGCTTCTTTTCAAAGGCAGATAGATTTCTCTCACTAGGCTCCGCCCACTTTCCACTCTCTCCTGCCTGGTCTCCTTGGCAACGCCACAGTGAATACAACCAGTCAGTTCTAGTCTTCAGCTACTGTTACCAAACAAATAGTTAAACAGTTCAAATACATATACCTAGTTTCAATAACTTCCTTACAACATAGAACTGTGTCTGGCCACCCTCCTGTTTGCTGCGGGAGCTCCTGTGATAAAGGTACTCTCTGGAAGGGTCCTGAGAAGGATTTTAAAATTTTTATACAGTTGATGGGAAAGTTGGATGTCAATTTTTATTTAATTTTTCATCTTACAGTTTTAATAATTGTCATTAGTAGTAGTTAGATTATTAGTTAGTAGTTATTTCTCTTGTGTTATGTACTATTTTATCTTCATATATATTGTCTTTGTCTGTTTTTATGTGTAGCTTTTATTCAATACTGCAGTTTGAAGGCAGCTTGACAATGCAATGTTTATATGGCACATGCCATGAATGTGCACAGCAAGATGCATAAGGACTGCAAACCAGGATAAGAAAATGTTCGGCTTACTCTAAACTACAGCCTGTAATATGCATCAGTGCACCTAAGTAGACCACATTGCATAGGAAACCAATTAAGGGACTTCCATGCCAGCAATCTGCATACACACATTGCAGTGGAAGATGAAATCAAGTTTCTCCTACAGCCTTGAAACCACAGACACTGCAAATCCTAGAAGCAGTTCAAGGCCATCCTCTGCAATGCATAAAAGCATCATCCAGGCTTTGAGCCAGTTCCAGGATTTGGCATGTAATCACTTGCACAGTGAAATTGCTAATTGCTTCCTTCTCTGCTGGTTTCACACCTAAGTGGTCAATGTAGATGTGCACCCTGCCCTATCTCACATTAGCAGTCTACAGAATGAGGGAAAATGGCAACAGGGACCATGCTTCTGTCTGTCCCAATAGAGATTGCTCACCATGAATCACAGAGGCTGCTTCCTTGTAAGTGGGTATTGAGTAAGATGAGTCAGTATTCACTATGCAGCTTAATAACTATAATAGTTATGCATTTATAACTGCACATTAGAATTATGGTGCACATTTCCATTGTAGATAAAACCTTGCTTGGACAGATCTTCAAAAAAGAATGCCTTCACAGAGGACTCCTTTCTGACATCAGCTCAAATAGATCATTGACCAGCTTACTGGGTTATGCTTTCAGTTTTAGACAAATGAAAGGCTATGCAAAGTCCTCTAAACACAGAGCCCTCCAAATGTATTCATTTGTTTTGAAAAAATGAGACAAAGGGAGCTTGAATGGATGAAAATGAAACTAAAATTCATTCATACACTCACATTCAACTGTTTTACACTGGAGGCATTCTTTGGCAATAGTGAAATAGATTAGAGCTCTTTGTACAGGTCACAGAAAAGTCACCGAATTGGAGACACACAGAGAGTGAAGAGTAAAAGCGATAATGTGCCAAATTCAGTTTAATTTAGATAGCTGTATCTGGGCACCTGCACATGTCATGCTATGCCATTAGGATCAGCCATACAGAAGTTGCAGCCAAAGCAAAAGCAGCTGGGACTTACTATTCAAACTGATGTGAAAGTTTTAGAATAGCAATGAGAAAACATGTGGCTCTCAAAATATTGTTGTACTCCAACTCCTATCAACCATATATGCTATGCTTAACAGGTAGGGATTTGGGTGTGTATGGGGGGGGGGGTATTGTTCAATATCTGGAACAGCAGTTCTTAACATTTTCTGTTATTGTTATTGCTGTAATCGTTATCATTATTATAATCATTATTATTATTATCATCATCATTATGTTTATTTGTACCAGACTTTTTCTCCAAACTCAAAGCAAGTTTCTTTGCCATGGACTCCCTTTAAATATCTTTTGTTGCCACAGACTATCAAAATTTAACTCGAGATTTTTAAAACCTAAAGATAACCAAATGTGTATTTAAAGTTGCTTGTATGTATGTCCTCATATTACACTATTTTATTGGAATGACACCATAAAACAACAACAATAATTGCATCAATACAATGTTTAATTTTAATTGTTACTTTTAATTAATTGATTAATTGTAAGTGCTACATTTTACTTACAAACTTTGTTATAACAGACTTAGGGTGCTTCTACACAACACTAAATCCCATGCTGAAGTGGGTTTAAATAACCTGCTTCGGCATGGGTTTTTGTCCCCACTCACCCACCCAAACCCTGGATTTTCCTGAGGGATGTGTGTGTGGCTACATGTTATTCTGATTCAAGATGAGAGGACTAAGGAGGAAAATCCCTCCTCACTCCCCATTGCCTTACACATCATTTTCTCGCATCAGGAGAACATGAGAAGAGGATTTATGCAATCAGGGACTTTTTAGTATGTCTTTGGAGATAATGGGGGTCTTGGGGGAGGGAGTGGGCATCCTCCCGCACCTTTGAGCTCCAGGAGCCCAAAAGGTGTGGGATGGCAGTGGAGACAGACTCCCCCCCCCCCCCGGGTCACAGAGCGTGACCCTGGACGTCAGTCCCCACAAGCCCAATACCTTATTAGACCCCAACCTTTCGGGAAGACCCAGATCTAATGAGGTATTTAATTAATTTAAAACAAACCAAGTAAACTCTGAGATTACCATTCAAGAAACCATCCTTTCCAAATTTCTTGGCTTGCTTACAAGCTGATTTTCCAGAACGTTCAAAGCCGGCTATGAAAGGATTGATGCCTTTTATAAGGACATACATTGTTTACTCTCATTTATCTTAAAATAAGCACAGAAACCATTTGAGAAATATGTAGTAAGAATATACATTTCAGCTAATTCAGGACAAACCAAGATTTCTATACTTATTTTAAATTTGTTTTTAGCAGAGGCATTTCTTGAAATTGAAAATGATGCAAGCAAAAATCTAGGAAAAGGTTCACAGTTTTCCCTTGATTTCAAGTTCTCACATGGAGAAGATGGGAAATGTCCTCTGTTCATATTAAAATCACTCAATACCATCTCAGCTGACAAAATCCCAGGAATAATATAGGCCTCTGACTCCAAAAACATCTCAAATTTTCTCTAGTACACTCTTTGAAATCTTTGCCAGATGAAGAAGCCAGTGAAGCTGCAAAAACTTATAATAGTTACATTACACATATGTGTCTTGGGTCTTTATATCAGCATTTTTTTTAAAAAAAATCAATATATTTTTTATTTGTACAATTTAAAAAAAAACAAAAACAAAGAGTATGAATAAACTTTTTTACTTCTTGCATAACTCCTGTTTGAATGTAATGTTAGCCACATTGTAAAATCACAATAAAATAAAATGAATTGAAAAGGCATGTACTTAAAAATTTCTTTAAGCAAACAATGGGATTTATATGAGGAATGGAAATACATGCATGAATGCACATGCATTTACCATTGCTGTTTTTGTAGGCAACCATTAAAAGGGTGAGTGATTATGTTTCACCCACCAAATAGTTTTTAGACATACACACACATCTCACAAAGTATTTTGAGAAAATCTTGTCACTGTCTATGCCTAGCAAGTGGAGTGTGGCTTCATAGAAAACCAGGCTGGAGGAGGGCGGGTCAATATTGGAGCCCCCATTCAAGAATGATGCTTCTGTCTAATGGTTTCTCCTGAATCCCCCATGCCATTTTGCAATGGGCTCCCAGAAGATGCTGCAGGTCAAATACGAAGCCAAGCAGAAGTAGAGGAAGATAGAATGTCACCTTCTTCCAGTTTCTTTCTTCATGCATTCATTCTAATCAAAGCCAAAGTTTCTAAATAAGGCATCATTTGCTTATCTGATCATATAGGAAGTGCATTCTGCATGTGTTCAAGTACTACCCACCCACCCCCCTGCAAGTTTTGTAGGTTTTAGGTTAGTACCTGCCTTCAGAATAGAATCTAAATCTGTGTTCTGTTTTACATTGATGTGACAAAGGAAAAGTATATAATAGCACCACTTGCCTCTGGAGTTTTGTTATTACAGGCAAGAATGTGAGGTATGCACCTGTAAATTTCAAGGTAAAGGAAGAAAGATTGCTTTCTAATTTATATGAATGAGCTCCCTGTTTTTTTCCCCTCTGTGTCAGCTCCCAACATTTCATTCTGCTCTACAGATACATGACTTTGTGCTGTGTGGAATCTGAGAAATTTGCACAAAGTAGAATGTATTTACAGAGGTTGAAATACCTTAAGGGTACAATGGGGTTTTTGTTTTGCTATCTTTGCACCAGTTCAGAAGATTTAACATCACTAACTGTCACTGTGATCACTGGATTTTGAAAAAAAATGACTTGTTGTGGAGACAAGGATTGGTGATAAAGCTTCAGTGAAGACACCTTTTCCCCATGATAACTCTTCCAGAAGTAAATCTCCCTTCTGAGGGGTATATTTCTCTCACTTCCTGTTTTCTCACACACACACACACCCCGCCACCCCATTCTAATAATAATAATAATAATAATAATAATAATAATAATAATAATAATAACAACAACAACAACAACAACAACAACTTATAAGGGACAAGCCCAACAATTACAGAGAAAACAGATAAAACACAATGAAATTTAAAAAATCAGATAAAATATAAAAACAATAACAATTGTAAACAACAGCAAAATAATATGGTTGAGAAATAATATAGTTGTGGTTTAGGCTCCATGAATGGAGTACAACCTGAAGGAAGCACAAGGAAAGTGCAAGAATCAAGTAGACAGGGCTGGGAATAGTGTCATCAAAAGTGTTGAGGTGGGCACTAAAAGGGCCGGCATAAAGTGCTGAAACTTAAGGTAGGGACAGGAAAAAATTACTAGTGGACTGCTTAATCAAAAGCATACCGGAACATCGAGGTTTCTAGTTGTGACCGAAAGGAGGACAAAGTAGGAGCCTGTCTGATCTCCCTAGGGAGGGAATTCCAGAGCTGGGGGGCCACCACCAAGAAGGCCCTCTCCCTCATCCCCACTGACCATGTTTGAGACGGCGGAGGGAAAGAGAGCAGTGCCTCCCTGGATGATCTCAAGGTACGCGCTGGTTCATAGGGGAAGATGCTATCATGGAGATAAGCAGGTCCCGAACTGTCTTAGCTAAACATCCTTTGTAAGTCGGATGTTTGCAACTCAGAAACTGTCTGTACTTGGATGAGAAACCTGCAATGAACACCAACCACTTCATCACACTAGAAATGAAAACACTTTAAATCCGGTTTCTGCCTCTTGCAGAATTCTGGGTTTTTTAGTTTAATGAAACTTTTAAAGGTTCCTTCCTAAACTACAAACCCCAGAATTCCACAGGAGGCAGCAAGAGTATTTAAAATGGATTCATTCTCTAGTGTGATGAGGCCTCTGCAGGTCTTGTAGATTATATTTCAGAGAAAGGAACTGGCTAAACCAATTCTGATCATTCCTTTGAAATTCATAGGGTCAACAAAAGTGACTTGAAGACCCACATTTCAACAGATATCCATAGGACTAAACATCCATCAGCATATAGTACTGGTATATGAGAGTTATTGCCAATCAATATTTGAATCTTTCTCTCCCCCCCCCCCCCCAAATTCTTAAGATGGAGAAGTCTAATTAACAGCATTCACACATTTAATAAACAATCTTCTGTTCCCATCCTCAAGCTTTGGGAGAGAACAAAAATAACAACAAGGTTATTAAAATAAATAAACAAATACATAAACTGTTGAGAGCTTGTCAAACATTTCAAAATGAGCAGCTCTTTAAACAAGGGGGAATTTTGTGGTGTAGATATAATTTGATTAATTGTTAAACTTTATTAAATGAATTTTGAAAAGGTAGACTACAACTGGAATAATGTATCAATTTAAAGCATGCTGCTATAAATACAATGATTGGAAACAAATTGCCAGTAAGTGCCTTTATGCTGAATAAAGGCTGCCTGACAACTAAGCTTATTTGGTTTTAATACCACCCAGTGCTTCCTTTTCTTAATGTATGTGGTCATTAAAAATACAGTGTTTCTGAAGTGATTGAATGCCATAAGGATGTCAAGGATGCTTGTTGGAGAGACATTTATTGATTGGAGAAGGAAGAATATTGCTAGCAATCCTAACAGTGATCACTAACTGTTTGTGATCACCCAACCAGAGGACCCTCCAAGAATTTGTTTCAGTTAAAAGGTTCACTGATGATGTTAACACTGAAGTTGAAATGTAAATAATAACTTCCCTACCTGCTTGATAATATGTCTTCGTATTAGCCTAGGCCAATCTCAAATTAATGAAAGTGGTATGACCCATTACTACCCTGAAACTGGGTTGAGGAGAAATCTAGGGTGCAGAATAATGGTTAGATCCAAAACTGCTCCAGAAGAAGTCATTCTGACCAATGTATCAATGAATTTATACCAGTTTACATTCTCTAAAGACCTAAGGTAGAAATAAATGTTCATTGAGAAGGATATTATTATTATTATTATTATTATTATTATTATTTATTTATAGACCGCCCTCTCCCCCCAAGGGGATTCAGGGTGGTTTACAACATGAAAAGGCAAACATTCAAGGCCCAGACAAATGCAAATAACAATAACAATAATAATAATAATAATAATGCAATATAATAAACATAATAATGACAGTTAACTTATTGTATAAAAATTGAAGTCAAAATGATAAACAAGATGAAATTATCACATGGAAACAGGTTACACTAATCACATACTCAACATTAAAAGATCTCAAATGATAAAAACAATTAAAATAAATGTAAATTGGCTGATTAGTTGTTCTTGAAGTGTACCCAAGTGGCCACGAGGTACAAGTAGGTCAGCCAACCTTCCAATTCATCTAGAAGGTCCTAGCCCTTCTCCTCTCCATATACCAAAGTGCAAAGGTGCATATTCAAGAGGCTTTTAAATGAGAGGAAAATGGGGGCCATTTTTATTTCTTTGGAGAGGGAGTTCCAGAAATGGGGATGCAGAGGTGTAGGTGCCTTTTTGGGCATGTTTAGTGAAAATACAGAAGGCTTTCTCTAAAGTTCCTCCAAGGGTACATCCTACACTGTAGAATTAGTGCAGTTTGCCATGGGTCAGTGCTACAAAATCATTGCAATTGTAGCTTTTATCTGCCATTACCTTCCTCTGCCAGAGAGTGCTGGTGCCTCACCAAACTTCACCTCAAAGGATTCCTCGGGAAGCTGGACTAGTTCTCTCTCCAGTATCCTTTTTTGTGCTGTGAAGACTTTTGTAATCTAGCAGGCTTTAGGAAACTAATTGCTTTGGATAATGGGTTTTCTTTTTTAAAATCTTTCTCAGTTTTTAATGTATGCTTTTAAATAACTAATTTATATGGTTGCAAACTATAGATAGTTTAGTATGATTTAATCTAAACATTTTTTACAATTTTAGCTACATGTGATTTTATGTATATCTTTTTTTATTCTGTATGCCATCTTGTGTTTCCTGCTTGGGGAAAGAGTAGACATTAGGGCTGTGTACAATTTTGATTGCCTACCTTAAGTCATATCAGATTTGTTAGATCTGTACTTACGATGCGTGAGCGTCGCCCATGCCAAAAAATTAAGAATCAAAACTTTCATCTGTTTTTCTTTTTTTGTAGGTAAATGTCCTAACTCTGTGATGTAGTCTTAATTCACAGAGCATCCAAGCACTACCGTGAGGCAAAGCCTAACATGTTGCCATGCCTCTCAGTCAATCAGGGCCTAGGGAGGCAAGAAAGGAAGCAGAGCCATCGCCATTGCTCTTTAAATTCCTGAGTGCCACGCCACAGCCTCCATTTGTGATCGGGTAGGGAAAGTTAAAAGAGCTCTGCTGCCTGCAAAATTTAGTTTTGCAGGCAGCAGGGTATTATTATAGGTAGCAGGCAGGCAGGCACCACACTGGAGAGAGAGAGAGAGAAGGAAGTAGACTAGCTTATTAAGTTTTAGCTTATTTAGCTGAGGCTGACTTAAGTCCACACCAGAAAAAGAAGACAGAAGATTTCTGTGTTGTAGGTTAGGCAGTGGCAGGCATTGCTTGCTTGCTTGCTTATTCTTTTTTGGGGGTGGGTGGGTGTCTTTTGCCTATTTTAATTTTTTTTCCTGCATTTTAGAAAATTTTTGAGGGCTACTGGGCTGCTGAGTGCATTGCTGACTGATTTGTGTACATTGGCAGCCAATCACCACCACACAAGTTGCTTCAGTAGGCACAAGTCTTCTTCTTCTTTTTTTGCAACATTTTCTAGTGCTACTGCTGTGATATCTGTGTGTATTGAACAAAAAAGCACACAAGTTGTTTCAGTCAGGAAACACTTATCCTACAAGCTGCTAAAAAGATTTAATTTTTTGCCAAATTTTAAAATTCCCCAAAAATCAGGAGATGTGTTAATCTTTCTGAAACTTGGGAGACAAGGGCTGGTCATGTTAAGTAATTATAGAGAAATTCAAGGACATAACTCTTGTACTTTGTTTTTTAAAAAAAGGGTTTTGTAAAAACCTAAAAAATTCACCAAAATCAATAGATAAGTGAAACGTTCTGAAACTTTGGGGGTGGGGGGTAACAGTGGTAAATATTTTCTACCACTGTAGCATGTTTCTTTCTAATAGCTCTAAAAATGAGTGAGAAAGGAGTCCTGAAATTCCTGCACAATCACTTAACAAAATAGTAACAAATTATTGTAACAAAATGGACGTGTATGATATTTTAGAAACACCTTAGAAACAAGTTGTTGGCACTCCCTAATTTTTAATGAGTATTGAAACATTTTTGCATTGATTGCACAGGCATAGTAGACATACAGTGATCAATTGCTACATTGGCTGACTGATGCATGGGTTTCCCCAAACTCCAGGAAGAATAAGCTTGCTCTTTCTTCGGGGTATCGAACATCATCATTTTCTCCTTGGCTAGTCAGATGTTATAACTGTGCTATAATGGGTGAATATGCATAAAGTACACACTAACTCATCTCTCTGTGTGCATGTGTCTTCAAGTTGCCATTCGACCACCCCATGGATTTCATATGACATGTAATGATTACCCAAATAAATGATAGGCTTTTTTTTACACATTGCATCAATCTTTGATCCAATGCAAAGATAAATGTAGTAAGGGATATCTAGAAGACCCTTCTACACTTATGCACTTTCTCCAAGTGATACAGCAAGCCACTTTTTTGTCTGCTTCACTGGGACAAGATGAAACTGCTCCCAAGACCACAAGTTGGATATATGTGTTGGGAAATGTATCACTGTTATCTCTTGATAATCACAGTGAAGATAGATATGAATAAAGGCGACTCATTGTCTTGCATTTCTCTTCTTGAGATCTGCTGTAACTGACCGGCTGATGAGAATCATCAAGCCCACTGACCGCCCCGCCCCCCTGCTTGTTCATGAGGAAACCAATGATGCTGCAAATCAGAGTCTACAAAAGATCAGAAGGGATTTTGAAGCTCTAGAGAGAAAAATAAGGGATCATAATTTACAGGTAGTATTTTCATCTCTCCTCTCAATTGCACATTGTGGCCCAGGAAGGGCAAGAAAAATAGTATAATTGAACAACTGGCTCAGCAAATAGTGTCGTCAAGAACGATTTGGCTTCCTGGACTGTGATCTGTTTTTCCAGGAAGATGGGCTTCTGGCATGGGATGGATTACACCTCACAGAAGTTGAAATGATTGTTTTTCCTGAGAGACTCACAAACTTGATCATGCAGACTTTAAACTGAGTTGGGAGGGAGAGAGTGACAACATTCTTGGGGACAGTACTTTATCAAGGCCTAGACAAAACAGCTCAAAGGCTAAAGAGAGAACTGGAAAAACAGAACAAGTACCAATAAGAGGACAATAATCTCAAATAATCAGCTTGGGGGAATGCCCCATATGCTTAGATATCTCTACACTAATGGGCAGAGAATGGGAAATAAACAAGATGAACTGGAACTTTTAACACAACACAACAAAACAGTTACAATGTAATAAGCATGGTGGAATGAATCCTATAATAGGAATGTAGTAAACAAGTTAGTAAATTATGGGCTAGATATTACTTTTAGGTGGATCTGAAATTGGTTAAGTGACCAAACCCAAAGGGTGCTCATCAATGGCTCCTCTTCATCTTGGAAAGAAGTGGACTGCCGCAGGATTCTGTCCTGAGCCTGGCGCTGTTCAACAACTTTATTAATGACTTAGATCAGTGGTTCTCCACCTGTGGGTCCCCTAATGTTTTGGTCTTCAACTCCCAGAATTCCTAACAGTTGGTAAAATTATTGGGATTTCTAGGAGTTGTAGGTCAAAACACCTAGGGATCCAGAGGTTGAGAACCACTGACTTATATGAAAGTTTAGAGGGCATGCTCATCAAGTTTACAGATGACACCAAATTGGGAGAGATAGCTAATACTCCAGAGGACAGGATCAGAATTTAAAATGAGCTCAACAGGTTGGAGAGGTGGGTCAAAACTAACAAAATGTATTTCAACAAGGAGAAGTCTAGAATAATTCACTTAAGCAAAAAATTGAAATGCATAGATACAGGATGGGCGACACCTGGTTCAACAATAGTACACCTAAAAATATCTTGAAGTCTTAGGGGACAACAAGTTGAAGATGAGTCAACAGTGTGATGCAACAGTTTAAAAAGCCAATGGGATAGATTGTCTAAATTGAGGGAAGTTATGGTGCCTCTCTATTCTGCTTTGGTTAGACCTCACCTAGAATACTGTATCCAGTTCTGAGCACCACAATTCAAGAAGGATATTGACAAGCTGGAAGGTGTTCAAATGATCAAAGGTCTGGAAATCATGTCCAATGAGAATGTCTTAAAGATGTTTAGCTTGCAGAAGAAAAGGTTGAGAGGAGACATGATATCCATGTATAAATAAATATGTAAAATGATGTCATAAGGAAGAGGGAGAAGGCTTGTTTTCTGCCGCCCTGGAAACTAGAACTCAAAGCAATGAGTTCAAATTACAAGAAAGAAGATTCCACCTGAACATTAGGAAGAACTTCCTGACTGTGCAAGCTGTTCAACTGTGGAATACTCTGCCTTAGAGTGTGGTGGAAGCTCCTGTCTTTGAGACTTTTAAACAGAGGCTGGATGGCCATTTGTTGGGGGTGCTTTGATTGTGCTTTCCCTGCACGGCAGGGTTTTGGACTAGATGGCCCTTGTGGTCTCTTCCAACTATATGATTCTATGATTCTATGCTGAAGGTTGAAGTGCCAGCACCTTTTATTCCTATTCAGAATCTTTCCTCCCTTTGATCAGTCTTTCTTGTCTTTTCTACTTTGATCCTATTTTAATGGTGCTACATGCTGCTTCTGTTCTAAAAAATCTATCTATAACATTTATGGATTTGACAGTGATAAATCTTGTCCATATTGAATATCTGCTTTTATATTGCAGATAAACTATTGCTAAGGTGGATGTTATGTAGTGGTTCTGTATAGGAAGATGTTTTAAAAATGTTTAACTTCTCAGGTCCTTGCTTGTTAAACTGTGATTCTTTTAATGTTGATTAGTAGATAGTTATTCTGACCATTCAGGTCATTGGAAGTATACAACTTCTGTGATTCCAGTTTACAAATGATTTCAAATACAAGCAATGTTCTATTTGTATCACTGACTAATAGCTACATAATTGGCTTAGGAAGAGAGCTGTGTAGTGCTACTCAGGTTGATTCTTCCAGTTCTCAGTTACCAGGCAGCAGCCACTGTGAGCAATGGGGGTCTGTTCCTGTGCCAATGACTGACATTTCCAAGTCATCCCACAAGTTATAGTCCTATATGGTTCTAACTGGGCTGGCCTAGCATGGTGAATGCTGGATCAGCTCCAGGATGGTTTAAACAACCCAATCACCCTCATTACGAAGGTGTAAAGGCATTCTCACCATCCACAGGCACTGAATCCAGTTTGGGCTGCCAGACAGCGACTCTTACCATCACCTCAGTTCTCCTCAAAGGGGTGGTTTGTGGAGTGATGTTGTCTGGGGCACTAGAGTGACAGAGGAGAGATGTGTGGAATCCCCCCCCCCACACACACACACACACACTGGTTGCCTCATTACACTGGACAACATCATTCCAGGTGACAAATGACCAACACTAGCCATGTTGCAACCACTGGCCACTGGAATGAGAACAATGGGAGCAAGATAGTGAGTGCCATTCCATATCCCAGGATTGTCTTAAAACTGACTTATCTGCATCACAGTCATCGTTTTCTCCAGATTGTAGAGCAGAATTCAGAGCAGTCCACAACTTTGGTTAATGTGGTTCAAGGCTGTGTAAAGCAGCTTTGGGCTGCAGTAACCCAAATCATGGAGCTGACAGTATGGGAGACTTCCCATGTTGCCTGCTCCAGACCTGGGCAGCAGAGAAAGGCCATACGTACTGCACACACACCTACTGTCCATCCATTTGATCGCCAGGATAATCGGCAAAATAGAGCAAAAGGAAGCAAGTTGAAACAACTGCCTCAGCCACCTTCATTAAGAACAGTGCCACTGCCGACTACTGCCACCGGCCATCTGATGAAGTCCTAAATGGTCAGTATAGATATGCCCGCTGTACATTGCCCCTAACACCGTAGATTACTTGGATCTCAAATAATAAAACTTACCAGAAGAAAAATATAAAATGCTCATGATTTTGCTCATTACTCTCCCTTATTTCTGGCTTGATCTTAGGAGAGAAGAAAATAATTATGTGAATTTTGGAAATAACATTTCTTATCCACCTACTCAATATCCTTTCTGGATTTTTCTTCCCCCCCCCCTTTAAAATGTTGTTGTTGTGGTTGTTGTTTTTGCTGTTGTTGTTATCTTTATTTCTATCCTGTCTTTCTCCCTATAAGAACTCAAGGTGGATAAGAAATAAAATACACCTAATAAAACTTTAAAATAAGAAAGATACAAAATTGAAAAAATTAAACGTTTATGTGTGGAGATACATGTTAAAACTCAGTTAAAACACAAGAAACACAAATAAATTTATATTTAAATCTCACACTAAGTGTTAAGAAATGTGAGAAGCTAATGTGTGGTGTCTTTACTAAATATGTGTGTGAAATTCATTCCTAGAATTTCTACCATTTCTTTTGTGCCCTCCGTTTATTAGGACAGCATGAAACGGAAAGCCTCCTCCCCGGCAAAAATCTGCTCGATACAAAAACCTGCTATTGTGTGCATCCAAACTTGCCCCCTTGCCTTGAAAAGAGAGAGTGTGTATGGTGGGGTGTGCAGGCACCAGGCATGGAACTTGCATGCAGGCATGCTCCAGGCCTGCCTACATGCCCCACCACACACACACTTTCAGAGAGCATGGCGGGGCATGCAGGCAGGCCTAGAGTGCACTTGCAGCTGAGCGTCTCTTACTTTAAAGCAAGAGGGACTTAGCTGCAGGCACTGGCAGGCACGTGCACTTTACAGGGCTGCCTTCACTCCCTGTCACACATACAATCTCTTTTCGTGTGTGGCAGGGTGTGCAGGCAGGCCTGAAAAACACGTATGCCTGCCACTGCCTATAGCTGAGTGCCTCTTACTCTAGAGTAGAAACAGCAGGTGCCAGGTAAGAAGAATGCACACTGGGAAGAGGAACCAGTGGATGGGAAACCCCCCTCCATAACGGTCTGATTTTTGGGCCCCAAAATGAAAGAACTGAAAACAGACCTTTCAGGAGGCTCACAAAAAGTGACTTGGGGCCCCCAACAAAAGCTGGAACACAAAACGGGTCAAGGTTTATTCAGAATGCACATGTCTAGTCCTTACCAACAAAAGAGGAGAATCTAGATTCAAAGAAGGCCCTCTCTCTTCTAACTGCCTTTACTACTCGTTGATTTAAAATCTTTTAATGTTGCCATTCACTAGTCATGGATTGAAATAATGATTCTTACAGACATTTGCATTTATTAAATCACATAGTGGTGAAATTAATAATTCAGATATGCATATGATTTCATAACTGGCTCTGTAATATTCTTTATGTTCATTTAGATAGAGTAGCCTGCATATTACTGCAATGCAATTTCTTTTTACCTCCTTTGTGGTGTAAAAATCCTTCTTTTCTAAAAAAAAAAAGTTTTCTTATAACTTAGCTATTTATCATTCAAGTTGATATCTTGTCTTTCTTCCAATGAGATCAGGGGATATGCATAGCCCTCATCCTCTCAAGTTTATCTTCACAACAGCCCTTTGTCAAGCTTAAGGACTGAAATTGCTCAGTGAATTTGCATCTCCCACGTTCCAATCAAATGTTCTAGTTCCATTTTCTAGCTCCTATTAAATGAACACATTTCAAAATTAAGTAACATCTATTGTATGGTTGAGTCGATCAAGTCTATTGTCACTGCCATGTCTACATGATAGATGTTACATATCCAGCTGAGCTCTTCAAAGTGGTGGGAAGCTTAACTCAGGTACTCTACCCTCCGGACCTACAGTAGCTCACTGTGATGGTTTTAACAACCATTTTACAGATAAAATATCTTGCATAACAGCTGTCTTAGATATAGACATTGGAGCAGAAACCAATAATGAGGTGTTTAGTAACTCTGTGAGTGGGATTACACTGGATCAGTTTCAATTGCTGAGTACTGTTAATGTGGACAAGCTGCTAGGGATAGTAAGGAGAACTTTCTTGATGCCTGTCTGGTTGTCTAAGGAGGAGATGTGATTCAATCTCAAATACAAAAAAAAATTAATGCATCTCTCATGGGGGGTATTTTCCCTCCTGTTTAAAAGAAGCAGGAGTTTGAGTGCTGTTGAAAAAAGCCCTCCCTGGATCCCCTGGACCTTAATAATTATAGCCCAGTGTCCAACCTTCCTTTTTTGGACAAAGTGATCCAGGAGGCAGTCGCCCTCCAACTCCAGACAATCTTGGATGACATGCACACTTTCTTGACCCATTTCAAACCAGCTTTAGAGCAAGATACAGAGCTGAGATTGCTGTGGTCACCTGAGTGGTTTTTGTTTCTGTTTTAACACTGACAGGGGAAGTGTGCTCATGTTGCTGCTTCTAGACCTCTTAATGGCTTTCAGTACCATTGACCATGGTATCCTGGAATGTTTGGAGGGGCTGGGAATCTGAGGCTCTGGCTCCCAATTTGTTTCTGGACAAAGTACAAGGTGTTGGTTTTGACCTTTAAAGCCCTACATGATTTGGATCCAGGATCCCTACAGGATCATCTTCTCCTATAGAATCTGCCCCACACATTTAGGTCCTCTGAGGGGCATCTACTCCAGCCTACCAGAACTCGATTTGCAACTGTCACCAGAAGACCTTTTCATCAGCTGTAGAACAATCTATTGGTAGAACTCTAACTGCTAAATGAGCTATCAGAATTTAAAACCCATCTAATGACCAATCTCTACCCAGCCACTTTTTAATCATTAATTTTAAACTTGTGTCCTGTGTCTTAATCTCTGTTCTGTGTATTTTAATAGGTATTCTATAGAAATATGTTTAATATGTATATTTTAATATGTATATGTGCATTTATAGAATTTTATAGTGTTGATGTGTTTTATCTATGCTGTAACCTGCCATTAGAACCAATGCCATCAAAGCCAGAATTAACAACAGATTCCAAGTGTAGACTCTCCAAGGAAGCAGATAAAATGATAGATCACATCCTCTGCTGCTGCAATGATTGCACAGACAGACTACAAGCAGAGGCACAAAATTGTTGCTCACATGATTCATTGGAATTTGTGCCACCTGCCAGTGACAAAGAATTGGTGGGATCACAAGCCTGTAAAAGTTAACAGAAAATGCACGCATCAAACTACTCTGAGATTTATGAATTCAGACTGACAGAGTTTTGGAGCACAATACTCCTGACCTCATGATCGTGTTAAAAAAAATATGGATAGTTGATGTTGCAATCCCAACTGACAGCAGAATTGACGAGAAGCAACTGGAA
Organism: Anolis sagrei; assembly: GCF_037176765.1. Taxonomy (NCBI): domain Eukaryota; kingdom Metazoa; phylum Chordata; class Lepidosauria; order Squamata; family Anolidae; genus Anolis; species Anolis sagrei. The sequence goes on along the minus strand of NC_090021.1, from coordinate 224,129,111 downwards.
AAGCTTACACAATATGAGGATTTAAAGATCGAACTACAAAGATTCTGGCACAAGCCAGTAAAGGTGGTCCCAGTGGTGATCGGCCCATGGGGTGCAGTGCCTAAAGACCTTGGCCTGCACTTAAACACAATCGGCACTGACAAAATTAGCATCTGTCAGCTGCAAAAGGCCACCCTACACGGATCTGCATGCATCATTCGCCAATACATCACACAGTCCTAGACACTTCAAAGAAGAAGAAGAAGAAGAAGTATATTATATATTATATAATATTATTATTATAGATCTGTATAATTATATATCAAATACATTTTAAGGATTCAAGTTGCTTATCTAGATTAGATGTTTTAGACTTCAACTTGCAGGTGTTTTAGACTTCCAGAATTTGGGCCAATGGCAAGGATTCTGGAAGCTGAAGTCCAAACCATCTGATGGACCAAAAGTTAACAAACACAGTTTTAAATGTTCTTTGAAGGTATGATCCAAATTCAGTTGCTTGACCAGACCCATTAGACTGATGGAATTTGTATCATAGTTGTGTTTCACTTAGTAGCTGACTTGTATAATTTGAACAGGCAACTGGATTTAATCTAAAAAATATTTTGTAATGCAGAGCAGAAATGTTAGTTAAAATTATGTTCTTTGGGTGTGTGTTTGCTTTCCTTTTTTTCTTTCTTTCTGGGGGAGGGAGATTCCTTATTTCACATAGGTTTCCAGAAGAAGAGAGTGGAAATTCAGTTGCTGAGACTAACTTCAAAAGCCTTTAATATAATTCATCTCACTGGAATGACCCTTTATTAAGTAGTTCAGTTCTTATGATTCAAACATTGTAATTCATCAGTGATGAGGGACTAATACGTACGTATCATTTTTACAAAAATCCAGCAAAATGCTTTCTTGCAAAACTGTTTCATTTAATTAATTAAAATAGGCTGTGCTAAAGAGACAACAAATGTTTACTTTCCCAAATGAAGTATTTTTGTAAAATTGCTTCTTACTTTGATTAATTAATCAATATTAATTTGTGCTGAAATTCCAACTGAAGACCATCATTTTATGTACAGTAAATTCCGTTCTCTCTTTTGTTAGACAAGGTTGAACATAATTCATAATTTAATGTATTTTACTTAATTACTGACACTATTGCAAGATGCATGTATGCATGCAAAAGGCACATACAAACATATATACCCACATACATGGGTTTTATGAACATGAACCAACCACATTTTCCATTTGCCCAGCACTATTTTCTCATAAATCATGGCTTAACAACATGAAAAGAGGTCCCCTTTGAACTCTTCCTATAAAAGGAGGCTGGAGGACTGAAAAACAATGCAGGTATTGGGTATATGGAAAGAGGAGGATCTTATGTCCCCCACCCTTACATTGTTATCATAATATTAAAAATTATCCTATTAGCCAAGAAAAGTAGCCAGTGGATATAATTAACATTGATTGGTTGGGGAAAAAAACCCTTTGCCTCATTGATCCAAAGTCAAAATAGAAGCTTATATTAACATGGCTGACCAACCTTATTATGAGCTAGCTGGAGTATTTAATCATTTACATTTTAATTAGTATTGGCAGGTATTTTCCCAAGGATTTTGCCAAACGATGAGGAATGGTATTAACATTATTGAAAATTATTTTCCAGCTACAGGGGTGGCCATTGGCACATGGACTCCTTCACTAGTCCTTCCTAGTAAAGGTTAAAGAAGAGTTTGAAGCCCTTAGGTGGTGTATTTATCTCCTAGCTTAGGAACAGAAGGTGGGCAAGGATGGATTAACATTCATTTTGCTGCTCTTAGGGATGCTCTCTAAAACAAAAATTTAAAATAACCAACTCCCTTTGAGCCCACAGAAGAACAAATTTTTATTTCAAAAGAGCAACGCAAAGAAGGAAGGAAGAGCAGAGGTCAAACTCTGATGCTCATGTGAGGCCACCCTGAGTCCCCCTTGTGGGGAGAAGGGCGGGATAGAAATATCTGAAATAAATAAATTGGTTTACTAAAAAAAAGTCTCAATTACTACTCTTCATACTTTGAATCCCAATTGCCATTTGAACTCCCAGAGGTCCATCCCACACTTTGCTTCTCCCAAACAACTTTGGGGGTGGGAGTATCTCTCCAGGAGGCTGGAGGAGGCTTTCGTCTTCAAATAAGATTTCTCTCCCACCACCCCAAACATTTCCTTTAATCCCCAAATGTCTGCCACTGAAATAATGCAAAAGTCAGCTAAGCATTTAGAAATGAATCATAGAATAATATAATAGAAAGAGACTACATGAGGTGATCAAGTTCAATTCCCTACCATGCAGTAAAAACACAATACTCTTGGTCCTGGTGACTTGAATTCATTTAGGAATTGAATTCATTCATTGAGTAGCCTGGACTACTTCTTTACATATTTTGGGTTGCATTCCCCCTATTAACTTGTCCGCTACATATTGCTCTGATGAGTAACTACTTAAATGAAAAATAAAATAAAGGAGTTCTCCACCTGTCCCTAGGTGAAATGACATCATTTATTTATTTATTTATTTATTTATTTATTTATTTATTGTCACCTTTCTCTCAGAGCAGGACCTGAGGCTGTCCTGAGTCCCCTTGGGGTGGAAAGGGCAGGGTACAAGTATAGAAAATAAATAAATAAATAAACAAATAATCAGACATTTCAATCTCACAACTTGTTTTGTAGGAAGACATGCAATCTTCACCAAAAATAACTATAAGCATTTTCTACACCAAAAATATTTTGGTGCTTTTTTTCAACAACTTTAATAATAACTCACAAAAGGTGACAAATCTTGTGGTATTTGATAATTTCTTTATAAGGTAGCCCTGATTTTTTTTAAACACCTTGTCTCATTGAGGCCAAACATTTTGCAAGTATTTTGTATAACCTTGCCAAGAAAATATGATTGTGGTTCGGTTTCTTCTCTGTAATAAATAGTGAGCTGTTTACAGAACATTTGTGTTTGTTCATATGCTCTGAATCATAAATACACATGTAAATATATCAAGAAAATATCATGGTATGGTTGGAATTAGCCAGTCTATTTGATTTGACCCTTCATTTATTCAGGATTTCCACATTCCCTCTATCATTCACACAGAGACTGGTTTTAAAAAAAAGTCTTGTTTGTCCATGTGGAGCCTGACAGTTAATTATGACTCTCGGTTTCCCTCTGGCAAACAAGAAGCACAAAGGGATAAAATTGTTTGCTTTTGCTTTAAAAGGAATTAGGGAATGTATGCAGTGGATTCGCTGGCATAGAAAGGTCCTTCCTGTGGCTTTCAGATTTGGAAAGGAATATTTAACAGATCATTTTAAGGCTTAATAAGGAAAATGTCATTTCCTTTCTTAGTATATTTCCCTTATCAAAACTGAACAAGCTAGAGACTGCTGCATATTCTCACCCTTGGAACTTGGGCAGAGACAACATGGAAATACTCCACACAATGTCATGTCAAAAGGTCTCAAAAAGGCTGCACATAGAAGTCTCTGGTTGACTTGTCTTGACTGGGAATATGATATTTGAAGACCTTCCAACATTTTGCAGATGAAAACCAGAACAAATATCACCAAAAAAAATTCCAAGTGTGGCCAAGATGGCAAAATTTAGTAATGAAAAGGAAGATACAAGCTTGGTGGGGTTGTAGAAGTTTGCTTTTGCCAGAGCAAATTGGGAAGGGAATGATTTCACTCCCTCCTCTCTCCCTGCTGAAGTTAATTTTCTCCAAACTGCGTTTTCACTTTACACTCAGTTTCTTTCAAGAAACTCAAGGTTCACAGTTCTCTATCTAGGTATTAACTGAATCTAAAGTTTAGCTTCAATGTACATCCTGTGTCATGCACTCCATGCCACAAGCAAGATTTAATAGAACTGCTTGCTGTAATAAAGAGCTATCCAAGGCTGAGCCCTCCTTCTGAAAAAAAAAGTACTGTAACCAATACTATAAAGGTAGTTCGAATGAACAAAAAGGTGTATCTTTGTATTTCTGTTCAAGAGGAGGGTAAAATTCCTCATCTTTGCAAACAGAATGAACAACAATAAGTGCCCACAGTTCAGCTTTGCTTTTTCAGTTTTTAGTCTGAGAATTGTTGCTTCTCAGTAGCACAATTTTCTGTTATCTTAGCTCCAGAGAGATAGCAGGATGTTAATGCTGAATACGTCCTGGAAAATAACATTCTACGCATTGAAGCTTGTTAGCAATGTATTTTCAACTGTTCCTACTTAAATATTTCTGTCCCTACTCCATTAGTTAAGTGAGGCTGATAAAATGAAGTGGAAGGCCCATCTATCCAAAATATATCCTACAAAAAGGTCAAAACTACAGAGCGGGTTTCTATAATTCACAAGTAACACAAGACACGAAGACATACTTCCTCGTTCATATTACAAAGATTGTGTCAAGAAAATAAAACAGCACATATTTATCCATTCCTATTACTACGTTCATCAAAGGAGAGAGTAAAGCATCAAGAAAAGCCATTTTTCTTACATAGGGAATGTCTTCTGTTTGTTTTTTCCCTTTCTTTTCCTATTGCTCTTTGATGTTACATTGCAAAATATAACAGAGGAATAACTGTTTTAACTGACATGCCATCTCCCCAAGAAACTTTCAAAACTACACATTTGCAAAGTGATCCATGATACATCATTCTTGTCAATTTCCACAGAATTCTTTGAGAGAAGCCATGACAACTGGACATGTGTAAATTAGCACCTTTTTTTTTGGTGTGAGGAGCAACTTGAGAAACTGCAAGTCATTTCTGGTGTGAGAAAATTGGCAGTATGGAAGGACTTTGCCCAGGGGACACCTGGATGTTTAATGATTTACCATCCTTATTGGAAGCTTATCTCATGTCCCCGCATGGGGAGCTGGAACTGACAGAAGGAGCTCAACCCAGAGATTTGAACCACTGACCTGTCAGGCATCAGTCCTGCAGGCACAAGGGTTTAACCCATTGTGCCACTGGGATCTCTTGTAAGTAAGCTGATAGCATTGAGCCATGTCAGTTAGTGGTGCCAAATTGAATTAATTCTCCAGTGTAGATGCCCTCACCATTTTACTATGCTCCTGACTACGCACAACCAACAGTACAGGCCTCTCAGTAGTTTGGTAATGCATAAGAAAACCTTTCAGTTATAAATGATTAAAAATAACAGTTAAAATCATTAGAAACCATTAAAAACCTATTCACGTAGCTAAAATGCTTCACAGTGCCCGCTGTCTTGATCTTAAAATCTTTCGTCTTCAAAAGTCTGCCTGAATAAAAAGGTTCTATCCAGTTATTCTGGCTTCCCTGAGAAGAAGAGTGTTTCAAGGGGCAGCCACTGAAAAAGTCTCTTTTGCATCCTCACCAACTGTGCTTGTGATGGTGGTGGGACTGAGAAGTGGGCCTCTCCTGTGGATCTTGGGGCCAAAGTAAGTTTGTACAGGGAAATGTGTTCTTCCAAATAGTTTGAGCTATAGGTCATAACCAGCACTTTTAATTGTGTCAGGAATCAAACTGGCAACCAGTGGAGCTGATATGACAAGGAGGTTGTGCATGCCCTGTAACCAGCCCCAGTGAGCAATCTAGCCACAATTCGCAAACCAGCTGAAGTTTCCAAGCACTCTTCAGAGGCAACCCTACATAGAGCAAGAACATAGAGTAATTCAAAAGTGATGTAACTAAGGCATGTACCACAATGGCTAAATCCGGCATCCCAAGGCGCATAAGTTTTAAATGTGCAAAGGTACTTCTACTCAGCACAGAAACTTGGGCCTCCAGGTTCAATGCAAAATCCAGGAGGATCCCCAAATGGTGAATCTGTGTCTCCAGGAGGAATGTAACTCCATCCAGTACAGGATGGATCCATTTACACAGATGTGCCTTCCAACTAATCAAGAGCATCTCTGTCTTGCTTGGTTTGTTTACCCTCATCTAGTCCATTACTGATTGCAGACATTGGCTTAGGACCAGGCGAGTTTCCTTGACCTGGACACCGTCTTTGACTTTATGGGGAAAAGATTCATAGAGTAGGGTATCATCTGCATATAGATGGCACTGCACTCCAAAACTCCAAATGATCTCTCCCAGTAGTTTCATGTATATGTTAAACAGCATGAGGGACAAAATGGAGTCCCAAGGGACCCCACAGGTCAACAGCCAGTGGGTTGAACAGAAGTCCCCCAGCAGCACTTTCTGGGTTTTCCCCTCCAGGAAAACTGGGTGCCGTGCCAAAAGATCTCAGCCGGCATTTGGAAACAATAAACATTGACAAAATCAAAATCTGTCAACTGCAAAAGGCCACCTTCCTTGGATCTGCGCACATCATTCAAAAATACATCACACAGTCCTAGACGCTTGGGAAGTGTTCAACTTGTGATTTTGTGATACGAAATCCAGCATATAGATCTCGTTTGCTGTGACAAACTGTGCTTTTGTGTCAGTAAAATAATAATAATAATAATAATAATAATAATAATAAATAGACTTTATTTGTATTCCACTCTGTCTCGCCCTAGGGGACCGAAGGTGGATTCCAACAATATATTTCTAGAAGAAAGATGGTCCTGATAAGGGTTTGCTTGATGCATCTTCCTCTTGGCACATTTCTCCCTTTTGCCCTCTATTCATGCCTCTTCAAAATCCACAGCACTGTTGGTAATAGCTGGTCTCCAGTTACAATGCTCCACTGTCAGCACTTTCCAGTTTTCAGTGTTTATTCTACATCAGCTCAAGAGTAACAAACGGAAAATCAGTGGACAGCAAACAAAATTAAAAATGGGCTTAAAACAAACCTTAAAATGTGGAATAAACACCAAGAACTGGGAAGTAAATATAGGAACAACATAAATCAGTATTAAAAGATTTTATTTATTAATCTGAATATCCTAACCCTAAGGCTGATTTGTAGAATGAAATGTGTTCTTTCAGATGGCTGATAATCAGTGGCTTTTGAAACTATTTAAACAACTGGTTCGAGTCAGAACTCTGGCCACAGCACTTTATAGCTGCGGACATTTCTGAACCGATTCCAGGGCAATCCCATGCGGAGTAAATCACAGTAGTCAAAAAGGGATCTAATCCAAACATGTGTCCTTCTGAACTTTGACTGGGAGTAGTTAGAAAAAAATCCAATTTCCCAAATTCAAGCTGGGTATTAGGGCATAAAGAAAAGCTGCCAAATTTGAAAGTAAGATCTACTGGAGCCCACAGCTCATGTGGTCAATATTGAAACAACATGAATCAGTATAAAAACCATTTATTGCAAAAATGTGTTTTGTCCAGAGTCCTTAACGAAATCCAAGGAAAAAAAAACATTTGAAAGACAATGCACATCATACAGGTAAATATCTTACTTAAAATAATTTACTCAAGTAAAGATTTTTCCTCCTTAAATTAGACCTTTGTGACACATCAGAGGAAGAGTAAAAACAATTACATTCTAATCACAATGATTAATATCACTTAGCACTTTTACCAAGCTTTTCATCCTCAAAGCTCTTCGCTAATTAATCTTCACAACTGCATCAGGATGAATTACATGGTGTGAATAAATTATCTGACAAACCAGCTCTGTCTTTATTCATGAATAATTAGGAAAAGATCCTGGTTTTGTATGTCTATGTAAATGTTTTCAATATTTAGAAGTCTTGGGCCCAATTTCCATCCCCATTCAATATAGAATTGACCAAAAACAAAAACCCATCACAACAGACCAAGTAAATTGGGAGATTTCCTCTAGCCTCAACTTCTTTGTAGATTAAGAATAAGGCTCATATACGCCCCAAAACCACAGATTGTTTCATTTACCCATGCCTGGTAAGTGCCCAGTGGAGTTGCTTCAACAAAGCAGTTACAAACCGACCTGAGTCCCTCGTTGAGGTGAGAAGGCCGGTATAGAAAACTTCTAAATAAATAAATTTTCCTGTAAAAAGTCTCTGCCTGAACTCAAGTTATAGCACTTTACACTGCTGAAATTTCTGCACTGCTTTCAAGGCAATCCCATGTGGAGTATGTTACAGTAGTCAAACTGGGATGTAATACAAAATGTGTCACTGTAGCCAGGTCTGACATCACCAAGAGCTGACACAGATGAAACTCAAATGTACTCCCGACCAAAATTGAAACCTGGACATCCAGGCTGGAGGCCCTTCTAGACAGGCCCAAAATGTGGGACCTGTTGGGCTTTTACCAGAGACATCCAAGCAATGCAACCAATAAAAGCAAATTAATTCAGAATAACTGCTGTTATTCAAAATTAATTAAATACCCCATTAGCCCCGACTCTTCCTAAAATGCCCAGGTCTAAAAGTGTATTGGGCCCATGGGGCCTGACCCTTGGGTAGTCCTCACAGCCATTTTGTACTCATCCCCACCTCCAAAGCCTCTCCAAAAAGCTCTTTTTAAAAACTTACCAGACCACCATTAAGCTGCTCCAGCAGTCCTCCTGACTTATCATTTCTATGCACCAGGAGGACCACCAGAGCAGCTTAATTGCAGCCTTGTAAGTTTTTAAAAATTAAGGGCTTGGGAGGGAGGCTTTTGGGTAGTTACTGGGAGGGCATCTAGACACTCACACACACACCGGGAAAGCCCAGTTTTTGTGGGAGGTGTGAGGACAAAAACCCATGGCAAAGTGGGTTCTTTAAATCCACTTCATCATGGGTTTTTCCCCTGTCTGGAAACACCTTGAGCTTAAGGTTGCCCACAGGCTGCATGCATGAAATTTCAGGGGGGTTATAACCCCATCTAGGATAGGCTGAAGCCTTATTCCCTGGATTTGCCTTTTAATTGATTAGAAATATTCCTGTCTTGTCTGGATTGACATTCAATTTGTGCAGTCTCATCCAATCCATTCCCGACAACAGAGTTTTGTTTAGTATCATATCACTTTAATTGGAATTATATGGAAAGTAGAGAGAGAACTGGGTATCATCAATATATTGATGATGCAATAACAACATTTAAAAGTATGCACAAAAGTTAGCTCATATTTATGGAGGTATGAATGGCAACTAGACTGGAAGCTACATTTCTCATAGGATTTTTTTTTTTTGGGCATCCATGGGAGCCCACCCCAATCTCACTGACCCTCATGTCACTGCTTCTCTGTAAATTAAAGGACCCCCCCCCCCCGAACTTTTAACATGTTTTTAAATATGAAAATGTACTTTTAAAATTACAAACAATGGTAGAAGCACAAAGTTGTGTCAAGGAAGCACGTTTGAGGCAACAAAATGATGTTGGCCAGTTCAATTGCAAGGCAAACCCTTCACATTCACATGTCAAAAGAAAAAAGAAAAATCAACTTTAAAATGGCAGAAGCACAAAATTGTGGCAAGGAAGCACAAAGCACAAAGTGGAGAGGCAGAATCATAATTTTCTTCATACTGCACTCATTCTAGCCTCCTTCCCTCCCTCTCTTCATGAAGCTAAACATACCAGGAATAAAAACCACACAAAATCAACTAACCCAAAGTTTCTCAAAGTGAACAAAAGCAAAGCAGATAGCAATCTCTGAAAGCAGACAAGAGCAAAGCAGGCAGTAATCTCCCAAAGTGGACAAGAGCACAAGACTTGGAGGCTGCTTCTTTAAAGCCCTAAAGCCCTGTACTTTCATGTTAGTGCTGTACTATTTTAAGTTGGCGCCTTCACTTTGCTGAATGACAGAATCAGCTTTATTACAACTTAATTTTGGAAGGCTATCTTTTAACACAGAAAATTATGAACATCTGTTTGTAGTGTCAGTAGGGAAAACTAATAATAAGCATTAAATCACATCATTCACTATTTTTAATTATTAAAGGCTGCTACTGTGACCAAACTCAATGTGACTAGTGGGGTGCTGCTGGGTTCTGTCCTAGACCCTGTGTTCTTCAATATCTTTATTAATGACTGAGATGAAGATTTAGAGGGCATGCTTATCAAATCTGCAGATGACCAAATAGGGAGGATGTCAGGACCATGAGGCAAGAGGAGGAGGCTTGCCTCCCAACAGCAGACTCTGAGCCCATGGTGAAAGAGCAGCCTGAGATGACAAAGAGTGCTACTGCTGAGCAGGAACTGGGCCCTGCAGAAGCAGCTGAGTATTAATTCTTCTTGCCCGATTACAAATCAGGATGGATATGAATCAGCTGTGCAGGTCAAAGAGGTTGGCCCAAAAGAAGAATGTCCAGCTGTAGAACTTTTGCAGTGGCAGCATAAAAGCTGGGCATTTGCAACAGTACCTTGGATTTCATGTATTGGACAATTTGTGAGCTTTTTCTGTATTTGACCTCAGACCGGACTCTTAGAATACTCTCTGTGCCTGCTACTCTGTTTGGACTGCCTCTGTGGATGACCCTGGACTTGGTGTATTGCATAGTTGGTAAGTCTCATCTGTTTTTGACCCTCAGACCAGACTTTTGGAATTTCCTTTGTGACTAATACTCTGTGTGTGTACTGCCTCTGTGACAATCTTGGTTTGCCTCTGACTATTCCTGTAAGGAATGGCTAGTACCTTGACAGAGAAATAGCTAATACTTCAGAAGACAGTATAAGAATTTAAAAGTACCTCAACAGATTAGAGAGCAGGGTCAGTATGAAAAACATGAATTTGAATACAGAGAAGTGTAAGATGCTTCACCTAGACATAAAAAAATCAAATGCACAGAAACAGAATGAGTGATGCCTGGCTCGACAACAGTAAATGTAAAAAATATCTTGGAGTCTTAAAATCTTATCAGAAAACCCAGGTGAAGTGTCCCACTTTGCCAGTCTTCTGTGAGGAAAAATAGAGCAGTGGGATGAATCATTTGATGTGTGCACTGCTTCCTCTCGGCAATGCTTTCCTCATCACATGGGGAAAGTATCTCCCTTGTGGGGAGGCCTCGTGCTGGCTCCAATGGGGCCTCTGCCAGATGTCACATAACATTGTGTGATATCGGGCATCAATCTCGGTCTCCTAGACAGAGTGAAAGCATCTTAGGATGGTGAGGTAGTAAGTGGACAAGAAGTTGAACATGAGCCAACAGTGTGCTGCAGCAACTGAAAAAGCCAGTGAGATTTTGGGCTGCATCAAAAGGAGTATAATGTCTAGATTGAGAGAAGTCAAGATGCATCTCTACTCTGCTTTAGTTACACCTTACCTCATATGTTGTTTCCCATTCTGGGCACCTCAATTCAAGAGGGATATTGACAAACTGTAAGGTGTCAAGAGGAGGGCAACTAAGATGATCGAAGAGATTATGGAAGAGTTCAAAGAAATAAAATTGACATGGTTCCATTGTATACAATTAGAACAATGGCTCAAAAATTGGGAAAAAAATAATAAAAATGGAAGCAAACTTAACCAATTTGAGCAAATAATACAGAATGGAAGGGTTGTAGAAGAGCATGAAAATTTGAGAGGAACAACTAGTAATATATATAAAATAATAATTGAAATAAAGGAAGGAAACACAAAAAACAACACCCTTAAAGAGGTTTGGGAAGAAGATTTAGGGATAAAAATAAACAAAACAGAGTGGCAACAATTATGGAGACAAAGACATTTAAAAAATTTATCAATACGGGTTAAAGAAAATTATTATAAGCTAATATGGAAGTGGTATCTGACACCAGTAAGAATAGCATATATAAATAAAAATAATTCAAAACATTGCTGGAGAGAGTGTCAAGAACCAGGAACATATATACATATGTGGTAGCAATGTAAATATGTAAATAATTTTTGGGAGAAAGTATTTAGAGAAATAGAAGATATAATGAATATGAAAATTGAGAAAAGTCCTAGTATAGCTTTATTATCACTATATAACAATAAACAATTGAAAAAGGAGGATAAAGAAGGGATAACAAACTTATTAACAAAAGCAAGACTGCTCATAACAAGGAACTGGAAAAAAGAAATAAATATAAAAATAGAGGAGTGGTACAAGGAAGCATGGAAACTGGCAATAAATGATAAGCTGACATGTATATTAAAAGTTTAAAAAGGTATATGGAAACAAAGTTATTTTGATGTTGTATGGGGTTTAAAAATGGTTTAAAAAATAAAAAAATAAAGAAGGAAGGTTACTGCCACAAGAAGAAATGAGATTTTGGAAGTTGTGGCTTGAAATGGGGGGGAGGGGAGCACAGTGGTGGGGAAAAAGGGGGAAAATGCTTAAGAAGAATAATAAGATTATATGTTAAAGAGGGTGGTGAATAATATGTAATATGTAACTGCTATAAACAAATGTATAACAAATGTAATAACTATGATAAAACAATATATATATATATATATATATTTAAAAACTAAGATGATTGAAGGTCTGGAGACCTTGCCCTATGAAGAGCACCTTAAAGTGCTAGGGATGTTTAGCCTGCAGAAGAGAAGGTTGAGAGGAGACATGATAACCATGTTTAAATATTTTTAAGAATGTCATAAGGAAGAGGAAGCAGGCTTGTTTTCTGCTGCCCTGGAGACTAGGGGTGGATCTACACTGCCATATAATTGAGATTATCAAAGTAGATAATTTGCATTATCTGCTTTGAACTGGATTATATGAATCCACACTGCCATATAATTCTGTTCAGAGAATATGTGATAATCTGGATTTTATATGTCAGTATATAAGGGGCCTAGTACTCAGAGCAATGGGTTCAAATTATTGCGCATTAGGAAGAGCTTCCAGACCGTGCAAACTGTTCAACAGTGGAACTCTATGCTTCAGAGTGTGGTGGAAGCTCCTTCCTTGGAGGCTTTTAAACAGAGGCTGGATGGACAGCTCTTGGGAGTGCTTTGATTGTGCTTTTCCTTCATGGCAGGGGGTTGGACTGGATTGCCCATTCATTCTCTTCCATATTATATGATTCTATGATTGTACTCTGTACAGAGTACAGAGTGTACCCAGTACCAGCATATAGTTTCTGTGTTGGAAAGGCTATGAATCCCCAACAGGTATGAGTGACCTACCCAACATCTCAAACTGCAACCTCCAAAAGCAATTCAACAAATTAGATAATCCTTTTAATGTTTGGACTAAAAAATCACCACCGTACTTAAATCAAAGCTACCAGTTACTACAGCATTTCATCATATCCTTATTAGCATTTAGTTTAAATTTTAGGCTTCCTGTTTCAGACTCCTGTCCTTAGATGTTTCTTTTTTCATGAGCAACGGTTGTCTTCAAACAAGTAAGTAAAAGAAAAGTATGGCTGACTGAAGTTTGTTTTGCCACACAATTCTGCCCACATGCAAAAACAAACAAACCCCGATGGAGTAGCTCCATCAATTATGGGTTTTCTCCTTTGCATGCAGTGTTAACAATTACCTGAATCTAATTCATTTTTAATCAGCTACAGGAACTATAGTAGCACTATCCAAGCTTGTCCTGCATACTAAATGGTCTCAACCCTTAGCAGCTAGGACTTGGAGTTTTCATCAGGACACGCACTATACTCATTTCCTTCCTGACTGCACACAATCTGAGGTGTGTATTCAGAAGTGCTGTCTCATACATTATGTTTGTTATTGCTTAATTATTGAGGAAATCTGTGTGATGGAAGATACTAGAGACACTTAGCTGTAATGACAAAAAGGCTAACTTTTATTGAGTCATGCTAAAGTTACCATCTGTCTTGTTAAGTTGTCTACAATAACTGTATTAGACAAATGTTTTTAAATATGTTGATTTATTATTGTAAATGTGTTTTTATAGGTTATTTTGCATATATATATATTGTATTGTATTTTATATAATGTTGTGAGCTGCTTTAGGTTCCATTTAGGGGGAAAAGCAGGATATAAATATAAAGATTTATTATGATTATTATTATTATTATTTTACTGACGCAAAACCACAGTATGTCATAGCAAATAAGATCTATATGCATCTAGGACTGTGTGATGTATTTTTGAAAGATGTGTGCAGATCCAAGTAAGGAGGCATTTTGCAATTGACAGATCATGATTTTGTCAATGTTTATTGTTTTCAAATGCCGGCTGAGATCTTTTGGTATGGCACCCAGTGTGTTGATGACCACTGGGACCACCTTCTTATTATTATTATTATTATTATTATTATTATTATTATTATCATCATCATTATTATTATTATTATTATTATTATTATTATTATTATTATTATTATTATTAGAGCTGACACTTCCATCAAAAAATATCACTCAAAACTGCCTCCCTCAACATGGAAAAAGTGGCCAATGTAATCAACTCCCCAAATGCAGAAAAGGGGAGCAGCTTAAAACCCATCCAGCCAGAATGAGAATGATTCAGTGTTTATGGTGTTCTTACCCTTCATCTTGGATGAAAAACTGGATTTTTTTTTAAGAGGATGGTCCAAATTTTGGCACTGTGTTTGGCTGAACATGCACCTAACATTGGTTTAATGAAGGAAAGAAGACAATTTTATATTTCTCTGATGTTTTCTTTCAACCTGCATATTCCCTGAGCTAAGATGCATGTGCAGGAGAGAACTGATCAGACTCTATGTTGAGACTTTTACTTTTAAGATACAATTGACAATGAGATGTGTGAACCTACATTGCAAAGACTGCCATGAGTCAATCATGCCACCTGAAGCAATAAACTTGATCTGTGAATCAACATCATAAGACCAAGTTATAGCGCTATGATTCAATTTTTATAAATGACTAGCTGTACCTGCCACGTATTGCTGTGGCCAACCTTCCCTCCCTCTTTCTCTCTTCCTTCCCCTTTTTTCCTTTTCTTCTCTCCCTTCCTTCTCTTCCTTCCTTTCCCCCTTTCTTTCCCTTCCTCTTTTTCCCCTTTCTTCCTTCTCTATCTATTCTTGGACTGCAACTCCCAGCAGTCCACCTGATTGATCTAATCTGCCTATCTATATCTAATCTATCTATCTGGATGATTGCTGGGAGTTGCTGTACAGGAATAGGAAACTGGAAATGTGCAGGGATTGGGATGCTCTCAAAGAAACCCAAGGAGAAGAAATCTTGCATCTTGGAAGCAGTGCATTTGGATCACCCTCCTCTCCTAAAAGGCCTGGTCTAGGGGATGCTGGGAGCTGTAGTCTGGAAGAGAGTGTGGATATGCTATTGTGTGTTTTGTTTGCTGGGGAGTCATTTTTGTGCATGCGTTGTAGCATCTTTTTGCTTTTCTGGCTTTTTAAGTCTCTTCCACTGTGTTTTTCAGTGTTTTATGGGTGATGGTCACTCATTGGCCTGATAGGTATATTGTGTCCAAATTTGGTGGCAATTCATCCAGTGGTTTTTGAGTTATGTTATGTAATCCTACAAACGAACATTACATTTAACTAAAATATTACCAAAGATTCCCAAAATGTTCACCCTTCTCTCCTATACTATTTTCTTGCACCTTGTCACATTCAAGATATGGGGAAACCTTTATGTGTGGTCACTTCCCCAATTCCTGCAAATTCTTGGGGCTTCTTTGTTCTCACAATTGACATCTGTGAATTGTTTGTGTGAAATTTCTTTTGCCTTGAAGTAAATTATTCATACAAGCAATGTAATCTTATAACACCTTCTTATGGAACACCAACCACCACCACCAGCTTGTCTGCAACTTCCAACACATCACATTCCCAGAGGCCTGTCTTATATTGTCTACAAATTTGCTTCTCCAATATTATGCCACCCCATCTGAGTGGCTGTTGTGACCATTTGTTATATCAAAACTGATGCATAATGTATGTATTGACTTCAAGCTCACTGCAGCCAGGCAGTTCAGTGTGTGAGACTGTGCTATGGGTCACAGCCCATTGCAAAGACATAAAATGAAGTTCTGGATGAGAGCCAGTGCACTTCCATGCCTGACTTCAACCCATTCTGCTAAAGCTGATTGTTGTCACTGGTACTTGAGGACAACTCGAAACACCCCGAGAGGCCCTTTTTTGCTGATGCTTATGAAAACGGTTCATATCACTTCTAAGTGAAGTCTCATTTTGCAGGCCTTGCTTAATAATATTTTATTAGCTCATGTCCCAAATGGAAACATTATATGAAAGCAGGAGCTGTGAGAGTTTAGCCTCTATCCTAATCACATTTTTAGTAGGAAAGGTCTGACTGCAAATGGCTCTCATTTCTTTTATGTCAAGTAAAAATTACATCTACAGCTGAGCTTTATAGAAGGGAAGGAGGAGAAGAACCTGAAGAAAGTACACATGTGCTACAGATAATTGTAAACTTTACCAGAGACCATGAATTTGGATATATGTGTTTACAAAGCAGTACGATCCTTTCCCATCAAATGCTTTTAAACTTTTGAACAACAAAAAGAGATTGTGGAGGATCTGAATTACAAAATGTGAGCCCTTATTGCCCTGTTCCTTAAGAAACAGAGGTATAAGCGCCCCCCCCCCCCCACACACACACACAGCAATGGATAATTGTTACCACTGCAACTCCATACATCTCACATTAATGGCTATACTTCCTAGGGCTGGTGGGAATTACAATCTAACTAGGGACTTGATGTACAACTATATTGAAGGCCACAGTTGCTCCCTTGCTCTATCACAAGCTGAAACAGTCAAAGACCAGAAGACTTAAATGACATCAGTGACAGCAGATGGGATATCTGGAAAGCTACATTTTTAATCACAATATACTTATTCATATTAGTAAAGGTTTTCCCCTGATATGAAGTCCAGTCATGTCCAACTCTGGGGGTTGATGCTCATCTCCATTTCTGTGAAGAAGGAAGTTGAATGGACAGTCTTCAGGACAAGGGAAATAATAGTACCATTCTGTTCTTCACTTGTCAGACCTCAAAGGAAGTGCTGTGTTCAGTTCTAAGCACCCTGTTTTAAGAAGGATGTAGACAACTTGGAGTGGATCTGGAGAAGAGCAATGACAATGGCAAGAGATATGGAGAAGAAATCATGAGAGGAGAGATTAAAGGAACTTGGCATGTTGAACCTGGTGAAGAGAGTTCTGGGAGGATGATATGATCACATTGTTTAAAAATTGTCACAAGGGCTGTCACAACAAGAAGATGCTACCTGAGGGGGGAGATCTAGGTGTTGAATCCCCATCATGAAATAAAGAGACCAGATACAAAGATATGGAGAAATAACAGTCCATTTATTGACTGATTTAAACTGGTAAATGAACTAAGTAACTAGTTGTGGGGGGAGCACTGTGACATGGGCAATGGCATGAGACTAGGTATCATTCTCTGTCTATCTGCCAAGCCAACCACTGGGCAAAGCACCTGACCCCAGGAGCACACCACGGTGATGGTTTGCTATCCCGTTTGGTCATTATTGGAAGGCCATCCCTGGGGACCTTCCTCCTGAGCCCCAGACCCCAAAAGGAGAGAGGTAAACCTCCCAGGTAAGCTATGAAGAAAATATTTAGGGGGACCCCTTAAGCCCCAGAACCTATAGAGGTCGACCCAAAAGTCCCTCTTCACCCCCAAAGGGAGAGGTGCCAAAGTGCACAATGGTTCATGTTCTTCCCCCACTTCTTGCCAGTGACACCTAATTATGATAGCCCCACCCATTTAAATTCCATACTCCCAGAAGCTCCAATATGGGGTAGGTAAAAAAAAAACTCTATTAAGAAGCGACCAGTATTAACTCACATTGAACTGAGGGCGAGAGGGTGAATTGTGTCTGACACTGAATGCAGCGGGGAGAAGCTAATACCAAAAGAGACTTCTTTAATCCCCTCCCTGTTGCAGACTGGCGGCAACGCCAGTCTCATGAGACCACTGGGCTCATAGACAGGGGTTCAGCGGCTCCCCTCTGGTCATATGGCTGGCCTTTCTGGCTGGAGGTGAGGGTAATAGTTTTAAGTTACAGGAAGGTATATTTGATTTCACATTAGAAGGATCTTCCTGACAATGATGCGGTTCAGCAATGGACTCAATGGCTTAACGAGGTAATGGGGTCTCCTTCTCTGACTGACTTCAAAAAGAGGTTGGATAGCTATCTACTGGGAATGCTCCAGCTGGAGATCCTGCATTAATCAACTGAATAGCTTCTAGGCATGTGCACTCGGGCCAAAAGGCATGCCATTTTCATGCCTGTTTTCATCTTACCCCTCATTTTGATTACCTCCCAAAGGGGAGGGGGAAGTTTCCATTTCATTTGGCAGAGATTTGGCCCATTGGCTAAAATAGAAAACTTTAATGGCTCAATCCTCAGACATTTAAAGGCCTATTTGATGAAACCTACCTCACTTGTACACCCCATTTACAACTGCTCGCCTGCCAAGTTTCAAAACAATTCACCAAGCTACTGTTTTGTTTTGTTTTAAAAAATTAAGTTTTAACCATAACATTTGGAAATTATAGTTTCTGGTTGTGTCCTTTCTCAGCCAATCAGAGCATAGACACCACCAGGCTTTTTATTGGCTGAGAGACACACAGAGAGAAAAACTTCAACTCTCATCATGCTCCGAGAGGAATTTTCAATGGCCACCCTATGCTAGTGCCACTGGGAAAGTCTCAGGAGAAAGTAACTTTCCAAGTAAAATGGAGGATGCTTCTTCTGCCGGGGAGGGGAAAAGATCTCTAGATTGTGTCTATCACACAATCTAGAGATTTTAAAGACAAACTGAGATAGTTTGAGAGGGGAGGAGGTTGGAAACAACATCAATCAGATAAACTTTGTGATAGTATTCAAGGCAGGGCCACCATGGGAATGCTCATGCTGATATTCGAAGGAGTGTCCTTGTTCCCTTTCTGACTGTCAGAATGACTATGGTGGACACATTGCTGAATGCTTATGAGGGAGAAAGATATTGGAGAAATATGAGATTTACAAAACATTGGAGCTTCCAAGTAAATAAATTTTAAGTATTGAAAGGACAGTGGAGAGCCTTGGGGGAAAGCCCTTTTTATTAAGAAAACAATCTCTTTTTCATTGTATTGCTGGCAGTTCTGCAACCCTTTTGTCCACATCTATTCACCAGTTTGTACTCAGCTGAAGCATTGATGATAGGCTTATGTAGACACCAAGAATAATAATGTTGTGCTTTTGGGGGCAAATTACATTATGGGGGAATCACTTCTTGATACAGGTTTAGAGTTGACTGAAGAAGGATATTTATGAAACATTCCATACACAGAGAGGCAGAAGTTAATGCTTTGGCTCACAACTGGGAAGACAGCAGAATACTGAAGAACTCTCCTTCCACATCACCAAAAGGGTGGTTAATCATATGAAACATTGTTTTCAATGAACTGTGATACAAAGGAATATACAAAAATGGGGGAGATGTGAAAGACAGAAAAGGACAAAGAGTTTTCTTGATTTGCTATCCCAAAATGAGTCAGAGTCACAAAGAAATAGAAAGTATAAACTGTACTAAATTACAGCTATGGATGGTTTTTGGCAGTATTTTTCTCCTGATGTATGTTATGATTTAGGGTAAGTCCCATATTGGGAGAACAGTAGAATATCAATTCAAAGAATAAAAGAAGGAATCTACACAACCTGTGACTCTTTGCTAAGAAATAGCCATGCTTCTGTGAATATCTCGATCTGCCTAAACAGCAAAAGGGAAATTTTGACCTGCAGACATTATCTGTCCAACAGGCAAAGGGTATGTGGGCTTGTCTACAGTAATGATAATGTAAAAAGTACATATGTCCTCTGAATCTAGTTTTCATTGTAACTTCTGGTAAGCTTTCAAGGCAACTTCCGGCAAGTTTTCTACCTTTAATCTGACTTTTCTCTGCACTAAGCAAAAAGTTATGTAGAACTGGGTATTTCACTATTAGAAATGGTAGTTGCAGAGCCGTTGGTCTTTCTAATTTTAAAGACTATATTGTGGAGAGGGAAAGTATGTTCTCATACCCAAAATGGTGGCAAAACATATTTCTCAAGTTTCAGGGGGAAAAAATCTAAGAAGAATCTTAGGCTACTGAGAATTTGGATTTATTTTCTGCCAAATTTGTGTGTTTTTGTGCAAAAAGTGTTATTTCTGTGCACAAAAACATGTGTTTGTGAAAAAATATTTGTGGACTTTGTCCAAAGTAAGTCCTCAGATATAGTTTTAACATTGTTTTTGAAAAATGCAACTGTAGTGAGAAGAAAATTGTTCCTATTCTACATTACTTCTTTCAAGAATAAAACTAGTCAAGAATGACTTAACTATTTGTATTGTGATTATATCTTTATGAAGGTGACCAAACTGACACAAAATTAACTGTGCTAGCTTTCAAACCTTTCTTTAAAGAGATGTATGTCCAGGTGAGTGTGTGTACAGGTCTACATCCTACTACAAAGAGGCAGATGCAGCAACTGTACCAACAGTCAGATCACCATTTTATATCTTCCTGCTTCTTATTCATTGATTCATCTTTGCTTCTTTCTCTGTGTATATAGCCTAAAGAGACCTAATGCCCTCTAGATCTGCCCTGCACAACTGGTGGCCCTCCAGGTGTTAGGGGTTCCAACTTCCAGAAACCTAACCAACTTGTCCAATAGTCAGGAATTCTGGGAGCTAAAGTTGTAAACACCTGGAGGGTCATGCAGGCCTGGTCTAGATGGTTTGGACTACCATTCCCTAAAGCACAACCCGTATGACCAATGAGCAAACATATTGGAAATTCAAATTTAAACATTTGGAAAGGGCCAGTTTGGAGAAACCTGCTTTAGGGGCTGAGAAATAAAATCCTCTCAACCTATCCAAACAATGCCTTGTGAGGAATTTGTATCTCAGATCTATTTTGGTTCAAAATAAGATTCAGAATAGAAGTCCAATTACAATATTGGTATTTGTCTCATGGCTAAGACACAGGTTCAAAGTTGCTTTTATCTAGTCCAAGATGTCTTTTGCAGCAAGTTTGCCTTTTTATTCCTTGATTACTTCTAACACATATTCAATCAAAGCACCTATATGGGTTAGAAGATTACCAAACAATACTCCTGCAGAAGGTCAACTACTCATAGAACTATCAGAATATGCTATTGCCCTCTTCCATTACTCAGTTTCTCTCCCTCAAGTAACACATTCAGTGGGTCCTTTCCTCATCAATAACCGTGCCATTCAAAACTCCAGGCCAGCACCATCCACTAAACTTCACTGCTGACACCAAAGGGAATGAAAAACAATGACCGCACAGGGGAATAAGATTGCATTATTCTCAGGGAAGAAAGAACATACACAAGAATAATGAATACTGAGCTAGTGTTTTCAGGCTAGACAAATGCGAATTGTACTAGTTTTTGAAAGCAATGCCTCTAAAGCAAGGCAGCAAGCTTCAGAGCTTTGCAATTCTTTTCTTTCTTTTTTCATGTTAAGCACAAGCTCCACTCTTGAATTAGAAATTAATTACTTTCTAAGAGGGAAGCATTCAGAAAAGGGGAAACATGATAAATAACATCTTAAAAAGACTAGACTGCATATTTATATGTTATGAGAATAACCAGAAGGATGATAATTCACTTGCAGTCATACCAAGAGGTACTGAAAAGACTATCAGATTGATGCTTTAGCAGTCCTTTACACCAGAGGTAATTTTTAAAATTGTTGATCTATGTTGGGCTGTGATTGGAAGTGAAGCTGTTTTCAGTATGAGAATTATTTCTTGCTTTGTAGGGGTGACTGGATCCTCTTGTGGTTGTGTGGATAAATTGTGTGGGTGGGTGGGGGGGGGGAGGGTATTCTTATTAATGGTTTCCATATTTGAATTATAAAAAGCCATCTAATGTTGAATTAGATATCCTGGTCATGCATATATTGTTTTTCTTCTGGTGCAACAAGAAAGACTTCCATATCCAGAGAACTGCATACCACTGAGCTCAAGCTTTAAGGTTTCTTCTGCCATTAGGAATTTGGATCATAAGAAAACAGAAGTAAAAGTGTCTTACTATGACAATACAGGCAAACAACTGAAAATGTATTTCAGAACTATATCTTAATATTATCCAGTCTCGTCCTATCTTCACCAATAATGAAATAATACCTTTTCTTCTTTTCCACATTACTCTGACTTCATTTTCTTTTCTCCCCATAAGTACAATTCTGCTCAGCTCCAGTAACATGAAACTATTAAGTTCATTTCACTCTATCACAATATCATAATTTTAAGTTAGCATAAGCATTGGTACAATTTTTCCATACAGAGATTAGCATTAAATTTACCTGACATACAAATTTTGTAATCTTTTCTTTACAAATTGCACTGAAAATTTCAGAAAAAGAAAAATGTTGACATACACAGCATGCCCCAACTTTCATACATCTTTAACAGTTTATAATTTTGGAAAGACAAAATGCTGCCTTAACATGATTAAAGACTCCAATAGAACTGAAGTGTCAGAAAATTAAAGGACAAACATTGAGTGAGGTTTGCTACTCTGTGATTTGACAATGTAAGTAGTGCTTTGCTGTGCAAGTACAATTTGAGCATTTTACATAAAAGTGCAATTTAAGATTGAATTTATAACTGATTAAATCATTATCATAATGTCTGTTCCCCAATATAAGTGTGTTTACCTACCCTTCAAACAATCACCACAACTATTATTACTGTTAAAAGGTTATTCATTTTTGGGACACCCAAAGTTGCTTTTAGTTTCTCGATTAGTTCATGAAGCGTAGTAAGATAAGCTCTTATTAAAATGGGAAATTAATGTATTTCATTCATTTAAGATATGGAAGACCCAGGTTTGGAATTGGGCACTGGACAAGATGGAATCTCAGTTGTATAAATGTAATGTAGGCCCAGTTCATGTTAAAGATGTAGAATGCCAGGTCTACAAGAATGAAAGGTTTTGTCTATGTAATGGACCTCACTGATTGCTTTCTGTAGTCATTACAGATAGTTCTTTAGTATATGAGATGCAACAACATCATTCCACAGATGCTTGAATTTAAATTATCCCATAAGAATCTAGTTGTCTGACATTTCCATTTCATAGAAACCCACTGTGAATGAGTATTTTCACAAATCCTAAGTAAAACAACGGTGGTTGTTGATTAAAAGAAAGTAACCATATGATGATACTGCTACCATGAGCAATTATTTAATGATTTGGAATAATAAAATGAAGTAATGATATGATATGAAAGCTTCTTTCTCTACTAATGACTGGATTAAGTAGCCTTCAAGCTCTCTCCTGACTCACAACTCTGTGTATGTTTTTCCTCCATATATTAATTAAACAGCATTTAGGATGAGTTACGGACCTTTACAAAGCCTGCCTCTTTTCCCTACAGATTTGTAAAAAAAAAAGGACGTGCAAGCAGCAACCAACATACATCCACAAATATGCTTCTATGTGGTATCCAGTGCAAAAAGCCATGACACAGGGTTCAGCAGTTTCATTTCTCTCCCTGCTCTGCTGAATACTGCATTACTGGAGTCTGGCAAATGTATACACAAGAAGATCAAAGCCTAATCTTGGCTTTTGTTGCTTCTTTCTCATTTGGGGTACTTATGTTAATCCTCCTTAAACTAAAGTGGTCAGAGATTTGAAAGATTTTTGAAACACAAAATAGATTCTAACCTTGAGGTGGATTAGGGTTTTTGTACGACACAAAACTGCCACACAGCACTAACAAGTATTGCAGAGGCCAGTATTAGTTGCATAACTGAGAAAGGGGATTTATTTCTTCAGGGAAAATGTGTGGGTAACTTTGGTTAAAAGGAAATGAACTCTCCCCTGATGAATCTATGCTTTAAACCCCTTATAAGATTAGTGATTATGTGTGTTGAGTTTCCTTTCCAGCTGTTTTGTTTCCTCATTCAGTAAACACAGCAATATTTGAGAAGTGGTAATTCCATTGTAATACCGATCTTTGAATTTTATATTGAACAATACCTAGGCTTGAATATCTTGATGACTTATGATGGTGGTTATGCCAGCATGAGACTTTTGAGAGGCGTTGATTTTTAAAAAGAGGGCTCTCAATAGTCAACATTCACTTAGGGCAGATCTAGACAGCCCCTTTATTGCTGAAACTTCCACAATAAAAAGGGGAGTGTCCAGATTCTGGACAATCCCGAATTAATTTGCCACAAATTAGGAAAACCCTGGTTTGTGGCAAATTAATTGGACAGTGGGTTTATTCCACGCCTTCTTGGAAGGCACAGGATACACCCACTATTTCCGGTTCTGGACAGAAGAATACTGTCCAGACAATATTACCCCAGTTTTCTGAGATGAATTAGCCCAGGAAAATGGTGGGAATCCCAACCCCCTCCTGGAATGTATCATTACACACAAGAAAGCGCGGGGGGGGGGATCACTCCTGCCCTCCCTCACTTTTTCACATGTAATGGTACAGGAAGTGTGTTCTGAGGCCTGGTAATTTCTTCACCATTTTTAGGGCTTTTGTTGGGGGGGGGTGTAGGTGTCTTGTTGCCCTGCTTTTATGGGGGGAGGGGCTCTAGATGTCTGGTTGCCCTGCTGGAAAGTCCGGCAGGGCATGTGGGTGCCCCCCACACACCAGAAAATATGCACTTTCTGGATGGGGTTTGGACTAGAACCTGGAAACAGAAATGTTTTTAAAATGTGATTGTGTGTTAAAGGGCTGTGTGGAACTGCCCTTAGCCCCTAAAAATCCACAGAAAAGAGACTGTGGCTGGTTGCCTGGCTTTGGCTGCCTGGGTGCTTTGCTTCATTTTTTGGAGACAGAGAGAAGCAAGAGGCTAAGGCTACCACCCTCTCCCCCACTACCCTTACGCTCCTCAAAGTCCCATTTAAAATAAAGAATAAAAAATTAAAATAAAGTAACATTTAAAAATGTAAAACTAGATTGCTTTGTTTTCTATGAAAGCAAGGCAAGGCAAGCTATGAAGCAAGACTTGAGCTGAGTGGCAAGGCAAGGCAATGGAGGAGGTCTGGAGCACAACCTTCTTCGAAGCCCCGGCACAACTGTAAATGGAGGTGCTGTCCCCCAGTATTATGACCAAACACCTCACTGATTTCTTGCTTTCTGATTGGCTCAACAGCCAGCAGGAGACTGGGAAACCCCATGCGTGCGGTGGGCTTCAGCTCGCACTGCGCTCCACATGTTGGGAAATCAAAAGCAGCTGTATTCGGCACCATTGTGGTCTGTTTGTGGCAGAAAACAAGATGATATGCTGTTAAAGCTGTCCAAAAGAGCTAAAAGAGCCAAACCAGCCAGAGCCCCTCTGTAAAAAACAAAAATGTGCACAGCCCTAGAGCACATAACCAGAGCACAGAACATTGAACACTGAAACAACATATTACCCTATATACCCGAATATAAGCCGAGTTTTTCAGCCCTTTTTGAAAAAGTCTCCCTCGGCTTATATTCGAGGGTCCTGGTGGGAAGGCGTGGAACTGAAAGAAGCCCTTCACCTACTTGCAAGGACCCTTACCTTTCCGCCTCTACCACCCACTCGGCACAGCAACCCAACTGGGAGAGAGAGAGGAGAGGAAGGCAAGTGCAGAGAGAGAGCGCGCGCTCCGAGAGGAGAGGAACGGGTGCACGGCTGCTGTGCAGAGAGGGCGTGCGCCTGTGCTGAGCTCTCTCAGAGCTCTCTCTCGGCACTTGCCTTCCAGTCCCATCCCAGTCTAGTTCCTCCCCTTCGTATCCCAGTCTTCACTATCCCCAGTCTTCACTATCCCCAGCCCCTATCTGCCGCTTTTCCAGCTCCTTTCTATCCCAGCATTTCCCTTTCCCAGCCCCCTTTCTCATTTCTTCACTTGCTCCCTTTCCATTGCAATCTTTCCACCTTTCCAGCCAACATTCCGCCGAGGGGAGCAGAACTGAGGGAGCTTTGAGACCCGCCCGGCAGCAGCCTCCCTTTTGCTCCCCAGTCTTGCTCATTTTGCAGACTTCCCTGGGCAGTTGCTCTGCTGCTGGCCCAGAAGAGGAAGGAGAGCAGGAAGGCAGGCAGGCAGTCATATTGAACTCCCTCAGTTCTTCTCCCTTCAGAAGAATCTTGACTGATTTAAAGTGGAAGAGGGGAGAGGGAGAAGCAGGGCATGCCTGCTGGGTAATGTAGTTTTCTCTCTTTTCCTCCAAGGCAGTTCTTGTCCCTTCAGGAGGCTGCCCCCTGCTTAGATTCAGTGGGTCCTAAAGGAGGGAGAGAGGAGGAGGGGGGTTTACCACCTCTGCCTTCCCAGGAACAGAAGCAGCCGTGGGGGCAAAGCAGAAATCTGGCATGGACTCTCCTTTCTCTCTCCCTCCCTGTCTCTGCAAACAGCCTTTTCCCCAAAGAAAAATGACTCAGAGGTGAGCAGAGGGAACAGGTATCCAGTCACACCTCCAGCCACTCAGAAACACACAATCAAAGCACCCTGGACAGATAGCTCTGCTTAAAATAGTCCAGAGTAGGAAGGAGACGCCACCATGTCCCAAAGCAGCATATTCCAATACTAAACAGCTTGGCTCCCCTTTCTTCTCTCCTGTCTTTTGAGGAAAAGTTGGAGCCTGTTTTGGGGTTTCCATGCTCTATTTATTATTGTTGTTATTGATTTGTTATCTTATTCTATTATAGTTGTTATTACATTTATTATTCTACCCTTATTATTGTTGTTATTAAATTTATAATTTACTCTATTATTTTTATTTATTACATTTATTATTTTATTCTATTATTACATTTATTATTTTACCCTATTTATTATTATTGTTATTACATTTATTATTTTACCCTATTTATTGTTATTACATTTATTGTTTTACTATATTTATTATTATTATTACATGTATTATTTTATTCTATTGTTATTATTAAATTATTTTATTCTATTATTATTACATGTATTATTTTACCCTATTTATTATTATTATTACATTTATCATTTTACTCTATCACTGTTATTATTACATTTATTATTTTACCCTTATTTATTATTATTGGAAGGATACATACTGGTAAGCACATTTACACTTAAGAAGGTTAGAATAATGATTTCATCAGAGTTGGACAGTCTTAAATTACAGTTTTATGTAAATATTCAAAAACATTTAACCTAGTGATGCCTCAATTAATGTAATTTTATTGGTATCTATTTTTATTTTTGAAATTTACCAGTAGCTGCTGTATTTCCCACCCTCAGCTTATACTCAAGTCAATAAGTTTTCCCAGTTTTTTGTGGTAAAATTAGGTGCCTCGGCTTGTATTCGGGTCGGTTTATTCTTGAGTATATATGGTAAGCACATTTTAGAAAGAATAATTATAGGTAATTAAATCATAATTTCAAAAGGAACCAGTTCTTTCTTTCTGTCAGTGAGATGGATGAACTTGACATGCTGCACAACCAGTACATAAACTAATTAATTGAAAACCATTATTTTACCAATTTAAGTGATTTTTAAACAAAACAGAGCAAATTAATTGAAGTTATTTTTAACTTTTCAGATTATCTTGGAAAATCTCCACATTAAGTTAATTCTGTAATTAGTTTAGATTAAATCTTAGTTAGCTAAGACACTGTGGTAAACTAATAATTTTATTTGGCCTATAATTTTCACATTTTCCTGCTAATCCTTTACCCAAAGTCAGATTTCCTTGGATTACTGAAAATGCTTTTTTGCTTTTTCTAAGACATCAGGTTTGGGGATTATATTTATTTCTATTATACTTTATCCTTCTAAAAAGAGACTCAAAGCAGCTAGCACTAAAACTATATCATTTTAATTTTGAATTCCTCTAGTTAGGCTTTCCTGCATCATTTTGCTAAGCACAAAACTCAGGCAAGAGCCAACATGGAGGTTTAGAGTGATTTTCTATGCTATTCCATTTTATTGATGTTTTTGGAGATTTTCCTATGTTGGTTTACCAATAACTTCAGTTTGAGGAAGATGCTGGACAAGGGAAGTTGCCAACGTCCTGGACAGATGGGAATTTATTTCACTTACCATTCTGGTTCTGCCTACAAGGATACATGGCAGATTCTTAAAACCAGCTCTTTGAATCCTTCTTGCTTCATGAAGGTATTTTCATTACCTTTGTGATCAAGCTTTTGTGAATGTCAAGTTGGGCTTTAAGGTTGACAGAGATGCATCTAATGTATGGCTCCTAATACCAGAAGACATTATAAGAAAGCAGAGTTGAAGTTTGAAGGATTTAAATTTGGACTCTTCCTGATATTAAAAGTTGTTTGATCATGCAATACACTTTCTCTAAATGTGGTGGAGTTTCCTTCTTTGGTTTTTCTTAAAGTAAAACAGGGTCCTTCTACACAGGGCAGAAACCTGGGAGGAAGCACATTAAAATAACCCACTTCCTGCTCGATGTCCCCATCCCATCCCACAACCTCCAGGCTTTCTCTTAAGGGAGTGTCTGGATGCTATCCTGGGTCAACGATCCCTGGGCATCCAACAATCCTCTGCCCCCCCCATTTACCCACCCCCCAAAAAAAACTTACCTGAGAGGCCTGCGAATTTCCTCCTCCCCCCCCCCCACACACACAACTCCTGATGTATCATTTTCAAGCAACAGGAATCCTGTATTGTACAGAGGGGCCTGCACTGCTGGCAGACCCCTTTGGTAAGTTTTTTTGGGAGGGAAAAATGGGGGGCTGGGGATGGGGTATGGGTGCCCTTCCATTCCTTCCAATTTCAGGAGCACAAGGAACTGGGATGGCAGTCCCAGGAATCAATCCCAGCAGGGCCCACACCAGGAAAGATCCAGTTTTCTCCAAATTGTTTTGCTTTTACTTGAGGCATTGTTTGGATGCCTTGCGTAAAAGCAAGACATGTCCCACGTTTTGAGCCTGTCTTGAAGGGCCTTGGATGGTCATCTGACAAGAATGCTTTGATTGTGTGTTCCTGCATGACAGTGGATTTGACTGGACGATCTTTCTGGTCTCTTCCAATTCTAAGAGTTTATGGTAATAATGATCAATTGCATTATTTATTTATTTGTTTGTTAAAAATATACTCACATTTCTATTAACCTAAAGAAATCAGTTGCATGTGGCTAGACAATGCACATTGTGTATGAGCAAGCATTGGGCATAACAACACATCTTGTGACGTATGTTGTCTTGGTTCAGTTGTGCAACTTTATAATTCAACACAAGGATTGTTTAGCATATTAACAAAATTTAATAGAAAGTTTTGCTTGTGAGATTTATACTGTGCAGCACCTGCCTACTGGCAGCTCAGTGAGGGATGAAGCTAACCTAACTTTCCTTAGAAAGTTATTCTACAATTGGGTTGCCGTTCCAGAGAAATTCCTATCTCATTATCAATGTAATCTCTCAGGAAAGGAGGAAATATAACAAAGTGTCAGTTTCCCAGCAAGTTTGTTTTAGGAAAGACAATGTTTTAGATCCCTGAAGCCATTTAGGGTTCTGTAGGTCAAAAATAGGATCTTAAATTGGTCTTGGAATACCCAGGAAGACCGTGCAGCTAGTATGAGAGCTGAGAAATGTAGCTTCTAAAAAAGTGCAGCACACAACAGTCTTGATTGCCATACCTGTTTTCGCCATGATGACATATGCCAGTTCCTCTATAGTTTTGCAATGAAGCCCCACTGGAAGTAGTTCTATATTGTGGGATGGGAGCCATTGGGCTTGGTTGCAAAACTATAGCAGAACTGGCATATGCCACCAAAAGTTACCCTGTCTGATGAAGTTGCGAGACTCTAATATTTGTCTTCTCCTCAGTTTTGCAACAAAGACTGGGGGACTGTCATGGAGAGTCCTCCAGAAATTACATTACAACACTTGGTTCAATGAGAGCAACAGTAAGAGTGACAGACAACAAACAGTGCTTTTTGTTGCATGTAAAACTTATCCTGGAACTTCTTGGACAGTATCTCCTCCCGTCCCCACACACACACACACAGCCATGTTCAATATGCTAGAGAAATCCCTGGCTCAACAGTTGCTTATTATTTAAAAGCGTATTTCTGAAGTACCAAGGTCTTCCTCCCCTCTCATCCCATCATCCTTGCCTTTGAAGGTTTTGTGACTGATTGAACTAAAAATTTCTACCAACTGCATCAAACAAGCAAAAAAGAAGATCTGAAGGACTCTCTATTTTATGCCAGTGCAGACGTTCACAGTTTTTCAATTTCAGACACAAATTTGGGCTCAGGCTTACTGCTGTTTGTGCTGAGCTGAATTCTTCTTCCTAAAAATATCAGGAAATATCCTGGTGCATATCTAATTTACCATCATATATGGCAATATTTCAGAAGTACAAAAAGAAAATAGTATATGTGTAAAGTAATAAAAGGGAAAACATCACTGTCCTCTGTAGAAAATATTTCATTACAGAGAATATATTTGAAAAAGCTGGGAGAAGTAATACTTTCTGCCTGAGAATCAATACAAAATGCATGTAACACTTTAATATCCTACTTTTCATGCAGAGGTTTCCTAATCTGGATGAGATTAATCATGCACAACATGAAACAAAGATGGACTCTGGTTAAATACATTATCGTGTTTTCTACAAAAGTTGCTTTATTCGTAAATGTTAGAAATGCCAGAAATAAGCTTTAAAAAACCCGAGACAAATCAGAGACCATTGCAACATTGCAAATATACTGTGAAAGGGATCTAAGAGATAAAAGAACAGTTCATAAATTGATGGGTGAGATCTATATCCTACATGTTATATTTTTGAAAAAACAATATTGGTCCACATTACTGTTTATGTTCTACACGGATTTTCTCTTGATTTTGATTGAGCTAATTTTCTTACTTAATCTGATTTTTCTAACTTTTCCAACTCAATTGATTTTTAGGATTACAACCTTGTTTTCACTCCCAATGCAAAATATAATTATAGTTTGTATGCGAAAACTATCTTTACTTCAAGTAACCAGAGATCTATTCAAGCATCTTGTCCATATAATCAGAATGCAATAACTGACAGTCTTAAAAAAAAAAAAACCTGACCAGACTGGATATTCCCCAGATTTTATAGTAAATATGAGCAACTTTCTCCTCAAAATACCTGGAATTTATGGCTGAGACTACACTGTGATACAGACATGAATCTCTGGAATGATTCAGTAGGGCTGTGTGAGATGCCAATATATATATATATATATATATATATATATATATATATATATATATATGCTGATTTAGATCCCATTTTCATCTCTTCCACCCCCCAGTTCCATGTAATGGGGAATTTCCGAAGCAGGAGGGGGAAAATACTATTCTGTGATCCAGTAGCCAGAAGTTCTGTTTACGATCCAGGAAAATCTGTCCCATTGGCAACAATGGGGGAACTTGCGAGACTCCTCTTTCCATCATTTTTATGGCTATTAAGACGAAAAGGGCCACATTTTGAGGACAGAATTACAACTGCAAGCCCCCAGCCCCAATGTTTCAGAGTGTTTGGGTCATCCACTGATTTTTAGGAAATTTTCAAAGTTTCTACAAATATAATGTCTTGAAAGAAACCAAAGGAGGTATAAGGCTTGTGCACGGATTGGAGTGGTTGGTTCCCTTCAGCCAATCTAGCTTGTTCAGCTTGGTCATATGCCCATAACAACAAGGGTTCAGCCATGATGTTTTTCATCCATAATGGAACCATGTGGCTGGCAATCATGGCTCCTCCTGCCCTATTCAGCACCATGCAGCACGGAGAGGCTCCCTTGTACTGCTTGCATGGGGTTTCCCTGTGAGCCATGCCTGTTGGGCCAATCAGAATAGAAGAATACTGTGATGTGTCTAACAAGCAAGCTGTGTCTATTTAATGGGGTGACTGCCTCCATTGCTCTTAGTTGCATCCTGGTTCGAGTCCAATTGCCTTGCCTTTCACCTCTGTTTTATATTTGGCTTGGCTTGGTTTGGCCTCTCTTTTTGAATCTTGTATATTTTCTTGATTCTTTTTATTTGGTGGGAATCACTGGGAGTTGCTAATGTGCAGAACGGGTGGGAGGGGTGTGCATGCGCATGAGTTGGAGGGCTTGGAAGAGTCACCTTTTATCT
The DNA here is from genome assembly GCF_037176765.1 of Anolis sagrei. Lineage (NCBI taxonomy): Eukaryota > Metazoa > Chordata > Lepidosauria > Squamata > Anolidae > Anolis > Anolis sagrei. Next base: position 224,097,282 of record NC_090021.1, on the reverse strand, counting down.
TCATTTTCTCCTCCCCTCCACTCCTCTCCTTCAGAAAATACTTTTAAAAGGTTAACAATTATTATTGTTAATAATAATCCCAACAAACAAAAAGAAAAGCCTCATTCTCAGAAAACTATTACATAGTTGCCTATCTACCTATAATTTCATTCTCTAGCAAACAAGTTCTCTCTTTTTATATTTCTCTCTGTGGTTGCCTTCTGAATTTCAAGTAATAAATTATAATAAGAAGTATTGGCTGTTGCCACTGCCAGTAGTAAGAGTAACTACAACACTTAGGTTTGGGTTTCAATCTGTGGGGAAACTTTGCCAGAACCCATAGTCTCCCCTCCTCTCCTTCAGAAAATACTTCTAAAAGATAACAATAATTAATACTATACAAATACTATGTGATTCCTCCCCAAAACAGATTACAAGTAAGTGGTGTAGGAAACCTTCACTGAGATTCCCCAAACACTGCTACCTTTTCCTTGTTTGGTAAACTAACTCCCTTTTTTCTGTGCATACAACTGGAGGCAGCACAATCATCCTGTACAACTTCATGTGATTTTCCCCAAAGCAAATTACAAACAAGCAGTGTGTAGGAAACTTTCACCAGGATTCCTCAACTACTAATTTTTACTTATTTGGTAAACAAATTCCTTTTTGTGGTGCATACAACTTGAGGCAGCATCCCCATCTTGTGCAACATCATGTGATTCCCTCCCCCCAAGCTAATTACAAATGAGTGGTGTCAGGAAACTTTCACCTGGATTCCCCAACCACAAATTTTTCCTTGTTTGGTAAACTAATTCTTTTTTCTGATACGTATGACTTGAGGTTAGCACCACCATCCTATACAACTTCATGTGATCCCCCTCCCGCTGAAGTGCTGGGCTTAACCCAGGAGGAGCCACTGCCACTGCCCTACATTGCAGAAAAAGGACACTTCAGGGCCTACAAGACTGGAAGACTTGACCGTGGGATTGCTCACCTCTACTTTACTATATTTAAAGTGGTGCCACACTGCATCATCCACAAATATACTCCAAGGTCATTTCTATCTGATACTTACTTTTTACTCCTTTTCTGTTACAGAAGAACTCATTTCACGCTTGGTGCTGCAACACTGGTGTGTGCCACATCACTGTGAGCAGCGTGCAGGAGCCTGGACCAGAGTAGGTTTACTCCTGAGAGTTGAGAGGAGCTTTAGTTTTGGAGAAAGATCAGTAGTTGAAATAGGTGGTTGTAGAACTTTGACTGATGCTGGTAGAATAGATGTGGTCCCATGCCATAGTTATGTGGCATAGAGCAGGGAGACAGCATGTAAGTCAGAGTTGAGAGGTTTAGTGAAAATGCCATAATTCAGAGTTGAGAGACAGCCTAGTAGTAACAGTAGTGGTGTTCTTTTCGTTGCAGAATCCCTCGCTCCTGGTGGTGTTAGACTTTGTGCTTCAACACTTGTGTGTGCCACAACACTGTGGGCAGCGTGAATGAGTCTGGACCAGAATAGAATTACTCCTGAGAGTTCAGAGGTAGATACGTTTAGGGAGAAGGTCAGTGGATTTTTTAATTGGGGGGGGGGGAATAAATAGAAGGTCAGCTAGCCTTATTGGCCAAGTAAGTATCTGCCACACTCACTGCACCTGGGGATCCAGCCTCCAGGAGGGGGAGGTTGACCTTCAGGAACATCAGCTGTTCCACTAAGGCAGGGTCCAGTGTGCTACAGTGAGGACTGACAACATCTCCAGAGTAACAAAGGGGGTTGTCTTTGTAATTTTGTAATATTGTGGGAGGGGGGGGGGTAGAAGGCTAAGGCTTCTTGTGTGAGAAGGAGTTTGCACAGCATACACATAGAAGCCACAAAAATAAGTAAAAAAGGTAACTAACAAGAAGAAAATATTTTTGTAATTTTTTTATATGGGGGGAGGACTGCTTGAGTGGTGCAAGAGTACACAGAAGCCAGGGCTGGGGAGGGACTAGCAGAAAGTCAAAGAGGTGAACTAGAAGAGAGAGCTGTTTTGGAGTCATTTTTTATTTTTGGGGAGGGGAGGAGTTAGGCTGCTGGTCCAGGACAGAGTACAGAAGCCAGAAGGTAGGTCTGGGGAGATATTAAAATTGAAATAATATTCTCCCTGTGAGAACTCAAGGGAGTCAGGCTATCCTCCCTTCCGTAAACCTATCCCACAGTCAGTCAACTTAAAGCAAAAAAAAAAAAAAAAAAAAAGGATAGAAAATACCAATGTTAAACTCGCAGCCCCACCAAACATACACACCCACCCACACCTCCCTAACAAAATTAGTAAAGTAAAAGAAGGACTATAAGGAAGATATTAACTAAGCAAATTTAATGATATAATGCAGAAGAAACATATATTGAAAATTCTCAAAAAGCGATCCTAAGCAGCGATGACACTGAGATAGAACACAGGGCTGGATAGCACACAACCTCTCAAATGCCAGGACACCATAGAAAAATATAGGAGCTTGCCTTGGTATATAGTGACCAGTTTTGCAAAAATAAAAAACACACACATGTAATCTGCTTTCTTCTTCTGATTGGCTCTGGCAAGGCTAATGGGGGGGATAAAAACCCGCTCGTGGCTACTCATGTCAATTACAGAGCAGCCGAATATCCCAAACGTAGCCAAAAGATCCAGTGCCACATGTTCTGTTCCAGGTGAGCTTTTGAATATCCCCTGCCCAGTCTGTATTTGGTGATCCGTCCATCAGATCTCAAAACTTCGCCAAATCTCATATTGCAAAATGGAATCATGCACACCCCTATGAGCCAGACAGTAAAATCTAGAACCTTCTGATCAATACCACTTAGCTTGGAGCCAAAGGTATATCTTATTTGGTTGTGGTGTCCCCCTAAATATGAAGTCCTGTGAAATTTTCTTTCAGTTCCCAAATTTCTATCATTGTGTAAGATATGACAAAGTTAATAGCTCACAAATAGAACTCTGACCTCATTCCTTTAGTATTTCTGTCTCCCTATTTTCTTTGGTGACCTACACTGCTTAACTGGGGGCACTTCCAGACTTGACAGAAATGCATGCCAAAGCAGGTTTTGAAACCTGATTTGGTGCATATTTCTGTTCCCACATCCTACAAAGTAATCTGGGTTTTCTCGGAGGGGTGTTTAGATGCCTGAAAAACTGAGAGGGCTGTGGGGATGGACCTCCGCTAGTCCCAGTCAGTCCCCAGAGGCCCAACCAATATCCCATTAGACCTGGGCCTTTCAGGAAGGCCCGGGTTTAATAAGATATCAAACTATAGTATCCCGAATTAATTTGCTTTTACTGGAGTGCTTGACAGGGCTTAATTGCATTGGATTCTGCTGGTGTACAACCTACTCAACTATCTAGTTGCCACCCTTTTTGAATGACTTGAAGTTGTCTAAAGGACATGTTAACCCCCCCCCCCACCAATGTTAACCCCCCCAATGACCATGTTAGAGGCAGTTTAATATGCATGCTGTGCTGTGCCCTTCCCTATTAGGAGCAGCTTAAAATTCCAAGGCTTTCATAGCAACCACAATGCTGCTTCAATTAATATTCAACACTATGCGTGTGACAGGGCATATTATTGATTGAGTTTTTGCTATCCAGAATGAATAATTATTTATGGATAAGGTGATGGACTCCTATCCATTGAATAAAGCCCGCCTGGCAGCTATACATGTTCTTAGTAAAAGTGGAGAACTGGTTAAATAGTTCATCCTCGGAATCCACATGCTGCCTGTATTATGTCCATTATTTTTTTTCTTACTCAATGTTGCAACACTTAGTCTAGATGGGGACACTGGCATGGATGAAGCAGAGGACTTTGTCCCCCTTTTACCTGTATGAAAGAAGGATACTTTTTGCTTCTTGTCCTTGATGTAAAAGTGATCATTGAGTTTACATAGGAGGGAGTTCTTAACCCACCCTGAACTGTGTGAAATTGTTTGGCCTGTACATTGGAAGTGATCAGGATTCAGTAAAAATGGTGAAAGTATCAAAGCCGATATTCCATGCCAATATCCATGATGCACATTTGTTTTTGTGTAAGGAAAAAAAAACCAACAGCTATAGCTACACACTATGTGCTGACCAATTGTTGCTGTTCCAAATAGAACATAGCAAGATCTTCTGCACATCACCTGATAATAGATTATATTGTGAATCATAATCCAGATTATTGTGTGGAATTAAATAAAAACATTAAGAATTTTCCACATGGATATGCCAGATGAGTCTGGCAGGAAACCAGGCCATTTACCATAGGAAAGACAGATAGTTCCCATTGGACAATTAATTAACAACAATAACAATGAACATCAGTATAGATCCTTCCCATTGCTACTTCTAGTTATAGGCTAATATCTTGATTCTGTCTTGAAATCTGAAAATATTTCACAATTTGAAATACCATAATAACCCAGAGGGGAAAATATGCCTTCAAAATCATGAGAATGACAAACTGTTTATGCAGCCTATTGTGGAGCCTTTGACGCATATAGCTGAAGAAACTGCAGAGAAAAAGGAACTGGTCCATAGATTTCCCAGTGAAAATACTATATTCACTTGAAGGTTTGGAAATAGAATTGAAAATAGAATTCCTCCAGCAGTGTTTTGCATATCACAAGATTTGCTACATTGTAAGATCTGTTATCAGTGTTTATGTATATGCTTTTCTATCAATGTATATGCTTTTCTTTCATTGTTCACTGTAATGTACTTCTTGGGTTTGTTGTTATCTGCCATCAAGTCAATTTCTACTTATTGTGATCCTCTGAATGACACATATTCAAGTCACCTTAGCATCAATAGTTCCTTGGCTGTGTCTATCCATCTACAATATGGCCTTCCTCTTCTCCTATCCCCATCTACAATCTGGTCTTCCTCTTCTCCTATCCCCTTCCAATTTGTCAAGAATTATTGCTGTTTCTAGTGAGTGATGTCTTCTCATGATAAGTCCAAAAGAATGAGAGTCTCATCTTAGTCATTATGGTTTCTAGAGAGGCTTCAGGCATGATTTTCTATTTGTCCTTTTGGCAGTCCAGGGTATCAGCAACACTCACACCTAAAATGAACTGATTCTCTTCCTAGTCTCCTTCACCAGCCAATTTATACAACCATACATTGAAATTGGAAATACAATAGCATGAACAATCCTGGCTATTCAATGTTATATCTTTAACTTCAGGAACTTGTCTAGTTCTTTCATAGATGTCCAGATAGAACCTAGTTTTCTTTTGGTTTCTAGACTGCAATCTCCATTCTGATTAATGACTGAGCTAAAATACAGGAAATCTTGGATAATCTCTATTTGTTCATTGCCTGCCTTAAAATTACATAACTCAACTGTGGTCATTTTTTTTCTTCATGTCATCTATAAATCTTCATTTTCACTTTCTTCTTTGACTTGCTCCATAGTTGTTCCAAGTAATTTTTGCTAATAATATAGTGAGGTCTTTTATCTTTTTTTCACAAGGCAAGACTGTTTTTTTAGAGCTTCCCACTGTTGCATGGTTTTGAAAAGGAGTTACATTTCTGTGGCTGTAGTAAACTAAACATACTTTCTGCTTCTTCAAAGTGCTCTCAATAAGGCTGGGGGCAGTTCCAGTCAGGACTGTAATGCATGCCCAATCAGGTTTTAAAAACCAGATTGGGCGCGTATTACATTCCACACACCATTCACGAACACCCATGATTTCCTGGGAGGGGAGGAGTGTCTGGCCAGCATTTCCCTCCTGCTAGCCCTCTTTTGCAACATATAAATAACAGGCCAAGGGAAGGGGGCCCATGAGTGATTTCCCTCCTCCTCCCTTCTATTTGGTGCATAATTTCTGTGAGCTGTCTGGATGAGCCCTGGGTGCTATAAAAAGAGGGGTTAGGCAAAAATAATCCAAGGTGGGTTTGCAACAGCACAACCTGTTGTAGGAGCCTCATGTGACAAGTTCTTTATTCTGGCTCCTCAGCAACAGCCTGTCTGTTATGGAATAACCTACCAACAGCACTACTGCCTCCAACATAGCCTCTTACCTCACAGAAGCATGCAGCCCTACTCCTCCTGAAAGGTAATGTCATTGTAGGGGCTCTTGGGCAGATTATTATTTCTCATGAAGGGAACAGGAACTAAAGAGTTGGAAATCAACCACTAATTTAAACCCTGAATTTTTGGTCTTGCTATATGAAACCTCTGGTTTATTCTTTCTTTACAATACTGTTTTTCCATCCAAATGTCATCATATTTCCATAATCAATCTTATTTTCATTGAGTTTTAACACAGGTAATCTCTTTTTGTCCTTCCTTAATATACCTTCAGTCCCACTATTATATTGTATTATATTATATTATTATTAAGGCAGTTTCTTCTGATTTTATAGGTTCCAGTTCTTTTGTCATATCTGGTTTATGTCTTGACATGAATTTTTAGTTATAGATTAAAACTAGTCAAATTTGAAAAAAAAATATATATGAGAGATCCTAGGTATGCATACATACAAAAAGACTCAACATTAGCAATGTTGTCAAGGGAGGATGAAGGGTATTTTGAGAAATGTAAAACTTTCATAGACAGTGGATTAGGTAATTGTGTGTGAGAGAGAGGCAGGGAGCATTACAGGGAGAAAAACCAAGTGCCGAACATATTGCACTGCCAATTTCTTCTCTGCAGTCCTGACAGTTCCCCATATACATGTGCTAAATGGCTGCCAAATTATTGAATGGAACAGATGTTAAACCTGGCATCCTTTCCTGGTAAGTAAGGAAGTTCTAGATAAACTTTACTCCCACCTGGGCTGGCTGTGCTTAATGAGCACATCAGAAAAGCAGTGAAGAATGACTTTCCAAATTAAACTTTTTTCTCCCATGTATTAAAATCCATAGCTATCTATCTTACATTCTTAGAATGTTTCTGACAAAAGACCAGTGGGACGAGACAGATTATTTGATATTGCCTCCACCATAGGAATGCCCACCTTGGGCTTTTCCACACATTCTTATCACTTTTTCTTGCAATAGATATATTAGTATGATTTTGAAGTTGCCTATAGTATCAAGCAGGAATGTTCTCTTAGGGAGGAATAATTATTTTAGGGAGGAAGATTTTCATTTCCTACATAAGGATTCTGGTACAACTATGCAGCATACTATCCCTGTGAGATGTCCCCAGTGAAAGTGCCAACTAAACTCTGCCCCATATTTTAAAATGGAATTGCTGCCTTTAAACAAATGAAATCATAGTGCTGGTAATCTACCATCTCAAAATGAATAATGAGAAGGAGAGTGTGACCTGTGGGTGCAGTAACGGAAATACAATGCATTTTAATTTATAGTTATGAGAATTTGCTTATTTATTCTTGGTTTCAGTTTACCAAAATTATTGGGGAATTCTGGGTCACCAATGATTCAGATTCCATCAGAGAATCTAGGGGAGGATTCATAGTGACCTTCAATCTTGTGGCTGATCTGGCACTGCAGGCACCCTCCTGGCTGCTATGGAAGTGGAAGGGAGGTCTGATCAGCCATTCTTACTATCCCCTCCCATCCTCCATGCTTCAGCAGTCTCCGGCCACAACATGGTACTCACCGGTCAGCCATCACGTCGAGTGATGACAGGGCAATGAGAGTGGGATGAGAAAAGGAATTGCTTCTTCCTCTCCTCCTTTCCCTGATCATCCAGTCATCCTTGCTGACATCACTTCAGAACATGAACAACCAATAGGACCTATGTCATAATTGTAAGCTGTCATGACATGGAGGACAAAAGGGACTAGTAAGTGCCATCCCATGCTCCTTGGCCATCTGAACTCAAGAAACACAGAAAGGGCAGTGAAAACAGTTGCATCCCATTCCAACTTGGAACCAGTCCAATTATTTAGATGGGCCCAAAATTGGAGAATACTTTGAATTCTGGGTCAGAATTCAGATTATCCCCTAACTGGTTAACATGGGTGAAATCTACATTGTGATGACTATTGCAATGGATCAGTTTAGATATGCCCTAAAATCAGTGAGGTATGATCATATAGGAGAGCAATGAACAATCTTGATAAAATAGTGAAGAGTAGAAACATCGCACTGGTAACGAAGATCTGCATAGTTAAAGCAATGGTATTCCCCATAGTCACCTACAGATGTGAAAGTTGGACCTTAGGGAAGGCTGAGCAAAGGAAGATAGATGCTTTTGAACTATGGTGCTGGAGGAAAGTTCTGAGAGTGCCTTGGACTGCCAGAAGATCCATCGAGTCCATACTTCAGGAAATAAAGCCCGACTGTTCATTGGAGTGAAAGATAGTAGAGGCCAAGATGAAGTACTTTGGCCACATCATGAGAAGACAGGAAGGCTTAGAGAAGACAATTATGCTGGGGAAAATGGAAAAAGGAAGAGGGGCCAACCAAGGGCAAGATGGATCGATGGGATCCTTGAAGTGACTGGATTGACCTTGAAGGAGCTGGGGGTGGCGACAGCCGACAGGGAGCTCTGGCGTGGGCTGGTCCATGAGGTCACGAAGAGTCAGAAACGACTGAATGAATGAACAACAAAATGATCATATAATGTAGCATGTTTAAAGTATTGCCACTCTTTGTAATTGTGATTATGTCTGGAATTATTCTTAACTGAGTCATAAAAACATAGATCTGATATTGACCACAAAGGCCATCCAGTCCAACCCTTTGCCATGCAGGAATACACAGTCAAGGCATTTTGATAGATGGCTATCCAGACCCTTTTTAAAACCTCCAGATAAGGAGACTCTTCCACCCTTCAAGGCAGTTTATTCCACTGTCAAACAGCTCTTACTATCAGGAAGATGTAGTTTGAATCCATTGCTCCATGTCCTGCTCTCTGGATCAGCAAAAACAAGATTTTTCCATCTTAAATATAACTTTTAAAATATTAAATATGATAACTATATCACTTCTTAACCCCCTTTTCTCAGTCTCTCTAAACTACTCCTCATAGGACTTGATTTCCAGACCTTTAACCATTTTAGTCACCATGCTCTGGACATGTTCCAGCTTATCCAACTTCCAGTCAATTTTTTTCTTAGAGATATTGAACCTCCATTTGTAGGTGTTGGTATTTCACAATATTTCTGTCTCTACTCTCCAGCAATTGCCAAACCCCCATCATTCCCTTGTCAGCAACTTTATTCATTCTGTCCCCTTTCCCCAAAAACAGGAGTGGAGACCAAGGTCAGGCATCCAGGTGATGGAAACGTCTACTGGTATTAGATAGATGGCTTAGATGTTGTGGAGATGAAGTTGTGGATGTTGGAATGAATTCCAAAACATGGCCATAGGAGTTCTTTGGTCTCCACCCATTTGTCACCTTCACCATAAAGAACTAATGAGGATGTGCTCTATTGATAAAAGAAATGGGCAGTTAGAAAAACAAATGGCTGTAAGCCTGAGCATAGGTAGTTTGCTTAAATCCTATTGACTTCTGTGGGATTTATGCAGCCTCACTGAGTAAGGAACTGTAGCTAATATGTACAGAAGCCAGCAGAGAGAGAAAAGGTAGACAGGAGGAGGGGAGGAAGAGAGAGAGAGAGATGTACTTTAAATGAAAGGAAGTAATAAGCCACCTGGAGGTAAGAGTAAGGCACCATCATTTTTCTTCATATATTTCCCCCAATATTTCATCTGCAATCAGAAGGAGAGGAATCAACTTTTAAAGATTAAATCTGATCACTCCATGATTTGAAAGTGTGCAGTTTGCAGAATATAAGCTTCTCAGTACACAAACCAATTTCTTCATGTCTTTTCCTTTAACACAGTCTGTTCCTGGCAACTGCTTTTTCTCTGACTGTGAAAGGGGGCGGGGGAAGAATTGTTTCCAACATTGGATTTCATCGGCCTTTAACTATCTATCTTTGTTACTCAGAGAAAATCTTCTTCACCATTGCTTGCAGCATTTTTGTGAAGGACAGACTAAATTGTCAGTTCCCCCCCCCCCCCCCCACACACACACACACTTTTCTGTCCTCCCTGTCTTACGTGTTCCATTCATTCTGCTTCTGCCTCATTTTGGAATTGTTTTTAAAATACTTTTAAAATACTCTGTATGAGTTTTTAAGAGTATGTTTCCAACTAAAGAATTTCCTTTATGCCGTTTTCCTTCACATGCACATTTTTTACAGTGATTTCCTCTAAAATAATACATTTCAGATCTTAACTGTTACACAAATACACACATTGTATGTACTCACATTCTCTCAAAATGTGTGCTTTTAAAATGATTTTACTTGATTGGAAAACTGCTTTGCAAAATCTGGAAAGGTGTGAATACTACAGGCTAATTGTGTTTCAGTACCTCTTTTGGTTTGGAAAGTGAAAATTAGTGAGGATCACATGAAGATGTGAACTAAACAGATTTCTTCACCTTCTTTAATCTTTGCAGTTTCAGAAAAGAAAGACATTAGCCAAGGTGTTTGGTCGGTGGTATGGAAGCTGTCAAGCATTTAATCATATGCTGTTGAAGCACTCCGATCTATTAATCCCCCCCCCCCCATATTAATTAGGAATGAAAAAGTTTGAAAGGCACCTTATGTGTCAGAATGGGTGCAAAGACTCTGAGGTCTTAGTTGGCCTGTGTGCAACTTTTGTTCTCCAGTGCTGAAGAGAAATCTAAACACAGCAGCTGGCGAGAGCCTTCTGTGGTACTCCCCAGCCTTTGGGTTGGGGCCAATATTTGCTAGAGTTCTATCTAATTAGTGGAGCTTATGTAAAATATGAACACAGTTGTGTAACAATCCCAGAGCACTGTGAACATTGCCCAATTAGCCGCCTTTACAAATCATCTGCATTTTAGATTTATGAAGTTATGAGCCCGCTTGAATTTGAGCGGTTTTTCTGTCCTCTTTTTCCCTCATTCTCTTTGAAATAAACCCCTTAAAGCTTGAGTAAAGAACGCGCAAAGCCAGAAAAGCCCTGATAAGGCTTCATCCGATCTAGCACATAAATTATGCAGGAATGAATTTCTTTTTTCTTCTTCTTACAATAACAACACTCATATCAACCGCAACATACCACGATAGGTCCAGGTACCATTTTAAAATGATAATAATAGCAACATTATATAATAGCTTCACTAAACTGCTTTGTTGCTGCTGCTATTATTATTATTATTATTATTATTATTATTATTATTATTCCCAACTTACACTGGTCTTTACACATTGCTTTCTGCCACAGTTAACCAATATACAAGTTGGGACATGCAATTTGGTTGCCTTCCAGAATCTCTTTATTTATTAAAAAAAAGAGTTCAGGTGTGGAAGTACAGGTGAAATTACACGTAACATTTATTTGTACTTAGAAAGCCTAAACAATGTGACCAATGCAGGTCTTTGGATCAATGGGAAACAATGCTGCCAACCCCCCATCTGACTGCTTAAGAAGAGAAGCACTGGTGTAAAAGATAAAGCAAGCAAAAGTCAAAGCAATGAAGTTAATTACAAGGAAGGAGAATGGTCTGTACCTGTCTTATCTACAATTCCTTTTAAAAAAATACAGGTGTTGAGTTTCCTGATTTTAATGCATGGGGAGGTTACAAGTTCTTTAGCATCATTCCTCTCGCCCAACGACACCCCATGTTTTGAGTACTGTCATTAGAAAAAGCTTTACCCACCTGTCGCAGATAGGTGGGGAGGGCTGGTTGTCCCCTTCGACGAAGGGAGACCAGTTCCGGCGGAACTTCCAAAAGGGGGCGGAGCCAGGCTTAGGCATGGCCCACCCTCAAGCCTCATTCCGCCGGCGACCGTCGAAGAGGAAGGAGCTCCAGGTCTTTCTCGGGGTTGGAGAAGCGGCGGGCCTTGCGGGCTCCGGCCTTGGGCTCGCCGTGGGGGGTTAGGGGTTTTTCTCCCCTGGGGGTCCTTTCCATCCCACTGTTTGCTCACCTCTGCACCTCTCGGTCCGCGTGGCTTCCGCGCGGCGCGCCCCGCAGGTTGCCGGAGATGCGGCAAGGGTGCGGGGCACGACTGCGGGGGCGCTTGGAACCCTGCTGCCCTGCCGACATGCCGCCGCCGTGCGGAGAGAACATGGCCGGCCTTGTCGATTGCTGGGTGCACAGCGTGCACCCAGCGGGGCACAACAGGCCGGCGTGCGCCAGCCCGGGCGACGCCATGGTGGGCGAGTGCCCTCCCCCCCTTTCTTGTTAGTAGCTTACTCCCCCAGCGCTAGGTTGCTACTATCTGTGCCGCGGATGTTGCGGGGAGAGCTGAAGGAGATCTTGTGGGTCATCTAGTCCAATCCCTGCCAAGAAGCAGTAATATTGCATTCAACCCCCCCCCCCCCTGGGCAGAGGGCCGTCCAGCCGCTGTTTGGAGGCTGCCAAAGAAGGAGCCTCTGCCGCACTCCGGGGCAGAGAGTTCCACTGCTGAACGGCTCCCACAGGCAGGAGGCGCTTCCTCATGTTTAGATGGATCTCCTCTCTTCGGGGTTGGAAATTTCCGTATGGATAAATATAGGTCATTCATAGGCACAAATGTGGGCGTGTTTTACTGGTTGCGGAGGCTTCTCATCCGAGTGGGGCCGCATGGGCCTCATGGCAGGCGGCCATTTTGGTTGCCGGCCAGGCGCCATTTTGTCTTTTGCTACCACATGGACCTCATGCCGGCGGCCATTTTGGATGTGCCAACGGGTCAAGGGGAATATGCGTACTCAGAATGTTAAGCTCCCCGGTTTATAGGGACCCCTTGGTTTGGTATAGCTAAACATTACTGGTTATCAAGTCAGCCCATTATGTGGTAGGCTATGAGTCCTATAGCAGTTTTATATCATGTTATAATATCAACAATACTATATTAATGATATTTATATATAATAATAATAAAGAAAATGTATATACCAGATCTTTCTGGGGTGAAAATGGATCTTCCGGCTGCCAAAACGAAAAACATCATTTTGCCCTCCTGAATTTGGGTAGCTCCCAAAAAATGGATTGGTGCCAGTTAAAAACCAGACATCAAAAATGGAACAGGGTTTGCCTTAAATGCACACCCTTAATATGAAGGCAAACATCATTGATAATACTAAAAACTGAAAAAACAACTGAATGGAAAAATTTACTACCAAAAATGGAGTAGCAGTGACCAATCTTGATAACTTTACAAGGGTTTATGAAGAGTAAAGCCTTTAACCATGAGTGATGTTGATAGCCCAATTCATAATTCTTCTGAACAATATGATGTGAACAAATTAATATACCAAAACCAGACAGATAATTCTTAAATTTAACAACATAGCTGCACCGTTCTGCATAGTACCATTTCCTGAAATAATTTCTCAAAATTCTCAGTTAATTCCAATGGAGGAGCTATTATTATGTTGATCATACCTTAAGAATTGTTGCTACAGTGATAATCACTATTCTTCTGAGCTATTTAATGGAAAGGGAGCCAGAATGCTATATTAGTTCAGTGTTCGACTAGAAGCCCAGGGACAAGTTTCAATCTTTTCTCAGCTGTGGAAACCAACCAGGTCATCTTAAACAAAATATACTCCCTTGGCCTTAAACATAGATAATGGAAACTTGCTTTTAATACCATAGATCTTGCAACGAAATATCTTCTTAAGGCATCACCTGATTTTCAACAACTTGCTTTCCAATATTCTGCTGTTTTCACAGATCTAAATTACAGCTATGTACTGCAGTTTCAACTCTGGTCTGCTTTTTTGGAATATGATATGCTTCTACCCTCCCCCCCCCCTTTTTTTCCCAGTCTACTAAGCATATTTTTGTCTCCCAGTTGGCTCAGTGCCAAATAACCATTTCTGGAGCACCCGGTATACAATGGGTTAACTCTTGTGCTGGCAGGACTGAAGACTGAGAGATAGGAGGTTTGAATTGCAAATGAGCCCCTTCTATCAGCTCCAGCTTCCCATGCAGGGACATGAGAGAAGCCTCCCACAAGGGTGGTAATACATCAAAACATCTGGGCATCCCCTGGGCAACATCCTTGCAGGCAGCCAATTCTCTCACACCAGAAATGACTTGCAGTTTCTCAAGTCACTCCTAACATGGGAAAAAAACAGCACTCTAGTCCGTAACATCTTAAGTAAGCAGAAGGTGCGTGTATAGATTTGTTACCAGATGGAGTTGACTTGAAGGGTCAGATTTGCTCCAAATACACAAATATAATTGATACAATGCTCCAACTTCTAACATGCAAAACCTTATATCTGTTTGTTGTCTGTCATCTGAATCCCCCCTTCCATGTATGCAATTTTGCATCCCAAAATTAAAATGCCCGTGGGCATAAGAGACATAGCATCAAGCTTCTGACATATTCTGTTTTGGGATTTCTGCAAAATCCAAAAAAGAATGCCTTCCTTAAATGACTACAGTAGTATTTAACTGCAACATATATTTATTATGAGGACAATTTCATTTTATATTGTTTCCCCACCCCTTTCAAGATTCTGGGTGGCAGAGATGCATACAGTTATAATATTTCTATGTGATTTCTTCTTCTATCCATCTGTTTTATTGACAAATACTGTAAGCAGTTAGAAAAGAAGGTGAAATCAATTGGTATGAATGACAATGCTTTTCATTATGAGAAGATGATTGTGAGGAAATCATTACTCTCCTTGTGCGACTTTAAAGGCTGTGCCAAATAGGATATTAAATACAGCATGACAATCATAAATACCCAAAACAAGAAAATAGCAAAAGAATAACAGAAGACCAATTATGAATTATTTCCAAAATAAAGCATCTTGAATAGTGCAATTTGATCTAATTTCTTGGATTTTTTTTTTACTATAATATCTTAGGTGGATTACTAGAGACCAATAATATTGTCATTGAACATTCTGGGAGAAGATACTATTCCCGGTGTGCCTTTTCTAACAAAGCTTATATAAATATTGAGCTGAAAATATTTATAGTCCTGGGCACTTCCAGTTGACTATCACCTGCAACAGGATGATCGGAGAAAGAAAGGGGAGAGGAGGGATGATTCCTCATCTTTCTCCCCGTTGCCCTGTCACCCTGGCCAAGGTCAGTGCATGTGATGGTCTACTGGCAGGACTCATATCATGCCTAGAGACCACCCCAACACATAGAATGGGAGGGGATGATAAGGGTGACAATCTGGCATTAATGAACCAGGTTAGGTGTCACTGGGTGGCCAAGATTCCTCACCAAAATAATGGCTGGGAAGAAAGATGACTGTTAAAATTATCCCAGGGCTGATCCAGCATAAGCAATGCAAAATCAACGCTGGAATAAAGGGTCAGTGTAGCTCTGTTCCTGAATGCTGTTCATAAATTACTAGTAGTGAGTTACTACTGTTCCAGGATTTTCATCTATATTGATTACTAGAGATTATGGTGTCAGTGGCTGTTGTGCTGTCAGTGGCACTAGTTGTAAGGATAATGTTTATTGGTGTCAGTGCAAGAAAAACTATCAAAGACTATGCATAAAGAGATGTGCTCTTTATACAGTTCTGTCTTAAATTACACTTTTGACTCATTGACTCGTACAACAGTTTATTGCAAAAAACATTTTAAGATGGCAAGATCTATGTCTGTTATGACTATATTCTAGATAAAATATGTTATAGGGAATCTAGTGTGGTGCTATAAAGAAAACAGTAGGCCTGGGTAACAACGGAAAAAATTGTTTCTAAAATCTATTTGTATTTGGGGGGTTTTTTTGTTTCGATATTTAAAATAATTACAAAATTTTCCTTTTAAAAAGTTCGATATTTACGAAATTTCGTAAATGGTAAAAAAATTAACGAATCGATTTCCGAAACAATAATGAATCGATTCGTTAATGGCGGACGCGACCGCAAAATACACTAAAAAACCTCCAAAACCTTCTGAAGCTTCCCTCTCCCTCTGTTGTTGACTGTTGATGTGATATTATAATTTTTTTTTCACTAATTAAACCATAAAACTGGCCCAGACATGCGGAAATAATAACGAAACGACCTCAAAACAATAACGAAATGAATACAATATCGAAATACGAAGCATTTACAAAACGTTTTTGAAAATTCGTTTTTTTAATAATTGCTCCAGAATGGTTCATTATCGTTTTGTAATTGAAAAAATTAACGAATTATTAACGAATTACGAATTAACGAAACAAAACCGCCCAGCCCTAGAAAACAGATCCCAATCTGACCTTAAAACTTAAGCAGGGCCATATACTCATAGAATCATAGAGTTGGTAGTGATCACACAGGTCATCCAGTCCAACCCCCTGCCATGAAAGGATACACAATTAAAGCACTCCTGACTAATGGTCATCCTGCCTCTGTTTAAAAACCTAATGAAAAGACTTCACCACACTCCAAAGTAGCATATTCCATTGTCTAACTGTCCTTACTGTCTGGAAGTTCTTCCTAACATATACGTAGAATCTCTTTTCCTGCAATTTTAATCCATAATTTTATGTCCTATAACTTCATCAGAAGGAGCTGGGAGAAATAGGGGGAAACGGAGGAAATCATCTTCTTTGCATGGAGTTTCATAGTGTTTCATGAGGTTCTGTCTTTAAAGAAAATGAAAATTTTACTAACGCCCAACACACGCCCATGATAGGTTCACTTTAGGGTCATCACAAGCCAGAGATGATTTGAAGGCATTAACACAAAATGTTTTGCAGATCACATGCTCAGACTGTTATCCACTAGAGACCTTTGACAGCTTCACTATATCCACTGAGCCTAAACTTGAAGGGTTACTGACTTAGAACAAACTAATCTCATACATCACCATGACCTGTGAGCAACCAACAAACAGGGGGTTTATATTTTGTAGGCTCTGTGTTTCAGTCAGGTTCTTTAATGATATGGCCTCAGGAGCAGAGGGACAGTTTGTTATCTGTCCTCTTTCCCTTTGTCTTCTACTGATTAATTTGAAGCACACAAAGCATTCACTCTGATTAATCTCAGGCATCTGAGATACTATCCCATTAACATGTCAATGACATCAGACAAGGTGCTTCCTGTCTGGCCACTTTTAAAAGGAGAGGGTTTTATTTTAATTAAGCAAGAAACAGTGTCATCTTGCCAGTAAGAGTCCACCAATTAACATGGCAGCAAAGAAAGTTAGAAGAAGACGGAGAAAGTGCAACCAAGCTCTCAATACAAAAGCAAGCAAGTCCAGATATAGGCTCACACATAACCATTTTGCAAATATTCCGTACACTGTATTGTCAAAGGCTTTCATGGCTGGAATCATTGGGTTATTGTAGATTTTTGGGTTGTATGGCCATGCTCTAGAAGCATTATCTCATGATGTTACGCCTGCATCTGTGGCAGGCATCCTCAAAGGTTGGGAGGTTTGTTAGAAACTAGGAAAATTGAGTTTATATATCTGTGAAAGGTACTGAAGACTACTTCAACCAGAGAAGTCAGCCATAGCAGGGCACCTGATGAACCAACCTGGACGTAACATATTATTTGAGAACACGGAAATGCTGGACCACTCTAACAACCACCATGTCAGGCTACACAGAGAATTCACTGGAATCCACAAGCATGTAGACAATTTCAACAGAAAGGAAGAAACCATGAAAATGAACAAAATCTGGTTACCAGTATTTTAAAACTCTAAAAATTATAACATTAAATAAAGAACAAAACAAAACTCAAACACAGGGGAACTCAAGATAAGAAACAATCAGGAACACCTAATCACCTCTCGACAAAGGATTCTCCCAGGTAGTAACAAGCCACACCTAAAAACTGTCAGGCTATCAAATGCTAGTCAAGGTGGCCAGTTGAAACATTCACATTCAGCTCCAACAGACAAGAGTTCTTTCTCCCACCCTGGACTTTCCACAGATATATAAACTCAATTTTCCTATTTTCACAACTTCTGAGGATGCCTGCCACAGATGCAGGTGAAAGATCAGGAGAGAATGCTTCTAGAACTTGGCCATACAGCCCGAAAAACCTACAACAACCCATTCCATAGACTACCAAGAATGATCTTGCAAGCACCAACCATCAATAGGAAAATTTATTAAACATTCCATGAGGAACCGATGACTTTCAAAAATCACAGAAGAAACAAGAGACATTTCTGAAGATACTCAAAATATGATTGTTTATTTATAAAGAAGCCCAACACTTATAAGACTATGTTTTACAAAATTAGAAAAGAACAATGCATAAATAGATAAGATTTAAATTATTATGTGCTAAAATATAGTATTTTGTGATTCTGTATAGCCATCTGAGCAAGGCCTTAAGAATGTATTGGACTTTTCTACCATCCTGAGATGTATCACTTGTTTAATCTTTGATTTCATTTTAGAAGATCTCTAGCCCCTTTTTTCTCAAAACGGACCAGCCCCTTCTCTCACTCTCTGTTTCAGCAGTGGACCAAAGACATGAATTTTGCTTGTTTGAAAGAATTCAAAGAAGTTCTTCCTAATGTTTATGTGGAATCTCTTTTCCTGTCATTTAAATCCATTGCTCCATGTCCCAGTGCTTGTTTACAAAAACCCCAGATTCACTTCAAATGGACTGCTGGACATCTTCATTATACACAACAGTTTCCAGTCAGAATAATAATAATAATAATAATAATAATAATAATAATAATAATAATAATAATAGCAGCTTATTCTTATATCCTGCCACCATCTCCCCGAAGAGACTCGAGGCGAATTACGAATGGCACAAAGTGCCTAAAACCAAATATAAAAAGGAAGCACAATATAAAATACAATAAAATAAAACACATCCACATAAAAACATCAACTCAGACTAAATAAAACTGAAATCATTAGCCAGTGTAAACATGGCCAAGCTGTAAACAATAGGAATGGAATAAGCGCAAGCTGAAATAATGGAGAGAGGGCATAGTACAAGGATGTGTGACTACTGTACAGAGCAACTAAGGACTAAGCATTCTTAAAAGCTTGTTTGAAAAGCCACATCTTCAAATCCCTACGAAAGGAGGACAGTGTGGAGGCCTTTCTAATCTCCTGGGGGGATGCTTATCCTAGGGGTTTTTTGGAGGGAGGGGTGCTTAAATAGATTTTGCCTCACTTTTAGCAAAGTTGGGGGGTACTCCATAGTTTGCTGGAGACTCTGGAATATCACAGGGCTTTAGCACAATCTAGATAGTAGAACTGGGTCTGATTTGGACTTATTCATTATCCACAATGTACATTGGAACTCATCAGCACAGTGAAATGGGATAAATCATGGCTGTATTTCCATTGCAGCCACTATTGCTCCTGTGTGGCCACACAGCCCAATAAAAGTTCCTGGCCTTCGCGGATGCCTCTGCTGATGCATCAAGGAGGGGAGATCATCCCCTCCTTTTTGCTGGTCACATGCATGTCCCATTGTGACATCAGCAGATGTCAGAAGGAGTTCCATGGTCAGCTAGAAGGAGGAGCAACATGAAGGAGGGAACAATACAGTGGAGCAGATACACTTGCAGGTCATCTGGACAATAAGCCCACATTCAGCACAATTTATTCTGGGCTAAACTGCTGAGTGTAGATACACCCCAAGAACTTCATCATACATGTCATCAAAAGCATCCTAGGATGCTTGCAGCCCAGTTGATCCATGGAGCCCCATGCTGCCTATCACATAATGCACACTAACTTCCAGCAGGACTCCATTGATAAATTGTGGCGCAAGCATCCTAGGACAGTCCACTCAGAACCAAGAGGCTTCTCGTGTTCCATTGCAAACAACAAGGTCAGCGTGAGGGGAAGCCATGTGAAGATGGTTCCCTACCTCTGATAGGGAAGTATCACTGCGAGCCAGGCAGGGTGCCATGATTGCTCTGTTGCCCCACAGATTTGCCAGAGAGATTGGCTAATTGTCCCACGCGCCCTCATCAATGTGATGAGGTCCCTAGTCTCAAGTTGGATGCTATGATGTTTGTCAAAATGTGACCAGAATTAAGACAGAGCTTGGGAGAGTATAAAACTGGCAAATCATGGGATCAGCCTTCTTATTTTCTGATTGACCCATCCTAATACCCTGTGTTTCAGTGCAGGCATTAGCTGATGTCTTATGGGGCCATGTAGGATTGATTGATTGATTGATTGATTGATTGATTTCTTTCTTTCTTTCTTTCTTTCTTTCTTAGCTCTGTCATCTAATTGGCAATTATTTTGGAAAGGGTTTTGTGTTTTGTGTTTTGCCTTTTGCTGCACTGTTTGTTCATGAGATATAAGGAAATGACATTGAATTGTTGCCAAAACTGTGAATGCCCTGAGTCCCCTTCAGGGTTGGGAAGGGCAGTATACAAATACTTCAAATAAATAAATAATAGGTAGATGGTGCCTTTAAAATAGGTCACACAGGAATGGGCAATGTAGTAAAGCATACAAGATTTAAGGGCAGATGGGCAGTTATAGGGAAATGATTGATTTCTGAACCTGCTTCTTGGGTTGCATGATGCTAAGGTTCTGGGAATGAAAGATTGTTTGTGATCTGAATATGGTTTTGAGGGAATTGTGGGCACGGCATCTTGCCTGCAATGAATGACAAGCTGCTGACATGCTGTTCAGTAACAATAATATCAGGACTTAGATTTATTAGATTTATTAGAGTGGTAAGTCTTCCCTCATACGTGTTTCCAAACTGTAGAGGGCTTATAGATAAGGGGTTGTAAATAGTTGAATAAAGTATACAAAGAGATCTTGTTGCACCTTCGAGACTAATTTAGAGAAAGAAGTTTCTGCATGGATTTTTATAGGTTTTGAAAGCTTATGTTTCAAATTATTTTTCTCAACTAGTTTCAAATATGCTACAAGATGACTTTGTTGGTCAATGTTCCAGATGAACATGGCTAGATCTTTTGAGTTGAATAAAATAAAGCCCAACTTTTCACCACTTTAAATATCTTGCTTATTTCTGTGTGAGTGTATAATATTTGTTGCTTTGTTAATATTATAAAGATCTAAAGAAAGGAATGGTTGTAGAGTCCTAATTGCTTTCCAACTCTGCTTCCTTTTAACCACCTGTGTGTCGGTGACTCCATTTTTTTGACAGCCCGATTAGCTGTTTTGGGCTTTTAAAATTCACATGTGCAGTGGAGAAGTCCACACAGGGGGCTCAAAAGAAGTCATATATTTTGCATGACTGCAGGGATATACAATCTTGCGAAGCTGCTAATTTATTTGGTGGAATTGGGTTTTAAGCACATCTTTTAAACATATGCTTTTTAGCTGATAACTCGATTCCGCCTGTACTTTCCCCAAACATCATTTAGCCACACATTTCTGGCCTACACATGCCTACACATTTAGGCATGTGTAGAAGGACAAGTAGAAGAGACCACAATGGCACTGCCATGCAGGAATTCACAATCTGTGCAAGGAGAATGTATAAGGAGAAAGGACACCACAATCAGGAAACAATTCCTCTAATTAGGGTTTCTGATTGGGGTAGCTGTACTGACATTCAAGCACATGTGAACAGAAACCAACTTTGGCCCCATCTACAGTGCCATACAATGTAGTTTCAGACTGTATTATATGGCAGTGTAAATTAAGTCTTTGACAATCCTTTCAATAAAAGAAGGCCAAGGACTCAATATACAGGCTGAAACTCCCTTTTCTGTACAAATTGCATACAAGATCCTGATCTTCCTTTTTATGAATCCATCCTAGATGGCATACACTGGGGATACTAGGGAACTGGCCAACCTGCATGAACCTGTGTCTCTTCTATGTTTGACACTCCCTGTTTGGACATAACAGCTGTATGGCACTCTCATGTATATAGAAAACTGAAACAATATGAAGAAAACACTAACCAGATTATTATTTTACTTACTGACATCAAACAAAACACAGAACAATTCCCTAGAGTCTGCTTTAATCAGGAGCTGTAAATACACTTGGACTGCAATTCTCTGTAGAGCAAAGCTTTAAAAAATGACTGTAAAGAATCTTAGTAAGGTCAGAAAGATGGCAGACATCTTAAATGAGCTATTTTATGAGTTAGATACTCATTTTATTAGTGTAAATAAGTGTAATCTTATGAAGTGCAGACCCAGCAAGATGCCTGGAGTCATACAGCTGTGAAAGGGTTTCCTCTTCACAGAAGGCTCTGGGAAGATTTTGCGAAGGAAACGTATGAGAGGGGGGTTATGACAAATTTCTAAGTAAGAGATGGAGATATGAGAGAAGAAATAGACTGAAGACACTTCAGAGAAAGCAGCTACAAAGAAGAAAGAGCATCAGAGGAGAGAAAAGTGGAAGCCCTCTGCCCTTATAGTATGTTCATTCAGCAGCAGGAGTGATCAAGACTGAGATCTACAGCTGCAACTCAGCTGAGGACACACTGCTAGACTCTCTGACTGGTCATCCAACTGTGAATAACCAAGTTATTAGACTCCGTCTCTTCCTATTTTTGTTAAATTTAAAAACTAGCTTGAAATTGTAGACCTGTAGGAGTTGTTTCTTCTGCTGCTCTCTCTTAAATAGGTGCCAGTTTTCTATTCTGCTAAGTTGCCTGCTGCTGATTTTTCAAGTACTGTGCAGAAAAAACTACCTTCAATTTTGTCCCTATGCTAGAAAATAAATTGCCTTTGAAAACAATGTTCAAAGGAGGAGGTTTCAGAGAAATTCTCATGAGTGCATTCCCACATTTACCGTACTTATGTGATGTCCAAAAACATATGTCCTTTTTCTACATCCATTGCTTTAACATCCTGCAGTCCCCCCAACTTTTCACACTACAAATGAAAGCCTGTGAAAGGCATAATGCAGCAAGGCTTCTGATACAAGACAGACTATGAGCTACATCAAGTTTAAGGGGACCATTGCTCCAAAATGTATTTTACACTAACATTTAAATTTATAAAATGACCCTGCTTTGAGTTACTTAATTTTTGGAGAAGGAAATTGGAGCAAATAGAAAGAAAATGCACACAATGCTATCATATCAGTTCACAATGATACAGTAAGTTCAAAAGAGTCATCCAAATAATCATGAGCATATGGTTAAAAAACCCAGAAGCCATATAAATAATCCCAAAAACCTTTAGAAATTGGAGAAAAAAAATGTTCACTTCTTCCCCGCAGTTTGCTTTTTTGTTGTTAGGACTAAAAAATAGATTTCAAACCATACGTAACACACACAAACAAATTTATAGAACTCAGGGATGAGAAGAATATTTTCGCCAAAAATATTCCCAAGAAATGAATGAAAATGTGTTTATTGACGGTTCAGAAAACATAATGAAAATGAACATGCATGGGTGAAGATCTTTGAAATTCAGAACTTATTCTGCACATCTTTTTGTGTGTGCATGTGTGTTGTTGTTGTTGTTGTTGTTGTGCACAGAAAACAACATTTTATAGACAGGAAACAGGACTTTCTGTACAGAAAGTAATACATATGACCCCTAAATCTTCCAGGGACACATTCCTAAACTTACAGAGAAAAGAGATGTGAATCCTCTTGAAATGAACTTCTACCTCAAGTTACCCTGGAGGATGTAGAAAATTCTTGGAGAGGTATCCTCTTTATGAATTTTCTGCATCCTCCAGGGTGACTATATGTAACATTTGGAGGAAGCACACCAAAGAATCTCTTGGACGACATAGTAAATTCCTATAGACGACATATTTTATCAAATGCAGGTAGGCCAAGCCATGGGTACTGGTCTCACTCATACATGTTTCATACTGTATTTCTGTAAGAATTCTTTCCAAATCTGTGGGTAGTCTCCAGAAACAGAACAATTTCCAAAAACTTTACTAAAATTACTCATTGCCTACTTCAAGAAGAAAATTAGAAAACAATTACATTCCTAAATGGGTTCCAATTCCTAAATTCACTACAGGGCAGGTGAAATTTGAGCTCTGGAAATAGTCACAGTGATGAATGGTGGCACATACATCAAAATGTGCAGATTTCAAATGAAAGCAAAACACATTTACAGCATACACTGGTCAATGGGGGAATGCACTGAAATGATACAGCTGAATGATGCATACAGTCATAGAAACATTTAATAAAGCTGGACCTTACCTCACAAAACACTTTAAAAAACATGATAGGGCCAGATATATATCAGATATGGAGATAGAGAAAGAGAAGATATATGCTAACAAAGACTAATTGTGACATTTAACAGGTGTGAAGGTATCTGGGCAGGAGAAAAAATGAGGCTTTCACGGTAATAAAATTAGAGAAAGTATGGAAACTATAAACAAGCAAATGTATCACAAAAAGAAAATCAAAGAATACAGACAGAAAGAAAATATCTAGCTTGCAAAATAAAGAAATCTGGAGAATTTCTAGAACAAGCAGGGGAAAATACCAATGGTGTCGACAAATTGAAAAGGAAGGATGGCCTATATTTTCTCTATTATACTCCTTCAGAAGTTCATATATGTTCATCATCTCATCTTTCTAGTTCCAAAGGTGCATAATTTTGATGTTTTTCTCTAATAGTGCTCATTCTATATTCTCAATTTAATATAATTTTTAGAAAGTATTTGATAAGTATTGGATGATGATTTGATGATAAATCTTTAAGTGTATCCCATTTTTCTCATTGAAGAGACCCAAAGCAGGTCACAACATTTTAATAACAGTACAAACTTCAAACACATATAACAACAATATTCTACTTCTGTTGTTGTTACTGTTATGTGACTTCAAGTCATTTATGACCTAGGACAGCCATAAGGTGGGGTTTTCTTAGTATGATTTCTTATGAGGAGGTTGGACATTGCCTTTCTCTGAAGCTTAGAGACCATGACTTGCCAAAAGTCATTCAGTGGTTTTCCCATACATGTGGCCAAAATATTCTACATTGAGGTCATAACCCCAAAAGGCCCAGAAAATCGACTATATTTTGGGCATAAATAAAGATCCTTTGGGAAACAGAGCTATGATATTCAGTTCTCATATAGTAACATATTTATTTCAACACCAACCTTAACTTCAAGCCATAATAACATCTCATATTTGTGGATTTTTAAAATAATAATAAAAGTTTAACTCATTTTGCAGAGTGGAGGTGATTTTTTTATAAGCTTTGTTACATCTGGAAACAATAAAGAACACCTGAAAGATGTGCTTCATTGTTTTGTTTGCTCTCAGATGATGTTCTGGCTCTGTGTGGAAAGACGTCTGCAAACCAGCAAAATCGTACAGGCTCATTTTTCACCATTACAACATTTTAATCCTTTTTCAATTTCCCTTTCTTGACAAGTCTTGCTTTACTTTTGGTTTCAGAATGTTAATTTAAAACAGATTTGAAAAGAGGAAGACAATATTTACATGGATCTTTTTTGGCATGCAAATCCCCAGAGCAGCTGTAACTTAAATTAAACAGAATGATTAAACAGTCCCTCCATTAGCAAGGAAAAACAATTGCCAAAATAAGCATGGTGTAGCTATACACACACAGCCGGCAACTGCCTTCCAGCCACAATTAATGGTAATTAATGCCTCTGCCAACATGGGGGACATGTTGCATTTTATCTCAAGTGCCACTGCTCAAAGGGCCTTTCGATATTGGAAAATAAGACCTTTTGCCTCAGTAGTTAGTAGTTCAGAGTAAATCAAATTAAATATACCATTATGTTTGCCCTTCCCTCATTGTTTATATTATGGAAAACATACAGGTAAAGTCCAGCCATGCCATATTACATCTGAATGGGAAGCAATGAAAAATTAATAGCATTTATAATTGTGGCTGCAGTGTAGAGAGGAATAATATAGGGATGAATAAAACATCTAGGCTTAAATGTTGTAAAAATTGCCCACAGCTTTTATTTGACAATAGTTCAGAGAGTTTGGCATAGTCTTAAAAAAAAGACTAGTTGCCTGCTCTCTGGTTCTAACATCCATCCCATGTGCTAAAATCACACTGATGGGAATGGCAACATTCTTCTATCTACTATAGCATATGTTAATGACATAATATCAGCTTCCCAGTTATCTGATCTTCAAGGTAAGGTGTATCCTATACAACAAGCTCCTCCAGGTGTTTTGAACTTCAGCTCCCACAATTCTTAACATCTGGTAAGCTAGCTGAGATTTCTGGGAGCTGAAGTCCAAAACACCTGGAGGAACAAAGTTTGAGAAACACTACTCTAAGGAAACAGTGCTGAAGCTACTGCTGGGCTCCTAATTTATAATCCAAAGGCAAAGCAGAGGCAACATGTTCTCTGTTCCATGGGCCCATGCACGAAGCAATTTTGCTCATTGGCCTCCAGAGCTGGAGCAGAACCAAGGTGCAGCCATGTGGAACCAGTCTATTGTGGAAGAGCTGTTTTTTCTCCTTACAGTCCCTGTGCAAATCCTTCTTTCCTATCATTTAATTGGGAGGCAATCTTGTGTTAAAACATAGTCCCAGAACACTCCTCAAAACTTGTAACCCCCAATATAATTAACAACATCAACCCTAATGAAATAATTCACTGCTGGCCACTCTGGTCAGCAAAATGACAGTTAACAACAAACTCATATAATGACTGGATTCTAGTCTCACTCTACTGAGTTGGCAGCATTGTTGCATATCAGACTCATGCAGCCTGGCCTACCAAAACCTGGCCCACCTCAGTTTACAGGAAGCCTAAAGGAAGATTAAAGAAAAGTTTGATAATTGAACGACGCACTACTCCAACAGTAGATTTTTCTCTGAAAAGTGGAATTGAACCATGCATGAAATGGACAATAGTATGCACAGTATTCAGAATGAAAGAACACAGTGGTTTCACTTTGGGAGAGTCTACCCTAGCTGTAGCCACACATTCCTGCCTGAACATGCTACTGGACATCATTGGACCATCACTGGACCATCACTCACTTTCCATGTTGCCATTGTTACTCCCAGATGGCCACAGAACTCCATGTGAGTTACTGGACACTGTGAAAGACCCATGCAGAAAGGCTGCATGAACAGGAAGAAATCATAGAAAGAAGTAATTGAAGTTGTATAATTTACCAAGTCTTTAGCCGTCTCTGCCAAAGATTGCTGGAGCTTCAACAAACCATAGCTACCAGAATTCCATAGCACTGAACCTTGACAGTGAAAGTGGTATCAAACTGCATCTATGCTACAGTGTAGACACACTCTAAGAATTGTAAAGGTAGCCAGGAAAAACAAGATAGGACTCTCAATTATAAAGGCATATTACTAAATACCAATGTGAGAATAATATAGGCCAGTGTTTCTCAAACTGTACTTCCCCAGATGTTTTGGACTTCAGCTCCCACAAATCTCAGACAGCTTACCAGCTGTTGGGAATTGCGGGATCTGAAGTCCAAAACATCTGGGGGAGCACAGTTTGAGAAACTCTGATCTAGACCATAGTACTTCCAATTTCTATGTACATTTGTAAAAGCTGAACAGCAATAAAAATTTTGACAGGATGAGAATCAGCTTATCTAAAATGCTGTGCTAATTTTTTTCAGATACTGTAGATAGCAAATAAATAAATCCCACATGTTGCCCTAAGTCCAAGTCAACATGATGGCGAATAGCAACAACTATGAAGCTGAACTCTCCCTAGACTAAAACAAAGTTGATATGTTTTGGACATAGAATGGGACAGCATGACTCATTGGGAAGCTGATATGCTTGATAAAGTGAAAGGCAATAGGGAAAGAGGAAGGCCATTTTACAGGTGGATTGATTGAATAAAGACATCCACAGTTCCGAGTTGCAAAGACCAGCATAAATCAGTTGATGACTAGTGTTAGTCTCTCTTGTATAGGGTTTCCATAAATGAATGCCAGTTTGACAGCAAATAATAACAGCAAAACCTGTGCTCTGAAATAACACCAGTTCTGTTCATAGTACCAAATATTGCTTTTCAAATATGATTGTGAAGACAACTTGCCTTGTCAGGATTTAGCTGAGAAATGCTGATTTGGAATAGTAAAAGAGTAACTCTAGAGCAGGGGTCCTCAAACTAAGGCCCGAGGGCCGGATACGGCCCTCCAACGTCATTACACACCCCTGCTCAGGGTCAACCTAAGTCTGAAGCGACTTGAAAGCAAACATCAACAACAACAATCCTATCTCATGAGCCAAAAGCAGGGCCACACTTCCCATTGAAATACTAATAAGTTTTTATTTGTTAAAATTGTTCTTCATTTTAATTGTATTGTTTTTAAATGTTTTTGCACTACAAATAAGATGTGTGCAGTGTGTGTAGGAATTCATTCTTTTTCTTTTCAAATTCCAATCTGGCCCTCCAACAGTTTGAGGGACTGTGACCTGGCCCTCTGCTTAAAAAGTTTGAGGATCTCTGCTCTAGAGCTTTCTCTGCCCATAGGAGACTAAGATGCAAAATTGTGTTTTTGTAATTTGTGCATGATATACTTTGCACAAGGTGCCTATCTTTGGATAGAAGTACAGTAGAGTCTTGCTTATCCAACCTTTGCTCATCCAACACTCTGTATTATCCAACACAGTCTGCCTTCTGCCCGGATCTACAGCTGTTTCAATATATTGTGATGTTTTGGTGCTAAATTCGTAATACACAATACACAGTAATTACTACATAATGTTGCCATGTATTTAACTGCTTTTTCTGTCAACTTGTTGCAAAACATGATGTTTTGGTGCTTAATTTGTAAAATCATAATATAATTTGATGTTTAATAGGCTTTTCCTTAATCCTTCTTTATAATGCAACATTTTCGCTTATCCAACATTCTGCTGGCCCATTTATGTTGGATAAGCAAGACTCTACTGTACTACCATTTCCCATTTCTGAAGCTGAACATACACACAGGCATAGACACACTTAGAGCAAGTATAACATGCCAGTCTGATTAATCACAAAGATACAATCATCACATCCACTGCCACTACAGTACAACTCCCATATTCATGTGGGATGTTCCTAGACTTCACATGGATATGCAAAATTGTGGATTATAGCAAACCCTTATTAAAACAATGAACTTCTGGCCCAAAAAATCATAGAGTTCTGTTGGAGGACCCAGTAAATGCCTAGAAAGGGTGTGTTTTATTGGCCATAGTGAAAGTAAACTGTGAATAATGTACATTTGCAACAAGGTAACAACTACAACATTTTCCCACAGCTATGGATCTTACTGAAATGTGTTAAACTGCTCACTAAAATACACAATTTTTCTCTGCAACCGAAGAAAAGAAACCCCCATAGTCCCATGGTAATTTGCATCGAGGATTTTTTTTAAGTCATCTCATTTACTGTGCAAGCGTGAAACAAGTCAGGAATTATATCCCTAGAGCCAAATGAATACTATTTCTCCTTTTTTAAAAAATCTTCATGCTGTGTCTTTTAAATGGATACCATAATCAGCCCTCTGGGTTGTAAAGTCATAGATATGACTTAACATATTTTCCATGCATTTTAACATAAGTCTTGATTTTATTCAGTGTATTTTCTTTTTTATTTTACCTTTTTAGTATCCTAACAAATTATACTTTTCGCTCCCCCAGGGGAATCAGAAGAAGCAAATGAAATCAAGTAAAATAATACCCAGCTCTCCTTTTCTTCTCCTTATATTGTCTTACTGATGGCTTTTGACAAGATGATGATTCATTTCTCATGACTCTGAGCATCCATCATTCAGTTTCATATTCATCTCCTCTCCACAATTGGTGAATAAATTGAGAGTCTTCCTTAACTTCAGCAAGACTTTCATGCATTTCCTTTTAGTGTGGATCTCCCTACTCCTTAAATTTCTGTTTTTCGGTAAGTACAGCAAGCTTTGGAACACTGGCAACATTCAAACTAAAGCCCATTATTCATCATTTATCTATGCTGAGCTGTCTTTAATGTCTATTAGTCTTTAAATATTCTGAGACTTTCCTTATCTACCCACGTCCTGCCCTAGTATTTATTCAGCTTTCATGTGTCTGCCTAAGAATTTCACTTTTTCCTTGTTCTTTTAAGTATTTGCAGTCTCATATCCAATGATGCTATTACAAAGCAGTGTTCCAGAAATGAAACATGAAAAATTGAATTAATGATTTTTATTAGCAAAAAAATGGATTTTTATAAACTTAATTAGGCCACTTTTTGACTCTAGCAGGCAATTTTCCATATATATCTGTCACAGTTAAATCTAACCAATGGGCTGTTTCAACAAGAACGGGAAAATACATTGCTGTGAAAGTAGATAACTTCCTCATAAAAAAGAAAATAATGAATGATTGGCTGTTGGGGCTAATCCATATTGGAAGGAAATGCAGGAATTTCTGTTCTTTTTGATGCATGAGATATATCCCAAGATATATAAACAGTACATCTGTGAGATCTTGAAAACAAATTAGTCCTTGCCTGAAATAAATTTCCAAGCGTCCAAATTATCTTTTTGTCCCACAGTATTCTCTTATTGAATTACAGGATAAAATGGGGTATATAATAATAATAATAATAATAATAATAATAATAATAATAATTTCCTATATCTTTTCCTCATGAATAAAAGCACATTTGTATTCACTTTTCAAATACACTTGCATACTTTTGAAATTTATATTGTTTTGTGTGCACATTTTTTCCTTGACAAATATACTGTATTTCACTGAACCTAGGACACCATTGATTCCAAAATGCACCCTCCTTTTTTGAGTTTCTATTTTAGAAAAAAATGTTTTCCTTAACAAAACTATATACTCCATAGAGATCAGGAGCATAATAGTTGAATGAAAGGGAAAACCAGTTGAGAGCCTGCGAGATAGGAAGTGAAGGAAAGAGGGGGGGGGGGGCAACTGAGATATTCAGGTGAAGCTTGATGGCTCCCCACTGGCTTCCACTCTCTCAGCCCTCACTGCAATTCCTCATTCTCCTTTTTACAAAGCAGCAACTGCAAATCTAAAACATTCCCATCTTTTTTTAGCCATTGGTGGAGGGGAGTGCAGTTTAGAATCATTGTAATATGATATCACCCAAGGAATTTTGGATTTTCCAAGGCTAGATGTATTTTCTTGCACTGGCAACCTCTCTAAGAGTGAAAAAGATTCTCCAATATAGAAAGACATACTCAGTTTATTTTCCATTCATTCAAAGTTACCACTTGGATGAAATCTGAATGTATACATATGAATGTCCATATTTATCTATTTGTTTATTTAAAATATATCTGTATTACCTTTTAGTTCAATTGATGTTCTGGGACAAATCACAATGGTTACTAAGGGTGCTTCCAGACATAGCTAAAACTTATGTGGAAATGGGTTAAAATAACCTGCTTCCACACAAGTTCTAGTCCCCACTCCCAACATGGGACATTCCCTGAGGGAGGGGGGCTGGCTGGCTACATTCCATCCTGAGTCAAATCGGGATAGCATGAAGCCTCCCTGAAGCCCCCTATTTGGGCTCCAAATAGGGAGCTTAACAGAGAGGCTTGCAAGCAGCACAGTCCACCTGTTGCAAGAAAATGACATACCAGGAGAGGGGAGAGAGGGGAGTAAATTCCCTCCTCCCCCCACCTCCTAATGCACAATTTTCTCACACCAGGGCAACTGTGGGGAGAGGCCTGTGCAGCTGGAAAGCATATGTTGAGGGGGGGGGGCTGGAGGGGAGGGAGTTGGCACCATGGAAAATGCTGGACCACCCTAACAACCATCATGTCAGATGACACAGAACTCAGACAATGAGGGGAAGGAGAAGGAGGAAGTGTCAGCTCTTGATCCCGAGAATCGCAGCTCCCAGCAGCCACAAAACCTCAAGTAAGAAGTGCAAGTTTCTGAGTCTGAAAGTACTACCCTCAGCCACAAGCCAGTCACAAAAATATATTTTTAATAAACAAAGCAAAATCAAGTACTTTATTTCTTCCTAATATTCAGTTTGGATTGCTACAAAAATAAAACAGTTTGTATGACCAGTTGCACATCAAGTACTATTTATTTATTTATTTATTTCCCATACTTGTACCCTGTCCTTTTCACCCTGAAGGGGACTCAGGGTTGCCTCACAACTGGCAACAATTCGATACCCAACAAACAAATAGAATTTAAAAAATCACAATTAAAACCAGCAACAAAACACAAATTATTAAAACAGCAGTCAAATTCATGCAAGTTCCAAATTATAGTCCAGAATCAGTCCATTAGTCTGCCACTTTATCTCAAGTATTGCATTGCTACAGTCACTGCTCAAATGCTTGGTCCCATACCATGTCTTAAGTTTTTTCCTGAAAGACAGGTTGGAGGGGGCTGTTCTGATTTCATTGGGGAGGGAGTTCCACAGACAAGAGGCCACCACTGAGAAAGCCCTGTCCCTCATCTCCACCAGTCACACTTACAAGGGTAGTGGGAATGAGAGTAGGGCCTCCCCAACCAATCTTAAGATCTGAGGTGGTTCATAGGAGGTGATACGTTTGGACAGATAAGCTGGACTGGAACTGTTTAGGGCTTCATAGGTTGAAGCTAGCACTTTTAGTTTGTCCTAAGTACCTTGGTGGAATGTAGGTAAGAAATGGAGGGCCTCGGAAGATCCCAATGGCTTTATCAGAAACACTTGGCAATCAGGACACAGCTGAGGGATTCAGCTGGACTAGAAGTCTAACAGCTGTAGCCCTGTGAGTTTTGTTGTTACCAACCAACTTTGTGGATGTAGCAACTATCCAACTCTGAATCATTGGTTCATGTTTCCTGTGTGACCTGACCTTGGCTTCAAGGTAGACTACTTTTTCAGACTTTCCCAGATGAATTCCTGCAATGGGCACAAAAACAGCTATGGGGGCCAGATGCAGCCTAGAGCCTGCACTTTCCCCACCCTTGTATTACACTTTCATCAGGGCAGAATATGCATCACAAATTCTGTTGAGAATTTCATATTTTGAGGCAAATTCAGAAGTAAACTAGAAGGCAGCGGTTACAAGGACAATGGTGATACGTGGTCTGTAAAACACAAACAATTTAACAACCTGGCATTTACTGTTGCTGTAGCTTCTAACCATTTTCAAGGGAATATTGCATACAGAATATTATAGGCCTTTGATTAAGGAAAGGTTGCAGCTGACCGGTGGAACACTCCAAGCTCCAGTCATGAATGTGTTATCTGATATTCTGAATATTTTAGAAATGTAATGGTGGCCAGGTACGTGCATCCATGGATATGACTCCACTTTGTGGGTGGAAGTCAGGAGAGGAGCATTAATCTGTACACAATTGAATGTCAGAGTACTACAAATCTGATGAAAACAAAAATCTACCCTCAATGTGGATTTTGAGACAGCCTTCCCCTGCAATAATTGCATATGTCTACACAATGTCACAGATGGAAAAGCAAAGGAAATCATTTTAAAATATAACTCAGTGCACAGAAATTAAATGCAGGGTACATTTCACTTTCACACACATAGATGCCGGTCTCTTAAGCAACTTACATAAAAGTGTTACCTCCCAGAAACCTCCAAATTTACTGTAAAATGAATGTCATTACATGTGACCATTGACAGAAACTGAGGATGTATCAGCACAGAACAGGTATAGCAGTTGATACCTTCCATGGCTTCTTCCTATGGGATATTAGAATGTACAGTTTGGTCAGGCACTAAGAATCCAACTCTAATTCTAAAGTTCAGTGAAGTGAACCAAGGAATTCTAAGTACCTCAAGAAACTACAAATCTCAAGACCCCACAGGATGGAACAGTAGAGATCAGACTGATATAACAGCAACGAAGAAACACTCAGGCCCCTTCCACACTGCCCTATATCCCAGAATCTGTTCCCACATAATCTGCTTTAAACTGGATTATATGAGTCTCCACTGTCAGATAATCTGGAATAAGCGGATAATCTGGGATCAGATTCTGGGATATAGGGGCAGTGTGGAAGGAGCTTCAGAGATATATGCATAGGTTTCTTTTCCTTCCACATCTGTACCCACCTACCCCAACTTTGTTGGTCTTATCTCATTTTGCTACTCTGATAATTCCTTGGATGTCTACCCATGCAAAAATCTGACAAATTTGCTCTACAGTTTTGACTGAGAAAAAATGATGTGTAAATTCTACAATTGATTTGTAGAGATGGCACCATATCCCAGACTTCTCATTTAACAACTAGGCAAGGCAGACATATAAAGGCACATAGAAGCACAGTGAGACAAACTGCCATCCAGAGCTATCGTCATTACTGTTAATCCTGTTAAGCTTTGGGGCAGCTGGATAAATGTGCAGATATTTGCTTATCCTCTCAGTTTTCTATCCCTTGTAAAGTTAATACCTTTTCTTCCTTGTGGGAATGCCACTGTAGCATTTGCTACTGGAAAACATAGAGATTAGCAGAACAACAATTTACTGACATATCTCCTCAAGCAAAACTAAATAAGATGGGTTTCCCCCCTCCCTAAGCTTTTCAAAGAAATAAGGGAAGAAAAGGCAGGCATGTTCTTGTTCTTTCTTCTCTGTTCAAAGCACTGAGGTTAATCCCCTACTCCACAGTTTGGATTGTATATTACCACTATTTTGTTGTCTTCATTGGTAGAATCATAATCCCATTTATTTAAGTCGTGATGGGTGAAACATCAAATCGGCACAAAACAGTGGACTAAGCAAAAAATGTGACATCAGGGATCAGTACTTAAGGGCAAATACAGAAAGATATGGAAGAATTCTGAAGTGAGTTCAGTTTCAGACCAAAGTATTCACACTTTTGCTGCTCACAGCTACTTTTCAAAAGATGACTTGCTATATATTTGTCATTGTTATTTCTCTATTTGTTTTTACTCTGGTTAGGTCTAGCCCATTGGCAGCAATGGGGAGGGGCTTCCGAGGCTCCCCTTTCTGTCATTTTTAGGGCTATCGGAAAGAAAATGGCTACAGTTGGAGGACACATTTACCAATTTAAAGGTTTTTTTTTACTAATAAAAACAAATACTATTCCTAAGCTTTTGCATGTCTACACAGTTGTCAATCCAGGTGCATTGGGACAGGAGTACACACAAGCCAGAACATAGGGAAGGGGAGGGAAATAAATGAGTCAGCCAAAGAGGTGAACAACAAGAAGAAAGGGCTTCTTTTGTAATAACACTTTAAAGATATTTTTGGGTTGAGGAAGATGCAGGACGGAGTACACAAGCAAGAAGATAGATAGTGCTTGAGAGAGATTGAATTCTCCCTGTGGGGATTCAAGGGAGTTAGGTTATCCCCCCTCTTCCCTAAACCAGCCACCCAGACAAAGGTAAAAATATTTAAACAACCCCCTCACCAAATGCCCTTTCACAGCCCCCCTCAACTCACGCTCACCCTCACTTCTCTAGCAAAATAATAAAAAAAAGGACTGAAAGACATTAAACTAAGAAAATTTACTAAAATTGCCACAGAAAAAGATTGGAATTGAGTCTAAAAGCAAGCAATCCTAAGCAGCAATGACACTGAAATAGAACATGGAGCTAGCTAGCACACAATCTTGCTGTCTCAGAAGCCAGGATGTCACAGAAAAAAGGAGGAGCTTACCCTGGTATATATAGATCAGCTTGGCAAAAAGACACATCATCCCCTTTCTTGCTATGATTGGCTCAGGCAAGGCCAAGGGGGAGCCCCATTGCATGCCCCATTTAAAGTCATTTGGTTGCCAGATCAGTTGAATTTCCCAGATCCCATTTTGAAAAACAGCACCATGCACACTCCTAACTATCACAGGGTTTTGTAAGGCTAAGAGGGTGAGACTTGCCAAAGGTCATCCAGTGGGTTTTCATGACTGAGCAGGAATACAGATTCTGGTCTCCAGAGGTAAAGTCCAGCACTCAAAATACTATGCCATGCTATGAAATTCCCTTGGTTTCCACTATTTTGTATGCTTATAACTGCAAAGGAACCTGTATGAGATATAATGTTGGTACTGGATCTGGGTCTGCTCCTGGCCAAATTTAAAACAGAGTAACCTGCCCAATGTAGATGCAGCTTTAGTGGATTCTGGACTCATACAGTGTTCAAGCAGATGAATAATAATGATCTTAGATGTGTAGCAATTTTTAAGGAGTTGTCAGAACTGGGAAAAAAGTTTTGAAGATTAGAAGTCTTAGATACATGAGAAGACACATTCACACACATTCACACAGTTGCAGGACGTGAATAGGAATAGAAATGGCTGAAGATCTCCATTTCAGAGCAGGAACTTCCCAGAGACAGTTGCAGAAAGCAGTTCGACTAAATTGCAGAAACATTTTAGTGAGCTGAGCATGAACATTTAACAACTAAAGAAACCTCTCTTCAATAGTGGGAGAGCACTTCATTGCCTGAAAAAAGAACTGTCTTCCATTTTCAAAAATGAAGCTGAGGACCAATTATCTCTGAAAATGTGGTGAAGAGTTCCTGCATTTGATAGATAATCACTTTCTTTTTTTAAAGGTCAGTTAACAGTGCAATGCTATACTTGTGTACTTAAAAGTAAGTATCATTGAGTTCAGTTGGGCTGACTGCTGGGTTGGTGGGGATAGGATGGGCTATGACCTAACAAAGAATCTCTGAAAAGGGCTTCTCGTTCTATAAAAATGAACTTAAATGGGGTTTTTTTCAGAGAAAGTTGTATATGTGGGGTATCTTGTGCATAAAAAATTCAGAACCGTTTTGATTTTCCATTAAGAAATCAGTATCATTATTCTATTGCAAACCTACAAAGCCCTGAAAATATCAAATAAACCAATGAAGGTTTCACTTATTGGTGGCATACTCTGAAAAACAGTAACAGGCTTGCATCTTGCAAAATGCATAATTTGCTTCATAATTTATAATCTAGGAGGCTGTGAGACCTGGTTTTGAAAAATAAAAACTACCCCACCCCCCTTTGTGCATGTCATTGGGGAGACTAGCTTTCTCTTCCAACTTCCATAAAGACTAAAGCCCTCCTCTTGGACCTTTATCACACTAGAGCATGAATCCACTTTAAATCCAGTTCCTGCCTCCTGCAGAATTCTGGGGCTTGTAGTTTAGGGAGAGACTTTTTAACTGCTCAGCCAGACATGTCCTGGGCTTCACTAAACTACTACCTCCAGAATTCAGCAGGTGGCAGAAATCGGATTTAAAGTGGATCCATTCCAGTGTGATGAGGACTCATTAGTTTTACTATGATTGTCCCCTTGAATTGCCATTTTATGGCTAGTGGAAAGCTTGGGGAAGCAAGCTTTGCTTTGCCCTATAGCTATATAATGTTAACATCATTTGCTGGGAGATATCAGCAAAATATGTCAGTAGCTTATGGGTAATTCTTCAATCATGTCCAATTTTCCACCAGTTATAAAATGACTATTTAGGCTATCACAGCAAAAATAAGGGCATGGTTAATGGAGAAAATAGAAATGTTGAGTCTTTTACAGTCAAACCATTCTTAGTTTTACAAATTATGTCTGTTATTTCATGTTGTGCTTTTGAAGAATTCACAGCTGTTTATATTATTACACTTTTGATTACTTTGGGAAGATTTATTGCATGTACATTTTGTAAGAAATAAATAGTTTCAATTAATTTGTTACAGTTTTAGTTATTATCTACAACAATTATTGCAACAAAAATGGATTATAGCACAATTTATTCAGTGTCTAGTAATTATTATTATACGCTGGAGGGATTCCCTGTCTTTAACATCTTTTCTTTCTCACAACAGAGCTTCCTCAGAAATAGGTGCTTCAGCAATCAGATTCACAAATCAAAAGTATGTCTGTTTTTTGTCTATCTGTCTATCTATATGGATCTCATCAGATGTGATCAGAAAAAAAAGGGGGGGGGATCAGAGGGAATCATCTTTCATTCCCTGCCATGCCTTTCCATCTTCATGGATGGCGGCCATCTCATATCCTTTCCTTGCTTCTATACGTCTTCTGCTGTTGGAAATCAGGTAGCATCCAACTCCTGAAAATGAAGTCTCATGGACAACCACAGGAAATGGCCTTGCATCATGTGATTGCCACTGAAGGGCTCCATTTTGGCAGTACAGAGAAACGGAGAGAAGACTGCATGAGATGAAGTCCTATTTCTGTCATCTCTGTCTACACCTATCTATCTGAATCACAAAATGTAATGGCATTTGGGGATAACCATGTTACAAAAATGGCTTTTATGTATTTTGTTTTAAAAAAAACCTGGACTCACCTCAATGATGATGATGATGATGAAATCCAGCACTGGCTGTCTACATGATGCACAGTGACTTCTGGTGAATATCTGCTCTTAGCCTGACTTTGGACCTCATCACACTAGAGCATCTATCCACTTTAAATCCGATTGCTGGCTCCTGCAGAATTCTGGGATTTGTAGTTTAGGGAGGGGCCCTTTATAACTGCTCAGCCAGATAGGTTCTAGCCTCACTAAATTGTTGTTCATTCAATCAGTCATCTCCGACTCTTCGTGACCTCATGGACCAGCCCACGCCAGAGCTCTCTGTCAGACTGGCTCCTTCAAGGCCAGTCCAGTCACTTCAAGGATGCCATCCATCCATCTTGCCCTTGGTCGGCCCCTCTTCCTTTTACCTTCCACTTTCCCCAACATAATTGTCTTCTCTAGGCTTTGCTGTCTCCTCATGATGTGGCCAAAGTACTTCAACTTTGTCTCTAGTATCCTTCCCTCCAATGAGCAGTCGGGCTTTATTTCCTGGAG
Source organism: Anolis sagrei (assembly GCF_037176765.1). Lineage (NCBI taxonomy): Eukaryota > Metazoa > Chordata > Lepidosauria > Squamata > Anolidae > Anolis > Anolis sagrei. The sequence continues at coordinate 224,058,789 of NC_090021.1, read as the reverse complement.
GATGGACTGGTTGGATCTTCTCGCAGTCCAAGGCACTCTCAGAACTTTCCTCCAACACCACAGTTCAAAAGCATCTATCTTCCTCACTAAATTACAAACCCCAAAATTCTGCAAGAGACAGCAACTGGGTTTAAAGTGGGTAGATGTTCTAGTGTGATTAAGTCCTTTATTTCACCTTCAGCTATGTTGGGTGATACTGCAGAGTTTGCAGGGATCTCTGTAGTATCTGTGTGTTTTGTATCTGTAGGCATCACCACTTCAGCCCCATTCACTGGGGTAGTCCATACCAAACTCACACTGCCACTGCATGTTGCAGCGCACATTTAAGGGTATGCTGCACATTTTTAAAGGTAGAGGAAAACCGAGTTAAGCTACAGCAGATTCCAGTCTATTCCAGATCCAAGATGAAAGTAAGTCTCACAAGATGCAGAGTCCATTGTAGACACCCACCCCTGCTGAAATGCATTATAGATTCTAGAAGAAGGGCTGCCAAAAAGCACTCAATGGGCATGGCTGAACAGCAGGCTGCTAATTGACCCCCTGGTAGGATGAAATTATTACATTTGCTCCTACCATTTATTATTATTATTATTATTATTATTATTATTATTATTATTTCTTACCTGCCTTTTGTGGTTCGAGACAGTTTGCAAAGCAATTCAAACAGAGCAAAAACACTACAAATACACTAAAACGTACCTCCATAAAAGTTACACACAAAAACTTATCTCTACAAAATACATACTAAAACACACAAAACAGAGATCAAACAAAGGACACTTAAAATTCATGTTTAAAGACTGTCTGGGTAGGACTGGCAGAGGAGATAGCTCTTTACATGGTTTTTAAATTCTAATAGCTCATTTAGTTGTTGGAGTTCTTCTGGCAGGTCGTTCCACAGTAATGGGGTGGCCGATGAAAAGGTCTTCTGGGTGGTAGTTGCCAGTCAGGTTCTGGCTGATTGGAGCAGATGGCCCCCAGAAGACTGAAGTATGTAAGGAGGATTCTTTGGGAGAATGTGCCCCTTCAGGTAACTTGGACCCAATCCACGTAAGCTTTAAAGGGCAAAACCAACAACTTGTACTTTGCCTAGAAACTAATTGGCAGCCAGTGGAGTGACTTTAGAATAGGTGTGATATGCTCACTGTAACCAATATAGCTGCTGTTTTTTGAACGAGCTGGAGTTTCTAAACTTGGTACAAGGGAACCCCAATGTAAAATGCACTACCATATTCAGGTCCTGCAAATCATAATTGGGGTATCAGCCAAAGCTAATACTAAGTACTTCTGACTGTTGCATCTACCTGGGCTGACATTTGGAGAATGTCAGATCCAGGATTACTACCAAGTTGCAAGCACAGTCTTTCAGGAGGAGTGTAATCCCATCCAGAATTGGTTGACAAACCTCTATCCCCCAACACAGTATTTTGAGGTCAGATTCTGTGGTTACTGTAATCACCCACCTGGCCTCAAACCAGTTTCAGACTTATAAATCTAACCACCCGTGCGGTGAGACTAGTTCTTCCCAAATTGGTCCCAAACTCCATTGCAGTGTCAGTGTAGACACTGAAATGGAGTGTCTACACTGACATATATATCCCTATATCCCAGGATCTGATCCCAGATTATCTGCTTTGAACTGGATTATATGAGTCTCCACTGCCATTTTATCTGAGATAAGAAGATATCTGGGATCAGATCATGGGATAAAGGGCAGTAGAAGCAGCCCCATTAGCAGTGAATGGAATGAGGAAATAATGTGTATGAAGTCACAGCTACCTTATATGAACAGGGCAGTGTGAATGAATGTTGAGGGAAAAAATTTAGTGGATCTTGAATACATTTTAACACACATACACGCACTCAAAGAAGCCATCAAAGTTGAATAGATTAAAAAGTGGATTTCTCATTTCTCTAAACCAAAAGGAAGAATCACTTCATGGTCATCCTGATGACAAATTGCCAGTTCTAATTTCCTCTAATTTCCATTGATTCTTGTGGCTTGTGATGTCAAGGGCTATGATTACTATAGACAAAAAATTAAGCACAATACTGAATTGAAACAGGTACATATTGAGGCCTGCCATCTACTTGACACCCGTTCCCATGCCCTAATTTTGAAGACAGGATTGAAATATGAAATGAGTTTACCTTGATTGGTCACCATTGTTAAAAATAGCATTAGTACTTCTCAAAATGTTTCACACTCACTTCTTACCCTAAGGAAAGGAATAGATTTTAAAAAATCCAAGTAAATAATAATGCAAGTTAACTGGAGGATGGAGGTGTGCCAAAACTTGTGAGTCATAAATTGATCCATATACCTCAGGGAATTGGTTTATAACTTTTTGCTTCATTCCTATGGCTTGCGGACATGCTTTGTAGTACTGGGCAAAAGCAGCTTACTACAGGCTGCTTTTTTGAAGAATCCCTTGAATTCTGACCTGCCTTTCCAGAAGTCAGCATGCAAAATAGTCAGGGAGGCAATGGCTGGCTCTATATATGTCGCAAGGAGCTCTCACTTTCATTCTTTTATTGACAGCCTGAATGCACTCTTGAGGCACAATTCCATTCACGTTGTCTTTCAGGAGTAGAGCATTTGGCTTCGTATTTTGACATTGTTTCTTGTCTCTGTTTTGGATAAGCAAATGAATGGAGCCAGATGGAAAGGGTAGCAGTGTTTAAACATTTATTGCCTGTTCTTCTGACACATTTCATTCCTTCTGGCTGACCAAAAAGGGAAACGTAAAAGAAAAACCACCCTGACAGCCACTCAGAAAGCTTATAAATTTAGAATGGTAGTCTGAAGATATTGAACTTCTGGCAAACACCAAGCCATTTAGCTTTTCTCCCTCATTGTTTGCTCCGATAAAAGATTTCTGGAATGGCTTCAGGCATCATGGAAAACATGTTTCCACTTTTTTCATGGACAAGTTTTTAAACATATGCAATTACAACCCTTATTCCAGAATCCACAAAGCTGCTTTAGACACACCCAAGAACTGATGCCTTTCTGATGGGATTTAATTTTCTCTTTCACTAAATATCACACAGCATATCCTGTGGCTATTATCATGTCACAAACAGCTTCCCAACATCCCCACAGCTTTCTTCATTGCAGCAGGGACAGCTATCTGAGAAACACAATTTTAAAAGCCACGCCTAACTCTATAGCAATTATTCACATGGTTCTTTGAACTGCAGCCTTCATGCTTATCCATTTTCCCTCAGCATGTTGCATGAATTATTTCCATACTTTTTACAGTCTTGTATTATTGCCCCAAGTAGGAAAGGGAAATATTTCCTTTTTTCTTTTCTAATGTTTGCATTTATAAAAACAACTAAATGTCTTTCCTCTTTGACTATGAAGAGACATGTGTATTTTTGCCATAACAAACATAACAAAATTATCCCACCCATGTTCAGCTATTTTCAGTATGCAAAGGACCATGTTGTACCTGCCAGCCATGTAACTCTTACAGATGGAAAGGCTCAGGAAAAGATACAGAGGCCCTTCCTACACTGCCATATGAAATCCAGATTATCTGCTTTGAACTGGATTATATGGCAGTGTCAACTCATAAAATCCAGTTCAAATCAGGTAATCTGGATTGTCTGCTTTGATAAGGGGCCAGAGACAGAGATAGCAACTAAGCATGTGCCAACCATTAAAAATGTTTCAAAAGCCAATACAAAAGTGGGGGATGCTGATGTTTTGTTTCCAAAGTGTTTCTAAAGCATTGTTAGCATTGAATCCTTGCTGTGAACCATCCTGAGTCCCTCTACGGAGGTTAGAGAAGAACAGTATATAAAAGTTTAAAATAAATAGTAAATTAATTAGTAAAATGTTTGTTATCATAACAAGAGTAATGAAATTTTGTTAATTTTTCATTAAAGTAATTGTACACATGAGGGCTTCTGGGACTCCTTTCTCCCTCATTTTTACAGCCATTGGGGTGAAACACACTATGATGGTAAAACACATGTACCACTGTTAGCCCCACCAAAGTCAGAAGGTTGCACTTATCCACAAATATTTGGGAAATTATAAACAATAAAAAAGTTTTTATAAACAATATCTCCTCAAAGTTTCTATACAATGACACACAATAACAGGGGATCATTCCCTCCAACTTTCAGAAATATTCATACATCTACTGATTTTAAGGATTTTTTTTTAAATGGCAAAACCCTTTTTTTTAAAAAAAAAGGCCACAACAGCTCTTTCACTGAATGTCTTTCAATGATACCAATAGAAACCAATATCAACTAATTCTACATTTTCATAGAATCCAAGAATTGGAAGGGGCTAGCAAGGACCATCTAGTCCAACTCTTTTTTTTCAGCAGAAGGGAACCATCCAAACTCTCCTGACAAATGGCCATCCAGCCTCTAAACTAATTAATATGCTTCCTGGGCAGAAAGGTGTGGCTGCGAAAGTGAGGTGCATGCTCCTGGTGGGGAGCAGGGCATCATGGCCATTGCATTGTAGAGGTGGAAGAAGGAGGAGGAGTTGGCTTCTGAAATGTGGAATGAACAACTACATCAGGATAACAAAGCTGCCCTTTTGGCTTCAGTGAAAGATACTGGAGTGCAATTGGTGCAAATCAATGGCCAGAGAAAATATGGTGGCCCTCCACCAGGTTAGTTTGTCGGTCACACATCATCTGGTACAGAGGTTTTCATAGAGTAATGCCTTTCTCTGCCCTGTAACCCAGAGCTTTCCAAACATATCATGTTGGAGACACACTTTTTAAACATCATTTCATGACACAATAATTCAGTTTTACTAGGAAATCAGAGTTTAAACCAACCATTATAAGAGATACAGACACATATAAACTGTATTAACAAAATGTATGAAGACACAGCATAGCTCATCGAAACTTTTCACTATATATATGTAAAATATATGGTTTATTATTTATTTCAAATAGACTCAGAGATTTCTCATTATGTTCAAATGACACACCTACACACTTCATGCAACACACATGTGTCATGGTACACAGTTTGAAAAGCTCTACTCTCATCAATTCAGATTTTACTTATAACTGAATTAAAGCCTTATCCAGACATTGTGCATGGATAGAAAACTATAGCACACAGAAGAATAGGGCTGCACACACGGATCCTCAACTTCCCTATGCTGGGCTTCTAATCATACTCCAGTGAATGTAGTGTGATAAGTAGGGCTGGGCGGTTTTGTTCGTTAATTTTGTAATTCGTTATTAATTCGTTATTTTTTTGATAACGAAGCAATATTGAACCATTCAGGAGCAACTAAAAAAGAAACGATTTTTTCCAATTCGTTTTGTAATTGTTTCTAAATTGTTTCGTAATTGTTTCGAAATTGTTTCGTTATTATTTCCGTATGTCTGGTGCAAGTTTTATAGTCGTTGTTTGTTTTATCAGTGATAAAAAAAAATATCATACCAACAGTCAACAACAGAGGGAGAGGGAAGCTTCAGAAGTCCCCCCTGTCCCATTTGGAGGGTTTTTTAGCGTATTGCGCAATCGCGTCCGCCATTAACGAATCGATTCGTTATTGTTTCGAAATTGTTTCATAATTTCCGAAATTTCGTAAATATCGAACTTTTTAAAAGAAAATTTTCGGAATTCTTTTAAATAATGAAACGCAAAAACCCCCTAAAAACGAATCGAATTTAGAAACAATTTTTTCCGTGGTTGGACAGCCCTAGTGATAAGGCTTTCAGATTATACTAATGTGATAGGTTTTCAATGAAAATTCTTTTTCAGGAGATTTTTTTTAAAAAAAATGTGTTCCTCAGTACTCTATGCAATTAACTTCATTCAAAATGCATTAGGGCAGAATAATTTTGGATTTTTATTTAATCTTCTCACTTTTTTTCCCCACCTCCCCCACAACTGCAAACTTGTATATGCATCACCCATGCCACTGGCTACCATCACTATAATGTTTGCACCTCCACCACAACTGCACCTCCACCACGGCTGCAAACTTTTATATGCATCACACAAGCCACTGGTTACCATTACTACAATCTTAATGAGATATGCCCATATGTTTTCTGTTATCTTAAATACACAAATCTGTTCCTTATGATGTCACTGAGTAATTTCATGGGCTCACAATTCCAAAAGCAAGGAACAATGGCCCCTTTTCACTAATGATGGCCACATTATCTTTACTAATGATGGCCACATTACCCAGAGATGTAGTAATGATTTCATTTTGTCTCCCCTGTAAATATTCATGGATTTGTAATTTTGTTAGCTATTCAGCAAGTTCTAGTGCCACCATAAACTACAAATCCCAGAATTTGACAGCATTGAGCCATGGCAGCTAAAGTTGTGCCATACTACTACAATTCTGAAATGTGACTACACACAAGGTTTAACTGTCATCTTATGTATGCAAAAGTCCATTTTTAACCAGGAGGAGCCCCTTTTTATGGACAGAAATTTGCAAGCCTAATGGCAATGCAAAGCAACGTGGGAGTTATGAAAGACCAGATACAATGATGAATTAAACAAGAGACTCTACAAATGGATGTATCAGCCAGCTTGCCAATGTGACTAATCTCCCCTCAGAAGTGCCTAACACCAAGTCTGTCTTTATTAGGATGTTGCTCCCAACATCAAGTGAAGGTCATGAATGTTTCAAAATGAATTTGCTGATCAGAATATTTTCTACTAATTAGAAAAAAGCATTTCTGTTCCTCTAACAGTTAAAAATAGGATGGGGTCATTATGTGCAAAGAGTTCTCTGTTATACTAGAAACTGGCTTTGTGATAAAGTCAACAATCTTAGTGTTAATATTTTAAACAAAACCATTTACTATGACCTAATTTTGCCCTACAAATTGTTTGGTTGTTTATTATGATACTGGGGAAGGGGGAAAGGATAATTATTCCCATCATTTATTCTTTCTAGTGTGCTTAACTCTCACAATGCACTTACATTGAGCACACATCCACAATAACCCTCCTTGCAGGCTTGCAATCTAATAATAGTGGTTTTGTTTGCTCATTACTGTGAGCTGCCTTGAACCTTACTGATTATGGAGGAGGCTGGAATGATCCCATGGAGTATATAGAGAACTCATCTTCAAGCAAAAGTATAAATCTAGTTACCACAGCTCTCTATATCTTACTGACTTCTGAACTAGATAACTGCCATGACTACGGTTTGCCTATAAAAAGAGTTTGAAGCTATTGTGTGCCTTTAAGTCATTTCCAATGTATGGCAATTATTAGGGGCCCATCCAGACAGGCCCAAAAACCGGGACCTGTCTCAGTTTTTACTGTAGGTGTCCAAACAAAACCTCCAGTAAAAATGAATTAATTCAAAACAAACTAAGGTTTCCTTGATTTGTTCCTAATTTATTTGATACCTCATTATATCCTGGCCTTCCTGAAAGGTCCAGGTTTAATTGGGTATTGGACCTGTGGGAACTCATTCCCAACACAGCTTCCGAAGTCCCAAGGGTCTCCATAGCCATCCCGCTTCTTTGGGATTCCAAAATCCCAGAGAAGTGGAATGGCAGTCCCCTCCCCTCTCAGCCCCCCATTCCCTACCCCAAAACCACAGGGGCTTGCCAGGAACAAGGGGCCTATCCAGAGAGCTGTGGAGTCACATCAGAATGACACAAGAGGGGAGGAGAGAGGAAAAATTCCTCCTCCCCCTACCCCTCCAGTAACATTCTGATTCAATTCCTCTCCGGAGAGGCCCTCTGTGCCTGGCAAGCCCATTGGGTAAGTTTTGGGGGAGGGAATGGGGAGTTGGGAGTGGACATCCTTCCATTGTTCTTACACCAGAGAGAAGTGAGAAACTGGACTCACACATTTCTGTAGGGTGGGTCCCTTACCAGCTATATTTGGATGGGAAGCATGTAGATGAAACCAATCTTTAAGGTATGCAAGGAAATAAATCCGTTATTTTCTATTTTCTAGTTCAATTAATTTATTAAACAGTAAATATAAAATGAAAAACTATTAATTACCTAAACATAAGAAAATAATATGAAAAAGTATGTTATCTTCCTCATGTGTTCCTAACGTTTCCACTTTACAGTCAGGGAGGTTGGGTAGTAATTATAGAGAAATAATAATATTTTATTTATAAAGAAATTCAAACCTTGGAGGAATGAATCCTGATCCCTCAATTCTTTCAAATGTTTCTATTAAGCTGACATGTATCAAAGTCTGTTCCAACTACATCTCTAGGCCTGTTCTTTGTTAAAGAAAATTCTAAAATCAGATGATGTCCAATCATTCATGAAAATATAATGACAGATCATGATTGACTTGCTCTCCATATACAGGCAGTCCCCCAGTTACAAACATTCAACTTAAAATGACTTATAGTTAAGAAGAGACAACAGAAAGTGAGAGAATTCTACACCTAGGAAGGGACATTCACTCCTGAAAGATTTATCATGGGGAAAAGGTGTCTCAACTGAAGCTTTATCACCAAACCTTGTTTCCACAACAAGCCAATATTTTTCATAATACAATTCTCACAAAGACAGAAAATGAGGTGAAATTTTTTAAACCGGGGAACAGACAGCAAAACAAACACCACATGGAGTTACATTTGAAAATTGTACCTGTTCCAACTTACATAAAATTCAACAAGAAGAAACCTACAGAACCTACATTGTTCCTAACTTGGGGATTTTCTGTAGTTGGTAGGGGCAATCTAAATGGCCCAGGACCAAAATAGTGTAATAAATAATTGCTTCCCTATAAAATTGCCCAAATATCTTGAACATCAACTGATTCACCAGATAGGGTGCCCCAAGTTTCACAAATATTTTCAAATATTTTTGATTTTTAATTATGTTGATTTTTAATTATGTTATTGTGCATCCTGCTATTCTCCCTGGGCTGGACCTTTAATCCCGACACATGAAAGTCATTGCTTTAATCTCTATATTTTCCCACAATACAATAATATGCATGTTTATTCAGAAGTAAGTTCCACTGAATTCAAAATCGCTAACTTGCAGCTAGGTTTTTTATGGGTTGAAGTCATACCTGATATTTAGCTTATTCTTAGCTATTACTTTATATGTTCTTTTTAAAATTTATTGTATCCTATTTGCATTGGTTACATTTCCACTATAACTGCTTCAAAGGCTATTTGTGGAAATGCTATTTATTTCTTAAATATAATAAACAAAAGAATAGGTGCCTGAATTTCCTTATTTCGCTCTTTCACACTCTAAATAATTGGACTTTTGTTCTGAGTATTCAAGTTGTTTCTGATATATGTTGACCCTAAAGTGAACATACAATGGGGTAAGTACTTTCTCAGAATGATATTTTCAAGAGGAGTTGCCTTTCCTTAGTTTAGGGGCCTACCAAAACAGGGCTGAAAATGTGCGAGCTCTTGTGCTTTTTACTGGGGGTGTCCAAACAACACCTCCAGTAAAAGAGGAATAATTTGTAACAAAGCAGAAAAACCCTGCTTTATCGCGAATTATTTAGATAATCCATTAGACCTGTGTCCTCCTGAAAGACCAGATCTAATGGAGTATGGACTCTGTGGGGACTGACTCCCAGGTAGTTCTGGAACTACTGAGGCCAATTTGCTTCTTTGGGCCCCATGGACCTGGAGAAGCAAAGAGGGAACCCACCCCCACCCCAAATCCCCCCTAAAACCTTTAAAATAAAAGAAAAACTTACCAGGCTACTAGGCCTGGGTAACAACGTAAAAATTTGTTTCTAAAATCGATTTGTAATTGGGGTGTTTTTTTGTTTCGATATTTAAAATAATTACAAAACTTTCCAAAAAAAAGTTCGGTATTTACGAAATTTCGTAAATATTTACAAAACATTTTGTAAAGATGGCGCCCTTTTTTTTCAATATTTTTAAAATATTTTTTAAATTTAATTATTAATTTAGTAGAATAGGGAGGAGAAATTATTATTGAGGGAAGGCAGGCACTCTGGCGGGCCCTCTCGCTCGCCGCTCGCTCGCCGCTCGCCGCTCGCTCGCCGCTCGCCCTCTCGCTCGCCGCTCGCCCTCGCCCTCTCGCTCGCCGCTCGCCCTCGCCATCTCGCTCGCTGCTCGCCCTCTCACTCGCCCTCTCGCTCGCCGCTCGCCCTCGCCCTCTCGCTCGCCACTCGCCCTCGCCCTCTCGCTCGCCGCTCGCCCTCGCCATCTCGCTCGCTGCTCGCCCTCTCACTCTCCCTCTCGCTCGCCGCTCGCCCTCGCCCTCTCGCTCGCCGCTCGCCCTCTCGCTCGCCCTCTCGCTCGCCGCTCGCCCTCGCCTTCTCGCTCGCCGCTCGCCCTCTCACTCGCCCTCTCGCTTGCTCAGCCGGCGCCGAGAGAGGAGAGCTCCCAGCAAGCCAGGCGGCCATCTTACGTATTTCCAAAATGGACGGAAATACAAAAATTTTTGGCGCCTGCCGTTTCGATATTTAAAAACACTTCCAGGTTTAAAAATACATTTTGTAATCGTTTTGTAATTCAAAAATTAACGAATTTTTTAACGAATTACGAATTAACGAAACGAATTGCCCAGCCCTACAGGCTACCATTAGGCCTCTCTGCATGCTTCCTGGAACATAGCAATGAAGCACTAAGAGGGGGGGACAAATCACTCTACCCCCATTCCACTTTCTGTTACAACATTGGTATGTGCCAGGAAGCATACAGAGAGGCCTAATGGTAGCCTGGTAAGTTTTTCTTTTAAAAGTTATAGGAGGGATTTAGGCTGTTCCCATTCCAGCATGGTAGTTACCATGCTGCACTGGAGACAAGCGATGGTAAAGCCTATTTCTTTTGGGTGTCCATGCAGATAGCAACATGGATGAAAATGGGTTACTTTAACCTGTTTTCACTTGCAATAAATTGCTGTCTCAAAGTGCCCTGAGACAGAGACTTGCCTAAGGGCACCCTATAGGCTCACCCTCTTTGAAGGTGAGAGGGTCGGTATATAAAACCTCAAAATAAATAAATAAATAATAAATAATGACTAGGGTGTGTACTAGAACTGTCAGGCACATCTACATGAGTACTTTATTTGTTAAGGGGGAGGGGGTGAATCAGCTCTGTGGCAGCTGCATGATGTGTGGAGCTGATTCAGATCAACACAGCCAAGGCTGTTTAATGAAACCTTGAACCACATTAACAAAATCCATAGGTTGCGCCATTTTTCTCCCAAGAATCCAAACCAAACCATGGCTTTGGATCTATATCTATAGAGCTGCATCATAGTAGTAACCTCCAGGTATGGCATGGATGCCACCATGTTGTTTGTTGACTGGAGTGATGTTGGCTGGTTCGCAAGGGCAATCAGAGAAGGGAGAGGGGAAAGAAGTGGGCAATTCCTCCTCTCTCCTTTCTGTGCCCACTATCACTCTGGTGACCAAGCCAGTTACTCAGGTGACAAGTGGTGGCCACCAGCTCTGTCATGCCCAGAGGTAACTACTACAATGGGAAACATTTCTCTGTGATTCTCTGCTGATGTGATATGGCGATGTGCCAGCACTGCGGTTCTCTGCTGATGTGATACTGCGGTGCTCCAGTAGTACCGTTCCCTGCTAATGTGGTACTACGATGTTCTGATAGTGTGGTTCTCTGCTGGGAAAGGGGAAGTGGACAGTAAGGGTGGTCATCCAGTAATACCAAATAGAGTTTGGCAACACTGGACGGTCAGCACTCTTTCTCACTTCCTCAGCAGGCTGAGGATAGACAGTAAGAACCATCCTAGGATGATATGGAATTTGACACTCCAGATCACTCTGTAGAACTGCCCCTCATCTCCAAAGTTTTAATCTGAAGTTCAAGCCTCTATAAACTCTGACTGTTTACTTTGGTAGGCATACCTTACACTACAAATGTTATCAAAAGTAGTACATATGTACTACTTAATAATCTTAATAATCCATTTTGGTGGCTCATTTATGGTGGATCACATATCCTATTCTTGAGGTATATTTTTGTTGCTGCTGTTATAGTCTGTATTATTAGTTTTACTTGTATGTATTCTTACAATTCGAAACTGGGCATCTGGTGATTGTTTACTGGTGGTTGCACGGAAAATTCAGAATAACCTCTTTGATGATCTCTTACCAGGAGATTTCTATAATATGATAAAATAGAAGCAAAGTTACTGTGAAATTAACAGTATTGCATTGCTGTGATGTTTTGGATAATGTGTTTAACACTGCCAAACACTGTCTTCAGTACATTCATGGCTGTGAATATCAATGGGTTTTTTTTCCACAACAGTTTGGTCTTTCTCTGAATGAACACATAATTATTCTTCCACTGTGTCGTATCCTCAATAATAATCCATTAGTCTGAGTAGCCAGACAAGTCTCTAGGGCATTTCTTTCCTGAAAAATGCCAACTGAATACCGTAAGTATGATCCTGCTGGTAGATTATTGGAGTGCATAAAACAAAAATACACTAAATCATCCTAATTTATTCTAGCAAAAAGCCCAGAGATGTGTCATATTTAAGATGGATATACTCACAGTGGGATCCTCCAAGTTCAGGTGATCAATATCCTTCCTTTAAAAAATAATATACTTCGATCCCTTGAATAAAAGTTTTTGAATCTATCAAGCCACATAAATCATATTTAATTATTTAAAGGAAATGTTTACAGATACTTTTAGGGATGTTTGGATTCATAAGCCAGAAATCACTAGGGACCTATTTCCTATGTACCTATTCATTATGTTACTGTAGCACATGCTGGGCAGCACATGCTGTGCCGAATGGAAGCATGGAAGCAGCATATAGACAGAGGAATTGATTCTGCCCCACATGTGAACCTTTCTTTGGTTGGTTTTGTCTATTAAATAATAATGTATAACCCAAGCTCCCTTGCTGAGCTGCTGAGAATACTGTTAACCATAGACAAAGCACTTAAATGTGATTCATACAAATGGCACAGTGACAAATCTAGATACACCCCTAGGCTCATAAAGTGGATGGAGCCCCTCCCTTCATTCTTTAAGATAGATATTGCTCCCAGAGTGTGGTGCAGTCATGTCATTACGATTGGTGCAGCCAGGGACCAATCAACAAAGCTGATTACCATATATAAGTGAACCTCATATATCTCAAGGGCAGGTTTGGGGGGAGGGGTCAAAATTATGGATCTTAAATAACTTGTGGATAAGTCAAGGGTCATTACATTAAGAAGGGAAGTACCAGTGCAACTTCAAAGGGCCAGGCAGCCCTGGCCTCTGTTGCTATTTTACCATTCAAGCATTCAGAGAGCCTAGAAATGGCTTGGCAGCAGAGAAAGTAGAGGGGGTTAATGCTTCTTTTAGGTTCTCCGGGGATGGATTAAGCTTTCACTTGTTACCATCTTGCTCAGAAAAGAGGGTGGCTCTTTTTTATATAAGAGTCAAGGTACAGTTCTTATGTTGACCCATTGATAAGTCAGCTCAGAGTTTCGGTTCGATTAGTATAAAATTTATAGACTTATACATGAGTGTATATAGTAGTTCCTAGGCATGGATTCAGAATAAGATGAATCTAAATGGCCATTATTTTCACTATCTCTTTTTTTCATTTCTGAACTCTTTGGAGAATTATCACCAGTCAAAATAATTAATCTAGATGTTCTTGTGTAAAGCCTGAAAGGAGGCCTTTCATCATAATATATACCACTGTGAGCATGCTGAATGTCATCTGATGTCAAAAGCTAAGGAGTGATGAGTCTGGGTTAATACTCAGAAGAGAAATATTAGGAATCTTCAAGTGGGACTAGGAAAGAATTCTGCTGAAATCCTAAGCAGCAACTGTCAGCTTCAGTTCACTATACTATAGATCAAGGTTCTGATTCAGTATAAGGCTATGAATCTATATGTCTTTACTTCCTAAATATTAAGAGTTAGGTGCACTGCATTCCACTCAGACTGGAGCCAAATAAGAGTTTTACCTGGCTCACCTGTCACTTTGATAGGGTGTTACATTTGAATGTTCATTGTTGCTTTATTTGTTCCACCCTGTGACAGCTTAACATGACTACTCCCATAAAAACTCTTATAATGCAAGGAAGCCAGTGTAAAAATACTTAGAATTCATATACATGGGCCAAAATATTAGATGCCAATCTGGATTATCGCTGCTTCAGACCAGCTCCACGCTGAAGCCACAGCAGCAGCAAGAGTGGAATCCAGGTGATCCTCCCTCCTTTCCCCAAGTCATATGGGTGCCTTTGATGACATCATCAAAGACTCCCAGCAATGGCTAGGAGCAGTCCTGATCACCTTGGCTAGCTGTCTTGGCAAGAGAGGGCAGTCTAGATAAGTTTCATTCCCTTTTCCCTGTGCTTCAGAGTGCAGGGAAAGGGGGGGGGGTGTGGCTGCACTGGCCCATATGGATAATGGAGTGTTTCATATTAGAACTGGTCCAGATTCTCACATCAACCCCAAAGTGTGGAGCTGCTCCAGAGTTTTTTGGAAACTCTGGAGCATTCTCTGACTTTTGGTAAAAAAAATTTTTTGGTAAAACCAGGTTAACTGGTTTTACCCTGCATTACATGCTGCAAGTTCCTGGATATCATATCCCTGGACATTCAGGAGTTACTTCTGGGCCATTCTGGGTTTCTGGTCTGTGTAGACAAGTCCTTAGTGTGCCATCTTTCTCTCTGATGAAACCAAGTAGAATATTGAGAGGAAGAACCCAATGATCCTTGCTGTGGCAGCTGTCTCATTCTTCTCCAATAGTCTCATCTCTTCTCTTTTCTGAAATGTAAGACTTGCTATATAATGCTATAATAAAGAAAGCTTTACAAATTATAGCAGTGGAGTACTGGCATGCTATTATTTATTATTAATAAAACAGTTGCAATTCGATATATATAAATAATCCCATGTCTTTACTTTTTGAGTTGAACATAACTATGGAGAAAGAAACGACAGATTACAAAGCTCAACTAGACGCTCATCTAAAAAGCATGACCAATCTGCATTATACAGTCCTCTGTGTAGTTTCCTTCTGTGATTAATATAACAGTGTTCGTGATTCCATTACTAACTTGAGATATCTTGTCTCTTCATTCTTCATGACATTTGGACCATCTCTATAATATCTATCAGGTTTAATTGAGTGCCCCTAAGGGAAAGAAAGGGCTCATTGTGTCTAATGGAGAAACACAATTTCCCCTTCTGCTCCTTATTCTTGTTGTACAGCCTGATCATCTTAATAAAGCCTGTCAGTTTATTTTAGCATTCTTCCAGCAGATGTAATAGATGATATATTAAAAAGGAAGTGGGGGGGGGGGGGGGAGGGAGATATTATAAAGACAGAGGCAAAAGGTTTGATTAAAACAAAACAGGTTGTCTCTTCTGTGAATTGTACTAAAATTTTGGCAGATAACACAATGCAACAAAGTTTCCCAATGGAGGAAGGGGAATGGTGATTTTTTCAAAAGATCTCCCTTCCCTTGCAGCCTTCAAAGATTGTAAATGGAGAGGCCTTATTACAAATGTTTCAAATTGTCTTTAATGGTCTGTATAGTCTGCTCTCTTATGAGTTCAAATCAGGCTGTTATCTCAAGTGCTTCAGGATGGCCAATCTACTCTCTTTGTGCACAACTTTGTTGCCTTTGCTGTATTGAGTAATTCTTCAGAGGTCTAGAATGCTCTTCTTCTAGAGGAAGAGGGGGAAAGATCTGGCAGCGGAAGAAGAAAACGCATCTGGAGATTATGCCAACTGCCACCTCTGCCTTGTGACTGTCAGTATCTGGTTCTACTATACAGAACCAGCTGCTTCCAAAATGCCAAGCTCTGAGAGTCCTTGAAGCCAAGATGTGAGAGCCAAGATTTTATGGAAATTATGCCAAAAATATTACCCCTTCCATACTGGTAGCCTAGAAGCACAAGCTGTTTTTACTTCTGCTTTTTTTTCCTCTTCCTCGATCTTAAAGGAAGAGAGGGAACCTTAGATGTAATTCTTCTCTTAAGGCAGTAGATTAGGGTTATGTACTGCTAATTTGCTTTCCCCTCCCTGCAAGAGGGGAGGGGAGGTCTATTTACCACCTCAATTAAGTGAGGTAAGCCTCATAAAAGAAATTGGGGGCTCAGCCTGTTCAGCAGATTGGTGCTCCCAGTTTTGCTTCTTCATTCCAATGTTCTCCCACCCATCTCACCCTATAGCAGTGTACCATGATATCAAAAGGCTGTTTTGGGGCCAGATAGGAATATTTGTCCTCTTTTTAATGTAGGATTTTTTCATCATAGAATCATAGAATCAAAGAGTTGGAAGAGACCTCATGGGCCATCCAGTCCAACCCCCTGCCAAGAAGCAGGAATATTGCATTCAAATCACCCCTGACAGATGGCCATCCAACCTCTGTTTCAAAGCTTCCAAAGAAGGAGCCTCCACCCCACTCCGGGGCAGAGAGTTCCACTGCTGAACGGCTCTCACAGTCAGGAAGTTCTTCCTAATGTTCAGATGGAATCTCCTCTCTTGTAGTTTGAAGCCATTGTTCCGCGTCCTAGTCTCCAGGGAAGCAGAAAACAAGCTTGCTCCCTCCTCCCTGTGGCTTCCTCTCACATATTTATACATGGCTATCATATCCCCTCTCAGCCTTCTCTTCTTCAGGCTAAACATGCCCAGCTCCTTAAGCCGCTCCTTTATCATTTTAGTCACTCTCTTCTGGACACATTCCAGCTTGTCAATATCTCTCTTGAATTGTGGTGCCCAGAATTGGACACAATATTCCAGGTGTGGTCTAACCAAAGCAGAATAGAGGGGAAGCATTACTTCCCTAGATCTAGACACTATGCTCCTATTGATGTAGGCCAAAATCCCATTGGCTTTTTTTGCCGCCACATCACATTGTTGGCTCATGTTTAACTTGTTGTCCACGAGGACTCCAAGATCTTTTTCACACGTACTGCTCTCAATCCAGCCCCCCCCCCCCCCCATTCTGTATCTTTGCATTTCGTATTTCCTGCCAAAGTGGAGTATCTTGCATTTGTCACTGTTGAACTTTATTTTGTTAGCTTTGGCCCATCTCTCTAATCTGTCAAGATCGTTTTGAATCTTGCTCCTGTCCTCTGGAGTATTGGCTATCCCTCCCAATTTGGTGTCGTCCGCAAACTTGATGATCCTGTCTTCTAACCCTTCATCTAATTCAGGGGTCCTCAAACTTTTTGAACAGAGGGCCAGGTCACAATCCCTCAAACTGTTGGAGGGCCAGATTTTAATTTGAAAAAAACATGAATGAATTCATATGCACACTGCACTCATCATATTTGTAGTGCAAAAAACACTTTAAAACAATACAATAATTAAAATGAAGAACAATTTCAACAAATATAAACTTATTGGTATTTCAATGAGAAGTGTGGGCCTACTTCTGGCTGATGAGATAGGATTGTTGTTGTTGTTGTTGTTGTGTGCTTTCATGTCATTTCAGACTTAGGTTGACCCTGAGCAAGGGCCGGGTAAATGACCTTGGAGGGCCGTATCCGGCCCTTGGGCCTTAGTTTGGGGGCCCCTGATCTAAGTCATTAATAAAGATGTTGAACAGGACCGGGCCCAGGACGGAACCCTGCGGCACTCCGCTCGTCACTTCTTTCCAGGATGAAGAGGAAGCATTGGTGAGCACCCTCTGGGTTCATCCATTTAACCAATTACAGATCCACCTCACTGTAGTTTTGCCTAGCCCACATTGGACTAGTTTCCTTGCCAGAAGGTCATGGGGGACCTTGTCGAAGGCCTTACTGAAATCCAGGTACTCTACATCCATGGCATTCCCCGCATCTATCCAGCTTGTAACTCTATCGAAAAAAGAGATCAGATTAGTCTGGCATGACTTGTTTTTGATAAATCCATGTTGACTATTAGCAATGACCGCATTTGTTTCTAAGTGTTTGCAGACCACTTCCTTAACAATCTTTTTCCTTATCAACGTGAGGCTGACCGGACAGTAGTTGTTTGGGTCGTCATCAGCCCTACACTGTTGAGGTTTCTGGGAAATTGGCATTGGGTGTTGCCTTAAATAGGTTTATATATGGGAAATGGAATTTAACATCTCGGTGTGCACCTATGGCACCCATTTTGGTGAAGGTCTGGAATGGGAACCCTCACCTGTGAGTTCAGTTAGCTGAGGTGGGGGCAAACAGAAATTGCCTTGAAGCTGTATTGGGAATTGTAATCCTGGAAAGGCCTCCACTGAGGGTTTGAATTCTTTGTGCAGTTTCCCAAGAGTTGCCCTGGTTATGACTCAGGTGAGTTATGCTGGGAATTCAGGTGTCTTGCCCAAGTTAGCTGAGTATGTCTGATAGGGCCACTGCTTCAGCTTATTTAACAACGTCCAGACCTAGTTACGGTTGGCCACAGTTCATGAAGAAAATTTAAATAGGTAACAATTAACTTAGAAGTTGTCCAAAGTTATCCCAACTCAGTTGTCTTGTCTCTATTTCATTGTGGGTGGGCAAATAATTTTCCGTGTTACTATTGCTGGCTCTGCACTATAGGATGAATGCAGAGTGACACCACTTTAACAGTCATGACTCAATACTATGGAGTTCTGGGAGCTATAGTTTGGTGAGGCGTCTCCACTCTTTGGCAGAAAAGGCTAAATCTAAACTCCCATGATTCCATGGCATGGAACCATGGCAGTTAAACTAAGGCCAAACTGCATCCATTCTATATAATAGATGCACCCAGAGTGACACATCATTCTTCTCATGTGCCATGGGCTAATGTGATATGAAGCTTGTGGCAGGTCACTTTCTGCCTCAGGCAGCAAGAGAGCCCAAGGTACTCCTACTTACTGAATCTACTGTTAAGAGCATTGGGGAAAAGGACTGAGATAAAATTGCACATACCATTCAATTAATGTTAAAACCAAGCCATGTTCTCAGGTTTTTTAATAAAATGGATTTTTCTCCATGTTGCAAAATACCATTTTGCCTCACTAAAGATAGCAAAACTGCCATGAAAAATATGTTCTTGCACAGTTTGGTGTAAGATGCAAACTCAAGATTGCTGAGCTATATTTGTATTGCAGATACTCTTATCATATGTTTGCAGGAAACCACTGCTGACAGAGGAGCTATCATTGGAAAATAAAAGATTTTCTTTCTTATCACTTAAAATAACGGATGTGAAAGGTTTTTTTTAAAAAAGGCAGACTTCACCAGATATTTACTGATGGCATATTTTTAGACATAATGCAATTGGCCATTAATATGAATATATATTATGCAGAGACTATCAGAAGTGATTTCCTGCTAAAGATAGTGAAGATGACATGGTTGCTACAGAGTGAGTTCCTTCCCTCCATGAACAGTTTTACAACATTGCTGATCTGGCTCATATACATTTCTCGATTTCTACTCTATACATTACAAAACTGGCTCAGCTGATGGCTTCACTGTAGCATTGTTTCAAGCCACAGTATTCTCTGTGGTTGATTCCTGCAATGCTTTATTGCTGATTATCTGATGAATTTCTGAAATGGATGTTAATGTATCACTTCCTGGAGGAAGGGAGTGAGTGTGACATTTTCAACTGACAGGCAAAGGTATTACTATTGGAACAAAAATAATGGAGAACCTGTTCAATCTCTGTATTTGAAATTCAGCTCCACCACCATAAGTGTAATTGAATTATTTGTCCCTCCAACCTTCCCCTCCCAGTCTCTGTGACCATACATTTCTTTTAAAATCTACACAACTCATCATGTCCCTCCATCCTATGTAAGATAGCTTCCTCCTGACCAAACCTGACTTCTATTTCCCTTACTCTTACTACAGAGATATTAAGAGATAATCTAGTATAAAGTATGAATTTGAGCAGGGCACGTTGCTTGAATATGGGCTTTAAAGTGAATGATGTCTTTGCACAAAGTTCTTCTTGAACCTTAAGTATAAAATAAGATCTGTATGTTCAGTAGTCAGGAAGTCAGCCTTTCAAAGCTTGCTGGCCTAAGTGTGTATGCACAAATGTGGTTTACTATTTCACTTGCCATTTGTAAACCACTTTTTAATTTCTTTTTAATTATATGATCATACCACTCAACAAAATGATATTTATATGGCATACATCGTCTCCTATTCGTATCCTTTCATCACTTTTCACAAAAATTGTTAATAGAATCATAGAATCATCAAGTTGCAACTCACTGAGAAGAAGCAGGAAAATCGCATTCAAAGCACCCTCAACAGATGTCCATCCAGCCTGTGTTTAAAAGCCTCCAAAGAAGGAGCCTCCACCACACTCCAGGGCAGAAAGTTCCACTGCTGGACAACTCTCACAATTAGGAAGTTCTTCCTAATATTCTGATGGAATCTCCTTTCCTGTAATTTGAAGACATTGTTCCATGCCGTGCCAACCTGGAGGCAAAGCAGCATGGGTAAGGGTGCTGTTTGGCTGGCAGAGGGGACCCAGCAGCCATTCTCGGGAGGCAGGGCCTAAAGAGGCAGTGGCACATCTCCTCTCAAATTGCTGGTGGAAACCTCTAGGGGTTACGGCCCCCAAGTTGAGAACTACTGAATTAGATGTTTACATGGGGTAAGATTTTCATATTTTCCCCGTGCTTCTTATAGGACTTAGTTTCCGGGCCCTCTGTGATCCTTTCAGTCTTCTTGTAGACACATACATGAATATGTGAGAGGAATGTGCAGAAGAGAGAACATACAAATGAAAGGATAATGAAGTTGTGGCAAAGAAGTAAACAAAAGTAAGATGTGAGGTTCAACAGTCAGTTTTAGCATGCAGCACTGCCCATGGAAGGTGAGAAAAACTGCTCTCTGTAATTCATCAGGACAAATTAAAATGCACCACTGATGGCTAGATGCCTGGATTTCTTTTTACTCTTCCCTAATTAGCATTCCAAATCTATTCAAATAAACAAAGTCTGAACCATTCATATTTCCTTTCTCACACTGTAGGTTTTAATTTGTGGTTTCTGCAACATGAGTCACATAATAAAAAATTAGTAACAAGTACTGGCAGAAACAGAAATCCGACGGGGAATTGAAAAGATTTTCATGCTGCAGAATACAGCTTGTGGTTTGATGGGCGGGAGGGAGGACATGGCACGAAGTGAATTGAAAACCAAGTTTCTTCTGGATAATTAATGATCTTGAGTACTGACATCTCTGTGTCCTCTCAAGATAAGAAATCATGTAAGCACTACCACATGATCATTATCTCAAACAGGCAGAGGTAGCTGCAACTGAGAATTAATGCATACTTTTGGTGAAAGGGGAAGATACTTGAGAGCACAGATGGGATGGCAAACAAAATTCAATAAACTGAATTTGTATTGAACTTACCTATATAAAAGGTCATTTCTGATTCTAAGCAACAACAACCTAAATCTATGACCAATTAAGTAGCAATGATTATCATTTAATACAAATACTTTGAAATGGTCAAAGAACTTTCCTAACAATAATATCAGAATTACTGATATTACTACAAACAGTAAAATGAGACTGAAAGCACAGAAGCTTCATTGAAACTACTTAGTAACTTGAGGACAGAAACAAGATTCAGATTAAGAAACTCCTCGGTTTACTAGTCACCAAGGGCGCATCCAGACAGGCCCATATCTCGGCCCCTAGTCAAAATGAATTAATTAGGGACAAAGCATTGAATGTTTGTCGTGTATGCGTTCTGTGATTCTCCCTGAGACCTCTTCAGGGTGGGAAGGGTGAAATATAAATGCTGCAAAGAAATACATAAATATATTCCAAAATAATAAAACACCTGATAAGACCTGAATGTTATGTAAGATCCGAGTCTTGGCAAGTGTGGGCCCTGTATGGATTGTGCCCAGGGAGCATGTCACACAGTTCCCAGGCCCACTCCACTCAGGAGCCGGGGAGGGAAATCCCTACTTCTCTTCTCCTCACACACCATTTTGGGGCACCTGAAGAACTGACAAACAGGCTCCATACCAGTCAGCAGCTTTAGATAAGTTTCAGTGCCTAAATTTGGGGTCTGGAGGGCGGCTGACTGCTGGCCTGATTATAATTGGGATAGTATCTGGCCACCAAGGAGGAAAAATCTGGGATTTGGGATGGGCGCTATGTACAGGAATGCGGGTAACTTTAATCCATTTTCCCTGCTGTCTGTAAGCACCCCAAGTCTCTAGCAAATCTCAAGTAACTCAGCTCTAAGCCTGGTCTTATGGGAAAGTAATCAAAATTTACTGAATTACTGCCAGATGCCAAGAGATAATCTGGAGATAATTCCAGGCAATATCAGGCTCCTTTGAAAAATCCAGGCCGAGTAATGGGCATGGACAAATTTCAGGCCTCCAGGTTAGATAAGGTATGGGCAAACTTCAGTCCTCCAGGTGTTTTGGAGTTCAACTCCCACAATTCCTACCAGCAGTTACGAATTGTGGGAGCTGAAGTTCAAAACACCTGGAGGGACAAAGTTTGCCCATGTCTGAGCTAGATCCTGAAAAGTTGATTGGCTCAATTATGCAAGGACTTGGAGCTGTACTGTTGTAAGCTTTTCCAACTCTATGCTTCCATGCATCAATGGTTTTATCACGATGCACTGTTATAGCAGTTCTATTTCACCGTCAAGAATCCTATCATTATTTATTTATTTATTTATTTGGGGTTCTTTTACCCCGCCCTTCTCACCCCAAAGGGGACTCAGGGCGGCTTACAAAAGCAAAGGCACAATTTGATGCCTGCATCATAAAGACAATCAAACACAAAATTACATCAATACACAGTTAACAACAAATATACATTATAACCATAAAATCAATAAAATCAATAAAACCAAATACAAACCCAATTTCTCCTCTTACATGGTCAGCATTCGCTACTCATAGATCTAGTTTTATGTTCCACTTCATCAATCCTGCTGGTCTTACTCGCCTGGTTGTCTGATTTAATTGCCGGAGTGCCCAAAGGCCTGGTCCCATAACCAAGTCTTCACCCTTCTCCTAAAGGCGAGGAGGGATGATGATGCCCTGATTTCCCCCAGGAGTGAGTTCCACATGTGAGGGGCCACCACTGAGAAAGCCCTGCTCCTTGTCCCCACCAGCCTCACTTGTGACAGTGGTGGGGTCGATAGCAGGGCCTCCCCAGATGATCTCAGACTCCGAGGTGGGACGTAGAGGGAGATACGTTCGGACAGATACACTGGACCGGAACTGTACAGGGTTTTGTAGGTCAAAACCAGCACCTTGAATTGTGCTCGGAACTGAATCGGCAGCCAGTGGAGCTGGCACAGCAGGGGGGTGGTATGCTCCCTGTATGTCGCTCCGGTGAGCAATCTGGCTGCCGCTCGCTGGACTAGTTGAAGTTTCCGAACAGTCTTCAAGGGCAACCCCACGTAGAGCGCATTGCAGTAGTCTATTTGGGATATAACAAGAGCGTTGACCACTGTGGCCAGATCAGACTTCCCGAGGTACGGGCGCAACTGGTGCACAAGTTTTAATTGCGCAAAAGCTCTCCCGGCCACTGCTGAGACCTGGGGTTCCAGGCTCATTTGCAGGTTAGGAAAGAGGATCCAGAATTCTCATCAAAATACAAAGCCCAGGATTCCATAGAATGTAACCATGGCAGATAAATTGGAACCATAATTCTTTTATTGTACAATGGGATACGGCTCTGAAATGTATAAGAAGAAGGTAAATTGCATATAGTGTGTTGCTCTATAATGAGATATACAACCTGCATCCAGAGGCAACTGCTCCACTTTTCCACTTTGCTTAATGTTGGAATCAGCTTTTGTGCATCCTTAGAATTGCATTGCTATACTCGGCCGATGTGCATGCTACAGACCTGGGCAGGTTGCAGAGTTCTTTTTCCCTTGGAAAAAAAATACGCACGTTCCAAGCATCCCTTCTAAAAAGAGCCCTTAATGCAATCTGGAGTTTGGCCCTTAATGCTCAGTTTATCACTGAGGTAGAAGTGTGATATGAATTACAAGACATGAATTGCACATTTATTTATGAGCTATTTTATATATTAAACAAGCTCAAAATGTTACCAGAAAGGTATTACTCCATTCCCAGAAATCATTCATGAAGGTAATATAGTAAAGCAAAAGCACTGCAGAAAGGGTATTATTATAGAAGCTACATTATATCCATTTAGAACACTCATGTACAGATGCAAGTAAAATGTGATTGGGATTAAGATATTGGCTTATAAATTGGATCGCCATCATTATTTTAAAATATAGATAAGAATTATATTAGGAGCCTGGTTGCAGCTGATTAAATTGTAAGTAGAAGAGAAGAAATATAGTTCCTCATAGCATTCCCCTCTTTCAGGCCCCCAGGGCTTACACTAACAAAGAAATTTGAGGACAGGCAGGTAAAGGCCTTTCAAAAATCAGGAAAGAAATATTC
Source organism: Anolis sagrei (assembly GCF_037176765.1). Classification (NCBI taxonomy): domain Eukaryota; kingdom Metazoa; phylum Chordata; class Lepidosauria; order Squamata; family Anolidae; genus Anolis; species Anolis sagrei. The sequence continues at coordinate 224,034,477 of NC_090021.1, read as the reverse complement.
ATTGTAGTACTCATTCAGAGTTTTTTTTCCTTTTAAAATGTTATATGTAGTGAATCTGTGAAATCTATGATTGGAATATCAACAATGTACCATCTCCTAGAGCAGTTCTGCATAAATTGTGATGTGCTGGGCCAAATACAGATTGTGGTGGCCTGAATTCTTAGTGGCATACCCCATCATACATCCAGTCCCACCTTGTGGGTTGTATAATCCCAAATGGGCAATTTTAAATAGTAATAATAGTAATAATAATAATAATAATAATAATAATAACAACAACAACAACAATAACTCGGGTGGCTTACATGGGGACCAAGCTCAGTCAAACACAATTAAAACATAGATCATGAAACAATAAAATACATGAAAAAACATCATAAAAACAGAACCATCATTATCAACAATCAGTGACCGAGCACAGCGGGCACGTTCAGAACCAAAGGGCGAGGCAAGTGTTTGCACAATACAACTATCAAGACGGGGCTGATAGTAAGATGTAAAAAAAAAAAAACCTAAAGGTGTATATATCTGACAGCTTCACTTTCTCCCACATGTGAAACCCCACATTTGTAACATTCTATTTATGAAGACAATTGAAAACTATGCAAGTTCTTATATGAGTTAACCAAAATATATTCTCAACCATCTGCATTGGCCAAACTGTGCAAACACGGTTGCTTCCAGTATGGAGAGGATTATTGTGTAACGTACTGTATATGCACCTCCCATGTCTCTTCCAAAGGTGAGCAGTCTTTCTCAAAGACAGTTTGCAGTCCTAGTTTGGCCTCCCCAAACATATTTATTTATCGTGTCAGGAGCGAACCAAAACAGTTGTATTGTATTAAAAACAAACAAACAAAACACGAAGTTTGCAATTCTATTAAATTGCCTTTGACTAGTAGCTGGCCACTTGGAGTGCCTCTGGTGTTGCTGCAAGAAGGTCCCCCATTGTGCATGTGGCAGGGCTCAGGTTGCACTGCAGTAGGTGGTCTTGCTCTTCTCCACACTCACATGTCGTGGATTCCAGTTTGTAGCCCCATTTCTTAAGGTTGGCTCTGCATCTCATGGTGCCAGAGCACAGTCTGTTCAGCACCTTCCAAGTCACCCAGTTTTCTGTGTGCCCAGGAGGGAGTCTCTCATTTGGTATCAGCCACTGATTGAGGTTCTGGGTTTGAGCCTGCCACTTTTGGACTCTCGCTTGCTGAAGTGTTCCAGCGAGTGTCTCTGTAGATCTTAGAAAACTATTTCTTGATTTAAGTCGTTGGTGCGCTGGCTGATACCCAAACAGGGGGTGGGCTAGAGATGTCACTGCCTTGGTCCTTTCACTATTGGTTCCCCAAACATGACCAAATATGATTGTGATCCAAACCCAGACTTTTATGAGCTGAGCTGAGCACCAAAAGCCCATTGTCTGGACAGATAAAATTTTTGCTAATGGCATAGAATTTAGATGGAGAAATACATACTTATGTATTTTGATTACCACACATAGTGAAGAAGACCAAGAACTCTATGACATCTCTTCTGCATATTTGAGTCATATCATAGTGAATAAACTTTTGACACCCTCAAACTATTTCATCTAAATAACCAGCATTCAGAATCAAAGGATAATTTGATGTTTTCTGCAACAAAGAAAAAAGAACAGAACATTCAAGTCCAGTGGCAATGCTACAGCTTGCTGTTGTTGTTAGCACCCCAGTTACTTAAGTAGAGTTCAGCTTGTCACATTTGCACATCATATTTTTATGAGTGGAACCAACTGCATTCAAACAGTTGTGAAATCTGAGGCCCCCACACTTCAGTGAAAATGCAATCATGAAAAAAATTAAATGCACATATTCATTCTCTTCTCTCCTCCACTCCCCCTTTGCCAATGTCAGGCAAATTTGGTCTGGAAGATTCACTGGGGCATAATTATCAATGCTCCATCTGTGGATTTGCTAATGGGAAAATTACATACACAGCCAACTTGTTCCTGCACCTGATTTCTCTCTCTACAAACCTTGATGTGGGGAAAGTGTTGCATTCATTATTGCTCCTGTCATTTTATTCCTTCATAGAAGGGATAAAAGTTTCCTCACAGTGACTCCTTCTAGCCAATTCAATTCAAGTGAATTCAGGATCCAGGAGATAGGGGTGTGAGAGGAGAGAGCTATATGCCACATATTTATTTAGTTTAAGCCTAAATCTGGTCCCAAAGGCTCCACAAGAGACAGGAAACTTTGATTACTAGTAGAGCAGAGTAAATAAATATACATAAATTAAATATGATTTGCTTGGTCTTGGCCCAACGCATCTGGGCATGTAATGAAACACTTTCTTTGTGAGCTTCTAACACAGTGTTCAATTTTCAGCTGAGAAGAAACGCCTGCCCACAACTTTGCCACCTTGTTCATATGCTGCAAAGCTGAATATTTCAGTGCTCTGGAAGAACGTGACATGAACAGTACAAAGTGTGGGGAAACGTACCAAGTGTGGCAATTGATGTTCAGTTTTTTGGCAAGTGCCTTCCTTTATTAACAAAGCTGCAGGAAGCAATGCTTCGAAAGACACTGTGGTTGTGAAGCTAAACCAGAATGTGGTCAATGCCTCTTTCTCCTCATTTGTCGTAGATATTTTTAGAAGTGTTGCCAGTAAGCAGAGCTCTCAATTGATGCCAGAAACTATAAAACAGGGGTCACTGACAACATAAGATGGATAGACTGTGTGAAATTTTGTCACCCAGGCTTTAGCCAAAAGCTTAGAGGTATTTTCAGATAGCATCTGGTTAAAATACAATTGCAAATTGTTGCAGAGTATCAAGGCATGTCTCACAATTTCTTCTCCATCTTTTCATAGCTTCCTAGATTCTACGCCCAGCTCATTTCTCTCCTGACTGGCTGAAGCAACAATTCTTCAGCACTGTGCCAGCTACTTGATTCACACAGTTGAACCCAGTTGTGGTGATGCTGACAAAAGAAAAAAATGTTGTGTGAGTAGACTGTGTTTCAAAGACAATACTTTAGAAACCCTAATTTCTCTTTGGAAAGGGACTATATTGGAAGTAGTTTACTGTTTTCTGAGTAAAGATCTGCCCATGTTCAAGAGTTTGAGTAGTGGGTGCAGCAATGTTACCAGTTCAGCACAATCTCATTACTTGATATTTAGGGACTCAAACCTTAGAACATTGGAAAGGCCTTCATGACACAAGGAGAGGCAGGGCAAGCAAGGGATGGAAAATGGATTAGAAATCTTACTGCTTTGTCTGGTTGTGAAAACAGCTAGCAAGCAACCTAGGATATAGTAAACTTGAACTAAGCAAGCAACATAGTAACCCACAGGGAAAGAATTAACAAGGAATTTTGAGACAGTTGTGCAGATAACAAAATTTGCCCAGAAGCTGGACCAATTGTTCCAAATGGCTCTATGTATGCTTCTAGTAGGTTTCTACCCAGTCCTTTCCCCATACTTTTGGCTTCATTGTGCATGGATGGGGAAGCATCACTACTGGTGAGGTGGGGCACAGGGTGCTAAGATTCCCCCTCTGCCCTGCTGATTCGCTATGGAGTTTTAGGGCTGTGTAAAAGAGCCCTCAGCCTTCAAAGCCAAATAACAGAGAATGTCCAAATTTTGTCTTCCATTGACACTGAGAAGAAGCATGGTGTAATTGTTCCATCAGTTGGCTACGATGCTGAAGACAACACAGTTTGAATCCCTATATTCAGCCATGGAAACTCACTTTGTGTCTTTGGGCAATTCAGATTACTTGTGACTTAGAAGAAGGCAATGGGAAAGGTAATCTAAGTAAATCTTGCCAAAAAAAAAAAAGCCCTTATGAGAGAGTCAGTGTAAGTCATCGTAAATTTGAAAGCATGTAACAATATCAATAAGTACTGTTCACCATAGTATTATCTGTTACAGGCCCGTAGCCAGGATTTCGTTTCAGGGGGGGGGGGGCTAAAAAAATTTCGGGGGGGGGTTTCGGGGGGGCTGAGTTTCGGGGGGGGGGCTGAGTCTGAGTGAAAGAGGGTCTAGCCTAGCAAACCTTTTGTGTTATTACTCCAATACCCCCATGCATATGGGATATATTGATTATGGTGATCAGATCATGATATGAATAAACATAACAGTTTAAATAATGCACCGGTAAGGCCTTTTTGCGAACCACCATCAGAATTTCGGGGGGGGGGGGGGGGGCTGAAGCCCCCCAAGCCCCCCCCCCCCTGGCTACATGCCTGATCTGTTATATTGTTACACCAATGCATGCAGACACAAAACAATTATAAATGCAAACACACTGTGGGAATGCAGCTATATTTATATTTATTGATGATTATCAGTCATAGATCTTCTTTCAGAGTTTCTAAACCATATGAGAAGATTCTAAACATAAATAAATTGTTAAGATAAATGTTGCTTCAAAGATTAGAAAGTGGTAAAGTACTTTACAATCTGATATTCAATTTAGTTCTAAAGAAAAACAAGTGTATCAACATACATGTTTAAATTTAAAGACATAGCTGTATTTGTCTGTACCTGCATGCAGATTCATCTTGTGGTGTCTTTGGGACTCAGGGGAACATTGGTAGCATAAGCTTTCACAAACTGAAGTCAACTTCATCAGATGCATAGAGTCAAGTGCCTAGGAATAGTCCTTTATAGCTATACCAGGTATCATATCACTAGTATTAAAAAACCAAAACTTATGGATGTAGTGGTGAGGTGAGAAGTTCAGGTTTAGGGATGGTCATTGGGGGACAAAGGAAAAGATTCTGCCTAAAGCCAGTATGTGTAAATAATCATATGAATGATGGGGGGAGTTATTGGAATGTTGTGTCTTGTTGGCTGGGAACCAGAAAGGAGGTGCAATGAACTGGCCAAAAGATGCTCAAGAGGATGGGGTATTGTGTGTCAATGTCTCTGTCTTTGAAACACACTAGAGACCAGAGCACAGTTTGCCTATTTCTCACTAAAGAGTTGTCCTTTTAAGATATTGCTTGGCTGTCTTCAGATATTCTCTCCTTCTGATTAGTGTCTGCTGAACATGATTAATAGAAAATCTGCATTTAAAAAAATTATAATAAACAACAAATTAGTGATATATCACAAAGCAGGTTCTTATTTTATATTTCACATTATTCAATTACACTCCACTCACCTCAGTGGAGAAACATAACAGCAGAATACTCTGGAGTTTCCATTGACGTTGCCCAAAGCAGGGCTAAGTTGGTTTAAAGCAAAACAAAATGGGACAATCATCACCAGAAGTCACTGTGCATCATGGAAATAGTCAGCCCTCCATCCAGTGTGACAAGCCCTGAATGTATAGATAAGCCCTGAATCACAAACTAACACATTCAGGGCTTTATTCCAAACATTCCTTCCAGGTCTAATAACTTAAAGTAATGACGTAAAACTCAAATTACCATGACAGCCACTTTTATATTTTAATGAATTTTCCATGCTCCATTAAGAATAGAAAATCATTGCTTTCTTCTAATACCACTTGCCATTAATTCTGCTCCTGTTTATATTCTCAAAACATAACTTCTTTCATCTGTTTTTTTTTTTTTTGGCCCACTTCCTTGCATTCACCCATCTCTCTTAATGTTCTGGCACATTGTTCTCTGAATCCAAGAGCAGATAGGTTTGCACATAAAACTTCTGCCCCTCCATCAGCACTAGTTTATCTCCATCCTTCCAGTCTTGTACCTAGGATTGCCAACTCTTGTTAGCAGCATGACTTCCTGGCATTAGCAAGTGACAGATATTCTTTGCACACAAAAACCTTCACCCACTGATGCCTGCTTATTAAACTGCTATTAATGCACAGAAGAAACCTAAACTGGTCAACTGTTGTTTTCTAGGCAGGTGCTAGCATTGATTCCACTTCCTTTCTTCTGTCAATCTCTTTTGTTTGTCTGGTTATGCAGCTTTGAGGCCTATTCCAGCTGTCCAACCAGGCAAGTATATTCCCAAGCAGACAGCAATCCCTTTTAGGAGAACAACAGATGCTTTATTTGGCAGCCTGTTTACACCATATCAGAACTTTCTTTCTTATGTTTAGATTGATTTTTTTTCTGAAAGAAAAGCATAAAAGCAACTAATAATGACATGGTAATGAATAATATGGAAGCGCTATTTACAATTATTCACTCCTGAAAAGGAGAAGGGACAATTTCATTATTTTTCTCCCTGCTGCCCATTGTCTTTGAAAACTGTGCAGTTTTCAAAAGAGGTCTCATATTGGGAGAAATTATTTAACAGCAAAAATATTCTGGCAGCACAACATTGAGAGGGTGAAGGAAAGCCATCTTGAGGATCCGGAAGAAAAGGTATAAGCTACTTGGGAAGGCTTTATAATGACTAACATAATTAGTTACTTCTAAGAAATAATACACCAAACTCCGAGTAACTGGCATTTTCCCCTCTTCCTCCCTCTTCCCTCCTTTCCTCTCTCTATAATACATCTTAAAGGCCTCTCTCTCCCTCTCTCTTTCTGTATCCTTCTTTGCTATGTTACACAAAAACAAACTCATGAAGGTCATTTTTAAAGAAAAAATATGGGCACTACTAGGTATAAAGCCAATGTAGCATAGTGTCTGCTCATTGGGCTATGACACTGGAGACAAGATTCAAATACCTGCTCAGTCATGGAAACCCACTGGGTAAGTTTATACAGGCATTTAATGTTTGTTTGTTGTATTGGAAACTGCCCTGTATCCCTATGGGGTGACTGGGCAGGATACAAATAAAGTATTATTATTATTATTATTATTATTATTATTATTATTATTATTATTATTATTCCCCTGCCATGGAGGAAAAGAACAATCAAAGCACTGGATGCAAGGAGGTGCACCACAAAGATAAGGAATATTCTATGATTATAGTGTACTAGGGGGTGGATGGAAGACTATAATGAGGGTATACCCTCCCATAAGAGTTCTGCAGTTCTTCAATCCCCAAATTATAGCATTGTAGAGAATGAAACATGGAAATTTATTCGCACTTAAAACTCTTATAGTTGCTGTGTTTGCATTCATTTGGGAACTTTGCAGGACCCTTTTCTTTGGATTCCTGGGAGCTTGGGCTTAGCTAAACTAGCCAGTTATTTTTGCAGATGGGAGTCTATACAGTCTAGCTGGTTCAAAACCAATATAGCCTGACTGAACTGTCATCTTACTTTCCCCTCTCTTTTTTCCTGGTTGCTTTGGTATTTTGCTATTGTCAGCATAGAGTGCCCATGATGACCAGAAGCTTTCCTGGAGCTCTGCAATCATCAGCAGTGGTGATGGTGAATTCATCTCTTTTGCCCTGTGCTAATACGGACAGGAGACTGCAGTAGCCTATGCAGATAGTAGACCATTCCCCATTAGACTCAGTAATAAAGTCTACAATCTGTCAAAAGTGCAGGGCTGCTCTGGAATTTCACATGATTGAGTTTCTACACAACATCCCAGGGCTAGCATAGGACTAAACTGGTCTACCTCATGTTAAGGATCAGAAGCTCCTGTGTGCCATTTAAACACCTACAGGTGACTTCTTGGCCAATGTTGGGTTTTTGGCCAGTGTAGATATGCTCTCAATGTATTTCTAAATGATTATTTGGAGTTTTGAAAATGCAACAATGCTAGAAATGTAAGTAAAAAAATAATTGGAGGGGACAGAATTCTTATATATGGGGACAACATCTTTAACCCCCCCCCCCTCCTCCATATAGCTATGCTCCTTCTCCCTGAAAAAGAGACCCATAGTAGTATGAAATGAAACAGAACAGAACAGCATGAAGCAGTGGGTTGTTGTAGGTTTTTTTTTGGGCTATATGGCCATGTTCTAGAGGCATTCTCTCCAGATGTTTCGCCTGCATCTATGGCAGGTATCCTCAGAGGTAGGGAGGTCCTCACTACCTCTGAGGATGCTTGCTGTGCTGGTACGGCTGTACCAGGAGCTCCAACTTTATTTTCTTTCTGTTATCAGTTTGCAGTCATAGGGCAGGCCACCTGTCCATCATAATTAAGCTTTGGTTCCGCCCCTTGTTCAGGGCTCTGGGAGAGAAAGGAGCCATTTTTGGGCAGTCTCACATAAGGAAGCTAAACTATAGGACGTAGACCAGCTCATCCCGTAGAAAAGCTTCTTTTCTCAAGAACATCTGGGGAAACAGAAACAGAAATTGCAGGGGAAAGGTCCCAAGGCTCTGGCTGAGAGCTCACAGCCTCTCAGCCTCACAGCAATCAGAGGGAAAACAGCCCTGAAGTTTCAAAGAATTCTTGGAGGGAGGACAGCATTACAGGTCCACTGAACTCCAGCTGAAATATCTACAAACCTCGGCTGGTAGGTCTACTCGATACCCAGACACATTTGGAATCTGTAGTAGGACCCACACCAATGAGGCATAGATAGTAAACAGCCTGGGAGAGGGTAAATAGGGTTTTTTCTTACAGAGAAAGTACAGTTAATCAAAGTCAGGTACCAGTCCATTGAGGACTAGACTAAGAAAGCCTTGAAGTGTTGTTTGAACCATTGAAGATTTGTTGTTTGTTCCATAATAAAGACTTTGTTGTATCATTAAAGACTCTAAAGACCATCACTTCAGAAAAATCCCTGAGAATCTCTCTTTGAGGCCTCCTGGCTTCCCGCTGGGCTTAAAGTATATGTCCTATAGAAAAGACAGCTGTTACAGACCCAGTGAGCGACAGAACATTTGCCATAGATGCAGGCGAAACGTCAGGAGAGAATGCCTATAGAACATGGCCAAATAGCCCAAAAAACCCTACAACAACCCAGTGATTCAGGCCATGAAAGCCTTCGACAATAGCATGAAGCAGTTCCGGAACATGCCCCCCCCCCCCAAACCCTCCATCTGAATCCACTTTAACACAATCAGCTACAAACTGTTCCATAAAACTTTGGGATATTTGAGACAGGTTCTATTCAGGAGAAGTTACCTTTGGTTATTTGTAAATGAAGAAGGCAAAAATAGGTCCAGTAAATAGAAGCTGTTAAAGTCATGTTCACAAGGCTCCATTCCCAAGCAAAATAAACACTTCTGCTTTGCCTGATACAAAAATGTCCATGTGCTTGGATTAGCAAAATTTACCTGGTTGCTGAGATGGCCAGCCAAGGAGAAAGATCTCAGATATAGAGGAAACTATTGCCATGTTTAAATGCCCAAACACTGAAAAGGTGTCTGAACAAAGTTATGCTCGCACTTTTTGTGAAGGATCACAGCAGGACTGAGAAAATATTAGCAGGACAGTTTAGCTAACAGGCATTTTTTTAAAAAATAATTGTGTTTATAAGAACAGCCTTTTTTTTCTTTCCATTGGCTTCCAGAAATAATAAACACACATAAACTCTGTGGGATTTTTTTCAAATTCTTCTGAGATTTTTTTCATCCTTACCCACCTTCGGGCAATTTATATGAAGAGTGAAAACACAGAAAAAAACCGTTTTTGTTCTTTTATTTAATTTACCATTCTCATCTGGTCTTCGTGAGTTTAATTATCTTCTCACACACCAGTATAAATGGCACAAAACCTGTCAAAACCAGTTTTTATTTAATTTGTTGCTCTCATCTGCCCTTCATAGGTTTAATTCTCTTCTCACACACCAGTATAAATTGCAGAAAACCTATGAAAACAAGCTTACAAAACAGTCATTTTTGCTATGAAATGTCATTGCTGTTTCTGTGCTATAGGGCTCAAAAGGTATATTTTAACTTATTCTTTTCATGTCATCATCATAATAATCATCATTTATTTAAATAGCATTATCACTGTACATAATCAAGTAATAGAAAAAGAATCACACAAAACTGCTCTCTGCCTTCAGACTTTCAATTTAAAAGCAGAATACACAGGGGAACAGAATGGGAAGGTGGAAGCAGATTAAGTCCAGCAGATAGTGCCTTTTCTGTTCCCCCAAGGCAAGGACAGTGGCAGATGGGATGGAGGGAGGGCTTTCATTTCCTTCTGAAACCATATACCATATTGGCCTTAGTCTATTTCCTTTAAATCATTTTGCGGTATGTTGACATTTCCATCTCCCTCCCTCCCTCTAACAATGTCAGAAATAGGATCCTTGTTACAACTCCTCCTTGCACAAGAGTGAATTACAGGATTGTCTTCTCATAATACACACAAAGTACAACAATCTCAGTTTAGTAATCTTGGCTTCTAGTATGAGCTCAGGTTTAATTTATTCTAAGACCCATTGATCTGACTTTTTAGTAGTCCATGGCATCCCCTAGAATTCTCCTTCACCACCACATTTCAAATGAATTGATTTTCTACATTCAGTTTTCTTCTTTTCCAGTTTTCAAAATCATACATAGAAATTAGAAATCTGATGGCATGGACAATCCTATCTTTAGTAATCAATGCTATAGTTTCCTCCATAGCAGTCCTTCCAAGACCTAGTCCTATTCTGATTTCTTGTCTGCACTCCTCTTTCTGACTAATGACTAAGCCAAGTTATGGAGAAAAATGAACTAGTTAAGTTGTGTGCTTTAAAGTTATTTAAGTCATGCCAATTAAATAAATGATCTTTGTTTTCTTAATGTAAACACATTTTTGCACTTTTCCTTGCATTTTTTCAACTATTTGCTATTTTCTGCCAGAGGTATGATGCCATCTTCATAACTTAAAAAGCTGATTCTTCTTCCTTAGCAAAATTGCCTCTTTCCCTTGAATCTAATGCAGCTTTTGATATGATATGTTCATCATATCATTTGAAAATCCTGGGGCAAAGGTATGTTGTTCCTTTTTTTCAGGGTAATCTATTTATTCCTGATAGAACCAGACAGAGAAAAATGACACATCCTTTAAAAAGGAACAAATATTAAACTACAGTTAACTTGTCATGCCCATTAAAATGCAAGATATATGAGAAATATAGCAGGTGATTAAAAAACCTGTTCTTCAGTTCTAAATATCTATTGAAACAAAAAGAAATGTTTTGCTACTAGAAAGACATCATGGATGGAAACATTTTAGCATTTCCAAGAAGGAAACTCCTGAATCTAGGAACAGCCACCAATAAGGCCCAAACCCATGTTCCCTATAGAAGTACTACATTAGAGAAGGGGGGATTCTAACAATTTTTATATATTTTTTAAAAAAATACAAAATTAAAAGTAATACATAACTAAAAGATACAAAACTAAAAGTAATATATTGGCAGCCATAAGATGTTAACATCAGTAAACTAAAGAGATACAAATTTAAAAATATCATTCCAAGGTTTCTAGTGATAAAATAGAGTTATGTTGATCATAATGACTGCTGCCTGGTAATATAGACTTTGGAGGTGGAAGGGGTTGTTGGACCAGGATATACTACTTAGTTAAATGTACTACTTAGTTAAATGTATAACCAAGAAACTGATGTAAGATCTCAGATAAATCTTTGCGAAGGGGGACAATAAAAAAGCTCATTTTTTCACAAAAACTGTGTCTTTGCACAAAAATTGTATTTTTAATTGTGCAAAAGAAAATATTCAAAATGTAAAATAAAAATCAGTGCAAATGTCACAGAATTTATGTAGCATCACCCAAAAGGGGAGATAAATGTCTGAATGTGCTTGTTATTGCAAAAAGAAAAAAGAAGTAAGCAAATTTTGTATTTCTATAAAATTGCCCCTTAGGATCTGTCATTTCTCACTCTTATCCCAGAAAGTAAAGTCTTTTTTTACTGTTACAACTAATAAAATACTAAGTATTAAAAATGATGCAAAGGAGAAGGACCTATGTATAATTATTCAATATTCACAATTTATTAAAGCCATGGAAAGTGTCTGGAATTAGAATCCAATTTCTTCTTGTATTGCTTCAGAGCCACATTTTCATTGTCTTGGTATAGAAATTCACAAGTATCATATCATCTAAGAAGGATTTCAACATTCAACATTCAGTTTTGAAATTGCTATATTCACAGTTACCATATTTCAGCTTCTCAAATCCATGAATCTAATTTGCATATTTTGTAAGTTACTATAAATATACATGTTATTAATTTGCACTCTTTTTATCCAAATTCAGCACATTAATAGTTGTATTTTTCATCTATTTTGTCTGAGTACTGTTTAAAATCCCAGCTACGATTATGTATACCAGTGAGGTATAGTGGTTTGAATGTTGGCTCAAAACTCTAAATGTTCATACAACAGGGCCACCTTTGGAAGCTGGGCATGATGCAGATGGTGATCCCTCCCCACACCTCAACCTTGCTATATGAATGTTCATAGGGCAGCCCCACATTTGAAAGCCAAGCATAGTGCAGGTGATGATCCCTCACCTTCCCCTAACTCAGCAGACACAAATTCAGGAGGTGGGGTAGTGGTACAAACTCATGAATAATCAAAACCACAAGGGTGAAACCTGCAAAAGTCGAGAGATTACTATAGTTCCTTTATTTCTGTATTTCAGAATAATTATGTTAGGCTGCTGCCATGTAGTCCACATCAGAAATGTGGATTAAAGAGATCCAGTTCTACACAGGCACCCCATGAACCAGTTCAAAGCTGCCACAGAGTCCACAAAAATCCCCTGATTGTGGACTGATCCAATCCCTGGATAATTTTTCCCTACCTCCTTTGTCTAGATAGGCTTGTAAAAAAAGTTTATGAGTGCTTGACTGGAACAAAGCAAGAATTGGATCTGGAATTTCCCGTGATTTTTTATGTGCTGTTTCTAGTTGGATTTGTAGCTCACATTGATGGTGTACATTTTGTAGACACCCCAATCTCAAGCTGACTTCAAGTTGGATTTTAGCGCCTATGTAGAATGGTCCTTAGTCTTTTGCAAGAACAGACTATCATTGCTACATAGAAACACAGAAGAAAGCTCTTATTTTTAAGCAAGAAGATACACAGCAAAACAATAAAAAGAATTACACCCAGGCAATACCAATGTACCTCAGTGCACCACCTTGGTGGACACACAGTGTTATTTCTGTTTTTAATCTTGTCTGTGTATGTCAGAATGTGTATCTTTTTTTAAAAAAAAATACTGTTCCAGATGAAAATCATACTTTGTTTACAGCCAAAAGCTTGTAAGTTAACAAGGAAATGCTGTGAGCAGGTGAACTTCTGACCTTTCCCTTCAGTGACCTGAACTGCTGCAGAAAACAAAGCTTAAAAGAAACTTGGTGCCCATATAATTGGAAACATGCTGAAAAGAAGACAGGCATCACACCAGTAGACTAATTAGATATGTGGCTCTGTGTCAGAGTAACACACAAAAGGCTTCCTTCATTCTTATTAGCCATTCCCTGTTAACTACAAGTTTCTGATGAAAAATATACACACAAAGAATTCCTTTGACACATCTCCTGTTCTGAGGTTGAAGACTTCAAGCCTAACATTGTCTTTACAATCATAAACTCTGATTCCAACTATTGTTGTTTTATAAACCTTGACTTTTCTTATCGGAAGTGGACTCATTATACCTAACTATGTCAAGATCATGATCCCTTCTTTTTTGACTATAGCTGATTTTAGTACCTACATTCTCAAGGGAATGGAGACCACATAGATCACACATGAAGAATTCTCATCGTGAAGTGATTTAGGGTCATCTACATTGTAGAAGTAATGTGATTTTACACTACTTTACCTGCCATGGCTCAATGCTATGGAATCGTGAAGTTGTAATATACAAAATCTTTAGCCTTTTCTTCCAAAGAGAGATGACTAAACTACAACTACAGCTGAGACTTCTCTTTTCACAGGTCCATGAAAGCTAAAATGGATGCCTCTTCCTCGGCTTGCTCAGAGGAACTCACTTGCACTTGATATCTAGGCTGAGAAGTAGTAGCTCCTTCCATACATTCTGCTTCAAAGCTTGGCTGACATAACTGCTGGACACTGTTGAGCTCCAGTTTGACAGCTGAGCTTTCAAGTAGCATCCCCTCATCCTCACTTTCCAAGCTATCAATTATACCATGAGTCACCACTGATAGATCTTTAACCTTAAACCAGTTCTAGGACACCTCCAAACGATCCATGTTCTCACAACATGATTTCTGTCTCCTACCATTACACTGCCAGGTACTTACCAGCTGTGAACTTGCCTTAGAAAACATAGTTATGAGACCTAGATATAATAGTTTCCCATCCAATGCCCATACACCCATGCTTCCCAAAATGTACACATTTGCTCAATTGCATTCCCAAACCTGACTGTATTCTCATAATCAGACATCAAAGGTAGAAGTATAAGCTACTAGATCTTTTTTTCTAAAGCAGAACACAGTGACAGACATCCTTTGCAACCTCTTTAAAAAAACATATGGATGATTCTCTACTATTTCCCTCACTGTCCACCAAGCAAGAAATGATAACATATCCTAGGAACCACAACTGATAAAAGGTAGGTTTAGATTTCTGGCACTTGCAATTCTAGCTTCTGCTGTGACCAGAAAAGTGGTGTAAGTCCAGTTCATGCCATTGTAATTCACCAACAGATTGCCAGACATCATTTTTTCCACCCCATTCCTGATTAAATATCTCCTCTCATGTAGCAAAGGTAAAAACATATATATTAACCAAGTTTAAAATACATACATACACACACAATCAATGTGTAGTCTGCAAGTCTATAAACAAAAATGTGCACATATTTTTCATTTTCTTATCAGCAAGACCACCCCACAAATATACATTTATTGTCCATATGAGAAATGAAAAAAGGTTCATCCTACAAATGGCATTATATGGTAGTTTAGATGGGGCCATAGTGTTGCAAACCTGGGATGAAAATGCTAGTGGGATTCTGATTACTGCAATACAATGAAATTGGGAGATTTCTCAGTCCTGCTACAATGTATACCTATCTGAAAAACTCTCAACTTAATCTGAAGTTCTGAAGAAATGGTCTTTTTACTGGTAGTTCTCTAGTTCTAAAAATGGAAACTCCTCTGGCATTTATTGCTCTCTTTTAAGTGCTAAGCTAAGACCTTTGTGTTGTCCCAGGCTAACTATTGAGTTCAACTTATTTCTCTGCCTGTGGCATTGCCAGTTGATTTTATGTCTTTTGATTTATATTATGCTTTTGCTGCTTTTTATTGTGTATTTAGGTTTTATAACTTCATTTTCAAAATCTATTTTTTACACTACTATGAAATTCAGTGATGTTTCAGCCATGGATGCATTATGATTATGTGGATTCCCTTGAACTTCGCTCAGCATATACATAATTGCTGTCAAGAAGTTAAAGGGGTTTGATTTGTTACCACAAGAGTTGTGTGTGAATGTGCATATGTGTGCAGTGGTTGGTGGTAGTGGCTCATGAATGAAATTTTAAAAAGTGTGAATCTTAAAAAAAAACCTGGGCACCTTTTGATGTACTGAAGAAAATGTAATCTCATTTAGAATATACAACAGCTATTGCATCATAAAAGGAAGCAACTATTGATTTTTTTAAAAAAAACAACAACAACAATACATTTTAAAGGTAAGTGTATCTTCCTGCTGTCACGTTATTGAATTTTGTGTATCAAATCAAGTTTTACCAACAGAACATTATAAAAAGTCAATAATGTTAGGAGGTGAACCATCCCTTTAATGTGAAAGATTTCCAAAAGAAAAAGAGACATGAGGGGAGTTAAATATTCCCATACTAATGTGCTATTGTTTTACTCTCTCTTTCTTTCTTTTTCAAACTATCCTATATAGATAATTTCAGTTACCCAATTTTTGATATGGCTTTATCTACAGAACATAACTTATTAGTTTGTTATAAACAAGCATATTTACCCAAATGAATTGGTACATCCCAGAATAAAAACTCAGTTTTTGTTTAAATTTCAGATTAGCAACTGAGGGTACTTTCAAACATACATTAACCCAGCTTCAGTGCAGGCTTAAGTCCCCACACCCGGGGGGAAAATGGGCTTTGCCCATTGGCTGTCCCCATGCCGTCCCGAAAACTCTCCAATGTACCAATGATGTGTCAGGAGGTGAGGGGAGGCTCAGGAGCCATTTGCCCCCCCCCCCATCCCCGCCTCCTGGTGCATCATTGGTATGCTCCAGGAAGCCTGCAGAGAGGCCCAATGGAAACCTGGTCAGTTTTCCTTTATATTTAAGGCTTTGTGAGAGGGGGTTGGAGAGGGGGTGGGTACCCTCCTTGGTTCTCCAGGCTTTTGGAAGCCTGGAGAACCAAGGTGGGCTGTTGGGATAGACCAATGGTTAGGCCCAGGACTACCCGGGAGTGAGTCCCCATAGGGCCCATTCTCCATTAGAACTGGGTATTTCAGGAAGGTCCAGGTCTAATGGGATATCTAAATAATTTGGGACAAAGCAGGGTTAGATACAAGAGTCTAAATCAGGAAGATTATATGCAAAGGTTAGTGCTTTTCCAAAGTTAAATTACAACATAGTTTTATCATCATACATAATAAGACTGGCAAATTTTGACAGGGTGTTTGTATTAGTGGCTCATTTACTCTCTCCACTCTAGCCCAGTGAAAAAAAATGGCATGTCCATGTACATATAGATTATATATGTACACACTCAAACCTCATTGAAATCAATTAGATTTAAATTAGTCTGACTTAACATTGATTTTAATGGTATCAAAGTGTGACTAAAGTGCTTTGGATCCAATCTGTATCTATTAGGCTACTGTTCCCAGTTGTTACAGGATGAATCAATACAGATTGCTGCAGCTTATCCCATCAGGGAAATAACAAGATGTAGGGATTCGTTTCTCCCACTTCATGAAGGCAAAGTGATTGCTTCACAAGGCTCCAAAGGGAACAAAAGCCCTCATTAAATGGGAGTGCCAGTAGCTACTATCTGTGTAATGAGATCGATGATATCTGTATGCTCCAAGTTAGCAAGCCAAGACTGGATGACAGGTCAGCCCCACAGCCTCACATTGAGAATTTTCCAACTCATTAGAAAGGAGACTTTTGGGTTCTGTTCATGTTTTTCTTTTGAGACTACATTACAGTAGTATGATCTGTGATAAATTTATATGTGTAATATGTTTGCCTTCAAATGGTGTGTCAATTTATGGCAACCCCGTGGATTTCTTAGGGTTTTCTTACATTAGATATACTCACAGATAGTTTTGTCAGTTCCTTCTTCTGAAATATAGCCTACAGTATCCTGGTATTCATGATGATGATAATGTATTCTGTGTACATTCAGAAGGAGACCTACAAGCCACTCTAAATGCCTTTGCACAATCATATGAGACCAAGCCCAAAAAACACAATACAACACAATAAAATACAGAATGTAAAAACAAAGCTTACATCAGAAAATAATTACAGTAGCAAAACAAAACAATAAAGCAAATGAATACAATATAAAATCGAAGATAAAATGGAAGGCTATCATACTTGGACAACGAGGGATTGCCTAAGTAAGTAAGTAATTCATCACTGATTTCCCATCTAAGTACTAAACAGTAGGGATGTGTGATCCATAAAAATGGTTTAAAAGTCCTTACAAAACTGGGGGGTTCTGGTGCTTCATTTCTAAAGTGTTTCTAAAGTATACTTAGTAAGAAAAATGGTTACTATAACAAAGGTAATGAAATTTTGTTACAATTAATTGAACGTAATTGGGGAAACTTCAGGGGCTCCTTTCTCCATCATTTTAAAGCTATTGGGGTGAAACTTGGTACAATGGTAGAACACATTTACCATTGTTAGCCCACCAACTTTTATAATGTTTCTTATCCATGGGTTTTTAGTGAGTTTTCAAAGTTTTTATAAAAAATATAATAAAGAAAATATGTTCCTACTTTTTTCCTGTTTCATTGTGTAGTCTTTACTACTGGTTGTTCCAGTGTGCCTTTCCAGAATAAGGAAACTCCTAGCACTATGTCCCAACGCACTTTATCAGAGATTCAGGATATCTGCATTCCCATCCCCCTCCAAACACCCCACCTTGTCATTCCCAGCACTTTTAATTTTAATTGTTACAATTGGCCCGGCATTGTTTTTAATTGCATCATTGGGTGTTGTTAATTGTTATTGCTTTGTTTTTTTAGTTATTGTGTTGTTATTATTGCTGCTGTTTTACTGTTGTATTTGGGTTCGGCCTCTTGTAAGCCGCACCGAGTCCTTCGGGAGATGGTAGAGGGGTATAAATAAAGGATTATTATTATTATTATTATTATTTACTTTGAAAGTAGTTGTTCTACTTTAGAAACTTTGTTTTTGTAACAGAAACTTCATTAAATTGGTGGAGATTCAACAAAATGTGCTATTTTTTTCCCAGACCAGCACAGAGATTGGCTTACTTATTAGAGAGATTTATCAGTCAATCCTCCTCTTTGCAGATTCTGGGTGCTGTTATGAAGGGACAGACCTCTCTCTGCAATCCTGATTAGTGTTTTCTGATGCTGATGCAGTCTGGGAAATGTAGTTTATGGCAGGCATATGACTCCTTGCTTCCCAAACTGTGCATGAGCATAATTAAATGACCTTAATTGAGAAAAAGTCAGGGGCTCCTTTCTCCCTCATTTTAAAACTATTGGGGTGAAACTTGCTACAGTGGTAGAACACATTTACCACTGTTCGCCTACCAAATTTCAGAACATTTAATTTATCCATGGATTTTTGGCAAATTTTCATTTAGAAAAACATTTTTTTAATAATAAAGAAAATATATTGGTTCTGAGTGGAGCTTTCTGATGTTGATGCAGTCTAGGAAATGTAGTTTAGGGCAGGGCCTTTTGAGTTCTCTGGCATAGGGCTCCTCCCTTACCAAACTACATTTCCCAAAGTTCTGTGCTGTTCCCAAAATACACTGCTCCCTCTTTTGCCCACTGCTAATGCTGAAAGTGCATTAATTTCACAGAGGAATGGCAAGGCACTAAGACAGCCTTTGACTCTGCTTTCTTGCCATGCATTGAATATGAAACTGGGAGCCTTCCAAAACTTACAAAACTAAAACAAAAAGCATGGGGTAAGTTTTGATTCTAAAATATTTGGTGTGAGCCACGCAAATGCTTTGAATATGGCTTCCGGCTTACAAAACTTCCAATTTTTTTTTTTACAATTTCTGAAAATTCCAAAAAAAAATGGCACAAGTCTATTAAAGAGATCTGACCATATTTAGCTTCCAAGATTGGACATGATCTGGTGCCAATTGGGAATTATACTACTTTAAAATAATTGTACCAGGTAAGCAGATCTCTCTCACATGCACACAGACAAATGCAGTGCACAATTCACTTGAAAGCTTCAAGGTAAGTAAAAACTATATATCGAATTAAATGATAGATTTATACTTACCTACTTTTCCCATGGTGACTTAAAAACCAGGGAAAAAAAGAATGGCCAGATTTCCCTGTATAAGCAAATTAGCTTATGAAAGTAATTGACTTTTTTTTTTGTCCAATGTGGAACATCTGCATGAAGTTCAAGGTTGTGAAAAGTTTGAGTGGGCATCCTATGCCATTACATCTTAATGCAAACTACACCTTGCCCGATATGTATAGATGTGCATGTACATTGGATTACACATTTGCTGTCTTGGTTCATGTTGCCAGACATTTACATTCAACATGAGAGCTATGTAATGCAAGTAATACAAAGCCTTGCATGTGAATAACCACACTATGCAGAACTAACGTATGACTTCAGCTGCTATTTTAAAGTTTTTATCTCTTAGATTCTGAAAAGGGTTTAAAAAACAGTAGGCAACAACTGTCAATTGGAAAAAATAGAAATAAGTCCACTCAGATGCCAATGCCTGCAAACGTGAAGTAAGGAAGGACAGTAGCTTGACATAACCATGGTAATCGACATAATCCGAAGTCACCCTCCATTGCCAGGGCTTGGGTCAAAAATGACATTTAGCAAGATTCATCAGTAGCCCATTGATTATTTCATCAAGAAATCTTTGTTCACACTGCAACTAGATCATGATGGATGCACTATGTAAATAATTGTGATGGATTCCAGTTTTTATTAAAGAAAAAATGTCATAGAGTGGGATATTGATATGTAAGAAAGCCTACCCAAATTCCTATGCATTTTTGGCTCAGGTCTTGTTCTCATAGCTGACTGTTTATTTAGTATTATTAATAATCTCTGTAGTGCTTTTCAATTTGCAGAATGTCACACAATTTTGTTTAATGTCTCTTCATTTTTGCCATTTGAACATGGATCTCTTACTTCACATTAGAACACAGTCAACTATCTGCATGGCATTGTCCTTATGTGAAGATAAGGAAAGTAAAATATAACTCAAATGTTAACCAGAATGTCTCATTTGCACTCCAAAACTTGTAAAATCAATTTGCTCACTTGGATGTCTCTCAGGTCCTTCAGTTTCAACTTCCCCATGAACACCCTCATGGGCTCCTGCAAGATAGAATACATTTCAAGGCAAGGGGGATCTCTCTTCAATATTTTAAAACATATATAATTTCTGGACTCAGACACGTTGTGTATGAGAGCCACACAGCAGGTGGGAACAGGGAGGTCAACCCCATAAAGGTTAGGTATGGGAGAGCTGATCCCCCCTCCCCTTAAAAGATCAGATACAAATATCACAGTAGTTATGGATCAAAAGTATGCCAAACAATAATTAATTTTGAATTGTTTTCATAGTACATAGCTTGTTACCTGCTTCATATGAATGACAGAATGAAGATAGCAATGACAGCCATGAAGGTGATTGCTATTTCAATGCAGCACATAGTGTTTCCATTTTGTGAAAATTAATCATAGTCTGCCTGCCAGTGTTGAGCCTTTCCATCTTATTAGCAGCTCCATTCTGGAAGTTCTGATCTTGCAGTCCTAAAGTAAAAATTTGGCATTGTCCAAATATACTTAGGAGCATATAGAGAACATGTATGTGCAGAATGCAATCATAACTATAAACACCACCTCTCTCTGCTGGATTCCATGCCTGATACATGTATAGCTGTGAACAAATGCTTAAGTGCACTGAAAAACCCACAGTCCTATTAGAGACCATGCTTAAAATCGCTCTCTATCATCTTTCTCCATTGTACAGTAGAGTCATGCTTATCCAACATAAACAGGCCAGTAGAACGTTGAATAAGCAAAAATGTTGGATAATAATGAGGGATTAAGGAAAAGACTATTAAATGCCAAATTATGTGGTGATTTTACAAATTAAGCACCAAAACATCATGTTTTACAACAAATCGACAGAAAAAGCATTTCAATACACGGTAACATTATGAAGTAATTACTGTATTTACAGTTTTAGCACCAAAACATTGCCATTTATTGAAAAAAGCTATGGATCTGGATGGGAGGCAGAGTACATTGGATAATACAGAATGTTGGATGAGTGACATTTGGATAAGTGAGACTCTTCTGTACTAATAAGAAGATGGATTTACTTACAAGTGCTGAAATGGATAGCAAAGGATACAAGATAACGGGGCAGTATATGCTTTATTGGCCAAATATTCTTTTTCCTCCTGTCAAATTATTTTATTCCCAACTTACCCCCCCCCCTCCCATTGATATGTAAACTTTGTAAGTTATTAATTTTAAATGGACCAAAAACAATTATCCTTTTAGACTGGCAAATTTCTATAGTTACACTTATTCCCAGAATGGAAAGGTGCATGTTGTATCCACCTCTCATATAAATGTTAAAAATGGATGCTATGTTAAGAAAAGAGGGACAATTGTAATTCAGCATTATTTTAAAACATGAAGAATGTCTGTACACAGTTTGTATATGTCTAGTTTTTCCAGGCATGCAAACAGATGTGGATGCACCAGAAGTGTGGATTTATTTGTTGTTTTGTGCCTTCAAGTCATTTCAACATATGATGACCCTAAGGAAAACCTGTTGTGGGGCTTTCTTGGGAAGACTTGTAAAGAGGAAGTTTGCCATTGCCCAAGGTTACCCGATGGGTTTTCATTGTTGAACAGGAATACAAACCTTGGTCTTCCAGTCTCCTAGTCAGATACATGAGCAGCTATGCCACACTGGCTCTCAGAGTTCAAAAGTCATTCCTAAATACTTTGTGCATTCTTCAAGGCTCTGAATACTGCAAAATGCATGCATTATTATAAAGAAGTGAACAATTTTGCACTTTATGACTTTCCACCATAACATTGTAAAGGGTTTCCCAGTGATTCACCCACACCTTACTATGGAAAATTATCTGGAAAATACACAGACAGCTCACATTAGGCACAAAATATCTCATTAGGCACAAAAACATTATTCATTCACATATCCTTTGCAGACTTCAGTAGACTTTATAAAGTGGCTAATGATAACATGGTTTAAGCATAAAATTCTATTATCTGAACAGTTACCAAATACAAGGACTAGAATGTGTCAGAGCGAATGATGGTTAAGTTATACTCATATAATGGCTAAAACTCATAAATAATCTCATGCATGCATAAAGGACAAGAGAGCTGATACTATGCAAGGTAGTCATCACTATGTACCTTCCTGGTTCCAAGAGTTATATCCTAAAGGTTTTCAGATCTTTTGCAGTAGGGGTGATAGTGTCTCCAAACAACCCCGCTCTAGACCCTCTGTGAACTGGTCCACTTTGTCTTTTTTGAAATTGCTTATCTCTTCTGAAAAATTTGTTGTAGACACAAACAGTATAGTCACTTTGTCTCAATGTGATCTTTCTTTGTACTCTGTATGAGTATGTGTTTGTGTACGTGTCTATGTGTATGTATTTGGATCTGGATCTGCAATGTCAATCCATGGCTCTGCATATTTAGATATACATATCTTTAGTTCATTTTAGTGCACAACAAGGAAAGGCCAGAAGAGGTATAAATCACCACCATATTCTCATATTATTGCCTTGGCTCCGTAGCTGGTGGAAGCCTCTCCATATTCCAATTGCCATTGTTCTGCTGAACTTAATCCTCTCCCTTCTGCACCACTATTCCCTTTTCCTGATGTGTACTGTCTAATATGGATTATAAGCCTGAAGGTAGGGCACTTTCAAATTAATGATTTGCAAGTCAAGCTTGGATTTTTTGGCAGAAGGGTGGGACATACATTCTCTAAATGTATGCACCGGTATTGTGGCGGAGTCGGCTGAGTGTCAGCTGCATTAAGATCACTCTGACCAGAAGGTCATGAGTTCGAAGCCAGCCCGGGTCGGAGTGAGCTTCCGGCCAATTTTGTGAAGCTTGTTGTCGGCCTTTGCAACTCGAAAGACAGTTGCATCTGTCAAGTAGGAAAATTAGATACCACCTATGTGTGGGGAGGCTAATTAACTAATTTATGAGGCCATAAAAGGTCTCCAGCAAAAAGCACTCCAGCAAAGCATGCGGGGAATGCAGAAATACTTAGTCAGTGTCGCAGATGGACAATGTAGCGACAGCTCCCCTGGCGGCCAGAAAAAATTAAATAGCCTCTGTGTATGTCTATATACGTTGTATGTCTAATTGGCATTGAATGTTTGCCATATATGTGTACACTGTAATCCACCCTGAGTCCCCTGCGGGGTGAGAAGGGAGGAATATAAATGCTGTAAATAAATAAATGAAAGAATTTATTTATTTATTTAAAAAACCAAACAAATGCCACCTTTGTTTCAGTTTCTTCAGGTCCTAGCTCCAAGTCCATGCTGAGAAGTTCCAACTAATTTTGACTCACTAAAGTGAAGCCTTCTATCATGGTATTTATTTAATTAAGTAGTGATGGTGTTCTAGCTCATTTGAGTATGAATAACCATGCAGGAGTGCTACCACTACTGCCAACTGCCATGTTCCCATGGGTGAGAAGGTCTGCCCAGTGGCTTGGACTTGTTGCAACATCTACAACTGCCTGGTAGCACTGTGTGGATAGTGAGTTCTGACCTGGAGTTTGAACAAGCTGTGAAGGTGATGGGAGAGCCATGACACACCCATATATAAGGACACTTACTTCTGCATGATAACCCTGTCTTAATATTTGAAGGGTGTGATATTGAGGAGATGGCAAGCTGGCATTGAATTGT
The DNA here is from genome assembly GCF_037176765.1 of Anolis sagrei. Taxonomy (NCBI): domain Eukaryota; kingdom Metazoa; phylum Chordata; class Lepidosauria; order Squamata; family Anolidae; genus Anolis; species Anolis sagrei. The sequence goes on along the minus strand of NC_090021.1, from coordinate 224,010,559 downwards.
TGCCTGTGTTAGCCGCCCTGAGTCCCCCCTCGGGGGTGAGAAGAGTGGGGTAGAAATGGTGTAAATAAATAAATAAGCTTGTTTTCTGCTCCTCTATAGAGCAATGGAGTGCTTTCTGATTGTAAAAGACAACACAATATGCTGCCTCGAAGTGTGATAGAGTCTTCTCTTTAGGTTTTCAAGCACAGACTTGATGGCCATCTATAGTGAGTTCTTTGATTAGACATTCCTGCACATCAGGGGGTTGGTCTGGGTGGCCCTTGTGGTCTCCTTCAATTCTATCATTCTATGAATGCATGGTTGGTTAAATCCATGCATTCGTATGTCACTGTATTCTTTTTCATTTTAATGTGTTGCTATGTGTTACCTATGTATTCTTTCTTGCTTTTGTAAACCATCAAAATACACAAATTGCATTACAGGTGGACTGACCCAATCAAGAAAGCTGAATCTGCAACATCTGAGAGACTTGGAGGTTACTTATTCATATGGCCATCATAAGTCAAAATCAACTTAATAGCGGTTTAAAAAAATTGTCAATGGTGTTGAGAAAGGAGTAGGACATGTTTCCCAGTTAGACTATACCTTATATTTCATCTGGATTTTGCTATGGCTACTTATCCTAGTCCTGCTTCACTAATGGGTTTACTGAAATCTAATTACTGTGAGTGAATTTGCAAGAAATCATAGAGAGGCCCTTTATTAGGATAATGGTGAACATGGCAAACAATTTTAGTTCAGCAGTGCAAATAGAAACATTGATTAAGAAGAGGTCTACAAATGTAATGTTTTAGAATGGTTGTATACCATTTGAGCAAAAGGCAAACTAACAGCAAACCCGAGGACAGGTTGGGATTTTTGAGCTGGGAGTTAAACACAGCCATACAGAACTGTTGCACTTTGGAAAAGTTGTATTTTGCTTTTCACTAGCAGTGGCATCCATGTTCAATAATATTTCACTTACAATGAGAAGTCATAGTTCACAGCAGGCAAAGGTATGTCAAGGCAAAATTCCATCTCCTAAAATTGTTTTCTGCTAGTAATTTAAACTGAGAGTGTTAGGAGAACATGTGCCTAGTTTGGATTACATGCCCCCAAAGGGCAGAAGGAACTTCATGTAAATGAAACCTTTGCAAAATCAAATGATATGTGACAGGCTGTTATGAAAACAAAAAGGTTCAGCTGCTTTCAGGTCAGAGGGAAAAAAATCATGAACAATAAACAAATGAATTTACTGGCTATTTTTTCCTCATCTTTGACTGAAATGTTTCTGTCTGTGAAGGAGCCACAATGCCATTTTGCCAGATCAGAAATTGGATTTTTGTAAGACTAGACAAAATTTGTAAGACCACACCACCACAACAGACATGTTCCAGATGAGTGAACTTCAAATCCCTGTAAGTTAAGCTTCTTGTCTGCAAAATCCTGTAAGCGTTGAGAAAGACTGAGGTTCTCCTATATCCCAACTCCAAATACAATGGACACAGGATGAAATTATTGTTCCACCTGTTTGGATGAGGACCTATTCCCATCCCATTACAATGCCTTGAGGGGAAGTGGGGAGGACATGAATTTTGAAGCTATGTTTGATACCAGAATTCGAAACTAATAGTCGATTGGGGCTGTTTTTTGGTTGCTGTTGTTATGCGCTTTCATATTTGCTCTGATTTACAGCAATCCTATCATAGAGTTTTCTAGGCAAAGTTTATTCAAATGATATTTGCTATCATCTTCCTCCTATGTAAAGAAATTATGACAAGCCCAACATTTTCATGTTTAAGCAGGGACTTGAAACTAGTGATCTCATAACACTGGACTTTTTAGCATCCTACGTTTCCCCACCAATACAGTGACTGATGGGCACGCTGCCCATCACATGACATCATTGGACTTTTAGTGGAGGCCCTGCCCACAACGGAAGCTGTGCTTCCCCCATGTGATAGGGGAAGTGTCATTGCTACAAAGCGGTGCACTGGGCAACAGTTGCCCTCATTCCTGCCATTTCCCCACGGAGGCTGGCAAAACAGCACGGGGGGGGCGGGGGTTCCCTGTGTGATATGATCACTGGTTTCCAAGAATCTGGTGCTTTTGGGATGTTTCGCCTCTGGCAAATAGAATCTAATTAATAGAAAATATAACCCGGTTTTCCTTTAGAAAGTGCGACAGAGATATTCTCAGGTAAAGGCCTTATTTCTCCAACTGCAAAGATTACTTTACAAAGCTCTGTTCCTCGCAGCCTACAGATAATCAGTAGACACTGATTATCTGGATCCGGCACAGTCTGGCTTCAGACCGGGACATGGAACTGAGACAGCCTTGGTCGCCTTGGTAGATGATCTTTGCAGAGAACTGGACAGGGGGAGTATGCCCCTGTTAGTTCTGCTGGACCTCTCAGCGGCTTTCGATACCGTCGATCACGGTATCCTTCTGGGTCGCCTCATGGACATGGGGCTCGGGGGCACTGCTTTGCAGTGGCTCCGATCCTTCCTTGAGGGACGGACCCAGAAGGTGTTACTGGGTGACACCTGTTCGACCCCACAACCGTTGTTGTGTGGAGTCCCACAGGGTTCAATTCTGTCCCCGATGTTATTTAACATCTACATGAAGCCGTTGGGAGAGATCATTCGGAGTTTCGGAATGAGATGTTATCTCTACGCAGATGATGTCCAAATCTGTCACTCCTTTCCATCTGTCACCAAGGAGGCTGTCCAGACCTTGAACCGGTGTTTAGCTGCTGTATCGGACTGGATGAGAGCTAACAAATTGAAATTGAATCCAGACAAGACAGAGGTCCTACTGGTCAGTCGTAAGGCCAAACAGGATATAAGGTTACAGCCTGTGTTAGACGGGGTTACACTCCCCCTGAAGACGCAGGTTCGCAGCTTGGGAGTGATCCTGGACTCATCGCTGAGCCTGGAACCCCAGGTCTCAGCAGTGGCCGGGAGAGCTTTCGCACAATTAAAACTTGTGCGCCAGCTGCGCCCGTACCTTGGGAAGTCAGATCTGGCCACGGTGGTCCACGCTCTTGTCACATCCCAGTTGGATTACTGCAACGCACTCTACGTGGGGTTGCCTTTGAAGACTGCTCGGAAACTACAACTAGTCCAGCGAGAAGCAGCCAGATTGCTCACCGGAGCGACGTACAGTGAGCACACCACCCCCCTGTTACATCAGCTCCACTGGCTGCCGATCCAATTCCGAGCACAATTCAAAGTGCTGGTTTTAACCTACAAAACCCTATACGGTTCCGGCCCAGTGTATTTGTCTGAACGGATCTCCCTCTACATCCCATCTCGAAATTTAAGATCATCCGGGGAGGCCCTGCTCTCGACTCCGCCACTGTCACAAGTGAGGTTGGCGGGGACGAGGAGCAGGGCCTTCTCAGTGGTGGCCCCTCACCTGTGGAACTCACTCCCCGGGGAGATTAGATCAGCGACCTCCCTTCTGACATTCAGGAAAAAACTGAAGACCTGGATATGGGACCAAGCTTTTGGACATGCTGGCAGCTAAAGGAAGATCTGACGACAAACATGGACGAATGGAATGGAATGGATATACGGAACTCTGAACACTGAGCATGCGATTGTTTTGCTATTTTATTATGTACTAATGTTTTTAACTTGTTAACTGTCTAAATTGTTGTAGGTATTGTTTGTTTATTGATTCAGGCATCGAATTGTGCCGTTGTTTGTAAGCCGCCCTGAGTCCCCCCTCGGGGGTGAGAAGGGCGGGGTATAAGTAATTGAAATAAATAGATGTAATTATTCTTCCCTGAAAAGCATTAGAAAATCTAGGCTGGAGATTAAAAAAAAACATATTAATGAATATTTCCACCTTTCAATGGCAAGGCAAAAATAGATGGGAATTCCATTTGGTGGCAAGTTATGACACAGTACACATGAAGTTGACTACAGAATATCACCATATTTCAGTTTCCCTTTTGACGCCAATAGCCACATGCCAGCAATGAATCAGTCCACATTCATTGAACACAATACACACACACACATCCTTGTAAATTCCATTCTGAAATAGAAATGGAATTCCTATTTGGCTGGTGGTCCTCCCCCTCCATCTGCCCAAAATAACACTTGCTCAACAGCAGGCAAATGTTAACATTTCATGCAGTGATTTTTATTCAGATCTATCCTAGTGCATAATTCCATTTGAGCATCAATGATGGAAACAGCTCTTGTTAATCCTGTGGTGATGGTCAAAGAGAAGTTTTCCACAAGATCTCTAATACCTGAATTGAAAGTAGGGGTAGGGAAGATATTTAAGGTAGAAATTCAGCCTTTTCTGGTTTAGCAAAAATAAATCCTGAATTGCTAAGCATAGACTAATAGGTTCAGGAGAATTAAGAAATAACTTGAACCTTTCACCAAGGCATGAAACTGTTTTGACATACAAAATAAAATATGAATAATTGGTTTTAATTACTTTTTTTGGCTCTTTGATTAATGTTAGTCTGGCTTTCTTCACTAAACAGCTTTAGAGAGCTTTCCTCCTCCCCCACAAGTGATGGTTCCTATCCTGCTTTTGCAGAGCTTTGAGAGTCAATCAGCCTGGATTTCCATAACATGAAAGGAGGAGGGGGAAAAAATCATGAACCATGAGTGTTCATACATTCATGGTGTGTTGCTTAGAAAAAAATGGAGAATTAGCCTTTCCCCTGTTTTGTAAGGATATTGAACAGCGTAATTCTAAAGGAGGAGGAGAAGATGGTTATGGCTTTAAGGAAGGGCCACTCTGATGTTGGAAGGTCTGGCATGTCTAAAGTCCTGCCGAGCTCTTCCCAGTTGCCAAGAAGCAAGAATTGTTTTCCCCTGTGAAGGGTGGGGGGTTTCTTATTGCAAGCAATTGAAAGGAAAAGAGAGAGACCATATGTGTGGTTTTTGGATTTCTCTGCTTCTTAGATTATCAAAGACTAAGGAACGCCTTTTTATGCCCTAGGTTCTCTCTTTCCCAACCTACTGTCACATATCCCAGAGCCCCTCTCCAAGGTCAAAATTATGAACACAAAGCAAGGAACCACTGCAGAAGACTTTGTGCTGGCTGTGCTGGTACAGCTGTACCAGAAGCCCCCTGCCCATCATCGTTAAGTTTGGTTCCGCCCCCTGTTCAGGACAATTGTGAAGGGAAGGGAGCCATTTTCAGTCAGTCTCAGCAAAGGAAGTCAATGTACAGGACGTGTACAGACTTTCTCCTGTACAAAGGCTTCAACCCTTAATACCTCCCGGGGGAGAACAGTCTTAAGAGCATCTAAATATTCCCAAAGGTTCCCAGGGAAACAGCCTTACAGCCCCAAGGAATTTCGGAGGGAATAACAGCTTTAAACATCAAGAATTCCAGCTAAGTGACTACAGGCCTACTGGTAGGTCCACTTGGTTTTGAGACGCAGTTCAGCCCGGTAGTGGATCCACATCAGTTAGGTTTAGGATCACAGTTAGCCTGGGAGAAGTTTGGAAAGGGATTTTCCTTTAGAGTAAAAGCAACTGTTAGAAGCCACCAGTTGCACAAAAGCCTGGAAGCATTTGTTTAACCTTTTGAAGACAAAGGAAGTTTCTGTTGATTGTTCACCGATAAAAGACTTTGTTATATTTAACAAACCCTCTAGAGACTGTTTATGGTGAAAATCCTTACGAATTTCTCTTCGGACCCCCTGGCTTCCCGCTGGGCTAAAGTTGCACGTCCTGTTTTAAAAGCAATTCGTTTCAAGCCCAGCGCGCGACAGAGCACTGGCTAATACGCATCCAATATTGCATCCCTATATCTGAGTTTGGGACATTGTTAAGTGAGTCTTATGGCTCCAAGAAATTAGGTTCAAATCCTAAATTATTACATTGATCCAACGGACTCATTTTCTAGACTGGCCAAGGTAGGTATGAGAAAAGTCTTCCTTTTGCATACTGGCATACATTTCCTTAGTTCTCAAAAATGTCATTTTAACTGGATCCAAACAGGTGAGTGAGACAGAATGGTGGTAAACTCACAGGTCTCTTCTTTATTTGAAGAATATATAGCTCATATTTCTTGGGCTCAAACGAAAGAAGCTAATAATAAACTTGTTTAATAATGTTGTAAAGTCGTATCAATGCCACCAAAAAAATGTAAAGACGTAGTGTTAATCCCACCGAATGGGACCACCAAAATTATGTAAGGAAGTTTTAATTCTCCTAATGCCACCATTAACTGTAAGGAAGTTCCGAGACTGCTAAATTAAACTGCCACCATTATATATAGAGACGCTGGTATTAAAGTCTCTATTTAGGTTGTGAGGTAACTTTGGTAGAGTGGAATGCACCGAACGTAAAATCAATGGAGATGAGGCAGGTTTAAAATAACAAAGAGAACAAGTTTATTGTTAAACAGAGCGTATTGTTGCAATATTGAGATGTTGAGCTTGGCATATGCTTGATGGTTACAATATGGCTTGGTTGAGATACATTCAGGCTTTAGATGTTACAATCTTATAAACTCCTTCTACAGTGAAGTGCTTTATTATTTCAGTGTTCCTTGTTGTGAATATTCTCACTGTTTGTCTATACCGGATCAAACCACTGATCTCCAGTCTTCCACTACTGGCGATCCTAAAACCCCCTCTGTTAGATTCTTTTTAACTCAAGCAATCTAACGAGGTTTCTCCTTCAGCTCCCTTGCTGAAGAAATATTCACAAATACTAAGAACTAACTGAATTTACACTGCTTCACACCACAGAGCCCTAACTGACTCTGCCCTCTTCTCAGGGTCTCTTCCTCCTGACTGAAAATTAACTGTCACTTTCAAACCTTTTTCTCCTTAAGCTCCGCCCACCTCCTCTTCTGCCCTGTCACCATGGCAACCTATCTCTCACAGCTAGGCCATGGCAATAGGCAACCAATGTAAAACACAAATGCAGATTTAAACACATTATAAATAACACTTTATAATAAACATATCTCTACAATGTGAAACAAAGAAACTAGAAAAATATAACTTGACAAAACATCAAGCAGCAGGAAAGAAAGATTGGAAAATTCCAGCACCAAAACATACCGACAATGTGATGAAATATCAATCCATCCATTTTCTTTTCTAAAAAATATAAGCAGAGAAAGTACAGATCAGTACTCAGTTACCACTCAAGATCAATCTAAAGTCATAGATTTTTTGCCAAATGATCAAGAGGAAATCATTTTTTTCCTGGTGGATTTCTTGACAAATGTATTATGACCATAACGGTAAAGATTCTATTTCATGTCACCACCTGCTAAATTATAGTCATTGGGCCTATGATACTGAGAGGAGAATATGAGGATTAATATTTGTGTGAAATCCATAAGGAATTGATGTCCAATGCCTTTTATCTAACCAATCGAGATTAAAATAGGAGTCCAGTTCCAATTGCTAGTCCCAGCAAGTATTGAGCCATTAAATCAATGAGATTTAATAAGCCTTGAGATCATTCAACAATTCATTAGGTTTACTCTCATTAGGACTAGGGACTCAATTTAATTCCTATGTGCCAACCTAATGCTATTATTTGGATAAAGCTGGAATTCTAAATGTTTTGTGGTATTATATAAATGCTGGATACTCTATATTTGCAATATTATATAACTTCTTGTTGTTTGTCTTCAAGTTGTTTCTGATGTAAGATGACCCTAAAGTAACCGTGTCACAGGATTTTCTGGAGCTAAGAACATGTGACTTGTCCAGGGTCACGCAGCAGGTTTCAATAGCCACTGGTTTCCTGAGTCATAATCCAACATTCCAACCACTTCATCATTGTGGCTCATCATATAACTACTTGATATAAATGTATTTTGTCTCCTTTATTCTATTTTTGCAAACCATATCTGTGCTTCGAATGTTTCCATGCTTAACAGTTTCCCTTTGTCATTCCTGAGCTTCCATGTGCACAGAAAAAGCTCTGTGGAGTCGGTTTAGTCCCAGCCTTCATTGTGCATACCAAGCCATTCCTAGTTAACTGTGAAGGTCACTACATCACAAATAGATTTGACAACACCTGTTTCATGTTTTGTGTCCCAGAAAACTGCGAAATGTCACAGAGACAATTGCTAATAGAATGAACTATGCCTCTTTAGTTTGCCTTTGAGTTCAGATGGTTTTGAACTCAGACAAATCAAATCTCAAAAGAAATTTGTTGTAAAAGACCTCAGGAACTCACAGTGGAAAAACTATTGGAGCAATTTTCAGAGAACTGAGTTTGAGATTTCCTCTGCAGTTGCAAAGGCTTTTGTCCATGTAAAGTCCCTGTATAAATTGTTAATTCCTTCTATAAAGCTAACTGCAATGGATTTTAATACACATTGTGAAGCATCTGAGGGTATATTTGAATGCATTTGTTCATAATAGTATAATGCCCCTGTTAAAAGATCATACGAGCAAAACTGTCATGCAGCTATCCATGAACATTTCTATTTTAGGTTTATAAAAAAATTGCTCTTCTCACCTACCTTCTCTCTTCAGTAAATTAATCCTATTAAACTATTCTTTATGCCCACATATAGATTTTCTGTTGCCACTTACAGAGATGACTATTCTATTGTCTGTTCTCACTAAAACTGTCTGACAAAAAAAGAACAAGGAAAAATGAAAAGAAAGATTTGTGAGTGAATGTGCATGTTTTCTGTATACCATCTGGTTAAGAAACGTATAGAAATGCAAATCCTCCCCTTTAATTTACACTGATATTTATGGCTTGCAAAATGTCACGGCACATGCTAGGGATGCTTACTGGAGTTATAGATCTCCATTTTGTTTTAAGGCAAGCATTTTGTGAATTGTAATTTTCCACATTACATTGGTAAAGTAAGCATACTTTAAAATATGGCACATGAGAGTTTGTTGACTAACAGGGGTGCTATTCTTTTCTAATTTTATTTTTGATAAATAATTTTAACATTTTTCTTTCCTCTGCACAAATTGATGTTTCCTTTGATTTCCTGAACCATGGTTTTCAAAAACATGTAAATATTTTGTGCAGGACTAAATGCAGAGATTCTTGTCAATAAAGGTTTCTCCTCTCAAGGGTTTCTTAACACTCAAAAATATACTTTGGACCATTTTCAAATATTGGTTCCATTCTTATTCAGGAACAAGAGTTGCATCCACAGTATTAGTTGTGTCCTACTATTACATTAGGCATTTTGATCAAGCCGTCTCTGTGTGTGTTTGGCGGCTGGGGTGGGGGTGGGGGGTGAGTGGTTTTCTCACATGTTTCCTTACTTCTCCTGTGTAGCATAACTTACAACTCCATGTCACAGAAAATGACAAAGCAAAAAAAAAAACAAAACATCTAGAAGTCAACTTCCTGTGTACTTTGCAATAACTAGGCACAAAATGAAGTGTTTTTCCCCAAACGGAGGAGTAGTTTCCTTAGTGTGGTTTTGCATCTCGAGCTCAAATTTCCTAGGGCTTTTCAGAAAAAAAAAGAATAAAATTACATCCAGTAGGCAGTGGAAAGCATAACTTGCATAAATATTGAAAAGAAAAGGAAAAAAATGATTTATCCATTATAAAAACATTTACACTGGCCCATTATCCCAATTGGGGGGGGGGGGTCAACTCTGTGGCAGCTGCATTATACATGGAACAGATTCAGGTTAAGGTGGGCCAAGGCTGCTTCACACAGTCTGGAAACATGTAAACAAAAGTTGTGGATTGGTCTGACTTCTCCCTAACATTCTAGAGAAAACTGCAACTATTGGCCTATGGAATCCATTGAGCTGGCTCTGAGATAGAATTGGCTGCAATTGTTTACATGGCCATCTCATATTCCCCAGGTTTGGGCCATCCAGGGAAACATGATGGTACTCACTGTCCTTCTCCCATTCTCCCATTCACACCAGCAGCCACTGAATGTAACAAGGCTAGTATCATCAGTTGTTGCCTAAAGTGATGTTGACCAAGTCATCTGGATGATCAAGAGAAGGCTGAATATGAATTAAATACATATATGGTTTGTCCCAAAAGTAATGAAAATGATTTTTTTTGCACAGCACATAAAAACCAGGAAAGCAAAGTGGTGGTTGAGGCAGGTGGAGGGGGAACCCAGGCACACAGTTTGACCTTCCTCAGTTGGGCCCATGCCTTTGTAGCAGTTGGTAAATTAGCTAAGAGCATAGTACTTTTTGTATTTTGTCACAGGTAAAAATGCAGAGAAGTTTGGATCAGCATCCTTCAACTTCAAGAACCTAGAACAATGTAGCTTATGTGAAAGATGTTCTAAACACTTCCCCACCCACTGTCGAGCCCTGACTTGGTTCTGTGCAATGTCTTTCTCTAAAACTCATCTCAAAACCCATGTCAAAGTGCATCATTTTGGGTCAGTTGAAAACATCCAAGCAGCTGCAAGGAAGGCTCTGAATAACATCGCAAGGGAAGACTTCCTTCACTGCTATGAAGAGTGGTAGCAACACTGGAATCACCATATTAAATCACAAGGAGTCGATATAAAAACTGTAATTGTGTGTATGTTCAATCATTTTTTTAATCATTCTAATTACATTTGGGACAGGCCACATATATGTGTAACAACTATTTTGGACTCATCCTCCCAAACGTGATACTACGTGAAGCTTCACATTATTTAAAAAGCAAACAAAAGAAAACCCCAAATCAGCTCAAAAGAAAAGCAATAAGTCATCCGTTCACACACCACACATCAAGTATCAGAGAAATTATGTCTGTTCCTTAAAATCCTGGAATTTTTTTCTTTTCATTTGTGTTTGAAGTACTGCCAAAAGTTAGGAATAGCTGAAGCGGGCAATTTTTGTCCTGAATATCCCAAAATTTATTCCTCTCCTATTCTGCAAGAGAATTGAACAATAAGAGATGGAGATGAAGGAGAAAGTAATTCTGGGACCTTCAAAATTACTGAAAATCCTTCTAGATTTAAAGAACGATGATGAAGTGATCAGAAGGCTACAGACTTCATTTTCCTTTACTTATTTGATGTCTGCTCTTGCTCTCTCTCTGTGGATGGAAGGAGAGAAAATGGTGATGATTCTACCAGGTTTCTGAGTGAGTCACTACAAAAAGCAATTGTGTTTTATTTAATTATAGATTTCATACAAGACCATATATATTTATTCTGTCTCCAATCTGCATCTAGAAAACTGACATCTAGACAAACTAAATAAGTATTAATCATATTTCATTAAAGAATTTTACATTTGGTATACCTGAATTCTCCAGAGACAACAGAAAAGAAAACGGATCATATTTTGCTTGAGTAAAGTTTGATTGCTATAAAATTAGAACTGCAGACTCTCCATGCTACAGAAGTATAATTGTGTTTGGAGGGTCTTGGAAAATACTTTTCAGAGATATATGAGACAAGTTAAATTAGATGCATCTGACTGCACTGCACATATGAGGTAAAAATACAAGACACTTGATGTGATACAATTGTATAATAGTAGTACTATGTTTAATCACTGAAAGCCAGCAACACTTTCATTTCTGCTTTGACAATATTAATATGGGTTATTTATGTGTAGGTGTGTGGGTGTATGCTCATCATGTGTAGGAGTGAGAGATATCAACAACTGTTTTTAATGAAGTGAAACTTATCCCTTTATTTTTGTGTGGTTTTTAGCTTTTTCTTCTTATCTTCTCATATAGTGATGAAGACCCTGAGGAGACCCAGATTTTCAGGAGTTGCAGTCATAAATAAGAAGCACTTCAGAAGTTTATTTGAATATGCATCCTGATGTAAATTATATCCATAGTACATGTGTCTGAATAAACTTCCAGTAAAAAAGTCCAATGTCGGCACTGTTCTCTATCCCATGGGATGCAAATTCAAGTGTCAATTCCAGTTTACATCCCCATTCTTGAAACTTTAATAAGATCGCAAAAGAGCACATTCAGTTGCAAATAATGCCAAGCAGCACATCCTGATGGAAAGTAAAATCAGATAGAACTAAGTGGAAAGTGGATTCACGATGGTTGACTGAAGTAATGGGATTACAGTCTATGTCAGAAAGAGAATATGAGAGATTATCATGATGTTCCTTGAATACATTTTTCCTCTAAAAATGTCAGAGAAATCAAAATACTTTATTAGTTCAAACAAATATTTATTTACTTAGGCTATGAATCAGCAAATATCAACTAAGCCCTTTGGAAATCAATGACAGTTGCCTCCACATAGAACTATAATGGATCTTATTGCTTTGTGCTGAAAAAATGTTATCCTGAAACAAAATGTCCATATAGAAAATGCTGCCTACAAATATATGCACACAAAGACATGTATATTGAATGTTAAGAAGTGTGTGTACATATGCACATATATGTACACAACTGTCAGCCTTAGTTTTGCATGATACACAGGTGTATATTAGAAAGTGTGAGTGTGTGCTAAGCATTTTGCATCAGGCAACTTTATGATTTTTCAGTACTGACACAAATGCATAATGCATATTAGACACAAGTACGCTCACCTTTTAAACCTCATTAAAATGAAACTACACTAAATTAGCTTACAAGAAAGTTTACTGAATAAACACTGAAGCAACAATGTCAAATTTTAAAAGCCCTTGTTAATAAGAAATGCACTTCTAGTAGTTGTTGAAAAAGTTAATTGCCCAGCTCTTCTAGGGATTGTTTTTAAGGTTTAGTTTCCACTATATTGCTAAACCTATATCTGGCCTGTACCATTTGATGCTGAGAACAAAGAATCACCTTTTAATAAAATCTTCTATCAAATAAATACTTCTTGTGCATAGAAAGCTAAATACAAGGGAGAACGCAAGACAAAATGTTTTTCCTTGTCATGTTGCTTACCATGTAGAAGAAAAATGTTATTGGCAAAGTTCATGTGTCGTAACAATCTGGAGTTCAGGAGAATTCCAGCTAGCAGTGCAAAAAACCATCATGCTAACTCTTGCTGCTCAATCACTCCTATACTGTACATAGTTTATCATGATGTCTTCTCTCTGAATTCTTTCTCCAGGACAAGCCTGAAAAATAATCTTACAACAAACTAAAGTCCATAGTTTGTCAAGCAGCTCACACTGCAGCCAACAAGCAACAGAAATCACAAGCAGCAGGAATGCTGGCTTCTTCATAATAAATCAAGTTTCTTATGAATCCTGTGGCTAAATGTAAAGTCTAGATGTGCCCCCTACTTCCTTAACTTCATTATGGGTTTTGTATTCCACCTGAAATAAAATATCATATTAGAGGAGGACTGATTTACCCGCTGTATGCTGCTTCTTCTCTCCTTTTGCCATGGAGCCCATTACATGATGCACGTCAGCTTCCACCTGCTGCCGCTGTGGTAACACAGGAGGTTTCCCATGTTGCCTTTGGAACAATGGAGGAAAGCTGGGTGGTGATACTTCCCACTGTGTGATGGGGGTTCAGGTAAGTCAGGTGAAGAGCGACAGGTTCTCCGTGACCCTGGCTGGGGCCCCATGGATTTGCCACAATGTGTGGTGAATTCTCATTCTAATGTGATAAGGTCCTTAGTACGGAGTAGGCATGTACGATCGATTACGAATGTTTCAAAAGTCATTACAAACCTAGGGGGGGGGGGGGGCTGCATTGTGTTTCTAAAGTATAGTTAGTACAAATTTTGTTACTATAATGAGAATAATGAAATTTTGTTGCTTTTTTGTTAAGTAATTCAGCAAATGGGGAAATTTTCCACTCATTTTTAGAGTGATCATGATGAAACTTGCTATAATTGTACCACACATTTTCCGCTGTTAGCTTGCCAAATTTCAGAACGTTACACTCATCAGCTAATGTTTGGGTAAATTTCTAATATATACAATGCACAAGATAAGCAGGGCATCGATCCCCATAAGTTTCAGAAATATTCACATATCTAATTATCTATGGATTTTTGAAGATTTTTAGAAGTTTAGACAAAAATGTTTTATCCACAAAAAAGTCACAACAGCAATTCCCTTGGATGTCTGTCTATGTGACACAGAAATAACCACATAACTTCAACTTAGCACAGATTTATACTATTACTTACTTTAGTCCTCTTTGCAAATTCAATATTATTATTATTATTATTATTATTATTATTATTATTATTATTAGACTAACTCTAAACGGCTGGCTGTTGCAGCCCTCATTGGAGCTTTCTGATGCTGAGAACTGCATTCTGGGAAATGTAGTCTAGGGCAGGACCTTTTTAATTACCTGCCACAGGGGGTCTCACCTTCCCAAATAATGTTTCTCAGAATGCTGTGTTCTTAGTCTCCTGCCTAACTCAGCTGCCCTTCCATATGGCGATGGGCAAAAGGGTGTTAATTTAAAACACTAGCAATGGCCTTTTGGTCAAAATTACTTTATACTTATACTGAAAATTAAACTGACTTTGGGAAGCACCCAAATGTTACAGAATCTTAACAAAAATTATTGGTGAGTGTCTTAATTCTACCCCCCCCCCCCTTTCCTGCATGTTTTGAATATTGATTCATATGCACAAATTTAATGAATTTGATAAGATTTACAAGGAGTAACAATATTTTGCACACCTCTAGGGCTGAGCACAAGCCAAGGAGAAGTTGTTTCAGGAGCTGCACCTGGAGTTCCTCTTTGAGGGATGTCATCTCTAATTTAATGGTCATGGCTCAATGCTATGGGATTCCAGGATTTGTAGTTTGGTGAGGCATCAGCATTATTTGGCAGAGAAGGCTCAAGACTTTGAAAAACTGGAGCTCCCATGATTGCATAGCATTGAACCAAAGCATTTAAAGTGGATTCAGTGGCTATAGGGTCACAAGGGCTAACAACCCACTGCCACAAAATTTAATTGCTAAATTTCAAAGTCAAAATATTATCCGAATTTAAGCTTGTTGTTGTTCATTCGTTCAGTCGTCTCCGACTCTTCATGACCTCATGGACCAGCCCACACCAGAGCTCCCTGTTGGCCATCACCACCCCAGCTCCTTCAAGGTCAGTCCGGTCACTTCAAGGATGCCATCCATCCATCTTACCCTTGGTCGGCCCCTAAGCTGTTCAGCCAGAAATAGAAAAGAACAGCACAGAATCATATCTTTTGATATATGGTAGATTTACGTGAAGCCCAAAAAGTGGATCAACGGCAAATTGGATAAAGGATAGAAATTCTACAGCATAGATACATCCTACGATTTATTTTCCTTTGCTAGAAACTTTGTGGTGTTCTAACACTTTTGTTTTCAAGGAAGGAAATCTAAGCATGCACAAACTATAATGTGGACCTTTTTGGGCCAAATAACAAAAAGTACCCCGTTTGCCACTGCACACTACATTCAGCAGCAAATACTTATTTTGGTTTCAGGGTTTTGAATATTGAGGTGTGCATTAGACTTGATGGTTCATTAGACTAGAGTAAATATGGGTATATACTAGATTAGGGATCCCCAATTCTGCAAATACTCAGACTGAAAAGTAGTTTTCGCGTGTACAAGCATTGCTGCTGTGGCTATTAATATGCACAAATCAGGGACATGGAAGAAGCCAAAAAGTGTGATGTTGAAGATAGAACTAAAATCTGCACACTCATAGACTGTATCACTGTAAGAGCAATAACTTTGATAAAGACTTTAGGCAACTAGCTTTCAGAGTACTGATTCCATTGTTTGATTTTTTTTTTTCAATGCACTGTTCATTTGTTAGTCAGATGCTTTCCTAACCTCAGTTTATCTTTAAAAGTGTTTATTAATCTTCTGTATGGAAGCAGAACAATGCATCAAATTTCCACCTAACACAAGATGACGAGGACATTAACTGAGCCTACATGGCATATATAATTGGAAATTTCTCTTACAGAAGGAGATTAAAGTGTTTACAGGCATTGATTTATGTCTATAATATTACTTTGTTGCAGATACCAGCTTACCTATTTTACCAAATGGAGATTTGAGAATCAAGGAAACATAGATGCCCTTCCTGGTATACAGTGGAATTTCCTTTCAGATAAATAGCCATCATATTTCATCACATAATGCAGTACAGCTTGGTAACATTACTTTTTAAAAAGTAACACAGTCCTCATTACTTATTAACTTTAATGCCTGATAAAGAATTATTTATTACTCATTATGCATGAGTGACTGTCAACCAATGTGAGGTGCTATTAATGCATTAGTATAATTTTAAATATATATTTTTGTTTACTAAAATACTAGATCTGTCCCCAGATAGCAAAATTTGTACAAGTAATAATGAATAAACATTATGTTTTAGACTTAAAACTAATTTTTGCATTGTTATTGTTGAAACATTTACACACTGGTGTGTGTGTGTGTGTGTGGTTTTTTTTTTAATGAATAACAACAGCATTTGTAAGGGGATAAACTGCAATGCCCCCCATCCCTGGGATAATAACATGGATAATAGTGAATCCAATATTTTGATGACACTGAACACTGGAGGACCTACAAAAGTCTACAAACACCAGAAAAGTGTGTGGCGGGGGGGGGGGGGGGGAGTTCAGCATGGGTAAGTGAAACCGTGACTATATAATCTATGGATCAAGAAATCATACTGCATTTCCAAACTCTGCAATATAAAATATGTAGATTTAGACAAAAGTGGTGATTTATTGCTATCCAAGAAGTCAGATAAATATTAAAAAGAAAAAAAATAATTGAGATGAAACTTCCATATTGGCTGCTGGAATTCTAGACTCAGCTGAGTGAGATCATGAGCCGAGTTGTAAAACACACTCCCCTTACAATGAAAGTCTTGCAATGTAATTTATATCTATTGTTACAGAGTATATTAGGGTACATTATACCCTATAATACAGAAGGAATAAATTATGGGGCACACTCTAAAAGCATTTTGAAGAATGTCCATTCATTTTAATTTCTCCTCATGTATCAGCAGCACTACAGAAGACAATAATTTAGTCTTTTTGTTACAGATTCCTCATAGGTCTATGCTAAGCCTATGTTCAATGTCATAGTATTCTAATATTCTGTATCAACATATGGCGAGGTCAATTTTGAATGATTGAAGATAAATTCTGCAACACAAAGATCTAAGGTCCAATTAATGACTTAATGACTTATGCATTGAAGGGTCTGAGGCAATCCATGTCTGAAAACCGCATCTTAGCTGCTGTGAATCAGTGTAAGCCAAACTGGAGCACAAGCCACAGTATGAGTCAGCTTTGTGTGTTACGGAAATGGTCTGATGGCAAATATTTGTGCATGGGCTGGCAAATCAGAGAAATTTGTCTTGAAATGTTTGAAGTAAGGAAGT
Source organism: Anolis sagrei (assembly GCF_037176765.1). NCBI lineage: Eukaryota > Metazoa > Chordata > Lepidosauria > Squamata > Anolidae > Anolis > Anolis sagrei. The sequence continues at coordinate 223,993,329 of NC_090021.1, read as the reverse complement.
GCTGGTACAACAAAGGTGCCTGAGGTGTCTTCATGATTATGTTTCTTAACCATTGCAAAAAAAGTGTTCACTCTATCATTTAGTTGCATTAAAAGTTTGCTGCTAGGCAAAGCATCCATATTTATGCTGCATTTATATTTCCATTAATAATAAATTCAGGTGAAGTAGCTGTGTTATTAATATTGATCAATGTTTCCACTGAAAACCCAGATGTCAACAGTTCTTTTATTTTGTTCAGTTCTGTTTAATAGTGCTGTTGATGAGAGAGGGCTTAATGAAGGCAAACAGATGGTTGGTTTGATGTTACTCTCAGATTTGAGATGTCTGCCAAAATAACAGATACACAAAAGGATTTGACAGTCCTGTAACCAGAAACCTTTAATTATAGCTATTTGCAGTGAGGCTAATGCAACAGTGCCATTTTAGCACAGGTCTATGGAAGAGAGGGGCAGAATACTTACTTTGAAAGTTATCCCAGTTTGTTTCTTGTTTGATCATTTGACATTATGGCATATATGACAAAAATGCATAGTATCATATTTCCTGAATCTAGAGCAGGGGTGGTGACATTTTTTTTTTCTGCTAAGGGACATTTGGAGATATATATATATATATATATATATATATAATTCATGGGCCATACTTTTATTTATTTGTTTGTTGTAAATAAATAATTATAAAACCATACATTATGATATATTATAAATTGTAAAATTATATATTAAAATCAAATGAAAGTTCCAAAGGCCACACGGCATAGGCATTTGCTTGCATATGCATATACTTACTGGCTTCAGTTCAGCCAGAAAAAAACAGGCAGAATAAGCAGAATGCAGAATAAGCAGAATGATGTAGCTCAGGTCTGAATAATAAGCAGCACCCAATTCACATAAGAGTCAGTGTGATGGCTTAGAGGACCAACAGGAGCTAGATTAGTTGGGCAGACTGAGGCAGGTGTCCTTGCTTGTACCAGGTCAGAATAAATGATTTTGCAGCCTTTATATGGCTCACAGGCTGGACATTCCCCACCCTTGCATTATGCCCTGCTAGGAAAATCATGTCAAAATCATGATGGACAGAAACAACTTAAATTGTAGGGTAAATGCTTGTGAGTTTAAGGAATGGCAATTCAAACTGTATTATCCACTGGGACAGGGAAGGAGAAGAAGCAAGGATGGAAAGATCTATTTCGAAAATAGCAACCTGACTCCCACCTCCTGCAGTGTTGCCAGTTCAACAGACCATCTTCATCCCTTGCCATCCCTGCAACCACAACAAACCAGGCAAAAAGGATCCACACAAATCATGGCCAGGGATTCTGTAGAACAATGCAGCAGTCCTCCTGTTCCAACCCCTTGTCCTGCCTTCCCCATGTGATTTACCTTAGCAGTGTTGTGGCTCAGTTTGATTCTGAATCTGAAACTGAACCCTGTGGGTCTGGTGAGCCAGAATTGTTCCCTGATGAAGAGGATGATGGGATTCAGATTTCTGGGCCTGTTTCTGTGCCTGTCTCGGACAGTGCAGCAGGAGAGACAACAAGTCAGTTCTCAAGGGAAAAGAATGCCAGTGGGCTAGATAATGACCAGGTGGAGTTGTCTTCGCCTGCTCGGCCTTCCCACGGTGATTTGGTCCAGCTGGACCAAACTGATAAAGAAGAGATCATTGACGATAGTGAATTAATGAGCAGGCAAGAACGCTTAGATTGGAGGGTCAGGAGGAATTCTCGCTTAGCTAGTAAGAAAGAAGCCAAGTCGGCAAAAGGTCATCATGCTGCAAAGGGTATTTAGGCTTCTGACTGACAAAGAGAAATTGTCAGTTCAACATGGCTCTTTCCATGAAAGCTTCTATGGATTAATCTTGGTTTTAAGCAGCATGCTTTGGGCTTCCTGAATCTTGGATTTTTGGGTCTTGTATTTCACTGTTTTTACCATGGACTCTGTTTGATCATTGCTTAAAGGATTATGCTTCATGTTTTTGCCTATGGATCTTGGAAACTGTGTTCTTGCATTTAACCTTTGTCTTTGGAACTTTGCATTGCTTACTCTATGTTTTGACTTTGTTTTTCCTCAATAAACTACAAAATCTACAGCTCTTGTGTGGTGGTGTTTAGGAGCAAGGTGAAGCCTACTCTGAGGTGCAACAAGCAGGCAAAACCACCAGGCTGTTAAGCCCTCATTCAGGGAGGCCATCAAAGGTGCTCCCTTACCCATGGCTGCATGATCTTGAGTGCAAATCATTTTGGTTTGATTGCTGTTCTAATTTCTCATCTCAGATTTGGAACATATCCAATGTTTCTTGAGGTCTTTTCTGTTTAATGTAAAGATTCAGTTTTTGTGAGGATTGTTAAAGGCATCAGATCTAAGCCAGTACATCGTATTTGGATGGCCAACCAAGGGCCAAATCAAATTATCGCAAGGGCTGTATATGGCCCCTGGTCTGAATGTTCCTCACCCCAATCTAAAGTGGATGTTGGAGAAGGGAGGTGTCATGTGCTGGGTCTTACCCAGTAATCAAGGGATGAGGGTTATTAAACAAAAACAAGGTGAACCAAAACCATATTTACTTATAAGGAAAACTAAAGCCTCGAGTCTGGCTGACAAAACAGAATTGCAGCACACAGCTGGAATAATGATGAACACAAGTCAAGGTCAAAAGTCTAATTAATGTAGATAAGCCAAATATTACTTAGCCACTTAAGGAGAAAAGATAAACAATATTCAAAGTTGTAGGCAAAGTTACAGTCCAATAGTCAAATGCCAGGAGTTCACTAGAATAACATTCAAGAATTCAAGTGTACAAAGCAAAGTCAGAGTTCTGAAGTTAAGCCAGATAGTGTGGGGTCAAAATGAAGACCAGGTCCATGAATCAAAGCCAGAAAGTTACTCCAAAATTCAGAGTCAATATTTCAGGATACAACAGAGTCTGAGACAGGACTACAGGAACAAGGTCAGAATGCAGAATTCTCACCCAGGGGCAGCAGAGCCAACGTCCAAGACAAGAGTACAATGGTGTGATATTATCTACTACCAAAGAGCTACCTCTTCCAAACCATTTTTATCAAGAGATCTTAGCTGTTGCTCATTTCAGCAAACCTTCACAGATAATCCCAGAAGCCTTTGGTGCTTTCGTTAAAGAGGGAGATCAGATTAATTCCTTCCAAGCTTACTGCAACATTGAGAAATGTCATCCTCTGCTGGAGACCTGCCCCTAGCATCCTGCCGTGTGGCCTGTTTGATATGTCAGACCCTTTAGAACTGGATACAGTTATGTCCCTTCATTTATTGTAATGTGTGGTAGTTGTTGAGTCTGCATGGTGTGTTAATGTATATTTTCACATTCTTCAGCCTTATCCTTCATTAATTGCATGTTATGGCAACACTACTCAGAATGAAATAGAGGACTTGCCTGTCCTCTATTTCATTCCAGCTGGAATACAAGTACAACCAGCTGTAGTACAAGTACTTCTCTTCCCATTTTAGGAAGCTGGAGAGTTTTGACCTTCAGTACATTGATGAGATCCTTGATTACCCTGTCACCATATTGTCCACTGGACAATATTGGGGTGTAAGTTCTTTTCATATCCTCAGTGATAAAAAAAGGCAGGGCAAGGAATGTCTAATCAATGCATCTTATCACAACCTCACACGTATTCATTTTCAAGACATGAGCTGAACCACAGTACAGATATTCATGAAAAAACCAGTTACAAATGTGACTTCATCCTTACCCTCAAACTGATGAATGTAGGCTGATGACAGGGATTGCTACCATGATTCCACTTCTCTCAGTGGTTACTGAACATATCTCTGGAATGGTACCAAATGATTCTGGTGCAAGCCACAATTCAATCATAATATAATTTAATTAAAAAGTCTACTCCTTTGAAAGTACTTATTGAAATTATATTAGAATGACAAGCTGTTTTGAAAAGCTGGCGAATCCCTCATTATGCACACTTTGAGCTGTATGCATATCATGTATTTCCAGAATTCTTGTGAACAATTGAGAATGAAACAAAAGAATGAAATATTCAAGTTGCCAATTTGGTAAGGACACAATTTGTGGAGCAGCATCATTTGTGTAGCTCTGAATTGCCAAGTGAAGAGAAAGTTCAGATGAGACATGTTTCTTTTTCAATGCTCCATTTACCTTTTAGTGTGTAGTTCACATAATTAAATAGCCATCCATTAGTTTACTTTCCCCATTCCAGAACCTAAGGCTGTATTGTTAATCAATTATTCTAGGACAGACAGGTGCTTATACAATGTTTTACATTTTTTTCAGTAAACCAAATCAAGAAAAGAACATTGCATTCTCACAAAAGGCCTTGAACCATCACAACTAACATTCTGTTTGGAAAGATGGCCAGCCTGAAAGAAAACAGAGCTCCACAATGGATATTCCATAATTAGAGGAGGTGAAAAAAAAATCAGCTGAACATTCTCATAAAGTCAATTAAACACTAATTACTATTGGATTAGGACTTTCTTCTGTGTGATGAATAGTTCCAATATAAATATATCTTCACAATGTCAAGGTGTTGACTCCCTCACTGCTTCTTGTCTTCCACTCTCCTCCTACCTTGAGGATCTTACAGATGCTTTTCAACCACCACTCTAGTTCTCATCCAGAGAAAGGGAAATGAAAAAAGAAAAACCTTCCCTCATTATAAATAACAGTATGAGCAAAACTCATTAGCGCATATCAGCAGGGTGAATTTCTTTCACATGAATTCTTCCAAGTAACCATGTTTCTAGGATGTGCTAATGAATCCAACTTTCCTGGGAGTTCACAGGCCTCTCTGCACAAATCTTGATCAATACATTCTTAGTGTTTATCCACGATATTACCTTTCATGCTTTGAAAACTTTGTCAGTTTCTGCCGCTTTTGGTAGAGTGGGCTAATCATTATCTTAAATGCTTTAAGGTGGAAGCAAATCTGAACTGTCATTCAGTTATCTTTAAAAAATAGTTTTGAAATCTTGCTGACTGTGCACTCTTCAATTATAGAATTTCAGGTTTGGATTAAGCAATATGTTCTGCATATTTAGTAATTATATTTATTTCATATATGCCTTTTGCTCCCTCATGGCTCAGAAAAAGAATGAATTAAAACCTAACAAAGCGATTTTAAAGATAATTATAAATCTTCACATACAATCATTAAAAGGTATACAAAAGTTCAAAATAAAGCACTGTATTCATAAGAAGTTCTACTCTGAAAAATTATTAGAAGCTTACTCAAAAAAAATATTTTCTATGGATAAAAGAGGTGATAGAGTGCGGCATCCTTGTCTCCCATGATAGAGGATTCCAGAGGATGGGAGAAATCATTGAAGGCCCTTCCAGAGAGGCCCTATATCCCAGGATGTGATCCCAGATAATCTGGCAATGTGGACTCATATAATCCAGTTTAAAGCAGAAAAACTGGAATCTGATCTTGGATATAGGGCCTGTCTAGAAGGGCCCTAGGAAGGTATCTCCCATATCCTCATCAAATAAGACAGGGGTGAGGAAAAGCTCTTGCCAGATTTGACATAGGGAACGACAGATTGAGACTTCACTGACCACATGAGAGAAGAGCAAGAGTGGTGTTCAGAGTAGCTTGGTGCCATTAAATTGTTAATTATTATAACAACATCTAAATTCAGTTCTGTGATATAATTGTTTGAGAATTGGGCAATGTCTTTGGAAGACCAGTGTTTGAATCCCAGTTAGTCATGGAAAGAAACCCACTGGGTGAACTTGTCCTGCTCTTTCAGCCTTAAAAGAAAGTAATGGGAGATCCTTTCTGAAGGAATTTTGCCAAAATACCCTCATTATAAGTTCACCTCAGAATCAGAAATGACTTTAAGACATACTTTAAGTAGATAATTGGGAGGTTAACAATACCACTTTGTTCCCCATTCCATGTCCCCTCTTCTTCTTGGTCATAACTTCACACCCTTTATTTAGAGGAACAATTACATCAGCTTTGATTCAAAAAATCCTGCTGATTCAAAAAATCCATTTGTCTACCTGTCTTGGGAAGGCAGGTAGACAATTGTCAGTGTGCTGGAAGAAGGCTACCAGCATTGAAGCAATATCCCTTCACCATCAACTTTGCTAAAGTGGCCATGTTGTCTGAATCACCATCTCCCAGAGCACTTACTATACTCTCAACTCAAGAATGGAAAGCTGAATGTTGGTGGACAGGGAAAGATATTTAAAGGCGCGCTTATACATACTTAAAGACGAAAAGAAAATCAAAGAAACATTTCCCAATCTCTCATGGTTGAATTATAGACAACTAGCCGATTGCTATAAAATAGACAAAGGCTCAGAATTTGCAGACCAAAATGGCTTTTGGGATAGCATTCTGAAGTCAAATAACAAACTCACTACGAAAATATACAAAAAACTATTAGAGTGGACCACCGAAACGGAACAAATAAAGGACTCAATGATCAAGTGGGCTCAAAACATAGGCCACCAAATAGATCTAAATAAATGGGAGAAGGTCTGGAACCAAAGAATGAAACTAACCTATTCCTACGAACTAAAAGAAAACCTCGTCAAAATGATTCATCGGTGGTACCTAACGCCACAAATAATTTCAAAATGCTATAAAAACGCCTCGAATAAATGCTGGAAGTGTGACCATCAGATCGGGACCTTCTTCCACATTTGGTGGTCTTGTCGCATAGCCAAAAGATACTGGACAATGATCCAAAAAGACATACAAAAGATTCTAGGAATCCAAATAGAAAATAAACCAGAATTCTTTCTTTTAGAAATGTATAACCTTGAGGGCGAAAAGAACAAGGAAAAACTATTCCATTACCTAACCACCGCAGCACGCATTCTTTATGCCAAGAAATGGAAACAGAAAGAAACCCCCCAAAGAGAAGACTGGTTTAACAAAATCCTTGACATAATGACCATGGATGAATTGACTTATTGGATAACACCAAACTATGGAATTCCAAACAAATTGGGATCCGGTGAAAGACTACCTTAGGAAACAGAAAATTGACATTACTTACTAAAAAGAGTAAATCACAAAAACTAAGCCACAAAGAAGGAAGAAACGCTATAGAAATAAACCTGAAAATACTAGTAAAAATCCTCCTTGAATAGATGGAAGTTCTATTTTTTTAACTATTCCCCAACCTACCCCCCTTCCCCTCCCCCAGTACCCCCTCTCCCCCCCCCCAACCTTTCCCATATGGACCCCCTTCCTACTCCCCTCCACTCCCCCCGGGAGACATAGCAACTACAGGCATTTCCTGCATTTTTCTTACTATACTATCTCTTACATATTGTTCTCCCACTTTCCATTTATTTATATATAACTTTAATAAAATTTATAATAAAAAAATAAAAAATAAAAAAATAAAGGCGCGCTTAAAGCAAACCTTAAAAACTGTGACATAGACACCGAGAACTGGGAAGACCTGGCCCTCGAGCATCCTAATTGGAGGTCAGTTGTTACCAACAGTGCTGTGGAATTCTAAGAGGAATGACTGGAAGATGAAAGGGAGAAACATGTCAAGAGGAAGGCATGTCAAGCCAACCCTGACCAGAACTGCCTTCCATCTGGAAATCGATGTCCTCACTGCAACAGAATATGTAGATCAAGAATAGGTCTCTACAGTCGCTTACAGACCCACTGCCAAGATCCTACACTTGGAAGGCAGTCATACTCACCTACGAGTGATGATGATGATGATGAAAGTAACTGTCATGTTGCTATGTTGACAGCAGAATATGTCCCTCTATTGCTGGTGTCACAATATGATAACAGCTTTCTCTTTCTGATATATTGGACTACAACCCCATCAGCCAAACTTGCCATTAGTAGAGAAAACAGTGTAGGAGGGCAAGTAATATTTATTTATTTACTTTATTTGTATACCGCTGTTCTCAGCCCTTAGGCGACTCACAGCGGTTAACAACAAGAACAGCAAAAATTCAATGTTACCATAACACGGTATAAAAAACAGTTAACATCATAACATATTATAGAAAAGTATACAATTAACAACAATATACAATTAACACCAATAGCCATTCGCTAGCGTCTCATCACTAAAAGCATGATCCAGATCCGTCATCCATTGTTCCATTCCTATGTTCATTACATTCATTGCACTGACTATTCAAATGCCTGCTCAAACAACCCATAGGTTTTCACTTTTTTGCGGAATACCATTAATGATGGAGCTAGTCTAATGTCCGTGGGAAGGGAGTTCCACAGCCGCGGAACTTCCCCTTGATGAAGTGGTAAGAGCATATTCTCTATTTTTATTTAAACAAACAAACAAACTTCGGTGCAACAGAAGTTGCACATAGCACTAGTTTTGTTCCCTTCCATCTAAAATCACCTTTCCTGCCTTCACAAGTACCAGTACTATTAGTACAATACATGATATTTTCTCAAGGAAGGGAGGGATGCAATGATAGTAGAAGTAAAATGTGTTTTATAAAAGTATATTACTGTGATAAATTCAGTAAGAAATTAAAAACTAGGGCATTCCCCAGGTTGAGTTCTGCTACTGGAGCAACTTTTTCATTGTGTAAAATAAGGTTTGCTTTCCTGCACCTGCCAAATTATTATATGTAATGAGTAGTCACAGGGTCATTTAAAGCATGTGATTTCTACATTTCCTTTTGAAGTTCTGCTAGTATTTTCATCTCATATTTATTTTTATACAAACGGGAAGAAAGGAAAGAGGAAAAGAAAGAGGGAGATATGCAAACTATAATTATTGAGCACAACTCTATTGAGTACAAGACTTCCTAAGCTCACACAACAGGAGAGAAGAAACTTTAGCCCTGTATTGTTTTGGACTATAATTTCCATGACTTTTGTATGTTGTTGGGATCTCTATCAACTAGAGGTAATGGCTACAATGATCAAATTGCCTGGAAAGTGTCCTACTTTTATGGGGCACACGTCCTTTTTGTTTAAACAGTGACATGTTACACCTGTGCATGTTTCCACATAAGTGGCTTCCATTTATGTCTAATTTTTGTCTTATACACACACACACACACACATACATATATGAGGGGTATTTTTTAAGTAAGGTCCGTTTGAACATAAGTATACAACGAAAGTTTATTTCAAAAAAGTAAATTTATTTTTAGAAAGTACATACTTCACTCTATTTTTCGACATAGTTGCCAAGTTTGTTCAAACACTTATCATACCTCTGAACCAATTTTAAAATACCCTCTTCATAAAAACTTGCCACCTGCTCCGATAACCAAGAGTTCACTGTAATCAAAGAAGTGCAACCAGAGCAGTCCTCATCATGGACGTTGTCACAGCCATCTTTGAATTGTCGTACCCACTTACGCACTTTGCTTTCACTCATAACAGTATCATCGTACACTTCACATATCTGTCGATGAATTTCTGCAGCAGGCAGGTTCCTTGCTGACAAAAACCGTATCACTGAGCGAACCTCACATGCGGCGGGTGAGTTGATAGTCTTAAACATTTTTAAAGCACAGAACAGAACCGTACGGAGCGGAACCTGAGCACAGTTGTTCCCGCACGTGCTCGTTGAGTTATGCAAGCGAACTACTAGTGTCTACAACAAAACGGACCTTACTTTAAAAGTACCCCTCGTATGTCTATACACACACACACACACACACCTCGTATGTGTGTGTGTGTATATATATATTAGAAGCTAGGAGATATATGTATGTATGTATGTATGTATGTATGTATGTATGTATATCTCCTAGCTTCTGAAATCTGTCTTCTCAAAAGTTCAGCATCTAACTCTTTTAAAGTTGTCCTGAAATACAGAGTGGATTCATCATTCCACTGACTTGTAAACCACCAACCACAGCCACAACTAAAAGAAACACACACAGAGAGAGAGAGAGAGAGAGAGAGAGAGAGAGTTGTTGAAAAACCACCAGCCAAATCATGGGCTGTGGTCTGTTGTTTTGACAGCCCACTGCTCAGAATTATTTTTAAGATATTGCATAAAGTAAAATGAAATTCTGACTTGATATGATGTGTCTTCGGTAATTATTTCAATTTCTCAACCCAGTCTTGCTGTTGCAGTCATGCTATTATGAGTACTGATATAGGATCTCAGCTCAATAGATGGATGCATGGATGGCTGGGTAGATGAATTTATAAGGAAGAGACAGAGTTTTGTTTACTGTTTGTTTAGGTAAACTTAACTGCATAGAGTCAGTGAAATTAGCAAACAGCACAGCTACTGCAACACATGATCCATATCATTTGCCAACATTAATTAAAATCATTTCTACTTTTTTTTTCAAAAGAGGGGGAAAGCCTAAACAGATCATTTCAGTTTGAAGCAAGAAGTGACAGATCAACTCTCCCCTTATTTCAGGACACATTGTGCTCTTTAATATATTAACAATGTGGTCTAACTCGTCTTTCTTCTAGGCCACTTGCAATTTAGCCTGAATCAGGTACTCAGTTGCATTTGCAGTAACCACTGGCTGAACTGAAAACAATCCGATCTGGAACATCTATTTGTCCACAGTCAGCCCAGCTAGCATTTTAGCTGTTGTGAAAGAGGTTTGTTAATTCAAAGAAATGCTTCCCCTTATTTTATTTTATTTTCCTTTCTTTTGCTTTAGCTGCACTGCCAGCTGCACTTTCCACTTCACATGAATTCTGGTCTATTCCAATTTTCCACTTCCCTGCATTTAATCCCAGTGTTACAAATGGAATCCCATGCTACACTAATATCTCTTACTTGCTGGCACAGAAGAGATCAATATTTCAAAATGCCATATGTTTTATAGATTAGGCATCTTTTGTAAAAGAATCTATTGGTATCTGTGCTATTTATGCAAAAGCTGTGCATTACATGTTATTTTGAAAGAGCACATTCGAAGATTATATGTAGGCAATTCCTTCACCAATGCCATAGTTTCTAAAGCCTCCATATATTCATAATCCCCACGTGAGGGGTAAATTACACTTTTTATGAAGCATAGGGCCCCTCAGGTATGTGACTATGCATGAAGATTAGCATTTAATAGATTACGTCGGAACTTTAGTGGTTTTAAGTAACCAATAACTTTCAGATCTTTATTGAATCTCTTTATAAGACAGCCAGTGTCAGATTCCAACTCTTATTGTGTAAAAACATTTTAAAGAAAAATAAATATGACATAAACTCTAGATCATCTGTTTTCCGAGTTCAGTCACTTCCAAATTCCATAGGCATTGATATTCCCAGACCAAATAACACTTTTTCCCCAGTGTTTTTCCAATGCCATCCTTTCTAAACAACTTAGTCTGAATCAGGGGACCCTCCAAGACCATTTTCAAAATACTCCTGGAAGTCAAAATGATAAAGACCAACTGCACTCACAGTTTCTTCAACCTGAAAGAGAATACAACCTGACTTTACTACCCAGTCTACAGTAAAATGGCAGTTACAGTACAGTGTGCTCATACTCGGCAGCTGCACTGAAAACTTCATTTTTTCTCTTGTGAGCATTGCTGAAAAGACTTCACTCATTAGCAGAACTTCCCTTGACCCTGAGAATCTCAATTTAAATTAACACAGGTGGAAAACTAGACCTAAATGAGTGCTTTTCTGAAGGAATTGTTATAACTTCAGAGTTGTTAAAACACTTCTCTATAAGCAAGCCAATTTTCTTTCATGTTCATAACTTAGGGAAATGTCCTACGTTCTGTTCAAATATGAGTGGTTTCAACCTGCCATTACTTTCAGTTATTCATCTTAAAAGTAACTTTCCATGATTACATGAGAAAGAAATGAGACCAGGGCAGGGGTGCACAGTTAAGAAAAGGTCTAATTCTTAATAGCACTAAGGTCCTAATCAGATGGCCAGAGGAAAAACAAGGGAAAGTAGAGGGAATAATCTTCCATCACTCCCTACAGCAGTGTTTCTCAACCTGGGGGTTGGGATCCCTGGGGGGGGGGGTCGCAAGGGGCTGTCAGAGGGGTCACTAAAGACCATCAAAAATTCAGTATTTTCTGTTGTTCATGGGGTACTGTGTCCACAGTGTTCTCTGGATGTAGGTGAACCACAACTCCTGAACTCAAGGTCAATGCCCACAAAACCCTTCCAGTATTTTCTGTTGGTCATGGGAGTTCTATGTGACAAGTTTGGTTCAATTTAATCTTTGGTGGAGTTCAGAGTTCTTGTTGATTGTAGGTGAACTATAAATCCCAGCAACTACAACTCCCAAATAGCAAGGTCTATTTTATCCAAACTTCACCAGTGTTCACATTTGGGCATATTGAATATCCATGCCAAGTTTGGCCCAGATCCATCATTGTTTGGGTCCACAGTGCTCTCTGGATGTAAATGAACTAAAACTCCAGAACTCAAGATCAATGACCACCAAACCCTTCCAGTATTTTCTGTTGGTCATGGGAGTTCTGTGTGTCAAGTTTGGTTCAATTCCATCATTGGTGGAGTTCAGAATGCTCTTTGATTTTAGGTGATCCCAGCAACTACTCCTCCCAAGTGACAAAATCAATGCTTCTCTAACCCCAACTGTACTCAAATTAGAGCTTATCAGGTCCAGTGAATTAAAATACATCCTGCATATCAGATATTTATATTACAATTCATAACAGTAGCAAAATGACAGTTATGAAGTACCAATGAAAATACTGTTATGGTTGGGGGTCAGCACAACCTGAGGAACTTTATTAAGGAGTCACAGCATTTGGAAAGTTGAGAAACACTGCCCTACAGTATTTCCCTATCTCTGTGTTCTCCAATTAGGAGTCAGGTAGCACTGGAAGTGATTAAGCATCATGCGATGGCCTCAGTTGGACTCCATTTTGCCAGTGCCTGAAAATGGAGGGAAGAGACAGAGAAGGTTGCATCCGATAAAATCCATAGTCTGCTCTTGACCAGTACTGGGGATTCTGTTAAACTATCACTGTTAGGTTAGAGTTACCAAAACTGCTTACCCTTGGGATTCCTGGTTAAATCTTATGGGAGTTAGAGCCCAACAGTGTCTAGTGAACTATGGGCTTCTGAACTGTTCTTTGTAGAGGTTAAAAATCAGCCATTAGGATTCTTGGAGGGCATGATCTTATGACTGATAGGCTATCTTCCATTTCTAAGTGAAGAGGTGTTTTTCTTGGAACACTCATATCTTCAGGATTTAAACATTAATTGAGATCCCACAAGGGACTAAAACAATTGAAGCCTTTTGTCAATATTTTTTGCTCAAGTTCATCACACTTTTCTTTCATGATGCTATACCCATGAAACGTTGATCAGGTCTAGACTTACTTGCATCCAACATGCTTATATCACCATGAGCCTTTAGTCTGTTCCTGGGACGCTTTACTATAGCCATAGCAGCACTTAAGATAGCTCGCATTTACAACCTTTCTATGTTTACTCTTACTAACTACTAATTTGCATATCTGGAGACCTTTGGTTTGTTTCCTTTACTACATCTTGCATTTACTTCCTTTACTACGTCTTGCATTGCTTCCACTTGCAACCTTGTTTCTTCTTTTCTCTTTCCTCCATTATTCCATACATTTGATTACTCCTTTATGTGCTTTGCAAAGAAAATGCAACATTTCTCTGTTAGACTCTGTGGGTGGGTTGGCACGGGACTGGTAGTTATTTCTTTTCTTGCTTCTGCCTTTTCAGTGTCAATACCCTAATACTATTGATCACACTTTTCAATAGATGTGGTAAAAAGCACAGAAACAGGTTACAATACAATAGTATTACTTGAATTACATATTACCAAAAGAAATACAAACTTTTTACAAGGTATTTTATTATTATATTCAATCTTTGAAGCAGCTGCTGCAGTTTCATTATTTTTCTTTCCATCTAATATTTCATTGCTCCCTAAAACTAATCAAATTCCTCAGGGGGCTTGAAAATATTTTATTCTTGTTGACTATGTAAGCACATCATGATGGCTAGTTGTATTATTTAACAGTTTTGTTTGTGAATTTCTCAGCAGTCATTCCAGGCCTCTGGACACCCTGCTGGGGGAGGTAAAGTAAGCTCCCCCTATAACCCCTTCTGTTGTTACTGACAGGAAAGGTCTCTTTCCTTCCAATTAATCTCCCTTGTTATCAAAAAGGCTGTTATATGTATGATGCTGTACTTTCTGTTATTGGTGTGATTTGAAGCCATGGTTTTTTAAAAAGAAAGGTTTCTATTTATGTTATATTTAATTGAATTTGGGTTACTAATTAGCAATCTTGAGTCCCATTCATAGGGGAGAGTGGAAATATAAATTGAATATCTTTATAAACAATATATTATATTAATTAAAGAAATTTTACATCTGTAGTCACTTGAAAGAAACAAAGGTATCTTCTCAGGTTGTTAATGTTTCATCCAACAATTTTAACTCCAGCCTTGGATTCGTCAAGCTCCGCACATAGCATGATGTGTTCTGCATACAAGTTGAATAGATTGGATGAGAGTATACAGCCGTGCCGTGCTCCTTTCACAATCTTGAACCAGTCTGTTTTTCTGTGGTCTGTTCTTACTGTTGCTACTTGGGCATTATACAGATGAATCAGGAGACAGACAAGGTGGCTTGGTATCCCCATACCACCAAGAACTTCCCACAATGTATTATAATCCACACAGTCAAAGGTTTTAGAATAGTCAATAAAACAGAAATAGATGTTTTTCCTAAAACTCCCCACCTTTCTCCATTATCTAGTGGATGGCAATTTGGTCTCTCATTCCTCTGCCTTTTCTAAACCCAGCTTGTACATCTGGCAACTCTTGCTCCATGTATTGCTGGAGTCTATCTTGCAGGATCTTGAGTATTACCTTACTGGCATGTGAAATAAGTGCCACTGTACAACCATTTGAGCATTCTTTAGTGTTTCCCTTTTTTGGTAAGGGGTTATTAGTTGATTTTTTCCAATCTGATGGCCATTCTTGTATTTTCCATATTTGCTGGCATATGGCATGCAACACCTTGGCAACATCATCTTTCAATATTTTAAACAGTTCAGCTGGGATTCTGTCATCTCCTGCTGCCTTGTTATTAGCAATGCTTTTTAAGACTCATTCAACTTCACTCCTCAGGATGTCTGGTTCTAATTTACTCACCACTCCATCAATCTGATTTCTCTGGTGAAGTCCATGTATAAAGCCGACTTTTAGGTTGTTGGAAGAGAGTGTTCACTATACACAGTAAGTTTTCCTGGCAAAATTCTATCAGCCTATGTCCCCCTTCATTTTGTTGTCCCAGACCATCCTTGCCTGTGATCCCAGTTGGCATTTGACTACCCATCTTAGCATTCCAGTCTCCTGTAATGAAAATAATTCTCTTTTTGGTGTATTATCCAGTAGGTACTGCAGATCATCATAAAACTAATCTACTTCTGCTTCTTCAGCTGTAGTTGGACAACTGTGAAATTTGCTAATTAGGGAAGGATAAATGCCTATTTTCAGCCCATAGTACAGAAGCTTGAGCATTGGATGACAACTTTGGAGACCAAAGTTGAAATTGCATTCTTACAGCTTCAGAGGAAGACAAAGGCAAACCTCTCTGGCCAAATCTTACCAAGAAAACCTGGTGATGGATCCATAGAATCATAGAATCATAGAATCAAAGAGTTGGAAGAGACCTCATGGGCCATCCAGTCCAACCCCCTGCCAAGAAGCAGGAATATTGCATTCAAATCACCCCTGACAGATGACCATCCAGCCTCTGTTTAAAAGCTTCCAAAGAAGGAGTCTCCACCACACTCCGGGGCAGAGAGTTCCACTGCTGAACGGCTCTCACAGTCAGGAAGTTCTTCCTCATCTTAGGGTATGAAATGTCTTGAAGGTACACAATGACAATTCATATGCTTTATATAAAAATAAATAATATTTGGGGGTCTTTAATTTAAAAACTTTGCATAATGTTTTAATACATGTCTCATAAAACATTCTTGAAATATGTTTAGTATGATCCATTCATGACAACTGCCTTTCAACATTTGGAAAAGTATGACATCTATGGATAGTTTAATTTAATCCCACTTATTAATCTAATTAGTACAAATATTGTATCTCTCACACTCGTAATACAAATGAACATAGCTGCTGCTCTGGAACAAACCACAGAAAACCCAGCTACAACAGACTTGCTGAATACTGAGTGCAGTTATGCCTTGTATAGTGCTTACTGAAGGATAAATTCATACTGTTAAATGAATTTTTTAGGAAGAGTTGGGAACTGTGTGGTTACATTTTCTGTCAGCTCTATGTACATGAAAATTAGTTTTAAAAGCATCCCCAGGTCACACAGAAATCTCTGAAGTCAGTGTTCTGGATTTTAATAATGTTGCTGCAGTGCTCCACCATATTGCTGCAAATTTGTATAATTAGTTGATTCCCTTAGATAAAACTCGCTAATGTCTTGATATTTGTGGGTAGCTTTTTTCATGCTGCTAAATCTGGATTCTGTAGGATGTCTTAATAAATGTGCTTTTAGATTGTAAAAAGAATGGAACATAGCAATGAAGATTAGAATATTTGACATTGAACCTCATGTTTCCCTTCCACTGTTACAACTTTCAGCTGGTAAGAAACATCAGGAGAGTAGTATGAACTTTCAGAAAAAGAATTATTTTGCACAGGAGAAGATATGCAATTGCAGCCCAAGAGTAAAAGATGAATTGAGATCCATATCTTACCTCATATTAATGTGAACTGCTGGTGCCCAAAAGAATGGTTATGCTGAACTTCCCTCCACCGGTTGATATTAATGTGGTGAAAATCACTTCATGGAAAAGGGAATGCAATGCATTCCCTAAAAGCAGATTCCAGTCCTCAAGGCATTTCAGCCAGATAAGGCTATCAAGTGGGAGATCACAAAATAATGTTTTAGTGGAAGCAAAAGGGTATCTGAGTCTCAAGATCATAAAACAAATAGACAACCTGAGCAAGACAAAGAACCAATCATTTATACATTTTTCTATGGAAGTTACTTCACAAATTTTAATACATCACAGCAACATCACTAAATAGTAGATAACGTTTCTTGGCACTTGCATACTTGACAGACCACATAGATGCATACTATAATGCTCCCTTATCTAATCATTAGGTTATGTACCTCATGTTACCTGGGTATGCATTTTCCAAAACTATTTATTAGAAGTAGTCATTGTTAGCTTTGTAGTTTTATGAACAGTCCCATTAGCAAGTTATGTGAGTTAGATTAAATTTGGACATTTATACCAATTCTGGAAAGTTTTTTGATTGGCTTAGTTCACTTCCAAAGCAAAATAGCATGATATCTGAATATCTGGGTGTCAGAAATTTGAAAGAAAAGGCTAGATTATGAATCACCAACATGAACATAAAATGAAGATACCAGGATGATATGCTGTGGAGGGAGTAGAGGGGAGCTGAATGGTGCTTACTGACAACTTTGTCATGCAAACTGGGATATGAAATTCTAAAGCCTTTCCCAATCATAGTATTCATGGGAAAGAATTATATCAAGTCCATCAATATCTTTCTATTTCTTCATTCTATGTTAGCAGTGGAGAATGAAAAACTTAAGGAAAGGGAGAATTGTAATGGCACTATTTCCATAGGTAATGATGAAGTAGACTCAAATGGAGTAGACATTATATGTATTAAACATTTCCCATATTATTCACACACACATAAACCTATAATGAAGTTTCTGTGATTCTTGATCTTGCTGAAACATAGTTTTATTATTTTTATTAAGGCTTTGTTGAATAGACTAGTTTATTTTTATCTGTTCAGTTTTATATACATACATATATTAGGTAGTGACACTCTCCCTCCCCATTTGAACTGTCTTTAATTGTTGGTGGAAGGCAAGAAATGTGCATCACTACATTATCTGAAACCATTCCCAGGTTGAACAGGATCTTAGTATTACAGGACATCATAGTATACATGAAATGACCTTGGATAAACAAAAGCATGGAACCAGCAACATGTTTCAAAATGGGAAGCAGCAAGTGGTTTTGCTCAGGGGAGGCAGAATGGCAAGCCCCTATCCCACCACAAGAGGCTTAGAAAGGCACCTCTGGAAGGGATAGGTTGAGAGGAATGAAGGGGTAATTTCCAGTGGTGAAACAGATTACTTTAAGTGGATGTAGGAGGTGCACAAGGGAGAACACATCAATTTTTGGCACTGGCAGCAATCAATATATAGCATGATCTCCCTTGTTCTCCTTCTTGTTGAGTCTCATCAGTTGGTTTGCAAGTAGAAAAAGCAAAAAAAATTGCTATTATATCATGCTTGTGATGATGATGATGCATCTTCAATAGATTTAGTGTTGATGTCCTAGCAGTGGTTCTCAACCTTTGTTCTTCCATAGGATTTGGACATCATCTTCTAGAATTCCTAACTATCAATCAATGTGGCTGCGGAAAAACTGAAATCAAAACACCTAGAGAAACAAAGGTTGGGAACCACTTCTACTAGAGAGGCAATACCAAGTCAAAAGTATGAAATAAAAACTGCTAAACTGGGGGGAAACTGTTTTTATTTCTACTGCACAAATTCCCTAGAATTATGTAACTGAAACTAGACCATATTAGTTTCTGTTTTGTGCTCTTCCACATTTATGTGTCTATATGGAAAAATAGGAGAAGAAATACTATTTTTTACTTCCAAGAAAAAATCAGTGAGTAGAGTACTGGAGCTACTAATTCTAAAATCTCAATTTAGATTGAGTTCACATTGATCCTGCCCAAAATGTGGCTCCTACATAGACATGGATACAGTCTTAGATTCTAGGTGAAAAAGGGTACATACATACTGGATTTTGAAAAAGGTTGTATCTATTCCATGAAATACTCAAGGAATTCCAAAATAAGAGAAGTACAATAGAACTAGGGAAATTTCAGGACAGTCATTCATTGATATCGGCATAACTTGCTGATTTCCCCCCAACAGATGTTGTATAAAGTGTGTGGGTTAAAAACGGATGAAGCCTGCAAGTGATGAACAAAGAAACAACTGAAACTGGCAACTAGTTTTGCTTAAGTATCACATCTGGTCAGGGAAGGGGGGGGCGGTCAGGGTCACACACAAGATACAAATAATTATGCTGTTTCTCTTTTTTTTTTAAGTCAGACCTAATTAAATATCTCATTTTAATAGGGGTATGAATATGAGTGTGATTTTTTTTTCTGAAGTGAAGAAATAAAAGTTTACTTTGTCAGTCTTTTTCTTTTCTTAAGCTAGGCTATTCAAAGGCTTTGATAGACTAAAAGAATGGCAATAAAACTGAGGGGATGAGATGATTTGTTTAACAGAAATGTTTAAGTAAAAGTTTTTTTCCCATGCTGTAAAGTCCGTTCTTAGTAAAGCATCTTAATTTATTTTTTCTCATCATTTGGGAAGAATGAGAAATGCTTGCCTCTCATCTAGGTTTTATAGTAAATGGTGCATAATAACAGTACTTGCAAAGGATTCTTTCTTCTTTTGCTCTGCATATGTTTTGCAAGATCGACATTTTCACCACTCCTATTCTTTAAAACATCATTTACACCTCCTTCTTGTGTTTCCAAGTGAGAAAGTGATTCAATTTTAATGTAAAATGTAAAATTTAATCTTGAATTTATTTCCTATTCAATTTGTAGTATTCAAATGCTGGTTACACCAACCCGGAAGGAACCGTAGGCAGTATTTGCTCAATCAGTTTCATTGTCTTTTAATGGCAATGGTAACAATACCATTTATCTGTTAAACATATGCAGTACTTTGTGGAACAGATATTAACAAAAACATATCACAAATGTTTGGTGATGTTTTCATCTTAATCTAATTATTCCTACAATTGCAAAATATTCCTACAAATTCTGGTTAACCAGAAAAGCCATTTGCATTTGCATTTGCACAACATGATAAGCTATAGTTTTGTTAACCATGGTTTCCTACCAGACCCATGCCCAGTGAATTATAAAACTTACTGTGTGTGGTTCATATTTCCCGTTTCTCCTTTTTTACTTGAACCCCTCTTGTCTGTTTGCTGATTCATGCATTGATGTGTGAACTGCCTTTGTAAGCAACTGATCTTTGGGGCAAGAGATAATTATGAAGTGTTTAATGTGTTATGATTTGTTAGAGATCTGAAGGAGTCTCATTACTGCTGAGATTCTAGTTGAGACTGACCATTGGAGCACAGCCAAAGATTATCTCAAGAATTCTTCAATCCCCTTGAGAAATCTTACATCCAGCAAGAGACTGAGACTTCATTTTTTTTAAAAAAACTGAATAAATCAGATGCATTCATCCAAGCAAGTCATCCTGAAGTCAGTTATTATTATGGCATATTCTTTCTTTCTTTCTTTCTGTAGCATGTGCACTAGGTGTTATAGAATTTTATAGTGCAAGGAATATAAACATACCTCATTGGCTTATAGGTCTAAAATCAAATGGAAAATATGAATGTTGTATACATTGCTCCTGGAGGTGGACTGGGAACATGAAAAACCATCTTTGAGGCAGATAATCCTACAAGCAATCCTCCTTTGCATGGAAGTACACCAATAATGAATGAAGCTACTAACCATTTGCTGCCTTTTCATGACGCACAAATCAGTTGCCTGAGGCTGCTACATTGTAGAATTAATGCAGTCAGACACCACTTCAACTGCCATGGCTCTGTGGTATGGATCCATGGGAACTGGAGTTAATTGAGGCACCTGAGGTTTTTGGTGGAAAAGGTTAGACATTGTAAAACTTGATGGCATTGAGCCAAGACAATTAAAGTGGGGTCAGATTCCATTAATCTACAATGTGGCTGCACTCTTTCAGCTGGTTGCTTCATGTTACCTACTCTCAGGACAAGTAGATTCCCTTGGATCTTTAGGAAAGAAGTGGAAATTCAGCAAAGATACCACTCATACCACTCATCCCTTCTTTCCGCCTTAGTTTCCACCTTAGCAGTTATATTTATTTCCTGGAAGATCTCTGACACTAATGTGGCAATCGTTCTTCTCAATTTGCTTGATGAGAGAGTCATGATAGAATGGCTCATGTTGTGGAGCCCTTGTCAACCCTTATCTAAATGTTAGTCCACACTGGGGCTAATACAAGAAGTAGGGAGAGATACAAATGCTCACTTACTTCATTCTCATGTTCAAGAGGAATTGTTTCCAAAGATTTCTCTGCACAGGATCATATTCTGAGGCTTTTGTACATTTTATAGTGTTCATTTGCATTATATCCCTCTTTTTGTAAACATTCATTTGAGGGGGAAAAATATCCTTGGTTTTGTGAGCAAAATCCGCACTTGGAAAATCTGTTTTTGATGGGGGGGAAAAAAAATTTGCAAAATAAAAGAAAGGTGCCAAAAGATGAATAACTTTATGCCTGTTGACCATTTTCTCAACAAGTCATTATAGACCTGTAAATAGCTGGGTAGAGTTCAAATACTGCAGTACCTTGCTTTTCATAGTGGGGACATCACTATTTAATTGGCATAAATACAATGCAGTATCATAATATGGGGACATGAGAGAAGCCTCCCCACAGGATAGCAACACATCCGGGTACCCCCTGGGCAACATCTTTGTAGACAACCAATTCTCTCACTCCAGAAATGACTTGCAGTATGCAATCCAACAAACACGCATTCTCAATTCACTTCAGACATGGCAAATCAATAAATTTTATAATATCAAAACATATTTTGGAATACTTCATTTTTCTACTCTTCCTCACAAAAATGCATATGAGAAGGGGGGAATATGCAGAAAATATGAGATGCCATTTCCATCATACCAGTTCAAATAACAAGATATATATAATAGGGCTGTGCAACCACGGAAAAATTTGTTTCTAAACTCAATTTGTTTTTAGGGGTTTTTTGCGTTTCGTTATTTAAAAGAATTCTGAATTTTTTCTTTAAAAAAGTTCGATATTTACGAAATTTCGGAAATTACAAAACAATTTTGAAACAATAACGAATCGATTCATTAATGGCGAATGCGATTGCGCAATATGCTAAAAAACCCTCCAAATGGGACAGGGGGAACTTCTGAAGCTTCCCTCTCCCTCTGTTGTTGACTGTTGGTGTGATAATTTATTTTTTTATCACTGATAAAACAACAACAACTATAAAACTTGCACCAGACATATGGAAATAATAACGAAATAATAACGAAACAATTTCGAAACAATTACGAAACAATTACAAAATAAATTTTAAAAATTCGTTTTGATTTTTAGTTGCTCCTGAATGGTTCAATATCGGATTGTAAACCACTTTAAATACGAATTATTAACGAATTACGAAATTAACAAATGAAACCGCACAGCCCTAATATATAACTTTGTTCATGATACAGCCAGTAAAGTGTTGTCATATTGTTCTTAATGAGAAACATAGCATGCTTCATGTCACAACTCCTGTGAAGAAAATAAATGCTCTTAGAAATTAAAAGCATCATTTCTTATCCTGATGAGAAATAAAGCTTTGCTGGTAGAGAAATTCCACACTAGAGTTCCTGATTTGCTGCCCACTCAATTCTGCATTTTTTAACTTGATATTAAAGAGTAATTTCCTTCCATGAAGCTGAGGGAAAGAGGTATTTCTGTCTTGTCTCTCCACAGAGAAATCACATTCATTGTTTCAAGCAGTGCTTGTTCAGAAAGATTCGCAGCAGTCACTAGCTTTCAGAGATAATTTATTTTCATGCTCAATTCTCTGAAAATTATCTTTTCTATTTTAATACTGAGCTCTGTATCTTCTTTACAAGTTGACCTACTGAACCAGAGATCATACATGCTGCTGATGGGAAGAAACATTCATTCACGCATGCATGCATGGGGAGGGGAATAATATTTACCTAGATCCATGGCCCCATCTACACTGCCATATCATCCAGTTTCAGAATGCAGATTAATTTGCATTGAACTGGATTTTAGACTCATATAATCCTGTTCTATGCAGTTCAATCTGCATTATAGGAGTCTACACTGACCATTATAATGCAGTTCAAATTGGATTATGTGGCAGTGTACATGGTCAATTTCTTGCTATCTCTATCCCCTTAGAGAATTTTTTTATGTTCCAGAATTCCACAAAACTACCCAGATAGTTTTAATGACTCATTTTAAACTTCAATTCTATGTCTAACTTTTTTGTGTATTTTAATATGTATTTTATGGAAATATTTTTTAATATGTGTATTCTACAGAGTGTTTTTAAATGATTTTGTGTTTTAGCAATGTTGTTACCCACCTTGAGCCATGAAGAGAGGCAAGTAAGAATTATGATTATGATTATGATTATGATTATTATTATTATTATTATTATTATAAAAGTAACACTGGAACCTGGAAGTAACTTGGTTTGTATTTACTTCATTTCTGCAAAGCAGCAAATAGGACAATGCTGAGTTATCTTATAATTATTACATAATAAGGAATAATTTCAATCTTTTCAAGGCACAACTAGAACTGCTTAAATTAATTTTACAGTTAGGTTGAGATACCGCCTCTCTGTTTATGAGTGTCTTGTACCACAAACCTTCAGCTGCTAGCATTCAGATGTTTTAAAAGGAAACAGTAAGCATTTTATTGTTTTATTTGCTTTAAAGTGTCTCTAAAACATTAACTGAATAAGGAGAGAGCTTGAAATCAACATATTACAGTGTAGCAACTCAACTTGTATACTTTCTAGAGATCTCTGATCACTGGGAGTGCACAAATGCATTACTCATAATGCATGTCTAAAATAGGAACAGTTGCATCAAAAATATACATCCATCCATTACAGAACTGTTGAACAACATATTTTCAAATTAGTTTTGGCTTTCCCTCAGTACAACTGTTTGACTAGAGTTTGGTATGAGACACACACAAAAATCAGTGTGTATATTCTGCGCACTATTGGTTTTGCAATCCTTCCCCCAAGTCTCACTATCACTGATGCACAGGTGTGCAGCCAAATCCTACTCATACATATGCCAAGTAATAATGTTTATTTCTAAGTAGCACAACACCAAATGTACACCTACAACATAATGTTTTCCAGAAGGCTCTGAAAGGTCCCTGGTCGCAGATTCTAGCTTTTCAGACTTTGTTTACAGTGTATTCACTAACTGCCAAAACCTTCAGCTTCTTTAGAGGTGTTTTTTAACGGTGTCATTTCCCACAGAAGAATGGCATCAATTGGAGGTGACTGCAGCCTTGAAAGAGCCTCTGGTGTGCTGTCTCCTGAAAAGGACCTCACTGGACCCCGTCACAAATATTCCCTTGAACCTGAAGTGATTGGGCAGCTTCTGAGGAAACAAACCATCTGGATCTATTTCAGCTTGGTTTCAGAATAGGGTGTGGCAATGAAAGGGCCTTAATTGTACTGACTGATGATGAACTCTAGGTGAAAGACAGGGAAAATGTTATCCTGTTATATTCTGAAATGTGTCAGCAACTTTTAATGCAATTCACCATCTTACAGAATCAGTTTCATCAGATGGGAACCGGAGGACTTATGATTATTATTAATTTATTATTATTATTATTATTATTATTATTATTATTTTATTTACCTTTATTTACACTCAAGGCGGATTAAAACATTGCTAAAACACAGCATCAAAATACAGAATCATTCTTAAACACTCCATAGAATACACATATTAAAGCATATTTCCATAAAATACATATTAAAATACACAAAATAAAAATTAGGCAATAATAATAATAATAATAATAATAATAATAATGTTAAAGTGGTTCCACTTCTATCTGTGAGATCAGTTGCCAAGAGAAGCACTGTAAGATTCCTATTCAATTCAGGGCTCATCTACACAGGCCTGAAAACCCAAAAGAAATTGGGATAAAAGGGGGAGGCTACAAAATGTGCACCCCTAATGTGTATTTGAATTTGGGACTGCTTGAAAAGCAAGTGATTAAAATGTTTGCATAAAACCCGATTTCAGATCTGTGCTGCTACGGAGCACTGTATATCCCAATGCTAAAAAAAAAAAAATCTTCTTGTGGTACACTGGTGAAAACTGCTCAATTGCTTGTCCTCATTTTAAAATCCCGAAAGACCTAGTGGAGAGATGTAAACAGATGGAACCATGGTCACATAGGTATCTAAACGGAGGCAAAAGAAACAAGCAATTCCCATGAAAACTCAATCCAACCATTCATTTGTTCTCATTTCCTGTGTATTCCTGAAAGGAAACCGATTTTGAAATTACACAGTGGGCAGCGGCATCTCGCAGCAAGTGACTCCAAAGGGAAATGGGGTTCAAGAGGGCAAAACTTGGAGCTGGCAAAAGTGAGGGTGAGGAGAGACAATTTCTGGATGCTGTGGGACCATTTCCTGGGAGTAATAGCTCCATGTGTGTGGACTCTCTTTGTGGTACTGGGATTTTTTTATCCCACTTCCTTACTGTGGATTAAGTGGCTGTCTGAAAGGCCCTTAATGGTCATTAAACTGAGAAGTCTTACAAGGTTCCATCTTGTCCCCCAATGCTGTTCAATGTCTATATGAAGTCAGTGTTTGAAACCATAATGAGAATTAGGGAGAGGTACCATCAGTATACTGATGACATTCAGCTCTATTTTTCCTTGTCATTAGTTGTGCAATTGCTGGATTAATACTTAGATGCTGTATTGAACTGGATGAGGGCTGAATCTTAATAAGATGAAAGTTCTGTGGATTGATGAAGCTTAAGTCCAGAAACACTGTCAGCTTTCTGCTCTGTGTGGGAGTGCATTTCCTCTAAAGGAACAGGTTGGGAGTGACCCATTTCTGTGACTGAATGACCAAGTGCAGTCTTTTGTTCAGAATGCTTGGCACCGGTTTTCACTCTGTCAAAGCAACTTTCTGACTGGACTACCGTAATGTGCTGTACAATGGGCTGCCTTTGAAAAAATGACTCAGAAGCTGCAGCAAGGGCAAAATGCAGCAGCAAAAATGCTTGCTGGCATGCCATATAAGCAGCACATAACACATGTCTTAAAGGAGGTGAACTAGATGCCAGTTCACTTCTGGTCTGAATTCAAGATTCTAGTGATGACAGTTAAAACCCTAAGAGGCTTGGAGCCTCATACATGAAGGATTGTCTCTCCATGTAAACTCCAGCCTGAGATCTGCGGTGTACAAGAAATGAGAACAGTACAGTGTGGGAGGACATGGCTGTTCCACATCTTGAAGATTTTTATCACTGATTTCTTAATGGCACAGATCAAGACAAGACTCTTTATGTAAGTTTTAGGGCTTAATCATACATGTGTATGATTTCGAATCATTGTAGCTTTGTAAACCCGTTACCACATTTGTTTTGATCCTCTTTACGGTATATTGTTTCAATCTGCAAGTGTTTAACTTTGTACAATTCCCTGAAATGATAAAAGATGGGATTAAAACAAAAGAAAAAAAGAAAGAAATATTATTTATTTATTTATTTATTTATTTATTTATGAGATTTATACTCCATCTTTCCCCACTTAAGGGCCCAAGGTGGCTTACAGCGGATAAAAACATGCATAATAAAAGTTAAAGCATATAAGACCAAATATTAGTAGTTGCTGTCTCACATCCTACAAGATACATTAAACTATAATAAAACATTAAAACTTTAAAACCAACCCAAGGGGGAGGGAAAGAAAGAAAGAAAGAAAGAAAGAGTGTATGTAAGCAATCAGATTTGGCTACACAGTGAGAATGATCCTAGGGCACTGGGAGGCCAGGATTCAAATTCCTGCTTGGGTATGGAAACCCACTAGAGACCTCATCACAAAGGTTCGTGGATTTGCCACGCATTATGGCGAATCCATGTGGTCCTGATGGGGGGCATGGAGAACCTGTCACTTCACGCCCCATATCATGTGACTTACCTGGCACCCCATCACATGGGAGGGGGAGTATCACTGCCCAGCTTCCCTGCAACATGGGTAGCCTTCGATGTTGCTGCAGCAGAGGCATGCGATGCTTGCTCTCCCTTTTCCTGATGAAGCCCAGCTGGAAGTATCCGTGCATTGCATAATGGGCTCCATCAAGAAAGGGGAGAGCAAGCGGCATATGACAAGGAAAGGAGTGTATAGTTTGTAGTCACATTGTCTCAGAAGGTGGCAATGGAAATTTCTCTCTGAACAAACCTTGCCAAGAAAACCCACAGGTCGTCGTGCCAGAAACTGATTCAAGATGCATAATGACTGATAGAGCCCCTCGCTCTTAACATCTGTGCATGTAGTGCAAAGGCAGGGACATCTTAATGTAATCCAGTGGTTCTCAACCTGTGGGTCCCCAGATGTTTTGGCCTACAACTTCCATTAATCCCAGTCAGTTTACCAGCTGTTAGGATTTCTGGAAGTTGAAGACCAAAACATCTGGGACCCACAGGCTGAGAACCACTGATTTAATCAGTAACAGCCACAGCACATAATTACCACTTGTACAAAGAGCTTTTGAAATATGGCTGTGTACATGATGGTTTCCTTCCTTCTTGCATGGACCCTAGGAAAGCAGCTTCTTGAAATCTATACACATGTCTTCTTGATCCAGCACTTCAATGATACATTAATCAGTTTGTTTAACACCAGGATATAATGGTCCTGATGGAAAAGTTAGCCATTGCAGATTAAGAGCAATGCTTTCTGCAGCTATTTCACTCTGGAGACATGGAGGGTTATACACTTGTTTGCTCTTTCAAGATTTTTTTTTTTTGGTGAGAGTTGAAGATGAACATAAAAAAGAAAGAAAAATAAACTTACAACCTCTGAGGATGCCTGCCATAGATGCAGACAAAACGTCAAGAGAGAATGCTTCTAGAACATGGCCATATAGCCCAAAAAACCTGAAGTGATTGGGCGATAAACTTGATTTTTACTCAATATTATATTAAAGCAGGAACACACAGAGTTACAAAGTAGAACATAGTCCTAAATGCCCTTCAATACCTCTCATTGAACTGAAGTTTTATTTCTGAGTAAATATGCCTGGTCTATAAGACACTTAGGCTGCAATCCTATGGTCCCTAAGAAAGCATTCCAGGGGCAATTGAATTTTATGGGCAAATAAAACGCTGTCTCACCGCCCCTCACCTTCTGTACGACCATAAGAATGCTACACTTGATGTAGTCTAATATCCTCTGAGCAACAGCGCATTTTCCATGCAGGCCTATAAAGACCTAACTTATCCAAGATATACAGCATAATGTTAATTAAGTGAATCTTGAGACCTTTATTCTCATAAGAATTAAAGACAAAGCACTCATTTGAATATTGTTTGCCTGGTATAGTGAAGTCAAAGTATGGATGTCTTTTGCATGCCCATTCTTACACTAGTTTGAAAGAGATGTTTTGAATCACACATGATTGAATTATCTTGTAAACCTGCTCTCCCAAATAAAACAGCATGAGAACAGGCTCTTTTGAAAGAACCTTTAACTGGCATGTCCCTTATAAAAAAGAGCAAAATAAAAGTTTGCTTTTTAGATTTTTTTTCTTTTTTGAACTTTTAGCTGTTTGAATCAGTATCCATGGATATCCAGTATCCATGGATATCCAGGGCTGACTATACCAAGAAAATCTTTCACCACATTAAGATAAACCTCAGTGATTTATCAATACAAAATCATAATTTTCTTAATTTTCAAAAACAACTTCATCAGTTCTGAATGATATTGAATCCCATAGTGTCCACCCAAAATACCACCCAAAAATACATACAAGAAGCCTTCTCCTTTCTGCTTGCATTGGGTCCCATTGTCAAGATACAGATATTCCAAAATCCAAAAGATCTTAAAACTGAGTCACTTCTAGTCCCAAGAATTTTGGATAAGGGATACTCAACCTGTATAATTATGGCACAACAGCATTTTAAAAAACAGTTTTTAGAATTCTTTTTTTTTTTTAACTTTCCATGGTTTTAACAGCATCTTGTTTTAATTCATATGGTGAGCTGCCTTGGGTCCATATTTTGAGAAAAATGAAATCTAAATTTAACAAACAAATCCAAAACAGATTTCACTGTGTGAAAGTTCTAGAGAGTAGTATCGATATACTAAAGCATCTGATAAAGAAGAAGCTGGAACAAATAAAACTGCATGAAACAGAGTGAACCTCTTGCACCAGGAAACAGATGCTAGGAGGCAGCAACAAGATGGCAGAAAAGGAGACTGCTAAGCCATACACCCCCTGAGCAAACCTTTTGCTTCCAAGGTCTTGTGGAGAAGGCTCTCACATCACCTACATGAAATAATTGTTAAACTGTGATCTAACAGAAATCATTATCAAATCTTTTTCTTCATTGCAGTGAGCATGAAAAAATAGGTATATATGATTAAAGAAGCAAGAATGGTTCAAATTCGAGTTATGATGGCCATGAATAATCTCAAGGAATTCTGAATCCAGAGTAGACTCAAATAAGCTGGAGGCTGCTCATAAGCAAGGGAAGAGATGACACAATACACTCAGAGGGTACTTAGGCAGTTAAGCTGGCTAAATCTAACAGCTGTTTGATTTGCTCCATCATGACCAATCACTCAAACTGAAGTGTCTGATGAGAAGTTCTTGACAAGGGACCTTCTCACATGGCCCAGCTGGGCTGTTCCATCTCTCCGGCTTTAGTCAACAAAAGGAAAGGCACATGGGGCAACTCGTGATGCCCTGCACGGCCTTCTTTCTCCCCTCATTACACAGGAAAGGTGTCTTGGCACCCTTTCCTACCTCCATCAAATGACAGAAAGGGTGGCAACGCATGGCAATGTATGTTGTCCCACCGCCCTTGCTGCTATCACATGGGCTTTGGGGGTCAAAAATGTGGAGCTACTCACATAACGCTTTACTCCCCATACTGGAGGGCAAAGAGCTTTTCAGCATTTCACCTCTGCTTCGGAAGGAAAGTGAGCAGGGCCTGCTGTGTGTCATGTGATGGCACATGGCAGGTCCCATCAAAGCTATGCATGAAGGCAGCAAAACAGGGCATTTTTGCCCCTTGTGAAGAGATCCTAAAAGGATCCCTCATTGGCCCATAGTGTCACTTTGGATACATGTCTCCTAGTCACAGTATCTTCTATGCAACTACACTGTTGTCAGTACCTAAGAAAAACACACAGTTGATCAGTCTTAATCTGATTGCATTGCATGGCAGGAACAAAGATTTTATAAAGCTGGTTTCATTATCTGGAATGAGATATTACTGTTCTTGTTAAATAACTTGGTGTTGATTAGCACATCACTGCTGCAGCAAAGAGGATTCAGTCTTCTCAGTCCCCATAGTTTCTGTTAGAATTATTGTGTTCTGTTGGAAGGAATCTACACAATGCAGTAAATCCTAGGCAAGTAGGAATTCAAGCTAGTGAAAAGCAGAGGAAAGAGATGGGGTGTGTTTATTGAAGTCCAGACATTTATCAACTGAGATCCTAATGTATAGGCTGCAAGATAAACTATTTTTCAACCAGTACAAAAAAAAGTCACTAAGTGGAGAATGCTGGGTGTTAATTCTTTATATTTCTTTTTGACCATTTCCATGACAGTTCTAATTACATCTTTTCTAACTGAGCTATTCTTACTATTCTTAAAAAGAGAGTTGGACATTTTAAAAAGCATGCCTTCAGAGCCCTAGGTCCTTTTCTGAGTTCTGAGAATTTGTCATTGTGAGAAAATTGCAGAATCACCGTGTTGAAAAGGAGCTTGTAGGTCATCAGTCTAGCCTCATGGTCAATGCAGGATCTGCAATAAAGGCTGTAATTACTGCCTTCCTGTCAGACACCCTCTAAGGTGGTCTGTTCCCTTGCTGAACATATTGTAGTGTTAAGACATTTCTCTCATTGTTTAGGTGGAATCTGCTTCCCTGCAGTTTCCACCCTTTGATCCTAATCCTGACCTCTGAAGCAACAGAGAACAATCCTGTTCCATCTTCTGCCTGACAACCTGTCAGGTATTTGAAGCGCACAATCACATCTCCCTTAATCTTTTCTCCGGGCTAAACACAACCAGCTTTTTCAACTTCTCTGCACTAAATTTGATTGCCAGGTTTCTCTAATCATTGTAGTATTTGTTAGGGTGAGAATTTTGTCATTTTTTTCACAAATGAACCTTCCCTTCTCCTACCAACCCCAAGCACCTCCCAAAATTACTTCCATATAGCTCTAAACAAAATCATCACCTGTTAAAAAGCCCCTTTATTGAGAGAAAGGCAGGTTAAAAATAAAGTAAATAAATCAAATACATAATAAGAACATGGAAATGTGTGTATTTTTATTTTGCGACAACTAGACATGTCTACAGGCTAGTGGGCTGAATTATGTCTCATCAGAGCTGGTTGGATTAGATTGTGGCTAGTTGAGTCTATCAGATCACAGTTATTCAAAAGATAGACATTTGTCACACCCATCAAAATACAGGAAGCTAAATTACTACGTGTTGAACAGTTTCTACAAATAGAAGTATCTATATATTAGCAACCAAGGTAGCAGTATCTCTGGCTATGTGAGAGGTGTCAATAGTCCTGAGAAATGCTAAGAGTTCCCATAGTACAAATCTTTGAAGAGGGAAAAGCCAAAGGGCTCCAACAAGAGTCCAAGTGGAATTAATGTGCTCTACACTGAATGATATGTGTATCTGTTAGATGGAAGAGACAGCCAAGTTTGAGGAGGGAAAGAATTGAGTATTATGCAGGAAAGTAGGGCTGACTGCAATGCTGAATAGAAATGTATTTTTGTTGCAACATTTTGTATGTAATATACAGGACCTTTGATGTCAGCCTAATGCTAGTCTTGCATTCTTTTTTAAAAGTAGGTCTTTGAAGCTGTTCTCAAAAGTGGTTTACTGGAAACCCGGGTTTTAATATTGGTGAATTAGGAACTGAGCAAATATCATGAAGGCAAAGCAATTCTTGATTTAAGCAGTGAATTGAGCTTTTTGTGTTTCCAGATTAACATACATGAATTATGGAAAATACAATTATCACAAGTCTTTCAGACTATGTGTGTTTGGATAGTGCTTGCAAATTCAGCAGAGCACTTTCATGGTAACTATGTTGTCAGTATATTTTGAATCTAAGCACATATGTTCAGAGTTGCTTCTGAATATTCCAATCTGATATTAAACTTCTAGGTCACTTTATTTGTACTTATTTTATTGTTTGTGGTTAAGGAAACACTTCATCAGAGAAAAATGAACAAAAATGAAAATCAAATTGTTCCTCTTTTTACATCCATGTTTGGATAAAACACTCAGTGTTGACTAATTTCAGTTTAATTTAAAGTTAAAAGGAAACCCATATTAGAGGCAACAAACAGAAAATATTATAGTAGAAGTTGTTCTAATGGGCTTTGTGGTTTAATTATTAGCTGATATGGAAAAAAATGCAAAGGGTTGAATTTGCTTCTACAAAGTCTTCTGTAACTGAAGTGTGAACTTTAAAGGACTTTGAGTACAGTATGCAGATGTGCGGTTTCAAAGCCCATAAAGGCAAACAAGGACATATAGTTTTTAAATGCTAATTAGAAATTAGAATAAGTCTAATAACTTTTATAGTTGCTTAATCCATTGCTAAACAGTAGCTATCATTCCTCCAGGTTGAATAGCTCAAGAAGATTAAGGCTTTAATCTGTGACTCTAATGAGTATATAGATAATGAAATACAAAAGTCTACATTCCTCACTTTAGTGAGGTTGTTACAGATTTCTAAGTGTCAAGACCTTACAAGCTTGCAAAAACTTTTCTGTGGCTATGGGTACATTCATAAGTTGAATTTAATCCAATGTTAAAATAGGCCCTGTGTTCAATTATATTTTATTATTCGATTTGATTTGTCATTGATCAACTTCTTTAGTCTTCACGCAAATCTACCATTTGCCAAAATATATGATCCTGTGGTTTTCTTTTAAATTTCTGGCTGAATAGCTTAACCATTGGTTCATCACATCGAGTACGAAATCTACCCAAGGGCCACTTGTGGTCTCCTGGTATCCAGTTCATTAGTTGCCATGTCCATTGCTTGTTGTCTTTTGTGATATATATAATGTTCGTTTGCGGGCTTAACAGAACTCAAAAACCACTGGACGATTTGACACCAAATTTGGACACAAGATACCTAACATCCCAATATATGCCCTTCACTCAAAAAAATTTGATTTTGTCATTTGGGAGTTGTACATGCTGAGATTTATTGTTCACCTACAATCAAAGAGCATTCTGAACTCCATCAATTATGGCATTGAACCAAACCTGACATACAGGACTCCCATGACCAACGGAAAACACTAGAAGGGTCGGCATTGACCTTGAGTTTGGGAGTTGTAATTCACCTACATCCAGAGACAACTGTGGTCTCAAACAATGATGAATCTGGACCAAACTTGGCACAAATATTCCATATGCCCAAATATGAATGGAGTTTGGGGAAAATAGACCTTGACATTTAGGATTTATAGTTACTGGGATTTATAATTCACCTACAATCAAAGGGCTCTGTGTGGGGTACATTTCCCACACAGAGCCCCCATGACCAACAAATACTTAAGGACATCCAGTCCAACTCTCTTCACCAGGGCAAGAAAATGTTAGAAACCAACACTTTCTCATTACTTTATTTTCCAGATCACCAGGCTGGGTCACAGCAACACGTGGCAGGGGATGACTAGTGTGTGTGTGTGTGTGTATATATATGTGTGTGTGTGTGTGTATGCATGCTGTGGAAATGAAGTTCTGGGACAGTTTAGGATGAGGCACATTATTCCATCTTTGCATTGAAAGAAGGTATAGAACAGGTTGCACAGCCTATTCTCCATGCTAATGAAAGAAGACTCATGTCTAGAAGATGCCATAACAACCAGTAGAAAAGCATGATGACCAGAAGCAGAGACTGTACTGTAGCTCTTTGTTGTACCAAGGCTTGCCAGCTAGATGCACCATAATAATAATAATTTTATTTTTATACCCCACCACCATCTCCTCAAAGGAACTTGGGGCGGCATACATGTGGGACCAAGCCCAGAACTAAAAACAAAGTTGTTTACCAACTAAAAACACAGTTAAAAACACAAAAACATATCACGATCTAACAAAACAATAAAAACAAATTAAAATATATCATTGGATTTACTTACATGCTGATGCATACAGCTCAGGTCCAGGATATTTGACTGACCAGATCCCCTTGTACAAACCTACCCTGGCCCAGGGGTCTTCAGGAAAGGCCCTTCTCTCAGTGCTACCTCCATCACAAGGTAAGCTGGTGTAAACAAGAGAACTTGCCTTCCCTTTTGGTGGATGCACCTCAACTCTGGAACTCCCTTTTTCCTAGGGAAGCCAGAATGGACCCTTCCTGCTGTCCTTCCGACAGCAGGCCAGAACCTTTTTATTCAGGCATGCTTTTAAAGAAGTAGGTTTTTAAGATCAAGTCAGGGGGTGCTGTGGTTTTATCTCTGAATACATTTTAATCAGTTTTTCAGGATTTAAACTGTTTACTTTTAATACTATTAATATTTAATTCTATTTTAATATTTGTATATATTTTAGGTTTTGAATTGTATTGTAAAGAGAAAAATCAGAGTATAAATAAACATGATAATAATACTGTCAAGAATGGAGTCAATGGGTCTACTCAAATTGATACAGGATTCCACCAATGTGTTTTCAATGCCATCTACTCACACATAATTAAGGTCAATGTGTTAAGCTTATATATTCAAGAGATAAGAAATATAATTTGTCTGTGGTTCTTGTTGTCATTACTATATTATTCATTTGTATCTCTCAAAATTATTAAATTCAATACAAATTAAAGATCATACAAAACATCTAGTTGTGTGTCTGTGCATGTGTTGAAGCAGTTAACAAACACAACTAAAAATATATTAAGCGAGCAAAATGTTTCACCTTCAATTCTTAAAGGTGAAACTTTCTTACTGAAGATATTTTATTTTAAGATATATGTTAAGACATTTAATAGAGCGAAACCCACATAAAATGCACTAAAAAGCAATATAGAAAATCAACAAATATCTTTGAAAGCCAATCACAATCAATTTCTAAAAGCCTTGGAGAATTGGAAAACTTTCACTTGTGTAAGTGAGCATGACAAGGAAGTATTCGTTTGACTGGAATATTATATGCAACAGGATACCAGTTCATTTGAATGTCCTATTTTGCCATATGAACAGGTTTACATCCGTGAAGAGATACCAGCAACTGATAGAAACATGAGAGGCTCTTGCAGATTTGTACCAAGAGAAGCAAAGTTAGTCCATCACAACTGCCATTCTACCAAAAGGAAAAGGCATTTGACTATGTTCCTTCACCAGAAGTTACAATGCATAACTTTACAATGATGGAGCTACATTGCTGACATGATACACAACCATACTATCAAATTGTGACAATGCACAATGGGATTTTATAATAATGATATAATATTTTTATATATCCTGTCACCATTACCCCGAAGGGACTCAGGCGGCTTACAAATGACATAAAGTGCCTAAAAACAAAACTTAAAAATGAAGTACAAAATAAAATAAAATAAAATAAAATAAAATAAAATAAAACACATGCGCATGTAAAAACATACAACAGAAGCTCAAAATATCTTGTTGTACAACAAGGGCTCCCATTGTGCAACAGGAAATATTGTGTATCAGGATAATTTTGCATTGAAATACATCATTCAATAGCACACATTATGCACTGGGACACGTTTAACACTAGGATAATCACAGGATGGCCAAACTACTGGTTCTACTTGTGCAGTAATCCCAATGTATATCTCCATGCCACTCCTGAAAAAAAATCAAACATTATACAATGGCACAATTCAAATTCACACAAGCATAAGTCACTTTATCATGACCCAGTTTTACAACAAGCTGTCAATCATTTCTATTCAACCGTGTTTAAACTGATTTGCTACTGATCACAATATAATATGCTGTGTGTTACTTCTCCTAATATACATTTTTATTTTATATGTTTTTTCCTTAATCTTTATTGGACTTTTAATGTTTTAGTTATGAATAATTTTCTTTTATCTATACTGTGGGGCTACAGATATAGTATCTTATATATGTATTATGCTCTTCTCAATTGAAAGCCAAAAGGACAAAAATGAAATAAATATATAAAATAATGTAAAATTAAATACGTACCATTTCTTGGTAAAATAAAAAAAATGTTCTTTGAATTCATTCAACAAAGGAAACATCTTATTGAAAGCCATACAATGTATAAGTGTTTGAATCTCTAAATACATTTTCCGAGTGTTAGAATTAGTTCTTTTTCATAGTATGAAAGATTAGACCTTTATTAATTCTCTAGTCTACAGCTTGAAGTGTGTATTGATTTTAATAGGGCATGAATTGATTAGGAAAAAATGTCAGCGTCTTGGCTAAGGACCTATTATTAGGCAATCATTAAGTAACATTAGAATTCTATTAAATCAAATTTATGCACTCCTTAATTAAGAAGATATTTCTTTTACTTTGCATACTGAAACCTTAACTGTATATCAGCAATTTTTTAAAAAATGCCAGAAATCCTATACTGCTCTCCTCATTATTTTTCTGATACATTAGATTTCTGAAGATAGTAAGAGCCTTGCTTCCAAGCAACTATGCTATTCCTTTTCAAGTCCAGAGAGATTCCTTAGGATTTTACCTTCAGAATGATATGTCCCCCTAAAAAGTTCTGTGCAAAACCCTTCTGGCTATTTAAATCAAAATATATTGGGGAAAATGCCTATTGAGCAATTTTTATTTATAATGTGCCTCTCACCTAATCTAAGGACTCCATTTGTGAAATCAATAGCTGTTTTGCTTTGTAAAGTGTTATCTGATCTAACCAAACTTGATTAGATGGGGCTATTCAGGAAACTGCTATCTACAAATTATGGTGGCAATGTATTGTTATCTGTGTATGAATTGTGCTTTGTTTTTTTTAATATGTAAATTATATTCCTCTGTTTGAACACATTGTTTAGTTGAGGACCTAGTCTATGTTTATTCAAGATGAAGAAAACTAGGAATAGCCAACTTGAATAGCACGGAGAAAGAGTTGCTAGAAGGGCCAACAGAGGAGATGGACAGCAGCTCCCAGCTATCTGTCATGCCTATCTCAGCCACTGCTGAAGAGGAGCCCACAGCAGTCTTGTTTAGTTGTCATCACTGTGATGGTTGTAGAGTGTGAATTGCATCTGGCCCATGCGCATGATCCAAATACATTTGACATAAAAAGCTTATAGGAGTATATTATTCATACATCCCTGTATGTATCCCACAGCACCAGAGAGCAAAGGTCTATCTTATAACCTTAACACTGACAGGGTTTTTTTTTATCATTGTTGGAATTTTAGATCCACTAGCAATGTTCAAGACCCACTACAATGGTTTCCCTCTGGAATTCTGGGGGAAGGGTGGGGTGGGAATAGAAGGCACAGTGTTACAGTGGTTTTGGTCATCCTCTCAGGCGGTTCCAGATGGTGGTACTTGGGGATAGCTGGTCCTTTTAAAAGGAGCTGTTATGTAACATCCCATGAGGGGGCATTCTATTCCCAATGCTTTTTAACATTTACATGAAAATGGTGGAAGAGATCATTCAGAGGCATGAGGTGGGCGGCTATCATTACACTGATGATGCCAAAACTTATTTCCCCAAGTCCTCAAAAACTGCCTCGGCTAAGGATAGTTCGTGTCATTGGAATGAATGCCTGGATGAGGTAATGAACTGGATGAGCAAAAACAAATTGCAACTGAATCCATATATGACAAAGGGGCTTGCCATCAATGGTCCTAACCTAGAGATGGGGGTGTGTCAATCAGTTTTTGATGAGGTTCCACTCCCCTTGAAAGACTGGTTCACAACTCAGGCATGCCCCTGGATCTCTCTGCAAACATTAGCCCAGGTAGATATGAGGGTAAGGAGAGCTTATTATTGTCCTATTCAGTAAAGCACAGCAAGGGTTTACCTAAACTCCCAGCAAACAAAACCACTTTTTCTCCCCCTTAAAGTCTAAGCCAAAAATTACTGGCAGAGCAAAACGAACAAGAGATTGAATGTTGCCACTCAGTCTGAGGTTGTAAAACAATGCTTTCGGGGGGGGGGGGGGGTTAAAAGCTACCAAGTGTATGGCTATCAGCTTCCTCTCAGTAGACTTAAATCAAGGAAAAGTTTCATGAGAGAATCACCACTCCTCTAAATGTTCCTCTAGCAAAAGCAACAATATCCCTGTAGGCAGTAAAATCAGGAAATTCCAACTGGATCCCCCCCCCCCTCCCATGAGGGTCTTCCTCCAGGGACAAACCAAGAATGGGCAACTTGGAAGTTCCTGAACAGATTCAGGGCCCTTCCACGCAGCTCTAGATCCCAGAATATCATAGCAGAAAATCCCACAATATCTGCTTTTAACTGGGTTATCTGAGTCCACCCTGCTATATATTCCAGTTCAAAGTAAATAATGTGAAATATTATTCAACTGTGTGGAAGGGGTCTCAGAATTGGAGTTTCAGACCAAAAGACAACCTGGCAAAATGGCACTACCGAAAGAATAATCCACCTTGTGTGACTATAGAGCAGAACAAACAACTCAGCATCTGTGTGCTTGCCCACAATGCCCTACCTCATGCACAAAGGAAGAACTGTTTAAAGTTAACAGACAATGCAGTCACTGTTGCCCATTTTTGGTCTAAAACTATTTAGCTGCTTGTGCTCCCTTTATTTTATCAGTTTTATACTTATTTATTTATGCAATGTGTTTGACATGAAATAAGCAAGTCTGAGGTTCACACAAGGAGATAATTCAAGAAGTCTATCTGAGCAATCCAAAAGAATAAACTGTCACAAACCCAAGGTCTGGTCAAAAGGAATAAATATGCCAGGGGTAAAGAGCAAAATGTTGCCTTACACATGTTAGTTGTCAGCACCAAAGGAACAGAGTTAACAGCTGCTAGATTTATAGTCCAGCCTCATCTCACAGCTGTTTCTCAATTGCTAAGCATTTGTGAGGTCTTTCCTTTCTTGCCTGTGTTCCAGCAAAGTAGGTATATCGATGTTTTCCTCTTCAGACTGCTGGAAGTTGCTGCTCTCAGGTTCAGCAACTGGCATTTCCAGCTACAAGTTGAGTGGTTGCTGGGAGCTGCACCTCCCAGATTCAATAGCTGGTATTTCCACCTGTTCTTCCCCTTTGCTGTCTGAGTCTTGAGAGCAGGACATGACAATATCCCTGGGTGCTGCCAAAAACGCACAATGGCATGGCCTGCTATACTCTTTCTTGAAATTAGAAGATGTAAAATTGTAGCACAAATTCTGGTCACCTCAAGGCTGGACCTCTGCAATGCAACTATATCTGTAACAAGTTTGAACACTCTAGTTAGTTTAAAATACAACAACCAAATTGGTTATATATACAACTAGGAGTAAATATATCACACCTATGCTAAAGTCACTCCACTGGTGCCAGTTAGTTTCCAGGCAAAGTGTTGGCTATTATCTTTAAAGCCATACATGGTTTGGGTCCAGGTGACCTAGAGAATTGCCTTTCACCACACAATCCACCCTGAACACTGAGTTCCTCTGAGGGAGTGTCTACTCCAGTGAGCCAGAACCCGACTGGCAACCATCACCCAGGGATCCTTTTCATTGGCCTCCTAAAGACTATGAATCTAACCTTTTGCCAGGAAGGCCGAAGCCTGGAAAGTCAGTAGCTGACATGTTGAGAGATAGGCAGGAGAGCTAAGAGGCAAGAGGGAGGAGTCAGCCGGTTCCTGATTGGCTAGAGCAGTCAGGGGAGGAGTTAGGTTTTAGAGGGGAAAAGGCTGTTTTTGTTTTGTTTTTTTGACAAGCTGGGGGAGAAGAGCTTTAAACATCGAAGAGTGTAGTAGTACTTTAGGAAGAGGGAGCTGAGAGGAATTTAGACAGGGAGAACTTTTGAAGTGAGCCTTGTAGTTAGAGCATAGGGAAGGCAAAGGTTCCTGGTTCACTGTACATAGAAGGGTCAGTGAAGGAAAGCCTATTTTGCTCTGTGAAGCAGTCAGTGGGCTGTTCTCAAGGACACACTGTGTCAGAGTTAGTGAACACTGTGAAGCAAGGAACTCACAGGGGACAAAAGTTAAAGTCTTAAAGAAAGACTGCTTGTCTAAACCAGCTAAGCCTCTGAAACGCGTTAAGCTTTTGTACCACTCTTTTCAAGAGTTGATTTGTTCACCAAGTTTTAATAAACCTGTTTCTAATTTCATCTTACACTGGTGTCTGCCTCGGTCTGTCACAATCATTAGACCTCTGTTAGCCTGAAGGCAACTCAATTCCAGTCCAGTCAGCGAATGAAGCAGTTATTAAAGAAGAACAAGGGCTTAAATACACTTTACCTATTTCACATTCACACTTATGTCTTCCTCAGACATTAATTGAGGTGGTGGTGGCGAATCTACCTATTACATCGGTCATTAACATCGTTAGCACAGTTGGTCACTTAACAATATTACTGAGGTGGGATAAGAGAGTCTTTCCCCCTCGTCATAGTCCTTTTATCTTCGTTAAAGTAGTGTCCAGCTGAACGTTAACCTTTACACTGATGGGCAGTGGGTGAGATTGCTTGTCCCCTCTGCCCTGGTTGTCGTTTATCTTTATTATAGCCTGCTATACTCTTTCTTGAAATTAGAAGATGTAAAATTGTAGCACAAATTCTGGTCACCTCAAGGCTGGACCTCTGCAATGCACTATATCTGTAACAAGTTTGAACACTCTAGTTAGTTTAAAATACAACAACCAAATTGGTTATATATACACTAGGAGTAAATATATCACACCTGTACTAAAGTCACTCCACTGGTGCCAGTTAGTTTCCAGGCAAAGTGTTGGCTATTATCTTTAAAGCCATACATGGTTTGGTTCCAGGTGACTTAGAGAATTGCCTTTCCCCACACAATCCACCCTGAACACTGAGTTCCTCTGAGGGAGTGTCTACTCCAGTGAGCCAGAACCCGACTGGCAACCATCACCCAGGGATCCTTTTCATTGGCCTCCTAAAGACTATGAAATGATCTACTGGAAGAGATTCAACAATTAAATGAGCTGCCGTGATTTATAAGAGAATTAAAGATGCCTACCTACATTGCAATTTTAATCTTTGTTCTCTAAATTATTAGATAAGTATTTCAATGGTGATATGTATTTTAATTTTAAATATGTTGTATTCATCCTTAAACTATGATGAGAGCTGGATAACAAAAAAACATTGATTAACAGTAGTAATATTAATGCCTTTTTCTTGTCAGTGGCAAATACTATGTTTCCACCACTTTGATTTTTCAATAGCTTTTAATATCTTTAGCAACAAAGAGCACATGCAGATACACACACATTCACTCTCTCACACATTTTTATCACAGCAAAAAATTGCAAGAATAACTAAAAGTTAAAGAAATCCCAGATGCTTTTGGAAATGGGAACTGAAAAGTTGCTTACCAGAAAAAAAATGTGCATGACGAAACTTGAAAGAATGTAGCATGATAGTTAGAAAAAGCGTTACATAAAAAAGCCTTTAACGTAATTATGACTTTCTTACTATTTCATTTGGATGATCAATTTTTTATGTAACAGCTAGCATGCTAAAAGAAGCTGGTAGAAGTTGTTCTATGCCATCACTTAAATTATCTTTTATTAATCATGTGTGGCCATCATGTGTGGCCAGTGTGACTTATTAGGGAAAAACAAAAAAAAACAGCAGCTATTTTTAATAACCACAGTGATAAGATTACTCTTTCCATATTTGTATCTTGAAATCTCAGTTATTCACTCTCCTCATTGCAGCTCTCTGCTTGAAGCTAGCTCCAGGGATCAGATTAATTATAAGCATATCTGTTTCTTCAGATACTACTACTACAGTTTTATATCCCTCCTTGTTTAACATGGTTGTCTCCTTTATCTGGAGAATTTCTTAGTGCAGAA
Organism: Anolis sagrei; assembly: GCF_037176765.1. Taxonomy (NCBI): domain Eukaryota; kingdom Metazoa; phylum Chordata; class Lepidosauria; order Squamata; family Anolidae; genus Anolis; species Anolis sagrei. Next base: position 223,951,453 of record NC_090021.1, on the reverse strand, counting down.
GTAAGTAAAGCTTCAGCTACTTAGAATTAAAAGATTAACTCTCATAGACCAGTGGAATACTGCGCTGCGTAGTTTAATTCTTTGGCACCTGAAAGTACATTCCAGATGTATTACCTATCCTGAGCTTAAACACAGTATATGGCTTCTGAACTTGCTCTTCTTATGGAGCTGAAATCATTCAACATGGAGCCAAAGGTCTCTCCAGGTCAGACTTCTCTATATCAGATTCCTTGAACAAGGTGAATTATGATGCTATAACATAATACAGGCCACTGTACAGATCACAAGAAAAGAGAGAGGCGTATAGGGGAAAAGAGGAGATCTGCTGGCAAAAGTGTATTCTTTCACCACTATTGCCCTCTGTTCTCAAGGGATGTGTTGAGAATGGGAATGTTGAAGAATGTTAGGTCCAACTGATCCAGAACTACTTTCATTGTTTTGACTTGCAACTCCCAAAACAAGAAATTACTATTAGAGTGGCAACATAGAGGTACCATTTTATTGGAACACTGATCTCCTCAAGGTTTTAGCTGGAACTTTAAAAGAATTAGCTAATGTGATGAGCCTATTTGGAGGAGATAGCATTCAGATCTGACCAGCCACCACTTACTATGCAGACCTGGATTATTTTATAGAAATAGAGTTTGTCCTTTTTAAAAGTTACTTAGTACACTCTTATTATGTTATCTTAACTTCAGTTGCATTTATTCAGGGAAGTTAAAACGGAGGATGTGGCACTGGAGTGTACATTTCACTTCCTGCACATACTAAACAACTTTTGAATATCTATCCAGAATGTAACTTGTGGATTATTAGATGAGGGATTTGTTCTGAGACTCTTTACCTAATGTAATAGCTGGAACCCTTCCCCCACCTGGCATGCTGCTGAAAGCTGAAAATATTGTCTAATTTACAGTAAAGAAAAATCCACTACCACACATTGACTTGCTGCCCTATGAAGGTGAGTATAGTTGAAGCGAAGACTCACCTGCTGGTATGCAGTCTGCTTGTACTGAAATCCTAAAACCAACCCTCTCCCTAGGCCATATAAGTCTCTCCTTTCATGGCAGAGAGAAGTGATCAAAGTCTAGTTGTGTTTTTCTCCCTAAAGTAAGGAGTCCAATTCATTTCTTAGTGGACAGAAACACAAATGGGATTTGGTCACTTCTCTCTGCCAAGAAAGGAGATAGACTCTTCTCTCTGCAGACAAATACACAGTTGGACTTTCATTACTTTTCTCAGTAGAGAAGGAAGATCAATCCCCTTTCTTGGTAAAGAGAGGTGTGTGACTCTGCACAGCTAGCCTTCCTGATAGGTTTGGCACCCTGAGAGAAGACCACTTTTTGGAGCCCAATGTGTGCAGCCTAGTGCCCCCACTGGTCTAACCTTTATCCATGGGGTTTGTCAAGGGTTTTATTTTTATTATTTATATTTATTTACCTTATTTCTATCCCACTTTTATTTATTTATTTATTTATTTGCTATATTTATATACCGCCGTTTCTCAGCCTAGCCGGCGACTCAACGCGGTTTACAACATAATATAACAATCAACAGTATACAGTTAAAAGCATAAAAAACATAAAAAACATAAAAACACAATTCATGCATCAATACCAATCCAGTTCGACTCTTAACTAAAAACGTGATCCAGTTCGTCATCCATGTTGCCAGTCCTTTAGTCAGTTACCATTCGTTGCATTGGGTTAACCAAATGCCTGCTTAAACATCCAGGTCTTCAATCTTCTTTGGAATATCATCAATGAAGGGGCTGATCTTACCTCCAAGGGCAGGGCGTTCCATAGCCACGGGGCCACCACAGAAAAGGCCCTGTCTCTCGTACCCGCCAGCCGCACCTGTGAAGCAGGCGGGATAGAGAACAGGGCCTCCCCAGAAGATCTTAGGGTCCTGGCGGGCTGATAGGCCGAGATACGTTTGGATAGGTAAGTTGGGCCAGAACCGTTTAGGGCTTTAAAGGCCAACGCCAGCACTTTGAATTGACCCCGGTAGCAGATCAGCAGCCAGTGGAGCTGGTGCAGCAGAGGAGTTGTATGCTCCCTGCGCTCCGCTCCCGTTAGTATCATGGCTGCCGAACGTTGGACTAGTTGGAGCTTCCGGGCCGTCTTCAAAGGCAACCCCACGTAGAGAGCGTTGCAGTAGTCCAAACGGGATGTAACCAGAGCGTGGACTACCGTGGCCAAGTCAGACTTCCCAAGGTACGGGCGCAGTTGGCGCACGAGTTTTAACTGTGCGAATGCTCCCCTGGTCACCGCCGAAACCTGGGGCTCCAGGCTCAGCGATGAGTCCAGGATCACACCCAAACTGCGAACCTGCGTCTTCAGTGGGAGTGCGACCCCATCCAACACAGGCTGTAACCCTATACCCTGTTCGGCCTTGCGACTGACCAGGAGTACCTCTGTCTTGTCTGGATTCAATTTCAATTTGTTCGCCCCCATCCAGACCGTCACAGCAGCCAAGCACCAGTTCAGGACCTCGACAGCCTCCTTAGTAGCAGGTGGAAAGGAGTGACAGAGTTGGACATCATCTGCGTACAGATGACATCGCACTCCGAAACTCCGGATGATCTCACCCAGCGGCTTCATGTAGATGTTAAACAACATGGGAGACAATATTGAGCCCTGAGGAACCCCACAAGACAAAGGTTGTGGGGTTGAACAGGAGTCTCCCAGTAACACCTTCTGAGACCGACCCTCGAGGAATGAGCGGAGCCACTGTAAAACAGTTCCTCCAAGACCCATTCCCGCGAGGCGTCTCAGAAGGATACCGTGGTCGACGGTATCGAAGGCCGCTGAGAGGTCCAGAAGCACCAACAGGGACACACTCCCCCTGTCGAGCTCCCGGCGCAGATCATCCACTAAGGCAACCAAGGCTGTCTCAGTACCATGCCCCGGCCTGAAGCCAGACTGTGCCGGATCCAGATAATCCGTGTCTACCAAGAATGCCTGGAGTTGTGAGGCCACCACACGTTCCAGGACTTTGCCCAAAAAGGGGAGATTGGAAACAGGCCGGAAGTTGACGAATTGAGTGGGATCCAGTGATGGTTTTTTCAACAGCGGTTTTATTACAGCTTGCTTTAAGCTGGCTGGAAAGATGCCTTCCCGGAGGGAGGCATTAACCACCACCTTCACCCACTCGGCCAATCCCCCTCTGGCCTCCTTCAGAAGCCAGGATGGGCAGGGGTCTAGGATGCATGTGGTAGCTCTCATTCCTCCAAGCACCTTGTCCACATCCTCGGATTGAACCAATTGAAATGAATCCATCAAAACCGGACAAGCAGATGCTCGTGTTACATCCTCAGAGACTGCCGTTAATATGGTGTCCAGACCAGAGCGGATCAAAGCGACTTTATCTGCAAAGAACTGAGCAAAGGCTTCACAGCGAGCTGCCGAGTCATCAGGGCACCCATCCTGAATGGTGGGTTTTAACAGGCCTCTGACAACTCGGAACAGTTCAGCCGGACGGTTCTTTGCAGACGCAATAGTGGCCGCAAAGATATAGGGATGGCTCCTTCAGAGTTTAGACTAAAACTTGGAGTGGATAAGTGGATATACAAACTGCACCAGCACCATTCACCATTGCATGAGATATAAAGGGGAAATGAATTTTTCCTTACATAGACTTTTCAGATTTTTCTTTGAATTTGCATATTTTGAGGCAACAGGCACACCTTAACATGAGTCAACAATGTCATGCAAACAGTCAAAAAGTCACTATCATTCTCAATAGCATCAAAAGAAGTGTCCAGATCAAGAAAATCATCACTCTATTCTACTTTGGTCAGATTTCACCTGGAATACTATATTCATTATTGGTCCCTATGGTTTGAAAATAATCCTTACAATCTAGAACATGTCCAGAGAAGAGCAACTAAAATGATCAAAGATCTGGAAACCAAGCCCTATGAGATATGTATTTATTATGTATTTATTTATTATAAGATATCACTTAGTGAGTTGAGTAAATTTAGATTGGAAAAAAGGAAGAGGTGGTATGATAGTCATATCTAAATGTCTGAAGAGCTTGTTTTCTATTTCTCCAGAAACTAAAAAATGAACCAATAGTTCAAACTACAAGAGATACCTCCTAAACATTAGGAAGAACATCTCTTGGCTGTAAGTACTTTTCAATAATGGAATAGACTGCCTCAGAGATTGGTAGACTCTCCTCTTTGAAGGCATTTAAACAAAGGTGGCACAATGGGTTAAACCGCTGAGCTGCAGAACTTGCTGACCAAAAGGTTGGCGGTTTGAGTCCAGGGCACAGGGTGAGCTCCTACTGCCAGGCCCAGTGTAGCGAATTTGTTACTCTGTGTGAAAATTTTAGTGTATAGATCTATGTTTGCAGGGGGCAGATAGGGAAGATTAGAGACAAGTTGCATAGCAACAGCGGACAAGATCATTTGCATATGGAGGCCGATTGGTCCTATGCAGATTAGTGCAGACAGTTGGGAAGAGCAGAGCCGAACATTCTAAAGGGGCGGAGTTAAGTTCAAAAAGGGAGTTAGAGTAGAGAGTTTAGAAAATGAGTGGGGAACAGAATTTGAGAAATGAGCAGTTAAGAAAATGTGTTAGGGATCTCTGTATGAGAAAAGAAGTCAGGAACTTCTGTTATTGAAGTAGTTAGGACTTCCTGTTATAGAAAAGGAGAGTTGGGAATCTCTGCCTAAAAGAAGTTAAGAAACACTGTCTGAGGGAGACAGTGAGGAATCTCTGTTAGAGAGTTAGTTAAGAATGGCTGCTTGTGAAGTTAGTTAAGGAAAAGCTGTTTGAGAACAGTTAGGAATCTGTGTGTGAAGAGAAGAAGTTAACCCTGTCTGAGAGAGAGAGACAGTGGGTAATCAGAAAATAAGTTATACCCAGTGTGGCTTAAGTTACAATATTATCCTGTCAAGAGTTTAAAAGGAACGTACACCAAGTATATTATACATGACTGTAACTCAAGTTCGCAACAAAAATAGTAATTGTAACCACAATCGTTTGGAGCTTGGAATGTTTGAATAAACGTTGATACTTTGTTTCATACAAGAGAGACTCAAGCCTGTGATTCCAAGCTAAAAGAGCTTCTGTTTTACAACACACAGAGCAAATCAGATATTAAAGTGTTGACAGAGGACTACACATAGGTACATGCTTCTTTACACAAACTGGTGGCTTCCCTTTCTTTACACCCAGCTTCTGCTTATCTAGCAGTTTGAAAACATGCAAGTGTGAGTAGATCAATAGGTACCACTTTGGTGGGAAGGTAACAACACTCCATATAGTCATGCTGGCCACATGACCTTGGAGATGTCTACAGACAACATCAGGTCTTTGGCTTAGAAATTGAGATGAGCACCACCCCCAGAGTCAGACACGACTAGACTTCATGTCAGGGGAAAATTTTACCCTTACCTTTAAACAAAGGTTAAATGGGCATATTTTAGTCCTACTTGCATGGCAGGAGATTGGACAAGATAGCTTTGGCATGCTCTTTGAACTCCATGATTCTATCAAAAGGTTGATTTATGAAAACCAAAATCTTTATTCCACACCAACATGGGCAATGCCCAGTTACCTCCTCCTCATTACCCCCCTCATTAAAAGCCAAAATTTTCTCATTGTTATCAAACTTGCATACTAATAAAATTTCAGTCTAAATATCTAGTTAACTCACACTGTTCATTAACATGCATTCTAGATTATTATTATTATTATTATTATTATTATTATTATTATTATTAAAAACATAATCCCGAAGTATTTGTTCAGGAGTTACCTAAAGTTGGTAATAAATGAAATCTAAATCTGTACAAGGACCAAGTAGCAACAGTCAGAACTGACCACGGAACAACAGACTGGTTCAAGATTGGGAAAGGCGTACGGCAAGGCTGCATCCTCTCACCCAACCTTTTTAACTTGTATGCAGAACACATCATGCGATGTGCGGGGCTGGATGAATGCAAAGCTGGGGTGAAAATTGCTGGAAGAAACATTAACAACCTCAGATATGCAGATGACACCACTCTGATGGCCGAAAGCGAGGAGGAGCTGAGGAGCCTTCTAATCAAGGTGAAAGAAGAAAGCGCAAAAGCCGGGTTGCAGCTAAACGTCAAAAAAACCAAGATTATGGCAACAAGAATGATTGACAACTGGAAAATAGAGGGAGAAACCGTGGAGGCTGTGACAGACTTTGTATTTCTAGGTGCAAAGATTACTGCAGATGCAGACTGTAGCCAGGAAATCAGAAGACGCTTACTTCTTGGGAGGAGAGCAATGTCCAGTCTCGATAAAATAGTGAAGAGTAGAGACATCAGACTGGCAACAAAGATCCGCCTAGTCAAAGCCATGGTATTCCCTGTAGTCACCTACGGATGTGAGAGCTGGACCTTAGGGAAGGCTGAGCGAAGGAAGATCGATGCTTTTGAGCTGTGGTGTTGGAGGAAAGTGCTGAGAGTGCCTTGGACTGCGAGAAGATCCAACCAGTCCATCCTCCAGGAAATAAAGCCCGACTGCTCACTGGAGGGAAAGATACTAGAGACAAAGTTGAAGTACTTTGGCCACATCATGAGGAGACAGGAAAGCCTAGAGAAGACAATTATGCTGGGGAAAGTGGAAGGCAAAAGGAAGAGGGGCCGACCAAGGGCAAGATGGATGGATGGCATCCTTGAAGTGACTGGACTGACCTTGAGGGAGCTGGGGGTGGTAATGGCCGACAGGGAGCTCTGGCGTAGGCTGGTCCATGAGGTCACGAAGAGTCGGAGACGACTGAACGAATGAACAACAACAAAACCTTACTACATCCCTTGGTTTTGGTCCCACTACATAACACAAGTTGTATGACTGTGATCAGACATGTGGATTTATATAATGTCTAATCTTTAAACTATAATATAGACATATCCTTTATTTTCCTGCCACGGAAGTTATATCGACTTTGGGCAAATTTCCTCTGAAGCCATCTTAACTTAAAATTGTATCGATGGTTCTCTTAAAGACTTCCCTACTCTACAGAATGTCATACCCAGATGAAAAGGTTCACTTATCCTTCCTTTCTCTAAATTGTGGGGAAAATGTCCCTCTACAAAACAAACGTGTTTTCTATGCAGATACAAATATACTGCTTTTTCATCTAGTCTGCCATTATGAGCTGCATACATGTCAGAATCCAATTATTAATCTGATATTTACATACTAATTCTCAGCCCTTGTAAGAATTCTGCTAGCTCAGCTTTGAATAATTGCACTGACGATAGGGTTATACTCTAGCCTTTGTGGAATATAATGCTAGCATATTCTGCTCATATTCAATAACACTTCACGGCACTGAGAAAAGGGGGAAAAGGAAGCCCTGAATTATATGTGCTGAATTTAATTCTGGTAAAGTGCTTTATTTTAATATTTGAGTGCATAACAGTCTATTTTTAATGAAATATTCACCTATGGGAGTTATAATGGAGAAATGGAGGGATATTTTGCTTCCAGTTCCTCCCCACCCCCACCCCACACATTATAAAACCACTTTAAAGGCCAGAACCTGTTAGATTAAATACAGTGGATATGCTTCCTGTTACTTAATTACTCTGTCCTTATGATTAATAGCAAATCACTTTACTAATTTTAAAGACGTTCACTCTGAATGGGCATACTATTCTTCCATCATGTTTATTTTTCATTGGATCTGGAACAATAGCTATGGAAGCATTTTTGGCTGTCACCCTGAATGCTTCTAGACACTTGTCATTGTTTTTAAGCACATCAAACAAACACCACCCTATTTATCCTCAGATGGTACTTGGAAGGAAAGCATTACAGTGACTGCTGAGCAGTCAGATAACTCAAATGTACAATGGATCAGAAACCTGGTCATACAGCCATCGTGCTTTCTTCAGGCCCAGGCAATCTAAAGACAGAGAATAGCATTTACAGCCCCCCTCTCTGGATCAGCAGAGATGGGCCATAGTGATCCTCCTAATAAATTGGAAAGTGTGTTCCCACAAACTTTGCAGGCTATAAAAAGAGTAACAAGGGCTGAATGTGGCTTGTGGCACATAGGTTGCCTATACAGTTAGCCCTTCATATCCATGGATTTTATATCCATGGACTCAACCATACATAAATTATGTATTTTCCCCAAAATACAAACCTTTAGCATTTTATATAAGGGACACCATTTGATGTTGGCATTATATATCATGAGACTGGAGTGTCCATAGATTTCAGTATCCAGAAGAGTCCTAGAACCTACCCCCAGGGAATACCAAGGGTCCAATGTAAGTGATTTAAATGAGTTGGCCTAAATGTCTTTTCTTCCTTTTTTCCTTTTGGAAAAGAACATGGTTAATTATTTTTGGTATTTGCTTCTATTGTATTTTGTATGGTGCCTATATACTGCCCTCATATCCTGAAGACTGAAAGATGACCTATATTTTAACAAAATTTATAAATAAAATATATTTGTGACACCATTCTATCAATTATGGCATTTACAGCAGCATAGGAATATAATGTAAGGCAGGTGACCAAACCGGAATCTCACTAAGACAGGCCACAGGGCAGAGAGCAGACTAAAACAGGATCACCAATTTACACAAATGAGGAGCAGAAATATCAGTAGACACAAAAATGTTCAGGCAGCCATCATTATGATTTAAAATTAAAACATCAATTACTGTACTATATACTGAAGAGAGGGAAAAAATGAATATATTCAAAGAAACGCACAATCCAAAAGCCAGCCACCAACATACTGAAGTCCTATTGAATACTGAAAATATGAAATTTTGTCAGTGGAGAAGGCAGCCTATATTTAGGATCATAGATGTGCTGGTGGAAGGCAAATTCCACCTCCACAACAGAAATTTGTGATAATATCTGCAAGAGGAGAATTGCAGTAGTCTTGAGTTGTACTGGTGGAAAGCTAATAAGCAGTTGCTACCATTTTCCTTAGGGCTTGCTTAACTCACACATAACATACAACAACTTTTCTAAGCCCAACACTGCTGTTGAGACTCACAGAAAGCTCACTGCCAGCTCACAGCATTTCCCCCCATTCCCTGCCTCTGCATCACAGCTCCAGGACTCATGTAACAAGGTTCATGAATTGTTAGTTTGACATAAATTAGTGGGGAAACCCTAAGGAAGGGACTCCAGAGAGAGGTGGAGCTGAAGAGCAGTGAGTGTTACCAGGGCAAAGAAGTGGGCCTATTTGACCTTGAATAAAATAACAATATTGTCAGCTATATATTTAGGACCAACAAAATATGTACATTTTTTGCAGTGGGCCATCTATATTGCATTTTCACCAATTTTCTACTTTTCTATTTAGGGCTTTAAAGTTGCATCTAAATGATAGATAATAGATAGATATAGATAGATAGATAGATAGATAGATAGATAGATAGATAGATAGAGATGATAGATAGATGCAGAAAAAGAGAAAGGAACAGAGATAAGGTCTTGAAAATTAAAAAGCCAGGAAAAGACCTATCCCACTTCATAGGAAGCACTGCTAACCAAGGAATTTCACTGCTAATCAAGCACTGCTAACCAAGCAATCACCTGTCTACCACTATCTATCTACCTTCCTGATTACTACATTTATAACTTGCCTTTCTGCAAAACCGGTAGTAAATGCATTTTACAAGGTAAAAACTAAACAAGTAAAACAACACAGTTTGAAAGGGAAGTTTGTGAATTTAGGAGGAGCCACAGAAAAGGTCCCCTCCCACGTTCTCACTAACTATGGTGATAAAAGTAATAGGATCAAAAGCAATCCCTCTCCTGAAGATATTGAACCTTTGACAGGGTCATTGAGGGAGGTACCATCTTTCAAGTAGTCTGGATCTTTGATTGCATACAGCTTTGAAACTGAAAAGTAGTACTTTAAATTTAACTTGGAATGAGAATGGCAGCTGGTAGATTTTTGTAATGGGACTCTGTGTAAGTAGCACTATTAAGGAGCTGACTGCATCATTTTGGACCAGCCAAAGCTTTTGAATATTTGTTCAAAAGTAGCCACATGTAATGCATGTTAAAGTAATCCAAGTGAGATGGAACCAACGTATCCACTTATGTTATTTTTTTTCAAATGTATAAATTTCTAGGTGTCCATTTTTAATACAAATGTGTTCTTGTATGTGTCTGTCGACTAAGTGCTTGCAACCATTTAGAATTCAGTATTCAACATTTTCTGTGTGAATTTCCCATGATGTGCAAGATGCCAAGTGAACTACCCACAGAACGCACCATAAATGAATAAATATATGAATCACTGATAAATATATATAGTGTTGCTTTGGAAACTTACTTGAGCAAATTTCTTATCAATTTCAATCAAATTAAGGCTAATCATCTTAAATTTACCATAGTAGCTAGCTAGAGACATTCAGGAAATAGACAGCATGACTTGTAGTCGTAAGCATCTGTAGATGAGGTCATTGTATGCATTTCGGTTTTTTATTTCATTTTGAAATTTTGTAAATCACTTGCGAGTAGAGTGTACTGAAACTGGGGAATTAAGTGACCCTGGAATGTTTGTGACTCAAATTTTCATGTCAGTCCTTACACCTAGACATCAGAAAAAGAGTTATGCCACTGTTAGTCAGAAGAGGGCAGTGCTCTTCCTTCCCATACAGTGTCAAAGTCAAATGATGCTCATAAAGCCCACTTTATTGAGCTGTAGCTCCACAAGTAGCACCTCAAAGTATATCTAATGCTCATCTGTCTGTTGTGTACAAAGAACACTGGAGATTTCCCTCCCTTCAAAAATAATGATTTTGAAAACAAATATTAGATATTTTTCTGGAAATTACAACAATCCCCCACCCCTCACCCACCCGCCCTTTAAGCCTCAGAATGCTTCCAATGAATTATAGGGACAGGGATTGCCTTGCCATGTCTTTATTATTCAAGACTGTATACATAAAAAGAGGTGGCACACAACACCTAACAAAATAACTAATATTCCAAATATAGTGAATACTTTCTTTTTTACATCTGCACTACCTGCCAACAGAAGGAGACTAGCAAGGCAGTTAGCTTAATCTCTCATGTCAGAGAGGTCCCCAGCCTGGGAACAGCCACTAAGATTCTTCTCCTTGTCCTCACTTGTGAAGGTGATGGGTCTCAGAGAAAGCTGTTTCTTGAGAATCTTAAAATTTGGACAGACACAAGGACATGGAAGAGCAAATGGTAAAATAATGTAATGTCCAGCTTGTCACTTTTAAAAGGTTCACACTCTTGCAGGATAGAAGAAAAAACTCTTCTTGAATTTTGATCACTTCCAAAGAACTAGGACTAGATTCCTTCTACAGAGATTTTCAACCTTTTCAGAGTTCTTTTAGCCATTATTGGGAACAAGGAGGAATTTATTTCAAACAAGCTATCTAGGGAGAAAAGTGTAGCCTTTTTCTACCTGTGCACACTAGATCCAATTCAGATTAGGAACCTACATACTTCCAAGTAAAAAAGATAATATTGCTTTGATAGAAACAACACATTCCATGTAGTTTATAATTTAGCAAGATGTCATAACTTTTGAATATATAGTTAATAGCTAAATTCTAATCTGCATTATAGTCTCATTTACAATTATTTTTATTTTAAAAAAAGTATTCCTCAAGCAACATGATTTTGTTTTAATTCTGGACATCAGGCACAAAAAGATTGAAGATTAATATTCTCTACAAGATGTAACAATGGAAGAGCTCTTTGAGGATCAGTTCAAATATCAAATGCATTATGGAAGTTATCAATACATCGTCATCTGAAATGTCCAAAACAAACATGCTTCTGCGTCAGATATGCTTCTGAGGGATACTTGGAAGTCTCTTTAAAAAGAATTTGATCATATTTCAGAGGGAAAGAGCCAGTATCAATAGCGGCCCTAGACAAGGGGAGATCAATATGTTTTCAGTGTTTAGTTTAAGCCCAAGAGAGTGATTAAAACAAGGCCAGAAGCTTGTCAGTTATATTGTGCTTGGTATGATTTAAGGGAATAACTTGGAGCAACATAAGAAGAAAATTAAGAAGAGAAGAAAAAGAAAGTGTGTGAATTTATAGGGGGACAGCAATTTGACACAAAGTCATTCCTAAAGCAAAAAATTCCAACATGCTTTGCTTTCTGTGATTAAACATTTCAATAAGATTTCTGCGATTAAACATTTCAATAAGGTTTGTGTTTTATGGCCATAAGAATGAATGTGTTGCATTAATCATTAGCTGATGAAAACTATGTTCCTTTGTGAAAAACTCTGCAGATATTTTCTCTGTTTCCTATCTTGCTTATTTTGATGCTCACAGAAAATAAATGGGAATAACCAGAAAGTAACTCCACATCACCTTCTTGGGAATGCCACTGCACATCTTGTGGGTATCATTTAGATGATAATTTTCTCACTCCATACTTTATCTCCAGCTTGAACCTCTGCCTTAAATATTTAGTTGCCAGCACATCCATTTGTGAAATATATCGACTATCCTCTTTCTCCCCAGTTGTACATGTTTAATATATACAGTTCCTGCTATGGAAAGTCTTCAGTTGAGCTTGGAACTGTTTACGTAAATGCTGATGCTGGAGTTGGATTGATGGAACCCAAGCCAAAACAGCATTGGGATTTATAACAGGTCAGCTCAGTTGGCGCTTTGCTCTCTTGTTCTACTTGTGTAGAGGCTTCCACTACTCTTATACATGACATCCTGTTCTTGTAGATTCCACCTTGAGGCCACAAAACACATCAACTCTGAGTATCTGAATCTGTTTCAATCTGGCCTGGCTATGGTACAAAAAAAGGCCAAACAAATGATAAGATTATTTCAGTCCCTCTTCACAATTCACAAGTTGGGGTTAAGCTGAGATGAGTGAAAACACATACACTATTGTCAGTTCCTTGGCTGATTTAATGACTTAAACACTTCTTTAGTGAACATTAAGATTAAAAGCATATGTAGAAGAAAATATATTTTGGCTGATAAAGGTAAGTAATACCTAAATCCAATTGGTGACCCAAGTAGAGGAGAACCATTAAATTAATTGAAGTACTTACATAATCAATTGGCACTAACCAAAGTGAATAAGTTGGCACTAGTCTAAGTTCCATTGAGTCAATGTGTTTACTCTAGTTGGCAGAAACAATTGGACTTAGTCCTATTTTTAAAACTTGCATTTGTTTTTAAACACCTCTGTGTCTGATATTGTCCTAAATTATGTAAAGTGTGGCTAGACTATCTATGCAATCTGAGTTAAATTGTGGAGTAAATGTACTGCAGATTACTCTTGCCCCAATCTGGTCTGCTGGTGTAAAAAAGATTCACAGTAAGGACAATCGGGGAATGCTCCAGAATTTTAGTTAAACTCCCAGTGCACTTCAGGTATCGCGTGGACAGCATAATTCACTCTGATGCCAACTGATCCACTGTTCACACAAGCTGGCACTGCTATCCCCCTTTTCCAGAGAAAGGGGAGCTGGTCTGGACTATGACAGCCCCATTACCACTGTTGGATGGCTGCAGAGCTCCAGCAGACCTCCTGGCCATTGTTGCATCCTATACAGGCATCAACAAAGGAACCTGTGAACCAGAGAGAAGGAGGGTGAATCATCCCGCTCCTTCTCTCTAGTCACACAGTTACATTTGCAAGATGCCTATGATGGCCAGGAACTCTTTGTGGTTATCTAACTACTGTGATGGCCAGAAGCTCTTTGTGGTTATCTAACTACTGTGCTGGAGTTAGGTAAGGTGATGGTCTGACAGGGCTAAGATATTTTTGGTTTGGGTGAACCATATAGTCTCATCACTAATGGTTGGGCATGGATTGTGTGGCTACTTCTGGGGCCAATCTGAAGTACTGCTGCTCAGGACTGGCTGTGGATTAAGTGGCCAGAGTTTCTCCCTTGTCTTTTTTTGGATGTCTTCTTGTTCAAGCAATGATTTATTCCATGCATATGCGGACATGCAACCACTTCATTACAGAACTAACCCAACTGCATTCACACTGTAGAATGAATGAAGTTTGACACCATTTTAATTTCCATGGCTCAATGCTATAGAATCTTGGGAATTGTAGTTTGGCGAGCCATCAGCACTCTTTTGCAGTGAAGTCTAAAAATCTTGTAAAACTACCATTCCCATGATTTCATAGCATCGAGGCATAATAGTTAACATGTCAAATTGCAAGAATACATCAATGTAGATGCACGCCCAGTGAAAGCAGTTGTGAGCTATAGTAGTGATCGAATGTTACTGCTAAAGTGCAATGGCTTCTAACTCATAAAATGACTAGCCTTACACAACCATGAATGTGTATCAAACTGCCTGAAATACATTTTGTAAATCTTAGTTCTGTACTCACAAGACCTGTATATGTCGCTGTAAGAACAGAGATGACTAATATCTAGACAATGTGCTAAAAGAGAATGTGCCACAAAGAAAATTATTTAATGTACTCAAAGCATGATGAGTCCATGTTTGGTATGAGGCATGCACATTACGTGTAACAGCAGGACGCCCAGTGGAACAGAGTGAACATTTCATTATCTATGGAGGCTGGATTGCCTGAATACCAAGTTGTGTTTTTATCTCCTAGGATCATAGTTAATTAAGTGTAGAAGAGGAAGCAGGAGGTGCCATCAGGAAAATGAGATAACCATATGTTGGTAGGAAAACAGCAGCATGCAGGCCAATGCCTCTGGATGGACTTGAAACTCAGAAAGCTATCCAGCTGATATGACTATCTACAACTCTTTGCTGCAATACTACTGTTAGTATCCTTAGGATTTAATGGAGAGAAGAAAAATTGGCTGATTAAAACGTTCTGTGCTTTATGGTAATCCTATTTCAAACATGAGTCCAGTTTGGGTGACTGGTCCTGATAAGTGGTTGTGAATTCCATATCTGAAGAACAACTCCAGTTCTGTAGATTGGAAATTTTTGCTCCCACAGAAATCAAACATTCTCAGAATTGGTGCTTTCATAATATTGTCAACACAGAAAATATATTGGACTGTTTTTCACTTACTCTCCCATATTTGTCCTCCTGAAAATATACAGAGTGCTCTTCAGTTGTGGGTTTCTTGATTCAGATGTCTTCCTCTTCTTTTGCTGCCTTCTACCTTACCAAATATTATTAGTATTTCAAATGAGTCCTGTCATCTCATGATATGTCCAAAATACTACAGTCTTAGGATCTTATCACACAAGTCTCCTAAAAATACTTCTACTGTGGTAAAGCTGTTTTGCCTCAGATGGGAGCATAGCTGCTTAGATCCTCTTCTTATTACACTCAGCATAGTTGAACACACAAAAAGGCTAAAACCTTTTTATTCAGAAAGGCTTTTGAGGAAGAAGGATTTTAAAGATCAAGTTGGGGACTGCTGTGGTTTTTTGTTTTGGATATGTTTTTATATGTTTTTATAGATTTTGACTAAATGTTTTAATTATTCAGTCAAAATCCATTAAAAACCATTTTTTAAAATTTTGACTGGACTTTTTTATTTTTTAAATTGTATGGAAGTGTAGGTCGCTTTGAGTCTCCTGGTGGAGAAAAAAGTGATGCATAGATAAACAATAACAACAACAACAACAACAATAAACCTTACAACAGCTGCAGGGATATAACTCCCAATCCATGCAGTCACCATCTTCATATATGCCCCCTTGTTGTTGTTTTTCATATATAAACTGCATAATTTCAAGACATATGGCCACTGATGACTGGTAGTGGTGGCACTCCTCTTAAGGGTGAGACATGAAGCCCTCTCCTCTCCTCGCTGATCAGCAGAACCATCACATGGAGGGAAGTGAGGAGTGCGCATAGTGCACTCGGCTTCCCCCCATGGAGCTGTCAACATGGGAGGCTCCATGGGGGAAGCTACGCACACTACAGGCACTCTTCACTTCCCTCCATGTGACTATTCTACCAGCCGACGAGGTGAGACGAGGCAACCCGAGGTGAGACAAGCAATCTCTGTCTATAGCTGTTCTGTGCAGATTCTTATGTTCACCTTGTGAGTGTTAAACTAAACTGGAAGAGTTTAGGATATTCTTTTACTTGCCTTAAAGCAAAAATGCATGGAAACATTTTAGTCAAAGGGTGGGGAAGAGAAAGATGTTGAATTAAAGAAGATCTTCCCTGGGAAATGAGATGTCTTGTCTAAATTAAAGTAAAAATGTTGAGTGGAGCTGAATGAATCATTTCTGACAGTAAACACATCCTGCTCACCGTTCTCCTTCTTCCCTGGGCATTCACTATGTCTGGAGCCAATCTTGGGGCAAACAATTTGCAACATTCAAGTAATAAATCATCTACATTTTACTCATTCCCAGTGCCCAACCTGATTCCAAAGGCCTGCAGTTGGAAGCTGAAGATAACCGAACTCCACAGAGATTGGCTGCTGTCCTGAGATGATAAATCAGCACAATATAATTGACTAATAGCCTAGGAAAAAGGCTTCCTATACAGCTCTGGGAACTTCAGACCAGTCACTGTTAACCATTGTACTTGCACTGGCATCTACATTACCCAGCCAGGTTTAGTCATAGTCAATACCCTTCCTCTGTCACTGCCAAACACTAACCTTTAGTCAGAGCTGAACACCATCTGTTTTTTGCATTTAATTTCTTCTTCTCGCCCATTATGGATTATTTTCTCAGTGTTACCTTATAGCAGAGCATAAATGGGAATCATATGGGCCTCTGTATGTTGTTAGACTACAACCCCCAGCTTTCCTCATCTTTGGTTATGTTAGCTAGAGCTGATGTGATGTACATTCCAACTATCTGGAGGACCTCATGATTCTCACCACTTCAGTAATGTGTAGCAGTGTTCAAATAAGTTGCAAACATTCAATTTCTTCCAAATGTCAGTTTATAAAATACAGCCTAAGGCATAAATGGATGGTAGGAAGGGATTGTGTTGCTTACTATTTTGTTATGATATGAGGTGGTGAGTTTACTCAATGCATGCATGATTCAAGCCCAATATACCTCAACAGTGATATGCCCAATCTTGCAACCTCATAACATTGCGATTTTTATGGAACCCTTTTTCCTCTTCTGGACTCGGCTTGCTGAATGGCATCAAATGATGATGGTTTGGCCCCGCCCTGATTCCTCCTAAAATGGAGGGGAAGTGTCACAAGATACTACTTCTGCCACGACGGAGAGGAAAGTTTGTTTTGAATAGCTCTGAAGGAGCTACATTTTTTTTTTGGCCCTTTCTTCCATCTGATGGGGGAAAGGGCAATGCAGCAAGGTTCATTGCCATTCTTTCACTCATCTGATAGAGACAGGGTGCCAACTCACCTTGTCCCATCCCGGCCATGTGATGGGGAAGAAGGGATGGTGCACAGGGCGCTACGAGAAACTTTGGCCTTCCAGGTGTTTTGAATCATAAAACCTATTACCATTGGCCATGCTCAGTGGATCTGATGGGAATTCTATGCCTTGCTATCCTTTGTTGGAGAAAGGGAAATCTGGAAGGATTCTTTAGTTATACTAAAGCTCTTCGGCATGGAATTCTAAATACTATTCTGAATTTCAGATGTCATAGCAAGGCACTTTGCCATAATTGGACTTTGTGACAAACACCTAAGTTAACCAGTTCAGAGGTTTTACAATCTTCCACTATCAGACCAGAGGACATGTATTAATTTTAACATATATTAACAACACTCCGCCATGTCTAAGCAGAGATCCACAAGCATTCCACCAGATAGTTTTAGTCTTAAGCTTTTTCTATCAACTAAATAAGAAAAATGCATATTTGGGTAATTTCCTTTTTTTAAAAAAAAACCTGTATTATTGAGCAGTCAAATCAGACAAGTTCAATGTGAATGTCTACTCTAGACTAGAGAGCATCATGCTCTACCTGCCTGCTATGTGTCTTTTAAAGATGAGAACCCTGAAAAATGATGCAGCAACTTTAATTAGCTGCATACACAACAATCTGAAGCCAGACTTTAAAAAGCAAAGCACTTAGTACTTCATGGTACGGGACTATTCTGCAACTCTTTCTGCCTTATTCAGTGCCTCTCTCCCAGACAGGGATCAAGTGGAATGAAATTAATGTACACTCTCCTTTCCCTTGGAGATGAGACCAACCACATCTTTCTTCTCTGCATTGCCAGCTCCCTCCATCTTCCACCTGGAGTAGCCCTCTCTGGATGAAGAAAAATTGTGCTAAAATAATAGGCCCCCAAATGGAGCTAGAGGAGGCTGGTAGTAGTCTTGGCACTAGCAGAAGAAGAGCATTATCCATCCTAGACAGTAAATGCAGATCAGGAGAAAGATACAAAGGCACTTCACTTTGGAGGTCCAAAGTCTGGAAGAACCACTGCTGTAGATCATAATTTAAAACACCAGGAGCAAAGTATCATTTAATGCCCTGTTTGACTGTCAATACAATTGAGCTAATGAGGCCAGCTGGACTGAACTACTGTTGGCTATAAATTAGCCTAATCCAATGAATCCTGCTGTCTAAATATCTTTGTTGTCTCTCACACACATTACAATACAATAGACCTTCGCTAGCACTACAATTATATTTACATATTTATTTATTTATTTATTTATTATTTTTACTGCACTTGTAGACCGCCGTTCTCAGCCCTAGGGCGACTCACGGCGGTGTACAACATATAAAAACAATTTACAATAAAGGCAATATCACAAATAACAATAACAACATCACTATCAATAATACAATTACACTAAATCATTCGCGACGTCTCATCATAGAATCACAATCACATATACTTTAACAAAGCTAAAAGAGGGGTAAAACAAGCAATTTTGATCTTCCTAGAAAATGATTATGGTTATTTACTTGTTTCACTTCCTCTAAAACTATGGTTTAATAGAGTCCTGCATTATATATCAATGCTAGTACTTTTCAAATCCTAATTTTCAATACATCTTAATTAAATCTTAATTAAAAATAGTTGTTTAAGTTGATGCGCTTCTCTCATTAAAGACAATCAGTTCCTAAATAACCTCAAGTATATAGTCTAACAAATATTCGAGTTATTATTTTATATCTGACAATACATTTAGCTTCAGCATATCTCCAATATAATCCATTTAGCTCCAGTATACCACACTTAATTATATATTTAAAGCAATGAAATTGTTGAAGACAAACAATTCCTTATGGCTTTGTTGTCTCTAGGTTTGTGGATCTCTGACCTTCATTGTTCATCACAGACTGATTCCTCTAGTAGCTCTTCAGCTTTGGACTTTGGAGTGTCTGGACAATTTTTCTGCTTTTAATTATGCTTCTGTAAGTCTTTGAACTGCGCTAATTTCCTTCAAACTTACTCACAGACATGCTCAATTTTGTTGAATAACCATAAATGATAGTAGAAAATGCCACCAAATGGTGTCAACAATCTGCTAAGAGTACATAATAAGTGGTTAATTGATTCATGATGGCTTGATCATCAATGGTGATCTAGTGATTAGATGCGAGTTCAAAAGCCACTGTGAGTCTGTGGTAGAAGCAAGGAGTGTTAATTGATGTAGTCAATAAAGACCATACAACGTTTGATAAAACTGTCACTTATGTCATGTCTATGTAATTTTCTTATATTGAATGAGAGTTTTTCCAGCATCGCCAATCATTCATGATTTACCCCCTCTAGCTGTCGGGCCGAGTATTTGCCATTTTTAAAGAGAGCAAGGTGGAAGACATGAAACTACAAGTTCTGCTTGTTTCATACAGGGTCATAGCAAAAATATTTCCTTCTCTTTACACTCAAGCACCTCATTTTCCTCCTAAAAGCAAGTTCTCATGGTGTCTGAGCCATAGTACTTTAGAATGAAAGGAAGTTTTCGTAATTAAAGTTTCATATAAATATAATAAATTTCCACCACACAAAAGACTACCATTTCAGGCAGAATCCAGTCCTTTTTCCTAATACACATATCTGGAGGAACTGTTTGGCATGGCAGCATTCAGTTCTAAGACTTGAAGCCTAACTGGAACAAACCAGATAACAGTTGATCATCTTGATGAATAAATGAATAAGAATTAAACATAAGAAATTCCAATTGAACAAAATATGAAAAGATGTTGAATAGTTTTTATTAAAGCAAAGCTGTTCTATGCAAATAACCACCATTATTCTGCAGAAAGAAAATGTGTTTTCTTGATGTGGAATACAGATGACAGTACAGCACTTCTAATTTTAAACTATAACTCAGATTCTCCCCCTCATTAACAAACAAGCAAAAGAGTGATTGGAAAACCCTGTGAAAAAGTGTTTCTATTTTCAAAGGAATGTTTCACTGAGACAAATGTTTCATAACCTTGGCCAGTATTCATTTGCTATTATTTAAAAGTTTGAACATCCTGCCTGCTCCATTCTATCACTTATTCCCAAATACTCTTAACTATAGTAAGATCACACAATAAGAGATAATGGTCTTCTGATTAAATCTGATCATTTGGTTTGGCCTACAGACAGAAAAATATTTATAGAATAGAAAGTCAATTCGACAAGATAAGAAACAAGTATTATTTATTTATTTATTTATTTGCTTTATTTCTATACCGCATTTTTCAGCCCAGACAGGCAACTCAATGCGGTTTGTAGACTTAACAGTATCAGACAAATCTCTAATGCTTCATATTCAACATATATAAAAACATATTTTCATTTACATTTATTAAGGCATAACCAATCTTGATAACTTATTAATATACTTACTATGTCAAAATATTTAAAACTAGGAATATTTTCTACTGAATGAGACATATAAGAGTTATCGAATTTGCAAGGCAATCTTACCTGCTTGTTTCCAACAAGCCATAACCAGAAGCCAAATCATGATGGGTACAGTTTCGTAAAGAACTTTCTACAAGAGGCTGTGCAGTGATGTAGCTGCTAACTCTGAGGACATCCTCATGGTCACCTTCCATTTGTATAACAGAAGAATTTGAGAATTCAAGAATCAATATAGCCTATGACAACTAGGGACACCACTAAGCTGTGAAAATCTGTCAATTGATGATCTTAGGTCAGATACTAGTGTTCAAGAAAGCCTACCTCAAAGTCACCATTATACAGCAGTTGCACAACCAATGATTCCAGTAACGTACCAGTAACTTACCAGGATGGCCACCCTCATTATCTCATGTCTCATAATGACACAACTATGCAACTTCACTGCTTTGTGGTCCTGCAGACAGATTTTCTGTTGGGGAGTTCTCTTCCTGCAGTTCCATAGTTCCTGTATATATTTTAAATTATTTTTAAGGAACCTGACAGTTTAAAAAATAAAATTTAAATTGTGATTACTGAGAAGAAGAATGGGAGAGATGGAAAATCCCTTCCCTCCCCATGTCACAGAAGTGCCTACACATTGTCACACAAGGTATGACCTGGGACAATGGCATGTGTCCTGCATCCCTATTAGTTTGTCACTTACATGTGATAAGGTCTGTAAAGCCTACTGAGTGAGAGACTCTACTTTTGTTGAGACTGGCAATTGTACTTAGGACCACACATTGAGTTGTTAAGAGAAAAAACACTTTACAATTGCCAACAAATACATCACAAATCTGTTTGCCCCTCATTTCATTATGAAATACAGACAGCTCCCCATTAGTAAAAGATGTCTTGCACATTGCAGTGACACTTTATTTATTTATTTATTTATTTATTTATCGTGTCAGGAGCAATCAGACAGTTGTATTACAGTTTAACAAAACAAACAAACAGACAGACAAAACACAAAGTTTGCAAGCTTGGTAGTTGATTAAATGTCCTTTGACCAGTAGCTGGCCACTTGGAGTGCCTCTGGTGTTGCCGCAAGAAGGTCCTCCATTCTGCATGTAGCAGGGCTCAGCTTGCATTGCAGCAGGTGGTCTGTAGTTTGCTCTTCTCCACACTCGCTTGTCATGGATTCCAATTTGTAGTCCCATTTCTTAAGATTGGCTTTGCATCTTGTGGTGCCAGAGTGCAGTCTGTTCAGTGCCTTCCAAGTCGCCCAGTTTTCTGTGTGCCCAGGGGGGGGGGGGGGAGTCTCCCATTTGGTATCAGCCATTGATTGAGGTTCTGAGTTTGAGCCTGCCACTTTTGGACTCTCACTTGTTGAGGTGTTCCATCAAGTGTCTCTGTAGATCTTAGAAAACTATTTCTTGATTTAAGTCATCGTCATGCTGGATGATACCCAAACAAGGGATGAGCTGGAGATGTCACTGCCTTGGTCCTTTCACTATTGGCTGCTACTTCCTGGCAGATGTCAGGTGGTGCAATACTGGCTAGACAGTGTAATTTTTCCAGTGGTGTAGGGCGCAGACACCCCGTGATAATGCGGCATGTCTCATTCAGAGCCACATCCACTGTTTTAGCGTGGTGCGACGTGTTCCACACTGGGCATGCATACTCAGCATCAGAGTAGCATAGCACAAGGGCAGATGTCTTCACTGTGTCTGGTTGTGATCCCCAGGTTGTGCCAGTCAGCTTTCGTATGATATTGTTTCTAGCACCCACTTTTTGCTTGATATTTAGGCAGTGCTTCTTGTAGGTCAGAGCACGGTCCAGAGTGACTCCCAGGTATTTGGGTGCATTGCAATGCTCCAGTGGGATTCCTTCCCAGGTAATCCTCAGAGCTCGGGATGCTTGTCTGTTCTTAAGGTGAAAAGCACATGTCTGTGTTTTAGATGGATTAGGGATCAGCTGGTTTTCCCTGTAGTAGGTGGTAAGAGCACCTAGAGCTTCGGAGAGCTTCTGTTCAACCATCTCAAAGCTCCCTGCTTGAGCAGTAATGGCACGATCATCAGCATAGATGAAGCTCTCTGTCCCTTCTGGCAGTGGCTGGTCATTTGTGTAAATGTTGAACATTGATGGAGCAAGCACGCTCCTCTGAGGCAGGCCGTACTACTCCAGAAGCAACCAGAAGTGACACTTTATGAATCCAGTCGAATAAAAGCTACAATTTATAGAGAACATCTTTGTGTCTGAAAGAAACTCTCCTAAATGAGTGAATGATGGTTATCAAAATGGCAAATGCAGTTCTGTAAATGGAAATATTAAGCATAATGGAACAAAAAAAACCACATATAGACTAATGGAGTCTGAAGGAGGTTCTACACATCAATTTAAACTGAGTCAGCATGTGAATTAAAGTGATACAGTTTGCTGCAGAATGCCTACATGGGCACTCTAGAATAAGTTGGAGGCTAGGATGGTGGCCACAAAAATCTGCTAAATGCAGATGGATCCAAATTCATGCATATTTTTATACCATATCCAGTGGGGATAACTGGTGGACATTGCCAAGACCAGTGCTTATGGGCAGCCCTATTTTCATGATTATGTTGCATTATCAGAGACACCATTCACACATCAGAAGTTTGTGCAAACAAAGCCAAGGTCAACATTCTGGAGTTAAAACATCAATAATCGATAAGGATAGCCCAAAGCCACAGTCTAAGTTCAATTACCAGACTCAAATCTTTATAATTACAGGAGTAGGTTGGAATAAACAATAGTCAAAGTCCCAAAAGCCAAGTGTTCAAGAATAGCAGGTATGGATCCAGTCAGAGAACAACAATGGTGACTGCAACAAGCCTTCATAGTGAGTTTCTTTATCCTAAGATCTTAGCTGCTGCTTGTTGAGATCTCATTTTTCCACTAATCTTGTGGGTCTGTAAGACTCTGGATGGTCCCTTGTGCATTCTAAAGCTGGAAGTATGGTTGACTCCTCTGCTATTTTTGCCTCAGTTTGCTCAGGCTGCTAGGGAATGTCTGTCACTGAAAACTCATCCTCAGCCACTACAACTAAGCTGGGGAGACTGATGGGAGCTGCTGACTACCATCTCCCCACTGGCCCTTCCAGCCACTCATCATCCTCACTGTTCGTGCTGGTCATGACAACAATGTTGAATAGGATCTAGCTTTATTTATGGGGTTTTTTTAATGCTTCAGTGCTAACCCTGTCCTGATGAGTGCTCCACATTTCTTTGTCATGAGTCCAGTTCTGCACAGGATACAGTAATTAGCTTTAGGGGATTTTACAATGTATTCCAGAATTTCCAGTGAGCTTTCTTAACATGCTGTTTCTGGCTGGTTGTGCAGTACAGCACTGAGGGTGCATGTTTTGTTGACAGGCTGACTTTGGCATGGCTTGGATTTGCATCTTAATGGCTGTTTAAAACCATTCTGAGCTATACATGATTGACTGGAAAGGGAATACATTGGTGCGCTCCTCAATTCAAAAGGAAAAACCAATGAGACAATTTGCAGCAGTGATAAAAAGTTGAATTCCATATCCAAATTTTAGGAAAGGGTTCCAAAATAAAACAGGTGGATTTGTACTGCCACTATTAAAAATTACCAAAGCTTAACTCTAATCATCTAATCATCATATCTCTGGTATGCTCGAATCATTATATCTAGTCTCACAGATCTGTTGGTCAGTCAGTATTGTTTCCACACAGATAATGCCCTTCCTTCTTTATCTGAGAATTACAAAGATCTCTTTCTTCTCTTGGCTATCAATATTTTTATTATTTTAGTTATGCATCCCATTAGATAAGAAAAGGCTCAACTCTGAAACAGAGGCCTAATTTAGAGACCCAGTCATATCAATGCACTGCTGTCCAAAAATGATAACTAGACCTGTCTGGAGAATTTGAGAAGAAAAAGAAAACCTGAAATAACTGTTATAAAGTTTCAAAAGATAAAGAAACCTGGAGAAAAAAATCGAAAACAGTTCAACTGAAGCATGCTGTGTTGGTGTCTTCTAAAGCCATCTTCTCATATGAAATCCTGTGGGACAAAAAGGAAGAGATAGTAGCCTTCACAGCAGGTTAGAAAAGAAGCAAAGTGCCTGATAGTAACAAAATGTGACAACTCTAAGAGAAGTTGATGAAGAAAGGTTAAATATAGCAAACTGCAAACAGAAATGAAGACCAGTGGAAAAGGTGTGCAGAGGACAACTAGCAGGAGTAATATCAGCATGAACAGCAAGGACAGAAAGAAGAACAAAGACATGAACAGAACAGCTGGAGGCATTAGGAGTGTAGTCACACTTATGGAGCTATTATCCTACATGAAACACACACACGTTAACACATACAAGGACAGAAATCTTACAACTGTACATCCAAAGGTTCAGATACAATCACTGTTATCACTTCACTGGGCAGAAGAATCAAAACAGCAGGGAAAAGTTTGGGTCCTTTTCGGTCTCAAACTGGCACTAAGAAAAAGAAGACAGTCAAATGTCTTCAGAAGTAATTTATTTATGAAGTTTCTACTCCCTCCTTTATGCTTAAAAAAAGAAAAAAAAGGTGGTGTATAATATATCTTAAAGAAAATCATAGATCAAAAGTGGAAGAATTCATGAACCATTAAAGCAGCAATGAAACAACAATAAAAACCATAACATTTATTTATTTATTTCATACGCTTCTATCCCGCCCTTCTCCCCACAAGGGGGACTCAGGGCGGCCTCACATAGGCATCAGTGATGCTTACAACATATACATCATAAGAATAACAGTAAAAACAGTAAAAAAAACATTTTAAAAATTGTACAAATCAACCAATAAATTCATTTAACAATAATATTAGCATGCCAGTAAAACCAAAAATCAAGCCGGGGAATCCAATATCGCAAAACAGCTTCTAATCTAGACCAATGGTTTTAAAAGTCCAGGTATGATGTATTTCAACTCCCAGAAGCCTTATCCAGCTTGCCCAACAGTCTGAATTCTGGGAATTGATATTAAAAATATCCAGAGGACCTAAATTGAGAAACCACTGCTCTAACTCTTAGCATTTAGTTTTAGATGAATGGTATAAGAAAAATAAACATCATAAAAGGGAGGCAGACTGCAAAAGAACAGGTCATCTTTTTTCTTTTTTTCTTTTTTGGAGATGTTGTCAGTTAGACTGACACTCCAGTCTTTATAAAGCAAGTCCCATTAATTTCAGCAGAACCCAAGAATACAAGCTGTAGTTTGGTGAGGCATCAGCAATGTTTGGCAAAGAAGGCTAAATACCTTGTAAAACTGCAACTTCCATGATTTGATAGCATTGAGCTAGGACAGTCAAATTGGCATCTCTCTGCCTGAATTTTACAGTGTTGATGCATCTTTTGGAGGCTGTAAACTGACATGCTTGGGAATAAATCCCATTGAAATAAAAATTTGATTTGGATTTCATAGTATGGAGTCCTGGGAGTTGTAGTTTGACAAGGCAACAGCACTCTTTGGCAGAGAACACTAAGAACCCTGTAAAACCACAACTTCCAGGATGACATAGCATTGTGCCATGACAGTTCAAATGTTGTCAGACTTTGTTAATTCTACTATGTAGAGGCAACCTGGCACTTTTGGGCAGATAAAGTTAAAAACCTTGTAAAACTACAGCTCAAAATATTTCATACTATTGAATTATGACAATTAACATGGTGTTAAATGGCATGGCTTTTACAATGTAGGTGCAGCCTGGCAATCCTTGAGAGACTGAAGGTCCAGTTTTGTCTTTGCACCTGAGTTAGAGAAGTGATCTGAAGGTTGAAGGAGAAAGGGTTTTTGGGTTGTTGTACATTTTTTTCGGGCTATATGGCCATGTACTAGAGGCATTCTCTCCTAACGTTTCGCCTACATCTATGGCAAAGGTGGTGAAGTCTGTAGTGAGAATCAAGGAACATGAAAGGCACTGCAGACTACTTCAACCAGAGAAGTCAGCCATAGCAGAGCACCTGATGAGCCAAACTGGACACAGCATATTATTTGAGAACACAGAAATGCTGGACCACTCTCACAACCACCATGTCAGACTACACAGAGAAGCCATTGAAATCCACAAGCATGTGGACAATTTCAACAGAAAGGAGGAAACCATGAAAATGAACAAAATCTGACTACCAGTGTTAAAAAAAAACTCTAAAATTACAACAGCAAAATAACAGAGGGAAAACAATCAGGGACATCTAATCACCTCTCAACAAAAGATTGCCCCAGGCAATGCTAATCAAGGTGGTCAGTTGAAACATTCACACCTAGCTCCAGCAGACAAGAGTTCTTTGTCCCACCCTGGTCATTCCACAGATATATAAACCCATTTTCCTAGTTCCAACAGACCTCACTACCTCTGAGGATGCTTGCCATAGATGCAGGCGAAACGTCAGGAGAGAATGCCTCTAGAACATGGCCATATAGCCCGAAAAAACCTACAACAACCCAGTGATTCTAGCTATGAAAGCCTTCGACAATAGAAAGGGTTTTTCTTCTGGGGAGGTTTTTGAACAGGAAGCACAGCCCGCAATAGATATCACATCTCCCTGCATGGCTGAACCAGAGTTTTTTCTCATCTCTCAGTGAAAGCTCAAAGTGCCTACAAAATTATTTCTGCTATCTCTACCAAGATGGGTTTACCACGGGAGGACCCCATTTAGGAGACACATGCATTAAGGTCTTAAGAGCCTCCTATACAAGGCTGTTTTACTTGAGGGTTCAAATTAGGTGAGAGACAGTACCAAGAACCCCAATAAAGACCTCATCAAATGGGCTGATTTGCCCGTCATATGGTGATAGCTCTCCATTTTTGCCACAGAGCCCATTACACATTGCACAGGGAGTTACAGCTGGTCTCCATGGCAAAAGGGGAGAGCAAGCAGCATATGTCAATGATGCGGAAGCACAGATGGTTTCCCATGTTGCCTTTGAAGGAATGGTGGGAAGCCAGGTAGCGACGCTTCCCCCCATGGGATGGGGGTCCAGGTTAGTTGGCTGATGCGGGGCATGGATAGATGGGTTCTCCACACCCCTGCTGGTCCCCATGGAGTCACCACAATACATAGCTAATCCATAGCCCTTTGTGATGAGATCCTAAGATGGAATCCCAAAGTCAGGCCCGATGAGTAAATGGCTTTTTAAATTTTCTCCTAACAGCACTGTATTATACTGATTTAATTAAAATTGCTTTGTCCTCATTTTCTTATTCAGCAATGTATTAAATAGCACTACAGAGGTGGGAGGGACAGGTTCTACAGAGTAGCAGGGCATAATTGGACAAAATTCTTTGAACTTGGTGGTTTGACAACGGAGTATACAAAATAATTTGGGGAGCAGCAATGGTATTCAAAATAAAAGGATCACTAGGCAATAAAAATTATGAACAGGCAAATTGGACATGGCAAATTAGAATGCTTTCAGCTAGCTATACAAGGTTTTTAATCTCTGTAGTTTGGCCATCTTTTGTATATAACTCAGATTTTGAACATAAATTGATAGTTGGGACTCATGACCTAAAATGAACAAAGGCAGCCCTATCGTGTTCTTTTATGCCCCTGACTTGAGCCCGCTGTCTGTCACCAGGTAGTGTTAATGTAAAGTGCCATTGAAAGTAGGAATGGAGCATATGTTCAAAATAATTGAACAAAATGGTCAAAATATATACCTTGAATGTCAGAACAAGCTGAAAAAGAAAGTCATGCACGGAGAAGTCTGGGATTTTGTGCAAAATTGTCACATGGTCTTTTTGCTTGGAAAACACACTTATCACAAGGGAAGCAGTTACAGGCAGATCGGTCTTATCCAAGTTATGCACAAGTAATCCTGCAAGATGAAAAGAGGCATAAGGCAAGATTTCAGCTAGATATCTAAAGCCAGAAATTGGAGTGCACCCAATCCAGAGGTCAAGAATCCCATGAAATACATAACCACTAAGAACAATGGCATTTGAAGAAAATGAACATTTGCCAACAACAAAGATTCTCAACTGTTGTTGGAAAATTTATAGGTAGTTTGCTGCCTTTGGATTCCAAGTGCTTGATTACTCAGATTAAGTTATTTAACTGCAAAGCAGTTTCTTCTCTCTTTGCCAGACTCCAAAGGATGGGGGTGTCTCTACGGGACATGACACCAACCACTTCAAACTGTCTACTTCAAGAACTCACCTGTCACATGAAGGGAAGGTTACTAGAACATGACTGTAGCCTAAAAGAGTAGCTTTCCCTATCCTCCTTTTATCTAGGGCATTGCAACTGCTCCTGGATTAGAAAGAAGAGTACAGAATGGTGCAAACATGGGTAATCTGGTTCAGGCAAGATCAGATCAAACTTTAACCCATAGGTAAACATGGTAATAGCAAATGGCCTAAGATAGAAACTGAGGATGTGCTTTATCAACTCCTTGAAAGCTTTCACCTCAGTAGGTTGCTGGAGGTCATTCGTTCAATTTAAGGAGCAAAAACTGGGTTCCCACTGAAAGCAGGAGAGAAAGAAAAAAATAATCAATAAATGCTGTGTTCAATGCTTTTTTAAAAAATGCAAAGATCTTTACAATGGTTTAAGATGTTTGAACACCCAGAGAAAACTGGGTAAAATTCTTGCTGATTTATTTTTCTTTCTGATGCAGTTTTATGACTGTCAGAAAACCAATTGGTTTGTCCTGAGAAAAAGTATTTATGAATGTACTTTCCATCCCTACCATGAGATCACCTCTTCTAGACAGCAACCTAACATTCAGGAAAATATGTATACCATGGTTAAGTGTATTATCTACATATAACGAATTGTATTCATATCATGACTACAAAAAAGTCCTGTTTTTTTACCTCTCCTTTAGCACTGGATACCTTTAGTTATGCCAGCTGTTGGCTGTCATCCTGGGAGATATAACTCTTTTTCTTGGGAGGTATTCATTTATATATATAATGATATAATCAGGTAGATAATAATGTCACATTTACCATTTTCTATTACTACCTGTGATGGCTCAGAAACCTGGCTTCAGTACCTTTACGTTTCATTTACCAGTTAACCTCTCCTCTGTTATGTGCCAGGCATATCATTTAATCAGGATTTTCAATAGAACGCCTTGGCAGGGATGTTGTACAAATACAGGCCATTTGGCCACATTACTCAGAGATACAATAAGCTGCTGTGGATTCCAATGACCATGCATTGTTTTTTTTAAAAAAAAAAATCTAAAGTATATCAAATATGTTTAAAGCTCAGTTCAAAGAAGACCCCAAAGTACAATATACAGTATTTCAATGAAAATAATAAATTAATTTAAGAATTTAAGAAATGTAACAAATTACACAGAAATCAGTTTCACTTAGTCACATTTGAAGCACTTCATGTGTTATATGAGGATAGTTATTAGTATGTGAAGCCTGGAATCTTGTTAGTGACATACAGATATGCATGTCCTGTTTTAAATGGAGTGCAAAGGGTTTTCTCTAACTCATTGTGCCCCATCCAAACTGTCTAGCTATCATAGCTGCCAGGATGCATGTGGCCACTGCTACAGTAGAGGAAGGTAGGTGACCAAACAGTAGGGATTGCCTTTCTTCCATGCTGCAGTTCATTAGAAAGAGAGGAAAGGGAATTATTCTCTTCTACCCCTCTGTCTAGCAACCTGTAATGGAAATTAGTGATGATCCCCACTGATGAGTTCCCTTCACCATAGATATTTAAGAGCCAAGCAGTGGGCCCATATTGATTGGGAGCTACCAAGTAGGAAAACATAAATTTGCCCATATGAAGCCATTAAATTCCACATAAGTCCAGAATCTGGACTAAACTTTGCCAAAATATGGGATAAGAAAGTATCTAAATCTTAATATTTGCAAAATCTAAATTCTATAAAATGTCCTCATGCAGCACATTAATATAATCTACTGAAAGATTTCTGGGGGGTTTGCAGTACATTAGCAAGGGTTTATTTAACAATAGTTACAACAAAATAACTTCCCCATCCCTAAATTATACTGCAGAAGTGAAGAAAATATGGGTTGGCCAGAAGTGAATTTGTATTTGTAAGAACTGTGAACCCCAATAAATTCTGATACTTAGAATAAATCCCTGGATTCAGAATTGTTTAGTTTGAGGTATATTTTGTCTGCGGTGGGCTCCTGGTTCATGGTCTTACGAGTTCTAGTAATGAACATAGTTGAAATCACAAACCTAAAGTCTGCCTACCCCTGATTTAGACTGAAAGCCTTATCTTGATTGCCCAGTTGTGTTATGTTTCACAGGACATTGAGTTTTCTGCTCCATTTGTTCCATGAATCACCACAAAGAAGCCCTTCTTTTCCTACTATATTTTCTAAGTGTTATTTAGAAACTGCTCTTACCCTATAATATTGTCCTCACAATAATGAAGAGAAGAAGTATATGAAGAAGGAAACCCAGACAGAGTCATGTGGCAACTACAAGATTAACAAATGTATTATGGTACTTTTGTGGACTGGAGTTCATAGATGTGAGATTTTACCTTAAGACTGCAGAAAATACACACATATTTGAGGAGTCAGTGTGGTGTAGTGTTCTGGGTGTTGCACTAGGCTGCTTGGAAACCAGGGTTCAAATCCATACTCAGTCATACTACCTCATTACATTGACTTCGGGAAGCATCCTGGGATGCTTCCAGGATGCTTGCTTGATGGAGCCCTCATACAACATAAGGCTACTTCCTGTGAGACTCCGTAAAGGAACCAAACTGGCAGAATGCTAGGACACTGCCCAGAGAACACAGGAGGCTTCCCTTGTTCTCACTGAAATGAACAAGTGGAAGCCAGGTGGCAATGCTTTCCCCCACGTGATGGGGAAAGCAGCACAGTGGGCAATGATGGGGGTAGGGCAACAGGTCCCCACCCCTCCCATCCGCTGGATTCGCTGTTGCCCGGCTTCAGGACCTCAGTGTGATGAGGTCCATACAAATAGGCTGAGTGAACTTGAACAAGTCAAACTCTCTCATTCTCAGAGGAATGCAATAGGAAATATCCTCTGAATAAAATTTGTGATAGTTTATCTTAGATCCATCGGAAGTTAGAAAGTACTTTAAGGTACACAATAAACACACTCTTTGGTGGGTTCTATGGGACCCCAACTTAAAGTGTATAGAAATGAAGTGAACCCTGCATCTGATGAGGTCCTCAGTGGTTCAGCCTTGGATTAAATAAATGGACTGATGCCATAAACCAAAACTTAGCATGACTGGTAGTAGTATTTATATCCTGCTTTTTCTCTCCCAAAGGAGACTGAATCATAGAGTGGAAGTTCAAATGTAGCCCATGATATTTTGCTACAATTAGATCTTTTAATGCAAAATGCAAAAATTAGTGATTTTCAAGTATATATATTACATAAATCCAGGTCCAAGCTCAGGGCATTCTTTGCGTATATAAAATCTAATGGCAGTGGTTTGCATGACTACCTTGTTCACTCCTAGTTAATAAAATAAGCAGTATAATAGAAACCAAAGCAAAGCATACACTTCAACAAACCAAATGACATCTCTTCAAAATACAACACACAGCCAATGTCATCTGTGCATAATATGACACAATATAATGGCATTTGATGCAAGACAAATTTAGCCAATTTAAGATTGCATGTTCCATTGAAGAGTATAGGGTTAGTACTAGCAGATTATGGCTTGAATTGAATAGTTAGTGGTTGTCTTGAAGCTGCATTAAATGGTCAAAGTAAATGGGGTCTGTATGTGTTCAGGCTTAGACAAGAAATTTTGAGCTTGGTTTGCCCAGAGTTTGAAAGAATTTGAACATATAAACTATAAATTGGACACTTAGAAATGGAAGTGATAGCTCTCAGAACAAAAAAGCAGAAAAAACTAAAAGTATGGGAAAAGTGCATTACACTATTGAAAACTAGAGAAGCTGGGATAGCGAGGGTTTTGTCTGCCCATGCATATAAGTAAGAGATGCATAAGTCTCATAGTTCATGAAGGAGTTCATGAAGACTTCAAGAGTGAAATGTCTTCAGTGTGGAAATGTGAAGTATCTTCAGGGTCACTAGAAGTCATAACTAGAACACATTTCAGAATAAATGGAGAAATTTCTCGACACTTTCAACCCTGGAGGAAGCCTAGAAATAAGTTTCAGGTCTCAAGAAAACTGTGTAAAAATATTGTGTTACATCTACAGCTAAAAATAATGTTTTATTTATTTTTCAATCACAATTTCTTGTGGAACACCTCATAGAATCCTAGGACTACCAGGGACCCTGGTTGAGAAATCCTGGTCTAGGACACAGTTAAAACACAATTTAAAAGACCTAACCATAAGAATATAGCATTCTTGAAGCAAGAAGACTACTGGATTCAGAGATACGTCTTAAATACTCCAAGGATGTCAAATCAATCACATTAGACTTGATTTTTTTCTCTGTATGAGTTTCCACTGCCAGGAAGCTGGTGGAAGTCTTGTTTCATATTTGCTGTATATACTCATGTATGAGTCTAGAAGATTTAGTTTAAGAAGCAATCCAAAATCCTGGGTCGATTTATCCATGGGTCAATGTATTTTACCTTAGCTTTTATTTTAAAAAAATTGAAATATTCCCTACTCTGAAAATAGGAGCAAAAGGTGGGGGCATAGGGTGCATTTATACTGCCAAATAATGCAATGTACAGTTGCATTAGCCTGTACACATCCACACAGGCTAACGTGATTTCAGCTTCTCAATGCAGGGGCACCCCAAGTTAAAAAAAAACAGGTGAAGGTCCAAATCTTGCTCCAGGATGCATATATTCTCCTGTGTTGGGGTAGTGGGGACTGCTATCCTGGATCCCTATGGAGGAACCTGGAGCACTGTCATCACAGCCATCCTATGCTCCCTGGGCTCAGGCAAAGGACAGGAAGGGGTGCATATATAATTCAAGTATAGGAGCTCCCTGGGCTCAGGCAGAGGAGATGAAGTGACTGGCAGGGAGGTGGGATAATAATCCCTTCCTGTCCCCTGCACCCTGGTTTTTTCCCTTGGAGAAGAAAGCAAAAGACCTAACACATAGTATCCATCTCCTTTTCCAAGTTCTGAGCTGTGTGACTGGCAAAGGAAACGGGGAAGAGCAGAAGGGGGGCTCACTACCATGTGGTAGGAGTTTTCCTTCCATGTAGGAAAATCAGGGATACGGGGACTATGGAAAGCGATGCCCAGCCCTGCCAAACCAGCTTCAGAAATGAAGAGAGTGTATACATTATGGGTCAAAGAATAGACTATTAGACCAACAAGGGAAATCTTTTAAAACTTAATGCAGTGATAGAAACAAACAAGGAGTCTTCATACCATGTGGGAACAAATCCCCTTTAGTATTATTTATTTATTTATTTGCTTCACTTCTACCCCTTCTTTTTCCATGGGGACTCAAGGCAGCTCACAATCACATGACACAACTCCAAAAAATTAAAAATGGCAAACACAAAAATTAAACACAATTGAATACTTGTTTCATGGACATAAGTTAAAATACAGTTAAGGTACAATAAAAAATACTTGTATAATTAAAATTGCATTTAAAACCAAATACCCTCCCCAGTTTCCCTCACAACCTCTCCAGCAGTGTGCCCATCATCTTCCACCAAATGCCTGATGGAAAAGAAATGTCTTAACTTGTTTGTGAAAGGCAAGCAAGGAAGGGCCCTCCTGGACTCTCTTGGGAGAGAGTTCCAAAGTCTGGGAATAGCCATCATAAAGACCTTCTCCCTTGTTCCCATCAAATGCACTTGAGTGGGAGGTGGGACAGGGAGAAGACTCTCCCCAATGCAGGAACCTGATTTCTGACCTGGGTTCATAGGGAGCAAAATGGTCCTTCAAATACCCTGGACCCATGCTGTATAGTGAATGCTTAAACAGGAAAATAGAAATGCCAAGGAAGTAGAGAGGGCCAGTGCTTCTTTTATGTTCACCCAGGATAGACAAAACTCTCGCCTTTTACTACTCAGTAGAGTATAGAGGAGGCGGTTCATTTTCTGATAAGAATTCCACCTCTTTGAGTGGAGAGGGAAAGGGGCTTTTTAAATGCCTGTGTGGAAAATAGCAGAGGCCAGGCACAGCAGGCCTGCTGAGGCAGCATCGACATCATCATTCTCCATGAAATTACTCTCAACTTATTCATGGACCATGTCTAAATCCATAAAAAAGTTGTCTCCAAATTAGTCCTTGAATTATACATGAGGTCAATTTATAAATGAGTATATTCAATAGTTCCAAAATACCATGGTATCTTTACTTTGTCCAAATGTTCCTAAATAATAGTGTCTAGATTATTCTACACCAGCTGTGACCTTCAGCTCAGATGGTATATCAGGAAACCTGACATCAGGGTGTAGCAGGACATGAACATTCATGAAGAGAGTTGCAAGATTTCTTCATGAAACAGAGGCCCAATTGTGTTTAACACACAGCAACAAAAGTTTCCTACAACAGGGAGGGCTGTGCTAAAAGAAACTGGTTCACCCAGCCTCAGGCTAATACAAAGTCCAAGAACACCTTTGGTCACTGAGGGTCAATGTTGTCTAATCAGCTCCTCTGTAACTTCAAGTACCTTTTACCAGCATGTGAGTTCAGTTTCAGTATGATGAAAAGGTTTAAAACAGGAACACTCTTCTATAAACCAATCTGGATTTAGAAGGAAAAAAGGAAGGGAGAGGGAGGGGGGGGGAGAAGGGGGGGAGAAGGGGGGGAGAAGGGGGGGAGAAGGGGGGGAGAAGGGGGGGAGAAGGGGGGGAGAAGGGGGGAGAACGGGAGGGAAGAGAAAGAGAAGGAGAAGAGAGAAACAATTGTTTTCCAGCTTATTCTGAAAACTGGGAAATAAAAGACTTTCATTTTCTCTCTGTAGCTTCATCTACTGAAAATATTTTACGTCTTGACCTTCCAAAAACCTGCCTACAACTTGCTTATGAAGCAAAGTACCTAAAGATTTCTTCTTCTTTGCATCCCCCAGTATTGAGTTACCTCCAATCCATTTTATCAGACTTCACAAGACATTTTCAAACTGTGACTCTTCTTATGTTTCCCAGGATCTTGGGATAACATGCAGAGCCAGAAGGTGAGCCAGGCCTTTTGTAGCAAGAATGCAAAAACAACATGTTGTAGAAGTAAGTGCCATTGAACTCAGTGGGTATTACATCTGAGGAACGTGTTTAACAACAGCCTTAAAAATTGTGCTCCTCTTAGACTGTTCCATGTGTCTCAGAACCTTCTATAGGGATTTTGAAAATTTCCAAACTTCTTTTCAAAACATATAAATGCATAAATACAAAAAATATTTCTGACACATCTTGGGTGAATGTGAACAGTAATACTGTCATGTCTTACCAGGAAAAACCATCATCAAATAAGGATTAGAAAGAGAAGTGTCAAGATAAAAAGCCCAGTTGAAAGAGGCTGGCAGTCCTGTCTTATCATAGCAAGAAGTAGTTCCTGATGCATCATCCAGGTAGCAGATGCTGGAGAAGGATATAGAAGCAGTTCACCCTATAGTGTGGCATAAATTAAAACACAAAGAACAAAAGGCCAGGAAATGTCCTGCTGTGCTTTAAATAAAAGCCATTGAGCTAAGAGGCCAGCTGTGCTGATTTATTGCTGGCTATTCCAGTGTCACCAGATCATTGCATTACTTTTCTATACCAAACGAAGAGTCAGAAGTGACTGAACAAATAAACAACAAAAACCAACAAAGTAATGCTTAAAATTTTGCAACATAGACTTTCAATTTATATATAGCAAGAAATATTCAGAAGAGGAAGAAACACTGAGAAACCGTATTATACTACAGACCAGGAAAATACAAGTTAAAGCAGAATTTGTTTTGCCTCTGTAGACAACACCCTTGTTGCAATGTGTAGCCAGGGGCACCAACTATGATATGAACCTATTAAGTAAGTTGAGACATTCTTTGAGAAAATTGACATGGATAGTGCTAATGTTCTGGACACCCCACAATTCAGCAAGTGTGCAAAAACTAATGATGCTGTCATGAACTTTTTATTATCAGATCTGTGAAATGGACCTGCAAATATAGTCTCCAATGCCCCCACCCAATTTTCTTATGAGATTTTGTCTTAATCTTTCATAAGTTTGTATTTATCTTACAATAGATAGATTTAAACTTAAATTATCTTACCATTAAATTATTTTAATAATGATTTTAAAAGACACTTATGTTTTATGTTTGCATATTACTGAGAACTTAATTTTTCATCCAGCCTATATAGGAAAGTGAGAAAGTATAAATGGAATAATACTATTAGTTAAAATTATGGGCCACTTTAATGAAAAACAGTAGCCTTGCCTGTCTGTTCTTTTAAACATTAGGATAAATCAATCCTACCTGAGTGATCCATTTTAGTCTTTATAGAGCACCCTTCACCATAGTAGCTAAGTGCCCAGTTGCTGAATAGCTGAGAAGATTTAGGTATTTTGTGAAAGTCACCAAGCAATATGATTTATTTTATCACTGATGGCCATTTTCATAGATTTATTACATGACCAGTGCTATATAATCTTAAATGCTCTCCTGGAAGGAACAAAACTGAACAAAATTCAAGGAGAGCTAAAACAGGGCTGGCTTTAAATTTTTTGCTGCCTATAGCAAAGGATGGTGCCCATTTCCCATTCCTAAATACAGAAGCTACCTGGATTTGCCTTTAATTCTTATTTCAATACTTTCAGAGGAATACTGCATATTTGTTTAACAGAGAAATCTCACCTAAATAAAGTATACATTTTTGCTCATCCCAACACATTTCTTCTGCTTTGCAAGATGCTATGTATGTAGACTAACAGTGTCCCACCACGTGAATGGACTACTCATGGTGCACTTTACATATAGTTTCTAAATGGACATAGATTGTAATGCTATTCAAATGATAAAGAGATATGGAAAGGGAGAACCATACTTGGTGCACTTTCTCCCAATCTGAATGGAGCTATCAAAACTTTTGTACAATGTTTGCATGTGGCAAACATCTATATTTATAAGAGAATTTTATTTAACATATCCCATGCGTTGTGAGGATACTGGTAAAATGCAACTTATGAGAAAAGGGGTTTTATACCGAACAAGGAGCACTGGGTGCCTCTTAGTCTTTTCTACTATATAGTTATTTTTACCTATTTGTTACGCTGGCCTTCAAGATATTTTTGATTACATATGCCATCATACCCAGACAACATGGCCAATATCAAGAATGATGGACAACATGATAAAATAGTCTATAGAAGACACCCAGTAATGAAAGGTAATGATATGCTATCCAATTTATTTTAACAGTCACCATAATGATCATATACTTGTGAATCAATTCTGAAAGTAAATATGAGACTAGATTATTCTTGTGGTCCTTTCCAACTAAGATTCTTTGCATTCTGACATTTCTATCTGCTCTTCCTCCAGAGAACAACTTCCTTCCTTTCTGTCCTCACACTAACTCCGTATTGATTGGTCCAAGTTTGATAGAGATGGATCCAAAATCCTCTACATGGCTTCATAGAGGAATGAGAGCTTGAGCCCAGATATCCATCTGTTACACCACACAGATTTTCTGCCAACATTTTCCTATGCAAAGAACCAAATGCTACACTTGGAACACTTGAAATACCCAAATAATTGTTGAGTATAAAATAATTGAAGGAGAATGGTTATAATGGTGTTTCTTACAAACTCAATGCATTAAATGATCTGAAAATGTCACCCGGTTTTTTTTTTTTTTGGTGTTTTTTTTTTTAAGTCCCAGGCCTTAGCAAGTGGTGATTACAAACTTGGCTCACCAGATGTTATTGTTGGGCTTCTGCTCCATGAAGCTTCAGCCATTAAGGAATTCTAGAAGTTCAAGTCAGTCACCTGGAAGTTAAGAAGTTAAGTACCACTGAACTAAACAGTACAATCTTCTTTGCTGTCACATAGTTAAATCCTGAAATTTGTTGAGACTAGATTTCAGTTGGGCAATTCATTAAACATACATATGTATTTTAGGGTTTTTTGCTAAGAAATGGATGGCCCTGTCATTAAGCAAACTCTGGGGATTTGTTGCTTACATATTCAGAAAACATGATAAATTAAGCCAAAACAAAGACTATATTGTGCTTAAGATGCTAGCAATTATTTACCTGATACCTGTCATTCTCAGACTAGTGGAAATACTTTGGAGGAAAGTGCAAAAGCAAAACATGACAGCTAGTGAAAGAAAAAGGCACTCCCTGAAAACAGGGTAGGGAGAATGGGGAAAGCATGCCAGAGGCTAATCTAAAAGTCATTATTTTTGAAATGAACTTAATGAAGTAGCCTATTTGATCCTATCTTGAGAAAAAAAATCTATTAAAGGAAACTCCTACTTAGAAATGAAATCCTGAGGCTTTCTATAGAAAATCTATGCGTCTAAGGCCCTCACTTGTTTCTAAACCTGAAGTTTGACTTTTTGCCACGAGTCTGCTGTTGAGTGTGATATGCCGCAAAGAAAGGTAAAAATGATAAATGAATGCAGCTGTAGCACTTTTATTTAAAGGCCACCTCATATCCAATTCATACAAACATGTAGACACATTTCAAAGACAGCATTGTGGTAATATCTTTAACAACCCAAAAAGTTTCCCCATATCTCCATGCAGACTTTCAATAACACAGATTGCTTTATCAGGCAAAAGCAATGCTTACAATGTGAATAGCTTTGCCTGATAAAGAAATCTGTTGTTTCAAAAACTTGCATAAAATTTTGGGAAACTTTAATGTTTGCATAATAAAATTATTACCAGAATATGGCTGATATCCAAGGGTTTTCTAGGCAGCTCAGAAAGAATGACGAGATTCTACCAGAGCAAACAGCCTCTCAACTCCAATTCCAAGACCAGCTCTAGCTTCAGGCATGGGAGACTGATGGGGCAGGAGATGGTGTGGGACATTTATATACACGTATAGATAACCCTAATTTGAACTGAGTGCTTAACTCAAAATATAATCCCTCCAGAAGAGCATTCAAATATACAGGAGGGTTGGAGAAAAAGTGGGAATTTCTATTTAACACAACAACTCTGTCCAACCAGTCATTTATCCACTGCCTTTTCTGGGGATGACATAACTAGGAATGATGAACTCTTTTCCATTACCTAGATTCATTAAGTGGGGGAAGTAGAAGATACGAGGCCTCCACTTTGTTCCGATGGCTGTTCTATATCATTGAAAGGCTATTTAATAAGCTGGCCACTCAGGCAACCTGAGAAGGCTTAGTATAGTTGTCTTGAAACATCATCAAATAGAAAGATTTTACAGCTCCACACATCATTAGCTGTTCTGGGAAGATGTCTGTCTCCAAAGATGAAGCGGTGCCACGATACTTTGTGCGTAACAACTTATTAGAGACCTCTTTTTCCTATGCAGGTCTTACCAAGGAATGGATTGGAGCTAGGAACTTAGCACTGTGCTCTGCAGTACCTCCGATGCCTTTTGTGATGAGTCAATAGCTTTAATTCCTCTGGATATTGCATGCTTGCATTGCAAATTAACACAAATTAATGTTTAACAGCCTGTATTCTTAGCAGCATGTAATGAATGGGACAGGCAAACCACTTAAATTTTATATTACAGCTGAGGTCCTGCTTCAGACTGGTAGAGCTTAAAACCTCACCCTGGGTAGTCCCCCCACCCCCCAAAATCCATGTGCATATCATTGCCTGGGCACTCCCACAGACACACACATACACAACCATTTTGCTGCACTTCTACATCTCAAAGCATGATATCACTATCTTAAAGGATCCCTGAGAGGCCAAGGAGAATGCCTTTTTTGTGTATACAAATAGAATAGTACAGACAGATATAGTGACATGGATAGAGGTTCGAAGCATTCCCGGCAACAGAGGGCCCTTCTACACTGCCATATAAAATCCAGATTATCTGTTTTGAACTGGATTATATGGCAGTGAGGACTCATATAATCCAGTTCAAAACAGACCATTTGGATTATCTGATTTGTTAATCTGGATTATATGGCAGTGTAGAAGGTGCCTGAGAAATAGTTGCTGGGAATGTAGGTAAAAGCTTGAAAAGAAATGTGTGTGTGTGTGTAAATACACACACACACACAAAGAAATGGCAACATTTGTGTAAATTCTCTGTCAGATTCACTGATCCACACAGAGGACTTGAGTGTTTAATACTTCTAAGATCTGTTTGAATCTCTGGGTGTTCTGCTGTTTTCTAAAGCTAAATTGGGGTTGCCACTGGCCCTTGGTCACATATCCTTCCCCTTATTGATTTTGTACAGATATGGGAATGCCCTATTTGCTGATATTGTCACACCTTGCGATCTTATATATAGATATGCTCCATGTTTAATTTCAAGACTACAAAATTATGTGTATGTGTAGGCTGACAGTGCTTGTGGACATTAGGCTTGGGCGGTTTCGTTCGTTAATTTCGTAATTCGTTATCAATTCGTATTTAAATTAACTTACGATCCAATATTGAGCCACGCAGGAATAGTGTGAGGAGTAAATTAGATTCGAAACAATTTTTTCAATTTATTTCGTAATTATTTTGTAATTATTTCGTAATTATTTTCGCATGTCTGGTGCAAGTTTTATAGTTGTTTGTTTTATCACACCAACAGTCAACAACAGAGGGAGAGGGAAGCTTCAGAAGTTCCCCCTGTCCCATGTGGAGGTTTTTTTTTAGCATATTGCACAATCGCGTCCGCCATTAACGAATCGATTCGTAATTATACAAAATTTCGTATATTTTGAAATTTTTAAAAGGAAAATTTCAGAATTATTAAAAAAAAGAAACACAAGGGCCCCCTAAAAACAAAACGAGTTTAGAACCAAATTTTTCCGTGGTTACCTAAGCCTAGTAGACATTATGTTTAAGATGCCTCACTAAATTTGTGAGTGTGAGTCCATATGTAGAAGGTTTAATGCTAGCTTCCTTGTAACAATAAAGCTATGAGTCAAATGGATAGCTGAAACATGCCTCAGTTTAACAAAAGGTCAGGAAAGATCATGGTTAGTGAACCTTCACTAAATTTCCACAAAACCTGTGTCACATTCTCCTACTTATTTTAGTTACTAAATGATCAACTATTTGGATTATCATCTTGCCTTAGAAAGATCACAATACAGAGAGATGAATTCAATCACAGAAGCCAAAGCTTTCAGTTTTCAAAACTTAAGCTGGCTAGTTGGGCACCAAGGATCATGAAGGTATCTCATTCAAAGTGTCATGACAAGTCAAAACTAACTTGATAGTGATAATAATAATTACTTCAATATCCCACCCCACCCCCAAAGAAGGAATAGGTTATTCAGTTTTAATCATTCAGCTTTTCACTTTCAGCTTTGCACCTCACTCATGAATACAATACCTATGTTGCTAGAATTTACCTTGCAGAATAAAAGTCTAATTGAAACCAATAAATGGGCTTTAATATTGTGTGTCACTCATTGACTTATCGTGACCCCATGAACTTTTTAGAGTTTCCATAGGGGAGGAATGCTTGGACTTTGCTTTGCTAGTCTCTTACTCAGAAAATGTAGCCTACAATGCCTGGTCATTCACAGTCTCCCATCCAAGTACTAACCAGGGCTGACTCTGTGTAGATTTCAAGACCAAACTGTATCTGGTGTCTTTGTATTACTCAACTATTTTTTCCATTGGTTTATTGGCTATAGCTATGATTGGCATAGTCTATTTAGACTTGTGCGCTGCACATATCCACTTTAAACCAACTGAATGTTTCTTGTGTTATATCTTCACCAAACAATTCCATGATAGTCTATTGCCTTATCAGTTATCAATTTAAATTTAGATTTAAACATAACTGGTGTCTTTTTTAGAAAATCAGCTGAAATGTCTGGTGCTTTTGTGAACAAGGCATTGCTTCAATAAACAGCACTCACACACTGACAATCACTTAAACCTACCCAGGCAGAATATCATTATTGCATGCCAATCAAGCAGATGGAATGGAATTTTTCAGACCATAGCTTCTGAATTCCGTAGCCAAGATCTCAGAATGATTGACATCTCCATAACATAGCAGTAACTAATTAAAACAATATTGCTGGGTCAAAATTGACTTCACATTGCAGTTAGGAACACTCAATAGGATATTAAATGTATGTAGGTAATTATAGGAGGGCTTTAGATTTTCTAGTAACAATAAAGTGGCTTTATAAATAAATTGTTATCAATAATGTGGGATTTAGGAGAGAGCAACTGCAATTTCCAAAGTAATAACTGATTTTCTTCTTCTTCTTTTTTTTAGAAACATTCTTTCCTGTGGTCTTTTTACCAGGCAGTCAGTGGCTGACGAACCTACAAAGGGTTCATCAGTCACTGTGATCGGTTGTTTCCCACTTGAGTCAGTTATAAGTTACATGACTCCCTTCTTACACTAGCTCCCTTGGCTAGCAGACAAACCCAAATTCTGCATATAACACATTGTAAAGCCCTATGTAACTTGAATCCAGGCCATTAGGCTGTATCTTCCCATCTAAGATCTTCAGAGGACAGCCTTGGTCCCACTAAACTCACAGGTATATCTGATGAGAAAACAAGAAATAATTTTTCCAGTGGATGCCCCATTGGAGAGAATGATATTCTGTTCCTTAAGAAAAATATTTACACATTGTCACAAAATGTCATGCACATTTTGATGTAGTTTCCCAAATATATGCATTTCTTTATGCCTTTTCCTAATACACATATTTTAATCAATTTGCCCATTTACTACCTCATGCTTGTGAGTCTTTTCCAAATATTCAAGTTTTAGTCATACAATATTTTCAGATATGTACATGATTCTGTGCACCTTTTCATTGTTGAAATTTTAGTTATGGACAATGTAAAATATTTATTTTCACAAGGAAATGAAAACCCAAACATACCTTGTTCATCCACATTTCCAACATTCATGCTGCAGTGACCAGTCCCATACACATGAATAACAGACAGTGATGAACACAAATGCTAAAAAAAATGTGTATCAGTAATATGAGACAACATGACCCCTATATCTATGAGGGCTCAATTCCAAGACACAAACAAAAAAACAGAGATACTTGAAATCATGGATAGTAGGAAACCCTATATTTTGACTATAATTGAGCCAGATGCATACCATAGAATAGTACTGGAGTACTTGGAGAAGCTCACAAAAAATTCTGGGAGAACATTTTGGGGATAGTAGATTACTAACAACAATAACTTACCAGTGCTATTCTATGGTATACTTGGGCTGGAAGATAACTGTAGAATTCCACTGGAGAACTTAATACCTCTTTACACAGGCATGTTTGCCCCATTTGCCACTTTGCTTCATGGCAAGGATGGGGCCTGCCATGTGCCAGCACACAGTTCGTTGCAAGCCCCGCCCACGTTCCTCCCAAAGTTGGGGGAAGCACAAAAAGTCACTTCCTCCACAACTACAGGGAGGAAAGTGTAGTTTGAGTAGCTCCAATGGAGCTATCCTCACTTTCCCTTCCATTTCCCCATGTGATGGCAGAAAGGGCAGTGAAGCAACGCATTGCCACCCTTTTCTGTCATCTGATGAGGGGAGGGAAAAGGTGCCAAAGGAAGGTTGCCTCCCCTTTCATGTGATGAGGGGGGAGGGAAAGCGTGCGGGGCACCACGAGTCGCCCCACACACTTTCCCTT
Source organism: Anolis sagrei (assembly GCF_037176765.1). Lineage (NCBI taxonomy): Eukaryota > Metazoa > Chordata > Lepidosauria > Squamata > Anolidae > Anolis > Anolis sagrei. The sequence continues at coordinate 223,907,042 of NC_090021.1, read as the reverse complement.
TCACCGATGATTGCCAGCGCAATGGCTTGGCCCTAAGGGGTTGTGTGAAGAGATCCTTAGAGAGGCCCACAAACATTTGTGAGTGAAATGATTTCGTGATAGTAGGTTAGTATTAAGTTCGTGGATAAGAGGATCATACTGTATTTCACAGCAGTTATCTTATAAAGCCAACAGTTTAGACCAGACTACTCAGCCACATGTTTTTAAAAAATCCACAATAGCACAGGAAGATGAAGTTAAAGCAAAAAAGAGGGGAAGGGGAAATAATTCAGAGACATAACAAAGATAATGGGATTTATATTTGTTGAACTTCAAGATAAATACGTATCCTCTTTTTCTGTAAAAAAAGATGGTCAGAATTAGTGGGTAAGAACCAAATGGTTATAGCACTATGGTTCTCTTTTAAGTGCTGTTGTTCCACACCATGGAACCCTGTGAACAGTAATTTATGGAGTGTCATTTCATATTTTCAACAAGAAAGTTTCTCTAGTGCCTCTAACCAAACTACAGACTTCATAGCATGCAACAACGGCAATTAAGGTGGAAATAATGTGCGATAATGGTGTAGTTTCCAGGTCTTGCTGTTCCTTGACTGTTCAGTCAATTAAGCATTAGTGATCAAATTAAAAATCAAGTGAAGTATTGCATCACTCCTGAAATGTGTGTGCATGCGTTGTGTTTCACTTGAAGCAGGTAAGATGGGACTGTTTGAAGTGCTAACAAGTGCTACAATTCCATAGGTAACTTGTAGCTCCCTTTTGTTATCAAAGGGAAAATCTTTAGGTCTTGGTGTGTTAATGGTACATTTCTCTGTGGAAATACAGCCTGCAATAAAAACATAGAATCATAGAGTTGGAAGAGACCTCATGGGCCATCCAGTCCAGCCCCCTGCCAAGAAGCAAGAATATTGCATTCAAAGCAACCCTGACAGATGGCCATCTAGCCTCTGTCTAAAAAAACCTCCAAAGAAGGAGCCTCCACCACACTCCAGGGTAGAGAGTTCTACTGCTGAACGGCTCTCACAGTCAGGAAGTTCTTCCTCATATTCAGATGTAATCTCCTTTCTTGTAGTTTGAAGCCATTGTTCTGTGTCCTAGTCTCCAGGGAAGCAGAAAACAAGCTTGCTCCCTCCTCCCTGTGACTTCCTCTCACATATTTATACATGGCTATCATATCTCCTCTCAACCTTCTCTTCTTCAGGCTAAACATGCCCAGCTCCTTAAGCCGCTCCTCATAGGGCTTGTTCTCCAGACTCTTGATCATTTTAGTCACCCTCCTCTGGACACATTCCAGCTTGTCAACATCTCTCTTCAATTGTGGTGCCCAGAATTGGACACAATATTCCATGTGTGGTCTAACCAAGGCGAAATACAGGGGTAGCATTACTTCCCTAGATCTAGACACTATGCTCCTATTGAAGCAGATCAAAATCCCATTGGTTTTTGGGGGTTTTTTGCCGCCACATCACATTGTTGGCTCATGTTTAACTTGTTGTCCACAAGAACTCCAAGATCTTTTTCACACATACTGCTCTCAAGCCAGGCATTGTCCCCCATTCTGTATCTTTGCATTTCGTTTTTCCTGCCAAAGTGGAGTATCTTGCATCTGTCCCTGTTGAACTTTATTTTGTTAGTTTTGGCCCATCTCTGTAATCTATCAGGATCATTTTGAATTCTGCTCCTGTCCTCTGGAATATTGGCTATCCCTCCCAATTTGGCGTCGTCTGCAAACTTGATGATCATGCCTTCTAACTCTTCATCTAAGTCATTAATAAAGATGTTGAACAGGACAGGGCCCAGGACGGAACCCTGCTTGTGGCACTCCACTCGTCACTTTTTTCCAGGATGAAGAGCACCCTCTGGGTTCGTCCATTTAACCAATTACAGATCCACCTCACCGTAGTTTTGTCTAGCCCACATTGCACTAGTTTGTTTGCCAGAAGGTCATGGGGGACCTTGTCGAAGGCCTTACTGAAATCTAGGTACGCTACATACATGGCATTCCCTGCATCTACCCAGCTTGTAACTCTATCGAAAAAGAGATCAGATCAGTCTGGCATGACTTGTTTTTGATAAATCCATGTTGACTATTAGCGATGACCGCATTTGTTTCTAAGTGTTTGCAGACCGCTTCCTTAACAATTTTTTCCAGAATCTTGCCTGGTATTGACGTGAGGCTGACCGGATGGTAATTGTTTGGGTCATCCTTTTTTCCCTTCTTGAAGATTGGGACCACATTGGCCCTCCTCCAATCTGCTGGAACTTCTCCCGTTCTCCAAGAACTCTCAAAGATGCTTGCCAATGGTTCTGAAATGACTTCCACTAGTTCCTTCATGAACAGAAGGAAGCAAACAGGATAGCTTCATTTGCCAAGTGATCCTCAGTTGCTATTTTGACTATTGTTCATTAATTTTATCCTTCACCCAAAAAATCATTAGCCATATTTTCCTTTCTCAAAAGTCATCTCCCCCACTCCCACCCCACATTGCCTGAAACTGATTATAATTCAGTAGTCTGCCTTGGACTTTTCTTTCTCTGCATAAAAGTCAAAGATGGAGTTTTCAAGTTTGAATAGTAAGAAGTGTCTGTTGAATAGCTTTTCTGAGTGTATGATAGAAAACCCTGGGCAAATGAAAATTCCGCAAAAAAATGTAAGTGGCAAATTTTGTGCCATAGGGCACAAAGCTGTCAAGATGTCTCTTTCTGCAGCCATTTTCTGGGTCTCCTTGTAATGTCAGAGTCATGATAGCTTATGACATTGCATTCAGCAGATAAATGGAGACAGAAAAAATGGCCATTATTAAGAAGATTGCTGCCTGAGGTAACCTTTCCAGAAAGACTTCTCTGAAAAGTTGAAATATAGTTCTGTCTTTAGTCCAAATTAATAATATGAATGTATAGAGTCCTGATCCAGGAATGAATACTACTCTTAGAGCAGCAGTAAGCAAAATTAAGACTTGGGACTTTTTTCTTTTTCTTTGTTTGTGGTTTGCAGCACATCCACCATACCTTCCAATTTTGGCAGGGAAAGTTCCATTTGATCTTGTCATCCAAATGTTTCAAAATGTTCCAAATTCTAACTTCTCTTCCTATCCCCCTTCATCCTCAGGTAATGTCAATTGCTGAGTTCAAAGTACAAAGTAATTTACATTTAATAGACTCAGCAGCATGGAGAGAGAAGGGGTCAGGGAAAAGCAAATTGCTGCAACCTCTCCTAGGTTTTGCATTGTCCTGAATAATTTCTGCCATCTTGACCACATCTCATGTTTCTTGGCCACACATGCCCCAGTTTTCGTATGTAAAATGTTGAAGAGTAAAAAAAGGTAATGGCCTCTTCTGGAATTGTTGTAACAACAAAAATACCAGTTTTTCAGAAGGAGTAGTGTGACATTGGATGAGTAAGTGTGACCTTGGAGATTCCCAGAGCCAGCACCCAATACAATTATCTACTCCTGCCCTAGGGTGAAAAAAAGGTAAACGTTTTGTTCATAAGATGCGTAATGCAGTGGGCCCTTGCAGTTTGGGCCCAGGACTCCCATGGATACCAAAATCTGTGGATACTGAAACTCCATTATATGTAATGTCATAGTAAAATTGTGTCCTTTATATAAAATTGCAAGCCTTTTAAGCCTTCTCCTTACGCTAGTCTATTACCGTAATAAAGATTTGTTGTTGTTTATTTTCAAGACATTTGTGATTTAATCTTTGGATATAGAATCTATGGTTATACAGGACTGGTAGTACATGCCTGACATATTGTGCAGTTTGAATCTCAGATGCCAAAAAATGAAAGTGGGATCTTTAATGTTCAAGAACTCATAGGAATGTGAGATTTTTGTATTATACTTAAAACAGCCCACTGGCTATCTTGACTTGTGTCTTTAGAATATATTCCAAAAATGTAACATCTCCAAGGTCTTCTAGCAATCTATTTTTCATCATTTGAACAGAGGTGTCCCTATTTAGGCATTATCCATTGTAGTGATCATGTAAGGAATGTGGCTACTAGGCTGGTGCAAAAGTTTCTGAAGTCGGATTAAAATTCATAACATCTATACTTCCGAAGTGATTTCCAACACCTGGGAGTGGCCCACGCCTAAAGCTTAACAATCAAAACTTGCCCAATCCTTTTCCATTTGTGTGTTGTAAATCGTGAAAGGCTCCCTCCCAAAGTCAGGTTCATTTTCATGGCAAGCCAGCAAAGCAAAGCCAAAAAGACTTCCATTCCTCTGTAAATTAATGGCCTCATGCCATTAGGAAAAGGAAAGCAGGGAGAAGTGCTTTCTGGGAAGGAAAGCACAGAAGTCTGGGAAATATAGTTTGGGAAGGCGAGGAGCCCAATTGCATAGAATGGAAAAGGCCCTTAATTAAACTACGTTTCCCAGAATTCTGCTTGCATCAGAAAACTCAATCAGAATAAGGGAGAGATTTGTTCCTCCATAGCAGCAGCCAGCCAGCCAGAGTTCCAATAAGAGAGTTTCAATAAGAGGAGGACTGCAAAGAGGAGGATTGAGACTGACTGATACTTCTAGAAAGGAAATCTCTGTGATCTGCTGGAAGGCCCTTCCAACTCAATAGAGGAAGCATATAAATTAGTTTAGAAGCTGGATGGCCATCTGTCGGGAGAGTTTGGATGGTACCCTTCTGCCTGGATCAAGGGAGTTGGACTAGATGGCCCTTGGGGGTCCCAGTTCAAGGATTCTTTGAAAATGTAGAATTGGTATTGGTTTCTATTGGTTAAAATTAGAGACATTCAATGATGTGGTTTTTTAAAAAAATGTTTTTGTCAAAAGTTTTTAAAAACCCTAAAATTATTAGATGCAAGAATATTTCTGAAGTTTTGGGGGAATGATCCCCTGTTACTGTGTGTTATTGGATAGAGAATTCAAAGAGATAGCTCTTGTAGTTTTTTAAATGTTGTTTATAAAAACTTGAAATTTCCCCATATATTCATGGATAAGTGAAATATTCTGAAACGTGATGGGCTAACAGTGGTACATGTGTTCTACCATTGTAGCAATTTTCTCCCCAATAGCTGTAAAAATGAGGGAGATAGAAGCACCTGAAGTTTCCTCAATTATAGTAATTATGCGTAATTACTATAATGAAAAAGTAATGAAATTTTGTTACTCTCATTATAGTAACAAAATGTTCACTAACTATAGTTTAGAAACACTTTAGAAACAAAATGCCAGCACCCCCTAGTTTTGTAATTACTTTTGCACCATTCTTTAATTGATGACACATGCCTAGCGGCTACATAATCCTTTTAGTTCCATTGCTGATTCCATCACTGTGCAATCTGAGAAGGAGAGAAGAGCTTCTTTTATCCATTGAGCCTCTCCACAATTTGGAAATGTGATTTTCTAGAGTTCCAATCATATGGAAAGCTCTCCTCTTCAGACTACCAATGGAACCCCATCAATGAAGAAACTAAAGCTAACATGTTCCCCCACATCTTAATAATTTTTAACATCTGAATGGAGATGCAGTTATACTTTTAATAGACATAAAACTTCCACTCCATTTTCAAAAACATTGTAAGCATTTTTTTTCAAAATAAATAAATATATACATTGAGAAAAACATCGTAAGAATGGCAGAAATGTTTTTATTTGGCAAATACATTCTTACTTTTTTGGATAATAGAATTTCAGGAGGGTTTTTTTCCAATAAAGAAGGTAAAAAAATATTTAGATAAGGCAAAATAGATTTTGAAAACTGTTTTTTTCCAAGTTTGAGGATATTACTACGATGACCACAATATTAAACCCATGAAGAACTACATTTATATGTTTATTTAATATCTTCTAACATATCACAGATCTGGCCAAGCAACATCAGATTGTGTAAAAGTTATTAATGAAAAGGAACACAAAAGCAAGGAAGGCATGCAGCAGTTTTCTTTTGCATGAGCCTACTGGGAATGGGACCACTCTCTCCTTGGGCCTCCCACCTGTTGAGTTAAGAAAGCACCTGGAGAAAACATGCTTCCTCCAGAACTCTTCAAGGAAAATGCTGAATGGTGGAGCCCCTTTCTTGCAAGCCTATTTACCAGGATAAACGGAACTGGACAAATATCACATGGGTGAAAAATTAGCAACAAACACAAACTATTTTGATGCTAGCATTGAATTTTTGCTCCTGCTGTTGTTAACCACGTTGAGTCGCCTACGGGCTGAGAAACTGCGGTATACAAATAAAGTAAATAAATAAATAAATATTTTGCACTTTGAATTCAGTTCACAGCAACAGAAGTAAGTTCAGGACAAAAGGGAGAAAAAGTGGGACATTTTTGAAGTAGATGAGAAAGAGAGAGGATTAATCAGACTGTCCCTGCTAAATCAGGATAGTTGTGAGAGGTAAAACATTGGAGAGATGGATAACATTTCAGCAAAGCTTTCAAATGCCCTATGTAGTGGCTGTCAAGTATTGCCACAAGATAAACAAAATGTATGACCAAACACTGTAGGCTAAATTGTATGTGATAAGTGTGTCTGCCTCTGAAACTGAAAATCCTATGTAAAGTTCATCTCTCCTTTTCATAATAGCAAACATAACCATTCATCTGATTCAGCAGTATCACGATGTGGATCAACTATAGATAAATAAAGTGTCACAGCCACAGGAATTTGTGCAAATCATCTTAGATATTACAGGAGATTCTTAATGCATCAAAATTTATTTGTGAGACAAAAGTACTTCCAAAAAGAATGGAGGCAACTGATTTCCATATCACTGAGCCTGTAAATCGACACTGGGTTCCAATCTTAACTTTAAAGGAACTATCCAAGGTTTTGAAATCTGTTACCAAAATAGATCCAGTACCTTTACTGTTCCAAATAAAACCTAGCATGAGTTCACTGAGATGCTATCAGAAGGTATTTCTTGAAAGGGAAAGCCATAAGAAAACTGGCATATTCTCTGCAGAACTGAGCTATTATCTTTTTCATGGTTACACTCAAGACAATTCACCCAATATGTGCCCAGGTGAGTAGCAGATAGACTGGTTAGCACTGGTAATGAAAGTCTATTAAAATTTAAATTGAATAAGTGTCACCATCTGGAAAATTAATGAGTTTGTAGCCACTGTCTTCAGTTCAGGGATTCCACTCTGTCTCCCTTAGCTCTTCCAAGCTGGACTGAAGCCCAGATGAAGTGGGCAGGAGAGAAAAGTAGCCTAATGAGAATGAATGGGAATTGGTTGAGCCTTCTCATTATCTCAAGATTAGTTACTTGGTTTTAAGCAGACTTACCAAGGATTTATTTAACAGCAGATCATGAAGCAACACATTCAACTTCTTAATTAAAATAAGGAGACTTCTCTTCTTTCATTAAAAGAAAATCATTTGCAACAAAATTCTTCCCCCCAAAAAATCATTTGGGAATTGGTGACACCTTAACAGCTCAATTCCTGACCTCTCACATACATGAAATGTTTCTTTAGCATCAGCAAAAATGAGAGAAGAATTTGATCCAGTTTCTACACCATATGATTTTTCTTTCCTGAAGAATGTGACATTTTTTATTTCAATACTAGTTTGGGTAGCCATCATTGCCCCATTAATATGAAAAAGTCAGTTTTTAATTGTACAAAACGCATAAGGTTATGGGTGAACTACAACTCACATCATGCAGGTTGACCCAGAAAAACTCCATCAGTACTTAAAGTTTTTTATGTTTGGCAAGTTGGCTCTAGATGCATCATCAGTAAGGTTCAATGTGCTCTCTGGCTGTAAGGTAAACTACAACTCCCACTATGGTGTGTCAGTCCCCTCAAACCCACCCAGAAGGTTGAGTTAGTCATGGGGGTTCTGTGTGCCAAGTTTGTTCCAGGTCCATCATTGGTGGAGATCACAGTTTCTCTGGTTGTGGGTGAACTACAACTCCCAGAAAGGAAGGTCAGTTCCCCACAAACCTCTTCAATAATCAAATTTTAGCATATCAGGTATGTGTGCCAAGTTTGCTCCAGATTCATCGGAGTTTGGTTTCACAGTGTTTTCTGGGTGTAGGTGAACTACAACTCTCCCAAAGCAAGGTGAAATTTCCCCAAAAACCTTCAGTATTTTTTGCTGGTCACAAAGGCTCTTGTGTGCCAATTCCATCTTTGATGCAGTTCAGAATGGTCATTGATTGCAGGTGAACTGTAAATCCCAATACCTACAACTCCAAAATGGCCAGGTCAATTCCCCTTAAAACTCACCAGTACTCAAATTTGGGTATATCGAGTATGCATGACAAGGTTGGTCCATTGTTTGGGTTCATAGTGCTCTCTGGATGTAGGTTTACTACAACTCTTATAAATCCCTCCAAAGACCTCCAATATTTTTGTTGGTCATGGGGGTTCTGTGTACCAAGTTTGTTCCAGGTCCATTGTTGGTGGAGTTCAGAGTGTTTTTAGATTACAGGTGAACTATGCATCCCAGTACCTACAACTCCTATAAATCATGGTGAATTCTCCCCAAACCTCTTCAGTATGTTCAGTTGCTGGTCAATTCCTCTGTCTGCTGTGTGCCATAGAAAAGAATAGGAAAGGGTTAAGGGAGGGGCAATGGGCAGGGTCATGAAAATTCCACAGCAATTGAGAGAGTAAGAAACACTGGGATGCCTGTGGTAGAGGAAACACATAAAATCTAGGATGAAATTGAACCCATATGAAAGCCTTCACCTCGGTGGTGGGCAGTATGGTGTTTGTAGAGGACATTGGCAGAGCTCGTGTACATATTCTTGGCACTCACTATCACCTGCAGTGTCATTGGAGGAAGGGCTATTGGTGTCTTCTAAGCAGTGGGAGCTTATAGCTGTTTGTGGAGGCAGGAGCTTGTCTGTGTAAGTGCACACCCCACCACATACACATACACACATACACATTTCCACTTTTATTATTTGTATAGATAATTGTGTATTAAGCATTATTTTCTTCCTATGAGAAACTCTTTCAAATCAAGGAGCTTCAATGGGAGTATAATTGTAACAATAGTTGGTAATGTTGTTTTTGTGAGTGTGCCTTCAAGTTACCTAACAACTTACAGTGACTGAATTTCATAGGGTTTTCTTAGGCAAGGAATCTGCAAAGGTGGTTTTGCCAATCTTTCCTCTACAACCTACAGCACCTGTTATCCACTGGTGATCTCCTATTCAATACTAACCAGGGCCAACTCTTCTTATCTTCCAAGATCTGACAGAACTTGATGCCTTTCAAGGATTTTGGCCCTCCTTTTATTATTTTAGTATCTTAAAAATATTCTGTACGAATTAAAGTGTATGCTCTAATAATACTTTTCACTAGGGTTAGATGGAAATGTTGGTGTAAGTGCTTCCAAATTCAACAATAATTATGTGTTGTTTATTTATTTTTAAAAGAGAACAATTGTTTGTTGGGGAGATCTATTTCACCATGACTGAAATACAATAATGGCCCACAGTACTTTTGAGTTTTCAATAATGACCTTGTGGTTGTCCAAATTACTTGATGGATGCAAATAGTCATCTACTACCCATAAGGTGAAAACATCTGGACAAATGTTTGTTTGAACACCAACTGAGATAGAAAGAATTATGGGTTTAACAAAGGCCACTTCATTTAACTATTTAATCATAATTTACTGTAAGGTCTACCAAGTGTAGAATTCAGATGAGGCAGGAATTAGCTCCAAACTTCCTACTGATCTATTGAGCACCAATAACCCAGGACCTGAAGGAAACCTGTATCTCTACAAGCCATGACTGATGAACCAATAATTCCTGAGCAAGGAGTCCTGCCCAAGCCAAGCATGCAAGCCTTCCAATTTAGCTAGAGCCAATCTGGACTAAACTTGAAGAATACTAGTCTTCCTACACCCAAGGTTCCCTGACTCAATTCGAGGGTCTAGTCAGGAAACTTTTTTCAACTCCAAAAGTGCCCAGTCGGTACTCACCTTTTACTAGTTTCCCCTTTCTGCACTAACTGCCCATTGTGATTGAACTAAATACTAAAAACACATACACCAACCAATTTTCCTAAACTTAATAAAGTACTCAGTCCATGACAAGAAGGTGGACCAAGCATGTAGAGACCAAAAGGGTTGACACCAAGAAATAATTTATTGATGGCAAATATGTACAACAGGTGATTTACAGCAGATTCATAAACATCCTTGGCTGAGGGAAACCAACATTCTTTACATCCAACTGTACACTGGGGCCCAAAAATTTCCAGGTTGTTGCCCTTCTGACCTAACAAAGCTTAACTAGTTAGGTTGCAAGTCTGTTTTTCCCCTTCTCATATGTGGTATATTATGTACTTTAGCTTGTACAAGGTTCATCAAAAGTGCAAAATGGATGCTTTTTGCAAAAAGTTCACATAGACTCAGAGGTTTCTTGTTACGTTTGTGTGACACACTTATACACTGCAACCAACACACAAATGTGTTATGATACACAGTTTGGAAATCTCTGCCCTAGAGTACCCAGAGGATAACTGAAAGGTGAAGTACATGAACCTCTACCATTATTTTCTTTTTGGTTCAGCATAAAGGTAGAAGGCATTTTGCATAGAATCTGTGGCCAGCCTTGTATCTAACTGAGAGCTGCTTGGTGTAACTTTTCAATGAATATACAAAAGAACATTTGCAGCTTTGTAATCTGACTGAAATGAATCTAATATATTCATAATCTGGGATCCTTATCCATGCCTGAAATGGCAAAGATGACCTCCCTCAGCCCTTGGAAAGAGCCTTCTGAGTAATCAAGAAAGGTAGGATGGGAAATTAGACCAGGATTTCATCTTAACATGAGCTTGATTAAGGGGAGTGAAGGTTCAGCTAATACAGCTACCTGGCAGTCACAATCATCTGAGCAATAAAGAAACTAAGGAAATAAGAGAGGAGAATGAATAGAATGAAATCAAAACTTTCAAACAAACATTCAAAGTACCTGATTGCACAGAAAGGGATACGAATAGGGGGATGTGGACACTTCCTACTCTGATTAGCATCTGAATTATGATTATTGGAAGTGCAGCTGCTTTTTCAAAGGAGACTTGACAGTTCTTCTGCAGCTTCAAAAAGCTTTTAGAGCTGAGCTCTAACTTATTAATCATGAAATTCATATTTCTTTTGAATTGATGATTATCACAAGGGATGCATTTCATCTGCATTAAAAACAATCCTCCCATTTCTTTTTGTGGGAATTGTGCAGGAGGCTGATGTCTTCAACCCAGCATCATAGTGTCAATGGAGACTAGGCGAAGGCGAAGGATAAAGCCAAGCATGAGTCAGAAATGTCTTGGTTCTTTGAATGTTCTCCCTCATTAGATTATTATACTGCAGAAATTAACTGTTCGGGTAATTACACATTTATATCAAGGTTGTGTTCCAGAACTTGCAATGTAAATTGAGGAAAAAAGAGACTGTGATGTAAATGGAGGAAGCCAGTTCCACTAGGGACTCATTGGTGACCAGAGGTATTCCAGTGGAGTTCAAGAAACCACAAAGGCAGAGGCCCACTATCTTGGTGATAGTGACAGATCAAGCAAATAGCAATTTATTCTTCCCACCTCCAGTTTTCAAGAAGTTTGAAGCATAAAACACCCAAGCTTCCAATTTCTAAGCTAGAGTTCTGTGCCAATGTTATCCAGAAGAATCAGAACTCAGCAGGAGAAAGCTGGCTTGCTGTTCCTCTTCAGTGGAGCACACAGAGACCATCTGGTAGGAACTGTCTTCTTCTGCTGTGCTTTTTCTAGCAGGTGGAGAAAATACTTAAGGAGAAAGAAGCAACACACCTCCTTCTGTCTTCTGCTATGCCTTCTTCAACCAGTTACCAATTAAAGACTACTTGTTTCCTATCTTAGAAAGCATAAGCAGTGCCGGATTAACAATTGTCCTTTTGTGTGCTGAAGCACAGAGCCCTGCTGGACGGGGGGCGGGGGGGGGGGTCATCTTCCTCCAATAAACATTTTTACAATGGATTTTGCTACTCTGGTGCAATTCTAAATGTGAAGGTGTTCTGTTTTGGAGCAATTCCAGGCATAATAATAGAGTTGATAGTCTATGGGAGTTTGGCACAAGGCAGGTAATGTAGGCCTTCTAGTCACACCAAAATGCCCAGATTCTGGTTTCATCCTCCCTCTCATATCCTTCTTCTAGATGCCAAAGGACTCTCTTCTTTCAAATAATAGCAAGATGGAAGTTGTTTCTTCCCCCTGACACTTACCCTTATAAGCAGGCAAAGCAAATGCCAAGACTGCAGTTGCTTTCTGCCTCTTCCTGCTCTCCTAATCCAGATAAAAAAGACACAATCCAGATATCATTTGCTAATATTAAGAACCCAATGCCAACATTTTAGTCTCATTTTCTCCCCTCACTTTTCATGTTCTCTGACCCTACTTTTCCCTAGTGTCACTCAGTTGCATAAATACACTAATAAAACTGTTTATTGTCCATTTATTTATTTATTCTTCAGAAATATTGTAAATTTGGAATGCTGTAAACTGAGGCAAAAAAATTGAAGCTCACTTCTACCTTTTTGAAACAATATAGCTGTGATGGTGTGCCTTAAATGAAAAGTCCCTATATTCCACATGACAGAGCTTGGGAATGTTACTTGTTTGGAGTGTGAATCCCAGGATCTCCTAGCCATTCTGACTACCAAGGGAGTGGCAGTCTGCTAAGCAGATGGACAAGCCCCCTTTTTCTTCTAGGGGGAATTATTCATTCAATTACTTCAGGGATCCAAAATTATAGTTTTCTAGCCATCTATAAATCAACAATCTGATCCTCAAGGTTGTAATATTATAGAAAAAAGGAGAGCATTAATTTATTGTACCAGACTTCTCCCCTAATAACACATATTCTTTTATGTAAACAGAAAATTCTCAATAAAGATATTAAAAAAAATATTGTACCTGTCTTTCCCCTGCCTAACTCCACTGCTGTCCTTACTGATGCAAATAATCAGCCAGCAATGTTTTCCTGAAAGACCACCATACTTATAACAGCAAGGATAGGACCTCTCTGTGAATGCAGAGACTTCTTGTAGCCACTCATACAAAATTCAACATTGGCAATTAGGAAGTTGCTAGAAGGTACTAGAACAGCATTTCTCAACCTGGGGGTCGGGACTCCTGGGGGGTCACAAAGGGGTTCAGAGCGGTCACCAAAGACCATCAGAAAACACAGTATTTTCTGTTAGTCATTGGAGTTCTATGTGGGAAGTTTGGCCCAATTCTATCATTGGTGGGGTTCAGAATGCTCTTTGATTGTAGGTGAACTATAAATCCCAGCAGCTACAACTCCCAAATGTCAAGGTCTATTTTACCCAAACTCCCCCAATGTTCACATTTTGGGCATATTAAGTATTTGTGCCAAGTTTGATCCAGATACATCATTGTTTGAGTCCACGTTGCTCTCTGGTTGTAGATGAATTACAACTCCCAAACTCAAGGCCAATGCCCACCAACCCCTTCCAGTGTTTTCTATTGTTCATGGCCATTCTGTGTGCCAAGTTTGGTTCGATTCCATCTTTGGTGGGGTTCAGAATGCTCTTTGATAGGTCAATCAAACTATAAATCCCAGCAACTACAACTCCCAAATGATAAAATCAATCCCCCCAACTCCACCAGCATTCAAACTTGGGTGTATTGGGTATTTGTGCCAAATTTGGTCCAATGAATGAAAATGCATCCTGCATATCAGATATTTACATTATTATTCATAACAGTAGCAAAATTACAGTTATGAAGTAGCAACGAAAATAATTTTATGGTTGGGGGTCTTCACAACATGAGGAACTGTATTAAGGAGTCATGGCACTAGGAAGGTTGAGAACCACTGTACTAGAAGTTTCAAGATGAAGAAAAGAGAGCAAAGACAGGTGGCTATCTACCAGATTTTATCATCAGGTGCATATTTAAATTCCTATATGATGAGTAAGATGTTCAATGAAACTTTGGCTCCAAATCTCAGAGTCTGTTCCTAGAAGAGAACTGGAAGTGGGATAGACTAACACTTTAGGCAACAACTTTCAAGAGAAAGCATCTCCTGTTAAGCCAAGCCATTTTAGCCTAAGAATTCTGTACAATGTACATCTCATTTCTTGAATGATACATAATAAGCATGTACTCCTTAAACTCAATTGAATAATAATCCACTTCACTTTTTAAATATGATTTCAGTAATAGAATTCTGAATATTAAGCTGCCTGAAGCTTTACATTTTAAAAAAGAACTATCAAAACTTCCAAAATACTTTTTTCCTTTCAGGGAAAAAATGAAATCTTGAACCAGAAGGCTCCCAGTGCATTATTTAATGGCCATAAGATTGCAGTGCTAAGTATCTGATTAATTATAGTCTTTCAAACAAGAATGTGTGGAATTTGATAATCATTTTCTGAATAATGGTATTTCTCATTCCAAGTTTGTATTCTGTAATTGAGTAGCCAGGAGGTTGCTATGGTAAGTGGTAGCAGCACTGCTTACTCACATAGCAATAAAGTGTATGGAGCAATTCAACATGACATAGAGTGGCTACTGCTGATAAAATGCTTTCTGATTTATTATGGTGCTTTTCATTGAATGATAATTGACAGACACCAGGGTATTTTGAACAATGGAAAAAGTATCCCTGGTGCCATGTGAGAGCAAGAGATAACATACGCAAATTTGTCTGCTTGTGTTACTGAGATAGCTCCACTTTGAAATTATATGTAATTATTATTATGGCTAATTATTAAGATGTTAAATATAATTGTTTCTCTTGACTGACTGTAGTCTCCTGGCGAGTGATTTTGCCTGGTCTTATTTACATCATAGCAATGCTGCTATGAATCCTGATGCAGCTCATACACAGCTCAACTGACATAGCCGGGACAATAGTTGAGGTGTTGGACTTGGATCTGGTGAGAGTGTAGGGCTATATATTTGTGATCTTTTTCATGATTACCTTATGGACATTTTCTCACACAATACTAAAATGGCTTTGGACAACATCATGCAATCCCCCTATTTCACTATCATCATGATATCATTGATCTCCCTTGATGGATTTTCACCTTGTCATGGTGAGGGGGCTTGGTTGTGCCAATGAACCTGCAGATGCAACCACTGGAGTCATGCACTCCCAGGAGTGGCCGCAGGGGAGGTTCCAAGCCAAGCATAATCCGAAGTCCCAAAGACCTCAACAGTGAAGAAGGTGAATGATAAGAGATTAGAATTGATTGATTGATATAGGTGATTGAATTTTTTGTATGATATATTTGAAAGTTGATAAATTGTAGGAGAATTAATTATGGCAACACCAATCAAACCAGAAGCTCGGAGAGGATCACTGGATATGAATCCAAAAATGGATAATTTATTAAAAGAAATTAAAAAAATATCAGAGAAACAAGATGCGCTAAAGGAGGAATTAAAGCAGGAGGTAAAGACCAAACATGAAGAATATTACAAGAAACAGGAAGGAATTATGACAAAGATGACTGAAGAATTTAAGATATTGAAAACTGAAATAAAGGAAGAATTTGGCCAGGTAAAAAAAGATATCTCACAACTTCATAGTGAAGTGAAAGAATTGAAAGAGGCTAAAGAGAAAATCGAAGGATCTCAAGCACAAATGGGGCAGAAGATAAAAGGTCTAGACAAACAAAGGGAGAAAATGGAATTAGAGCAAGAGAGATTGTTGCAAATGCAAATGGATTTCCAATTGAGACTAAGAAACTTAAAAGAAGATGACAAAGAAGATATAAGACAGCTGGTGACTAATATGTTAGCAAATTGTCTGGAATGTGAGGAGGATGAGTTAGAACAAGAGATTGACCAGATTTATAGGATTTCTTCATTTTACTCGAGGAAAAATAAAACGGATAGGGACGTTTTGGTGAAGTTTACAAGGAAGAAGATCAGAGATGACATTGTGTTCAAAAGCAATAGAAACCCAATCCTGTATAAAGGGAAAAAAGTGGTGGTATTGAAGGAATTTCCGCAGATGACGCTAGCAAGAAGAAGAAAGTACTTTTTCTTAACAGATGAATTGAAGAAAAGAGGGATAAGATTTAGATGGGAGAGGAAAGAAGGAATAATGGTGACCTATCAAGAGGAGAGACATTGGCTGACAACGGAATATAAAGCAAAGACTTTTTATGACAAATTGTTGAGAAAGAAGGAAGGAGAAGAAGAGAAAGGAGAAGGAGGAGAAGAAGAAGGAGATGAAGATGAAGAAGAAGAGGAAGCAGAAACAGTGGAAGAAAGAAGACTATCCACGCCGAGGAAAGACATAAAAGCTAAGAAAGCAAGATATAGATCACCAAAGTATTACAGCTATTTTGCTGAAGATCCCAAACCACAGAGAATGACATTACGGAAAAAAGAAGAAAGAGATGACCAGGGTTCGGAACAACCAATGACTTCTACAGCGGAAATGGAAATTGGCGACACAGGACAGGGATTAGATAAGAATGACTAATAAGATGGAGAGACAAATAAAATGTTATTCAAATAATATTAATGGACTGAACTCCCCACAGAAACGGAGAAAAATTTGGAAGAGGATGAAGAAATTAAATTACGATGTGATAACATTTCAGGAAACACACATCTGTGATAGACACGTTGCACACCTCCGTAATAAAAGTTTGGGAAAGGAATATTATTCGGCGGATGAGAAGAAAAAAAGAGGAGTGGTAACATATATAAAGGAAACAATTGATTCAGAATTGGCTTTTAAAGATTCTGCAGGAAGATGTGTAGCGGTGAAGATGACAATTGGAGATATTAAAATCTTGGTTTGTAACATATATGCACCGAACGGCCCAAAAGGACATTTTGTGGATTTCTTAAATACTAAATTGAAAGAGACTGAATTTGATGAATTGATCCTGATCGGAGACTTTAATGGGGTGATTGACACTCAAATGGATAAAAGTGGAAAGAAAAAAAAAGTTAAGGGAGGCAAATTGCCGCAAAAATTCATTGAATTAAAAAAAGAGTTTGATTTAGAGGATATATGGAGAAACAGAAATAAAGACAAAAAAGACTATACCTTTTTCTCAAACAGACACCAATCATGGTCAAGATTAGACATGGCCTGGATAACAAAAAGTTTGACCACAAAGGTGAAGGAGATCAATATCTTACCTCGAGACCTATCGGATCACTGTCCGTTGGAAATGATTATTAACCATAAAAATTATTATAGAAAATGGAGACTGAACGAGAATTTGATAAAAACAGAAGAAGATAAAGATTATTATAAGAAGATAATTCAAGAATATTTGCAAATAAATAAAATAGAGGAAATGGAACCACGCTTGGTATGGGATGCCTTTAAAGCAGTTATGAGAGGACATTTTATACAGCAAGGCTCAAGAAAAAATAGAGAAAGAAATAAAAGTATGAGTGAACTGATGGTGGAAATAGCATCTAAGGAACAAGACCTAAAACGGAAACCAACAAAAAAGAAAGAAAAGCAATTAATAGTATTGAAACAAAAGAAAAACTATTTGGAATTGGAAATACAGTCAAGACAAATGAAATTTTTAAAACAGCAGGCCTTTGAGAATGCTAACAAACCCGGGAAATGGCTGGCGAATAGAGTTAGGAAGAAAAGACAAATGAATTATATATCGAAAATAACTACGAAAGAAAAGGACTTAAAGTCCGATGCGGAAATTAGAGAGGAGTTCAGAAGATTCTATACCCAATTGTATACGAAAGAAGATATAAAGAAAGAAGATATTATGGAATATATTGGACAATTGAAATTAGATAAGATATCGGATGAGGATAGAGAAGGACTGAACAAAGAGATTACGGAAGAAGAAATAGAGGAGGCAATAAACAGAATGAACGCTGACAAAGCCCCGGGGCCAGATGGGTTTACCGCGGGATTCTATAAATCTTTTAAACAACAATTGGTACCAACACTCCAAGTTATAGTAAATGATGCATTGAAATTTAAAAAAGTACCGGATTCATGGAAGGAAGCGGAGATTACAGTGATACATAAAGAAGGCTCTCTAGAAACAGATATTAAGAATTATAGACCAATCTCTCTTTTAAATTCGGACTATAAATTATTTGCGAATATCATGGCAACAAGGTTAAAATCGTTCTTAAGTAATTGGATTGGAGAAGAACAAACAGGATTCCTCCCAAACAGACATATGAAAGACAATATACGGAATGTCCTGGATCTCTTGGAATACTATGAGGTAAATCATCAAAAGGAATTTGCTATTTTATCAATAGATGCTGAAAAAGCATTTGATAATTTAAATTGGGATTTTTTTAAGATTTTAATACAAGAATTAGACATGGGAGAAAAATTCAGTAATGCCATCAGTGCTATTTACGAATCCCAAAAGGCAAAAGTAAAAATAAATGGGCAGATGACACAGGATTTTGAAATTGCCAAGGGAACTAGACAAGGATGCCCATTATCTCCCCTGATCTTTATAATGGCAATAGAGATTCTAATGAAAAAAATCAGAGAAGATGAAAGGATAAAAGGTGTGAAGGTGGGCAAATACGAATATAAGATACGGGCATTTGCCGATGACCTATTAGCAACAATTGAAGACCCAGGGAAAAATCTACAAAATTGGATAACCAAAATAGAGGAGTTTGGGAGAGTTGCGGGCTTTAAGATGAATATGAATAAAACGAAACTTTTGCTAAAGAACGTGGAAAAAGAGAAACAAGTTAAGATACAACAACAAGTTGGAATAGAGAGTGTTAAGAAAATTAAGTATCTGGGAGTCTGGATTTCCGCAAGAAATGGTCAATTATTAAAAAATAACTACGAAATACTATGGAAAAAGGTACAGAAAGATCTACAGAAATGGAATTCGCTGAACCTCTCTTTGTTAGGACGGATATCATTAATAAAAATGAATGTGCTCCCTAAATTTATATTTTTGTTTCAAAATATCCCGGTGATTAAAAATATATCTGTTTTTAATAAATGGAAGAAGGATTTAATGAAATTTATATGGAAAGGGAAGAGACCAAGAATAAAGTATACTAACCTAGTAGATAAAAAAACTAGAGGAGGTCTAGGATTTCCAGACCTGAAGACATATCATGAAGCCTGTGCATTAATGTGGATTAGAGAATGGATGACATTAGACAATGAAAAATGTTTGAATCTGGAAGGCCATGATTTGAGAGTGGGATGGCATGCGTATGTATGGTACGATAGAGAAAGAAAGGAGAAAAATTTTGGAAACCATTTCATACGCGCCTCCCTATTGCGTACTTGGCTAAGATACAAGGCTTTCTTTTACAAAACTACCCCATTATGGGTCTCCAGTATGGAGGCCCATCAAAGAAGGTTATTGGGATGGAGGAATTGGCCCAGATATAAGGATATCTTGCATAAAGGGAAAATGGAGATGAAATCCTTTGAAGAAATTAAGAGTGCATACGGTAATATAACTTGGTTGCATTATCTACAACTTAAAGAATATTTCAAACAAGATCAAAAAATTGGCTTTGAATGGGAAGAAAATACATGGGATAAAATATTAAAAATACAGAAAAAAGTAATTACAATGCTGTATAATAAGTTGGTTCAATGGCTGACAGAAACGGAACAGGTGAAAGTCTGTATGATCAAATGGGCGGAGAATATAAGACGGCCCATCCATTTTCGGGAATGGGAGTTAATATGGAACAGAAAATTGAAATATACATATGCTATGGATTTGAAAGAAAACTGGTATAAAATGTTTTATAGATGGTATTTGACACCGAGTAAATTGAGCCAAATGTATTCAAATGTATCAGACAAGTGTTGGAAATGTAAGGAGCAGGTAGGCACATTTTACCATATGTGGTGGACATGTAAAGAAGCAACTAAATTTTGGGCAATGATTCATGAAGAAGTACAGAAGATGTTGAAAAAAAGGTTCAAAAAGAAACCGGAATATTATTTACTGGGACTCTTGGACTCTGATTTTAAATTAGATGAGAATGAAGACATGCTATTTACTTTTTTTATCACAGCGGCAAGGATTGTTTTTGCCAGACATTGGAAAAAGGAACAAATTCCGACCAAAGAAGAGTGGTTGGAGAAAGTTACAGAAATAAGAGATATGGATGAATTAACTTTTCTTTTGAAAAAAAACATGGGGAAATCTCTAAAGAGGACAAATTGGTCCTCTTTTTATGACTATGAAAAGAAATTTAATTGAAGTGGAGAAGATGAGTTTGGAATATTAAGGAGAAGAATTAAATATAAGAAGAACCTGAGGATGGGGTGGAAGTCATTTTAGATTATTGTAGGTAGGGTTATAATTGTCTGTTGGGTTGTGATGTTTGTATACTTTCTTATGTAATTTTTTTTTTCTTTTTTTTTTCTTTTTTTTTTTCTTCTTCTTTTGTTGTTGTTTATTTCCCACTTTTCTATCTTCTATTATTGTTCTCACTCTTTCCTTGTGTGTATCCTTAAAATACCTAATAAAAATTATTATAAAAAAAAAAAAAAACAGTGAAGAAGGTGGAGGATAACATGCTACATGTTACAATGGCTGTGACAGCGGAAGAACACTGCAACAGATTGAGAAGCCATGTCGTCGTGTTAACCATGCCACTAGATGGGACCTCACTCTGTGAAGACTGTGTTTTGATCAGCTGTGCACTGATCTCCACACAAAAAAACTCATGCACAGGCATCTTCCAAAATAAATAAATAAAAACAAACCACCAAAAGATCCCATGGTGATCAGCGAGTGTTGATTGTGAAATCTAAAAGCCTCTAGTCACAGACTGGCACATGGACGGTGGATATGGACTCAGTCGTTCCTACCTCAAGGTCTGAGGCAGTTGAGTAGTTCGGCAGCTGTATCCATGACTGAGCAGCCTTTTTTAGGATCCACTCTGTTCACCCCACATGGGGAAGGGGCTAGAAAAGGTGCCCTAAACATAGTCTGTCTCTCTTATCCCTGACTGGACTGCCGCATCCAGAGGGGTCACGACCCTGCGGCCAAAAAAGAAAAATGAACTTCAGAACATGAAGCGTACAGACACTGTTGGACAACACTGATAGTGAATGCCCCGAACGTAGGACCAGAGCTAATATTGGGAGCTCACCCCACTCCCCGAATTTGAACTGCCAACCTTTTGGTCAGCAAGTTCAGCAGCTCAGTGGTTTAACCCGCTGTGCCACCAGAGGCTCCCTGTGTAAAATACATATTTGAAATGTGAGAGATATATTGACATTGTCTCATGTATGATGGTACCTATTGATCTACTTACATTTACATATTTTCAAACTGCTAGGTAAGCAGAAGCAGGGGCTAACAGTGGGAGCTCACCCTGTCCCTCGGATATGAACCACTGACCTTTCAGTTAGAAAGTTCGGCAGCTCAGTGATTTAACCCACTTTGACACTGGGAGCTCCCTGTGTATGGACAATTAATATTAGAAATGTGAGATAAATATTGGGACATTTTCTCATGTGTGATCGTTTCACAGAAAGGCCAGAAATGCTGGACTCAAATACAGCTTATGTTAGAAACTGTTAAGGTCAAAATCATTATGAAACCAGAGTTTTATTGGTTATGAATGCTGAATGAGAAACTAGAAAGAAAACACAGAAGATTACTACAGTGTATACTGTAATTACTGCAATGAGTACTATGCACAGTTACTATGCTCAGAGTACCAATACGCTGAGGGAGAAGGGTGGAGAGATAGGAAGAAAACCTCCCTTTCTCCCCTCCCTTCTCGCTCAGCTTGCTGAAGCTCTTGCTGATGTCAGAGCAAGTGCTGGAGAAAAAGGAGATACTGTGTTGCTGCTGGGGACCATTGCAATATGGGAAAGGGGGAGACATGAGACTGCCACCCTGTGTCACCAGGTTGTTCTATTCTGGGGAACTTAGAATGGCAGTCAGAACTGTTGTGGCTGGTTCAGATTAGGAATAAGACCAGCTGTCCTCAACTGTACTGTGATGGGATGATGATATCTGATCTTTTGTCCAGCTGCAACCTACTGAATGATGCCTATCCAGACTTCTAGCTGTAACCCACACCCAAAGTCTCAAAGGCGAAGCCTGAGGCAAGGGAGAGAATTTGAGCCCCCTCATTAATAGAGACAGTTTGGGTCAATGAGTAGAGGTGCCTTGAAGCCTCTTTCCCATGTCATGTGACAAGGGGTTGCTGGCCCAAGGGTGGTCTATGGAGGTAGTCCCAGGGTTGACACTGAGCCTTGACTGAGTCTAAATCCATCAGGTGGATTTAACCACTCATTTATTTTCTGATTGGGAGGACAACTTTGGAATACCAGTGTATTTCCCCATTGTGAGAATCAAAGTGGTTATACTCCTTGGCTCCGCTAACATGGATAAAACACTTCAGGTGCCTAAGTATCTACCTAGAGAAAGCAAATTGTTGTGGCTTCCTTTAATCAATCCAGTCCCCATTTCCCCATACGTGCCAACTTGCTATACATGCCTCTTGTGCAGTAAATGATAGGAGACAAAAAGAGCAATTTAATACTGTGTTGATAATAACAGATGCACCTCTCAGAATTCATATTAGAAATTGGCTTTGCTGCCTTCTGTTCCACTTCATCAGAAATCTTTGTGCTCTCATCAGTCCTGCACCGGTGTATGTAACTACAGCTTTGCATTTTATGAGCAGTCGCAAACGAAGACAGATGTTATGCTGTCAGTAGCCTTGAATTTAATTCCCTTATACACTATTTATGTTGGTTCTCCACTAACCACATTCACTCTTCCTGCTTCTCCCTAGAAAGACCTCCATTTGCTGGCAGTGTGTTATATTCATGTATGATGCCCTGCCATTTAAATATATAATGACTATCATTATCAGAAACAGCTTTAAAATAACAATATTAGCTTTTAAGCCTGCATGGTATATACACTCCTTGTTTACTCTTCACCATGAGACTAGAGGCAGTCACAAATTCCCATCATTTTGGATATTTAGTGTAGCCTTCTCTACTCTCCTCTGTCCAGTTGCTCACAGTGGCATGCATGCGGCTTCCTATTTTGTTCCCATAAGATCATTTAAGCTAGGTTATGCATGACAGCTAGGGACATTCCATCAACTTTAGATCAACAAAGCACCCAGGGGCTTTTAGTAACAAAACTGATGCGTAATTATTTTTGGTGTCAGAGAATGAATTGGTGGAAGGACTAAAGGCATTCCTTCTACTCCCTCTTACCCAACAGGCTACTAGTGTTGTTAACAAAGTACTCTGCCAGAAGGCATAAACCAATCCCTCTAAAATGTCAGCAATACAGCTTAATGGTATAACAATAGAAAACATTAACCATTTCCACTACCTTGGCAGCTGCCTCTCCAAAAAGTTGACATCAGTGCCAAAATACAGCACTGTCTGAGCTCTGCAAGCATAGCATTTTTGAATGAAGCAAAAATAGGGACATTTAATAATAATAATAAACTTTATTTATATCCTGCCACCATCTCCCCTAAGGGACTCAAGGCAGCTTACAAGGCACTCCAGGGTGCACATATAACATACAACAGGTAAAAATGATACAATAGTATAAACAAGTCACATAAAATTACAACAACTACCCCCGTCAACACATGTAGCATAAAATCAAAATAATACAATTTTAATAGTAGATAGAACTAACTGCCATCAATTCACAAGATGTCAAGTGTCAGCTTCATATAAGCCCACTCAGCCTAGGTCAAAGGCTTGTCTGAACATCCACGGTTTCAGGTTGGAACGGAAGGATTGAAGGGTGCAGGCTAATCTAATCTCTTTCGGGAAGATATTCCAGAGCTGGGGGACCACCACATGGTCATCCTCACCAACCGTGCTTGACCAAGTGGTGGGACCAAGAGGAGGGCCTCCCCTGTTGATCTCAGAGCCTGCACTGTTTCATAGAAAGAGATGTGGTCATGAAGATACAGTGGACTCGAAGTGTATAGGGCTTTATAGGTAATCACCTGCACCTTGAGTTGAGCCCGGAAACTTGTTGGAAGCCAGTGGAGCTGCTTCAGCAGGGGTGTGGTATGTTCCCTGAAACTACAGCTCCAGTTAGTAATCTAGCATATGTAGGGAAACCAAGGTGCTTGTTTATAAAGCTATTGTCCTCCCAACTCTCTTGTACACCTATAAAATATGAACCATCTACAAACATCATTCTCAACTTGCCTTTCTTTGTTGCCTTTGAAAAATCATGCAAACCTCTTGGGAAGATAGGTGGACAAACATAAGCATTCTGGAAGAAACAAAATCCACCAGCATTGAAACAACAATTCTCTATCATCAACCTTGCTTGACTGGCTATGACCAAATGCCCAATCACTGTCTCCCAAAGCAGTTACTTTATTCTCAATGTAAAAATGGAAAATGGAATGTCGGTGGACAACAAAAAAGATGTGAAGAGGGGCTTAATGCTAACCTTTAAAAGGTAGTATAAAATCTGAGAACTGGGAGGCCCCGGTACACGAGTGTTGTCACTGGAGGTCAGCTGATATCAACAGTGCTATGGATTTTGAAGACACAAAAAGAGGGCAAAAAGGATAAACATCCTAAGAGGAAAGCATGTCAAGCAAACCCTTGCTATGACTGCATTCCATCTGGAAATCTATGTCCTCAATGTTAAAGACCATGTGGATCTGGTATAGGTCTTCATGGTCATTTATGGATCCACCACCAAGATTTTACCTCTAAAACAGTGGTTCTCAACCTAGGGTCCCCAGATGTTTTTGGCCTACAACTCCCAGAAATCCCAGCCAGTTAACCAGGTGTTAGGATTTCTGGGAGTTGAAGGCCAAAAACATCTGGGGACCCCAGGTTGAGAACCACTGGTCTAGAAGATGAGCATACTTAGCCACAACTGATCTGTCACATATAATGATGATGAGTGTTGTTACCAGAGCCACTTCTACCATTAGTCAGAATGAGACAGTAGCCTCATGAACCAGAAGCTAAGAAGCAAAGGTTGGAGTAGACACATCTGACTGTACTATGCAACTTGGTCTCTGCCCCCTTAAAATAGCCTCTTACCTTCAGATGCAGTGGTGAAGGGTGTTGAAGTAACAACACCCTTCACCACTTTTATCTATGGGATGAAAGGAGGGATCATCTTGTTTTTCACATGAGGCAGGAACTTAAATATCTTGGATCAGCCCTTTCCAATTCAAGGACTGAAAGAATATTCAAGAGTATTTTTTAAAAAAATGTGTCAGAAGTGTGTTAGGAAGAGAAGAATGCTGAAGAGACAAGAACCTTTGTAGCTCATAATTTATTCTGCACAAAATTCACATGCATTTTGTTTTTTGTTTTCACAGAAAACTGCATTTTCTGCACAAAATAAGGTAATTGCTCCACAGGAAACATTTATATACAAAAATATTATTTTCTGTTCAAAAACTTCAAAAAACCCTGCAGAAAACAGCACATAATTTTTGTACACCATAAATCCTGGATTGAGATAAATCTCTGAAAAACTTTTCACAGTAGATATAAAGTTGCTAAGATTACTTGTTCTCTTTTGAGAACAAATTTATCAAAGAATTGCACCTATGCTTTTCATTGCAGATTTCCTAAATAGATGATAAGAACTAAATGCATGCTAATCATTTTCACATACAAAACTGTCTCCTGCCACGCATTGCGGGGGCCCAGTCTGTTGATCTGGAAAATAAAGTAATGAGAAAGTGTTGGTTTCTAATATATCTAATTTCTTTATGCTTGTGGGTAAACAGTATTTCTTGCTGTTTATTTGTCAGTGTTGATGTGGAGATTGTCTGGTTTGCCTACTCTGGAACATGCAACATATAACTGTCCTTCTTCAGGGGTCCCTTTCAAATCTATGATACTATATCTGTGGATCATATCTTTCTATACCTATGGCTGGATGGCTCTTTGTCAGGAGTGCTTAGATTACGTTTTCTTGCCCTGGTGAAGGGAGTTGGATTGGATGGCCTTGAGTATTTTCTGTTTGTCATGGGGGTTCTATATGGGAAGTTTGCCCCAATTCTGTCGTTGGTGGGGTTCTTTTATTGTAGTTGAACTATAAATCCCAGTAACTACAACTCCCAAATGTCAAGGTCTATTTCCCCCAAACTCCATCTGTGTTCATATTTGGTCATATGCAATGTTCGTGCCAAGTTTGGTCCAGATCCATCATTGTTTGAGTCCATGGTAGTCTCTAGATGTAGGTGAACTACAACTCCCAAACTCAAGGTCAATGCTCACCAAACCCTTCTAGTATTTTCTGTTGGTCATGGGAGTCCTGTATGCCCTGGTTGGTTCAATTCTATCATGCTATTTGATTGTAGGTGAACTATAAATCCCAGCAACTACAACTCCCTATTTATCTATCTATCTCTCTCTATCTATCTATCTATCTATCTATGGCTGGATGGCTCTTTGTCAGGAGGACTTTGATTACATTTTCTTGCCCTAATGAAGGGAGTTGGATTGGATGGCCTTAAGTATTTTCTGTTGGTCATGGGGGTTCTGTGTGGGAAGTTTGCCCCGATTCTGTTGTTTGTGGGGTTCTTTTATTGTAGTTGAACTATAAATCCCAGTAACTACAACTCCCAAATGTCAATGTCCATTTCCCCCAAAATCCATCTGTGTTCATATTTGGGTGTATTGAGTGCTTGTGCCAAGTTTGGTCCAGATCCATCATTGTTTGTGTCCACAGTGCTCTCTGGATGTAGGTGAACCAAAACTCCCAAACTCAAGGTCAATGCCCACCAAACCCTTCCAGTATTTTCTGTGGGTCATGGGAGTCATGTGTGCCAAGTTTGGTTCAATTCCATCGTTGATGGAGTTCAGAATTCTCTTTGATTGTAGGTGAACTATAAATTCCAGCAACTACAACTTCCAAATGACAACATCATAATTTTTGAGTGATGGTCACTCCTTGTGTTGTGAGACGTTTTGTTGCCAAATTTGGTGTGATTACGTTCATTGGTTCTTTTGTTTTTAAGGTACTCATTATGCACAGCGTATTTTTATGTATATAGATTTGGACTAGACTGAATGATTTGCCATTTCATCTGGCATCCAGTGGGTAGGGATCTACAATGAGATCTGCCTGGACCAAGTCCAACATTCTGTTTACTAACTACAACATATTCATTCTTTTGGGAATTTAGTTGGCCATTGATTTGCCTCTTCCATGGGGGAAAGACTAAAGTTTGTTCCTGCTCCAATACTATGCTGTAGATGCTAGCTAACATGATTTTCAAGTTGGAAATATCTCTCACATACTGCCATTTCTTACCCTAGACCATCTCATTTTTTAAAAAATAGGAAAGCTCAATACCTCCCATAACACACTGTAACTCATTCTGTGCAGATATCCACCATCCATTATAAATTAACACCAATTATATTGCCACATGCTATAAAATTAATGGGTTGTATCCAAAGTTTCACTTCCTCAGGAAGATGCAAGCCATAATTATATGCACATAAATTTCAGAAATAATGCATGAAATATGCTCCCATCCAGTCAGGGACATCCCATACTAGCAACTAGCTTTCCGTGGGCTCAACTGCAACCAGAATATATCTTGATGCATTTTTGTATCATTGCTGTTTAATTGATTTCATGTATCATTTGATGGAAATAGAGAGATACATTCCCCAGTCCTATTGCCTATTCTGAGTGTCTGAGGGTCCTTGTTATTTGTCACCTAATTCTGGCTTCTGTCTGGGATCCACTTATAAAGTTCCATCCATCCAGCTTATGATATTAGTCAAACTATAAGGCCAGATTAACAACGATGCTCCATTTATGTACATATACTTTCATTCAGAGAGAAACAGAGACATAACAATGTGGTCACATTCCATACCATTATATTAAGGCATAAAGACATTGTATTCATCTGAACTTTCATGTTAATATTCAACAATTGTCCATGATAAAACACAATCTCATCTATTGCTTTCAAGAATTGATGTCCTTAAGCAATTCTTGAACAACTCACACTATATTAATAGTACGTTGACTTTTACTTATATATTGCCTCTCCTTACCACTATCACCCCTGTCTGGAAACCGATGCCCTCACTGCAGGTGAACATGCAGGTCAAGAGTAAGGCTTCACAGTCACCTACATACCCACCGCCAGTACACCAAACTTGGAAAACAATCTTACTCGGTCAACGAGGGATCATTAAGTAAGTAAGTAAATAAGTAAGTAAGTACCAATATCAGCATGTAGGACAACATGTCAGGGATTTCAGATTATCAGAAATAATAATATCTGGAAGGATGGGTTCTTGTCTTTTATTCCTGCTTTGGCAGTAGATTGAAGAGCAACCAAATTGTGGCTCTGATTTATCTATTTTATTTTCTCCCAAGGACCATTCTATGTATATGTTATCAAAACTCTGAATATTATCATTGAGTTATATTTTCCATGAGTGCTCACCATGCTTTTATGGTAAGCTGGTAAGCTGTTTATGGTAAGCAGGTAAGCTGTTCATCAGGTGTCATCTAATGTATGAACTCACAGAGTTATCTCCATTCATCCTTTGTGATTTATTTTTTTTACAGACTTGAAATTTAAACAAGATTTTTCTTTCTTTAATTCTAAAATAGAAAATCAGCGGACACTGTCATAGATCGTATGTTCTATATTCCATCATCTATAGGTTTTACTAAGATACATGCCCTTTTGCAGCCTTTTGTATTTTTTAATGTTATATAAACACAGGCAGAGAAGTTGCCAACTGAAACCTCTCCAGACTATAACACCTGTCCAATTGCTATGCACAACTTTATAGTCCATGAATAGAATCAGATTAGAGTCCTAAATTATACAGCCAATACACCTTTGATTTGCAAACGTTATTTCCAGTACAGATTTACTTCCTTCTGTTGTATAGCACAGAATAGCTATGGTTATGGTGCACAGCTAATATGTACTTTTTTCTTTGTAATGATAATGCTGTTATAGATGAACAGAGTGCTACCTTGATATAAAAACTTAATATAAACTTAATATAAACACTGCCAAGGTTGAAATAAGGACAGAAAGATTACCCCCAGATAATGTGGATAATAAACATATCCATCTTGAATTGGTATTATAAATATAAAGGTTGTTAATTTTAACAATAGCCATATACTGTATAGACATAGGGAATGTCAACACTCGTACTCTGTCAGCGTTTCGATCAGCATTTATATGGTCCCTCATAAAGAACCAAAATATTTGCTGTTAATTTTGAAGCCAAAGAATAGAGTGAGCACCAATGCTGCATGGTATAAATCAGCTCCACACTATATATAAAATGCTGGAGAGATTTATACATTGGAATGACCACCTAAATGGCTTGGTGGTTGGGTAATATAATTAATGGTAATGAAAAATGCCATATATGGAGCCATTATATGGAATATTCCTTGACTGTGTAGGCACATTGTCCTGTGGTGATGGCTATAAAAACAAATGGAGAGCATTTATCATTCAACATTGACCATGCCTTTTGAAAACATTTAATAATTACTTGAGCTCCAGCTGTCCCCTTCTTTTCTTAAATCTGCTTCTAATAAATTTATGGCTCCTAGTTTATCCCTAGTGTTGTCTCTGGAGATGCCTTTCCAGAATGCTGCAGTGAGTGGCCACATTTGCCATGATTCAGATTGCAGCCTCTTATCTGAAACTCAGCTGATGATACAGTACACTCTTGTTACTGTGGTTCTTAACACAGGGCTGAATCAAAGCTAGGAAAAGCAGTAACAGTAGTTGAATCCACAGGACTTGTTCTGGTCTGAACTACAAAGCCAGCATGGCCACTGA
The DNA here is from genome assembly GCF_037176765.1 of Anolis sagrei. Classification (NCBI taxonomy): domain Eukaryota; kingdom Metazoa; phylum Chordata; class Lepidosauria; order Squamata; family Anolidae; genus Anolis; species Anolis sagrei. The sequence goes on along the minus strand of NC_090021.1, from coordinate 223,877,291 downwards.
CTAATCTGTCTGGGGTATTCTGGGAATTAGGCCCCCAAAACCCATCTGAAAAATCTGGATAGAATATGAACTCTAGAATGTGAAAATTTCTGGGACTTGAATTGTTCCAAATCCTACCTGCATTCTAATTTCATCCTTTATTCATATCAGACTATGAGGATTTTTTTCTCCTTAAAGTGGAATTCATATTTTCTTGGTTTTTTTTTTTTTTTTAGTTTGCAGTATAAAATATTTCACATTTTTGTGCACTTGTCTTAATGGATATATTTTTGCTAGCATTTTTTCTACTCACCGAATTGTGTTTGCTTCTATCTGACAACAGCATGAATTTTTTGCCAGCTCACATTTTTAAAATGTATGCATGGTTTCTGCATATTATATTTCTTCCAAATGAACCACATGTTTCAAATGAGCCACGAAAATGCAGATTTCTAGTCAAGATGTGCTTGGTTTCACAACAACTCTTAGGAGGTGCACAATTTATACATTGAGGATTTTTATTCCAGTTGAAGGTTTTTTTTCCATTCCTATGTGCAATGCCAATTCTTCATTATTATTTTTCATATGCAGGGCAGTGATAAAGCAAATGTACAGATGCAGACCTTGAAAAAATTATATTCAGAGTGCAGCTCCAATTATTCTCTAACCAGTATGCCAACTGCTGCTTACAGCTCTTATTCTCTCCATCAGTGTGATCAGGTGGCACACTTGTTAGAGGATTATGGGAGTTGCACTCCAGAAAATAACTTTTCCAAACTGTTTCATTTTATGCTTAGAGATACCCTCAAGTAAAAACATATTTAATTTTTGTTTCACGATTGCCTTATGTGATGTTTATTTCTAATTAGTATTCTAATTAGTATAGGTGTGATAGGAATGCTGCCATTCATATTTTCCAATCTTGTATATCTGTTGTTCTGTTAATAGGGAGAAAGTACAATAGGCACAGAAACATGAAGAAATTAAAATGAACACTAATAAAGTCCATTGTGTGCATATCTTGGAAATGTTTCTCAGCTCCTTCAGTATTTGATTTATGGAAAAGCATTCACAACAAGAAAAAGGAAGGCGGGACATCTTAACAGTGCATCAGCTCTCACATGTCTAGTCTACTGAATGTAATGGGGCTTACTCTCAGGTAAGTGGCTATATAGAGATTGCTGAGTACATTTTAGAACTGTTTTCCAAAAAAAAAATTCAAATTGAGTTGTCTTTTAGAAAGAAAGAAGAGAGGAATGGTTGAATAGAACCGGGACTGTGGCACAGCTGGCTGGGTGTCAGCTGCATTAAGATCACTACTGAAACATGAACATGAAAGCTGCAAGATAAATCCAAAGTCTCTTGGTTGGAGTGGGAAGTTGTTCTGACACTGAGGCATATTCAAACAGCCTGTTTAATAATCTTTGGACAATATGAAGGCGTTCCTATGGCTCCGAACCTCCCTCTCTTGCCTGCTAGCGATCCTGACACTCCTTCGAACCTTAAATTCCAATCGATCAGCTCGATCTAAACCTCCGGCTTCATCAAGGTCAATTCCCTCATTAGTACTTTTTCCTTCATTATCTGGCTGAGAACTATCTGGCTGAGAACTCTTCTCCCTTCCTGAATCATGCACCTGGCTCTCGGGAGTTTCACTTTCACCAGCGTCATCCCTTGTTGTGGGAAACAACTGAACTTCTGCCCCCTGTTCCTGGTCTTCTTCATCTAACACAGGAACATCATTGCTTTGCTGACTGTGAATCTGAATCCCATCATCCCTATCAGAATCATTGACACTATCATTGACACTATCACTCTGAGATTCCAGCTGAGTCACAACAACTGCATGGGACTACTATGTATTCAAGAACACAAAATTAGTGCTAATGAAAAGGTGCCTTTGTGGTCAAAGTGTAGTTCCTGAGTGGGGAAGGGAACAGAACATAATAACAACATAAAAGAGGAAAATATCCAAACTTACACTAAAAGATTACTTTTAATCTCAGAATGGCTTGATCGGTGAAGTTCATTTTCTTTGAAACAGATGGTAGGCAGAAAAAAATGGGATGCTATTCCAAAATTTGAACATACATAAAAAGAGTATTCTAAGTCTTGGTAATTTAAAAGGACAATGAAAAGTAGTGTGATACTAAGGGACTACCTTTCATAATTAAAAATCTAGCATTTACCAGAAGACAGTAACAAAAAGACAATTAGAGAGTGAGAATAAAACCACCAGATATTATGAATAAAACCACAATTTTATTTGTTTTATTCTAATTATTATGTTTACATTAACACAAATTCATTTTATCATTTATACTGTTAATACTAATATTGTCTTTGCTATATTTCTTGCATCTAAAAATCCCTCAAACTTTGCATTGCACTATGGCCCCTGCACCTGTGAAACTGGTACCTGTTGAAATGCTTCTGCTAGGGGTGTCCAAACTTTTTAAAGGACCCTCTGCCTGTTTGGGGGCCAGACTATCATTTGGAAAAAAAATTAACATATTCCTATGCACATTGTGTATGTCTTATTTTTTGTGCAAAATTGAAAAAACAAAACAATATATAAAACAAAGAACAATTTTAACCAATTTAAATGTACCAGTCTTTCAATGGGAAGTGTGGCCCTTATTTTAGCCGATGAGAGAGCCAAGTTAATTATGCTTGATGTTGTGTGCCTTCAATTTGTTTCAGACAGTGGCACAGGTTGTCTCAGAGTCTGGCGGAGTCCCTTTCCCTGGAGGTTTTTAAGCAAAGACAGGATGGTCATCTGTTAGGAGGGCTCTGATTGTGAAGGGGGGCTTATAGTTGACACCTGACTCTCCCCTTTACTTCCCAAGGGAGGAGCTACAGCAAATATCAGGTTTTTTATAATATGCTGGACAAAGGCGGGGTGGAGAAGGAAGAGAGGGAAAAAGAGTAGCTGGGCAGGTACTCGGCTTCCAGGGCTTGCCCTTCCTGGCCCTGCAGTGGTGACAATTGGAGAGACTTCCTTTGCAAAGAAATAAAGAAAAATGTGGGGGAAGAGAGAGAGAGAAGAGGCCACTGGAATGGAACACCCAAGGCCAGAGCCACCAAGGGAGAAGGTGATGCTTAATAGGAGTGAAGGGATGCAAGAAGCCACCATCTCTCTTTCTCTCCTCCAGTGGAGCCCACCTTTTGGGGGGCCCTGATCCCCAAGAAGGAATGAAGGAATGAACAAAGAGAGAAAGGAAGTCAAAGGGAGGGAGGAGGAGGGAGGGGGGAGAGAGGGAGGAAAGAAGCAAGAGAGGCCTGGAGAGAGAGGGCCAGTGGAAATTTGAACAGGGGCTGCATTTGGCCCCCGGGCCAGAAATTCAACATGCCTGTAAGAAGTTACAATAGAGTCATGCTGGAGAACCTAGCAAATTTCTTTCTTAGTTCTCTAGGGTAACTCAGCTTCCGGCGGAATCCTTCATTTCAATAGGGTTTGCTATTATTCACAGTTTCCTGTTTCCACTGTAAGTTTAGAAATGTATCCCCCATTAATACCGGGGTTGTACTGTTCTTTTTTTTTATTATAGTTAGGTAAAGGTACAGGATTTCCCCTGACAGTCGTGTCTGACTCTGGGGATTGGTGCTCATCTCCATTTCTAAGCAGAAGAGCCGCCGTTGTCCATAGACACCTCCAAGGTCATGTGGCCGGTATGACTGCATGGAGCGCCGTTACCTTCCCGCCAGACATTTGCATGTTTTCAAACTGCTAGGTTGGCAGGAAGATCACGCCGCTCTCCAGATTTGAACCTGCAACCTTTCAATCAACAAGCTTAGCAGCTCAGTGATTTAACCCACTGCGCTACCGGGGGCTCTGACATTTATTATACTTAACATTAATTCTAAATTGGCATTTATGTACATTTCCTTTTATATTAAAAACCTTATTTGAATGAAAGTGAAAAAAATGTTTCTACTACCTTTACTTTCTTTCATTGCATTGCATTAACTAACTTTACTCTCTCTCTCTCTCTCTCATTATATATGTACATAAAATGTTATATTCTTGTGTATGCATACAGGGTGTTTATTGCTGCATTTTCAGTTTATCTGCCAGCATTATTTTTCTTAATTTAGGTTTAGCTTTTCAGATTTTTAAGAATATTTCAATGGAAAATGACCTGAATTTATTTTTGCTGTAAATGCTGCCTTTCCTGTACCTGAATAAGAAACAATTGGATTTTCCATCAAGAAAAAAATCCAGTGTGCCTATTACATTAACAGATTGTTATAATAGCATTCCACCTCTGCCTGATTCTTTAGCACTCCCATGTCATCCATTCTCTCCATCCTGTTAACAGTCAGCAGGACAAGGGGCCACAGAAAAATCATTTAAAACTAAATAAATATATAAAGCATGCAAGCAGCCAGTGGGGAATGGAATGGTATGTTGAGCAAAGCCAATTTGCTGCTGAAACATTCAATGTGTTCTGTATAACTAGAGAAAAATTCTGGAAGTGAAATCAGCTGGAAGATGATAGCATGGGCAACTGAAAATATTGTTGTCCCCAATATTTAGAAATAAGTCATTCATTTTATTATACAAATTATTATCCATATACAAAAGGATAATACAAAATATTATCCACTAGAAATGGTGTGGTCAACATACAGAAATCTGGATCTTAGGCCCCATATACGCTCCGAGTCCCTTGGGGAGATGGTGGTGGGGTATAAATAAAGTTTTACTATTATTATTATTACACTGATCATTTAATGTAGTTTCAGATAACCATCGAAGAAAGTGGCTTTTTGCTATGGAGATGATTACATTGAAAATCCTGGAATTAGTTTGAGGCTTGGATGGTGATTACACAAACACAGAGCACCGATGCACATTAAGGGCTTTCTTTCACTCACTTTTGTGGGAGTTTGTTGTCTGGTCACGACAGCATGAAGCTAGTTTCAAATTGCAATTATTATTATTATTATTATTATTATTATTATTATTATTACTATTATTATTTGAAACACAACAAGATGAGTCCACAGCAGACAAGATCACTCTGCTGGCTGTTGTATTGGATCACACGTTGGGCACTTACCCAGCTGCCATTTTCCCCCTCTTTGGAGCTCTCCTGGCATGTAGAAATTACACACCAGAAGGGAAGGAAGAGGAAAATTGCTACTGCCCCCCCCCCCTTCTCCTGGTGTGTCATTTCTGTGTACCAGGAGAGCTCCAGAGAAGCGGGGATGATGGCTGGGAAAGTTATTTTTCAGTTTTAAGGCTTTGCTTGGAGAAGATTGTTTTGTGCCCAGGTGCCCTTCCAGAAGATCTGGCAGGGGATCTGAACACCACCACTACCACCCCTCCAAAGAAAGCACGAGTGTTGGAGGGAGGTGTGTGGACTTTAATCCACACCCAATCGGGTTTAAGAAACTGATTGGGCATGGGTTAAAATCATGTGTGGGATCACTCCCAGTGTTACCCATCATTATGAGAAGTCAAGGATGGCTCCAAAGCTTTGGCAAACCCTCTGGGGTAGTCCCACACTTCAGGGTTAGAATGGCAAAAGGACCAGCTGTAATTGAAATTGTTCCACTTCCCACAATCCTCTTTCCCCTGGGTTCCACAGTGCACACAGAAGGTGACAGATCACCTTCCCCTCTGCATCAGATGGCCATGGAGCTCTAAAAATGTCATTACTGTCACCGGGCACCTTTGATGACCTCAGCAAAAGTTCCCAACCATAATAAGCTCTCCAAAGTTCTGTGGTGGTCCAGCAGTGGCAACATAAGACTATCAAAATAACCTGATAGTCCAGTGGAACAGAATCAGTTTTGGCCTGACTGGATGGTCTGGACTCTGCTGCATCACCACTGTGGGTTGGAGATAGGCAGTGTAGCTTCCCCCAGAGCCTGCAGAGAGTAGTGCTACTCCAAACCAGCCTCAGATGAAGTAGTTCATGTAGATGAGTCTCTCATTCAGGACATTCTATTAAACCCAGTCGAGATCAAGTAATGAATCTGCTGCAGACATTATAGAGCTGCTTAACAAGAGACAACACATCAAAAGGAGTATACAGTATTCCGCTTGATGCCTGGGGATCCAACATAAATGGAAATAGCTGTAATGAAGCATACAGTTGTCTTTGGAAAGTTCCAGTTTTCATGATAGCATGACCTTTATAAAGGCCATCTCTAGACTGTCTAGTACAGTACAAAAACCACCAGCTGTTCTGTGGATGTGGAATATCCCCACATGACACCCTTATCCAATCATTCTTGAAAAACAATACACTCTGATTAACTTGATCTTTGAAGTTTGGCAACACAACGCATGTCTTTAAGCAGAGACAGTCTGACTGCCTAGCCAGCTCTCTTCAGTAATAGAGCTTAAAAGCTTCAGTAGTGATCTGTTATTCTTACAAGAGACAATACAGCTCCCAATAGGCAAAGAACAGCAGAATTAATGGATTGGAAAGTCAGAGTCTAACGTATGAGCTCTCAAAAGTCTCCCCAGACTAGCAAACTGATTGTGCATATCCAGTAAGTTACCACTATCAGGTTTTGGGTGTATGTGATACTGTCAAGGGAACTGAGAACAAAGGTCAATAAAGCTGCAAACCACCTCCAAGGAATGGAATAACATTTTTATATAGGAAGCTCCTTAAATTGCAAAGAAACTGACATTATTTACCCATAAAGAGGGCCCTTTTTCTTTAAGGAGAGAGGAGAAGAAATAAGCAAGCAAGCAAAAGTCGACAGAGTTCAACTATTCTGCTGTTAAATCATTTTTGATCGAATTCAAGTTTCATGGATCATTAGAGAGCCAAGAGCAGAATTCCTGGAACTGCTTTAAACTAATGATTCTTCGGTAAATTGTTTTCTTAAAGTTCCCCACGTGCTCTTTTCTGGCCTTTAAGGAAATTCTGATTTATGTTATTGCTCTTCCTATCCCTTTGCGTGTTTGTTTATGCAAACAACAAACCTTTTAATTGATTGTAATTTATTTCCACTCTTAAAGCCTGGCACATTTTCTGAATCAATTTTTACTACAATATAAATGTCACCGAGGCATAGACAGAGAGCTTGTGCCCACATTTGTTTGCTTTTGGCCAAATTATGTGATTTCCTTTTTATATCCAGTCAGAACTGAGTAAATATACACCAGCCTCATTAACTTGGAGGGAAAGAGACTGATGTACTGCCGGCAAAGTACAAAATGAAGGCGAGTTATTGGGAAATGTATGCCTTACTCCTAATGTGCCCATTATTGATTTGTGGGTGCATCTAGGAAGGAAGATGGTTACTATTTGAAAACTATTATCCTGCAAATAATTCATACCTATAAAATATAAAGCTGTAAAACCTCATCATAGAAGGAGGGAAGTTACAACAGAATGGTTACACTCTGACTGATGACTTAATAACCTCTGTTTCCTCTTCTGAACTCTAAAAGCAGCAACTGGGCCCTTCCTCACTACCCTTTATCCCAGGATCTGATCCCAGATTATCTGCTTTAAACTGGAATATATGAGTCACCACTGCCAGCTAACCTGGGATCAGACCATGGAATATAGGGGCAGTGAGATAGGAACCTCTTTTGTGTACAAATTTAATCTCCTTCTCACTTAGGGCCCATCCAGACATTACCTTATCCCAGAAGCTCCCGCAGCAAACAGGAGGGTGGCCAAATGTGGAAGAAATCTCTACGAATGCCAAAAAATGTGAGATTTTTCAGGTGCAGGAATATTCTGGTTCTAAGCTGAAAATCTGCATCTTTGGATGTCTGTATGTCCCTGCACTCAGAAATCACAGCATTTTTTAAATCTGGGTTTGTTCCCAGGTTTTACATGTCTGTTCTTGATTGGTCAGTTCCTAAAAAGAAGGTGACAGTTGAGTAGAAGGCAAAAACTTTGTTTGCATGCCAGAAACTTCATGAACTATGTGGAGGGAACATTTTCTCTGGACAGGACAAAGTTGTGGCCCCCTAGTCAATGTTGTACATTTTTTCACAATAAGAGCAATCAGGAACAGACATGTATAACCCAGGAACAACACCCTGTCTGGACAGATGGCCCTGCAGCTTATATAACCCAGGAACGAACTTATACAATGATTTGCATTTTGGGTTGATTTAAGCTTTAAAGATTTGGAAATGCAATTGTAGAGATTTGCATGTTCACATCTTATTTTTTAAAAAACACAGCCATCTTGGGGGCTGCAAAATCCCACAACAAAGCAGCAAATGTGGATGATGGAGGCAGAAATCCCAAGATCAACAGGTCTGTATCTGGACATCTTCTCAGGTCCTGGGTTTGTTTTGTTTTGGTTTGGTTTGGGGTTTTTTTGGCCCTGACTAAAGTTCACAATTTGGTCTTGACTGGAACCACCCTTAGAGGACAGGCTTCTTTCTGCAGTAATCTCAACTACTGTGGCCAAATCTGAAGTCTCAGCCCTGATCCCAATGCACTATCCCCCTTTTCCCATACTCTCCAGCTCAGTAAGAGGATGGGATAGGTGAGTTACCTGCCCTTGAGGGGAGAAGAGGAGAGACATTTCTATAATCTCTCCTCCCAGGAGCATTTCTGCCTTGAGAGCATCACTGTGTATGAGCAACAAGCATGCGTACTCTAAACAATGAGGGGCCTAGAGCATTTGTTTCACATACACAATTGATCACCCAGCTTTGAAACAGTAGTCTCTATATATACATATATAAAAAGAGAGGGGGGAGGAGGGAGGGAAGGGAAAAGAAAAGAGAGGAGAGGAGGGGGGGCTCAAGGGAAGTGGTTTATAAGTAGTTTGCTTGGCCATTTGTCTTTCTTTGGGATCCCACAACTCCATGAAATGGAATGATCTTTGTGGCCCAGCAATAACAACAGAAAAGGGGCATTTATAACAAGCGTTTCTTAAGTGCTCTAGATGCACTACTTAACAAAGCAATAATAAGCACTTTGGGTGGGAGCAGACTGAGGAAATGCTTTTAGAGCAACAAAAAACACATATTCAGAGTCAACTGGAAGGTGTGCAACAACGACCAAGTTGCTTTTTGAGGAACATTATTATATTCCCTGCTGCAGCAGTAAAAAAATGAAGCAAAATGACAGATGATGAAGTCTTGATATTTATTTCTGCAGTGGTTTAGCTGGGAAATCCTGTTTTCCTGCAGTGCCTTGCATATCGGTCAAACTTTGAATGGATGCCCAGCATTTTGAGATGTGTACGCATATAAATCCCATTATCCCTAGTCAACATACATTATTTGCTAGGCTTCTTATTACCTGTTTTTGTTTGTTTGTTTGTTTGTTTTGTTTTGTCTTTTTTGTTTTATTTGATTAGGGAAGTTTAGAAATTGAGCTGACCCAGTTCATAAAATGTATTCTTTCCTGATTTGGAGCCAGAACTTGAAATGTAGGTCATTTCAATTCTGTTTCAATGCTCCCATTGCTGGAAACAGTTCCTTGAATATATGTTCCTGTACATGATTCCCACTTTGACTTTAGAGAAAAAGCTTTTTTAAAACACACACACACATAATTTAATTAAAATTAAACCTATGTATTGAGCAAGAGACATTATTTAAAAAAATAAAAAATATGTTCTCATAGGGTAAAAAATCTTGGCAAACCTTTCCACAAAAAGGTAAAAAAAAATCTCACCACAGTTTATCTTATTTTCAACACAGTGCTTTGATTAGCCAAGAAAACTTTTCTCACTGAAGTCCAAATCATTTATACCTAGATAGATAGATAGATAGATAGATAGATAGATAGATAGATAGATAGATAGATCAGAGCTGTTGATGCCTTGAAACCCCTACTAATACCGTGAACTTATATTGTACAGGATTTTGTAACATTTAAAGTACTTTTAAAAATGATATAATGTGGGTTTTTATTATTCTTGCAGTATTATAGCTATTACATTTTGTTCTAAATTTACCCTCTGTAGTAATTTAAATGAGATATTAATAGAGTATGAACTAAACAAAAATTGACAACTTGAATGTACTGAAGTATTTTGATCCATTGAGCCCATTTGAACTTCCCAGGATTCCACAATCTTGAAGGAGCATTCCCAAGCTACACCCTTGCTCTTTCCATAATGTACAAGTCAGCCCAAAAATATCATACAGTCAATTCCCAGACCTGGATACCAGACTGCCCAGAGGTTCTTAGGACTCGGCTTCTAATATCATACTATAAAATTCATATTGCAATCACTATTTGCAGATGACACAATCAGTGACTTGGTGAAAGTGTGAATTTTCCTTATGGTAAAATGATGACTTCCAAACTTAGGAAGAATGTAGTTTTCTATTAAGAACCTCAGCTTCCTCCAAATACACATCTAGTGTGAATTGAACTATCTGGAGGACATGATTGAGTTAGAACTATATATAGAAGAGTGTTGTTTAGTTGAAATAAATTATTGTCTCCATTAAACAGCCAGCATGGAAAAACTGAGATACTGACATGATTGAGCTGATTGAACAGTTAATTGGTTTAAACAGTTAATTGGTTAAAAACCACTGCTCACTGAAAATATTCTGCCATCCTTCTTTTACCACCTACATTGCCCTCTGGAACCTCCATTTCCTCCCTGCCCTCTCCCATCTTTCCACACTTTCGAGCACAATCTTTGTGTTTAAATGGGAGCATGTGGACATCAAAATTGCTATGTGTGAGAGATGTGCATCCTTCTTTACTTTCTGCTGAGATAATGTTCTGCCTAGGTTCTTCAAGAAGGCATTTTATTCTAGGATTTTATTAATTTTCCCCTGGAATAATGGTTCCCACAACATCAATGAAAGAATTTGCCTGAGCCCAGGCTGAGCTGACCTCTGTGATTCTCTAGTTTACAATAAAAGAATTTAAGTAGTTTAGTAGTTTTCTGTAGGGATGGTGTAATTTTGCATCGGGAGTTTCCAAAGAAATCAGACAAAATGAAAATAAAACATGGCAGGAGGTGGGGCTGAGAGAAAGCATCTTTTCAAAAGGTTTCCATGTCGGAATTGCTATTCTTAAGCACTTTAGCTTTTGAAAAGCTTGCTGAGTCAATACACTGTAGTTTAACCAAAGCAATCTGATTGGTACATGTACCTGAGCCTCAATCAAAGCAAGAGATGTTTGAATTGCAACTTGGGGTGCTAATGACCACTTTGCCTACTTACTTCATTTTAGGCATCAGGTCATGTAGTTATTCTCTTCCCAATAAAACTGAAAGCACTTTTGTCCTGTTGTTAGTTCCCCAGAAAGAAAGATAACAAAGCTAAAGTCAGTTTGACATGAACGAGGACTCTAGCAGGGAAGTCTGTGAGTCCAGTGAAAAAGATGTTGCAATTAAAAGACAAATTGAATGCTGTATATTAATTGTCGATCACAGCAATACAACACTACACTATTGAAGTTGTCCCCTTCCATTCATCAAGTTGTCACTGTTTTTCCTTCCCTTTCTCCATCCTATTATACATTGCACTATGGGTAATGAATAGGGCAAGGAAATTGACATTTGTCATATTAATCAGAAAAATGGAAGAAGGATTTTAAAGACAGCTGAAAAGTATAGTTAATCACAGGGCCTCTATGTTTATTAATCATGGTTATTGCAGTTGAAATTGATAAATGTTGGTGCTGAGCTTCAGTGGTTCATTTAGATTAACAGAAATGCATATAACGTGCCAATACAGTCCAGTCATCAGTTTTAGCATGGAGCCTCAGGTGGCACAATGGGTTAAACCCTTGTGTCGGCAGGACTAAAGACCTACAGATTGGAGGTTCGAATCCGGTGAGAGCACAGATGAGCTCCTTCTGTCAGCTCCAGCTTCCAATGTGGGGACATGAGAGAAGCCTCCCACAAGGATGGTAAAACATCAGAACATTGGGGCATCTCCTGAGCAAAGTCCTTGCAGACAACCAATTCTCTCACACCAGAAGTGACTTGCATTTTCTCAAGTCACTCTTGACACACACAAAAATCAGTTTTAGCAGTAGGATTATTTGTTTCAATACATCTAGATATATTTTATCAATTTTCCCCATAAGGATAAAGAGGATGTCTGCATTATGGAGATATAACACTTTGTTACCACTTAACTGCTAGAATCCCTCCTATAATGTTCTGTGATGTGGGGTGTGCTTGGAATTCTCTGGTAGAGTTCTACTCCATTCGTTTGAACTGTTGCACTAGACCTTTCAAACAGAGAGAATTTTAAGTACATCATCCAAGAGCCAGTACAATGAAGTCTTGCCAGTTAAAGTTAAAAAGTACTGTAACTGTGAATGCCCATCCTCCTTGTGCCAAGTTACCTTTCTCTGAAAGGAAGGATTCCATTCACAAAAGAATTATTTATTTACAGCATTTATATTCCGCCCTTCTCACCCCGCAGGGACTCAGGGTGGATTACAGTGTACACATATATGGCAAACATTCAATGCCAATTTTGACATACAACATATACAGACATACACAGAGGCTATTTAACTTTTTCTGGCCGCCAGGGGAGCTGTCGCTTTCATCGTCCATCTGCGACACTGATGAAGTACTTCCGCATTCCTCGCATGTTTTTTTGCTGGAGTGCTTTGCTGGAGTCTTTTTTATGGCCTCATAAATTTGTTAATTTAGCCTCTCCACAGGCTAAATTATCTAATTTTCCTACTTGACAGATGCAACTGTCTTTCGGGTTGTGAAGGTCGACAACAGGCTACACAATTGGTTGGAAACCCACTCCAACCCGGGCTAGCTTCGAAGTCATGACCTTTTTGGTCAGAGTGATCTCAATGCAGCTGACACTTAGCCAGCTGCGCCACAATCCTGGTGCAACCTCCAATACAACAAATACTCCTGAGCCCTTTTCATGCTGCACAGTTCTAACACTCTGATTTCACTTTAACTGCCCTGACTTTATTGTATCAGGATTTATGACGTAATGAGGCATTGCAGTTTTCTGGCTAAGAATTCTGAATATTTCCAAAATTGCAAATCCCAGAATTCTATAAGATGGCACCGTGTCAGGTAAAGTGGAATCGTGGGGTTAAAGGATGTGGAGGAGGGCTGTGGGATATTCTGTCAATCTTTTCTCATCCCTGTAGTGTATCCTGTTGGTGTAGAACTGATGAAAAAATGGACAACATGTTAACTGTTTCTTTTAAAAATAAGGATGTAAAGAATAGCCATATATTTTCTCATTGTTGGCAAGGAAGCCTGTTAAGAAAAATTGTCAACCACTGTGAGAATTTTCATGGATTGGAACCACTTTATCCCCCCCCCCCCCTCCCAAAAAAAATGTGTTAAACCAGTACCACAGACAAATGTTTATTCAAAATATTGTGTGCCAAAATTTTGTAGTCTGCACATTTCCTCATAAAGCAAGATTCACTCCAAAACGCAAGGGCTTTTATTTTATTTTTTACTTTTTTGAAAGTTCAAAAGAGGAAAATTTAAAAAGACATAAAAATATCCCTAATGTCATCCAACAGGATGAAAACTTTACATGTAAGAAATAAATAATATAAAATTTATATCTCTAACTCTTGATTTGCTATTGTCCCAAAGTCTTGGGACATTCCAGGCAGCCTACAGAGCATATAATAATAATAATTTTATTTGTATCCTGTCCCATCTCCCTGAAGGGACTCAGGGTGGCTTACATGGCAACCATGCAGGTAAAATACATAAAATGTACACGGAATTGAACCAAAAACAATAAAACACTGAGTGACAAGGTTTACAACAATATTTGCTACAACAGGGGTTAACATAAAGCACATCAATTAAAATAAAAATATGATGAATGCCCAGCATTTGCAGCTTTCTAAAGTAAAGGAATGCAAGAGATATCCTTGAAAAAAGTCAGATCATCAGGTTCATGAATAATGGGTATGTAAGGGGAGGGAGGATATTTAAAATGTATTTTAGAGCATGTAGTTTGAGGAGTGTTTTTGTCATTGTGATTTTGCATCAATATGTATTATCATAGCAACACAGTACATTTTCTAGACACTGCAGTCAAATCATCACTGAAGTGTGTGACAAGACAGGATTACATCTATCAGTTGTATTTGCAAAATCCCTGGAAGTTGGTGGGTGTTGAAATTTTATTGTTCTGAGTGAGGGAGTTTCTAGGTCAGCACACAAATTTATCTTTGCTTTTCTGAGAGTTTTAGAAAGTAACAATTTTTAAAAAAATAAACTGTGGGTGGCAATTTTATCATATATTTCTAACAGTCTCATAGCTTGGTGTTATCTCTGCTTATCTTATACATTCCAGTGGTGAATTCATACTGACATCAGCACTGTAGAGCTTGAAATGGACAAGCCCTGAAAAAAATATTTCAGATCCTTCAGACCATCTGAATCCCATAGAATTTCATGGACCAACAAGTTTATTTCATTTTCTCCTGCCTCCAACTTTCAGTAGAAATACTCAAATATGGAGCTGGTGGCTTCTATGTCAAGAATAGTGAATCTGTTCCTAATTGTCATCAGGAGGAATTACCCATGTATGAAGAATAGGATTCAGCATGTTGGACAGCTACTTTGACATCTAGAGTGAATTCCAGAACACATTTACCACCCCACAAACAAGGAGCCCTAAACATAAATAAGAAGCAATGCCATCTCTGGAGAGCAAAAATCATGGAAGATGTGTTGTGACCTGAGACAAAAGTTAAATGATACCCTTAGTTTCCCCTACACAAATTAGTTGAGCATCAGATTAACCTTATTTCAAATTGGCAAAGGAATACAAATGTCATTGCCTTTTAATATTTGCTACCTGTGACTAATTATTAGTTGCTAATTGTAGCACCAGGCCTACTGAAACTAGCACCTTCATTTGAGACTATGTTCAAACTATTAACCAATGAAGATACTTTAGAATGAAAGTAACACGGTCCAATGAACCATTTCCACTTAAGACCCTAACAACAGCATTGGTATCTATGCTTGTTGACTTGTTCATAAACTACATGGAGTTAGAGGAGATGTGATATGTCAAGATTGCTGATGATGTTCAATGATTTGAAGCTGTGAAAATGCAAATGGATTGTGAACTAGTTATAAATTGGTAAATGAAATTCAGTGTTTAAAAAGTATGAAGTGATACATATTGGAGCTCTATCTATTTATCTATCTATATCTATCTATCTCAAGTTCTCATTCATATGAATGGAAAACTATGCTGACAGGACCTAACCAAGAAGAAATCTTAGAAGTTGTAGTAAAAGTCAACCAATCAAACCAAAGTATAGCTACACCTATTTGATAAGGAGGATTGTAAAAGACATATGTCCATGGTAGATATAATTCAATAAGGAATTCTCATTCTCACATTGTCTATATATAAAGCTATGGTATGATTAGCACCTGAAATATTGTGTACAGTTCTAGTCTCTATGCTTAAAGAGATATTGTTGAGTCAAAAAGGTGAAGGAAGTAGCATCCAACATTATTAAGAAACAGATGCAACTCCTCTGTGAGAAAGAGTTATAATGTCTGGGGTGAGTAAGAGAAGAGACCACAGAGGTGCATGATATAAAGGAAGGAAATTGAAAAAACAATTTTTCTCTTTTGTTCATAGCGTCAAAATTGGGTTCATCAGTTGATGCATCATCACACCTACCTTTGTCTTTAAATAGTGATCTTTTTCCTTCTAAGCAGTCTCTAAGTGTAGTCCTTAGTTGGTTTCTTCTATTGTTCTGTCACAATTGAGATGAATTCCCAGGAAAAATGCTTTATTTTTTATTATTTTTTTGCTAATCAAAATGGCAACCTGCGTGTTTTACTTTAATTATTTTGAATAAATACACACACGCACACGCACACAATTCTATTGTGGGATGATACTATTATGGTATCATCCCTTCCATTACAACAGCCAATTAGGCAGTAAGTTTAGAGTTCAGAAATTTATTTCTTGCTAATCTCGCAACCCTCATTGGTGTCAAACAAGGTTCTAACTAGCTGGACAAGCTGCATGATGAAACTGCAGAAGTTTAAATCCCCATGTGCTATCTAAAGTCTGATTCCATTTGAGACCAAGCACAAAGTGAATTTTGTATACTTGGCTTTTGCTTTTCTTTTTAGAATTGTGTTACAGTTTTGAATTTTTCATCTTGCATGATTCATTTTCTTCCATTTCCATAAAAGGACACACTCCCTTATATGCTGCCAAGATAAATAACCGCAAGTAGAAACAAATTTCTGTTTTATATCACAAGCTTTCTTGTGTGCGTGTGAGTGGGCTTGTACTCAGATACAGTGGGAGCAACTGCCTATTTATCTCTGAATCCAATCCTATTATTTATACCATACTTATCATCCTTTCACCTTGATCTGAAATATGAGGGACAGCTCTAAGTGGATGAGGAATACAGAGGCAACATTACCACAACTACACATGCCCCCTACGCTGCAAAATGTGAACTAAAGAAATCAGATTCGTGGTTCTCTCACTGTCAATATCCCTACTGTGACAAAAAAATTAACAGTGTGGTTGTAAATATGTTCTTTTTGCTAGGTTCCAGTTGGTTAATAAACTGAAGCTGGTCATCTGGTCAATTGTAGATATAATCACAGAATAACACAATTGTAAATCACTAGATGGTAACGAAGTCCAACTCATACCTGTATATCAACCAAATATCAGTCACTCGCAGATTAACACATGTAATCCATAACATAAACAGAGAATTGGTGTTTGCATTTGTCACAGATACACAATGAATTCTACAGGTAAAAAGGTGAAAATAAATATTTATTCATATGAATAGTTAAATAAAAGTGTTTTCACTGCAAAAAAAAATATTCAGGTGGAATCATGCAAAATGAAGACGGCAGCAAGACAGAAAACTACGGCAATGTAAATGATAAAGACCATAAAATCAGGAAGAAAGGGGTTATACTTTGGTTAGAAAAAAATCATGAAATTTAGGAATATGCCACAGCTTGAGTGTCCATTGACATAAATTATTACCGTATAGTCATTTAAAGGTAAAAACTATCCCCACTTCTCCCATAAATCCATGGAGGAAGAATAATACAGTAATTGCACTATTTATTAATTTTTAATCTATTCATCTCAGAGGGATACCTTTGTCCCTGGAAGCACAAGGCAATTCAGTCATGTCTTGCTGGGATTCCATGCCAAGAGAAATACAGAATATAAAATAAACAATAAATGCCCCAGTAATTGTATAATGTTGTTACATACAATCCATTTGTACAAACTGAAGCTTTGTCCTTGCTTTATGTCTGTGATGGAAACTAGGAATGTGCAGAACATTGGCTCAGTGTTCCATATTCAGTGGACTTGGCTAAAATCAGCAGCGGAATCTCTGGATATGAAGTGGTTGGGCGGGGCAGCCAGGAACCAGCAATAATGGGGCATGTGGTAGCCGGTCTTCAACTGTATTCAGCAGCGACATGAGAAAAGCAGTCACGGGGGGGGGGGGTGTCTCCCCCACCTTTGCATTGCCAGAGCCAATCAGAAAAAGAAAAGGAGATCATGTGTTTTGACAAAGCTCTGCTATTTTCGGGTTGTGTTGTGGTGTTTGAGAGGAAGAAATCACTCTGTGTGTCAGTGCCATTGTGCTAGTCCTAGCTCTAGTAGCTACTTGGGAATAGTAACATTACTGAACTGGTGCAGGACACACACACACAAGCCAGAAGGTAGGGCTAGGAAGGTTATAGCTAAGAGACTGAGAGTCAAAACTATGAAAGGGCTTTTGCCGGTTGGGGTGGGGGAGTAACTCAGGTCACTGGTGCAGGACAGAAGCCAGAAGGTAAGACTTGGAAAATTCTCCCCGTGAAGACTCAAGGAAGTTAGGCAATTTTGTAAATCTATCCCATACTCGGTAAACTTAAAGGCAAAAAGCCCTAAAATATTTAAACAAACACCAAATACACAAAATCCCTTAAACTCCCAACCCCCCCCCCCCAAATGAACACCCATCTACTCTTGTCCACATCTTATGGTCCCCAAAAGTGCAACACTCCCCCACACCATCCAAGGTACAACTTTAAATGTCAGGACTCCAGATCTCCCCATGCAAAAGCCTCTCCCTTCCTGACATCCCCATTGATTTGGCACTATAAGAGGATTTCATGAGACCAGTAGCTCTCGTTGCAGCTGTGTAGGAACGGTGGCACCGCAGACCATATTTTAGTTTATGGGGACTACTGGTGGTCCATGAACCACAGGTTGGGAACCAGTGATGATACAGAATAGCAGTGGCCCCAAAAACGCAACACACAACACACCAGAAATATTAGATACACTGGAGAATTGACCAATGAACCTACCATTTGAATGCAAGTGGCACATGGGTTCCATTTGAGTGCCCTCACTTCAGTAATTGTCAGACACAATGAGATCCAATAGCACTCAATCAACACAATAGGCACGACCATATGGAGGGTGCCAATGGCACAGTCAGGTTAAAAGCTGTGTGGTTCACAATGGGTCTAGCTATGCCTTGTACAAAAAACCATACTTCTGCTAGTACAAGGTGGAGCTACGCCAATTGCCAAAAATGTGGATGCAATGCCAGCTGTGGAATGGGCACTGTTCTGTACAAGCAAAGGCTCCATGCCTGATGTGGAATGGTGCCAATGTCCAGCTATGGAGGCTGTATCTTTTACAATAGGCCAAGCTACACCATACCAGCAGAGGCATGATCCCAGCGCAGGCCACTGCTCCTTTGGGGAGAAAACCAAAGCAAAATATATCAATTTGAGGCCAAATGTGGGTGCCTTTCACAGCCTTACCCTTTGGTTATATAACTTTTCTTTGTGAGGAAATGGACTAAATATTTGGACATGTGACCATCTCAAGGTAATGAGTAAGTACATTTCTTGTCTTCTGTTTTTGGCACTAGCAGCCTCAAAAAAGTAGGGGGAAACACTGAAGCTAGAACAAGTCTTCAGTTCATTCCCCCTCCTTTTTCTTTTCTTTTCTTTCCTTTCTTTTCCTTGCCAGAAGCATACACACTATTGTGTATTTCACTTCCCTGGGAATGGCTGAATCTGTCTTTTTTATGGAACCATTCAGGAATGCATGATGCATTTCTACTGCAGAGGCAAATGAGGAACGGACACCTCTTCCTTTCATTTTTCCCCACTGAAAGGAGCCGGTCGAGGGTGCACACATCACTTTTAGAGAAAATGAAAAAGGATTGCTTCATGGTTTAGATGCATTGTGCTTGAATAAGTTTAAGAGAGTCAGGAAGTGGAGGTGAACAAAAAGCAAACTTTAAGTCAATAAGGACAGAGATAAGCATGTGGCTCCTACTTACATTTTCTAAACAGCCCTCTTGCTTGACAATACTGACACCTTCTAAAATTTGAAGAGGAGCTCTTCACTTGGAAAGCAGGCTAAAACCTTTTTATTCAGGCAGGCTTTTAAAGACGAAGGTGTTTAAAATCTAATCGGGGGTACTGTGGTTTTTAACTGTTTTGGTGGCTTTTAAGCATGAATATTTAATGCTCTATGTGTTAAATTCTATTTTGATGTTTGCATTTTGGTATATTTTTAAATTTTATACTAATGTTTTTATGACAAGCCACTTTGAGTCTCCTTTGGGGAGATAAAGTGGGGTATAAATAAATATAATAATAATAATAATAATAATAATAATAATAATTGAAGCTTGCTCTATTTTGTAATAATAAGGGTTTATTTTATCCTTAATATTTCAGCATTCCACACTTATGCTTGGTTCCCAGGGTTCTTTAGAAATTGAAAGACAGTAAAAATAGAAATAGGATCTTCTTGTCATTCTCAAGCTAAGAAAACCTTCTTGACATTCTCAAGCTCAAGGAATCTGTGTACAACACATGCTCCCCTTTATTCCTGCTTCCTAAAGTATCGTGTTTCAATCTAAACATAGATATTGGGAGGAAATTGGAATGAAAACAAGGGAAATGATTTGACAAGATTCCATGAAACTCTTTCAATGTAAGCAAGTCTATTTGCTCTTGAACTGATTTCATCAGGGGTGATGAGTGCCATATCTCTCTTATTGAAGATATAATGAGCTGAGCTTTGATGTCCCATTGGTATGCTGGGCTAGCTGTCATTCTACGGAGAAGACTTGAGAGCAGAGAGAACTCTTATCATTGTATCAATGTAACCTTGCTGTCTATTGTGATTGTTCTAGGTTTTCCCATGCAATAGAATGTGTGAACAATGAAGGATATATATCCATTTACATGGATCTAAATCCAATGTTAGTCCTATCTAAGAGAGAGCAATTGAAATAAATTGGACTAAAGTTGGTTGTGACTAATAGGTTGCATTTATGTGAGGTGGTTTGCTGTCAGTACACTCACAATTGGTGAGAAAAGTCATGGTGTGAACATTGGCCATGAAGAACTTCGATACACCAGAAAGAAAGGTCCATCTTCAAGCAGAAGCGTGATGTGTCAAACCTTTGAGAGGTAAGGTTTATTCCATTTCTAAATATTGCATTGGTATAAGAATTACATTCTGCCATGGCATGTCATTATAACTGGAAAAATAATCACTGTAATGAAAAGATAGATGGTCAAATTGGGCTGTATTGATTTGACCATTCCAAAAAAGTCAGAAACTATGGAACAACCTCTTTTACCTTTTAAACAATCTCTTTTACCTTCTAAAAAAGAACAGAGCAGTGCCTGAAATAAATGGCAGACATTATGCTCCAAGTGGCCATGAAGACTAGAGAAAGAAAGGAAATCCTTTAAAATAAAGAATGATCCTTAACATAGGGGACATCTGGCAACACTGGGTAACTTAGTGGATGAACGCTTTTACACCACTCCCATTACTCAGCCTAGTTCTGCATCTGTTTTTTAAATAATATTGCATAGCTGCTTGATCATGATATTTTGATTTTTATCCTTTCTGTCTTCCTATCCTATTTTATTAAGATACATTAGTCAAATTATTAGTCCCATTATTATATACACCATCTGTATTTTCATATCTTTTTTTTTCTACTCAAGCTTTTCCGTATCATTAGACATTATCACAAAGCATTATTTCAAAGAGTAAACATACATTACTATAACTAACAATTATTTTATCAAAATTTTAACCTGTAATTAAGTAATTGTCTCAGTCTGGAAATGCTGTTTTTTTAATTTCATCAGTAATTTAGTGTTTTGTCCTTAAATGAAAAGCCATTAGACCATTAGAGATGGTCATTATGCCCAGGTCATTGCTCACCCTACTCAAGGTTGGAGAATTTAGCCAGGTGGTTAATAATTCTAATCATTAATTCTAATCATTAGTCTTTTAGTTATATACACAATATTATTCAGGATTAACCTTAGTAAGTATACTCTTGTCTCTTCATGTGTCACAGTATGCAAAATGACAATAACATTACTGAGCTTTCTTTCTTCCTTAGGACTTTGTCGCATGACGGGGGCAAACTAGCACTGAGGCATTGAAAAGACACCTGACCATCACCACATTGCCGGTTTGCCTCCTCATCCCCATTAGTCCATCTCCCATTACTGATGGGCCAGTGATGCTAATCCTGAAGTGTTTCTATCAACTACCCTGTGCGATGGATGGGGTCATTCCACTCTTCTCCTCTCCCCCCTGCTATTTCAGAGCTGGTTTTGTTGTTGTTGTTGTTGTTGTTGTTGTTTTTGTTATTATTATTATTATTATTATTATTATTCAGAAATTGGGGTGTAAACCAGTGCTAGAACTGCATAATTGCTTTTTAAATAATTTTAAAATATGGAGACATGGAAGTGAGGGAATGTGGGGTCTTGAAGGTAAGCAGAAATATGACTATGGGTGGGTAGATTGGTACTATTGTGCAAATGGAGAGAAGTGAGATAATGAGGGTGCTCACGCTGGTATGTATCTGCTACTGCTATTCACACAACTGTGAAGAAATAGCAGCTTTGTACAATAAGGTTACAATTAGTTGAGTTATAAGCTTAACTCATAGCAAAAAAGTGAAAACTTTCACATTTTTTCTGTCTTTAATAACCTCTGAGCATTAAAGTGTAAAACTGGGTGCAATAGCTTTCAGGTATGGAAAAGCACAGCTCAATTCTGTAGAAATTTTCTCAAAAACAGATCCCCGTTCAATAGTTTTCAGATATAGTAAACATAATTCTTAGCAATTGAAATTCAACCACTCTGCTCCCTGCATCCCTTAAACATATTTAAAGAACAAGGGATTAAGATTTTATATATGTACAAAATTAGATTGCATTTTAAAGTACTTTCAGTGTATTTCTGAATCTTACATTTATTGTGAAAATATCTTCAAACTGACACATATTTAAAAATGAATAAATCTTGAGAAACTAACCTCATCTCAGTCCTACAAAATAACCAAGGGAAGTCAACCTCTGCATGGTATTGGGCTTTTGTGCTCTTTAATTTTGTGATAAAAGATATCAAACATGATCTAAAAAACATCTAAGGGCTGTATTCCACATGCATCACCTTTATCCTCTTCTTTAATCTTTCAAATGCTCTGGACATCACGTATAAAGGCCAAGTGGAGTCTAAGATGTTTCCTCAAATCCTCTTGAAATCTTCCTTTATTAACGAGAGATTCACCTAAGACTTCAAAAAGCTTTCAATGCAGGTTGAAGGTTAACTGGCCGCCCTGTAGATCTTGTCTTATCTTCCCTAATGTCTAATCCATGAGACATCTAAAGCTTCTGTGCTTTGTCTAGGAGGAGGAGGAGGAGGAGGAGGAGGAGAAAGAGTTCTCCTGCTGATGCTCCTGTCAGCAGAAAACATCTCTTCTTTTTTTGAAGGAAAATAGGCCCACTATATGGGGGAAATTCTCTGGCGCTCCAAAGATTGCTCATCTACAAATCCCATAATTCCTAACCATTGGCCAAATTATGGCAGTTGACATTTGAGAAGAATTGGAAAACCATCAGAGCCATTTGACAAAAATAGAAAGGAAAACTGCACTGTTTCACTGTTCCCATGGAAAAATAAGTACTTCATGCTGATGCTATCTCTGTGTGTGTGATGCTGCCTCTTTTAAAAATGGTTAAGAAATACTGTGACTTTGTCCATCCAACTTAGATATATGTATCTGATTTACAGGAGTTCTTCACCCACTATGTTTTGTATAGCAGTGATTGTAGCAACAAGCCAAAAGGTTATGAGAACAAGGGAATATCTACAAGACACAGAAAAACCCTTGCAACATACCAAAATGATGGGGAATGGAGAAAATACCAAACATCATCAGACAGCCAAATTATGAATATCTGGAAATAAGAAATGGGAAGCATCCCATTTATTCCTAGAAAAAGGGTGAACCATATGTGAAGAATATTCTAAGAGATTCAAAAATAGTTGGAAAATGTGTTTCTTATGCATCAAGAAGACCCAACAAAAAGAATCCAGGACTCATAAGAATATTCACAGCTTGTGACTTACTATATGCAAAACATTGCTGTTTTGAGTAGCAAAAAGTATGTTCTGCTTAGAAAATAGTATTTTCTGCTGTTTTTTATGCAAAGTTTGCACAAAGTAAACCTTGAATTGTGAAAGTATCCTAAAACTATGCAGTTTTTGAAGAGTTCCTTGCAATGAAAAAAGATTTGATGAAATTGTTAATTGTTTCCTTTGAAAAGAAAACAATAGAAGAATTACATCCCTTATTATTTCAGCCACAGTAACTAAAGCAATCAAGAAAGGGAGGACTTTTCAATATAGCACTGTAGTGTGAATTTAAGCATCAAGTTAGAATTAGTGTAATAAATGTCCCCCTTTCACCATTAATGCCATTAACAGATATTTTTGAAGCTTTTAAATGTAAAACCTAATGTGATGACACCTTCTTGACACTGAACCCATGAAGACTTATAGTGTCAAGAAGATATTTTCATTTCTCAACATGCTTATAAATATTGTGAGTCCCTCATGCATATATGTGGATGTGCTATTCATAGTTCAGATGGACTGTGATCTAAAATAAATTGGCCCATTATTTACTCAGCTATTAGCAATACACATTAAATGCTGAAACCAAGATTTAAATTATTAAGGGCATTTTCTAGTTGTTGCTTTCTTTATGAAGATTTAAATATAGTTTGGCTCTGCTTGAGATCTGTGCTTTGAGAACTTGCAGTATCTTTTGATCCTCTTGAACAACTAGAGAGAAATCAAAACAAAAACATATTTGCAGTGCCATGACATATTTTATGTACATTGTCACCTAATTGCAAAATAATCATTTTGCACAATAACAAATGTACAAATGGGCATTTGTTTCATGAGCAGGAAAGCCACAAGAAAAGAGAGGAGATACATCTCCAAGTGGTCTGTTGATGACCTTTGTTTGTTTTAGGGGTTTTTCAAAAACCTCTCACATAGAAGCCCAACATGCTTCAAACTATGTAATAATTTTAATTGCCTTTTTCAGGAATTATATAAAAGTAAAATAAATAAATAAATAAACAAGACAATGCATAATCATGCAATGCTAGGATCTATATAAAGCATAGTAATACATTATAATTTTTGTAAATTTTACCTACCAATATATGGAACCAGCAGCAGAAATTTCTAGGGGCCCATCCAGACAGGGCACAAAACGTGCACCCTCCCGCATATTTCCCTGTGGCGTCCAGATAACTCCTCAGGTAAGCACAACTGCATTTGGCACAAGGCAGGAAAACCCCGCCGTGTCACGAATTAATTAGATAGCCCATTAGACACATGCCTTTGTGAAAGGCTAGAGTCTAGTGAGCTATGGCCCTGCGTGGACACATCCACAGGGACTCCTGGAACTTCCCTGTTGCCTGTCCAAACACCCATCCTGCACCTTCTGGGCTCCTGGAGCTCAGAAGGTGCGAGATTGCCTCTATCCCTTTCCCAGATGCCCTCAGAAACCTTAAACATGGTTAAGAATTTACCCAGCCTCCATTAGGCCTCACAGCACAGTTCCTGGAATGTACCTTTTTTTTTTTTTACATTAATTACTTATTAATCGCCCTCCATCCGAGAATGCTCTAGGCGATTTACAGCTAAATTGTAAAAGATAAAATACATATATACAAAAATTAAAAATTAACAGAGATCGAATGCTCTAGTAAAAAGCCAGGTCTTAAGTGTTAGAGTAAAAGGTCCTAAGTCACGCATGGCTCTCATATAGGGTGGCAAGGAATTCCATAAGGCAGGGGCAGAAATAGAAAAAGCCCTGCGTCTGGTCCTTTCCAAGTGCACTTCTCTAGGACCTGGTATATAGAGTAAGTCACGTTGGGCTGGTCGTTGCGACCTCTGATGATGGGAGAAGGAGAGGCAGTCCCTAAGGTACGATGGACCCTGGCCGTAAAGAATTTTAAAGGTCAGAACTAACATCTTATACAGGCCACGGTACTCAGTTGGAAGCCAATGTAAATGTTGCAGCACTGGTGTTATATGGCATTTCATGGGCATTCTTGTGAGTAACCTGGCTGCTGCATTCTGAACAATACAGAGTTTTTGGGTCATAGACATTGGAAGGCCAACATACAGGGCATTGCAATAGTCCAGCCTAGACATGACTGTGGCATGGATGACAGTTGCCAGAGCCTCATCAGATAGGTAGGGTGCCAGTTGCCTCACTTGTCGTAGATGGGAAAAGGCCTGTTTGCTGGCAGCTTCGACCTGAGCTTCCATTGTCAGCTGCGAATCCAGGATTACACCTAAGTTCTTATGTGCAAGAAAGCAAGGGGGAGGCAGAAGCAACCCCCCCCCCCCCGCTTCCTTGGTGTAATTAGTCCATTCTAGGAAGTATGCTGGAAAGCTTACTAGCAGCCAGTATGTAATCCCCCCCCCCCCATTTTTAAGGGGGTTTGAAAGGGGGTGGTGACTGTCTCACTGTCCTCCTGAAACATTCTGGGAGAGCATCTGGACACCTGCAACAGAAAACACATGCATGCTTCCTGTGGCATGTGTGGACTAGAACCTGGGAACATTTACATTTCAAAACGCATTTGCTCCCGGGTTAAACTGCTGTCTGGAACCGCCCTGGGATAAGGATCTCATTCTATTTGCTAGATCAACAAAAAAGGAAAGAACAAAGCTAAAAGTCTGTTTTATTTTAAAGCTGGTCAGAAAAGTGAATTGAGATTGTTTTTATTTCATGCCAGTCATCATTTCCCTCCTTTTTTAAAAATTCTGTGTCCATCCAAGGTAAGTGCTTAGTTCCATAGTCCATTTGAGCTAGGCTGTCAGCATTGTCTCCTTTGCTTCCTTGGCCCAAAATTATCAAGACAGCACAAGCGACTTCTGAATTTGTAGGGCATTGAAAGGATGACCGCAAGAGTGAGGTGAAGTGTGAAACAGGAATGAGCTGTTAGGGAGGTCAAGGTCAATGTTTGCATATTGGATTATGAAACCATTTTGTTCCATGAAGCATCTTTGGTGCCTTGCAAATCAGTGAGCGAGCTGTATTGTCTAGAGGGGATGTATTGGCTAGAGCAGTATTTCTCAAACTCTCCTCCTCTAGGTGTTTTGGATGTTAGCTTCCACAATTTCTGACAGCTGGTAAAATGGCTTAGATTTCTAGGAGCTGAAGTCCAAAACACCTGAAGGAGCAAATTTTGTGAAACACTGGACTAGAGCATTAAGCCGAGGGATTTAATTCTTTCTGGGCAACATGCTGATTACTGTTTCATAGTTCTGAGGTGGATCACAGTGGTGGGGCAAATGTAACTAAATCTTTGCCATAATCCAATTTTATGGCTGGTTCATTGTTTACAAAGTTATCTATAGATTAGGGGACCTACGCTAGATCCCATTCTTTAATATAAATTCAATGCTTTGAATACCTTGCAGTGCTGCTTAGTGCTTATGTCTTCATGAGGTTTGGTTTAGGACCATTTCTTTCAGACTTTTGCCATGGGCATGAGTTTAGGATCAATCCAGTGTATTGAGCATTGATAATCCTTGGCATATAGGTGATACATCTGACCTCTCAAGTTTTGAATTATGTTGTTCCAGCTACCAGTGTTGTTATCTTTTCCAGATTCCAAATTCTGGAGAGGAAATGGTCACTGATCTGTGGCCATAGTACGGTTTATTGGGCAGCAGGCCAGGCCTGGAACTGCCATTATGGGGCTCAACTGGATTTGAGCAACCAGGTCACTGTGGAGTGACTCAGGTAAAGAAATCTCTACTATTTGGAAATCACAGAGATCCCCCCCCCCACCTCGTATTCACCTGTGTAGGAATGGCCTGATTTATTGAGTATCAAGGCTTTTATAATTCAGGGTCTCTATCATCATTCAATCTAGAAGGCCAGGAATACCCTCAATGTGATCAGTTATTTTGTCTTGTCAAGTTTGGCAGGGTGAAGAGGATCCATGTTTCCTTGATCTGTAAGGTCCCCTCTTAAATAGGGAGTTAGGCCACCTTTCATCACATTCAAATCTAGTTTTTCAATGGCCTGAACTCTACAGAGCTATAGGAATGCACTTATCAAAGGAAGGTATATTGTTCCTGGGATATTTGTTATGTGGGTAAGAGGCATTTCAGCCAGCCTGATGGAGAAAAGAGACTAAGGCAACATTTGTCCCTTGTCTGTGGAAGGTAGTGGGGATAAAAGCAGCAGTTGCAGTGAACACCTTGGCACTCATTTGGTAAGGAGAGGGCTCTGGATCATGCTCATTCAATCATGCTTGTACAATCCCCAGGAAGTACGAAAGGACACTATCTTTCAAACCAGCCTGAAAACTTTGCCCTCATTTAATATCCTATCACTTGTGAGGAGGTCTCTGTGTTTGCCTTCCAGATGGGAATCAACACAGCTATTGAATTGTCCATGGAACTCATGGGAAGCCTGAAAAGGAAGACAAGGCTGCCCCCCCCCCTTCTTGCTCCTTTCCAGATTCAATGAAATTAAATAGGTTCTAAGCCTTTATTCAACTCGGCTATCTATGCCTGGTCTCATTATTCTGTGGTTGGTTCAGCAAATTGGAAGTCATACTGTTAGTGAAGATTCACATTTGATCTGGAATGCTCTTTCACTGCTCATCTGCATTTTGATTTCTACAGTGACACTCTCTTGTCAGTGTAGACTAGTGACTTCACAACGAAATGTCTGAGCCAGAATGAGATCACTCAAGAACCACAGTTCACCAATCAGATTGTATTTTATTTCAAAATGTGCATAACAATATGACATGGTCACTGAAGGAAGGAAGAAACTTACTGAATGCCATTCTTCTCAGTGTATCAATGTGCTTGTCAGAGATTTAGTGTAGAAAAAGTTTATGTTCATAGTACTTTATCAGTAAATTACTTTTGATGTCACATATGCTAGGAATCAGAGTTTGGAAAATTCATTTTTGGCACTATTTCCTAGAATCAGCCAACTAGCACAGGCAGTGGACATGCTTGAAGCTCAAAAAACTAACTTATCTAAATTCTCTGATGACTACATATTCTTATTTTAAAATGGGCAAGAATTTAATATGCATTTATCTGGAAATAATGTGAACAGGCAAGAATTAAGTATGCATTTACCAGGAACTAAATTCTAATCAGTTCAATAACACTGACTTTTAATTTAACCTGTATGAAGCTGAACTGCAAATAGCTGTTGCTATACAATCACTTCATTAATCTATCTGCCAAGCCTGTGGGTACATAAAATCATAATTATAAAATCATAAAATTAACTATGAAATCAACAATTATTCCAATAAGTTGTTTAGGAGTAGAGAAAGTGCAGCTAGATTTGGGGCCATGGATTCTTTCTACATATTCCTAACCGCACCCTAAGCCCAGTTCATACTACACAAATCTAGAGTTATGATTCCATTTTTCACTACCATGGTTCAATCCTATGGAATTCTGTGGTTTTCATTTTATGGAAATTTCAGCCAGTGAGCTCTCATACCTCACAAAACTACTAAATGAAGGATTTCACTGGATGTGACTGTCACACTTGAACTAGGATCATTGTGCCATAAAGTGTATAGTGTGAATGGGCTCCTGAGATCATCACTAGAGGCCTTATTCTGAAGACCATGCTTTCATGCTGAGGCTACTTGGGAGCTGACCATTTCCCTGGCAGCCCCTTAGTAATTGCGTAACCTCCTCAAACGTATTCAGTGGGGGGGAAATTGTTCCTTCTTCCCCCACTCCTAGGAAAATCCTTTTTACTTCTCATGCATTTTATTCCTGTGGATATTATCTCCAATGTTTTTATGCCATTTCTGTTTTTATTTTAATTTTAACATTTTATCTGAGCTTTTAGGGGGTTTTTTGCCTGGAGAGAGAACCACTCTTAGAAATAAATAAAATACACAAATTCCTGTAGGTAGTATATGAGACTGAGCATCATTTTAGCTTGTTCAGATTCTCAAGACAATGAATTTTTAGATTTCATTAAACTTTTTTCCACGCTGCTTCTGTAGATATTGGAAGAGAGATGTTATGTATCATTCACAACTCTTTTAATACACACATTTAGTGCTATTCATAAAAAAGTGCATTACTTTCTTAAACATTTTAATTTTTTGTTATGGTGAGAAAGATTTTTAGATATAATGCACTGAAACTAGTCATTACAGCCAACTTTGGTGGGGGGGTGTTAGATTGATTAAATATGTACCAGCCTATTTGAGCATTTAAATAACTTGCTATACATGAAAAGAAATTATGTCTTTTCAGGCCATCTAAATGTAAAATTTTGTTCTTTGGCATATTAAACCCCTGAACAGCTCTCCAAAGCTAGTTTTATGTTTGGGGCTGGATAAAAATGGCTGTCCCTTTATTCTTTTTTGTCATCTTAAGAAGCACCACTTTTATTGAGAGATGTTTGCCTCTAAGCACTCCATTTAAGAGTGAATTTTTACAACTGGAAGAGGGAGGGAAAGAGGGAAAGGAGAAAGGCTACTTTTATATTTCATTACCACAACTTATTATGAAAATCCATAGTTTATCTTCTTTTTTTCAAAATGTCAAAAGGACTATTAAATCATGCATGAAATACATTGAGCTGTAAAATTTGAAGACCTGGACTAAAAATGCTTACATAGGGAAAGCAAATACTACAGTTTCCTTTGCAGTCATTTGTTAAAAGCAAGGTTTTGAGCACACAACAGACTAGTAAAATGAATGCCAGTGCATGAAACTGTCAGCATAGAGTTAGTGTTAGAAAAAATGGACATAGCTAACCGCCTTATGTTGAATCAGAACATTGGTCCCTCCTGCTCAGTTCAGTATGACCCTGAAATTTCAGGCAAAAGCCTTTTTGAATCTACCTGGAGACATACAAACTGTGAAACTGAGAGAATTCTAACATAGGAAACTCTGGGAATAATTTGAGCCTCTTAAAATCTACACAAAATTAATGAACATAAGGAAGCAATTGAACCACAAGCTTATACAATAAAAAGGCTGAAATACCCTACAGGAAACATCCCCCCATCTGATCTTGGAAGCTAAGTAATGTTGTCCTTGGTTAGATCTGGATGGGAGACCACCAATGGATACCAGATGGTGTAGGTTATATTTGAGAGGAAAGAACTGGCAAAACCACTTCTGAGATTTCCTTGCCCAAGAAAACCCTATGAAAATCATGAGTTGACAGGTACATACACACACAGCAACTGATTCAGCTTTCTTAAAGCTGTATTCACTTATCTGAGAAGAATTGGATTATTTCTGCTGTGAAATAGTAGGACTTTGCCTACAGAGTAAGATCCATCGCACATTCCTTCAACTAGAAATGTATATTATATGACCTTGAAGCCAGCATAAACTCTCAGTTGAGAGAATATGAGGTTTGTGTTACTGTACAAGAAAGTGATCATATGTGCACTACAGTGTATACCTCCTCTATACCTGGATACCACCACCTCCAAATCCCACCCCCCCCCCAAAAAAAAAGACATGGTTGTGCCATTACAAGCCAGTTCTTTCCCACATCAGGATAAGAATTCAGAACAGTTTAAAAAGTACTGAATCCCTGCAAGGGCAAAGGGTCCACTGGAGTATCAATAGGCTGTGGGTCCTTTACACACCCTAACCTGACCCACATATAATCCACTAGTGATTCTATTCATTTCCATAGCATTTGTATAGATTCTCTTGGCTACTGAAGAAAAAATTCAACTTTTGCTCAGATGTATGTTAACTTTCAGAACAACAGTAAATTATCTAAGAATTGGTATCAATCTGTGCAATGGCACCATTGAAAGGTATTATTCCACCCTTGCAAATATCAAATATACTTTCTTCCCTTTCATCAATGCTTTTTAAGAGTGCAGAAAAATCTTTGGCAACATGGAAGTTTAGCCTGACTGCTGGGTCAACAGTGGGGAGCAGAGTGGGAAGAAACATGTTACAACACAAAAGCAGGACAACAGCATGCATTAGTTTCTATGCGTCTCCAACTCATTACCTTAATGATACATTAACATGATTTGTTTGCATGCAGCGTTAAATTGTTTGTAAAGTGCTTAAGACTTGAGAAATTCCGTAATTGGTCTTATATTATTATGATGATTCAGTAAAGCATCTGGTCTGAATGAGCAGTGGCAAATTGTAAGCTTTCCCCCTTTCCACTTCTGTGGGTAAAAATAAAATATTTTCTTTATAAGCTTTGACTTTATGATGTGTAAATAAGTTGTTTCAGATTACATCTTCTCACGCTCCCTTTCTTCCACCCTTTCCTTTTTGTTCAGAGTGCAACTGCCATGGCAAGCCAAATGGCTGCTACGGGAGTGCTGTTTTAAATCTTTCTATGCTAAGCCACTTGTGTACACTAGCTCACCCCACAGAGCAGGCCATTTTCTCTGTGCCAGTGCAACTCCCCTCCCTCCCACCCACCCAAAACAGTCTGAAGCTATAAGCTTCTGCATTGTGAACTGTGTTAAGACAAATAGTCACTTGGTGGCTGTAAAAAAAACCTCTGGCACTAAGTGTCCTGGGGGTTTCTGTTCAGGTAAACTGGATGGCCAGGTGCTGAATGAACACATCAATATCTCCTCCTTCTAGTTCTGAGAGAGCAAAACCCACAAAGGAAAGTGATGCCACCTTAAGGCCACCAAAGGTAGTTCCACTGGGAAACTGATCTAAGGAGCAATAATTCCAGTTTGTTCATAAGGCAGGCACACCTTTTCTTAATCAATCTGCTTCCTGTAACTAGACAGATTTTCTTTTCTATTTGATAATGCTTGTTTTCCTTTAAGGGGTGAATCAAAAGTGGCTCTTATCCAGATGGTGCATCATAGCAAAGTTGGGGGGGAACCACAATCAATTTTTCTTTTATGATATTTGCATTATGCATACATTCTTTATTCTATATGATAAGATGATTGATTGATAGATAGATAGATAGATGATAGATAGATAGATAGATAGATAGATAGATAGAGTGGTGTGTGTGTGTTCTTTCTACTTATATCCCATTCTTCATTAGAAATAAAACCCCATTGTGTAGATAAATGTTAAACAGACAGTTTTAAACTATGAATTTTAAATTTACATTTTGTTGGAATGAATTATTTTAATGTGTGTTTTTATTTTATGTCTATGTGTTTTAATTGATGTGCTTCAAATGGTTTTATGTTTTTATCTATTCTATTTTAACGATGTTGTACCTCACCTTGAGCCTTAGGGAGAGGCTGGTAAGAAATACAATGATTGTTATTATTACATCATTAAAACATTTTCAAAGGAATATTATCTATGGTGAAAAGAAAATTAGAAAACTTTGACAAACAAGACCGTCTATCAGTTGATGTTTGGAACACTTTTCAGATATCCAGGGAATATGTTCCATTTGTCATCATATTATATTTTGTTTCAATATTTAATAGCTCATAGCTAACATTAGCAGTATTTCATATCTGCAGACAGTGGTAGGTAAGGGCAGTTGTCAAGTGGAGTATTTAATGTTTCCCAATACTATCTCTGAACATACTAAATCACTATGTGTTTCAAACATTTTCAGACAATTGGCATTTTCATAATTTTCAATGTGTGGGGTTTTTTTTAACATTACAGGACTTTTCTGTAAAATTTTATTTATACAAAATCATTGTTTGCATGCACAAAATGTGCAGAAGATGAATTTTTGTACAGAAAACATTAGCTATCTTAAATCCCACTATCAGGGGAAAGGCAGGATATAAATAAAGAAGTTGACTTTTATGCAGGATACATAATTTTCTGTGGCAAACACCAATGTTTTCTGCACAAATGACATTTTTTTACAAAGTTCCTGAAATACAAAAAAAAAAATCTTGCCACATTATTTTCAGTTTGATGTTGAGTCACTCCTTTTTGCCTTTGAAGCAGGCTTTCCCACAAGTATGTGAAAGAATGTAATTATTCTTTATATCCCTTATAGGAATTGGTATCTTACCCAGATCTTTCTCCAGTGTGATTCCAGCTGAACAAATATCCTTGGTGCCAATCCTGTCATGTCATGAAGGCCTTCATTTTGCTTCCCTTCCCAATGCATTCCTGTGAAAATATAGAAAACTACAGAAAAAAGAATATGATACAAACATGTTCAGAGTCACACATGGGTTACAAGGCATGGTAAAACCAGCAATACATTTAAACAACACAACTATGAAGGCTCATGTGTGCTATCCAATCAATAATGTCTTTTTTTTTTGCATCTAATACATATGGATGTACAAGAAACATAAAGGACTAAAAAAAAAACCAAGGGGACTGAAAAACCTGAAAGCAATGCATACTCAGTACATTTCACAAAATCCAAGGATGAATAAAAATGTATCAAGGAAGGTTTCACAAAGGATACATTTCACTGTAAAAACAAAACTGGATAATTCTAGCAAGAAATCCTGACCATGGGAAGAATTTCAGAATTCCCTTATTAATTTGGCACACACCTACAGAGTCTTGACTTTGTTCCAACTGCCTTATTCTGGCCTCCACTGAAACTCCTAGGCTCTTTTCTCCCTGTCTCCTTTTAATGCTTGCAGTTCTGGTGCACTGGAGAGATAGAAGCTCTCTGATAAGACGAAACAGAGCATAGCTCAATATCTGACAAGCATGAAGGCTGTCCTGGACAGGACCCCTGAGATTAAGTGCATGCCATTTACTCCTTTTCAGCGTTGTGTAAGCAGAAAGGAGCATTGCCTCCAATGGAGAGATTTTAGCCCAGTGACTGTCAGGCCCTGTTATTATTGATGTGGTTTGATGGGGCTGAACTCTGTCTGATGTTTTTTTAGCCCTTTCATCCAAGTGTAATGCAGCAATTACACCTGAGTTTTTGTTACTGTTACATTGCACCACAGGAGGAAAAGAAGGCCAACTCAGGAGCTCAAAATAGCCCATAGCACTGTGACTCACTAAGGTATTACACAAGGCATGGCAGGCTGATATTGTTCAGACCCTAGAATCCTGATATCTCAAACAACCTCATCAGTTTGGAGGAATTTAGCATCCTGGGACATTTCACCCCATCTTCTGAATAGAGCCCAATGTCAGCCATCACATAATGTAGTGTGACTTCCAGCTGAGGCCACACCCCAACTAGGGTGAAAGCATCACTAGAAGCTTTCCTCACAACATGGGAGGCTTCATCTCTGGGAAGTCATCTCCAGGATGGTGACAACATCCCCCATGTGATGAAGAAAGTGGAGCTGAGGGACAAATTTGCACCACTGCCCCTCACCATGATGCCAGGTGAAGTGGGTTGCTTCACCTGGCCTTTTTGATGAGGCCCAAAGTAATTTCCCAACACCAGCTGAGTCACACACTGAACTATGGTTGGTTATAAGAGCAGTAGAACTATAACACCATTCAAGGAGAAGGAGAAAAAGAAAGAAGGAAAACAAATATTGACCACTAGAAAAGTTACATTGTGGAATACAATGCTCATGCTGACTAAGGAAAATGGTAGACTAAACTGTAAGAAAGTAATGTTGCCAAGCTCTGAATACCTATTAGGGCTAAAGTTTGAACTTGCAACCTCATCACATTGAGATGGGAAAGCATGGGTGACCATCCTTTTAGTGCAGAGAATCACCCCTCTTTTGAGTTTTGCCTCCTCATCACACTCATCACACTCACATGTGGAAACCTAAGAGCTGGCAATCTATTCCTCTTACTTTCATCACATGGTTTTTTTTAATCAGGAGAAACAACAATATCCAAAAGCCAAGAGATCCCTTGCCCTGCCCAAAGCCCCTTACATTAAAGGAGACTGACACCAATTTAAAACCACTTCTTTCCATGGGATAATATTGTTCTGCCCAAAACCCCATATGATATAAGAGACAGTGCACCAGGTTAAAACAATTTCTTTCCATGGGATACTATTGTTCTGCATCAAATCCCATATGATACAAGAGACTGCTAACAGTAGGGCAATGAAACAGAGCAGAAGATTTTGATGGTTCCCATCCCACCTGTTTTTCAGTTAGAACCATGGGAATAAAGTGCAATAAGAGGTAGGAGCTCTGAACACGATTGCTGGCCCATATTCAGAGTTCCTTCCTTTAAAAACATTTCTTCCTCTTTTCACACCCAGAACATGTGATAAGCTCCATGCCTCTCAATGCTTGAAAAGAGGTTAAAGTATCCTATAAGGGGGAAACTTCTCAATGTGATGAGGTCGATTGCCAGAGTTCCCTCCTTTCAGGACATTTCTGCCTCTTTTCAAACAAGGAGGGATATTCATGATGGCCAGAAGTAGTTTAAAACTCACATAATTAGCTCAGTGCCTCTCTATGCTTGAAAAGAGGCTGAGGTGTCCTAGGACAGGGAAATTTCTCAATGTGACTAGGTGGTTAAAGTTAGAAAAGTTAAGGAATACTAATCTAAGGTATCCATGTGTACCCTATAGGGAACAGACAATTCCAGAAGTCCTTTCTGCACATTTTTCAGATCAGAAGTGATAATGGTTTAGCACTATTTATATTATCTCTGCCAGGTCAACTGGCTATATATAGAAGGAGACTTTCAGCCTGAGTCTAAAGGGATATTTCTGCATAAAAGCTCCTGCCATTCTAAGTCAACCATTTAACATTAGATGAACAAGTGATCTTCCTCCTGTATTTGGCAATTCTATTTATTATTTGAAAATAATGGAAACTTTTTGCCCCTCCAAAAACTATTGGATTGTCAGCATTGCTAATGATGAAGAATTCTGGGAAATGATGTCTGGCAACAAAGACTGGATCTGCACTGCCATATAATCCCATTTTTGAATCCAGATTATTTTATTTGAACTGGAATATATGAGTCTACACTGCAATAAAATCATGGAGTCGTCATTGGAAAGGACCATAAGAGCCATCTTGTTCTCATTCCTACCATACAGAAATCCACTGCTGGATCAAAACTAATCAAAACTCGGATTAAAATTTTCCATATATGAATAGTAGATCATCCTTTGAAGCAGTCCATTCCATTGTCAGATAATAGGTTATTTCTAATGATTTGGTGGAATCACTTTTCTTTGCATTTGAATCCATTGATTCATGTTGGTCTCTGGAACAGCAGAAAAAAAACTGGCTCTACCTTTGAAATGACATCCCTTGAGATATTTAAAGCTAGCCACATCTGTTCTCTTCTCCAGTTGTTCCTCATACAATTTGGTTTCTAGACCATGGTCACCTTTCCCTAGACATGTAGCTTTCTGAGATCCTCCTAGAACTGTAGTACATAGAACTGGGCAAAGTATTTCTGGTGAGGCCCAATAAAAGCAGAATGGAGCGGCAATAAGACTTTCCTCTCTCTGGACATTACTTTTACTGCTGGAACCCAGAAATGGAACAGCTTTTTAGCTGCTGTTTCAGACTATTAACTCATGTTTGCCTTGTCATCACTCAGACTCCCAGATGCTTTTCACAGGTACTGTTTTTCAAGCCTAGTGTCAACATCCTATATTCATGCATTTAATTTACCCTCCCTAGATGTATCTGGATCACATGATTCCCACCTCGAATGCACTCAGGAGTGGGCCGTTCAGCCGACCTGAATTTGAATAGTAACTTTTGCTCCATCCCATCTTCAAATCTGAATTGGTGCTTCTTATAAGGACACATATTGAAGATTATCTTATGTGTATAGGTACTTCAGAAAAATTCAAGTTAATAGCATAGTATCTTTAAAGCCAGCCATGTTAATTCATCCCTGAAAACAAATCTGCTTTGGATTTATCCTATTCTCTCAGATTGTCAAACCACATTTGCCTGATAGTTTTAAAATGTACACTGACACTAGGCTGCTGTGTTGAAATGAATGCCCTAGAAATGTTATCACCCACTGAAAAATTGAAAAGAAATGACAGTATGAAAATAAGAACTGGGATCTATCAGGGTGGAGAGAGACCAAGGAAAAGCCAATGATGGATTACAATAAGGTCTAGTTTGTGAAGAGATCCATTTAGTAAAACAACAAGTTACACCAAGCCTTGCTAACATCCTGTAGCTTTACCAAGTTCTACTGTGTTATCTCAGCATGGTGCAGAGCTAACCCTGGGCTTATGAAGTCTATACCAGTGGAGCAAATACAAAAGGAACTAAAAACTTGGAATGGAACCCAATGCAAAAAGAGGGGAAAGCCTCAAGTGTAGAAAAAAGGAGTGTTTTAAAGGAGCCAACACACTTGAGCCATAAAATATTTGTACGGTCTTCTTCGAGGTTTGCTAGAAAAAGACAAATAATATATATTAGTAATTACAGATGGAACATAAATTAAAATGAATACAATAATTGCATGTAAATATTTTGTCTCACATTGAGCTAATTGAGACATATATCTATATGCAATTACTGTAGTCATTTCAATTTATATTCTGTCTATAATTACTACTGAATATGCATTGCTTCTTCTAATAGCCTGAAAAGAAAGGTAGGCATATTTTTTGGCCAAAATGCTAGCTTTGAAAGTCCTTTGTTGTTGTTTTTTTCACAAATTATTCCTAATGTAAAAATTAGCATAACAGCTGCAATGCCTTTGAGAACTTGCTAACAAATGAATCTTACTGAATGAGTAAACAGTACATCTTCCAATGTGTTGGGAATGAAAGGAACAACTGATTGCTACTTGGAAGGAGTAAAGATCTGGCCAATAGGAATGAAAGGATGGATGGAACTTATTGACCAGAAGACCTGGTGGGTTGAAACACACTTTCAATTCAAAGGGTTTACAATATAGAGATAATATTGTCCTGAATGTGTGCCATTGAACAACTGTATATATTGGTCTCTGGAACAGCAGAAAAAAAAACTGGCTCTACCTTTGAAATGACATCCCTTGAGATATTTAAAGCTAGCCACATCTGTTCTCTTCTCCAGTTGTTCCTCATACAATTTGGTTTCTAGACCATGGTCACCTTTCTCTAGAATCATAGAATCAAAGAGTCTTTTGTAACAAAACATGGTTTGCAGTAGGAAACATCAGTAAAAACAAGTGCCATGGATTCACTTTTAAAAACCTATGCAGTTTTGCCAACATTATTCAATGCATATATGCAATTGGTCTCATTTGTTTGATTGAACCAAATCAGCAGAGACTGGCAGTAAATGCCTTGTCCCAATAGTCAAGGAAAACCAGTCAGGGTGCCCTAGGTTTGACAAGCAATGACAGAAAAAGCAATAGGAAAAGGCA
Source organism: Anolis sagrei (assembly GCF_037176765.1). Classification (NCBI taxonomy): domain Eukaryota; kingdom Metazoa; phylum Chordata; class Lepidosauria; order Squamata; family Anolidae; genus Anolis; species Anolis sagrei. The sequence continues at coordinate 223,838,764 of NC_090021.1, read as the reverse complement.
GTTAGTCGAGAAGAAATTTCTCTGGCACTATGCAGGCCAATCAAATGACAGATTTGTTGCCAAGGTCTGACAAGGGGCCAGGACTGGAAAAGGTCTCCTTGAAGTAGAACACAGCTCAAGAAGCAATGAAAGGGGACAAGCTATTTGCCATTAGGGTAACTTTATCATGGTTTGGCTAGCATCCAGGACACCTGGATTTCATCCTTGATGAGAAATAAACAGCTTTTAATTTGTGTGCTTTTTAAATCAGTTAACACTGATTAGCATTGATTTTAGTGTGGTGTGGTACGTTCAAATCACTTCATGAAATAAGTTCAGGGTTTTCTTTTCAAACTCATTTTAGGTTTCTTTTTCTCACACATTTAAAAATGCTATAGTGCTAAAGTGTAATATTTCTTTAGTATTATAATTGTAAAAAGGAGGAGGAAGAAAGGGGAATATTTCAATTTTTAGCTGGAAATGAAACAAAGGAATGAAGATTAACTGAAAACCTTGGTGACAAACTTCAAACACCTCATTCCAAATGTCATCAGTGGGACTGTTCAAAAGTGCAGCAAGAGGAAACGGAAATGCAACATTTATCTCAATCAGTATTGAAAAATCCCAGTGTGTGTAAGGAGGGGGTGTTTGATGTAATATATACTCACAAAATAGCCTAACTACATCTCAAGTGGGAGAAGATAGAAACTATACTCATATCACAACTTAACTGCACCTAATAAACAATAACAATAACAAACTTTATTTCTAGACCACTCTCTCTCCCCAGAGGAGAGACCTCATCTACAACTAAGACCCACATCAAATCCTGAGGCTTTCAGCCACTTTGGAGAACCCCCGACATGGTAACCTTAATCCAGTAGACAATTTAATCATGTGCATTTCTCCAAAATATACTTACTGTTTCATCCCTCATTGTTCCAAATGTAATAGAAAGGATATGCAAGCAATGTACTATTGGTGTAACAGCCCTTATTAAATCTGTAGTGCACACTTCAGGCAAAAAGAAAAAAATACACAAGCTTCTTTCTATGGTGATGGGAAATTTACTGCTGGATATTGCTGGCCTACACTGGGTACACTGAAGGTTGGTAGCCAAACGGCCAAGCTCTTAAGTGGAAAGCCAAAGCCCCTCTCCTTTTGGCTGGCCTTCACAAAATAAAACAGATTATCTGCTATCAGGCTCCATTCACCACCACCACTCTCCATATCAAAAGTTGAGGAAAAGAAAAGGAAGCATACATTAAGACATTTGAAGAGGTTACAGACATAGAGAGCTTATCCACATTAGCTTAATAATCCATATTGGTGACCTTGTGTCGGCAGAACTGCTGATCAACAGGAGCTCCCTCTGTCAGCTCCAGCTTCCCATGCAGGGACATGAGAGAAGCCTCCCACAAGGATGGTAAAACATCAAAACATCCAGGCATCCCCTGGGCAATGTCCTTACAGACGGCCTATTCTCTCACACCAGAAGTGACTTGCAGTTTCTCAAGTTGCTCCTGACACAAAAAAAAAACCCATATTTACTCTGCACTCACTGTTTGTTACTATTTTATGTACTTTACACCATAATGTTCTGCTACTTCCGGTTACCTCTAGTAGTTAAAACAAAAACATGGACTGATGTTGTCTCAGCCTGGTTGGATCATCTGAACTCTGATCTCCTACCACCACAGGTTAGGATGGTACATGTGGCCACTTCTAGGGCCAGTCCAGAGCATTTCTACTCTGCACTATCCCTGTATTAACCAGCCAGCATAGAAGAGCACAGAGACAACCATACATGTAGATAAAAGAAGACACCTCCATACAGTCCTACTAACAAAAAGGCAATGACCATTAATGTGTATTAGGTTGGAAAGGTCTAATCATTAAACCATATGTCAAATATTTTCCATGAGCTTCTGATATAAATAAATATAAATAAAAGATAAAGAAAGGCTGGGATTTTGGTTATAAATGAAGTTTTCAGTAATCAGGCCAACATAAGCAGGTATCTTCATTAGGAAAAATCACATGGAAAGTTGCTAATATAAAAACAGTCTCTTGTCCCCTATTGAAATTGTTAGTCCACTTAATAGAGAAATAGCTTAGTTTGGCATTTTTTAAAATGGTTAAAGTGATAAATATAGTGAAAGTGAGGAAGCACACCAAATAACTCTTTCCAATATAATTGGCACATTTCTTCATGAAACATAACTTTTGGATAAAATAATAACGGATACATGCTTTTTATTGTTTTTGTATTATATTTTGAGTTGTAGTTGTTTGTTACTGTTTTATGTACTTTACCCAATATTCGACAGTATAGTTTAGTATACAGAGCCAGCAGAATCATGGCTTTCATTCCCTCCAGCTCCCTCTGTGTCCTTTTGTGATACCATGGAATTGCTCAAGAGGATCTCTCAGGAATATAGAGTAACTTTTGCCGCACCCAGGGGGTGAAAGCGGAAGGGGGTGCCATCCATCCTGGCATCAGGAGTGGAATCCATCGAAAGCATGCTTCAGACCCTGGTCTGTATATGGAAAGAGAATTAAAATGATTACTTGAATTTACATTTACAGTGTACTAAAAGAAATATAAATATATGTGTGTGTGTGAGATTGATTCTTTGTGCAAAAATTATGGGGTGTGCAAAGTGCCTAGGATTGCAGAGAGAATGAGTTACTTTTTGGTAAAGTGCTCTGCTTTGCTCATTATTAAATTGTTAATAAAAAGAAAATTATTGGATTCTCAAGGTTTTGTACTTCTTGCTCTCTTGGCTCTGAATAAGAAGATAACTTCTAAGTCGGTATTTCACTAGAGCATTGAAATTTAAAATAAACTTCCCCCTAGGTAAAAGAGGCACTATTACAGATACAGATTTATTTCCATCTAATAAAGTTTTAATTAGCACTTACACTTTTTGCATTCCTGCAGGTTGTAGCAGACATAAAATTATAAAGCTGAGTCTTGGACTATTGCTGAGTCATGAAATATTTCCTTGTACTTTTTCTGCTTATCAAAAAGATATTCCTGGTGCACTTTTCCAGATCTCATCAGCTTGTTTTTAATACCTGGGGCTCATAAAATAGTGTTGGTTCTCTCTACAAGGGACTGAAAATGTGTAACAAGCCAAATAACCTGATAGTTTGTGGCACTGAATTGTATGCTAGTAACCAAAACACTGTCCCTTGAAAAGCAACAGTTCAAATTTTAAACTAAACACATACAAAGCAGGATTAAGAACCTCTTCACATGGCCCATGTGGGACATGCTATTGCGCCGGCAGTGGCCAGCAAAAAGGAAGGTGCGAGGGGTGTCTTGTGGCACCCCACGTACCCTCCCTCCTTCCCCTTCACATGGTGGAGATGGAAAAAGGCACATTGGCACCTCTGTCCCTGTCAGATGGGAGAAAGGGAGACAATGTACATTGCCTCGCCATCCTTTCACCCATCATATGGAGAAAGAGGGAGAAACGTGTGGATAGCTCTGTTGGAGCTAGCCAAAAATCACTTTCCTCCTTGTGGTGGAGGAAGTGCCTTCTGGTGCTTCCTCTCCACTTCAGGAGGAATGTGGGCAGGGTCTGCCACGCATCATCTGATGACCATCCAAGCCATGGATAAAAATGGTGAAACAAGGCTATTTTGCCCCATTTGAAGAGGTCCTAGGAGAAAGACTTATGGCCTAATCACATTTACCTTTGGAAGCGTCCACTCCAGCTGGAGGACAGATGAGTCTACCACCTATCACACAACGTAAGGGAACTTCATGTGGAGGCCTCTCCTCCAATTGGAAGCAAAGCATCATAAAATGCTTCCCACTCAACATGGGACACTTCACTGGGAAGATGACACTTCCCCCATGTGATGGGGAAAGTGTCACCAAGAGGGAGCAGTACATAGACCAAGAGATTCACCCCAGCTCCCACTCATTTTGGTGGTGAAACCAGGCAAAGTAGGACACTTCACCTGGCTAATATGATAAGTTTCTGAGTCTATATGAAGACCACTCCATGAATTTGAAAATCAGAAGTACAATTTCAAATTTGGGATAAATAAAGCTGTCACTTTTTAAAAGACCTGCCACAGTTCTTTTACCTTTTATCAAGTTGGCTTTGCCTTCAAACTATAGTGGGTAATAGTAAAGTATATTTCTAATGTGTAAAGAGGTGTCTCCCCAACAAGAAGATGTGTCTTTTATTTAAACCGGAAGTTTTTCAATGCACTCCTCTGATAACTGAAGAAGTTTATGTTCTGGTACCCATACTATAGAATATCCTTCTCAAAGAAACCTACATGGTTCCATTCTTTATTTTCATTCTCCTATATTTTATCTTTAGGAAAACATTTTGTGAAGGCTGCTTGGAGGTTGAAGGCTGCTTGGGTTATGCTTTATGTGCAAATCCTGATACTCTGATTATTGTGTTTTGAGGATATTTCAGTATTTTTAGAAAACAGTGAATAGCTTGGTGGAATCTCCCTCTTTGAAGGTTTCTAAACAGGGGCTGGATGGCAGTCTGTTGGGAATGCTTTAAGTGTGTGTTCCTGCATGGCAAAATAGGGTTGGACTGGGTGGCCCTTGTAATCTCTCCCAACTCTATGGCTCTATGATATCTTTATGTTTTCATTCATTAATTTCTTGCCTGCTTTGATTTCTTTAAATTAATTCTGCTCAAGGAAATAAAACAGTGAAACCTGTAGTTGATTTCATGCCAATTCATTCACCTCATTACCATACCCACAAGTTTTGCATTTCTACACAAACCACATGCTCATTCTTAGCTATAAAGTTATGTTCCTACACACTTCATCCTACTTGGATGAAGTAGGGTTAGGTCTATTAAAGCATATGCTACCAGCTTCTTTCTCTCAATTAATCTCAAAGGTGCTATGGTTACCTTGGACCGTGCTCTGATTTACAAGATGTACTGTTTGACTATCACACAAAAAGTGGACACTAGAAATAATATCATACGAAAGCTGACTGGCACAACCTGAGAATCACAGCCAGACACAGTGAAGACATCTGCCCTTGTGCTCTGCTGCTGAGTACTAGGGCTGGGCGGTTTCGTTTTGTTAATTCGTAATTCGTTAAAAATTCGTTATTTTTTTTATAACGAAGCGATAACGAACCATTCTGGAGCAACTTAAAAACGAAACGAATTTTTAAATTCGTTTCGTAAATGCTTCGGATTCATTATGTATTTGTTTCGTTATCGGTTTGAGGTCGTTTCGTTATTATTTCCGCATGTCTGGGGCAAGTTTTATAGTTGTTTTTTGTTTAATTAGTGAAAAAAAATTATAATATCACACCAACAGTCAACAACAGAGGGAGAGGGAAGCTTCAGAAGTTCCCCCTGTCCCATTTGGAGGTTTTTTAGCGTATTGCGCAGTCGCGTCCGCCATTAACAAATCGATTAGTTATTGTTTCGTAATTGTTTTATTAATGTTTCGTAATTTTTTTTACATTTACGAAATTTCGTAAATATCGAACTTTTTAAAAGAAAAAATTCGGAATTCTTTTAAATATCGAAACGCAAAAACCCCCAAAAAACGAATCGATTTTAGAAACAAATTTTTCCGTTGTTACCTAGGCCTACTGAGTACGCATGCCCAGTGTGGACCACATCTCACCATGTTAAAACAGTGGATGTGGCTCTCAATGAGACATGCTGCATTATCACAGGATGTCTACACCCTACACCACTGGAGAAATTATATTGTTTAGCTAGTATTGCATCACCTAACATATGCCAGGAAGTAGCAGGCAACAATGAAAGGACCAAGGTAGTGACATCTCCAGCCCACCCGCTATTCCGCTATCAGCCAGCACGTCAATGCCTTAAATCAAGAAAGAGTTTTCTAAGATCTACAGAGATACCTGCAGGAACACCTCAGCAAGTGAGAGTCCAAAAGTGGCAGGCTAATACCTGGAACCTCAAGCCAAGGCTGATATCAAATGAGAGACTCCCTTCTGGGTACACAGAAAACTGGGTGACTTGGAAGGCACTGAACAGACTGTGCTCTGGCATCACGAGGTGCAGAGCGAACCTTAAATGGGGCCACAAAGTGGAGTCCACAACTTGCAAGTGTGGAGAAGAGCAAACCACAAACCACCTACTACAATGCAGTCTGAGCCCTGCCACATGCACAATGGAGGACCTTCTATAGCAACACCAGAGGCACTCCAAGTGGCCAGCTACTGGTCAAAGGACATTTAGTATAATGCCGAGTTTTTAATTTTGTGTTTTTAAATACATTACAACTGTACCATTGGTCCGCTTCTAACATGATAAATAAATAAAGGTGCTACACAATCTCTTTGCGTATTGATCTAGATTAATACTGCTATCTCTTTTAATTCTCCGGTCCCATCCATTACTGAAATGTCAGCCATGAACAATGCTACACCACCTGAAATCAGGGGGTTGGGATGGAGAGTTAAAGCTGGTTGTTGTCAGCACATTTGTGGTTAATTCATATTCCAAACACCCTAACATCCTGTCACCCAACAATTTTGTATAGACCAGAGGATTCTTTATGTCATTGACCCACCCTCAAGATCTGGGAACTCCATCTCTTTATTTTGCTTTCCACCCATGAAGAAAAAATGCAGCTCCACAAATCTCTCAGAAGTGACCAATAATGCCCCTCAAAGCCTTGCGGAGCAACGTATGTACATTTCACTCATTTCCTCACCACCCTCTGCAATTTTAAGTCTATCAGAAACTTTTTTCAGAGTCAGAATCATGATAGTCGCTAATTAATTTGGGCAGAAAGACTGTATGGGTCTAAAAAAGACAAAGTGTGCTGCAAGACAGACAGTTGTGTCCCAGAAGGGCTCCAGACGATATTAATTGGCATTTTTGTGTTTCAAAAACGGAATGGCAAAATATTTGGAAGCAAGATGCTGAATTAGGAGTGCCACTTCTGTATTTCCCTAAACTGTTTACTTACAACAGCTACATGGCAGGCAGGCACAATATGAGAGTGCTCATACTAGGAGTAACTGGATGTATTGAATCACAGATACAGGATATACATTCCTGGATTTCATGTGAATATGCAAAATTATGGAAAATAGCAAATCTGGTTGAAATGAATAACTTTTGGTCTAAGAATATCACACAGTCATCATGGAGGTCCTAGAAGATAACTAGAGGGGACATATTTTGTCTGACATTGTTAAATAAAACTGCAGGTACTAGTCCCATGGATACACAGGCCATACTGTACATAGATTTGCTTATCCATACATGAAATTCATAATAATATTTTTCCCATCTGTTTCTGAGATCATAAATCTCTCAAGGGAAATTTTCTCCTTTAATGAACAATCACACGTTGTATATTAGTTCAATAAAAATGAGCTAGGAAAAGGAAAATCTAAATGTGGAACAAAGGGAAAATGACAGGCACATTCATCTTTACTCTTGTCTAGATCAATAATTTTGCCCAATGTAAATTCCTTAGAAGTATCCCACTTCTTCCATTTACGTTTCTTTTCTTTAAAAATCTAAGAACACTAATAGTTGTTGGAGTCCATGCTTATTCACAAACACAGAGAATTGGGAAAGTATGGGTTTTAATGATGTACACGTTACATCACCACAACTGTTGCCATGGTAACAGTAATATGTGCATCAATTTAAAAAATTCAGACTCAATGAACCTGGAACATCCCAAGGTATAATGCTGTCACCATATTAAATGTAACCAGTTCACCTGAATCAGATTTAATAAGACAAATACATAAATAGTTAAAGTAGCTCTGTCATCTATAAGTCTATGAGCTTTTATAGGTGCCATTTAAAATAACAAACCCTGAAAGTCTATATATGCTCATCCTAACCAGACAATTGAAGGGTGCATATTTTGATAACATACATTCAATGGGAAAGCCTTAGATAAATAGTTGAATGCCCAGATCTAAACAACTGTTTCATTCATTCATTCATTCATTCATTCATTCATTCATTCATTCATTCCTTTGAATAGATAAAAGTAAAGGTTTCCCCTGACATTAAGTCCAATTGTGTCTCATCTCCATTTCTAAGCCAAAGAGCATTGTCCGTAGACATCTCCAAGGCCATATGACCAGCATGACTGCATGGCATGCCGTTACATTCCTGCCAGAGCAGTACCTATTGATCTACTCACATTTGCATGTTTTCAAACTGCTTGGTTGACAAAAGCTGGGGCTAACAGCAGGACCTCACCCCACTCCCCGGATTCAAACTGCCAACTCGTCGGTCAGTAAGTTCAGCAGTTTAGCAGTTTCACCCACTGCACCACGTTTGGAACATAAGCATAATAAACTATATTCTTAACATAACTTTTTCAAGCTCTGTTCCAAAGAGGTCTCCAGTTTCTACATACTACATTTTTTTTTGCCTTGAGACCTCTTTCTCTGGAGTATCCAGTTTCTATATGTTCAGTTCATTTTGTATGCAGTGTGCATGCTATGCTGTTTGGGTCCAAAGGGGTCTGAACGAGAAGTCAAAGTACGTTTTTCCTTCCCTGTGACTGTAGAGTATTGTTATGTACTTTTTATGACCTTTTTTTCCACAGAACAGCTATGCAATTATTAAAATGCTCTATTTGCATGCAGTTAACTACAGAAGGAGCTCATAATAGCCATTCACTCACATCTTCCCATTAATTGTTTCAAGTGCCTGCCACCTTGGAGAATTATGGCAATGCTCAGCTGAAAAGAAATGGCTGTGAAGCAGCTCTTGCTTAAGAGATGCATTACTGCTCTTCTTATTATTATTTTTTGTTTCATCCCCAGGAGTTCACTTTCTCCTTTAATGGGAAAAATATTAGTGTCACTGTATGCACAGTGGTAAAACAGTGTTTGTACAGTCGGCTGAGTGAACCTTGCAAGCTGGCTGCCTAGTGAACCCATTTCTAAATAAAAGATTAATGTTGCCTTCATCTGTTCTAATAGCTGCAGGTCATGTACCATGAGACCACACAAGGAGTCAATTAAAAAAAGGAGAGTTGGGTACAGCAAGGATTAATTGAGTTCTCAAGCTTCACTAATACAAAGAAGGGTAAATGGTATTGTGTAGTTCTGTAGATTTGAGTGACTGCCTAACATTTATGTCATTTACTTTTTATATGCAAGAATAGTTTTCTTTTTTTCATTTGTGCCTCCCTCCTAATAATTATTGGGAGCATTCCAGAGCTCCCTTGGATTACATTTTGCATGAGTCCTTGTGAGCCATTTTCTGACGACTATGTCTTCATTCCCCCCAAAAGCCTAGGTTACCCTACAATAGGAGCGGGAGATCAATGGAATTTCATGAAAGCTCCAGGGGTCTGCATCTTAATGTAGAATGCTGAATGCATTCCAAAGGAAAAAGGTTCAGACCAAAAATAACAGAATAGTTTACTTGAGATCTCTTACTTCCATTAAATAAATATATAAATAAATAAATGTTACTTGTATTCTGCCCTATCTCCCTGAGGGGACTCAGGGTGGATTCTAACAAAAAATGGCAAACATTCGATGCCATAGTACATTCATAAATACAAGTACAAATAACTAACAAACCAGATCCCAAATTAAACCAACATCTTAACTGTTTAATCCAAGGGGAAGACATTTAAATCTTTTTAGAACTGATAAAAAACTGATGGCTTTTTGATCAAGCACTTACAAATGCAGAGTAACTGACATAGGAAAATGGAATGACTAGACAATGGGACCAGACAATGTTTATAACAAGGGGATACTAATGATTTGTTTTATTGATTTTGTTATGGTCTTTTATTATATGTTAATATTTTAAATTGTATTTATGGTATTGTAGGCATTGAATTTTGGCCTGTAAACCGCCTTGAGTCGCCTGCGGGCTAAGAAAGCGATATACAAATACAGTAAATAAATAATAAATAATAAATAAATAGAGGGCGAGCATGCAAAAATTGAAAAATTATAAAATAATGTTAAATGGAGACAGTGACTAGGCCCACCTGGAAAATTAGAAGAGGGCAGCTTACGACTTTGGAAAAGTGGCTGTTGGCTTCCAACCCAATTCTTGGAATATACCCAGAGATGTTTGAACTACAACTCTCATCAGCACAGACAGTACAGGCAATGGCCCGGAATGGTGGGAGTTGTCCAGAAGGCACCACACTGGAGTTTTGAAATTGCCTTTTATCCATGGAAGGAATCAAATGCTGTCCAGGTGATAGTCTTACTGATGTTACCAGGTATATTCACTCTTACAAGTTGTTGTCCATTTTAACACAGTAATCTGGGGGGGGGGGGGGGGTATGCATAATCAAATGTCAACAGGGGTGTGTGTTATAATCTCAATTTAGCTTTGAAGCCTGGCCTTATTCTTTTACCTGGCCAGCAGACATGACTTGGAACACAGCTTGATCTTCAGGAATCCTGAGCTGGAAATGCATCCTTCACATTTGCATTCCTATGTGTCTACCCAGCAGTCAAGAATGATGACAGATGGTATTGAGTGGGGCCAAAGGTTGATGCCAAGGGGAGTGACCAGTAGTGAAGCCAACTATAACTATTTTGGCAGCCCATTCTACATGGGCTGAAGACATTTTTCGTTAGTTGTTGTAAGTTGTATCAAATTTGTTAAATTCATACCTAAAACATGATATCCAATGTGCAGGCATGGCAAAACCAAAAACGTAAGAATCGAAACTTACCCAATACTTTTTTATTTGAATTTTCCAAATCTTGGAAGCCTCCCAAAGTCAGTTTCATTTTCAGCGCAAGGAAGCAAAGCAAAGCCATTAAATTTCCTCATTAAATTATTGGCCTCTTGCCATTAGGAGACAGAAGCAACAGGGAGAAAGCAGAGTTTGCTGGGAAAGAGATCAAGAAAACACAGAATTCTGGGAAATGTAGTCTGGGAAGGCAAGGAGCCCTATTCTAGAGAATTTTAAAGACCTTACCCTGAACTAATTTTCCCAGAATTCTGCTCGGCATCAGAAAGCCCCAATAAAGACAGGTGAGAGATTTGTCCCTCCATAGCAGAAGCCAGCCAGAGTTCCAATAAAGTTCCAATAAATTGTTGAATCTGCAAAGAGGAGGACTAATTGATAATAAGTAAATTTCTGTGCTGAACTGGGAAGAAATCCTTAAATGGAAGTTATATTGGTTAATATGAGTGATATTCAATGAGATAGCTGTTGAGACTTTAAAAAAGATTTTGTCAAAACCTTAAAAAAATCCTAAATTTAGTAGATGTATGAATATTTCTGAAAGTTGGGGTGAACTATCCCCGTTATCTTGTGTCATTATATAGAAAATTCAAAGAGATGGGTCTTGTAAAAAAAAATATCTATGGATAAGTGAAACGTTCTGAAACTTGATGGGCTAACAGTGGTAAATATGTTCTACCATTGTAGCAAGTTTCACCCCAAATAGCTGTAAATATGAGGGAGAAAGGAGCCCCTGAAAGTTCCCCATTTGCACAATTACCTTAATGAAAAAGTAAAATCAATTTTGTTACTCCCGTTGTAGTAACAAAATTTTCACTAATGACACTTTAGAAACACTTCAGAAATGAAACACCAGTGCCCCCTAATTTTGTAATGAGTTTTGAATTTTTTTTACATTGATTACACACCCCTAGTGGCTACCATCCTTCACCATCTCTTCCATTACTCTTGCAAGGTACAGGGGGTTACAACAAAGTGAAAATATGGGTGGTAATGAGATACACTGTCACATTGCCAGGTTTCTGCTGGTATGCAGACAGAGGTGAACCAAAAAAACACAAACTGTTTAATTAAAGCTGCACTTATTTTCTCACTGTTTTCATAGTCCAAATGTTAAACATAAAGATAGCACTCAGCCACAGAATATAAAACAAAGACTGATAGAAAATGCTTTGCAGGTTCAAGAGAAAACCGTAGTCAAAGGGTCCAGTCCAGTGGTCAAGTGCTGAGAGTTCAAAGAGTAAAGTCCAAGGATCAAGAGTCTATACTGTAGTCAAAAGCCAGTCCAGAAGTTCAAAGTTCCAAGAGTTCAGGCGACATGTCAGGATACTGAAAATCCACAAACCTGGGAGAAAACCACCAGCATCCACAGCCAAAATAAAACATTTTTCTTGTGAAGATCAGTCCCAAGGTTAACTCCTTATATGCAGCCTATCTCTTGCATGCCTCCAGCCTTAATTGCTTTCACCCGTAAACCCTGAGTTAAAGTTTACTCAACCTTTAGAACTAAGACTTACATTAACCCTTCCATCACCAAATTACTAGGCCTGCTACCACCAACCACCATCAACCATGGATCATGATACATGACATTCACTATCTCCTCTATAGCCTTCCCACTCCTTGAACTACATTGAACCCACCAGATCTATGGAGTGCTGGTTCTAGAATCCTGTGCAGATATGAAAAAAACCTGGCTGATCACATCTAATACTGTTAAATGGTGCGTGCTTCAGTGTGCCTGTGCTCATATCTTTTAAACAGAAGCTGGATAGCCATCTGTCAGGGATGCTTTGATTGTACTTTTCCTGCTGGCAGGTGGTTGGACAAGATGGCCCCTGTGGTCTTTTCCAACTCTATCATTCTATGATTCTATACTGCAATTTCCCACAGCCAAAGTTACTTTTAAATATGAGTGTTTCACAGATTTTGCAGGACTTCTTTGTCCTGTGGATTAACCACTTCTGACCACACTCCCCCTTGCTTAGCCTTCCTTGATCAACCATTCTCTGTATGATGTCTAAACATTCCCAGTATAAACCACTTATTTGTTTCAATGGGATTTGTGTATTGATAAGTTCCATCACCAAAATTTTCTCTGACACTAAACTGAACCTAAAAGAATCTAAATCAAAGTGAATGTGAAATAATCTTTCTCCTCCACTGAGACATCTGAAGAACAGTCTCACTGAAAGTTCCGAAATATTCTTCTTAGTATCTAATAAATACTGCATAATTTTAGTTTTATTCTTTTTTCTATTTGCCCTCCCAAAAGAAAAAAGGGAAGGGTGCTCTTGCACATTCTAATTCAGAAGTTAACCATATTGTTAATAAACAAGATAAAAAGGAACAAAAAAATCCAACAAGTACCAAGAAAAGGTAGGACCAAAACATTTACCCCAGCAACCTGTCAAATGAGACTGGGGCTGCAATCAGAATCAATAACATAAGGCATTCAAAACATGATTGATTCATACCAATCAATAGGTGCAAAGGAGACAACCCAGAGAGTATGCTATGAATAATGCAGGTGATACTATTTGTTCATCTTAAGAGGATATTTTACCAATAGAAAGACCAAAATGTTGAAGAAGAATCATTTGCTCATGTGGATGTACTTCTAGATACAGAAGGCAGGATTAGAATCCTAAAGGAGAGTAAAGGAAAATCAGAGAAAATACAACAAGGAAAAATATAACATAATAAAATTTGAATTTCTAAAAAATGCAAATACAAAAAAATGTGGGAAAGAGCTGGTACTCAGAAAGTAAAAACTTGGTCCTCTTGGATATGATACAGTACACATTTAGTATGATTCAGCTTTCTTATTATTTCTATTATTATTATTATTATTATTATTATTATTATTATTAAGATTACATTGGAAGTAGTGCAATACCAATAAGTCAATAATGATAAAACTCTTGCATCTTCATATTAACCATATGGAATCATACAGCATTTTTAGATGATGTAAAATCACATTCCACATCATTTCTTATTATATCTTATTCTGGCAGACAATGGGGGAATTTGAGGTCTGGGGAGTGTGGTCAGTGTAGAGCACATGTGTCAAAATGTCAATATACCATGACAAGAATCCTGGACTGATTAGAATGTTTTCAATTTAAGACTAGTTCTGTGTGCAATTCAAATGTGGTTGTTTTGCACAGAAAATAATATTTGCCTGCCAACCCACCAAATGAAGACACAACACAACAGCTATGGGTTTAAAACTGGACAACTTTATTGTTACCTAATTAACTCAATAACTGAATATCACAATCAGACTAGCATGAACGTGTATTGTCTAAAGCCGAGGTAGTGTCCCTTCCCGGCCTACCCCTCGGCTAAATAGGGCGAAGCACCCGGTTCCCGTGTGATATAAACCCAGGGTAACCTTTTAGCCAATGTTGGAGGAATCTTCCTCAAGGATGTTGAGGTAAGACCCTCCCCATTTGAAAGCCATTTATCCAGTAGTCACCTCGGTTAGAGTAACAACCAGTGATGTATTAAGTTAATGGCTTTTCCCAAAAGGGGATGCTTCGGGTGAACACCAAATGTATTTCATTCTAGCTGTTTTTCCGCCACAGGATGAGGGCAAGTGTCTACTTAGCTCCATCCCCCCACCCCTTAAAACAGCTCTTGACCACTGCTAGCCTAATCTGTAATAAAGCTGCCCAGGTATGCATGCATGAGCCAAGGTCAACACCTCGTTGTTTGTGTTGACAGCTGTTAAATGTGTTAACCTCATTTCATATGAATGACTGTATCAACATTGTCACCACCTAAACCATAACTCAATGTTGTATTATGTATCATGGCATGCCATCGTGTATGATGCTGTCAGTGAGTCACAGACTGGGGGTTACCCCAGTTCTGTTCAATACAAAGTTTTCACCAATATAACAAGGAGAACTTCATCTTGAAACAGTGAAATTGTACTAGGAGAAACCTTTCTCCAATCAACTGTGGGATCCAATGTCCCCAACAACCATATCAGTACTCCGCTGTAACGAGGAGAACTTCATCTTCAGACAGTGAAATTGCACTAGGAGGAACCTTTTCTCCAATTAACTGTGGGATCCAATGTCCCCAACAACCATATCAGTACTCCACTGTTGGTACTGGTGAGGCCGATCGCCCGTGCTTGGCACAAAACAAATTTTCCGAGACCTGGCGTGTCTCCCATGACCCTGTGTTTCGTCGGGTCAGTCATCTATGCTTCAACAACTGAGGCTGTAAAATGAAAGAACAGATCATAACAAAAAGGGGGGGACGGGGCGTTGTACCCCTCTGCCCCCCAAACCAGCTATATATCATCCAGGCTGACCTCATGATATAATAGCCTCAAATAACAGAATTAACATAACCCCAATGGGTAACCGTTTATTGTAAGCCTCGGCCTGGCCCCACTCAGGCCGTCTTATGTCTGGCACACCATGCTGAAATGACTTTAGAAATTAGTGACTGCATAAAGTGCTCTCACCCATTTTGAGTTGAGCCACATTGTCTTCTTTGTTGGGTCTCTCAAAAAACACACCTTTAGCATGGTTGGGTAAAGAATTCGAGACTCTAACATTGGGTTTTAGTAACAAATGGTCTTATTAGGTCAAACCAATGACCCCTATCCTTGATATTAGCACTTGTCCACTACGTAAGTGGGCTGCTGTATCAAATAATAACAATGGTTTTGGAGAGGCTGCGGTAATATAAAATAAGGTGTCGAAACCAACTTGTCCAAATAGCGATATCCTGAAACAGGAGGTAATGTATTCACTGGGACTATTGTTAAATTTTTGGCCACATTAATCCCGCCAAAAGGATTACCGCTAAGGCCTTTGATAACTTGGGGTGCCAGATTAAATCCGTAAATATGTAAAACCTCGCAATGTGTTGAGCAGAACACCAGCTCCAAGAACATTTCCATGTTTGATAAATGCCCGACCTCTCCAATTAACGCTAATCTCAAAATCTGATGTATGTCTCACTTGTTGACATTTCCCCGGCAGCTGTCCCATGGACTATTGGTATATACTTTTGTCTCTTTTGTTGGCTGTGCCTATTACCAGCCTATCAACGTAATCATAAATATTGTCTTTTAAGTATTGTCTATAATCGTCCCAAGAAATAGAAGTTATCGTCTATTGCGGGGAATCCTGTGATATACTGGGGCCAACTGTAGTGGACCATAAACTGAATGACAGAAAATGGAATATTGATAATTATATGGCAATAGAGTTGGCCCCAATTTGGTTAGTTTAAATTTATAATTAGCCAAAAGTATCTATCGCTTATTTATCGTGGAAAACATAGTCTGGCAATGTAATCACGGGATAACTGGTTGTCTCGAGCTGCCCCTTATTAACCATATGGGATCTTTAAGTTAGGTTAGGGTACCCTAACCTAGGCTCAATCTTGAAGGGAAATGTAGCTGGTACTGTTCTGTGTATCATGAAACTTGAGCCTTAACAAATTGGAATGGGGAAGGGGCTGTATCTAAGTGAATCGCCAAAAACTTATCCTGCCACTCACTTTTAACATTGTTGGACATCTACGGCCCTTTGTGAATTATCTTTGTTTTAAGAGTGATAACCAGCCTTCTGATGTGTGTCAAGCCGACACTCAGCATACACCTGGCAACAGGCCTGGCCATAGTCAGTGACCTGACTATGCGTCTTTGGAATTAAAATCCTCTTGTGTCATGTCTGGAAGGGCTATCGTAATTCTCCATAAGTGTCTTTTCATTAAATCCCAACAAAGTAAGGGATATGCAGTCGCCTTATGACGAAACAGCCCATCTTATCGGAGCCAAGCATCTCCAGGGAACTGAAGTATGCTTCACGACTGATGCTGAGATATTTAAAGAGAATGATCCCATGCCAGATAATGATGTAATATTAATCCAGCATAAATCAAAATCGGTTGACCAATCGGCCATCATGCTGTATGTATCGCTGTTTGTGGCCTTGGTAAGTGTCATCAACCTGTGGCCCTGTTGTATAGGGTGAATAAATCTATATATTCATTGTTTATAATAGCAACCACTGATTCATGTGGTAAGTGAGACCCCAAGAATGTGGGGGCAAAACCCTCTAATTATGGCCTTGATCTTGTGGCTCTATCAACTGGTTGATCGATGTTGCCTCTAGGAAGGCTGAGCTAGTCATTGTGTCCGGGTGATGAAACCAGACACCCCTGGGTGACTATTTTAAGTGTGCAGTATATCGTAGTGAGGCACCCTTCTTGTGTTTTGGGCCTAGCTATATCGACTCCGGGTTGCGGAGGCAAGCTGATATTATATGGCAACTCAGTCACTTGTCTAGGGACATCAGTTGTTTCTGACCTGTGTTGGTGGCTGGTGGTGATGAGGAAGGTGATGGAGGTAAGGACGGTAACACTAAAGGCTCAATATTCACCTGCTGTACCTCCGAAGGATGTGATGAATCAAGGCATTGGTCCAGCGCACCATCAGCATCAGGGACTAGTGGTTCCGTCAGATTATCCGGTGGCAACGCCTGCATCCAACCTGTGTTAGCGCCTGTTATTGATGACAAATGCAATGTAAGTAAGGACAGTAGCGCTGAAGGCTCCGAATCCAGCCGCTGGTCAACTGAGGGCTGTGATGGATCAAGGTTTTGGTTAGGCTCCCAATCTGCATCAGGAACCAATGTAAAAGACAAGAAAAGGGTGGTTCAGGTAAATGAGCCTCATTGATATGTGGTGGTAACTGAAAGGTATGCCTCAATGCATGCTAGCAAAATATTGACTACTTCCTTAGATGTTCTGTCCTCAGGCACCGAAACCGTGATGGACTGACTGTGTTTTGATAACCTTTCGTTAGCAGGACCCTTGGCCTATTGGTCCTCCCATATTCTTTCTGGGTAACATCCTGTAACAACAAATCAATATGAATGTTAAAACCACTGAATAAAGTATCCTGGGCCCAGGGAATTGTTTCATAAAGGAATGTGAGGGGAGAAATCCCTCATTATAATCCCCTCCGCCCCCCCCCCTTTTTTTTAATATGTCAGGAGCGATCTGAGCAACTGCAAGTCGCTTCTGGTGTGAGTGAATTGGCCGTCTGCAAGTATGCTGCCCAGAGGATGCTGGTTGCGCTTGATATTTTACCATCCTTGTGGGAGGCTTGTCACACGTCCCTGCATGGGGAGCTGGAGCTGACAGGGGGAGCTCATCCACCTCCCGTCGGATTGGAACCTGTGACCTGTCGGTCTACAGTCCTATATCTCGGGCCGCAGGTCAACAGCAGGCTACACACAATGGTTGGATGCTCGTTCTGACCTGGATAAGTGAATGGTTATAATTATTCATTACACACATATGTATATGTGTGTATACATATACATATACATGCCTACAGGAGTTTAACCCACTGTGCCACTGGGGCCTCCTGTTTGTTTCGTTAAGCTATATCATGCTGTATTTCGTAACATCATTTATTGTATGGCCATCTCACTGTTGGACTAAACCCTCTAATCCTGGATTGGGGAAAAATTGTCGGAATATTAAAGAACTTTGGCTGTAGAGGTCATTGAACCAAGAAAATCTGTCTGGAGAGTGGTGATTGGTCGTTGTTCCAATCTTGTAATTGAGGCTGGATAGCCATCTGTCGTGCATGTTATTGAATGAAAAAACTTTTTGTTTTTGTCAGGGTTGGACTGGATGACACCATCTTGTGGCATGCGAGGCCACAGAATAAGGCCTGCTGCTTTAGACCAAGGGCATGGGGCTGCTGCTGTGTCCCATGGAGGCCTACGGGGGAAGGACAGGCAGGCAGCCGACGCTGGGAGAGGGGAATGGGGAGGCAAGAAAAAAGGCTTCCGTGCCGCAAATGGGACCTGTAAGGCCCAATGTCTGCAAAAGAAGCTTTTATGGCTGAGGTCGCCACCCGCCACAGCGCGGGCGGCGCCAACGAACAGTGCCCACATGCAGCGCAAGGCAACAAAAACGCAGGCCCCAGGGGCAAGGCTAAAGGCCTCTTCGCCCCTGACCGGCCCCTTACCCACTTGCATCCCACATCCAACCTCCATGGCTGCCTGATTAATGAAGGTCCGCTTCTGTGGTGTCAGCATGCAGGCCATAGGGGCATGAGCCCAAAGGCCTCGCCGCCTCAGCAGGCCTTCTAAGCCGGCCTGCATTTTGTGTCTGTCCTCTTCGCCGTGAGGCAAAAGACTGAGCTGGAGGGAGGCTATCTCCCTCCAGGCTCCGCCCCCAAAGTAGTTCCGGTCGGAACTACTTTGGGCTGGAATTTTCTTCTCTGATGTGAGGAGGCAAAGCTTTTTCCCCTTCCTCCGCTGCACTACGGGGGGGAAAAGGATTCTTTGCAAAAATAATACTATTTCCTGCACAGAGAAAACCAATTTCTATGCAGAAAATGCTGTAATCGGGGACTTGTTCTGTGCAAAATTAATTTGCATAGAAAACAGCATTTTTCTGCATTTAAAAAAACATTTTTGGATTTAACATCTGTAAAATAAACATTCATGAGCAGCCCAGACAGTAGTGTCATCTAACTGTTAAACAATTAAGAGTGCTTATCTTTCATTTGCAGAGTACAAACCTTTAGCTCAGTAAGAGCAGATAGGATCTAACCACGTTGACCATTAGTTAAATGTCATATGTCTGTGACATATGGTTTCAAACTTTAAAAGATCATATTAAATATTTTTTCCAGTGCAAAATTTGATAATTTGTAACACATCCAATCCAGTGGGGGTTACCACAGAGCATGCTGAACTGCTGAACCACTGAGAAGTATAACTATGCTCAACTTAGGTCTTTAATAAAGATACTGCAGGGCTGATTACATTGCATATCCATTTTCTATCTCATTATTGTAATAAATTATGGTTATTGCAATCTCAGTCTTCTTAGTTGGATAGTTAATGCTCCTCTTAAACACAAGGTACAATCCCACAAATCCAGGGTTTAAAGTAGTGCATAGCTGAGTCTTGAATTTTTATCCCTAAATAAGTTCTGTAGTAAATCTCCAGCAAGCCTAGTGACATAAAGGACCCTCTGTAAGTAGAGGATGACTTCTATAAGTTTCTTCTTCTGGATTGAACTTGGCCACAGTTATCCATGATCTAGTAACTTAAAAGGTGAACAACTACATTTTCCTATATGAGGAGCTGACACTGGAGTCTATTCAATAATTACTGTTAATCCATAATATTGCAGCATAAACAAGAACCAAATAAAGGTCTTGTATCCTGATTGTTCTGAAATAAATCCACCAACTCCCAAAAAGCTTCTGTCCTCAGTTGAAAATGTGTTGCCCTTTCACAAACATCCCTCCATTGTTAAAATCCAACATGAGGCATAGGCAACTAGTTATTTAGTTCAAGCATTATTTTTGCCTTCCACTGTGCCATAAATGCTATGCACCCTCCATCCAGTACTCCATTCACCAGGAAAAAAACACCAATCCCTCAGTTAATAAATTGCACTCACCTTAAAGCCTCTGAGATGAATGCCATCTGAAAGTAAAATCCTCCAAAAATTAGAAATGGGGAATCACACACACACACAATGCCCACACAACTTAAATTTGGATAGAAAATTAGACAGACACACATACAAGGCTTCTGGATGCATGATTGGCCATGTCTGGATTTTTATTTATTTCATTTTAGATTTGAGATTTGAAGGGGTCCATGTGAAGAGATTAAACTGGATGGACTTGGGACCATGAGATCTGCATGTGACCTACTGGCCAAATTTTGTCCATCCTCACCCTATATAATCTGAAGCATAAATACCTGTTGGAGCACCTTCTCTTGCATCAATGTGGCTATCCACTGAGATAATCATTTAAGGAATTTTAAGGACTCCAATTGGCTTCTTCTGAGGTGCATAGAGCAGAAACATGCCATGAAGTATTTTCAACAAAGGATTTACATTTGGGAATGTACTCCCAATGCATCTTTGTTAGTATCATAGACACCAGGTTAAACCATTCAATTATTTCTTTTACTAGTTTTTGGAACACTAGGGAAACCCATGTGAGTTTTTTTTGTTGTGGTGGTGATGGTGGTGTCACCTGCACTTTAGTGATGACACAGTTGCACTTGATAACCCGCACCACTTAGCATTATTATTTCACTAACAAATATGTTGCATCTTCTTTTCATCCTGGTTCCTACCCCCTTATTCAGTGCAAGATCTCCTTTTCCTGACCCTGCTTACAGAGTGATCAAGATATATTTAGCAATAAGAAGAGGGAAGTTTCTAATCAATACAGAGGGAATAAATGAATAAAGGATGTATAAACCTTGCTCAGTGCCCTGATGTAGAAAGCAATGTGATCATCTTCTGTCTTTGCTACTTTACTAGATTAGAATAACACAATGCAAAGCTTCTGATAACATAATCCTTGGAGAGGTTAGGTGTTCAGAGGTGGGGATAGGGAACTACTGCATGACCTACCTTTTTCCAAGCCCTGAGACTCAGGCCAATTTACAGAAGTTAGATTTATACACCACACCATTGAAATATACAAGAATTAAAACAGAATTAATATATCAATAGAATTAAAATTAATTTCAAAGCATATCCAAATGCATACAATACAACACATTATGAAAAGCCCTTTCCTGACAAGTAATCAGTTGCCATGAAGTTTGGAACCAAATCTTTTGTTGTTGTTGTTGTTGTTCAGCACCAGGACACAAACAATCCTCTAAAACAGGGAAGCAAGCCATGCACATGTGGATGAGCTACAATTCCTAACATCCTAGTCATTATATCGCTTGTCTAACAAGACTGTGAAAATAATACTCACTATGAATGCATCAGTGACAGTCTTCACAATACACAGAAGTTTCTGGTGGGGTTTTGGACTTTAACTGACTTTGACCTGCTTAGGCAGATTCAAGGAATACCCTCATTTTTGCTTGAAACGCCAGAGTATTTCAGGGCTTTAGGGCAGTCTGCAGAGATGGATTGAATCTGATTTGACCAGTGTCCTGTCCAGATAGACACTGCTGTTATCACCTTTTCCCTGTGGTGATCAGTGCAGGGAAAGGGGATGCCATGCCCATGTCACCACCATTGCCTTTCCTTGCCTCCCACAGAGCTCCATTCACGCACCTGGCCATAACCTGCTATATCAGTGATCAAGCACCTTCTTCCTTGCCAATCCTCCAGGTGTTGTATTCTGACATCAGCAAAGATGACCTTGATGGCCAGGAACTTGGATAGAGCCCTGTGGTTGGCTAGAAGTAGGGGCAGCAAGAATTTGGTGGAGGTCAAAGCCCAGTGAGTTTGATGTCAGCCATGCTCATGTGGATAACAGCCTTGAATTCATCGTGTATGTACTAAAACTGGAGCTGCTCCAACCCAAATTTACACCAGGCTAACTTTCCCAATGTAGACGAGCCCATAGTTAATGGTAACAAAAGCTGGGTACTACATTGAAGAACTATCCTAGAGTATACAGTATTTCTTAAATTTCTGCTTTTACTGTTTGGATAGAAAATGCAGTTTTCCTTCATATGTCAGTTTGCAAGGGGGGTTATTATTACATTTTCTATTTTTAATTCCGCATGTGTTGCTTCTTGCTTCTTGGGCTAAGAATCATGTAAATAAATAAATAAATAAATAAATAAAGGCACCTTTCAGCAGTTAAGTGCAGCCATCTTTTACTTGAATAAAACAAGCTGCTGTCAGATTTCCCAAATAATACTGCCTTTTTGTTGCCTTGAAATATGTGAACTATTTGCAAACGCTGCAGGTCTGTTGTTATTTATTACTAAATTCATTGTCAGTCTCTGCCTAGGAGTGAAGCAGCATGAAAACAGCGAACATTATGGCATGCGTCTTGCAGAAGATAACGAAATTTAACTTTTATAGAGTTCCATTTATGTTCAGAGAATTAAAGGGGATGCATTTAGTCACAGATAAATGCTATGAAGGACAAAAGAGTAGACATATAATACCATAAAGTCTCATCTTGACTTGAGTCTTATTGGTCCTAGTATAAGCTACGATCTAATCATATAGCAGTTCTTCCTGCCATTACTATTATTCTTAAGGAGCTACCCGGAGTTGTTAGAGCTGAGCAGGCAGGCAATGGGACATTGGATTATGCTTCTGACTAGAGAAGGAGAAACACCAATGCAAATAAGCTTCACAGCAACAATAGAAATCTCTGCTGACATTGTTACCCCTCTGAGGGCAATAAATGGTGGATAGCCCCATATTGATGTGATTGGAGTAGCCTAGAGCTACATTACTTTCATATGGTGTTGATAAGGGAAGGATCCACATGTCATTGGTTTGTTGTAGCTATTTTCATTCTTGTTTGAAAACACAGAGTGGGGGAGAACAACAAAAAAAACCAGGGAAGGCTTTCAAAAGCTTCCACTCCAACATTGACAACTGGGCATGAGCACTGGAATCAATCACAAACTTACTGAAGGCATATTTCTGTGTTGGTGCAGTAGGATACGGTGCAGTGGGAAATAGGGTAGTGGATTAACTATGACCCATTTTACACTGCCATATAATCTTGATTATGAAAGCAGATGATCCACATTATCTACTTCAAACTAGATTATATGAGTCTACACTGCAAGATAATCCAGTTCAAAGCAAACAATCTGGATTTTATATGCAAAGTAGAAGGGGCCTATGGTGCAATCACTGATCAGTAATATGACAATCTAGAACCAGCATGAGCAAGTAGGGTTACCAGGGCACCATTTGTACTATGCAATTATACTGTTATTATTCTACTTAAATCACCATGGTTCTATCTTAACCTTTGTAGTTTGGAGTGACATTTTCGAGTGCTCAGGCTAAGAATTTTAAATGACTCTCCATGAACTGCCATTCTCAGAGTTCCACATACTGTAGAAGTTTAAATGGAATGATAGTGCTATAATTTATAGTGTAGGTGCAGCTCATATCTGTAGCATCCCATTCCCTTAGGCTACAGAGTAAGGGATTCATACTGCAGGAAAAGAGATTCTACCTAAACATTAAGAAAAAAACTCCCTGATGGTAATAGTTGTTACACGATGGAATACACTGCCTTGAAGTGTGATGGAATCTCCTTCCTTGGAGAATTTTATGTAGTGGCTCTATGGCCACATGTCAGGAGTGCTTTTATTATGTGTTTTTGCATGGCAGGGTTCTTGGATTGAATTGCTCTTCTGGTTTCCTCCAACTCTATAATACTATGATTGTCTTATTCGCTTATTTGTTTATTCTCTTATTCTCTATGTGTGGATGCTAGTAAATCTTATATTAGTACATTCTTGGATAGCAATTTAGGTCCCATTATTTTATTTTAAACTTTTCTCACTTTCTTCCCAAATCTCATCTCTTTAAACAGTACAATGACTTATATCACCTTGTGATACTTTCAAATATATAAAAAATCACCAAATCCCACATGAGCACCATTTTGAGGTAACTTCTTAATTGTATTCCAGTGGAACTTCAAAGGAAGTTAGATTTGTGGGTTGTTAACAGTATATATGAATTTCATTGCAGTTGGCTACTTTGTTTCTCAACCAAAAACTAGATAAAGAATCCAATATTGCTCTTGGCTTATTGAAGGAGAAACCAGAACACCAGCTGTGAAGTTGCTGCCAGAGTTGGATATCACGCTAAACAAATTGTACACCAAATGTTTGTTTAGCTGCTCCTATTGCAAACCAACATAATCAGTCTACTGATTATACATGGTAAGCCAGAGTTCCTCTAGATTCATGACCTGGCTGGTGTGAAAATGTTGAGCAACAAAAAAAAGTCCTACTATTTAGATATGCACCTCAGAATAGTTCTATT
The DNA here is from genome assembly GCF_037176765.1 of Anolis sagrei. Taxonomy (NCBI): domain Eukaryota; kingdom Metazoa; phylum Chordata; class Lepidosauria; order Squamata; family Anolidae; genus Anolis; species Anolis sagrei. The sequence goes on along the minus strand of NC_090021.1, from coordinate 223,814,260 downwards.
TAAATTACCTGAAGTGCCTCTCAGGTAATCAACCATGTTGCTTCCCATTCAGCAAATGGCACAATTGATTACACACCATCCCATTTTTCTCGAGTTTAAGTAGTCTAGAGAGAGAAAATGGCATCTACTTTACCAATACCCATCTGCATCAAAATGGAAGCAGACATTGCTTGGCATCTGGAATAAAAATATCCACTATACTGATGAAATTGGGAAAAGGAGGAGAAATCAGAGGGAATGATTCCTCCTCTCCACTGGAATAGTCAAGGTGAATAGTTCAGGGTCAGTAATGCCATTACGAGTCCTTAGGAAGCAGTAGAATACCCAAAGGTCCATTCCAGTCAGAAACATACAATTTACACAAACAAAATGCTAGAGCCAGAAGTCAGATTACCAGGAGCTTACTTGGATGGGCCTGCTTCAACTTCCTCTAGATGAGCTTGTACAGATTGCTGAAAAGTGTTTGATTCTGCTGAAGACTCATTTGTGGCTGAGCTAGGATGGGCAGACTGCTGGGAGCTGCTGACCTCTGCCTTCTCTGCTGGCCTTTCTAGCAACTCCTCATCCTGACTATATGAGATGACCATGACAATTGAGTAGTGTCTGCCACCATTTTAGTGTTCAGTGGGCACCGTTAAGGTACGTTTGGGGGAGGAGTATGGATAGTGAGTGAGCAGCACCAAACCAGTTTCCGCACTACTAGCCAGTGCAGCTACTATGCTTCTATCAGGTCATTTTGGGATCTGACAATGTAGCCTCCATGAAGTTCCTGAGTTGGCTCAGGGGCTGACAGTGTAGCTACTAGCAATGGTGACCCAGAGTAGTCCATTCCAAATCAAGGTAAGTGCCTTGTCAAGTTACACCCTAAGTGATGTACCACTCAGCAAGTGGTGCAAAATACAGGACTAGAGAGACTGAGTTGGAGGGAAAGAGATTGTTAGTAGTTGACTGCAAATATCTATATAAATAAAAATGTAATGTTCGTTTGTGGGATTAACATAACTCAAAAACCACTGGACAAATTGACACCGAATTTGGACACAATACAACTATCAGGCCAACAAGTGACCATCACTCATAAATGCACTGAAAAACACAGCAGAAGAGACTTCAAAAGCCAAAAAAAACAAAACACATTACAATGCATGCACAAAACCACATATATACACAAACACAGATATATACACATACAAAAATATATACACACATATACGCACGCAAAACACATATATACAGAAAGAGGAGAGAAAGGAAAAAGAGAAGAGAAGGGGAGAGGGAGAGAAAAGAAAAAAAAGTAGAGAAGAAGAGAAGGAAATAAAAAAGTGAAAGAAGGAAGGAAAGGTAGATGGAAGGAAGGAGAGAAGGAATGAAAGAAAGAGGGAGGGAAGGAAGGAACGAGACAAGGAAGGATGGAACCAAGGAACAAAGGAAGTGAGGAAAGAAACAGCTAGAGAAGGAAAGAAGAAGAAAAAGAAAAAGAGGAAGAAGGAGAGAGAGAAAGAAGGAGAGAAAGGGGGAGGGAAGGTTGGTCACAGCAACACGTGGCAGGTACAGCTAATATTTAAATAAATTCCTTGTTTTTGTATGCTTGACTCATAGTGGTAACTGGAACCAGACAAAATAGTGAATGAATTTACAGGCCAATTATGAATTTGCCCAAGTAAAGAAACGCTCATGTCCTCCACCTCCAGACAACTAGTAGTACTTAATTTATTCCATTCCAAGAGAGGAGAGAAAACAAGTATATGGATTTTCATAAAGAGATCTTGTTCCTTATATGAACTTGGTTGACAGGGAACATTACCTGTGTGGTAGAGGACTGGGGCTCCATGAATCTGACCTGTCCTTCTGTAATCTAGAACTTTATCACACAGAAGTGAAAACCAGAAGCAGGAACATTACCTTGGTGATGGACCCTATCACACAACATCATACAGTACCAGTTAGTGATTCATCAGCAGCAAAGTTGTCCCAAGCTATTGGCAGGCAAAACCTGTCATTAGCTCCTGATCATGCCATGGTCCCAGCACTTACCTGGTGGGATGAGATCCAAGTACTTCTGCTGTTGAGGCACAAAAGTGACATCAGAAGATAAAAGCATCTGGCTTTCTCTCACTCCCTCGCAAAGTAAAGAAAGGTTTTAAAAAATATTTTCCACTAAGCTTAGTGGAACATCAAAGTTTTTAAAAATGTTTTTAACAAAACTTGTTTTAGAAGTGCAATTCCGTGAGGGCAGAATTTTTTCCAAATAGGAAGTGAACACAGAATGACAAATTGGCATAGTTGCACCATCACATAAGAATTCAGTAAACAAAGTAACCACCCCAGGAAGTACCCTGGCTCATTGGTCATGTGAATGCCATGCAATAATGTCCTTAGTGCCTTCTTCAGAGGTTCTTTGTCTCCATAGCTACACACGCAGTTATTGGTCAGATCTCACAGAACTGGCCTGAAGTTCAGAATCTAACCTGAAGTTTGGCATCAAGTCCTCAAAGTTAATATTCAAAAAGCAGCAGTATTTTCAGTTTTGCAATACTTTCCTCTCATCTCCAGCATTTACTCAATCAGGTCACATTTCATAATATCTAATTGGCAATCTGCAGAGTGCACAGACTTAATCGGGGCACCAAGATTTAATATCAACTCAGCCTGATCCCAGATGATATTAATCACTAATTAATACTTCTTTGTTTTTCACTCATGCAGAAAGAATCGATACTCTAATTACAACCTGTTTAATAATATGCCTTTATCTCCCCTTTCATGGTGATGCCAGTTTATTTAAATGCAAACATCTAAAGATTTTTTTAAAAAAATATCCCCCAGGGTCTGTTTCTCTTTTAAATACTTTCATTGACACTGTTGCCTTAAAGCAATACACAGAACAAGCAGAGCAAGCATGAAATTACATTTTATCTCCAGAGCTTTAGCTTCATTGCTTAATTAATAGGACGTTTTTACTGTGCTTCTGCAGTTGAAATGGATAATGCTGAGCACAATATGACAATGATTGTAGTAGTGATCACAATACCCTACAAACCAGAGACAAGAGGTATATCCTCTGTCATGTCACTTGCTACCAGTGTCAAATAAAATTTAGAAATGAACAAGATTTCCCCTGTGCTCAACTGTAGACCATATTTCGGTAGCAGAATATATGCTTTGCAATCGGTAGACTCCCAAGTCAGCCTCACATCTTCAGTTTAAAAGACCACACAGCAAGTGATAAGAAGATCCTCTGCCAAAGACCTTGAGAAGTAAAAGATTGAGTTGAATCCTATTGGTAGTCCCAATGAAACCCAATGAATTCATTCTTGAAGTATCTTGGAGGATGACTGCAAGTAAGTAAATTCTACTGAATCAACAAGATTATTCGAGTTCAAATTACCTCCAAATGTTTTTGGACCAAGTTCCCAGTTTTCTTCACCATTCACTAAGTTGGCTAGGGCAACCAAAACTTACAGACCAACTCCATGTGGATGACTGCAAGATTCCCACCTCCGAACTAAACAGATACAAAGTACAACCTGGTACAAAATGGCTTCCTATGTTTCCAAGGTTGTCAGTATTTTTTATAAAATGTTTCAGGCCAGAATTCTGTTGCAGAGCAATTGTTGTTGTTGTTGTTGTTACTATTGGTCTGCAATAAGACAGGTTACAACATTGCTAAAACACACAATCAAAACACTCCGTAGAATATCCATATTCAAGCATATTTCCACAAAATACATATTAAAATACACAAAACAAAAAATAGACATAAAATGAAGTTTAAAAATCATCATTAAAATTGTCTGAGTAGACCTGCTGGGAAATATAGGTGTCTTAAATTCCGACAGCTGATCTATGTCATTGTACATGGATATACATTATTCAGGAATTAGAATTGGGCACTTATCTAATATCCACATCTGGTATATGATTGCTATCACATTACTATATAGGGAAGTCAGCAGAGTGACTGTTGTGCATTGGTTTGGTTGTTAATTTGGGACACCAGCCAGGATATCCCATTCTTGCCAGTGTCTTACCATTTTTATAATATACATCATGATAGAGGTTTCTAGTCCATTTTCACTGCCATCATCCATTGTGTTAAATTATTATTGTTGTTATATTTATTTATATCCCACCCTTTCCTCTCACTTGAATCTCACCTTACTGGGACACAAGGCAGGCTACAAAAGTTAAAACAAATGCAATGAAACATTTGCATCATACAAAGGTTAAAGATGTAATTTCACTATCAATAAAATTAAAATAACTTAAATGCTTTACCATTAAGCAAGAGCTTGTCCTCCTTCATCAAATTTCCCCAGATAATGTTTACAGCTCTACCTGTTTCTAGTGCAATTAGACATCAATTCACATCACACTAGAATTCAACCTTTATCATTTCCAAGATCACATAGAAAAGCTTCTAGGGCTATTATTCTACATTCTGTACACAATAAGTTAAATTAAAATTAATGGTACTTCTGAATTAATTTTCATAGGATTAAAATTGAAATAATTGCTTAAAATTACTTGAATCTTCAAAAAGTAATTGAAAGAAAACTGATACAATGCTTTATTGTAGTTTTTCACCCTGTCAGGGGATATTTTTTTATCAGTATTATTTTATAGTTATTAGTGCTGTGGTAGTTATTATTGCTGTGGATGTTTGGCTCCATGGTTACAGAGTATATATAATATTCCCTACTGTCACTGTTGCAGAGTGAATACAAGTGTGTTTTTTTCTGTTGCCATAGATGGTTGTGAAATGTTGAAAAATTAACATCTCACATGTTGAACAATCAAGGACAAATAATAAAGGAAAACTGGACTTTACAGGAGCACCTTCCAAATGAAGGTGTATGCCCGGGATTGTGTTGATCCTTTTTAATCTGAAAAAGAAAGGTCAACACCACGCTAGTCCTAAAACTCTAACACATGCTTCTCCTTCTTTGGTCCTCCAGATATTTTGAATTTCAACTCTTAAAAGCCTTGGCTGTCATGACTAATTTCTAGGGAATTCTGGGAACCGAAGTCCCAAGCAACATGAACATCAAAAATTGAGAACCACTGCTAAATAGCACTCTGATAATTCATGCTACTGGTGTTTGTGAAATAACAGACTGTCTCAGTAAGTGGTTAGAGGACTTACAGGTTTGAGACCCATAGCATCACCAGTAATCAACTGGCCTGAGGGACTGTATCTGATCTATAGCAGAAACAGGAATAGGAAGAAATTATATTTGGAAAACCGAGATGTGCAGTGAGAAAAAATAAACTGAGAAAGCGGGGGGGGGGGGGGGGAGAGAGAGAGAGAGAGAGAGAGAGAGAGAGAGAACCCTTGCATTCACTATTAAAAGCAATGGGCTTGCTAAGTGGGTGGCAAGTTTAGGGCCAGAAACTATTACAGTTTCACCAGCAGAAGCTGCTGAACTAGCAGATACTGGCAGGTGTTGGCAGAACTATGCTGGAAGAGTGGTCATAAAAGTGTCGATCAAAGTCACAACAGCTAGTGAATGCTTGTGGATGTAAGTCAATGGAAATTTACCTTCTGAAGCCAGCTGATGGAAATTCAGAGATATCTGTTAATTGGCAGGGGTGAGTACATAGATGAGAGTAGCTGGAAAGAACCTTCCATTGGGAGTGTAATTTGGAGTGTGTTTATATGTGTATGTGTATGCAAAACAGAGAATATAATTGAGCTGACAGCTGGTATATGGTATGTAAAATTGCCAGGTTTCTGGGAACTGAATGAAATCTCAGAACATTGTTGTGCTTCTCCAGGTCTCCAGGTAGAGAGGCAATCTCAGCGTAAACAGAAAAAGGGAAGAGGAAAAAGCTTGATTGTTGATTATCATGTATCATTGGAGCCCCCGGTGGCGCAGTGAGTTAAACCCCTGTGCCGGCAGGACTGAAGACCGACAGGTCACAGGTTCGAATCCGGGGAGAGGTGGATGAGCTCCCTCTATCAGCTCCAGCTCCTCATATGGGGACATGAGAGAAGCCTCCCACAAGGATGATAAAAACATCAATTCATCCGGGCGTCCCCTGGGCAACATCCTTGCAGATGGCCAATTCTCTCACACCAGAAGCGACTTGCAGTTTCTCAAGTCGCTCCTTACACAACAAAAAAAAAATCATGTATCATAGATTTTTCTCTCCAACATTCCTCTCCACAGCAGATTCTCCCACACCACCCTTTTTCTGCTTCCCCACATGAGTGAACTGCCTTTTAATAAAAAAAAATCAGGAGAGGCTGTCCATACCCACCCCAAAAACTGTGCACTTTCTGGGGTAGGTTGTCCACACATTCTCTTGGGACTAGCCCAAAAGAACATGTGGAGGCCCTATCCCCAAGTGCCCAGACCCCTTAGAAAACTAAGAAAAACTTACATGGTCTCCATTAGAAGCCCTGGCGAGCTCTCCCGATGCAGATAAATGATGCACTAGGAGAGTGGGAGGGGGAGTGATTTTCCTCCCTCTCCCCCCACCCACCCACTTTACTGCCGCATCATTTCTACACACCAGGAGAGCTCGCCAGGGCTTCTAATGAAGACCACGTACGTTTTCCTTAGTTTTCTAAGGGATCTAGGGGCTTGGGGGGAAGAGGGTGGGTATTCCCACAGTTTACCAGGCTTCTTTAGCCCGGTAAACTATAGGAATGGTGTCTGGATTGGAGTCTAGACACCAGAAATAGTGGATTTATCCTGCGCCTTCCAAGAAGGCACAAAATAAATCCATTATCTAATTAATTCAGCATTAGACCAGGGTTTTCCTGTTTTGTACTGAATTAATTTGCGGGTTGGCCAGAACATCATCTGGACAGCCCCCTTTTTATTGCAGAAGTTTCCACAATAAAGGGGCTATCTGGATGGGCTCTCAGTAAGTTTTAATCGGATCCTAATCTGCTTCTTAAACCGATTCCAAATGGGACACCTCTTAGCTCAATAATGGGCTCACAAAAAGGTAAATAGTAAAAAGCTTTGGAACATCACTCATTTACACAAAGCTGTTAGCAAGAACATGCAGTGTTTACAGGAAGCCCTGTAGAAAATGCTTTAGCTGTACTCCACAAAAAAAAAGGAAAATCAGCATGATCATCAAGTTTGCAGACGACACCAAATTGGGAGGGATAGCCAATAGTCCAGAGGACAGGAGCAGAATTCAAAACGATCTTGACAGATTAGAGAGATGGGCCAAAACTAACAAAATGAAGTTCAACAGTGACAAATGTAAGATACTCCACTTTGGCAGAAAAAATGAAATGCAAAGATACAGAATGGGTGACGCCTGGCTCGAGAGCAGTACGTGTGAAAAAGATCTTGGAGTCCTCGTGGACCACAAGTTAAACATGAGCCAACAATGTGATGTGGCGGCAAAAAAAGCCAATGGGATTTTGGCCTGCATCAATAGGAGCATAGTGTCTAGATCTAAGGAAGTAATGCTACCCCTCTATTCTGCTTTGGTTAGACCACATCTGGAATATTGTGTCCAATTCTGGGCACCACAATTCAAGAGAGATATTGACAAGCTGGAATGTGTCCAGAGGAGGGCGACTAAAATGATCAAGGGTCTGGAGAACAAGCCCTATGAGGAGCGGCTTAGGGAACTGGGCATGTTTAGCCTGAAGAAGAGAAGGCTGAGAGGAGATATGATAGCCATGTATAAATATGTGAGAGGAAGCCACAGGGAGGAGGGAGCAAGCTTGTTTTCTGCTTCCCTGGAGACTAGGACGTGGAACAATGGCTTCAAACTACAAGAGAGGAGATTCCATCTGAACATTAGGAAGAACTTCCTGACTGTGAGAGCCTTTCAGCAGTGGAACTCTCTGCCCCGGAGTGTGGTGGAGGCTCCTTCTTTGGAAGCTTTTAAGCAGAGCCTGGATGGCCATTTGTCAGGGGTGATTTGAATGCAATATTCCTGCTTCTTGGCAGGGGGTTGGACTGGATGGCCCATGAGGTCTCTTCCAACTCTTTGATTCTATGATTCTATGATTCTATGATCTTTAGAAATAATAATAATAATAATAATAATAATAATAATAATAATAATAATCTTGCAAATACTTATTATCATTAGAAAATGTTTACTATCTAATTTATATACCTATACTTGGGGTCAGGTAAAAATTTATCAGACAGAAAAGGTCATGAGTTGAAAAAGTTTAAGACGCCCAATCTAGATACAATGAGAAAATACACTAACCCAAGAGATGACAACAGAATAACACTTTTGGCACAAGTATACAAAACTCAATGCAAAATAATATATTTTTATTGATTACCTAATCCTATACTGAATCCATTAATTAATGGTGGCAAATGTTGGTCATGGATGGAGCAGATGTGCAGAAAAGGCTAGACAGGTATTTTTAGATTATTGGGATAGGCTACTGTCAGAAATAAAAGCATCTAGGGCAGGCGTCCTCAAACTTTTTAAACAGAGGGCCAGGTCACAGTCCCGCAAACTGTTGGAGGGCCGGATTATAATTTGAAAAATCATGAATGAATTCCTATGCATACTGCAGTGCACATATCTTATTTGTAGTGCAAAAGAAACCATTTAAAAATAGTACAATAATTAAAATTAAGAACAATTTTAACAAATATAAACTTATTAGTATTTCAGTGGGAAGTGTGGGGCTGCTTTTGGCTGATGAGATAGGATTGTTGTTGTTGTTGCTTGCTTGCTTTCAAGTAGTTTCAGACTTAGGTTAATCCTGAGCGAGGGCCAGGTAAATGACCTTGGAGGGCCGTATCCGGCCCCCGGGCCTTAGTTTGAGGACCCCTGATCTAGGGGATATACAGGAGTATTATGTCCAAAGTTTTGGTCTTCTTGGGCCAGAAGAGTGCTATTTTCTTATGGGAAATGGCCAGAAAGCTTTACCAAAAATGTCAAGAGGACCACAAAAATGTCCCAAGGACTACAAACATGGTCATAGGGCATCCCTGGATAAGATCTAATGCATTTTGCCTCTTGATGAGATGAAGTCATGATCAGCCAACTGATATTCAAGTGCTGATGAAGAGAAGGAAAATACCAGGCAGAGAGAGGAAGATCAAAAGCAAAGAGAGCAAGCAAATGATGAAAAATACGATGGTATTTCTTTGAAATTCTGTCTAGAATATTATAGAACATTGGCTTTCATAAACCTTAGGAATATGTTTCCTTTAAGAGAAGATGTCAAAGTATACTGAACTGAAGCCTTTAAAACAATAACACTTTTTCATACAATAGAGAATGTGATGCTATTAACAAGTCCCAGGTTCAATGCAAATATATATCTCAGTTCCCCATGAATCATTAATTCATTTCAGGCCTGTAAGTGTCACTTTCATGTGCTGCCAAAGAGGGTGTTATTTTAAACACCTTTCCTGTCATTATCATAATAGGCAAATTTCTTTTGACATTCATCCCACAGGCTCAATTCCTCCCTACCCCCACCTCCAAATGCTTTCAGCATGCTTTTTCAATATGTTACGCGCACTCTGGAAATTACAAGATCAGACATCTGTGCCGTTGTGAAATTTCTCCCCATGTGATGGGTGCTGCATTCTATTAGAGAAACAAAGCCTGTGCATTCTTTTTATCTGCATTATCAAAAACCGAGCTACTGAAATTTCCGTGATCAGTGCACTTGGCAGAAGTCTCCTGTCAATCCCGCTTCTTCCAAATCACATCCATTTTATCCTGTATGCTTAAAGACATGGAATATAAATCTGTTTAAGACTGCCACTTTTCTCATAAATGACTATCTGTGGATGATTTGTTGTAGTGGCATGCCTTAAGGTCATGGCTGTCTTATGGCTACCCTTATGGCAACATTTGTTCAGAGGTGAGGTTTGCTTTTACCTTCCTCTGAGCCTGAGAATGAGTGGTTACCCAAGGTCACCCAGAAGGTTTTCCATGAGATGCAAATGCTAGTCTCGAGAGCAATAGTTCAGCGCCCAAACCACTATACCATGCTGGCTGATGGGGCATTTTTGGGCCCTTCCAGACAGGCAAAAATGCAAAAGAAATTGAGGTTTTAAATCCCATTTCCTCTTGGGATAGAGGCCACAACATGTATAGCCCAGCAACATCACCATGCTGGCCTAAACCATAGGATTTTGCAGGAGGGAGGTGTCCAGATACTCAACCCTGCTAATCCGAGATCAGCAGAGGTGGGCATTGGCACTTCCAGCCTTCCCCTCCCTACCTTCCATTTCCTCCTATACTTACCTAGTGAAGACTGCGACCAGGCCCAAAATCAGGAAGCTTGTTTTCAGTTTGGGTCTCCAAAAATCGGACCATTGTAGGGGGGTTTCCCACCCAGTGGCTCCCCTTCCCTGTGTGCACTTCCATTCTTCTTACTTGGCACCTGCTGTTTCTACTGTAGAATAAGAGGCTCTCAGCTGTAGGCAGGCACTGGCAGGCATGTACACTTTCTGGGACTGCCTGCATGCCACACCCCAAATGCATTCTTCTTGGAAAGAGAGTGGGGGGGGGGTGCAGGCAAGCCTGGAAAGCAAGCGTGCCTGCCAGTGCCTGCAACTGAAAACCTCTTACTTTAGAGTAAGAGGCACTCAGCTACAGGTGCACACACATGCTCTCTTTCCAAGGCAAGGAGGCAAGTTTGGCTTTAGACAAAAGCAGGTTTTCACCTTGAGCAGAGTTTTGTGCAGGGAGGAGGCTTCCTGTTCCATGCTTCTGAAGAAATGGAAGACACACATGAATGGTAGGAATGAATTCCACACACAACTCTAGTGTGGCCCCTTGTGCATCCCATTTGGTTGAGTTATTCTCATAATACTTGATTCTCATAGTACTATTAATTCTATGGTTATGAGGGTGTTAAAATAAAGGTAACAGTTTCCCCTGACATTAAGTCTAGTCATGTCCAACTCTGGGGGGTGGTGCGCATCTCCATTTCTAAGCCAAAGAGCCAACGTTGTCCATAGTTGCCTCCAAGGCATGACTGAATGGAGTCTCATTACCTTCCTGACAGAGTGGTACCTATTAATCTACTCACATTTGCATGTTTTTGAACTGCTAGGTTTGGCAGAAGCTGGGCCTAACAGAAGCTGGACATCCTGCTCTCTGGATTCGAACCACCAAACCTTTGGTCAGCAAGTTCAGCATCTCAGCGGTTTAACCTGCTGTGCTACCAGGGTGTGTTACTGTACTATAAATGAACAGAAACAACTAATTAACATTTTGACAGAAGGAGGGACTTGACTCCATGAACTATAAAATATCAACTTTTTAAAAATCCATAAAGTCACCAAAGTTCAGTAGGAAACTGTCAATACACCAACATTTACAAATTTGCTCTCCATAAAGTTTAGCATAATCCGTTAATGTTGTTGTAATCCACACAGGGAAATATTAAAATCCACAAAGTAGAGATTTTGCTTAAATAAAAAAATATACACCCCTGGAACATCTTTGGTCTCTCTACCCAGCTTCTCTGCGGTTTACATACCAATTTTCAGCATTAACTGCAGTTCTCCAGTGCTTCATTTCCATTTAAAAGAACATCGGCAGAAATTACTACAAGCCTTATTTACATATCAGTAACTAACATTAAGAGAAGTGGCCTTCCATTTCTGTTGGATTTACTGTGAAATCAGTGCAGAGGTCTAGGTACAACCTTCAAGAAGAAAGGTGGGGTTATCCCTTTAAAAACTGTCTTTAGGTTTATCACACGTTTATTTTTGCAAATAATCCAGCTGGTAATATTTCCCCACAACTGTATTCTAGGGTTTTTTTTTCCTGACTGAGGATGTAATCCCACGCAGCAACCCCCCTCCCCTCCCAGTTTCTAGACACTTTTAAAACAGAAAGGAAAGGCTGTATGATGGACCCATCCCATGACTCAGGGGAAATTTCTCCCTGCATCCATCATGCCTCCTTAGAAAAGCGTTTCTTGTGTGTCAGGAAAGGCAGGGGGATAGAAAATGGCCAGAGAATGACTTCTGAGTTCAGTAATCACTATGAAACTGGAAAAAGGGAGGCAACGTATGGTATGAGAACTGTAAAATTTGCCCATGTTGAATCACTTCAGTGAGATGGAGTAAGAGCCATTCCTGTGGGCGGTCCTCTACCCAGCACTGACATTTCTCTCTCAAAATCCTGCTTCATGAACCTGGCATAATAATTTTTTAATCAATTTAATCATTAGAAATACCAACATTTCAAAATATCTTTGTTTTTCCTGTCATTTCTCCTTCATAGTATTCTTGGCTTTTGAAGTTGTGGTACTGCTACCTTTATTTCAGTTTCAGACTTCTGCAATGGAGAATACTGAGACTGAAGGTAAAACCCAGTGTCCCCAAACTGGTGTCTAGTTAAGATCAATTCCTTGGGTTTACTCCAAAGTAGTGTGATTTGAGGGGGAAACCAATTATTCCCGAAGTTTTTCCAAAGTTTTTTTTAATGAAAGGGTAGGAACAGCACTCACTCATGTGATAAATCTGAGAAGGGATGATATTGGGAGAAAGAGCAAGAAAGAACAACATCTGATGGGATATGAGAAATGAAACAATTTTCTTTCTAATACAATTGGACATAATGCCATGGTAATATGTCACTCCCCCCACACGGGATATTTATTATTTATTTTATTTATTTACAGCTTTTATATTCCGCCCTTCTCACCCCGCAGGGGACTCAGGGCGGATTACAGTGTACACATATATGGCAAACATTCAATGCCAATTTTTGACATACAAACAAATACAGACATACACAGAGGCTATTTAACTTTTTTTGGCCGCCAGGGTAGCTGTCGCTTTCATCATCCATCTGCGACGCTGATGAAGCACTTCCGCATTCCCCGCATGCTTCCCCGCTGGAATGCTTTGCTGGAGTCTTCTTTATGGCCTCATAAATCAGTTAATTTATCCTCGCCACACTTTAAGGTGGTACCTTGTTTTCCTACTTGACAGATGCAACTGTTTTTTGGGTTGTAAAGGTCGACAACAGGCTACACACAATTGGTTGGAAACCCACTCCAACCCGGGTTGGCTTCGAACTCATGACCTTTTGGTCAGAGTGATCTTAATGCAGCTGACACTCAGCCAGCTGTGCCACAACCCCAGCAGCCACAATCCCAGATAATGTCCTGAGCATGCATCTACACTCTATAATTAATGCAGTTTGAGACCACATATGTTTAAGAGCACTTCAACTGAGATGGCTCAGTGTTATGGAATCCTGGAATTCCATAGTATTGAACGTTGGGATTTGAAGTGCTGATAAACTGCTAGATGCACCCTCCCTTCTTCCCTCTCCAACCCTTAATTAATTGTGTCTACAATCAGTTTTACAACCCTTCCATTCTTTTAAAATTCCAACAAGATTTCATTTCTGGTATGCCAAACTAAAAGCAAGATTGTCTCATCCTATGCTAGTCTGCACAGTAGTTAAATAAATACATGACTCGTTTTCATGCGACAACTTTCCAAGCTGCACAATATAGCTCATTTCCATGCCACAGCCTTCCAGAACTCAGTTCCATATCACCCCTTGCTAGTTCTTAAAAAGCTATTAATTTAGGTGACTGATGGGAGATAATAGAAGAAAAGAGTTGTGTGTAGAAGTCCCACATGTTTCTTATAGCCCAGAGGCTATAAGAGGATCCTTACATTGTGGGTCCCTCCAGGCAGTACCTTTATCCCAGGAGCTCCCACAGCAATCAGGAGGGTAGCCAGATGCCATTCTTTGTAAACCCAGAAGTAATCACAACAAAAGGCAAAAAACACGAGATTTCCAGGTGCAGGAATATTGCAAGTTTTATCCGGATGTTCACATGTCTGTATGTCCCTGCAATCAAAAATCACAGGATATGATATCTGGGTTTATTCCTGGTTTTAGATGCTTGTTCCTAAAAAGTCAGTTCCTAAAAAGAAGGCAAAAACTTTATCCTGGAAAGAGAAACTTCATCCTTCACCTGTTTAATAAAGTTTGTGGCAGAAAAATGAAGTTCCTGGAGTGCAACAAGTACTTGCACAGTAATTAGTACACAACAAAACAGGAACAGGCACTTTCAAACCAGGAATGAAATGTCACCATTACTATAATCACTGAGATCTTGTTGTGTGGTCATCTGTGCATACAGGTCTCATGGTGTGCTTGTGCCAGGGAACAACAGGGTGATGTTGCCGGGTTATACATGTTGGTTCCTCATTGGGTGTATGCTGATAACATGTGTACAGTTTATGGCAAAAACTTACTTACTATTGGCTGTTGGGGCATGGATGTGCTGGAGAGGAATGTAAATATCTAGAGCCAAGGTCGTGCAGGTGGTTAACAGGAAAAGCCATGTATAACCCAGAAACAGGATCTTGTTGTTGCATGCCAGAAGTACACAACCAAATCTGTCTAGAGAGATGGCCCAGCAGCCAGGCTGTAAAAATAGTAGATAATGACAAGGATCTGTTCCTGGTTTAAAAGTGTATGTTCCTGTTTGTGTACTGCTGACTTAGGCAGTAGTGGTCATACCCCATGAGGTTTGTTTGTGTGTGAGATAGTTCATGAAATACCTGGAAAGCAAAAGAATTGAACTTTTGTGGATAACTGTACATCTGAATCTCCCCACATCAGCACATCTGCATCTTGCAGGTTTTACTTAAAAAAAAAAACCTGCCAGTTTCTGGCAGAAGTACCCCAGCAGCCATCTTGGGAGCATCTAAATCTTGGAACAAAGTCTGGATGATGGAGGCAGCAATCCCAGGACCAACAGGTCTGTATGTGGACATCTCCTGAAGTCCCGGGATTTTTTGCCCCTCATTAAATCATTAAAACCCATGATTAAGTGCTGCCTGAAGCACCCAATAATTCCCAGTGATCATTCGGATTAAGAATGATGGCAATTTTAGGCCAACACAAGTTAGGAAGGTTGGTGCATGGTGAACGCCTGCTAGCTCATTGTCATTCTCACTCTCCTTTTTAGCAGTGCCAATAGTGCGTCCAAAATGCAGTCTTTACAAAGTTAGATGGCATTGCAAACTGCAACTGATCCAACCCTCCAGGCACTGCTTTCCATCTGGAGCAAGCTAGCCTTCTTGAAAAGACAAATTGTGCTTTCAGAGGCTTAAAGAACTGTGGTTTTTTTATTGCATCTGTTTTCAGATTTGTTTAATAGCTCTGAGCATCTCACAATGCTGAACTACTCTGAGTTGTTAAGAATGCCCTTCCATCTATGACATGAGCTTTCCTGCAGTTTTTGTGTCTTGTAAGACCTTGTTCCTATTTTATTTTACCTTGGGGATTATTTTATGGGCTGTCTTCTCACCACTGGGCCTTCTGAGGCTATCATTATCTAGTAATTAACTTTTGTTGATAAGTGTTAAATGCACAGTTGATTTTAAATGCAAGATGCTTAAAC
The DNA here is from genome assembly GCF_037176765.1 of Anolis sagrei. NCBI lineage: Eukaryota > Metazoa > Chordata > Lepidosauria > Squamata > Anolidae > Anolis > Anolis sagrei. The sequence continues at coordinate 223,798,896 of NC_090021.1, read as the reverse complement.
AGACACTATCATTGCTAGTGTCAACTTTGTCTTTTAAAGGGAAGGCTCTTTATTTAGAACGATCTCTTCTGTGATGACCTTAAATTAAAGAAATATGATAGCCATAAATTGCTAATGGTTTGTTCAATGAAAATAATTTGTGTGTAATAACTGACATTAAGTTTATTCACTAGGCTTTGACTCTTATGCTTCTCTTTATCCTTTCTCTCTCCAAGCCTCAGATCATTACACAAACTGTAGAAGCCTGACAACTGTTAGCATATCAACTCCTATTTCCTTTATTTATTTGCATGTTTGTTATTTGTTTGTTTTCATTGATCTGTCACCTTTTTCCTAGAATGGGAGCTATGGTGGCTTTCAGAGGTTGTAAATTAAAAACATTAACAGTCAAATTCAAAAACAATTATACTCATATTAGCCTCATAAAGCATTTTAAAATCATTTGAACAACAAACAAAACTTTTTAAAAATAATTAAAATATTCCCAATAGAACATCTCTACATTATACATTCAAAACCTGTTTCAGCAACAACAACAGCCGAACCCAAACCATTTAGAGATTCATAGGTTTGAATTCTGTTTTGAAATTAATCATCAGTCTTATTTCAGAAAGTGGGTTATATCCTCTCTATAACCTGCTCTAACAAGCAACCTACAGCATTTTGACCCACTGAAGTTTCTGAGTTGTTTCCAGAGGCAGCCCACATGTGTTACAGCAGTGTAAATCTGATGTGATCAAGCACATATTATTATAGCTGGATCTGATGTCTCAGACTCCTTCTATACCACCATATAATCCAGATTATCAAAGCAGATAATCCACAATGAACTGGATTATATGAGCCTACGCTGCCATATCATTCAGTTTAAAACAGATAATCTGGATTGTATATGGCGGTGTAGATCCAGCCTCAAAGAACATGCACAGCAGGCACACTTCTCCTGGCCATCACTGGATCCTAGGCACCTAGGCTCAGAGCTGAGTCCAGGAGCAAACCCAAGCTGTGATCATGCAATTTCACAGGGAGGTAAACCCATCTGGCACTCGTGGAGTCCCTATTCCCTGATCTGCCTTTGACTGATAAAGAGCACTACTGTATTATCTGGATTAAGTTTCAATTTGTTTTCCTTCATCAAATCCATTACTGACTTTGGTTCAGTACCAAGAGAGCTTGTCAGGAATCAAATTCAAAGGACACACAGAGTTGGGTATCATCAAAATACTAGTAACACCAAATTTCCAAACTCTGAAAATGAGGTTTCATGTAGATGTTACAGCATAGGGAACAAAACAGAACCCTGAGGGACCCCAGAGGCCAATGATTAGGGCATCAAAAAAAGGGTTCTCTCAGCACCACAACCTGAGTTCACCCCTCCAAGACTGGAACCACTGCATAATATTTCAATCTCAAAGGGGGGTCCCAGAGGAATACTATGTTTGTTGGTACTGAAAGCCACTGGGAGGTCTAGAAGAAACAATGGGGGGGACACTCTTCCTGTCCAGTTCCTTATATAGATCATCCATAAAGGTAACCATAATCTGGCTTCAGACCCATTAGAAGGCCTGAAGCCAGACTGAAACAGATCTAGATAATCTATCTCCTCTAAAAATTACTGGAGCTTAGAGACTTCCACATGTTTCTCTAATTCGCCATTTCCTCCGTGCTCTATCAAAAGTGAGGAGAACTTTAAGAAACATATAACAGAAGTCTCAGCAAATATTGCTTCCACATATAGTCATGACACTAAACTCCAATTAATGTTACTTTTAGTGAGTATCCCATCAATTATATTTCAAAATGCTCTTCTAGTTCCTCAAATTACGCTCTGGTTTCTGCATGACAGTTCTGCAACTTCCTCTCTTATTGTTTTCAAGAATTACTTTTTGGAAAGTGAAGGCTTCATTATCACCTCTTCTCATTAAATGACCTACCCTTGGATATCAGATTATGGATGTCATGACATTGGGACAATCTTTTTTAAACAATTCTCCTTATTAATGCTCCTACTATGAAGTCAGTGAGGTGTTTGTGGGATTTTGTTGTTGTTTTCTTCCTCTGATAACACAATAACCTAACCTTGACTCAGGTATATAACTGTTTACATTGACAGACATCAGTTAATGTCCCAGAGCAAGTTTTGGTTTGTTTTCTTTTTGACTGATGGACTTTCTGAAGCACATTTTGTATAACTAAAATTATGTGTTTGTTTGGGACCTATATTGGCAGAAATGTTGGCTATAAATCTAACAATCATTTACTCATTAAAAGCATGTGGCATGTTTTTACCATAAATAGAGCTCATGTTGACTGACATCAATAAAATATAATATCCAAAATTAAAACTAAAACAGAAGGACATGCCAATTAAATGTGCATCTATTAAAAATAACTAAGCAGCATTTACTAGTTTAAAACTATTTCAAGCGAACAAACCAGATTAAAACTCCAAAACCTAAAGCTGTGAATAAAAATCCTTTCATGACTGTGGAATAGCAAGGGCCCTTTCACACTACACAATTATAGTGCTATAGTCCACTTTAATGATGTTATCACACAAAGCTCCTACAATGAATTTGGCTATTACAAACCTGTCTGGCTTGAGACAGGTGGCACAAGATATGTGTGAGGCAAGACTGTTTTGCAGAACTCCCTGCTCTTGCATGATTTAGCATCACTAAACAAGGTTTCAAAGTCAAAACTGCACTTCCCCCTTACAGAATACACCAAATAGAAAAAGCTCATTTATTTTTAATTAATATTTTAACTGTTTGTAGTAATGATAGTTCAATACATTGAAAATGCAGAAGTGCAGAGGTGCACAGCTGTGAATCTGTCACAAAGCACAAGACTGGTCTTACAGGATTGTGAGCTCTTGGAGTTGTGCAATTCAATAGGGCTTGGTGCAGCTTTCTGCAGCTACGGAAATGCAACTCCTCTAAAACCATGCTTCCCCCATCTTTGTACATTCCCCCATCTTTTTTTTCTATTGGAACTGCACAACTCCAAGAAATAGAAGAAACACACACAACACAACACAGTAGACATTGTCGGCCCCAAAAAGGCTCCGGAAGTGGCTTCACATTACCACATGACTGAAAATGCTTTTGAAGAGTCCTTGAATGCATGTTGAGCAGCCCTAAAATTAGGAGTGCCCATTTTTAAAAATGACTGCTTCAACACAAGTTTACAATGAATTTACAATGACACCATACAATGGTTTTTTTTTTTTCATTCATGGCTGGGGAGCCTCCAAAGAAACTTGCAGTCCTTTCACACATAGCTGTATAACCTAAAATATCAAGGCAGATAATCCATAATATCTGCTTCAAACTAGGTTATCTCAGTCCACACTGCAATATAGTTCAATTCTGTCCTGGTCCCGGTTCTTTCCTTCCTGGGCCCAGTTCTGTTCAACATCTTTATTAATGACTTAGATGAAGCGTTAAAAAGCATGATCATCAAGTTTTCAGATGACACCAAATTGGGAGGGATAGCTATTTGGAGTATTCTCCAAATTGGGAGTATTCTCCAGAAGACAGGAGCAGAATTCAAATGATCTTAACAGATTAGAGATATGGGCCAAAACTAATAAAATGAAGTTCAATAGGGTCAAATGCAAAATACTCCACTTAGGCAGGAAAAAAATGAAATGTAAAGATACAGAATGGGAGATGCTTGGTTAAACATGAGCAACAATGTGATGTGACAACTTAAAAAGCCAATGGGATTTTGGCCTGCAAAAATTGCAGGTTAGTGTCTAGATCAAGGGAAGTCATGCTATCCCTCTATTCCACTTTGGTCAGGCCTCACTTGAAATACTCTCCAATTCTGGGCACTGCAATTGAAGGGAGATGTTGATAAGCTGAAATGTGTGCAAAGGAAGGCGACTAAACTGATCTAGGTTCTGGAGAACAAGCCCTATAAAGGGCATCTTAAAGAGCTGGGCATGTTTAGCCTGCAGAAGAGAAGGCTGAGAGGAGACATGATGAGGGCCATGTATAAATATGTAGGGGAAAGTCATAGGGGGGGAGGGAGCAAGCTTGTTTTCTGCAGCCCTGGAGACTAGGACACAGAACAATTACTTTAAACGACATGAAAGGAGAGTCCACCTGAACATAAGGAAGAACTTCCTGACTGTGAGAGCCGTTCAGCAGTGGAACCCTCTGCCCTGGAGTGTGGTGGAGGCTCCTTCTTCGGAGGCTTTTGAGCAGAGGCTGGATGGTCATCTGTCGGGGATGCTTGAATGCAATTTTCCTGCTTCTTGGCAGGTGGTTGGACTGGCCCACGAAGTTTCTTCCAGCTCCATGATTCTATGATTATAATATGGATTTTATATAGCTGTGTGGAAGGGGTTTTATAAGCCTCATGCGATATCATATTAATTGTCATTGGAATAGCCCAGGGGTTCTCAAACTAAGGCCCGGGGGCCGGATACGGCCCTCCAAAGTCATTTACCTGGCCCTCACTCAGGGTCAACCTAAGTCTGAAACAACTTGAAAGCACACAATAACAACAATCCTATTTCATCAGCAAAAAGCAGGGCCACACTTCCCAATGAAATACTAATAAGTTTATATTGGTTAAAATGGTTCTTCATTTAAATTATTGTTTTTAAGTGTTGTTGTTTTTTTGCATTACAAATACGATATGTGTATTGTACATAGGAATTCATGGTGTTGTTTTTTTTCAAATTATAATCCGGCCCTCCAACAGACTGTGACCTAGCCCTCTGTTTAAAAAGTTTGAGGACCCCTGCAATAGCCTATGGGATACTTAGATTTGCAGTATATTGATGGCTATTTAGAATTCTCAGCCAGGAGGCTCCTTTGGTATCTCTGAACAAATTGCAAACATCAGGATTCCAGAGGGGAAAAAAACATGGCAGTGACAGTGTGGTCATAATACTATAATTGTTTCATGTGAAAAGTTTCAGCAAAAATCAAGTTAGTCTGACCTATTTTTGTAAGGAAGGCTGGAAGGCTCGATTGCCTTCCAAAATAATGGTACTTTATGAGGTGATTTCACAATATCACAACTAGACTGCTATTTTATTTATCAGGGTGCTATTGTTCATTATTCATTCATTTTTGAAGGAAAAGCCACCTACCAATCCAGCCAGAAGTAGCTTACTTCTGGGACTGTTCTTGCAATCCATGTTTAATGTCCTTTAATTTCTTAATGTTATTTTTAGGTACCTGGGTAAATGGACCAAATTACATTTATAGGACCTGTTAACAAAATTCATTGCCAGTCCTTTCAATATTAATGAATACCAAGAATGAATACATTACCAAAGTGTGTTGTCAAAAACATGAAAAGGCAATCAGAGCCATTTTGTGATGACTTTCAATAAACATAACATAATCTCCAGGAGGACATGCCTTTTGGTCTCTTTCTGTTAGAGTTGAATAAACTCTTCCTATGACACTTCATGACTTGAAGAAAGTTTAGTTTATAAGTTGCACAGAGATAATAATAACCATACATAAAACATTCACAGGCAAAACAGACAAGGGAAACGTGTATCTAAACACAGTATTTGGAGAGTATTTAGAGGCAAATGCTGGTAATAAAATGAAGGATTCCTGTCTACTTCTTCTCTATTTTCTCTGAAATAGACAGACAGATTGACAGATGACAGGCAGCAGAAATTTTCACATTACTGTAGCCATCCATAACTGAGTAGTGATAGGATGACAGTGATTCCCAAACTTTGGTCCGTGAAGTGTCTGGGACTTCAACCCCAAAAGCCTAGGACAGCTTGACCAACTGTCAGAAATTCTTGGAAGTGAAGTGGAAAATACCTGAAAAGATACAATACTCTGTATATTATACTGTATATATGCATATAATACATTATTGCATAGTCAAAATACCTTTATAAGATCCTGATTAAAAAATACAGCTTTTTTAGACCTATGGTCATTGAATAAAGTCTGTGTTCACATCCCCTCTGTATGGAGACAGTAGGAGGTGGAAAGAAAACCAATAGAACTAAACCTTAAAATAAAATTTGTGCAAACTGAGGAAACACAGAAATTTGAACATGTGGGTTGTTGTCCTCGCCTCCACCCACCTTTGAGGAGGGGGCTGCCATGTGAATGGTCACATGGCAGTCCATCTTTGGGAGTCAAGAATAGACACAAGCTTGCAAATAATCAAATCTGTGAGTATGAAACCTATGGAAGTAGAGGGACAACTGTACTACTAGGCTTTCCCACAAACTGTAGGATAAAAAATCCTATCATTTCATGCTATTTGCTATACAGTTGGGATGGATACAATTTGGATTATGACTTTGACCAGGGTTCAAATTCCCAGTCAGTCATGGAAGCCCACTTGGGCCAGTTCCCCACAGAGACAAGTCTACCCCAACCTGGGTTTAAAAAACCTGGGTCAGGGAAGACTTCTGTCCCCACACTGGCTAGAAAAATCCTAGCCAGGGAGGGGGGGGGTGTCTAGATTTTCTCCAAGAACCTTCTGGAAGAACACCTTGAAATCCACATCCCCTCCCCAAAACCCCTTAAAAACATCCATAAAAGAGAAAATAACTTATCCGGCTGCCATTTCCCTGCTGTCAGCCTTCTCTTGGCATATTGAAAGACACACCAGGAGAAGGTGGGAGGAGTAAAATCGTTCCTTGCACTCTCCCCTTTCTTCTGATTCAACCTTTCTACACACCAGGAGAGGGCCAGCAGTAGGGAAATGGCAGCCAGGTAAGTTATTTTCTCTATTTTGGGTGTTTTTAAGGGGTTTGGGAAGGGTGGGTGCTGTTTTTAGAGTTTCCAGGCTCCAGGAGCTCGGAAATCCCAAAACAGCTGTGTGGATTGGGCCCAGAAGTCATGTTATGTGATCCCTAGGCCCAATCCACACAGCGCTCACACCTTGAGGCTTCAGGTAAAAGGGCAGACACCTCAGGGAAAAGTGTGTGTGCTCACACATTTTAGGCACTGTGTGGATGAGCCGTGGGTGACCTCAAAGAAAGGTAAGGGAACCCATCCTTCTAGGACAATAAGTCAGAAAAAATTGAAAGCATACAACAATAAGGGAAAGTACATCATCAACCAAACTCATGTTGATTGCATCTATCCATGGGGAAGAAATCATGAGGAAATGAACACCCACTCTTCTGCCATACAAGAGTGTCCAAAACAAGTGTGTGCTGTCCTGGCAATTTCTAAAGAGAAGACTAATGGTGGTTCTGTAAATTCTATGTCATACATTCATGATGACATTCATGCAGTTCTCATTAATCTTAGGAGAAAGAAGCCTATCAAATTAATGCAATATGTGGTTTAATAAATGCACTAATATAAAAGAATTGGTATAGCAAAACCCCATTTATATCTGTAAGGCTTCACAGCCAGTACAATTCTTTATATTCCCATTGCAGTGAAAAGATAAGGTTCTTTCCCCATAACGTTTCCCCTGGTTCCCTTATATCAGTATGGAGCAGAAGAGAAATGTATCCACTGAAAGAAAGCTCTGTCCTATGGAAAGGGTGATAAACTTCTCAGGAGGTGTTTACAAATGCAGTCAGCAGAACTGAATTTTAATGAATTGTGCCTCATAATCTTACAGTTAATGAGCTGTAAAACTTGTTTTCAATTGCAGCGGCTAGGAAATAACTCTTTTTGGGTTTTTTTTTATCAATAATTGTACTCCTTTTAAACCAGTTTTAAAGCAAAGAATTTGTTAGGGCAAAGAAAGAAACACACCTATCTCATATTACAATACTTGTCATAATTACAAGAGAAGTAACACTTTGTTGGTAATATCTAAAGTCAGTCCTTTTCTGGACATATTAGTTTTTAAAAAGCAAGCAAAAACACCCTCAGAGGACAGCATACACCTGTATACGAATAATAACAATAAAGGAGGGATGACTCATAGTAGCTAGGGCTTTTCAAATATTGTGTGAAGTTAACATATCCAGACAACCTTTCAGAAAAAAATAAAAAAATATTCAACTCTATCTGGCTCTGCAGATAGACTATTTTTTTCTTTTTAACATTATCTAACCACTCATAAAGTTCCTCTTACAACCTCATCATACAGGGCTAATTTTAGCGGTATACACCGGTTAATAATAATAATAATAATAATAATTAATAATAATAATAATAATAATAACTTTATTTATACCCTTCCATCATCTCCCTCAGGGTAGCTTACAAAATAACACACAATGATGCAATACAACATATAAAATGCAATACATCAACATCAATATATATTTACATAAAACCAGACATATAAAACTAACAAAAGCAAATAGAATTGGTAAAATGTGGCTATAAGCCCTGGGTCATCGCTGGTGGGGCTCCGTGGATGATGTGAAGTCAGTGCATGCTGCCACCACAGCAACACAGCAGATTTCCTGTGTTGCCATAGGAAGCAATGGGGGAAGCCGTGTGGTCAACACTTCCTCCCTTGGGATCATCTCAGTCAGGAGTGGGGCAATGTGGGGCATGGAGTGGTGGGTACTCCATTCTTCCTGATGAGAGTTGCTGGAATCATCACGATGTATACCAATTTCATCAGCTGTGTGACAAGGTCATTCGGGTTCATCTCCACTGTAGAATTAATGCAGTTTGGAACCACTTTAACCACCATGGCTCAATGCTATAGAATCCTGGTATTTGGAGTTTGGTGTGATACCTGTACACTCTGGCAGAGAAGGCTAAAGACCTTTTACAGCAACCACGCTATAATTCCGTAGCATTGAGCTGTGATGATGAAAAGGTGTCAGTAGAGAAAGGGGACAGTAGAGATGCACCCTTGGTGTCATAAATAAATTACAAGATATACAGCATGTTCTAAGAAGCACTTGTACCTAGGTACTATTGAAATGAAGTATGCAGCACCACCAATTGCTTAAAATGTGTAAGTTTTTATTACACAGAAACAGTTAATCAGATATAATGAAAAGGTAGCTAAATGTTCATCTCAGAATGACTGTCCATCAGAGATTATATTTACACTCCCAAAAATAGCATAGAACTATCTGTTCTGTATAAGTCTATGAGGTGCACATGGATGTTTTTGTGTGTCAGTGGTGTGTGTGTGATCCCATGTTTGTGTGTCTGTGTCTCTAAGTCCAGCCAAACAAGAGGGACTGCATACCCAAAGTACGGATGTCTTCATCAAATTATTGCACTGCGGCATCAGCCCATAAATCAGATTAAAGGGAGTTGGGATCTGAACTTTTGGTTCTCATCAATAGGTAAAGACAGGGTTATTTATAGACATGGTAGTTATTCTTATGAGTAGTGATTCTTCTCCTTTTTTGTCTGTTTCCCCTTCAATGCTGCTTTCCTTGTAAAGGGTCCAGTAAAAGCCATTTCAACCAGATCACAAAAAAAAAACAGCTTTCTAAAATGTGGAAAAATTAAAGGAGCATTCAGATCTCCATTAAGAAAAGAAATTGCCTACAGGCATTCACTAAATATGCAACATCTATTTCTGCTGCAACCACTCCAGAGTTTATTTCTCAGTCGCAAATGCAATTTCACAGCAGAAGTGGAAAGCTTAAACAAAGTGGGGAAGCATTTTTCCTTATGAGAACTGCACAAGGCTGGTTGTTTTCGCTGTACAAATTTGCAAGTGAACCATGTGATAGATCAAGATGATTTGTGGATCTGTTCCGCAGCTAGGAGCTGTAAGCTTGTTTGTGCTTGCAAATATTATATGCTATGAAATCAGGCTCTCTGCAAATTGGTTCTGCTTATTCTGAGGTTCAGCAATTGGGTGATAACCCAGAAGGGTACTGCTTTGGATCATGTTTATCGTCTCTTCTTATTCATTTTATTTATTCCTTTGCATTTCTTTAATTACATTACTAAAACAAAATAATCTTCTGGGCAAAAAATAAAATACAACATAAAATGCATCTTTAAACCAAATTAAAACAGCAGCAGGTGGGGGAGAAAGGAAAAAATCAGAGCTTCAAAAACATTCAAGCATTTTCACAATGAGATTTTAAAATTCTGGAAAAAGAATTAACATATTGTCATAGAATGGTAAATAGGTATTGAGGTAAAGTGAACTATTTCAGGAAACTAATTCAAGAAGTGCCACCACCAAAAAGGTCTTCTTAGTCAGATCTCACCAACTCATCTAGAGCTTGAAGCTTGATATGGCAACCACTTATCTATAATTAACTCCTTTTTCTAATAAAGAAGGTATAACTGCATTGCATTGTAATTGCAATGAAACAAGGGATAATACATTATTTTTGTAGTGTAACCTTCAATTTATAGTTATAGGATGTGCCTTTTCTAAACCATGGAGGCAAATCACATGGTTCAAGTGCTGCTTCATGATGCTACCATGTGCTCTGTGAGTGGTGAGGCTTTTAGATATAGGACACATCATTATATCAATGTACTAAAATGTCATTTATTAAAATCTCGCAGAATGCAGAGCAACATCTATTTTTTAAAAAAAAAACTTTATATAATATATCCAGAATAGTCCTCACCTCTGAAGATTAAAGCCCCAAACATTCCTCTAAAATTCGATTCCAGGCTGAAAACTAGCATGGATAGATAGCCTTTGGGGTGCAAACTGGGAAGACACAATGGTATACAAAGTGGGAGAGAATGTTGATTATATCTCAGATTCTGTGATACAGCAGGTGATTAATTCCCAGGGCAAGGGAAAGAAATAATTTCCTTTCACAAGCACATTTTTGTTGGTGGCTCAAAGGTCAGCTATGAAAATATTATTCCTCTTGTGTTTGTTTAATTGAAATGCAAATCTAAATCACTGATTTAGATTTCCGAGCATTGTCTCATATACAGTTGTTAGCCATGGCATGGTGTAAAGAGGGGGATATTGGGATATGCCTTCCCATAAAACACTGAGTTAGTTATGATAGTTTCATACAGAAGTTTCCCAATTGCAGTTCTCGTCTCCTTGCTGCAGCTGAATGCTTGTTTAGTCTCTGGAGCACCAATCTTTTCCTCTGACCATTAGCTCCTTGTGCAGAAACCAGTGTCCAAGACTAGAACCAGTGTCATTCCTTTTGGGCAAATGAATATAAAACAGGTCGCGCAACACTGGGGTGCCTTTGTCTGCTTCACAGGGCATAGCATTCATGAATACAGCACAAGATTCAAAATTGCAACAGGGAGGAAAGTGGCTGGTGCCAAGGTCAAGGGAAAGAACTAATTTCCTTTAACAAATAAGTTTCAATTTCTTCACATTCAACAGAGTCCACCAGGTCATCAGTACTAATGGAAGCATAAGGAATAACATTCTCAGGGTGATTGGCTTTTTGTTCCCACTTTATAGTTCTAAATTCAAAGCCAGACTTTGCTGTTTCAAGTACTTTCCAGAATCTTTTTTTCTCCTTGAAAGGAACTCATACTGAGATCCTGGGAGTTCAATAACACTGACAGTACAGTGCCATGATACTTCATGGGACTCAATGGGGAAGAAGGTTGCACTGCAATGAAAAAGAAAACAGTGGGTTTTTGTAATATATCACATTTGTTTATTCTAGAGTGTATATGGCCTTCATCTAGAAATGGATTTCATTTCTGAGTGAAATGAACAGTTAAAAATGCAGTACCTCAAAATCTCCATATCTGTGAGGAATATGTTCCTGAACTTACTATGGAAACAGGAAACCTTGAAAATAACAAACCATATTGAAATGAAGAACTTTCCAGAGTCACATCCAGCAGACACATACCACAGAATCACTGGGATGACCTACTATTCCTAGAGAGAATAGGTTTGTTTAGCTGCAGGATATATTTTAAAATCAATTACCCATCTTCTGTCCTGGAGCATGAAAACCAGGGTTTTAGTGACAAAATCTACTTTCGTCAGCTTGCCATAACACTTTGTGGACAATTTCCATGACAATAGCCTTCTTTATTTTTTAAGTTATGCTTGTGAGGATGTTGATTGCAGGTATTTATTTATTATGTCAGGTGCAAACCAAAACAGTTGCGTCTGGTCGCTTCTGGAGTGAGAGAATCAGCCGTCTATGAAGACGTTGCCCAAGGGACGCCCGGATGTCTTGCAATCCTGCGGGGAGGCTTCTCTCTTGTCCTCCTTGATTACAGGTGAGTATCGTTTATCCAAAAATCCAAAATATGAAATGCTCCAAAATCCCAAAATGCCCACATGGGTAGCAGAGATAGTGACACTTTCACTTTCTGATGATTTAATGTACACATCCTTATTTAAAATACTGTGTATAAAATTATGTTCAAGATATGTGTATAGGAAACATAAATGTATTTTGTGTTTAGATATGGGTCCCATCTCCAAGATATCTCATTATGTATGTGCAAATATTCCAGAATCCAAAATCCCAAACATTTCTGATGACAACCATTTAGACAACAAACACTCAACCTATATTCTTTCTATTCATAAATGAATAGTCTGCTTAAACATTTTGACTGTGTCATTTCTTTCACTTACTTTGTATGGTCTGATTTAGGAAAGATGCTTTGGCGATGCTTTGAAAAGGTTAATTTTATGCACAATGCTTTCAGGTATGAAGATAACTGGACCTGTTTCTTGTTGTTTCGTTTGCATTATGGACTGGTGGGTGGGAGAAAACATACTCACAACCAATGGGAATGTGTTAAGCAACCATATTCAGAACATACGTGTACCTCCTCCGTTTCAAAATGCATATATTATGGCCTCCAATTTTGCTTTATGCTTTGAAAATTTGGATTTTGAGGTATAGTAGAGTCTCACTTATACAACCTTCACTCATCCAATGTTCTGTATTATCCAACACAGTGTGCCTCCCACCCGGATCCATGGCTGTTTCAATACATTGCGATGTTTTGGTGCTAAATTCGTAAATACAATAATTACTACATAATGTTACCATGTATTGAACTCCTTTTTCTGTCAATTTGTTGTAAAACATCATGTTTTGGTGCTTACTTTGTAAAATCATTATGTAATTTGACATTTAATAGGCTTTTCCTTAAGTTAAGGTAAAAGTTTTCCCCTGACATGAAGTCCAGTCATGTCCGACTCTGGGGTGTGGTGCTCATCTCCATTTCTAAACCAAAGAGCTGGCATTGTCCATAGACACTCCAAGGTCATATGATTGCATAGAGCGCCATTACCTTTCCACCAGAACGGTACCTATTGATCTACTCACATTTTCATGTTTTCAAACTGCTAGGTTGGCAGAAGCTGGGGCTAACAGCGGAAGCTCATGCCGCTCCCCGGGTTTGAACCTGCAACCTTTCAGTCAACAAGCTCAGTAACTCAGTGCTTTAACCCACTGCGTCACCGGGGGCTTTTCCTTAATCACTTCTTATTATGCAACATTTTTGCTTATCTGATGTTCTGCCGGCCCATTTATGTTGGATAAGCGAGACTCTATTGTAGTCTAAAACAACCACTCCCATTGCCCTGTTTTGTCAAGACAATTCCTCTTTTAGTGCTTTCCATTGTAACTGGCAATACTTTCCATGACCCACCCATGGATTAACAAATGCTGCCATTGATGATTATGATGGCTCTCCTGTCTGGAGTACTGAATTCTCTGAGTTTTAGTCTTTAGATAAAAAAAAAACTTTATCTAAAATTTGAGAATGTATTGTAAAAATTAGCCCAGCATCTTAGGCCCCTCTTACATAACTATATAAAATTCAGATTATCTGCTTTGAACTGGATTATATGGCAATGTAGACTCGGATAATCAAGTTCATAACAGATAATGTGGATAATCTGCCTTGATATTTTAGATTATATGGCAGTGTAGAAGGGCCTCCAAATAATTCTTTTAAAATTCAGATAAAAAGTTGGGATAGATTCAACATAAAAATCACTAGGGGTGAAGCAACGGAGAGGAGAGAGAGGGATGAAAGCATTGTTCCCCAAATAAGATTTCATGGATTTTTCCTTAAGACCTCACATTTTATGCACTTCAGTAACTTAACATTTCAATGGAGCATTTGGTATTACAGTTTAAGCATCCTAAGAAAGGTGTTTACAAGTTACCAAGGGAATGCAAATAGCAATTATAAGAGTTCTGGGTGCAAGTAGTTTCCAATGTTTTACTCTCTACAATGCTAGAAATTTGGAGGCTGAAGGAAATTTTCCTTTGTTGGGAAACTATTCTTATTTTGAGGTCAGTGCCCTCATTTTCCCTTTCCCATTCTCCCCTTGTCTATGCCCCTATAAGTCACCAACCTTCATTGGTTGCAGCTGGAGCAAATGTTTACATTTTCCAATCTTACCTTCCCATACTATTGAAATAAGCAACTCCTTTCATGCTATTAGCAGCAAGTATGAACTTTGAAATGGAATTCTGTTATGTAGGATATTACTACGATATATTCAGGGGCAGTCTTTGTTTTATTAGAAACATTGTCTTGACACTGAAGGGTTTTTCACTAGTTTAAAACCTGGGGCAGCTGTTGCGTGTTGTGAATGGATGCACCACTTGGCTAACCTTCCAAAGTCCATATGCCAATTTGAGAAGGAATGAGCAAACCAGCAGTTGGTGTAGCAAACACCAGGTGCCAAACACAACAGAATTAAGCAAAGTTTTGTGAATTCCAGGCATGGAAGCATTAAGCCTGTATATCTTACTCTTCTTTGGGAACGTCCAGATTGCATCCAACAGAATGGCACCTGTCACCGCTGATGGCAAATTTGGCATGGGTAGAAAATACATTTTTATACATCTAGACATACACACAGTTTACTGAACCATTCAGTATTCACTATCAAAACTAGTGGTCCAAACCGAGTATTGTATTTGAAACAGAATAGACATCTGCTAGTTTGTAAGTCATTCTTGTTGACATTTAAAAACCAGAAACATTAGCAATGGATCAGCCATGCTATAAGAAGTTCCAAGTTGGGATGATTGGAGCATATTTAAAGTGAAGCATTGTGCTACCCACACAAGAAATCTTGGAAAATGTAAAGCCTGAAAACTGAAGCAGTTTCTTCATCATATGGCAATGAAATCCACCCACTGGGACCTATTAGAGTTAGCTAAGCTTTAATTGGGAAAGGATCTGGAAGCAGCTTTTGCCTTTACAAGAACTTCTGCCAATTTGCACCGCGACACTGCTTCAGCAATCTGCAAGCCATACTAATACTTCTTCTTTTAGTTTTCTAGTGTTCTGTAATGGCATCTGCATACTACACTATCCCATACAATGTTTCTCGCTAGCTTTGTAAATGCTCTTCACATAAAAAGAGATGAAAAAAACAGGTCTCAGTTTTCATTGTTATTTCCCAAAGTTTGGCTAAATTGTAATCTTCTCTGGGTTTATGACAAAATTATCAATAGGATTTGCCATCAAGATCAAAAAGGTTTTCATGATTTTAGAAATATTGGCAATTATTTTAGAAATATGGGTGGGACTACAGGATACCTATCAGTTTCACTTATGACTCAGTCATAAATTTATTCCAGGTTCCATGACAGTCAGCAATTTAAACAAAGGAGTGTGAAAGGGTAACTTTATTTTCCTGATATTTTCCTCCATGTGTTATAAAATATAATGTCGATCATTTTTCCATTTTTGTGATTGGTATCTGGAGCAAAAGATTACAACACAATGAAATAATATGTGTTCCAAACCATATTGGATCACAATGAATTGGTTTAGGAAGTTCCACTTAGGGCAGCTATATACTGCCATATAACACAATTCCAACCGGCATGGGAATTATGGAAATGGCTATACAAGTTTGCTGTTAACTTCCTTGAAAGTGGACAACAGCCTCACAGTCCAGTCATGCTGAAACCAGTTTCAACACAGCTAGGAATGGAGCAGGAATCCAACACACACACATGTTCTCAACCAAATTCCAAATCAAAAGACAAAAAAGGCACTTACCTTGATCTGCCAGCTCTTCATCTCCTGGTTTGCCCCATGTGACTGAGCAAAGTAGCTCCTCTCAGTCTGTGGGGCTCAATCACATGGCAGTGAACCAGGAAATAGAGAGCTGGCGGATAAAGGTAAGTACACAGCTGTGAGTCACCCCCGGGCTGAGAACAGCGGTATATAAGTAAAGTAAATAAATAATAAATAAATAAGTACTGTTCATTTTCTTTTCCAGGGGGGTTGGGGTGCTGGGGCAGGGAGAGATAGAAACCCCATTTCCCCAGATTACCCGAGCCTGGGGAGCACACAATGGCTGTGGGTTCTTCTCCTGTATTCTTTTTAAAACTTAGGATGTAGCCTCAATGAGCAGTTTACCATGGGTTTAATTTGCTTCGGCCTGTGTGCATTCGGTGGACACACGCAGGCTAATGCGTCTCTACACTGTGTTATTTGTCATGGCAACCAACTTTTATAAATACTTAATATGTTTGTGCTGGTCAATGACCGAAATAAATGTTTTGAACTTTGAACTTAATATGTCCACAGCATTTATAACATATTCTATCACTGTACAATATCTCTAGAGTCTTCATTATGGATGGAAAACATATTCTGAAGATTTTAAAATATCATCAGAAATTAATGAGAATCTTTGCAGTTCAGGATGTATCTCTCACTAAAACAAGTTTGTGTGTGCATTTTCATAAAAACTACTTTCTGTGCCGATAACAACTTTCCCATACAAATAACAACTTTCCTGTGCAAAAATCAAAACCGTGGCTGGGGTTCTGAGCAGTTATAAATGTATTTTAACCATGCCGCTATGTTCGTAATCATGTCACTACTGCCACAATCACAGATGCCCCCGTCCCTCCAAAAACTAACTGAACAACAAGCAGCCACATTTGTTCTGCAGGAAATCAAAACTCCCTTCCCATCAGCAACCTTTGGTGCAATCATTGGAAACAGGATCTCTGTTGCAACACAACATTGCACTGCTTGCAGAAGGAGTCTAGAAACACCATATTGCAGTATCCCACCTGGCAACTGTACAGACTTCTGCTACAAATGTGGCTATTTCCTATGAATACAAGTTTACAGAGTCATGTCAAGAAACAATTTATAGTTGGGAATTCATAATTACATCTGTGATTTATTCTCTTTGCATGTATTTTCTCTGCACGAAAATCAAAATTTCTTAAGAGAAAATATATTTTCTGCACAGAAAACAGCATTTTCTGAAAAGAAATGTTATTTTATGTTTGGGATACTCAAACATGGTTTGGTTTTTTGTTTTTCTAAATTTTCTAAATTGGACTAAGACTCTGAAGACTAGGGTTCAAATATGCTGTGGAAATCCACTTTGGCAACTAACATTGTCTTAGCCCCAGAGGAAAGAAATGGCTGAACAAATCTTGCCAAGAAAATCCCATTAAAATGTCGACTTAGGGTGAGCAAAAGCCAGAAATAACTTGAAGGCATGCAGCAACAACAAACTTACTTTTTCTACAGAATAAGAGATGGTGTGCAAATAGCCTTTGCTAACTGAGCAGTTTTTGAAAACTTTCTCATAGCGTCAAGAAAAATGACAAAATTATTCAGTCTTGCTTATGAGAATGAAATTTCCAAAGATTTACATCCCTATTTCTTAGGCCCATTTTTGCAGTTAACTCAGTTATTTTCCGGAGTCTACAATACAACTCCATATAGTCTGTATCAGCAGCTGGAATGAGGCCAAAAAAGACCTCCACCTCACTGACCCTTTAAAATGGAAATGTTGCAGCTGAAAAATCACTGCAAGAAGGTGAGGAGTGTGGTTCTGTCCACTTTGGATAAAGCATGAATTACCTACAAGATGCCCAGTATGATTTCAGGCATTCTAAAATAAAGACAAAATGTATTTATTGGATTATTATACAGTAGACTCTCAGTTATCCAGAACTCAAGCAACAGGAACTCTCAAGCAACCAGCAAAAAATTGAAGTAATAATGGTACATTTACAAAGCTGATTTTATAATACAAAACATGTGTTACATTAAGTTAAGATTGTTTTTATTTGTCTTAATTTCCTTTTAATTACTG
This sequence comes from Anolis sagrei, assembly GCF_037176765.1. Classification (NCBI taxonomy): domain Eukaryota; kingdom Metazoa; phylum Chordata; class Lepidosauria; order Squamata; family Anolidae; genus Anolis; species Anolis sagrei. The sequence continues at coordinate 223,780,968 of NC_090021.1, read as the reverse complement.
TATATTAATATTAACATCAACCCAATTCAGAGTTTATGGTATAGTATAGCATTAGTTAGGCTGATTTTTTAAAGTAACTCAGGCAACCAGAAGCAACATTTATCCAGCATCTGCAGATCCTTATGGGTGCCAGTTAACTTAGAGCCTACTGTAATTTGCTCCAAGGGAGGATTCAAACACATTAATTGATCTAGAGGCTATACAAGTTGGATTTTTGAGATTTGCATCAAAGAATATGTATCACTCTTATATATAGGATTGCCTTTCGGCATATAAAAAAAGGCTTTGACTTTCAAAGTCCTAAGGAATCTTCAAGATTGGTACCTTTTTCAAAAAGAAAACTTCTCCATGTGAGGAAGACTCTTCAGTTATGAGATCTAGTGGATGGCTACAGATAAGAAAGCCTTCTTAGAAATGGCATCCTATTTGTAGAATTTGCATCCAAAGCAGAAGTTACTGCCCAGCAATGTCTTTGGAAGGCCAGTGAAAACCAAAGGCAGGTGTTTCTAGCATTTGTGGATAAAGGATGCTAACAACTGGGATTTGGTGGTTGGGCAAATTTACCTACTTACTGCTCCACTGTGCAAACAGCTTTCAGTCTGTTTCTGATGCTCTTGGGATGTCTGGAGGTTAGGCGGACATCGGCCAGTTCAGATTCAACAGGCCATAGAATTCTACCAGACCAAGGCTCTATCCATTAACTGCCATGACTCCATACCATGGAATAATGGGGTTTAAAGTTTGGTGAGATATTTACCCATCTATGTCACAAAGCTGGTGCCTCCAACAAATTAAAAATCCCAGGATTCCATAGAATGCAGCTATTGCAATTAAAATGATATCAAACTGGTATAGTTCTCTAGTGTGGATGGTCTCAATGTCTCATCCTCTGAATTGGAACCTTAGTCGGAAGCAGCTTGAATGGCTTTTGTCCTGTCTATTATCTCAAAGCAGCAGTGATCAAGGGCCAAAGCTCAGCTGTAGAGCATATGCTTTGAACAGAAAAAAATGCCAGATTCAGACCTGATATCTTACCTTGAAAAGTAATGATAGACAATGAGGAGAAATTTCTCTGCCTAAGCTGTCAAAAGAGAATGCTGTAGTAGTCTAGATGGTGGAACAGTCTGACATGGCAAAAAGCACTTTTGTTGTGTGGTTTTTTCCACCTGATACCTGCCTTGCTGATCCTGTCTGTTTCCCATCTCTCTTCACATCATTAATCAGAAGAATCTCTCAAAAAGAAGTGGATCCTATAATAATAAGAACAAAATCAACAATAGTGAATTATAAGAAACACATTATCATTTGTAAAACAGTTTCGAGTATGCCCTTCATATGCATGATGTTCTCCCATTCCCATTTAAGGAAGGGTAGGGTAAGATCTGGGGCTTAAGGGACCCATTTTCAACTCTCAGGACTCATCACAAGCTGAACTTTCTGCCCAAAAAAATGTGAACAGTATAGAAATCTATATCTAGTTTTGTAAATCTTCTTTTGTTTTGGGGGGGAAGAGGAATCAAGACACAGGAGGACTATATCTTGTTTCAGAGGAGTTGTTTCTTTTCCGGCTACTGTTTGTGTGTGTGAGGCTACTGTGGAAAGAGGAAAGCAAAATTATCTCAGCAGTTATCTTTTCCCTCACCCAACCTCCATTATAGTTACCCCCAATATTGCAGGTTGAGGAGCAGCTTGCCTGAGGCCATTTAATGAATTCACTGCAGAAGCACTATTCAAAACTAGAATTTTTTTCATTTGTAGCTTAGGCCTTTAGCCATTATCCCACATCAACAGCTAAGTGCTTGATTTTTTTGTAAGCTGCCATGAAAGCTTCTCACAAATACTGAAATATACAAATTGTAACAGAACAAATTGTTTCTAGTTTGCTTACAGTCCCCTTCATTACACAAGTAAAGCATTTTGATCACATTTTAACTGTTGTGTCTTTACACAAGATTTGTTTTCAAACGAAGTCCTTGAATTCCTTGCAGGAGAGCTCCTGTTGAGCTATAGTTCAGAGGGAAATGCTTTAGAGCAGCGATTCTCCAAACTTTGGTCCTTCAAGTGTTTTGGGCTTCAGCTCCCACAATTCCCAACAGCCGATAAGCTGACTGGGACTTCTGGAAAGAGGAGAACCACTGCTTTGGATTGGTATAGGACAGAACCATATTAATTACAGTGGTATCAAACCACTATCCATATACAGGATGATAAAACCATACAATCTCATCACATGCAGCATGTTCTCCCTGCTTCTCTCCGCTGCTGGCATGGCATCCCCACAGCCCACCACATGGTGCATGGTTACTTCCATCGGGACTCCATGATGCTCCGTGCCAGGAGCATTGTAGCAGAGGAGCCCAGAGAAGTTGGATATATACTCGGCTCCTTCAAAAAAAACACAAAATACCATAGACCCCAACAATAGGGAACTCCCTACACTGCCCCATGATTTCCCTCACTTTACAAAGGGCCATCTGATGAGGTTCTTAGGCAAAAAATGGCTCAATGGAGTCTGTATGAATGAACACTGAAATAAATTGTGCAGCCTTAAAAGGGCCACAATATTCCTTTTTCTTTCCAAAACTAACACAACTGTGTTCCTGAAAAGAAGCTTTATGGTATCCATCACCAGATTTAAGAAGCACTTTCCACTTTGCAAAGGGCTCTATATGCACACGAGGGCTAATGATGTGTAAGCAAGTTTGCATAAAGTGGAAGATTACATCCATTGGTTTCAATTTTCTACTTACTGATCCTCATATATTTATATATTGGTTTGCATTTTCCAAAAGGGGTCCTTCCCCCAGATTGTGATGCCCACTGTAGAATTTAATGTATTTCACCAGCTGTTTCATTCATCCATTCCCTGAGGGGTTGAAGGAGATCAGATGTGATCATTTGAATTATCTTAGTTGAGATGTACAAAGGTGAAATATTCACCAATCCATTTACCAGCTAATGTTTCAATGCATAATACTCATTTTAAAGTATGCTTATTTACATTTTCCTAATCATACAAAACAAATGCTTCCTGGGAAAAAATGTAGTCCTATTGCTCAGTAACATAACATGTGGGTGAAACTGTATCTTTTTATGGAATAGCAGATATCCCAAGCAAGATGCAAAAATTATTTGAGGTATTTAAAAATTCAAGAAGGAAAGCTTTTTTTCAAATCTGTCTTCAGGGCAGAGGAACCAATCTTGTTAAATGTACTAAATATCATCAGCTTAATCCACCATCCAGTTAATCCACCTTCTAACTAGGACATAATCCATCTCAATCCATCTACTTCACCTTCGTGGAATTTGCAGCTCTATCCAGTGCATTAGCATTCATTTGACCACAGTGCTGAACCACAAGCAAAAAAATTCACACAGCAATTCTCTATATTATCTATTAAGAAGTAGGTCTTACTATATTCTTTGATAAGATCAAGTATCAAATAGCTTTATCTGAGAGTAAATCCCATTTAGCCTTCTGGACAGAGCGGCATGCAATTGCACTTCAGGTGTGTTTAGTTTAATTTCTTTGTTTATCTAATAATATTTTATCATACTTGTTCTTGATGAGTTCAACATAACATGTTTGTCTCTCCTATGAAGGAGTCAGGGAAAGAGACTATACACATTGTAGAATTAATGTAGTTTGACACCCATTTAACTGCCATTGCCATGGAATCCTGGGATATGCAGATTGGCAACAGCACTCTTTGTCTGAGAAGGCTAAACACTTGTTAAACTACAACTCCCAGTACTGAGCCATGGCAGTTAAAGTAGTGTCAAACTGCATTAATTCTAAAGTGTAGCTGTAGCCAAGCTACACTGTAGCTACGCTACACTGTAGCTACATTGACTGGCTCTAGGTCAATGGTTCTCATCCTGGGGTCCCCAGATGTTTTTGACCTACAACTCTCAGAAATTCCAGCCAGTTTAAAAGCTGTTAGGATTTCTGGGAGTTGGAGGCCAAAAACATCTGGGGACCCTAGGTTGAGAACCACTGCTCTAGGTGATCTTCTGAGTGTCACTACAGAGTGGAAACTAGAATCTGAAGCTCCCAAAAACCTATCACTACGCCACATTTTCTAGTTGCTTATAATGCTTATTTCTTTCATTCATTTCATTTGCAGTTAGCCTTCTGTATCCACATATTCAACCATACAGTTTCAAAATGCAATTATCAATTACCCCCCCCCCCCAAAAGTAAAAACAAACAGAAATATTATTTTACTATACCATTGTATATAATGAGATTTCAGCATCTTTGATTTTGTTATCCATGGAAGGTCCCTGGCACTATACTCATGTCTGGCCTTTATTGTACATTACATTCCCTTGAGTAGTGTAGAAAATGCAATACATAAGTGTATAGATATTTTAACAAGAGTCTCCTGAGCAAGTAAGGAGAGGTGAGGAAACTGTAGACCTAGAGGAAAGGATTTCTCACAGGGTGATCCACCAGCCAAGCAGAGTCCAGACAATACCAGTGCAAGCTCACAAACAACATTCCAGCAGCTGAAATAAATTTACAGGCGACTGACAGGCACAATTATTATATAAATCACACTCTCACCAGGGAAACACAAAGAAACATATGTGTTTCCAACAGGGCTCTCTTATTGATAAAGTGAAAGTGAGACAGATGGCTGGAGCACTTTTCAGCTACAGTAAAAGCTTCAGAATTAATGCCGGGAGGACCGATCACAACAGCAGATATGATATTGGGACAAGGCACCACAATCCATGCCCTTTCCCTGCTGTGTCTTCCTGATTGCAAAACTAAGCCAGTCACTCGGGAAATGGGCAAGCTTTAACTCAGAAGAATTTAAATCCCATTCAATCATAAAGTACACCAGTTTTATACCATCATCACCAGGGTTGGTTCTACCATTAGATAATATAGGGCAGTCGCAATGTAAGGCAATAGTAAAATGAGTACCAATCTTGTGAAAAAGGCAGATTATAAACAAAGATGGTGAAAATGATAACAACAGCAATAACAACAACAACAACAACAACACTAGCTGTAGCAGCAACAGATGTAAGGCACTGTGGGAAATATACTCTTTTGATATGCAAAACTGAGGTTTTACACAAAACTTTGCACATGTTTTTTGTTTGTTTGCTTGCTTTTGGTTTTTTGGTTTTGTTTGTTTGTTTGTTTGTTTGGAGTTTTTTGCTTACCTCATAGTGTATCTGAAGAGCTTTGACAATAAACTCAAGGTGGTGTCTGTAAATAGATTGCCATTTGGCAGGTTATTTGGGGCAGAAAGGGAGAGAGAGAGAAAGAGACAGAGAATGTAAAACATTGGTGTACATTCTGGGCATCTGTTTTGGTGAAGTCTCTGAAACAGCCTCTACAGGTCCTGATAACTGAGATGGACTTGAGAAAATCCTTTGTACTTGATGTGGGGATTTCACTCTCACTTATAAGGTTTTGTGACTTGGGTGGGACTACCCTGGGTTTATTTTCCAGTAACTGGACAGCCAAGGAGTAACTCAATTATTGGATTGCCCTTAGGGCTCACGTGTTTTGCCCAAAGGAAGACTAAGGAGGTTGTCTGGGATAGACACCTTGCCTCAGCTGGGCCAGCATTAGGTTGCTTCCTCATCTTGCTTTTTCAGGTCCAATGAACTTAAATAGGATATAGGTCTTATTTAACCTTTCTGGGTTTGGTTCATTTTATTCCATGAACTACAGGCTAACAGTGCTTGTGTCCTTTTAATCCAATTCCCTTTAGATGTGGTGGAGAACACTGCTACATTGTCAGGATTCAGGTGCTGGTGCAGTTATTGTATATATACCATCTAGCATTTTGTGTCAGACAGCAACATGTCTTAGTGTATTCCTGATTATCCTCATATTTTGATCAATAAAGACTATATGCTTTTGGACTATGTGATTTGAAGTAATTATTTTAAGTAATATGTTTTAATTATGTCATTTTAAAGTTTATGTTGTTTTATTTTTATATGTTTTCAAGGTATCAAATTGTTCCTCTGCTGTGAACCACCTTGCATCCCCTTCAGGGTGAGAAGGGAAGGATATAAATGTAGTAAATAAATAAATATAGAGACTCCACTACTCCTCTAAAACCCATTTTGGGGAGAGTCAGACTTTGCACTTATTTCATTCTTAATGCACTCATATAGCATCCACAATCCATTATCTTAAAACTAAAATGCCAGGGAATAACGGAAAAAGATTTTGTAGCTAAATAGAATGCGTACTATGTCTGGTTGAATATAAATGGAAGCATCAACTGATGTGCATGTATTGTCCCCATGCTTTGTTGCATCAGTAGATGTCACAAACTAGGAAAATATGCCTTTCTCCACATGCTTAGTGTTCTGTCATGACAAGAAAAGCATTCCTCAATCCTCAGTCTATGTAGGTACATAAGGACTTTCATTTCAAATATCTCCTTTCACCTCACAATACGTTTTAGGACTGGAGGATTATAGGTCGGAGATGTGAAAATGATCATACATAATGAAACAGGATAAAGTGAGATTTATTTTCTGATGGCATAGAATAAAGTCCTTGAGTGGGGAAGGATGTCCAACTTCAAAAGCATCTCTCTGTAGTGGTGGGAAAGTCTGTCACTATTGCTCCATTGCCATCAGAACTACAATGGTGAAAAGGGAAGAATTATTAGATCAGAAGATGGCAACACTTCATATCAAATGCTTTCCCCTTCCAGCAGTCCTTTCCTCCTCTACATCTGACTATCCTAGAAAAAATGTCAGCAATAGTAGCCCACGAGAACAAACCTTTAGTTATCATAAAACTCTGTTCAATCATACATGGATCCCTTATTAGTTCAGGATCTGATAGGGCTCTGGCTCATGACAATTCAAGCCAACACCCAAGATGCCAAGATAATTTGTTGGAAATATTAATTAAAATGCAAATTACTTTTAAACCACATTGGCTTGAAGGAATACAATCTAAGGTTGCAATTAATTTTGGGCATCTGGCAAACCCTTGCATTCAACATACTTATTAAATATCCATTGTTGGAAGGGCATTGTTTTGAGATAGAAAAAAATGACTTTATAAATGTTATAAAATGTAAAGTTATTAATAAAAAGCATCTTTAGCTGAGATAGTTCTCATTATGGAAGATCCAATCCTGCAGAAACCATATTGTAGTGGAGAAAAGGTTGATTGGCATGTATGTTTTCTAACTCTGGTCCATCTGTTTGCATGGCATGCAGCCTGTTTGCAAGGTAGTAGGCCAAAGTTACTCAGGCAAAGATGCCAATATTAAACTCTATTTCACCAGTGTGGCATCACAGACATCTTCACTATAATGGAAAGAAGGACTGGTCATTAGAGAGTCATATTGGAGACAGACCATACAAGCTCTTTACTTCTTATCAAACTCAACTTTAATTGGATGCAGTTGTTTTGTTAAACCATATGTTTGCTAGGAAATATGCATCTTCCCACTCTTAGCAGATTGTGAATCGTTCAAGAACACCATATATTGCTTTTTTCCATTTGCAAAGGTGAAAATTTGTATATTTTTTCTCTCTAATTTGCACAGTTTGTTCTGGTTTGTCATGAGCTTTTTCATTCTTCAGCTGGGTATTTTTAAGCAGAAGGCTATAATTTTGCCAGGTTATCCAGACAATTTAATGAGTCTTGAATGCTCTGGCCAGGTAATCTGGTTTAATTATCCAGACTGTTACATGTCTGGAATTCATTCAGAAAGCACTTGAGACAGTACGCTGGCCCATATCAAAGCATAGTTGGCTCTCAAAATGGAAAAAAAAATACTTTCTGGAAACAGATCAAGGAAACTAACCATTAGCCCATGTAGCCCATGAAACATTCAGTTACTTAAATTGTAAATCTCATCTATCCCAAACATTTCTTTAAAATAAATGTATATTTAATATGCCTTCAAGGCCCATTTTGAAGGGGTACGGAGAATAAAATAATACTATCCTTTATCCATGGGATTGGTATATGTAGTTAATCTAGCAGTACTTGACCAAATATCTTCAGAATATGTCCTGTCTAGGAATTTTCAATGTCCTTTTTTTTAGCACAAACAAAATGTAATTCACTTAATTTTCGTAATTACCGATTCCGCACTTATCTCCCACCTGTATCTAACAATATTACTCCCCCTGCTCCCCCCGCTTCCCCCAACCTCTGGGAACAATCCTTGAAGTGTGTTTATGGTATGTTTCTGCCAGAGATTACCATAGAGTCCACTGGAGAACCTAACAAATTCCTATAGATGATAACTCTCTAGAAATTTCCTAACTCATCCAGCAAAATTGCATGGTATCTTCCAGCAAAAGTTGTTCATTTCAATACTGTTCACTGCCACCGACAGATTCCTGTTTTCTGCTTTAAATGGATTTATAAAATTCAGTACTAGTCATATTGAAACTAACAGGAAATAGATATGGGGATAGATGAGATAGTCATAACTGAAAGGCACTTAAATTGCTTGCTAAAATACTATGTGTTAAATGACTAGTCTTAGAGACTGAAAATAAGTGTACAAAATTGAATGTTGCTTTCAGGTAAAGGTGGACATTACTTAAGGAATCCCCTGTATTGCTTTCCTCTTTGAAAAAAGTGGAGCAGCACTAAAACTGACTCAAATTTGGAGTGAGATGCTTCAATCAGTCTCCAGAGCCATTTCATAAGGGCATGTTCTAAAGCAATATAGAACACATCTAGTTTCCTATAAATCACACACAGGCAAATAATCGTATTTTCTCTGCCTGGACTGCCAGATATTTCACTTCATCCCTTTAAACTTCCCAGTGATCTCAAGTTCAGAGACAGATGGCCATCACTGAGAGCATGAATGGACTTATCCAGACAGGGGAAGAAAGTTCATTGAAATAACAAGACTTCTTGTTTTGATTTTTACTGCATATTCATGATTGTCTGTCTAAACTCCTTCTTGAAATATCTTGGGTTTCCCTCCCTCCCTTCAGTTCTTCCTCCCTTTCCAACTCACATCACATTACATCACATCTAGACTCAGTCAGCATTTCAGAATATCATTCACCAATTGCCACTGAGAACTTTTTAATTAGTATTTAGAAATTATAGTCAAAACGTTAGCCTGCTTTAGTATTATTACAGTAGATAAGCACTAGAATCATTTTCTTTTATTACTAGCATGCCCCTTTCTCTCCCTTGATGTCTATTAAATCTGTTATCCTGGGAAAAGTAGCTATGTTTCTTGGTGGTAGCCAAGAAACATAGAAAAAAAACCATAGTGTCATGGAAGAGGAACGGCAGTTTTGGGAATTACATTTAAACTGACCTGAACATTAGGAATAAAAAGTTCTTGTAAGTGCTGTAAATTCCCTGAGAATATTTCAGAATAGGGTAAACAGCCTATAGGCCTCCAAAAATAAAGAAACAAACAAAAAGCATTTTATTGTATCACTATAACTTTCCCAAATAAAAATTATCAGTAGAAAAAGCATTGGAACAAAACCAAGGACTTCCTGAATTTTCCAGAATAATGAACGGAACCAATAAAACATTAATATACAAGGTAAAGATAAAGGTTTTCCCCTGAAATGAAGTCTAGTCGTGTCCAACTCTGGAGGTTGGTGCTCATCTCCATTTCTAAGCTGAAGAGCCAGTGTTGTCGATAGACACCTCCAAGGTCATAGACACCTCCAAGGCATGACTGCATGGAGCGCCTTTATATTCCCACAGAAACGGTATCTATTGATCTCCTCACATTTGCATGTTTTCAAACTGCTAGGTTGGCAGAAGCTGGGCCTAACAGTGGGAACTCATGCTGCTCCTCAGATTCGAACCTGTGACCTTTCAATCTGCTATTTCAGCACCTCAGTGATTTAACTAACTGCACCACTGGGAGCTCCATATACAAAGAAACAGGGAATTCACATGAACCATGATAACGTTAGCAGGAAAACTAATCTATCTCCTTCAACATTCAGTACTGATAATGCTATTTAGCCATGTGGGTGCATATACAGTCAGCATGGCCTGAAGCCACTTATGAACATCTATTCTTCAGCAAGAAACACGTTTAATGCTTATAACAGTGAAACAGATTTTTCTCTTAGTGTGTCTTGGAACCACCAGTGTAGTATAACATAACAAACCATTGTCTGCTACAGAATTCATGTTGAAAGAACTGCTCCAAGCCTTCAATTATACCTGCTCTATTCTCACTTCTTGGTTTAATCAAAATTACTTGGCTTCTCTATCTTGTGAGTCAGTCACATTCTGGTTGGCCACAGTTTGATTTAGTGTTTCTATGTCACTGCCCAAACTTAGAACTATAATGCCCGCAATTCTCCATGCTAGCTGAGAACAATGAGTTGGTTTAATGTATCAATGGGTCTTCCTTCTGTCAATGGAATGGATAAACTACCCTTCAGCCCATCTCTTCAAACTTTACCAAGCCCATTCTGGCCTAGAGCATTTCTTATTTACATGAACCCATAGTCAAATCACTCAAACCAGTTTTGCTACTATGCTTTTTTATTATCTTTTTTGCAAGCTAATGTGTCATGTACACCTTTTATGGTGTTTTCTGCTTCTGTGGCTGACTTCCAGATATCTGAAATATTTGATACCTTGCTTTCAGTAATGTGCAGATATTATTGCACATACAGACAGCAACATCTGATTTTATCAGACAGCCGCCAAAAGATACAGCAAGCAAGGAAAAAAGGACTGCATAGTGGGAGAAATATTTTAAAAAAAAAAAAAAGACAGCTTATATAATTGTTGTATGTGGCTCCAGACTTTACACAACGTACTTTCTTCCTGTGTGTTATACTCCAGGACTGAAGAGTTGTCAACCACAATTCAAGGGCTGGAAGGAGTTATCTTATTTTTAAAGGCTCCTAAAAATTTTTTTTTTATTATTTTAATATATATTTTATTGAGTTTTCTGTGACATAGTTAAAAAAAAAATTTGTAGGGGGTAGGGTAGGTCGTGTAGGGAACGGAAAGGGAAGGGGAGGTAGGGATAGGTCAATGGGGTAGGAAAGGTTGTAGCAGGAAAAAGAAAAAAGGGGGAAAGGAGAAAAAAATCAAAAAAAAAATCGCAGATCTTTGTGACTTCCTGAGTGGGTTGGTGAAGGTGTCTTCCTTTTCTCTGTCTCCTCTTCATTCATCTGTCATGGTCTTCCCTCTTTCCTTCCTTGTAGGGGTTTGTTTACTTTTATCTAGACTATTGTCTTGTATCTTAACTCTTTCAGATAACCGGTTACTCTTCTCCAATCCGTCTCTTGTATCGAATTGTCCTTGCTTCTCGCTATTAGAAAAGTCAGTCTGTCCATATTTCTAATGTCATAAACTTTCTGTAGCCATTCTTCTGGTGTTGGTATATCTTCTTTCTTCCATAACTTTGCGTAGCAAATTCTCGCCGCTGTTGTTAATAAAAATAGTAATTTGTCCATATTTTTTTCCATTTTTGGTGGTGTCATCCCTAACAGGAATGTTTCTGGTTTCAGTTGGATGTTTAATCCTAGCATCTTTTGCATTATCCCATGTATTTTTTTCCAGTACAGCTTTGCCTTGTCACATGTCCACCACATGTGGAACAGGGTGCCCTCTTTTTTCCTACATTTCCAGCAGTTTGTGTTGACGTTGCTATAACATTTGCCGAGTTTGTGTGGTGTCATATACCACCTGAAAGCCATTTTCAGCCAATTTTCCTTGAGGTCTGTTGCATATGTAAACTTTAATTTCTTCATCCAAATTTCTTTCCATTCCTCAATTTTTATATTTCTTCCGATGTTTTCTTTCCATCTCTTCATGTATTCCTTTTCTTCGTTCGGGTCTCTATTCCATTCTTTTAATTTTTTATATATCTTTGTTATTATTTTTTTTTCCGTCTGCATTATATTATCCCAGAATGTTGTTTGGTCTTCAAAGCCAATCTTTTCATCTTTTTTGAAGCTTTCGTTTATCTGGCCAAATTGGAACCATGAGATTTTACTGTTGACCTCTTTCATCTCTTGTTGAGTTTTTAGAATTATTTTACCTCTTTCTTTTTTCACCAAATCTTTATATTTCGGCCATTCATTCCAACCTAATTCCCTTCTTTGTACGGCTTCTAATGTAAGGCTCCTAAAATTTAAACAGAATTTCATTTCACCAAATATAGGTACTTTTCAAAAAATGCTGAAGTTATTGCAAGATAACTTACCAATTAAATAAAGGAAACCAAGCTCTTGTTGATAGAAGGAAACAGGAAAGCAGTGTGAAGAGATGAAAGGTACATACTTCCAGACAGACAGCTCCTAGTGCTACCAAGTCAGAATCAAAAGGCATTGTGCAGCAATGCTGTATTCCCCACTTTAAGGGTTTTGTTTTCTTTCACTTTTCTCGTAAGAGGGGGAGAAAAGGAAGGAGTGGTAGGGAACATGGGAGGGTTATAAATCAGACAACAATGTCCAAGACACACACACACAAGATGAAATCTAGTATTTCATACCCTTCAACACTTCAAAGATGAAAACTGGTATATATGTGACCAAGATGGCAAAATAAGGAAGAGAATACAAGCCAGCAGAATTAGACAAGAGGAGAAAGAAACTGAGGTACTTTAAAGTAGCTGGAAATATGGGATGGCACAAGGATTAATTGGGACTGTCTTTATGGAATCAGGGCAGATGAAGAGTATTTGGGGAAATGCAATTATATTATGAAACTCTTCTAAATTTGTAAGTGGGGCATTAAATAATTTGTCTTTAATGTACATATATGTACAGGACAAGGTATCATGAAACATGTAATGGCCATTTCACAATCAAGTGGAATTTCTTTGAACTGCAAGAAACATACCTAGGACAAAAACTATTTTGAAGACAATAAAAAGATTTCTAAGCATTGCAGCTAGACTTTGAGATGCCATTGCAGAGTTCAAATTAAAAATAAGTTGGGCCTAATCTACACACATCATTTAAAGCAGTCTCAACATGGTATTGAAGAAAATAGCTTCACTCTGCAGATAATTACATTAGAAATCTTCAAACCAGTTTGAAGCACAGACAGTGATGGCACAAACTACAGAACACTGGTGCACATTAGGGGCTTTCTTTCATGTGGGAGTTTGTTGTCTGTCTGCTGCAGTTTGCAGATCAGCACAGATGGGACCTCTGACTGAAACTGTTGGTGGAAATGGAGCATTCTGTATGTTAACATGTTAATTTCTTTAATTTATCTAACAATGAGAATGTCTGGCTCTCATCAAAGCAATTATAAGCAATCTAATTGAACTAAGCAATACCTAATGAAATATAACCTTTATAAAGTTTAAGAAAATCAAACTCTTTTAACATGTGGGGAAAAAAATAAAATGGAAAATTATTTATAACCAATGAAATCCCAGATTTTTTTGAAGTAATGTATCACCTGAGAACAGGAGCCCCCGGTAGCGCAGTGGGTTAAACCCCTGTGCCGGCAGGACTGAAGACCGACAGGTCGCAGGTTCGAATCTGGGGAGAGGCGGATGGGCTACCTCTATCAGCTCCAGCTCCTCATGCGGGGAAATGCGAGAAGCCTCCCACAAGGATGATAAAACATCAAATCATCCGGGCATCCCCTGGGCAATGTCCTTGCAGACGGCCAATTCTCTCACATCAGAAGCGACTTGCAGTTTCTCAGGTCACTCGTGACACGACCAAAAAAAAAAACCAACCTGAGAACAACTTCTTAATATATATCCATTTGCATTTGCATTGTGTTATTAGTTTCTGTGGGGGAAGATCATTCAGCAGAATAAAAAGCAAACAGTCTTCCTGTCCTGCTGCACCCCAGTTCTTTGTTCTGGAGAACTTGGAAGTTGAGGAGGAAAATCCATTCAGTGCTACTGAGGCCAGTATTATCTGACAGATTTAATTGCTGTTGTGTCTGAGTAGGGATGTACCCTATATACTCATGTATATGTTTAGAAATTTTAGACAAAAAATCAACTCAAAAAACTTGGATAGACTTATCCACAGGTTACATAAGAATGTACCTTAACTCTTATCCAAAATGGAACCATCCCCTATTTTGAGTATATTGGCATTCCAATATTTGTATTCCATATATCCTGTGAGCAATACTCATTGTGACAGACAGAAGTTAGAATGTCAGCCAGTTGCTTCCTAAGTAACAGGGAAGCAGATTCCCATCAATTGCAGTGGATGATGTCTATGTTTGTGTGGATTGTCTAGAAAATGGTTTCCATAGAAATCAACCACATGCATATTTTGTATAGAATAAATCCCCAATTTCAACATTTTCTTTATAGAAAACGCCTTTTCCCTGCAGATATGAATGATTTTGGCACCGAAAATTATTTTTTTGCAGAATAGAATAAGCTGATGTAAAAGGACATTATTTGTGCAAAACAACCATGCAGAAATGATGAAAATTCTCAGCATTCCAGGATTCTTCTCTTCAGTTTTTTGAAACATATTTTTCACGGTTTTGATTTTATCCCTCTCTATATAGTAGCTAGTATGCAGGGTTATGATAATACAAAACAAGGGTTACATTTTTACCTAGCCATGGAGTTTTCTGGGTGAACTTGGAAAAGCCATTATCCATCACCCAAATCTTTCTAGCGTTTTTCTAAGAAGAAAGTACAGGGGAAAGAAGCAATAACTAAAAGATAAATTAAAGTGGACATGAAGTTGAATTGTCTAATGATTCCTTTTCATTCAGTTCTCCAGGATCTCAGGTAGAAAGTGGGTTTTCCCATCACCAGCTACTTAGCCCTTTAATGTAGCAATTCCAGTTAAACTTTGCATTCAAGGTCCCTTGTTTAATTGGTGGTTTAGGCTGGGAATGATGACCAGGTGAAACCCCGAAGAGATCCTACCAAACAGAGTGAATATAATGTTAAATGGTCAATTGGCCTGACTTAATATAAAGTGTTCCCCTATTAATCTTAATGTATATATTCATGCGCAAGTCTAGAAATTTTAGTTTAAAAATTGTCCCAATAAACCTCAGTCAGCTTATCCACAAAGCAATGTACCTTAACACTTAACCAATAGGAACCACTTCTGGATAGTCTGAGAAAATGTAAGAGCTTAGTCCATCCTGGGAGAACATAAAAGAAGCCTAAGCAGGAAAATGGCAGTGGCAATGACCGGGAGCAGCTGAAACAACTTTCTTCTCTCCACAGAATGGCCCTGACTTATCCACAGAGCTTATCAAAATTCACAGTTCTGACTCCCAAACCTGCCTTCAACGTATACATGCAGTCAGGTATACAAGTGTATATACGGTATGTCTGCAGTGCATAAAATCTTCACTGTACAACCTAGCTAAGTTTCCATTCTAATTCATCAGAATTTAATCCTAAATATATCCAACAGCAGGACCTAAAGCCCTGCTATGAATTTGCCTACTTTCCTTAACCCTGAAACAGTGACCCCGGAAATCAGATAATTCAAGAAACCCTGTGTGTTCAAACATCAAAACGTTACTTAAAATATAGACATTATCAAAAGGAGGGAGGGTAGATGGTCTATTCTGAATATGTAACTCCATTCTGAGTATGCAAAGCATGTAATATTGCTCATGATATTAAAATGTATCCAGACCAAGCCCGAAAGATTTTACTCTGATTCTTCCTGAATGCTTTCAGCGAAACATTTTTTTTTTCATTCCAAACTCATTTCATAACAGCTAAGTCACTGGATCCATTTTAGTTAATTAAACTTAAAGAACATGGAACCGGATAAAAATTCATTAAATAGGTGCAGGCTGACAGCAAGTTTGAATGTTAATTGAGCTTTTATGTGCAACAAAAGAGGTACAAATGGAAATTCAGTGTTATTCTAGTGAGTGCTGCTCATAAAAGGCCCCAGCAGAGCAGAGATGCAGGCAGGAAATCGGGCTGTAAAAATCTCAGAGATAAAATTCACTTCTATCAAACTTGAAGCCCCATTGCTTTCTGTTCCATTTTGAGAAGTTTCGTTTAATAATGTCAAGCAATGATGCAATGAGTGCTGAAGGCATCCAGACTCCAGTTCCTGGCCAAAGAAGCACATTCTACTGGCTCTGAAGAACAATGGTGGTGACGGTGTGTGTGTGTGTGTGTATTTCCCCTCCCATTTGCTACATCCCAGCCATGCTTCCTTTCCAATGTCACCACAAAAACATCTCTTAACATTTATAAGACTAATTAATCTGATCAGGGCTGAGCTAATAAAGCTGCAAACTAACCATAGAACAAATGAAAACGCCCTGTGAAATGTATAAGATGCTTTATCAATTCATTTTCCCCTAATTTTGGTGATTCTGTTCTCATTTGGACTAGGGAACTTCATCCCATGCAGTCTTCTCTCTGTCTTCTTTCCATTTCTCTATGCTACTGAAACAGAGACCTCTGGAGGGCATCACAAGACACAAGGCCACACCCAGTGGTTGCCCATGGGACTCCATTGAGACAGTGCAGAGAAAAGGGGAGAAGCCTGCATTTCCAACTTCCAATGACAGAAGATGGAGAGAAGGTGAATAGAAGTGAGGAAAGACAGGGAAAGGATGCAAAATGGCTGCCATCCCCAAAGACTGAAAGACACAGAACCTTGATGGTAGGGAACAAAAGAAGATGATTCCCTCTGCTTTTTCTGGCTTTCCCTGCTTTCATGTGATGAGGTACCATGTCTGGATCCATCCCTCCCTGTCTGAAAACACACAGTTTTATCGTTCTTCTTCCCCTCAACTGTAACAGTAATATTACCAACAGGAACATCATTTTATCTCTCATTTCTTTTGAACTTCCACACAGGATTGTATATCAGTTTTTAATAGTTGCATGCACGCCATCCTTCAGAAAGTGCTCCTGTGCGCTTTTAAAAAAAATATAAAGAAAGAAAATAGTCTTCCCTAAAAATAACTTCACAGTGTTGTCTCATATAAAGTTGATTTCTTTCTGCCTTAATGTGATTGTTTTGTATGATGCTGAACATTTCTATGCTGTCACTTCAATCCACATTTTATATTTTTTTCTAAGACAGAGTTAGCCAAGAGTGAGCCTGTTCTGATATATTACAACCTTTAAATGATCAATCAACACATAATAAATCATTCTGTGTGGATTCACCACTTCACTTGCTTACCTTGGCTGTTTTTCTGAATTCACTGAATAATCAACATCAAGCTCTCAACCCAAAAAGGAGGTTTTCAAATTCAAATAACAGATGCATTTTAATAATCATTTAGTTCAAAGTTCCTCCCTTTGAAAACTTCATTTAATTTGTTTTAGAATTTATCACTTTCAAGGCTTCTTCCTGGAGTTGTTGAGTTTGTTTAATTAATTATGACAACCTCAACCTTGTTTATTTTATGCTAAGCTCTTTACTTTAGACCAATTTAATTTGCTGTTGATGCCTTTTCATTTGCACAATTTGTCTCATGACAAATCTGTAGCCAAATATCAAAACAGAAGTGACATTCCCAGAGCCGGGGCATGCATGATACATGTGCAAAACATCACACATTGCATAACCCCACATTTATGAAGACCAAAATGTCATCTGTAAAATTTCAAATTATAGTTTGAGCATGTCAGACTCCAAACTAACAAACAACCAAACCCGCAGTCAATGTCAAACCGAAAACCTTCACTTTTGTCCAGTTCCTGTGTCCAATTAAGCAAGAAGAAGATACTTTCTCCAATATCTAGCTTTCTGTTTCTGACATCTATACTATGCTTTCATCTTATCTCATCAATCAGTTCCTGAAGCCACTTAATTATAGCAGGGTAAGATATTTTCCAAGAATTTAGTGCTGCTTTTCAATTCTAGGACATATTTAGACTCATAACCATCTTCTCCAGTGCCATCTTGTGGCTTCCATATCAGTAGACTATGAATCAAACTGCAAATTTTAATCCAAACTTTGTGATTAATTTCAGGAAACATCTGAGCAAGGACTTCTGAAATTGATTAGGATTTCTCATACAGTGATGCCTGCTGGATTTTCATGAATTGATGGTATACCATAGAGAAACACTGAGAAACAAAACAGAAAATATTTCAAAAATGTCCATAATGTATTCTTTCCTAACACTTCCAATTCCTCATTAGGTATTTCCTTGACTCTCATGAACTCATTTATTGATTAGATTTATAGCTGCCTCTCACTTACCGGCTCAGAGTGAGTTACCAAAGCCTCTATCAGAAGGAGCTTACAATTTAAGTAATTACATGGCTTGAGAGGCACGGAGGCCATATGCATTTTTCAAATGATGTTAGAGGAACACAGAATTAAAAGTGATTAAGACAACAGCCCTAAAACTTCCAGGTAGAGGCTTCTGATGGGCTTTCAGAAGATGTAGAGGTCCCTCATGCTCTGTTTGCTGAATGTAAAGGACAGTGAGAGCTAGAACAGGGCACATCTCTGGCACTGGCATAGTTAATGTCATCACACTGCATTAAATGAAAGGAAGATATTTTAAAAATACCTACTGGCCAAAAAACCAATAAATGTATTGCCACCCCCAGCCTCCTAATCCAGCCATTGAGAGCCAACAAGACTTTGGTTGCGGTTGCAGATTTCTACAGATTTCTTCCTTTTCAATGCTTCCTTGGTAAATGGGGGTGTCCTGCAAGAAGCTTAGCATACATTGCGAGAAATGTATGGAAATAGTGGGAAACATAAGAATTGCACTCATAGATTTCTCTTAGTGCATTATTTGAAAATGCCACTGTGGTGTGAAAGAGAATAGAGGATTGGTGTATTCGTTCTGTCCATCCCCTCTCCTTCCTAATAAGAAGATAAGAGGAAATTACCCATCCAAGATGTCTATTTTGACAAACATCTTTTTCAAAAGCATCTTTACTAGTTGTACTACTTCAGTGCCAGAAAACCTATACATTTATTTATTTATTTATTTATTTGCAAGATTGCACCTCTTATCAACCTCTCTACATGTGAGTGGCATCTTCCCCCAGTGTTGCTGATATGGAAAGTAGCTATCTATAGCTACTTATCTTTCTGTTAATGATAGATATACATTTTTCCTGAATATCAGGTTCATTTTAAACAGCTGATTCAGGATACAGAAGTTTCATGAATCTATCACTGCAACTATCAAAAAGAATATAAAGTAATATATTAGTGAGTGTTAGTGAGTGAGAAGGAAATGAATATATTAGTTAGTGAGAAGGAAATGAAGTAAAAAGGGACTACACAGTAAGGAAACAATGGCTTAAATCCTGTTCAGTATTGACCATATGGTATTGTGTTTATGATCATGACACCATGACCTCAAATATACAACTCACCTTAAAGACCAAGCAGCCATATTAGTCAAAGATGTTCTACAGCATTCGTGATAAAACATCCTTCAGCCACCTCCAACCAGGAAGCCGTAATATGAAGTCTCCTCTGGGATCTCTGCAGTCCTGTCACAACTACTTGTTGCCTCATAGCTCATTGGTAGGAGGGGGGCTGGATGCAGCTCATCTCCACTGGGTGATATCTCTGTCCCAGTTTGATCCTTTTACTTGCACACTTATCTGTTTTAATCCAATCAATTTGGAAAGTCACACAAGTATCACTCTGCTGCATAACCACACAGGTGCAAAGGGTACATGTGATCACTGTATTGTCTGCTTGGTATCACAAAGTTATGCGTTGTTGTCTCGTTTGGATTTCAACAGTGTGTGCTCATTTCCAGTAAGTAAAAGTGCAATTTCAACCAAATCCTGTTACTAAAGTGAACTTGGTGAAAATTTCCTTAATATAACAAGAAAATTTCCTTAATATAACAAATTTCATTACTATTTTGCTATAGTAATTGTGCAAGTGGAGAAACTTCAGGGGCTCCTTTCTCCCTCGTTTCTACTGCTATTGGGGTGGAACTTGCTACATTGGTAGAACACATTTACCACTCTTAGCCGACCAAATTTCAAAATGTTTTGCTTACCCATAGATTTTTAGGGAATTTTCAAAGTTTTTATAAACAACATCTTTCAAAAAACTACAAAAGCCATCTCCTTGAATTTTCTATATAATAATATAAGGTAACAGGGGATTATTTCCCCATCTTTCAGAAATAGTCATAGTACATCTACTAGTTTTAGGGAATTTTTAAAAAGTTTTGACAAAACTTTTTTTTAAGCCACAACATTGAATGTCTCTCATATTAACCAATAGAAGAAATCAATATTTACCAATTCTACATTTTCATAAAACCCTAGAGTTGTAGGGGACCCCCAAGGGCCAACTAGTCCAACTCCCTTCTTCCAGACAAAAGGGCACCATCAACACTCTCCTGACAGATGGCCATCCAGCCTCTAAAGTAAGTAATGCTTTTTTGCAGGGATTCCAGCAGAGATAGAATAACTAACTAACCAATTAGCCCAGTTTCTATCAACCTTCCTCCTTTCAGTTTTCTCTTTTTGGGTTTCTTTTAGTTCATCTTTCTCCTTTTTTTCAAGTTCCCTAAATAGTAAAGAAAAAATGTCTACATCTGTCTCTTTTAGTATTTTATCAAGATAAGTGTCCTCCTAACTCTATTGTGTTAATTTGTGGAGGCCCTAAATTAGCCCATGATAAGGGGGGGGGGATTGGTTTTGGGCTGGGACACTGAAACCAGAATAATTAGACCAGCTCAGGAACTGCTAAGGGTTCTGTGGACTAAAAGTGGCAGGATAGCTTACCGATGCCTGCAGTTCAGATAGGCCTTGTTGTTCAGATTCTCCTATTTCAGGGCCACTGTCCAGATCCACTACACCAACAACTGTTGTTTCCTTCTCACTTGAGATGGATGTAGACGACATCACTTAGGGAATTGCCATTGCAACCTCCCCTGCAGGTGCCACAGGCTGCATCTTTTGCTCTTCAACTGGCTGCACTGCATAGACATCTGTGCACATGCGCTGCCAGGGCCTCTAGGGCTGTTCCTAAACCATCATCTTCATCTGAGGATGATATGACAGGGGGAGAGGGTATTTCACAGGTGTCCTCTTGACTGGGCCCTTGCCCTTAGCCCTACTCACATTCCTCTTGGGTGCCATGCTGTTAGAAAGAAGAAAAGCATTATTCAAATATTGCCTTGATTGCTTGCTGAGACTGCTGGCATTGTGAAAAATGCCATCTTTCTGTTTTGATAGATTACTGCTCCAATGCTGGAGCTGGAGGGAGCAGCCGCCTTAAATCCTGTGCTCTGCTCCCAGAAGTTAGTCCTGGCAGTAACTATTTTATTGATCCCAACTCATCGGGGTAGGCAAAGAGCTCTCCCCATGCAGGCTGGCTGGAAGGGGAAACCCAATCAGAAGAACATTTTAATACATAAGACTATATGTTCCACATTGCAGGATATCCTAAACACATTCTGTAGCATTCCCAGATAGGACTAAAAAACTTCAGCCTTAAACTTGTAGGGCTGTTGCTCAACAGTATGAACAGTATTGTGCTTCATGGATGAATGATCTGTGTCAGAATTCCTGTCCTTCTGTGGATAGATTATAATTTATATATCTATATGCTTTGTCACATTACCATATCCATCATCCTTCATCTTGGAAGGCATCATGTGAAATCCAAACCTGTACCTGCTGTGACTAAGAACATAAAACATCATTTCATGAACAATGGTTATTTCCATCTCAATTCTTCCTAGCATATGTGATTTTAAGATGGACCTTTTTGAAAATAGAAGACAGACATCTCTTTAATTCATTCTGTGATTTATGTTTGTAGAGAGGGTTTTTTTCCAAATCATTGTTTGTTTTCAATCTACAATAGATATATCAATTCCTTGGATGGAAAGCTACCATAACTCAAATATATTTTAATACTGCTGTGGACTGCATCTTGGAGCAATAACATACATTTAACAAAAATTAATCCACCCACAATAAAAATATACACAGGCATGAAATGAAAGAGAATACACACACATACACGCATGGTAATAATGGTGCAATAACTGCAATTCTGTTTACCATGGTTGAAAAAAACACTCTTTTAAATATGTTTTATGGCTGTTTATATTTTTTATTAACTGATAGTTGTTGCAAAAGGAGGAATAAAACAGTAATAATAAATGAATGCATATTCATATAAATAAATACATTGACACAAGGTCAGGGAATATGAGAGGCTTAAAAGCTACAACTAGACATGACCTGGCAAGTTGTGAGGTACTAGCAATGAGTTTTAAAATATTTGTTATTTAAAGAATAATCATAATCACCATTATGATCACTGTTAATCACGGAATTAGTATAATCATTCATCAGAATGACACTCTTGTTATCCCTGGAGCAGAGGGGGGTTTCACAGCAAAAAAAAAAAGTATTGTTGTGAGCTGTCCTTGCTATATTTTGAGTAGCTTGTTTTGAATTGATAATACAGCTTTACAAAAGAACTGTACAGATAAGAACATCATTAACCAATTTGGATCAACACCTTGGCCTATCATGATGAGTGCCTGCACATTAAGATTTCTACTGCACTAATAAGGCCATCTGGACAAGGTAAATACGAAGATGTTTACTTTGTTTTCTGAGGCAAGAAAAGTAGGACTGTACATTATTCTTTTCCCCTGAGTTCTCGGTCCATGTTGCAACGCAACTCTCATTGTGCTCATCAAGAGCTATAGGCCAAGGCAAGAACTGAGCTAGTTTCCACCATGATCTAATTTCTCAAAATCTTCTTTTAAATGAGAACACCTTCTTTCTCATTATGCTCAGGTCAAGTCAGGATTGCAAACTGCTAAGCTGCAATGCCCAATGCCTGAACAGTATGTGCAGAGGAATGAAAGGCTACTCACCCATAAGGCATTAAAATTGATTATCTCCACAATCTCAGAGATATGGATACATTGAAATGAATTATATTTATTTACCACCTGGCCCCTCTTCCCACATTTTGGCTTATCTCAAGGATGCCATTTCTGTTTTCTTGGCTGTTGCTATTTCATGAACAACTTCAGTGAGAATAGACAGACACTTCCTCATGGGACTTGTGGCTTTGTACTGTAGCTTTGGGATACATTTGCAAATTCCCCTTCTTGGTTTCTTTGCGTGCCATTCACCCCTCTTTGGCAACCAAGGAGGAGATCACAGTGGCATTAGTAAATGTACCTAATGTAATCACTTGGCCTCTGGGGGTTAGATCCCATTAAAGAGCTTAGAAATTGCATGGATATTTTAATCATTAAAGCTTATTGGTACCAAAGCTGATTAATGTAACAGAGTCCCATTTGAGAGGGGAGGGGGGGAGCCATTTAATCATCATTCTCCTTACAGCACAGCTGTCATGCCTGTTTAAAAAGAAGCCGTTAATCCCTGGACATCAGAATGGCAACACTGCTCAAGCTTTACCTGCTTCCTTTGTACATCCCTCCAAAATCAACATTTCAGGATGGGAAGTGACTCCCACGTTAGGTGTACAGCAAGCAATTTTCTGGTTTTATTGCAGAAAGAAGTTATGTAAGGTGGGAAATAGGTCCAGTGATTTAGAAAGTCCCTGAAAAAGTTTGAAAGAAAACCAAGAGGGAATTCACTGCATCCATGGCATGAAAAACATTGACCATCACTAATGGCAGGATATTTTTTTAAATGAAATATGTGAGAGCTGAAGAATTTATACCCTTTATGGCCCAGTTCTTTTTTAAAAGCAGGGAGGGTATTTTTGTTTAATATAGAATGTGTTCAGAAAAGGGCAACCAAAATGATGAAAGATTTGGAAACCAAGCTCTTTTTGGAATGGCTGAGAGTGCTGGGTATCTTTAGTGTGCAGAGCCCCACCAGAAGTAGCCCTGTGTCATGTGATGGGCTTCAGCCTGGCTGTATCTCAGCAGCATCCTAGGATGGGGTTAAAAGCCCATGTGATGAGGTTGTAGGACACAGATCAATTGAGTCAAAGTGGAGGAAAAAGAATTCCACCTAAACATTAAGAACTTCCAGATGGTAAGAACTGTTTGGCAGTGGAATATGTTGCCTCAGCACATGGTGGAGTCTTCTTCTCTGGAGATTTTTAAGCAGAGCTTGGATGGCCATCTATCGGGGGTGCTTTGATTCTGTGTTCCTGCATGGCAGGAGATTTGACTGAGTGGCCCTTATGGTCTCTTCCAAATCTATGATTCTATGAATATATTGGATATACATTCCAAAGGTCAAACAGTAAGGGATTTTGGTCACATGCATCCACTACAAATTAATAAAACACCCACCTTTCTATCGAGTAATGCTTAATTCCTATTTATTTTCTGTGCTGCCATTTGCATAGATGACCCTGGAAAGCAAGCGTTCCCAAAAACAAAACCCAAATCAGATCAGAACCCAAACTTTGTTTCCTTTTAAACCATTTGCCCTGGAATCAACACACAGCACACAGAAAGCAATGCCGAAAGTTCTAAAGGTTCATATGGCATGTCACTTTGCCCAGGATTAATCCATTTTCTGTGCCAACTCCCTATCCCCCAGAAAGGCATCATTCTCTTAGGTAGGTCTAAAATGTTTGCCCGGGTTTTGGCCAACATTTTCAGCTTGAAACTGTTCTTTAAACTTTCACAGTATAAACAACAGGAATAGGGATTCGACCTGACTTACAGCACGTGAAGTGTCACGGCGATGTGACTGCTGCAGCGATGACAAATAGCTCTTTCCGTTATCTAGCAATCACTCCCAATTAAGCCCCCTATCATGGAATTGATCTTCCAGCTGAAAATCACAAGTGGGAAACAAGAAATCATCAGGATGACAAAAGATGTAAGCTTGAAAAATGTATCTTGAGCTCTCAGTTGCTTTGGAAGCTTTCATCCATGGAAGGAGCGAGTAGCTTAACAAAACAGGATGGATCAAGGCTTCTGGGTTGAATGTTCATCAACTTTCACAGCAAGCAAAAATATTACCGATCTCTCTTAAAACCCAGACGTTAGCACATTAACCCAGCAAATTAAGATTTAACAGATATTTCCAGCTATGCTGTGTATGTGCAATTGCTCGTAGCAAGCTATACTCAAATGTCATCCATCACTGAAGTGAGATGAGGGCCCCCCTAACAGTCTTCTATTAATCTTCTTTACTCATTTTTACTTCCTTCAATTATTATGTTAGACTTTTTTTCTCCTTATAAGCTAATATATTTTAAAGCCCAGGGAGTAACACAGGCAGCCTATAAGGTGGCCATTTCATATAGCTCATGTGCAAGAACACACCTCCAAGTGTACTACTGATAGTATACCATGACCCCCAGGGGGACTTTGACCCTACAAAGGTCACTATACTGCTTTAGACCTCCAAACCACTCTTAGAAATAGAATCATAGAGTTGGAGAAGACCATGAGGACATCCAGTCCAACCTCCTGCCACATAGCAACACATAAACAAAGCACTCCCAACAGAACCTCCAGGAAAGGAGACTCCACCACACTCAGATGCAGTATATTCCACATTCAGACAGCTCTAACCATCAGGACATTCTTTCAAATGTTTAGGTGAAATCTCTCCTGCAATTTGAACCCATTGTTCTGTGACTCTAGAACAGCAAAAACATGTTTTCCCCCTCCTCAATAATACATACTTCCAAATATTTAAATATGGTTATCATTTATTTCGAACATTTTTACCCCGCCGTTCTCAACCCCTGGGGGGACTCAGGGCGACTAATAACTATCATGTCCCCTCTTAACCTTTTCTTCTCTTCTCTCTCTAAGCTATTCCTCATAGGCCTTAGATTCAGTAGCAGATAGCAAATGGGCCCCTTTAAACATATTAAGTGTTACCCCTTAGACAATATGTTTAAAATGTTAATGTCCTTTTTAGCAGCTTGAAAAAATAATAAAAGTTCCAATGTTATTACTGTACACAACTAAAATTTACATTGACATGCAACTTTAATAAGAATTTTAATTGTATCTTTTTCAACTTAGGTAGTTTTTAAAAAGTCATTTCTTTCTTATAAAAATTAAAAGATAGCCTTATGGTTGTGGGAGAGTCCCCTTTGTCTCCTGGCAACCAATATTTTTAAATTAAATCCACTACTGCTTGACTTCCAGTCCTTTTACAATTATAGTCACCATTCTCTGGTGGCAAGGCTTCAACCACCTTGTATTTAAAAGCACCATCCATGCTAAAGATCTAAGAGACCCAGCTCTCCCTTTTCTGATTGATCTTCAGAAGAAGTTTTCATCATACTGAGAAAAAGGTGGCACAGCATGACCCTAAAACATCTTTGGGCTTCTCAGCATGATGGCTGGTACTGGGAAACTCTGATGGCTTCACCTCCATTTGATGCCTGCCAAAAAGTAAGCCAGATTTATCCACTCTGGTTGTGGTCCCCAGGTTGTGCCAGTCAGCTTTTGGATGATATTGTTTCTAGTGCCCACTTTTTGTTTCTTGTAGGTCAGAGAACGGTCCGCGTTATCACAGGCAATCTGCTCCCTGCATGCCTGAAGAAATTACAATGTTTAGACAGTATTGCACCACCTGACATCCGCTGGGAAGTAGTAGCCAATAATGAAAGGCTGCTACTTCGGATGAAAGGACCAAGGCAGTGACATCTCTAACCCATCCCCTGTTTGGATATCAGCCAGCACACCAACGCCTTAAATCAAGAAATAGTTTTCTAAGATCTACAGAGATACTCTCAGGAACACCTCAGCAAGTGAGAGTACAAACCCAGAACCTCAACCCATTGCTGATACCAAATGAGAGACTCCCTCCTGGGCACACATAAGACTGGGCAACTTGGAAGGTGCTGAACAGACTATGTTCTAGAACCACAAGATGCAAAGCCAACCTTAAGAAATGGGGCCACAAAGTGGAGTCCAATACTTGTGAGTGTGGAGAAGAGCAAACTACAGACCACCTACAAAGCAGCCTGAGCCCTGCCACATGCAAAATGGAGGACACTAGAGGCACTCCAAGTGGTCAGCTACTGGTCAAAGGACATTTAATAGAATGCCAAGATTTTAAACTTTGTGTTTTCTCAAATACATTGGTTTGCTCCTGATACAATAAATAAATACCCACTCTGGTTCCCTCCAGAATCATTGGACTAAAACACCCATCATCACCAAGCAATGTAACCAGTGGACCAACACATCTTGAGGGCACAAAGTCGAAGAAGCCTGAAAGGAGCAATGACCCAATCAATGCGCTGAAGGCCACAGGCAACCTTCCTTTTCTTGGGTCCTTCTTTTGGCTGATAGCCAGCCCAGCTGAAAGTGTCTCCAAACAGAGGACTTGTAACACTTATCAGCCAGAAGGCACTGCCCAATGATTCCATCTCTTTATCTTTAACAAATATTATGCTATAAGAAATATGAAAAGAAGCCACACTAAAACACAGGAGGGATTCCTTTTATTTCTTTTTCTTTGTTTGTTAGTCTTTGTTCCCTTTCCTTGTTATTTATTGTTGAACTGCTTGTGTGAGGGACATAAATGCTGTAAACATCTGATGTACCATTTTCACCTGTACACAAGCTAAAAAATGTTCAATGAATTTTTTAAAAAAAAACACAGGAGGGTTACAACTCACATGCATGGCAAATTTGTTTGGACTTTTGACAAAATTGTGTAATGGCATCATTGTTCATTAAAAGCCCGGTATAGGTATGATAACTTGGACCCAGTGCTGGTAGCGCTACTCTGGTTGCGCAACACAACTCTCGTGAGACAGAGCAGCGAGTGAGAAACACAGCTCCGGCAGGATACCAGTGAAGTAATGTAGTGCAGGTGGGACAGGATAACAGTGAAGTAATGAAACAGTTACTGCATTTGATTCATTTTTCACCACTACTCCTATTTCTCCCCTCCTTTTTATCCTTCCAATGCAACTACGTTTTTGAACGTGTTTGCCAAGGATGTCCAGATAGCCTACATCACTATGCTTCCATTTCCCCTCCCTCTTTCTACCGAACTACCTTGTCGACTCTGTCACAGGTACGTCTCTCACTGCATCAGGTCTTTCACACACATGGTGCTGTGTCTCACGCACATGTTCCCTTCTCTAATTCAGAGCCGAGTTATGCAACCAGCATAGTGCTACCAGCACTGGGTCCCAGTTATCATACTTTCACCAAAAGCCCCACCAACACCTGGATATCCTTGACTCACTCAACATAATATTATACTTTCAACTTTCTCACTTTGAAAGAGACAGTCTGCATTATTCTTTGGCTATCCCATTTTTTCTGAGATGTTATGGGTTCTCTCCCTCTCCTCAGCTGACTTCCATTGATGTAAACTGAGTTCAAAGTGCAAAAGGAGTTTGCCCTTAGTTCACCATGAGGAAGAGGAGATGGGAGGAAGAATCTTCCTCTACTCAACAGACTCAGGCAAAAGCGAGCTGCTACAGATTCTCCTAGCTTCTCTGCCTTTCCTTATTAATAAATTTTGCTATTTGACCACACTCTTAATGTTGCTTGGCCTCATACATTCTGGTTTTCATCTGTGAAATGCTGAAAGGTATGTAATAAGAAAGGAGCTTTAGCCTTGAATTTGCTCCATGTATTCCCAAGTCAACGGTACAAATTGAACAGAGGAAATGACCACATTCAATTCATTGCAAAATCAAACTCATGAAAGAACCTTACCCTTTGCAGATTGCTCTGGGAAAGAAACTCTCTGTTCTCTGAAATACATCAGACCTCCATCAATTGAGGCATTTTAAGAAACATTATCCTTCTTTCCACAAACACATATCTTTAATTGTTGTGTTCATTGCCTTTCTGGGTGGTTTCACATATTGCAAATCCATTTCCCAGAATTCTTGTTTCCTCAATAGGAAGGTTAACTGATAATCTCTTATCCTAAAGGAATGAAATTTATGCTGATGACAGATCTAGAAAGGAATGAGTGATAGTACACATTTTCTGAAATGCAATTTCAAGCCTTATCATCTCTCTTGCTTTATTTCCCTCCCCTACAATAAAAAACCAGAAGGTGCAGTGTACTTGTTGTACCTTTAACCTTATTATGCAAATCCAAACAAAGCTTTGTACATACCACTGGCAAAAGAAGCTACAGCTTTCTGTATAATTTTTACATTTACTTCTTGAGAGGAGAGCAATGACCAATCTCGATAAAATAGTAAAGAGTAGACACATCACACTGGCAACGAAGGTCAGCATATTTAAAGCAATGGTATACTCTGTAGTAACCTATGGATGCGAGAGCTGGACCATAAGGAAGGCTGAGTGAAGGAAGATAGACGCTTTTAACTGTGGTGTTGGAGGAAAATTCTGAGAATGCTTTGGACCGCAAGATGAAACCAGTCCATACTCCAGGAAATAATGCCCGGCTGCTCACTGGAGGGAAGGATATTAGAGGCAAAGATGAAGTACTTTGGCCAAATAATGAGAAGACAAGAAAGCTCAGAGAAGATAATGATGCTGGGTAAAATGGAAGGAAAAAGGAAAAGGGGCCAACCAAGCAACTGGTTTGACCTTGAAGGAGCTGGGGGTGGTGACAGCCGAGAGCGAGCTCTGGCATGGGCTGGTCCAGGAGGTCACAAAGAGTTGGAAGTGACTGAACGAATAAAGAAAAAAAAATATGTAATCTGTGATTTTCTTCAGTCAGAACACTTAATCCTTCATCCTTCCTTTGAATTTTATTTTTGTCATTTTTTTCAAGTTGGTAATTAAAAATTTGAAAAACACTTCCAAAAATCACTCTGGGGAAAAGAAAAATTGAGCACATCTTCTTCTGTCTTTCATGCATCAGAGCCACCAATGAGTCCAGCCTGAACATTTTGTATTCAGATGGGGAGGGGAAAACTCCAATGAACTTTCACTATGACTGGGATAGAAAGCTACCCAGAATAGACTGAACCACAAAAAAACACATTTGTCTTTGTTGAAAGCAAGGATAAGGAGAGAAATGAGGAGGGGACATGAGGACAGATGTGTGGATTTTGTAAAGATCAGAATGAAATATATTGACAGAAGGCCCAGAACATTTACCCAGCCATGATAATAACATGATAATTAGTTTTCGGGGTGGGGGAAGAATATCTCTATTACCATAAATAAGAAACACCTCTGCTAGAGGATTTTATTGGAGGCAATTTGCTTGCCAGTGAGTCTTATCACCACAAAACCAAATTAATATCCAAGCTGTCCAAGGAAGGGCTTAATGTGTGTTTTCATGAAAGTTTGGCAATGTGTCTCACCAGGGCGGTACAGCATTATATTGTGCTGAGAATGAAAAAATGGCAAGTCTGCTTTCTTCAAATAACTGAGCTATATCATCTATTCTTGCCAATGATCACATATAGTGAATGGACTATCCCATCTGTCTCTTGGCCATGTGAAATATCTAGGCATAGACCTATGGGGATTTATTTTTTACTTAAAATGATTTTCAGGCTGTCTTCCAGGCTAAAACTTTATAGAGGAGCTCAAATGGATTGATTTGCTTCCCCAATGGAAGCAACTAGTCTAGGGGACTATAATCAGCATCTGCTAAAAATTCTGAGAGTTTGGAAATGCTTCAAATTTTTGGACTCTCAGAATATTTTTAGCAGCATGGCAATCATAATTGGCAAATTCTAGGACTTGTATTACAAAAAAAGTCTCTGAGCTCTGGAAATTCCTTTGACTCCCAACTTTTAAAAGAAGCAACAAGGTGTCTTGTAGGGTTGTGCTTTTGGGATAAACCTTGGTCCGTTGTGTGTCCTGGCTTTCAGTGGGGGCCCTAATCTGGTTTTTGTAAACTTCCCAAAATTGGGAGGGCAGATATCCGTTTTCACTCTGGGATGCAGAAAAATCTGTTTTCTATTGGTCCATTATGGGCAGGTGCTTCCCAGGCTCCCCTTCCTGTCATTTTAGATATTTAAGCTGTTTTACTCTAGAGGAAAGGTGAAGGCAGGCACACGCTTTAAGGAGGTTTCTTACCTGTTTTTACTCTGAAGGAGGTGCTTGGCTGCAGGCAGGTGCAGACACTGGGCCTGCATGCCACACATGCATTCTCTCAAGAGAAGGAGGCAAGTTCTGACTTTCTCACTCTAGACAAGGCACGGCTGCAGGAAGGTGCCAGCACTGGGCCTCCATGCCACCGATGCACTCTCTCAAGGCAAGTTCTGACTTTCTTACTCTAGAGGAGGTGCTCAGCTGCAGGAAGGTACCCACGCTGGGCCTGCACGCTACACATGCACTCACTCATTCCAAGGCAAGAAGGCATGGAGCACCACGTGCTCACATAAACAGAGGCGGAGCTGATGATCGGTTTCCACTTGCTTTCATGTCAAGCTGATCTTCTTGGGAGAGGGTCTTCCCATTAAGTGTTCCCGAAGGTAACGAAAGTACAAAAGGACAGAAAATGAAGGAAAACGGCTTCCATGCACAACTCTATGTCTTGATTGGAACTCAGTTTAGAGTGGAACAACAATTTCTCACTCTTATGTTCAGATTCTCAAGACCAGCCTGATGCTACAACCTGTTCAAACCTGCAGGATTTCCAGTGCTTCTGTTCTCATGTTGGTCATCCTACATAATCCTGCAATGAAGCAGCACAACCTAGGCCAACAGTCCTAACATGATTATCACAACTGTCTGGATAAAACAGTGGATTATATTGCCGAGAAGTGTGATAGAGTCTCCCTGAATTTTTTAAACAGAGACTGAATGGCCTTATGTCAGGAGAGCTTTGACTGTGTGTTTCTGCACAACAGAATGGAGTTACTGATAGACTGACTGGAGAGCCCTTGTGGTCTCTTCCATCACTATGATTTTATGAGAGTCTACCACATATAGACAGACTGCATGTTCTTCTATACATATGGTGCTATATGCTGCTCCTGGCATATCATGACTGTCCCCCCAAATGACCTTTCAGCCATTCTAGATTTAGTTGAAGACAATAGATTTTTGTAGCCATTGGCTATTTCTTGTCCATGTCACTTTCTATTTTCTAGTAGCACTTCCATACTGCCCTGACAAGTTCTGGGAGACTCTTCATTTAATAAATGGGTGGCTTCCCAATAGACAGTGTGAATGCTGCAAGCCTTTGGCAGAGACAAATGCAGTCCCTTGGAAGTGGAATGCAAAGCAGATTCATACAGGTGATAGATAATAATCAATCAATACTGTATTAAAGGCATTTCATGCTGGAAAATTCTGAGGATGCGAAGAAATTCTGATATGGACTGTGCGTGTGATGAGCAGGCATGTCACAGCATTCTGAGATTCAATTATATCCCTTGCCATTTGTGAAAGGGATTAGTCTCCGTCTCCACAAAGGTTGGACGGCAAGGCAAATATCACGTGGAGCTGCCAAAAGCCTTGGATGACAAATGGCAGTTTGAACAGTCTTTCCAGAACTTTTAAAGTGAGTTTAATTCAAATGAAAAGACCCAATAAATAATCTCCTGCTGCTGACTTTCAAATCTCCACACTAGAGCTGTTAAATTTTTCACCAGCACACTTTCATTACTATTAGAAGTGACATGTTTTAACATTCTTGGGATATCTATCAATTTCTGCTGATTTCCAAAGAAAACTCCAGTTCCTTAATAGCAGCCCTTTAGGGAAATAGAAAGCTCATTTAAATAGATAACTCCCCAAGTCTTTTTGGAGACCCTTTTTCCAAATTACAGTGACATTGTTAAAAAAAATAAAATCATGCTTTTGAAGTATAGCATGCTTTGGAAAGCAGTTGGAATCTTGAAAAAACAGGATAGTTGCTATATTGTAAATGCAATAATTGTGAATGCAACTCAGTATATTTAACACAATTTAAGGTCCTGAAGCCTTTATTCAGGGAGAAAGAAGGCCAGTAAGTGTACTCTCTGACCAAGATCTTCAGGGAGTTTTAGTGAAGCCAGTGTTGGACATTCAACCATCTATTCATAATAAGATAAATATCAAGAACTAGGGGAAAGTGATGTAAATATAAACAGAAAAGAAATCTGGTCAGATGTGGTTTGGCCTTACAATAACTTGATGGCAGTCAGACACAACAATAGGCAGATAAACATATTCTTAGGAGATCTACCTATTTCTGCTAATTTATGTCTGTAATTTTCAAATGTTACTTGTAAGGCACTTAACATTTTCCCAGATGTAACAGTTCATAGACTCCTAGGCTGGATCCAGACAAGCCCTAATCCCGGGAGAACCTGTGTCTGAAAAACGTGGATTTTCAAAGGGGCTTGCCCACACCCACACCAGAAAGTGTAGGGATGATTTTCTTCCCTTCCCCCCCCCTTCCCCCCGCTCTCCTGGAGCGTCATTTCTATGTGCTAGGAGAGCCATCCGAGGCTTCTAATAGACAATAACGTCTTAACCAATAGCTGAGTGACATATGGGACAAAATGTAAGCCTGTGACTCTTGTCCATTATTATTATTATTATTATTATTATTATTATTATTATTATTATTTACTTTACTTGTATACTGCTTTTCTAAGCATATCGACGACTCAAGGCGGTTTACAACAAGTCAGTACACATAATAGCAAAATACGGATTAAGCATTAAAACAATATAAAACCATCCTGTATGATTTTTAACATCTTTGTCTGGAAAAGAACTTAATGAATCTTTTAAAGCTCACCTAGTTTGTTTTTGTGTTGGTCCAATGAAAGCATTTCTGCTTTGTGGATTTTTTTTTGTATTTTGCTGCATAATTGGCCCACCTTTCCCTGAATATACTTTAGTTAAATATTTGTATCTGATTTGAAGGTTGTCAAGAGATCAGTTAAAAGTTTTGTGTGATTGGAGAAATAGTGGCCTTGCACAAAAGAGTAGTACAACTTCATTTCCAGTGGGATGTTTGACCTTGGACAGACTATTGTAAGACTTATCTAATTAGTGATGACAAAAGATATGTGAAGCTTGTTGCTAACTGGCTGATAATAGAATGCCAAACAACAGTTACTCTGGATAGACACAGATGCACAGATAGAAGAGGCTTGAAATAATGTAAATGCAAAAGAGACTCAAAAGAGAGAGAAGGTAAACAATATGCGGCTGCTTCCATGGCTGCAGCTATAGCTGTTTCTAATAGTCACCTACTATGTTGTTCTCTAGAAAAATACCTTATCTAATAATTCTGATGATAGAGCTTATTAGATAAACACCTGCTATAGAACTTCATAACAAATACCTCTGTTTTGAGATGCCATGGGGCTGTAGCCGAGAGGGGTATTTTCAGGTTTTAAAATTTTTTCAGGTTTAAAAAAACCTGGTTTACTCATGAATTTTAACTGGTTAACCAAATCCCCAAGCAAACTGTCATTACTTGCAGCAATAGCTGATATAGTGGAAGCAACCAAGTTGGCCCACCCATAATTGGTAGGCAAAGCCTAAGGCACAGGGGGGAGGGGGATTTGAAGGCCCTCATGAAGGAGACCAGATTTGGTGGAGGTGGTTGACAGGGGCGGAGCTGCTCTACCCCCTGCTGCTCTCTTTGCTTCAGCATGAGGTAGGAGGCAGGTTCCTAATGGGGAATTATGCCTTTCCATCCTTGCTCCCTACCTCCCCTTTTCCAGATAGTAAGGTTTCCATTGCTATGCCTATATAGAGATAATTTTCAACTCTTACATGTTTGAAAACATACATAAGAAGCACAGTGGGGCAAGAAAGACTAAATGGACTTGCACTTTTGAGAGTCCACCCAAGTTTATCAAAGTTTATCAAAGTGTATTGGCACAGCTTTCATGTGTTTCCAACAAACGTTGTGGCATTCTTTTGTAACTATAAATTACCAATTAACAGTCATTTACAGTTATTTTCAGACTTGAAACTTTGTAACTGAAATAGAAAATTGATTTAATTAAGTCTATATAAAATATAGAATTATTATTATTTAAATTATTTTGTGTTATGGAGCTACTCTTCATGATTCACTAAATAAAAGTTTCAAACCCTCCCTGATTTATTTATTTTTTTAGCTGTGGTCCTGACCATGACCACCTGCTGGAGATAAATATAAAATATGTATCACTGAATGATAAAATTAGAATTGTCCATGTCAATGTGTCCACGCCAATGTGTTTCCCATTTCTGTGTATGGGCGGAAGAGGATTGTGAAAAAAGCTGATAGAAAGAAAGTCAATTCATTTGAGATGTGGTGCTGGAGAAGTGCTCTGTGATTACTGTGGACTGCTTAAAAGGTAAATACATGAGTACTAGAACAAATTGGGCACAAACTTTCTTTAGAAGCCAATTTGACAATTGAGGGGATCATACTTTGGCTATATCATGAGAAGAGATGACTCACTACAAAAGGCAATCATGTTTGGTAAGGTAGAATACAGTAGGAAAAGTGGAAGACCACATCCCAGATGGATGCATTCAATCAAGGAAGTCATAGCTTTGAGTCTGCAAGACTTGAGCAGTTTTGACTGTGATAGGGTGACTTGGGGATCTCGAATTAATTCTGTCAGTATAGATTAAAGTTGTCTTGATGGCAGTTAATAATAATAGTGTAAAATGTTTAATTCTTTAACAATATAAATTAACATGGTTGCATTTTAATGCTGCTTCCTAAAATAAATATGGTGCTCCAATAAAAAGATGTTTAATTCCTTGCGAACATAGAATAGATAAAAATGTTCCTAGACTGAAATGTCTGTGATCGCCCTCAAGAATAGTGCGAACTTGAAAGCTTAAATTACAAGGCTAAAGGACTATAGGGAACTCCTCACATCCACAGATCATTACATAATTTAATTTAAGCATATTTTAACTTTTGTGCTTTTGAAATCTGTGCTGGGAAAAAATGAATGATATAAATAAAATAAACAAACAGTTAATTTGCAAAAGACAATCAAATTGCAAAGAAAATAGGCTTCTAGCTATCCAAAATATCAGAAGAGTGATCAGGATGTGAAGCCTCTCGAAAAAAAATTGTTATTTCTTTACAAGGCAGTAGACCAGTGGTTCTCAACCTGGGGTCCCCAGATGTTTTTGGCCTACAACTCCCAGAAATCCTAACAGCTGGTAAACTAGCTGGGATTTCTGGGAGTTGTAAGCCAAAAGCATCTGGGGTCCCCAGGTTGAGAACCACTGCAGTAGACAATTCCAATAGGAAACTGTTATCATTATATGCCCTGGAAACAATTGCCAGGATTAATTTGGAACCAAATTGGAACTTGGGGAGGTGGACCTGGAGCAGGGCAGTTATAGTTGGTGGCTTCGAGTGTCAGTGGAATGAGTTTCTCCACCTCATCACATTGGGGGAAATTGCAGGTTTGCAGACCTTTGGGGACAGGGCCTGATGAACACCATCACATGATGCTTGGCAGGTCCTGCCCCATTGACCCTTCAAGTGCACAGGAAGTGTTGCAAGATGCTTCCTCGGCCATGACGAGAAGGCTACCCACATTTCCCTCTCCTTTTCCCCATTTGATGGGGGAAAGGGCAATGTGATAACGTGTGTTGCCAACCTTTCCCCATCTGATGAGGGAAGGGGAGGTACCCCATGTGCCTGCCGTTGTCTGCAATTGCTCGCCTGAGGTAAACGTGAAGAGGTCTTAGTTTGAATTTTTAAAGAAATATTGAAGGTGCTCAACCTATCCAGGGAACTATCCAGCTCCCTGGATAGTTCCTCTATTGCTCAGACTAAAACCCAAAGGAGATTCAGTGACCCATTTACATAGAAGCCATTAGCCACCACCGGAGCAAGGAAAAAAATATATTCTCACCTTAGAAGATTTGCAGCTCCTTGTTGTTGGTCAGTGCCAGTAAGTAGAATTCTAGTCAGAAGAAGGGGAGGCTAAATCTAAAATCACAAGCCCCTCCCTTTTTTGCATGCAACAAATATACAAGGAGAGCAAATTCAATTTTTACCTAGAGGAGGAATGCACTTGAGCCAGTCTTGTTTGTTAATTCCATATTCACCCCTATGAATGGTACTTGCTGTTGATTTTTAAGCAGGAGAAAAATCTGATCCCCCGGATAACATCTCCAAACATGCACAGCACATTTTTAAGAAAGGAAGAAAAGGAGGAGTGGGGGCACCCAGGCTTGATGACACTGAGGTCCTTGCTGACAATGTGCCAGGAGATCGCAAGCCACGCCTCATTTGCATATAAATTGCAAGCATGTTTTATCAAATATAAATGCACACAATTGTAATACGACATTTGCTCGACCCTGGCTCCCTAGTCTGTGATGAATGCAAAATTTTTGCATTTTAATTTCACAGCAGCAGAGCACTAAACTTCCCAGTGCCACCACTGCATTGGGGGGAGGAAAGGAACGGAGACAATGGGATGCCATTTTCAGCAGCGCACAGAGATTTGAAAGGTTGCTGCCTAATTTTTTAAATGAAAGATCATCTCGCATCTGGTCAGGGTTACAGGGTAGAATAGAGTGTCAAGGCAAAGGGCAGAAGTCAGGAGATGTGACAAAATTCACAGGATAGGCCATGTTTATCTAGAGCAGAGGTGGGAAAATACAAAGGGAGCAAGGGACTTTTTTCAACCCCTGTACTCATCAGGAGAACCACGCTAATGTGCCCAGTGTAAAAAAAGGTGTCACAGCACTTCTGGTTTCATTTTTTGATGATTTTTAATAGAATTTTACTGGGTTTTTTTTAAATTGGAGGGTATATCATAGACTTGGGGGTTGTTGGGGTAAAGCTGCTGTACTCTGTTTATGACCCATCCTGAGCATTTGGAGGTTTTAAAAAAGCTTGAAGCCTTTTTTTAAAAAGTTCTGATGGATCTGGGGGGCTTAAGTATCACACTTGAGGCCCCAGTGGTGATTTGCAACCAGTGGGTCACTTGCAACCCACAAGACACACGTTACCAACTCTTTGTTTAGGGTGCATAATTATATTGTGTGTGCTTCTCTGTTAGTTCCTTCATTCAATCAATCTCATACTGTCATCATACAATCAACTGTAGGATCAAAGCTTGTGAATCCTTCTGAAAACTGCATGTTGTCATATATATAACACAAAGCTGTAGCCAAGTTGCCAAGTGTATATCACACTAAGGAATTCTGCATGTAGAAGATACTACAGAAACATATGACAAATGGACAATACCAAGGGAAGACAATGCTCACATGTATGATAAAATTCCGTAGAAACAGAACTCCAAACATATGCACAATTGAGTGATTATTTATTTGTCCATTGGCTCGATCTGCCTTTCTCCTGGAACTGGAGAAAACTGCAAAAATTCCAATAAAACACAATATATTATACATTTTAAAAAATTATCAGGATCCCACATCAAACACTTATGACTTTATCACACAAGATAGACAAACCAGCATAGCAGCTGAAATGTCACCTTTGATGAAGATCCCTATCACACAAAGTCAAGTGCATCCTGCTGCCAGTCTGCCACCTTCCCATGATTCTCTGTCGCTAGCTTTGATGCTAAAATTCATTAAAAGCTCTCAATCTTGCAAAGTTCTCATCACCTGCGTTAGCATGATCCTCCTGCCTCCTGATCCTCCACTGGCAGATTATCCTCTCCTCCTCCTCTTCCCCATTCCCCTTGCTATTCCCCTTTTTTTCCTTTTGTTTTATATTTTTCATTTTTGTTTTATTTTGAATTTCAAAGCTAGAAATGTGATATTACTCTAAAAATAAAAATAAAGGAATAGTTATAGCATGGGAAGGTGGTGTTAAGAGGGTATGGGAAAGTACATTCATAGGACCATGAATTGTCAAAACACATGATTGGAAAGAGGTGTGATGTCAAATGTGTTCAACCAATATGCATCCACTATAAATAATAGCACGACGAGTCGAATAGTGAGTTCATGCAAGAAAATCCATAGCGATGATATTAGATATTTGCTTTAACTCTCCATCTGAATCCTAAAACCCACCTAAAAACCCAGTCAGCCAACTAGAACATCAAAGATCTGTTCTGTGGTGAACTGGGCACGCAAGATCACATGACCAGGCCCTTCCCGACTGCAAAGAAGATTATAGTGAAGACTTACAAATCCCCATAAATGTAGCTGTTTCTACTCCCTACAGTATCACTCATTGATAGAAGTGGTCATGTGGCCCTGCAAAGCCCCAGTTGGCAGCAGCAGAGACCTTTATTGCTTGGAATGCTGCCTGATTTCAGGAACTTTTGCATTTGTGACCATACTGCCACAATTGCAAAGGAAAATACAAAACAGTTACAATAAATGTCACTTAGGACATCATCACTCACTAAGGATGCCAATTTGCAAATCAAATGGCTGATAATATTAAAACACTAGTTAAGAGTGTTGATATAACACCACAATAAAAGTAAAGAGCCATTAAACTATTTTAAAACCAGAGCACACACATTTTAAAATCTCTGACCATAGCAGGCAGTAATTTCCTAAAGTCCTGCTGATATAGAAAGATCTTTCATACCTGGGGAATAACAACAGGAAGGAGACCATCCTAACCTCTTTATAGAAAGGAGCTCCCTAATCTGGAACAGCCACAGAGCATCTTTCATCTATACCACACATACCTCTGAGAGAGCAAGTAGAGCCTGCCTTGCAAATTATCAAAGCTCAAGCAAGCTTATATGAGAAAATGTGGTCTTTCTCGTGAAAAAATTGCCAAGCTACTTACTGTGGATGAAGTCATAGATACTGTCTAGAAAGTAGACATGACAAGAATATTAGAAAATAGGTTTTTTTTTTTAATGAAATAGCAGGAAACTTTAATGGGGGAATGTTTGACTGACAGTTATCAGGGCTTACTGTACTAAAAACTGTACTAAGAACACACATTAAACTACAAATCATTTTCAAAACTATGCAGCATGAAGAAAATTACTAAAATTGTTCACTGCTATCTACAATATATTTTTTTAAAGAATTACCTTTCATAAAAAAAAACAATTATGCATTCTACAGAATCTTGGGGAACAATTTATATGTTGTGGAACACACCAAGGCTGAGATGGATTTCATGAACAATCAGTGTTACTGTTTGTTCATGTCTACTGTTACTGTCTCTAATGGCATTGTCAAAATGGGAGGTGATATTGAGGGATACAGATTTTTCTAGGGCCAATCAACCAGACATTGCAGAGTCTGATTCTGTGTCTTCCAGGCAAAGAGGGAATGAGGGTCTTAGAGCCAATGTGATGTTGTGGTTTGAGTGTCACAATATAATTCTGGAGACTGGGCATTGTTTTCCCATTGGGCAAATCACATACTCGCATCCTAAGAAAACCCCATTGTAGGGTTGCCATAAATAGGGAATGATTTGCAGACACACAACAGTGGCAACAACACCTAACTAATCATAAGACTTTAGCAGCACATTAGAGTGTTCCAGTCTATATGGGAAGTATAGGAATCATTTAACACTCCTGATGTTGTCAGACTGAATTCTCAGCAGCCCTAACTAATATTGAAAGTGGCGAAAAATGCTGCAGTCCAGCATCTGGATTCTCACCCCTGCTATAAAATTACCAGGGTTTGAAATACTAGTCTTGCACATTTGTATAGATCACTATCGTGTTTGTTTCAGTCATAAGTCCCCGTTTTCATTTTGACTGCCTCTCCTGAAAACGGCCACCTTTCCAGATGAGCTTTTTCTGTCCTGGGTCCAAAAAAATTTAATATTTTTGACAGTAATAGGCAGCCTTCCCACATTCCAGTTCCCTCAGTTTTAGGGCTAGAGGAACTCTTTCCAAGGAGAGTGCATGTGAGGCTTGCAGACCCTGGCAGGCATGGCCTCTTTGGGCCTACACGCTACACCCATGGTCTCCTTGGAAAGAGAGTGTGTCTGTGGCCTGCAGGCCCTGGCAGGCATGAGCGTTTTGGGCCTACACGCTACACACATGGTCTCCTTGGAAAGAGAGTGTGTCTGTGGCCTGCAGGCCCTGGCAGGCATGAGCATTTTGGGCCTGCACACTACACACACACATACACACTCGCTTTCCAAGGAGAGTGCATGTGTGGTCTGCAGGCCCAAAGAACCAGGACCTGCAGCTGAGTGCCAAAAATCAGGTGACCAAACTGTTACTGTTCCCATTTTCCTTTCGTTCCACGTATTATTCTGTACTGGAGGGGGGGGGGTGTACCATTTCATGCCATCCAAATGAAACAAATGGTATGAAAACATGAAATAAATGGATGAAATAGTAACCAAGCCCATAACTAGTTTTTACAGCCCTACCAAAAAACACTGAAGATTGAAGTTGAGACCTTTACTCTGCAAAACAGGTGTTATATGGCTAGCTACGGGCCTGGGGCTATAAGTAAAGAAATGTTATGAAATTCATCAGGCCACCATAAGTCAGCAGGCAACTTGAAAGCATATACACCCATACAAGTGAATGAGTTATGCCTAAGCATTGAGGCAGTAATCCCCAGTGAACTTTTCCAAAGCACTGTAATGGATGAACTAACTGTGAAGTTGACTGATACTTTGGGGTTCAGTGAAGCCACCAACACCACGCTGAAAGGATGGATATTTGCATGGGGAATATGTTGTTTAGTCATTCATTCAATTTGTATTTTACCTTTCTCTCCTCAATGGGCCCACAATGAGAACTGTCCTCTGCTCAGTGTTTTAATTTGACAGATCCCTGCACATTTTTCTCCCATAGGGACACATTCACCAAAACGGCCAACTGCCAGACACTGAGAAGTTTACATTTTTTTTAAAAAAAAATGGGTTTGCTTCTATATATCAGTACATTACTTGCTTGGGTCCAGCTTAGTTGGTAGTTTCCCCATATATGTCTTAGCACGCAAATATGTAAGAAACATCTTGACAAATGGCACTTAATATCACTCTGCAAAATTGAAAACATAATAAATGGGACAGTATGGTCAGGTGAAATAGAGACAACACCATCTTAAACTAGGATTATATGAATGTATAAATATATTTATAGCAGGTAGAGGAATTGGCCTAGTCTGGAATAGGCTAGAGATGAGGTCTAAAGTGACGAAGGAGCTATTTCAATCTCATTCTTATTTTCAAGAAAGCAGTCTCATATTCCAATGTAAGTCTCTGCCACTTTTCCAAATATCTGGAAGATTGGAAATTCTTCATTTCTACTGTCTCTAATGGCATTGTCAAAATGGGAGGTGATATTGATTTTGATACAGATTTTTCTAGGGCCAATCAACCAGACATTGCAGAGTCTGATTCTGTTTTCTTCCAGGTCCAATATGAATATCCCATCTACCAAATGCAGGAGGGGAGGGAGAGTAAAAATAGGAAGGGGGAGAACAAGAAGCTATCTGGCACTGCATAATTATAACATCATGAGTCTGCTTTATTTATAGCCTGCTTTTCTTCCTCATGGGACCCAAGGCGTTTACAATTGTCAACCAGAGAGTTGTGATCTCTCACTCCA
Organism: Anolis sagrei; assembly: GCF_037176765.1. Taxonomy (NCBI): domain Eukaryota; kingdom Metazoa; phylum Chordata; class Lepidosauria; order Squamata; family Anolidae; genus Anolis; species Anolis sagrei. Next base: position 223,738,745 of record NC_090021.1, on the reverse strand, counting down.
TTACAAGTCCCAGGTCTCCACAGGATTCAACCATGGTGGTTTAAGTGGAATCATAACACTAGAACACAGTGAAAGGTCCCTGGACCAGTGGTGGCCTGTGAGTATTTGGATATTTAAAGATTCCTGATAATACCAATCCCTGGCAGTGGCCATTGGCTTTTTGTGTCTGTCATAACAACAAGGAATCCTCCCATGCAATAGTATTTGACAGCTTTACATGACTCTTTATGAAGCCTATACAATCTGAATTGCATAAACTAAATAAATGACTAGGGCTAAATCTGGTTGTTACAAGACACACACTATTTTGATCTTCTTTCCATATGAAAGGAAGGAGTCAACTAATTCTTTTGTAAGCAACCAAACAAATGGTCTCATGAATTGTAGGTTTCACTGGCATAAAACCAGGCAATCAGTTTGAAATAACTCACTAAGGTTGGATCCAGAGTTTTATTTTGGCAGTGGGGACTACAATACAAAAGAGCTAGTGAGTTGTAACTTGCCAAATCTTGCTTCTTGAATGTCTTTCAGAAAGTGTATGTTGTTTCATAATCTGATGATGGATACCATATTCTGCTTCCAGAATATGTGGTTCATTAGATGAATCTAGTACAATGATGAATCTAGTTGCCTCTCCTTCTCCTTCCTACCTTCCCTCCCTCTCTTTTCTTATTCAAATGAAATTGCTCTCCTATTTTTATTTCACTACAAATTTCCCCTACAAAAGCATTTTCTTCCCTTCCCTTTCCCTTTGGCAGACACTAGCGCTACATGCACCAAGAGACAAAAGTTGGCTTTATTCATTGTTTTCTAATTCTGGCATTGGAGTCTCACTGAACAGCTTTCTGGACTTTGTAGAAAACTTGTTGCAGGTCACCACTGGCAGCAATGAACAAAATCACTTCCAGTAAACAACCCAAACAGGAAACAAGGAAGAAAATGGAATCTGGAAGCCTAGTGAATGAGCAGATAACAGATGCAGGTATGTAGTTAAGGACTTCCCCAAGGTGTTCGGGGCTATTTGTGCTAGAACAACAATATGAGGGCTTCCTTAATACTACTATTTTCACTTTTGCTGACTTGTAGTACTATGATAATCCCCAAGACTCTCAATTCCTTCAAAATGTAGGGGAAGAACACATACATTACCTCTGACAGATCTATAGTTTTGCAGCATTCCCTTAACTCTCAAAAACTGATTATTGGGATTAATTTAGGTAATTGTGGTCCAGATTATCACATTAGAAGAAAATTGTTTAGTAAGTAAGAAAGTTGGTTCTAATAAATTAGAGCATACACTTTAAACTAGTTAAATGTGTATTTACTTTAAACTAGTTATCAATCTAGTCACTTAGATTCTGTTGAAAAGCTCCCATATAAGATATACCTATCCATGGAGGTATAAAGTGGAGGATTACTAAAATAGCTAATGGACTATCATAAAACTGATAGTAGACTAAATTACATATACTATTTAATCAAATAAACAAAAACAATATCTACAAAAAAATTATCAAAGCATGTCTTGAGCATTATTGCTCCATTTTTCCACACAATTGTGCACAGAGACTGAACTATTACCAAAGAACCAATTACAAATCCACCTACAGTAGTATTGTCTAGCCCACACTTTACCAGTTTGTTTGCAAGAACATAATGGGAAACCTTGTCAAATGCCTTACTGAAATAAAGATATGCTGCATCCACAGCATTCCCTGCATCTACCATGCTTGTAACTCTATCACAAGAAGAGATAAAATTAGATAAGATAAGAGATAAGATTAGTCTGACATGACTTGTTTTTGAGAAACCCAGGTTGGCATTTAGTAATCACAGCATTCCTTTCTAATTGATTGCAGACTGCCTCCTTAATGATCTCCAGAATCTTTCCTAGTATTGGTGTCAGGCTAACTGGATGGTAATTGTGTGGGTCCTCTTTTTTCCTTTCTTGGAAATAGGCATAACATTTGCCTTTCTCATGTCTGCTGGAACTAACTGCCAGTGGTTCTGAAATGACTTCTGCTATTTCCTTCATTACTCTTGGATGTAATTCATCTGGCCCTGGATAAACTACATCCTTACTGTCATTTCTTACTAACCATGGAGCCCCCAGTGGCACAGTGAATTAAACCCTTGTGCTGGCAGGACTGAAGATGGATAGGTTGCAGGCTCGAATCCGGGGAGAGCACGGATGAGCTCCCTCTGTCAGCTCCAGCTCCCCATGTAGGGACATGAGAGAAGCCTCCCACAAGAGAAGCCTCTCACAAAATCAAAAACATTCAGGTGTCCCCTGGGCAAAGTCCTTGCAGACAGCCAATTCTCTTACACCAGAAGCGACTTGCAGTTTCTCAAGTCACTCCTGACACAAAAATAAATACTGACCATTTCATCTTTACATTCTTTCATTCCTCAGTGACCATATTAATGATACTGGCTTTGGGACATCTTAAGTTATTCTTCAGTAATACATTTCGGCCAAATTTAAACATCCATTTGTTATTTTTATTTTGAAAGTCATTGAGGCATTCCCCTAATTCTCTACTAGCCTCTCAATTCTACCAACAATAACAAACTATCAACAAGTAACCTCCCTTCCCCATAGTGTTAAGCTTTATTTCTGCTTTCAACTTCTTTTTGTTATTTTTTTCTTAAAGGCTCGAGGAAAAATTCTTTTGGACCCAGTGAGTGGATTTGGAGGTAAACTTTTGGTGGGACATTCTACTTTTAAAAAAGAAGAAGACAGGAAAAACAGCCAACATATATAGAGACTGCTTTGGGATCAAAGGCTAGTACTCCCGTTACTCCACAAATTTGTTCCCTTTCCCCATGTTCAATTGAAAGGAAACACACCTACACTGTTGTTGAATATGCAAAACCATCCTGTGTTTCACAGTTGTTTCTTCACCATTTCTGCTCATGAAGCAACAACTTTTATAATAATAATCCCCACAATTTATAATAATTGTGGGGATTATTCTAATAATTATCAGAGCCCTGGAAAGGGCTGCATGGGCCAACCTGCCATTACAATGCAGCAACCTTTGCTGGTAATGTTGTCTTGAGATGGAAAACCTGCTCCAAGATTCTCTGCGAACTTTAAAATAACTTTCCAAGGTGCTGATCCATAATCCCAAGATAGGTTTGGCAACATGAACCACTCCTTTAATCTCAACCTAAAACCCTAAACGGATACGTCATTCCACCATTATGATGTCCCTTACGGGAGTAATATCTACCGCAATAGGGATGATGATTATTATGATTATGATTATGATTATCTTTATTTATTCTCTGCCTTTATCCCCATGAGTACTCAAGGAAGCTAACAACCCCAAACTTAGTCAAGTTTAAAAGAGACAATACAAAAGTTTAAAAAACAATTACATAGCAACAGTATGGAAAAACACAGCTATTATCTAGCTTGATCTTTTCTATAAAGTAAGCCAGATCAACTTGAAGCCCAGTCTGAATGTGTTGCTGTGAGATTCAGTAGCAAAAGACTTTCCTTTCTGAGATATTGTTTTGGATTGCTCTCTTTAAGCACAAGATCTTAACAGTGACTCTAGAAGGTCCCTTGAAGATAGACAGGATAGATCTGCTCAGAAGAAGTTTGTATGACATTGACTATCCAAGAGGGTCGTGTTCTTAGCATTTCCTATCAAGGACAATTTATTTCAGATACTTGGGGCCCGAACACGTCCAGTTGTTTAACATATTTGTAATTAAATATTCTGTTTCCTCTTGCTAATGCTCTCTGCTCAATTCTCCACTTAGGCATTTTGTATAATTAATGGAGTTTTGTTTTTCCTGCTGCTGGGCTTGTTTGAAAAATTTAATAGGCCTGTAACTGTTGACATAATTGAGCAATGTACAAATTGTACATAACAAATGGTATGTAACGAATTGTCTTAAGACAGATTTACATGGCATAAGGTCTCCTCTGAAGGACTGACCTTTCTGTGGTAAATAATCATGAAAACCTGAGTAAATAATGATCTCTTCTCATTCTCCATATTTTTAAATTTGCTGCCAATAGGGTAAAAGTCTTTGCTCATAATAGCTTGCCCTAGTCCAACGAAGCCAAATGAAAATGTTGAAATAAAAAACAACATCTCTGAATGTGCTCATAATTGTCTTGTGAACAACACTGAATAATCTATGGATGGGAATAATATTTTTAAAAATTATTATTATTATTATTATTATTATTATTATTATTATTATTATTTACTTTATTTATATACTGCTTTTCTCAGCCATCACGCGACTCAAAGCGGTGAACAACATCGATACAAAACATCACGAGACAAGTATAGTGCAATTAAAAACAATTGTAACATAAATAATTAAACATCTGTATAACAATCAATAGCGCCTCAACAGTAAAATCAGAATCCAGTCTCATCATCCATTATTCCGTATTCCTATGTTCAATTACACCATTTAATCAAATGCTTGTTCGAACAGCCAGTTCTTCACTTTCCTCCGAAACGCCAGTGGGGAGGGGGCTGATCTGATATCTGCAGGCAGGGTGTTCCACAGCCGAGGGGCCACCACTGAGAAGGCCCTGTCTCTTGTCTCCACCAAGCACGCCTGTGATGCAGGCAGGACAGAGAGCAGGGCCTCCCCAGATAATCTTAGTGTCCTAGTCAGTTCATAGGAGGAGATGCGTTCGGAGAGATAAGTAGGGCCAGAACCGTTTATCAAAATGGTCCAAAAATAGATTTCTCAAGTATCACGAAATACTGATGAAGAGGAACCTAGATGGATAAGACACTCATGTCATTTGGTATCTGCTTGCCTGAAATTTACATATGCTTTTTTTTTTTGCATGTTCAAAATGGAAACTATAAGACTAGGAGCAATGGGTTCAAATGACAGGAAACGAGGATCCATCTGAACATTATGAAGAACTTCCTGACTGTGAGAGCTATTCAGTAGTAAAACTCTCTTCCTCAGAATGTGTTGGAGGTTCCTTCTTTGGAGACTTTTAAACAGAATCCGGATGACCATCTGTTGAGAGTACTTTGGTTGTGCTTTTCTTGCATGGCAAGGGGTTGGACTGGATAGCCCATGCTATTTCTTCCAACTCTATGATTCTATTTTCCTGCTCCCAAGCAGCAAAGTAGGAGCAAACTTGTTTTAATAGTTCTAAAAGTAGAACAGAAGGCAGCATGTTGTAGTGGTTTGGGTGCTGGACTATGGCTCTGGAGACCAGGGTTTGAATCTCCAGTCAGCCATGAAAACCTACTTGTTGACCTTGGACATGTCATATCCCCTCAGACTTGACATATCTGGCTGAGAAAACCTTGTGACAGGGTCACCATCGGATTGCATCAGTCAGAAACAACTTGAAGGCACGCAACAACAAAAAGGTATCAGAGGCAAGTTGAAAAAGTTTGAAAAATATAGATTTCACTGCATCAGAAAGAATGACCATTGGGATCTTCTTCCTGACCAAAAAATTATGTAACCTCAAATTACCTTGTAGATTTGAGTTTTGCTAGTGGAAACATTTTCCACTTACTCTTTGCTTCAGGGGTGGATAGGGAAAAAGCACATCATTTCCAGGTTTTTAAATGGAAATGTCTTTATCCTGTGAGCATGAATTTCCCCCCTTCTCTCTGCTTTTCTGCTCTGGTCTGGGATACATTAATATTTTAGCTGGGTAGACTGGAAAATATCTTTCAGGCTTCAGTGAGAAGCCTACTCAAGTCTCCATATTCTTCTCCTCTAATATCAGAGTGAGCATTAACAATTAATAAACTAATTTTATCTTCTCAAATAACTGTTGGGATGATGTTGTACAGCTCTGTAAAGCAGTTGGAGAAAAGGAGGCAAATGGAGAGACAATGATGAAAACTAACATTCCCATAACTTCATTATTTTCTTCCCCCAAGAAATATGTTTGTTTTTCTGAAGCAATTATTTTGATGAAACTCTAGTATCTCAGACAATATTCTTCTAAGGAGTGAAAGGCAGCTTGTATTTTTTTTATTTTCATTGTTATTATGAAAATCATATCTTGTGTAAATAATTAAACATTGGAGATTAAATTGGTGAATGACCTAGTGATACCAAAAGCCATGCTTATTACATTCTGGTACCTTCTATGCAAAATGACATGAGGTTTATTGAGAGTGTAACTCTTTGCAGCCCAGAAGGGTAACTGAGGAACAATAAGGCATAACAGAAGTAATGTTCAATTAGGCAAATGAGAAGCCTACGGTGCAGCTACACTCTAGAATTGATGCAGTTTGACAACACTTTGACTGCCACAGCTCAATGCTAGAGAATCATGGAAGTTATTGTTCGGTGAGGCACCAGCACTCTTTGGAAGAGATGGCTAAAGACCTTGCAAACCTCAACTCCCAGGATTTCACAGCACTGAGCCTTAATTCCACAGATGTCTTGTGTCTTAAGGCTGGAGAGGGGGAAATGTAGCCTCATTTATTAGGGCTGGGCGGTTTCGTTCCGTAATTTCGTAATTCGTTAAAAATTCGTTATTTTTTTTTGATAACGAAGCGATATTGAACCATTCAGGAGCAACTAAAAAACGAAACCAATTTTTCCAATTCGTTTCGTTATTGATTCGTTATTGATTCGTTATTGATTCGTTATTGATTCGTTATTGATTCGTTATTGATTCGTAAATGTTTCGTTATTATTTCCGCATGTCTGGTGCAAGTTTTAGGGTTGCTGTTTGTTTTCTCAGTGAAAAAAAATATAATTATCACACCAACAGTCAACAACAGAGGGAGAGGGAAGCTTCAGAAGTTTTTTTAGCATATTGCGCAATCGCGGCTGCCATTAACGAATCGATTCGTAATCAATTCGTAATTGTTTCGTAATTGGTTTTTTTTATTTCCGAAATTTCGTAAATATTGAACTTTTTTAAGGAAAAATTCGGAATTCTTTTAAATAACGAAACGCAAAAAACCCCTAAAAACGAATCGAGTTTAGAAACAATTTTTTCCGTGTTTGGACAGCCCTATCATTTATCATTAGCTGCATTCTTCTTTTCAGCCCTTTAGACTGGCCAGAAAGAAAGAAAGAAAGAAAGAAAGAAAGATTTGTTTATTGATTAGTTCTCTGACCATATCAACAGTAAAAGACAAAAGACAAGTATGCAAAGATGCAATAAACACAGATCCCTATCCTAACACTCTTGTAATAATTAACTAAAATAAATTTAAGCACTTAAAACTTGATTAAATAACAACTTTGGTAAAATCAGATTAAATTAAATTACAAAATAATTTTAAATAGGTTAAAAATTGGATCTTGATATTTGGGAGCTGCAATTGCTGGGATTTATAGTTCCTATGCCTTCAAAGAGCATTCTGAACTCCCAACAAAAATGGAATTAAACAAACTTGGCATACAGAACTCCCGTAACCAACAGAAATTACTGGAGAGTTTTGTAGTTATTTTCCTGACATTTGGGAGTTATTGGGATGTATAGTTCCCCAGCCATCAAAGAGCATTCTGAACTACAACAATAGAATTGACTCAAACTTGGCATACAGAACTCCCATGATCAACACAAAATACTGGGGAGGCTTGGGGAAAATACACCTTGGCATCTGGGAGTTGCTGGGATGTATAGTTCATCTGCCATCAAAGAGCATTCTGAACTCATGCAACCATGAACTTGATTCAAACTTGGCATATAGAACTCCCATGACCAACAGAAAATACTGAGGAAAATACACCTTGGCATTTGGGAGTTACTAGGATATATAGTTCCCTGCCATCAAAGAACATTCTGAACTCATGCAGCTATGGAATTGACTCAAACTTGGCATAGAGAACTCCCATGATCAACAGAAAATACTGGAGAGGCTTGAGGAAAATACACCTTGGCATTTGGTACTTGCTGGGATATATAGACAAGCTTATGACAGATTCTCCCATCCTTTCTGCCCCATATAATAATAATATAATTATGATGATGACAACAACAGCAACAGCAGTAAGTCAAGCTTATGGCAGGTTCCCTCATCCTTTCTGCCCATATGATAATACTAATACTACTAATAATAGTAGTAGTAGTCACCTGGATTCACTGGATGGGTTTGGTGAGCACTGACCCTGAGTTTTAAAGTTGTAGTTCACTTACATCCACAGAGAACAATGAGGGATCTGGACCAAATTTGATATAAATATCCAATACCCCGAAATTTGAATACTGGAAGCTCTTAGAGGCAGAGAAAAGAGAGCCATGCTGCTGTAGCTGCTCTCCCCCCCCCCCCCCCGTGGGTGAAGAGGGAGAGCAAGGAAGATGAGGTCTGAATGGAGGGAGGGGGCAGCCAGGCGCAGAGGACCCAGGGAAGGAAAGAAGGAAAGAAGGAAGGAATTGAAGAAGGGAGGAAGGGGAAGGGAGGGGAAAGAAGGAAGAGGCAGGCAGATCCTGTGGTGGGGGGGGGTGCCTCCACAGATAAGCTTTTCATGTGCTGAGAGAAGGAGGAAGAGGAGGAGGAGGAAGCAGAAGAGGATGAATTGGCTCTTTTATCTGGGGCTGCAGAAAAGCCAGGCAGCCATTCCAGAGGAGGGGAGGAGCCAAAGGAGGAGGCGGAGACCCCTCAGAAATGGCTGAATGACCCCCTTGGGGGTTGCAACTCCCAGGTTGAGGAACGCTGATATAAATAGTATTTTATAATTGGAAACCTGAATGTGAGCATCTGCTCCAGTATTGACACCTCTGTCTTAAAACCAGCAAACTTCTTCTCTCCGTGTGCCTGCAACACCCACGTGCATCTTGGCACTCTCACCGCTTGCACACGCAGTATTTCCCGGGCTAGCTGTGCGCATGCTCCCCTTGAATTTTGCCTGCCTTGCACACTGCACCCGGGGCGCCCCTGGGACCGTTGCACCCTATGCAAAAGCTTAATTGGAGTATAGCTTGAGCCGCCCCTGTTAGGGAGGGATATTTACAATCCTCAGCCTGAGACCTCTAGTGACTCCCCAAAATTGCAAATAATCAGGATTCCATAGGATGTATTCATGACAGTTAAAATGGAGTCAATGTGCTACAATTATCCTTAAAGGGCATGTGGAAATGTCAAAAAATGGATTCGGGCATACATTTTTGCTTTAAGGTTTTGAATAGAGCATATTGCATAATGGCAGAAAAAATAGATAATTAATGAATATAAAAATATTTAAACTCATAATTCTTAATTTCCATCCACAAGTGATAACAAGGCCTTACATTTTCTTTCTTTTTCTCCCCCTCTCTTTCTTTCTTTCTTTCTTTCTTTCTCATTTTAAATGGGAGAGTATGTTATCCTGACTTTCTGTTAGCTTTTAATACTAAAATAACTCTTTTTTTGCAATAGAAGAAAATTATGTTAGATTGCAAAGTAGGATTGTGTGCCATACTCCAGAGAAAGCTAATGTGATTTTACTTTTAGTTGTTAAAAAATTTAGACAGTGCCCAAAAGAGAGAGGGAGAAGGAGAGAACTCCATAATAGCCTTTGAACTGCACTCCAATTTCCTCTAAAATGTCGTACTGGTTATTATTTTATTTATGCCATTTTGTGTTGAGAATTGAGAGAGAAGACCATCCCAACTATAAAAGCATCGAGAACTGCGTAAAAATGTCTTGTTAATGTTTTATGATGTAACTTCCTAACTAGTTTCTTCTTAAAGTTTTGAACAGGTAAGCTCAGGTTGTTGTGGCAAGCTGTCATACTTCTGTATAGTGTGTGTATCATGGAAACTGAAGGTATGGAAGGGAGAGAATTCCAACATTACAAGAAACCTGGCTTTAGGAAAAGTTTGCAGAGAGCATAAATGCAGTGAAACCCTCACAGCAATCCGCTTCCTGCTATTTTTATCTGTCTAATTGGATGTGGTCCTGATCAAGATACTACAAGCTTTCTCTTTCCCAAAAGTCCATTAAGTTTGTCCAGGCTTACCCATCAAGCTAAGCTAGCTGAGGGGGCAAGAAGAACTGGTAGGATCTCACCAAGAGTTTAGTTTAATCAGTCTTCTGGCTCGATTCATCAGCCACCTTCAAACTTCTTTCTCATCTGCATTCCCTGTGTTTGGCTGTGGTCATATTGGGGGGTTTTGGTCCATATGTATACGGTGCTTTAATTAGTATAGCAATTTTTGGTAGTTTTAGCATGAAACCTAGATCCAGATTCAGAGAGACAGGTCTTGTGCACCCATCAACCCCAGTTTGGGGTTCCTTTAGGCAGCCATGGGAGTGTGGGAATGAGGAGTCATGCCTAGCTTGGAGTTTAATGCAATCTGACACCACTTTAACTGCCATGGCATCATTCTGTCGAATCCAGGGATTTGTCATTTGGTGAAACACTAGCACTCTTCGGCAAAAAGGGTGAAAGACTTGTAAAACTACAGCTGAGTCCATTGCACTGAAACATGGCAGTTAAAGTGGTGGCAAACTGCATTAATTCTACAGTGTAGATTTCCCCTAAGAAATGGAAACAGTAACTTCTATGTCTTCCCATTTGATACATCCACAGATGGAAAAAGAGGAGAAAAATACAAGATATGCTGCATATTTTTAATGTTGTTGGATATGCTCTGAGTCCTAGTTATTTTGCTTGAAATCCATTAAGTCTATATCAAAGGTATTTATGAATGTGGTATTAGTCTGAATATTTATTTTTACCGTTATTACCAACATAATCATTTTCAGGATATGGTCGTAGTCTTGCTTCTTGGAGTGGGAACTAACACAAAAGGATCGCATTATGTACATTGTGATAAAGATATATACAATGTCAGTAGTTGTTTGTCATAACGCTATCAACTTTACTCAGTTGTAAGAAACAGTGAAATGGTGGGAGGGTTTTATAAAAAGTACATATTCAATTAAAATATTTCTGCCATGTTGCCCAAGTAGGGCATTACACAAAAACAACAAAACCACACAAAATGTCATGCTTAGATCTGTGAATATTTTATTGTTCTGCTTTGTTAAGAACATCTATATTTAATGGTGACACATTAGCACTTAACAACATTGCATATGTTAATGGCCCATGAAAATGTTCTATGATTAGAATATAGAACTGCTGGAAGTGTACCATGTTGGTTTACATAAATCACATTCTTCTGTCATAGCCAGAAATCACAGGGCAACTGTTACTTCTATGGGCCTTATAATTTGTAACTGTTGCTCATTATAGTTTTTGACAACAAACCCACCCCTATTACATTTTGCAATATTACAAATTATTGTTCATTTATTTTGCCACTTTTTGCCCCAACCAAGCATGAGAAAATAGCATAAAAAGTTGAAAAATAGCATTTCCAGTGTCCTTCAATGTAACTTTTGAAGGTAACTAGAAAGTGTTTTGCATTACTCCAATAAAATTATTAACGTTATTCATTTGCTAACTGAATGGATTGATGCATTAAGAAGCACAGTGACCTATGCTTCTTTTCAGATAGAAAGGGTTAAGATTAGAGTTGGCCCTCCATATTTGCAGAAGACTGATTTCAGGACCCTGTACAGATATCCCAAAAGACAGATGCTTAAGTACTTCATATAAAGGGACTTTATTCACATGGATTCAGTGACCTTTTCCATCCCAGCACCCCCATGTGCAACCTGAAGGCAACAATTCTTCCCCTCTTGTTCCCTTTCTCTCTGTGCCTAACATGCATCTCAAAGGCAACTGCCACCCTTCCCCTCCTCACCCCACCTTGACAACAGAACAGTTGCAGAAGAGTTTCCACCATGGTCCTCTCACATGGTCACCACGTAAAGTGAGAGAGAGATAAGACATCCTGCTTTGCTATTTTTAAAAAATATTTTTATGTGTGATTGATTGAATCCATATATCCAGAGCTGTGGGTATGGAGAGCTCATTGCAGCTACTTTATAAGGCTTTCTGGTGACCACCAGAAATTATTGTCTGGCTTTCCTCTTCCAGTCATTACTCCATTTTCTCCATTTCTCCAGCATCTTTTGGCAAACACCTTGTTGTATGGCATCAAAAGAAACATCCAGTATTTATTTGGTTCTAGTAATAGTATAATGTGTGTTTTATTTTTAAAATAGGACTTTTTGTGCAACACACTGTATGGCAAAGGAGCTGTTACATTCAGTGGGAACTTGTGCAGTAGCCAGGAAGGGGAGAAACTAGAATGAGGGTGAGTATGGATGATGACCATGGAGAGAAGGGAGTTCAGTCAGATATTAAGGTTCGCATTCTGGGAAGAGAAGAATGAAATGGAAATAAAAGAATGAAATGTGATTCAAAGATAGGAAAGCTATTTACATGCTTATATGTTTGTATAAGCAATGTATATAAAGGATTCTGAAAAATGGCAAATGGTGTCTACAAGTAGCATTTCTATTCTAAGGTTTCATTGCAATCCAGATTTCCATTATAATACCACCCTCGGTAGAGAAAGAAGAGGGGAAATTTGATGGAAAGGCTAAAAAGCTGAAAGAGAAATAAATTCCATAAGGTAGTAAAGTATGAGAAATGTAACAGCAGTGCACTAGGATTGGGTTTTTTTATTCTTAAATAGCACATTGTATATTTGCACATTCCACATTTCCTAAATAGAAAATTGTATTCTGTTTCTCTTCTCAAAATAACTTGTATAAAGCTTAGAAGCTAGTAAGGAAGACACACTCTTATATGAACACCTGCTCTTCAAAATGTTCTGGTTACCAATTTAGGAGAAAATTCCACCCTACATATTCAAAAATAATTTTCTTCTTGTTGTTCAGACTTTACATGTTGCAAAGCTAGGGCTTGCTACAAAAAATACTTTTCCCACAGTACTGCATGAACTCTGCAAAACAGTGGCAGGGCAGGCAACCCCACTTCCAAAGATTGTCCTGGCCCTAGTGCTACATCAGTCACCATCCTTCCTCATTTGTTTAATGAGCTAAAAGGGGAAACACTTCCATCATTTATGAGAATGGCAGTGGTTGCCTTTTGGATGCTTGTAGCACAGAGTTGCAGCTTTACCTGTTTGGTAGGCTGAAAAGAGATTTATTGCTAACACAAACAGCAAAAACATAGAATACATGCAGATTTAGATGTGCTGATGCAAATTTTAAAATAGTATAATTAGAACAGAATTGATCTCACCACAATGGGATAAAAAGTAAGCAGGAGACCTATATTTCCTCCTCAGCAGGGGTGGCTCAACCCATTACGCAAAGTAAGCATTTGCAGTATAGTTGAAATAGACCTTGACATATGCGAGTTGTAGTTATTGGGATGTATAGTTCACCTACAATCAAAGAGCATTCTGAACTCCACCAATGATGAAATTGAACCAAATATGGCACACAGAACTCCCACAATGAACAGAAAATATATATCAGTGATTGGTTGGGGGGGGGGGCAAAATACTGTTTGCTTACCATTGAAAATTACCTAGGGCCGCCTCTGCTCCTCAGACTGCTGTCAAAGTCTTGATGTGTAAATTCAAGACCCCTGCCCTACTTTTAAACCAGGAGTGGGTAACCATTGGGGACCAAAAAGCCACACTGGGCCTTCAAGAGACTTTGGAGGACTATACCTTTCCCATACTACCCATGCTATTAAGTGCCCTCTAACAACCACTACATGGGGCTAAATTTGGTGGCATCCACCGATTGAACCCTGGTCACACATCAAGCCAGCCGGCTCCCATCACATTAAACTGGTGCAGCTCCGTGGATGAAGAAGGAAAGAAATGATGCATGCCACAGCATAGAAACACATTGCATGTTGCCATTGCAATGTATGGGGGGAAGCTGTGTGCCTGAGTGGTGATTTCCAGCCCTTCTACCATAAATTTCTCAGGACAATGTCATCTTGACTCTGTGGTCTTTCCATGTCTGGAAAGATGCATGGTTTACCTACTTAATATGTGTCTTTTTTGTTTCTATAATCATCACTAACAATAAGCAAAGTGATATCCTACAACCCACCCACCCAGGAGCACAGGAAAAACTAAGAAACAGTAAATAGGAACAGAATTTTTGAAGTTTTCAGTAGCTGATGCATCATTTTAGTTTGTGCAAAGAAATATCATCCCAGAGAGTCTCAATATACCTGCGGCATTAGCAGCAGAGGCCACCGTAATTAGGTAACATTGACCCCAGGTATCAGGTATTTCAGGAGAGGAAATAATTGCACACTGGGAGCTCCAAGCCTGGGGGACAACCTGAGGACCTGAGCTTGTCATTAACCCCTTGTAATTGCTTTGGACCCAGCAGGACTATAAGAATAAAACCAGCTGCCAACGCAAAGCATGTGACAGCATTTGTAATATACACAAAGATACACACAGACACACGAGAGCATGGTGACTTTCAGTAGCTATGCATCCTAGTATGAATGGTGAAATTCTCTCTCCCAACACTCCATTCAGTTTCTAATAGTGGGTATGAAAATTTTATCTGATTTCCTACTTTATTCTTTTGAAATATTGAAGGCTGATAAATTATTTAACCAAATGTAAAATGTTACAAATGTGCGTACGTTTCATAAGGAACTCTGCTCAGGCAGGCTGCATAATAGAACTGTTTCTGCCGTGCAAATCAGCTGAAATCAAGCTTCCTTTCTTTTCTCCATCTGTCTTGAGCTCTGACTACTTATTCATAAGATATCCAAGTGCTTTATATTTCACTCCACCTCGTTTGATCCCTGCAATAGGTTTTATAAACTTTTGTGATCTGCGATCTTCCCTTCCTCAATTGAAAAACTTTAAAAGAAGCCAAGGGCGCACAATTTTTTCATCTTTGAGTATTAACTGGTGGTCTGTGGGCTGCATAGGCGAACATAGACCTATAACAAATCTTCAAATTTGAAGATGGACAGACTGAGCAAGAGACACAGCAAGAAATTTAAATCTCTCCTCCCTGCCTCCCAACATCTATTGATCATTCTAGGTGGTGAGGATGAAACCCTCTCCCATTCCATAGCTATCACTACTAAGAAAACACCAATCCGGAAAGGCAAGGATCAGCATTTTTGTGATTCTATGAAAATTAATTGAATAAAATCAAGTGTTATAAAATTGAAAATTATTTTGCTTGCTACGCTCAACTCTGTCAATCATTTAATTATTTATTAATTCACTATTAAAATAGCAAGTCTCCAAGGCAGATGGGGTTTATCAGAAATGGCAGTGAGGTTATCACCCTTGATCCTAGTGGCACGCTTTGCTGCTATCACCTTCAGAAGTGTCATTTTTCTCATTTTAAAGTTACCTTCCCTCAACTTCAAATTCCCTGATAAACCACAAAGGCAATCACAGAATTGCTGCCTAGGGGTGGTGAGACTTCAATATGTCTGAAAACCTTTGAGTTTGGGAACCCATCCTAAACAACAGTATTTCATTTTACAACTTCTTCAGTTAATGTTTTCTTACTTGTCCATTCTCTCCACTTTCGTTACCTCCTTCCAACCTCACCAATATGTAGGGTGTTCACTCCAGGTCTACTGGGTGTTGCAGTCTAAACACATATGGAAGGCCTCATAACTCAAAGGGAATCATGTATATAAATTGCAGTTAGAAGATACTGAAGCACTGTGAGTGCAGCAACAAGTGACTGGCTAAGAAGATCGGTTAGTGAATCAAGGGCAGAGATTTCTTAGACAGAAAGGTCTGGAGTGCCTCTGAGCACATGCAGAACAGAAACTGGCTGTTTAATGATGGTCGATGAATTTTTATGTTGCTTTTACTCTTCTGGTTTTGTTTCAGTTCTACTGTTTATATGTTATTATGTACTTAATTGTGTTTTAGCTTGTAATCCTTGTTTATGCTGTGCTTGGTCCTTATGTAAGCCACCCAGAGTCCCTTTGGGGAGATGGTGGTGGGATATAAAAATAAAGTTGTTATTTATTTATTTATTTATTTATTTATTTATTTATTTGTCAGGAGCGAACCAAGGGTACAGTTGTAAGATATTTAAAAAACACAACGTTTAAAAACTTGGCATTCTATTAAATGTCCTTTCACTAGTAGCTGGCCACCTGGGGTGTCTCTCGTGCTGCTATAAGGAGCCCTGCCACATGCACATCCTTTGTGCATGTGGCAGGGCTCAGACTGCATTGTAATAGATGGTCTGTGGTTTGCTCTTCTCTAAAGCACATGTTGTTGACTCCACTTTGAAGCCCCATTTGTTAAGGTTGCTCTGCATCTTGTGGTGCCAGAGCACAGTCTGTTCAGTGCCTTCCAAGTCACCCAGTCTTCTGTGTGCCCAGGTGGGAGTCTCTCATCTGATCTCAGCCACTGCTTGAGGTGCTGGGTTTTAACTTCCCACATTTGGACTCTCACTTGCTGAGGTGTTCCTGTGAGTATCTCTGTAGATCTTAGAAAACTATTTCTTGATTTAAGGAGTTGGTGTGCTGGCTGCTATATGAACAGGGCATGGGCCAGAGATGTCACTACCTTGGTTCTTTCATTACTGGCTGCTACTTCCCAGTGGATGTCAGGTGGTGCAATACCGGCTAAACAGTGTAATTTCTCCAGTTGTATATGGCACAGGCATCTTGTGATGATGCTGCATGTCTCATTAAGAGCCACATCCACTGTTTTAGCATGGGGAGATGTGTTCCACACTGGGTATTATTATTATTACTATTAGTTTGTTTGTTTGTTTTTTTGGCGTGTCAGGAGCGACTTGAGAAACTGCAAGTCACTTCTGGTGTGAGAGAATTGGCTGTCTGCAAGGACGTTGCCCAGGGGACACCCGGATGATTTGATGTTTTTATCATCCTTGTGGGAGGCTTCTCTCATGTCCCCACATGAGGAGCTGGAGTTGATAGAGGGAGCTCATCCGCCTCTCCCCGGATTCGAACCTGCAACCTGTTGGTCTTCAGTCCTGCCGGCACAGGGGTTTAACCCACTGCGCCAAAGGGGGCTCCAATATTATTATTAGTAGTAGTAGTAGTAGTAGTAGTAGTAGTAAAAACAAATAACTAAATGTACTTCACTTCCCATTTCCCTATCAAGAAATATGATCTTGCTGGTAGAATCATGCTTTACTAATTTGATTAAATGGGACTTGTTTCTGAATAGGGTGAGTTGCAGGGGCTGTGGGGGAATTTGCTTTTGATTCATTTTGTTTGTAAAGAAAGGAAATATGTTTCTTCCTAAGATGGAAAGGTGTACATTTAAGGTATCTTTTGACTTCAAACTCCAGCCCTAGATATGACTCTTCAAAGTGTGGGAAGAAAGTGAAAAATGGAATCTGAAGGGTGGAGACTGAAACATAAAGAGAGAAAGAAGACAAAATTGCAGAGGAAACCATTCTACTGAATTGTTGAACTGTCCAGACTGTATGTGAAATAAAGGATTGCAAAAGGATTCAATGGGATCTACTACTGACTTGATTTGTGGAGAGAAGGTTAAGTTAAACAAATCTTTTAACTTCAAACTAATAGTTCCATCTTCACAATTTCCTCTCAAAGAGGATCCCCGAAGCTGGCAAGTACAACCATTTACAGAAAGATGTCTCATCTCCTCTCCCTCTCTGAACTTATAGACTTTATCACATGAAGCCACTCTTCTATGGTAGTCATGCAATCACTGATACCAGCTACATACCAGCATGAGCACCCTTATCGTACCTCTCTTCTTTTACACAAGTGCACCTATTAGCAGGTCTGTGGTCCTGTATTCATACTTTGCTTATTATTATAATCCCACCTTCCCACTTTTGCTGCTCTATAATTTTCTTAATTTTCTTAAAGTGACTTTGCAGTTGCAGTCATGCTTTGAATATGTTTTAATCAGTGTTTTAACTATTTTAATATCATTAATATTTAATACTATTTTAATGTTTGTATGTTTGTATATTTTAATTTGTATTGCATTGGTTTTACTGTAAGCTGCTTTGCATTTGGGTTATTGTGAGTTTTCCAGAATGCTTCTGGAACATGGCCATACAGCCAGGAAAACTCACAACAACCCAGTGACTCTGGCCATGAAAGCCTTTGACAATACATTGCTTTGCATTTCTTTTGTAGAGAGAGAAAACGGAGTATAAACAAAAATGATGATGAAGATGATGATGACACTGATTTTTAATGACCTTGGTAACAACAAGAGGGAGAGTGGGAAAGTAGTAATGAAGGAGAATCTTGACACTTGACAGCTCTTCAATTCCTGCATGCCCACACAGAAGCAGAATGGCCTTGTAGCAAAAGTTAAGTGATGTGAACCTTGCAGGATTGACAGCTATTGTTGAGTTTTTCCTATCAGTAACAGTGGATGGATTAAATGTAGGGAGAAGGTAGACCAGTAGTGGGATGCACACAATGCTATGTTGGTCCTATGTCAATGCCAGCTTGTCTCACTTGTGCACTAAAGTCCTATATCTCCTAATGCAGGGCCTCAGTTATTAATTACAAATTCTGGCAAAAGTGCTACACAAAGATGAAATTACTGTTTTATTGGTTGATGACATCGATTTTCTCTTCCACTTTAAAGCAAGGGGTCCACTTTTGGTTAGAGCAGCATCCTGAGAAAGAAATGCTTTAAACTTTCATTGCTGTTGCTGATTTCCCAGTCTTACTTGCCCACTCTTCCAAAAGTATTTCTAATGAAAGAGAGAGAGAAGCATCTTCATCTTCATCAAGTTGAAAGGAGTTTCAGGAGGAGGAATGTACAAATAGTCAGTGGGTTAAATGTCCACACAGCCCTGCCTAAAGTTTTAAAAACTCGGGCAATCTAATCAAATGTTTTCTGCATTACACTCATTTTACCCTTATGCAGCCAGAAACTATCTTGGATTTTGATTGTCAATGCTGTCAGAAGTCATCCATATCATGGATGTATGTAATAAAAATACAATAGAAATCATATTTGGGTTTCATTGGCAACCTGTTCACATTTCCAGTGTCAGCAACTCAGTGTCACTTGAAAATCCTGTTCGACAATAATGGTATTCTGATTCACCATGGAGTTTGTATAAGGTTACAAATGTCACTATTGATACTTTGATCACTGTCAGTTCTTTTGTGGCTTTCTCACCTTTTCTCTATCGTAATTACACTATATCTGTAGCAGGAATACCTGAATAAAGGCTCAGTGGAGGCACATGAATGGCACTGCTTTGCAACTTGAATTCAGGGTGAAATCCAGCAATTTTGAAGTCCTGGAAAGGCTTGCTTTTGGTTAAAATACATTTTAGATTGGATAGCAGGTCATCTTCCATTAGGAACTCTATTCTGCACACACTATAGTAGCTTTCAAAGAGTAAGTGAATGTGACACAAGGGAGATGTGCAGACACTGCCATGCCTCCATTAAAGATACAGAAAGGTACTTTCTATTTTTGACTCAGATACAGCATGACTGTTCCATCAGAGGTAAACTACATGCTGCACGAAATGTATAATGTATCACTCAAAGTTAGTTCCTTTAACTTGTAGGTAAGCACACACAGAGGGAACAGTGGTCCATATTGGGCTCAGCAGTTGTAGCATTTTGATTCCACTTTATGGAAACCTAGGGTTGATAATTTGAACAAAGTCACTAAAGAAACTCTCTGACTGAGCATTCTAAATACATTAAGGGTCTACATATTTTTCTTCATAGCTGCCAGTATTTTTACCAGAGTCTGGAAACACTCTGCTGGCTATTGCATTCTGGGTGCCATAATCCAAAAAAGAGAGGAAACCTTCTGATCTCGGGCAACCATGTTCACTGAAACAGAATTAAATCACTGCTGCAGACTTTACCTGTCAACTTAGAATAAGCCTCTGAAATTCTGGAAGTTGTTTATTCCCTCCCTCCCCCAGCAACACAAAAAAAACCGAGTGCAAGATTTGCTTTTTTTACTTAAATTATACACAAATGTATATAAACATTTACTGCCAACTGATTTTCCCTCCCTCTTTTTTTAACCCCCAACCTATCCTCCTGTACCTACCACATGGTTACTTGGCAAAAAAATGAAAATAAGTTTAAGGCACTCATTATGAGTACACTGTAGCCTGTAATTTAAACCCACAATAGAAATGTGCTTTTCTGAAACCACAAGCTCTACTGAAAGCAGTTAACAATATAGCATAATATCACAAAGAATGTTTTAAAACTCCAACCAGAGATGCCCAAATCTTTGATTTTGATTTTATGATATACCAGAAACTGCTTTTGAAAAGGCTCTCAACACAGAAAGTTGCAGAACTTTGTCTTTCAAGCATATAGACTTCAGAACACTTTTCCTAAAACTGAATGTTTTCAACACCACATGTTTCACAATACTAACAACTGTCTTTCTCTCCTCTGCACTCCAAAATAAGGCCCACAGATTAAGACCAAGACTCTGAGTTGGTTTCACAATAATGTGGATTCACCATCTGGAGTCACCATGAGACAATCATGGTGGGTGTCATGCTCTCTGTATTCATGTCAGAGTTTTGCAGTTTCTGGGATGAAGAAAGAGGAAATTGTGCTCACCAGTAATGATGGAGTATGAGAACCTTAACTAGCATGTACACCAAACTTCTCACACTTCATATCAAGCTCCTTCCACATCACTTGCCCAATGTACATTTGCAGGGTGATGAAGTTGGAAGTAGAGCCATATCAGTTTATTTCTGTTATGACATGGGGAATTCCATCTGAGGATGGTAGGACCATAGCACAGAGAAGATGATGAAATGCTACCCAGGACAGAAAGAAGGCAAAACTCTTTAACATCTTCTTTGTCTCTGGCTTTTCCCCAAAGTAAAACAGTGCTAAACCTGTAGAAAATGCAACAAATGATGCAATAACCTGATTTGTAGCCAAGAATGTGTAAAGAATACACAGATATCAAGCTACTCTAAACGAATTCTAGTACCTAGGGCCAGATGATTTGTCACAAGAGTACTAAAGGAACTTGCATATTGAACCACTATTGATCATGTTTGAGAATTCTTGAAGAACAGGAAATATCTCCAGCACATTGGAGGAAGGCAAATATTGTATCCATCTTCAAAAGAAGCAAAAAAGAGGGCCTGAATAACTAACAACCAGTCAACTTAATGCTAATACCAAAAAAGATTTCTGAATAGATCATTAAATAGTCAATCTAATCATTTTAGAATGAAATGGCATGATTATAAAAGCCAGTATAAGTTCTCAAAAATAGGTCAACTATTCTACAAAATATCTTCCTTTGTCTTGGTGGAACAGGAGAGTACTGAAGCTGCAGTATATCTTGAATTCACTTTTGGCAGGATCCTTCATAATATTCTAATTACAACAAATTTGTTGTCCAAGACTTTCATGGCCGCAATCACTTGGTTGCTGTGAATTTTTTGGGCTGTATGGCCATGTTCCAGCAGCATTCTCTCATAACATTTTGCCTACATCTGTGACTGGCATCCTCAGAGGTTCTAAATCTCTAAAGATGCCAGCCACAGATGCAGGTGAAACATTACAAGAGAATGCTGCTGGAACATGGCCATGCAGCACGAAAAACTCACGACAACCGTACAGCAAATTTATTATGAAGGACTAGCTATTGGCAGTCCTTTTTTCCAATAACAAAGGTATAATTAAGTTACTTTACCATTGTAACTGTATTGGGTGTGTTGGATTAGTTTATGGAGTTAATGGTAGGAGATGAAGTGGCAGAGGAGAGGTGCTGTTCTCATCTCAATGTAATAGAACAACATTCCTTCCTAGGGCAAACCAAGTAATTTTCCTCAGTGTTTCCTCAAGTGTTCAGGCAGTTTGGCAGTAGATGGGAAGGAAACAGAATCTACTTTGATTCTGAGACAATGGTATCAACTTGCTTTATGGAAGAGCTAGACTTGTATCCTTGACAACTGGCACCATCCCTTCCAGGACTTTGTTTCTATCAGAGCTTGCTGTGAAAAGACATAGCATCCACCTCTGATCTAATTGTTAGTAATCAGGATTTCAGATCACTTCTGCCTGAGCAAAATGTTTACAAGGAAACAGAAAGAAGCCCTTCATATGGTATTAAAAGTTTTATATGGCTTTACCCTCTGTCCACAGATGGCATTCAATTTGTACCCTGAAGCCTCATGATTAATAGGCCTTGTCTTGTCAGCCTCCCTGCCATCTCAATGAAACATGGGCTTTTGTCACTAGGGTTTCTCCAGAGAACAATTTGGGACATTAATGCTTTGGAGCAAGGTAACTGCAGTGGTGATTATAGGGTAATGTTTTCATGTGTGTCTGTAGTCCCCGCCAGTATCACAGATCTTCCAGGGGGAGGAGGGGGAGGGAACCCAGCCTGTTCTCTCGTATTACAACCGAAACAGCTATACAATCATCCGTAGTCATAACAATGTGTTTGGAGACAAAGCCAGGAAAGTAAAGAGCAGGACTGGGAAATGCAGGGCAAATTGATGCTGGGAAGCATCTCCCATTATTCCTTCCCCCATTGTGTGGTAACTGAGAGTGTTATATTCCTGAAACATATTGGGGAGGGGGGTCATACATTTCTTATCCTTGGTATGTGCATGTGCTTTTAAAATGTCCTGGTTTCTCTCCAAAGTGCAAAACTAGCTTCTATTCAATTAACTCATATGGGTGCAGGGAGAGAGGAGAGGGATACGTTTTTTACCCTTCTCTATAAATCCAGGCAAAAATAAACTGCTGCAACCTTTCTTGATGCCTTTTGCAGTCTTGATCACATTGTGATGTTGATTCGATAC
This sequence comes from Anolis sagrei, assembly GCF_037176765.1. Classification (NCBI taxonomy): domain Eukaryota; kingdom Metazoa; phylum Chordata; class Lepidosauria; order Squamata; family Anolidae; genus Anolis; species Anolis sagrei. Next base: position 223,716,123 of record NC_090021.1, on the reverse strand, counting down.
ATGAGCCCTAGATTTCATCTGCAAAATGTTGGAGGGTTTGCATCCACCAACTTTCTTAATGTTCAAGCCCTGACTTTAGACTTTGCGCTGTTCCCATTGTTGTTTGCCTTCAAGTGATTTCTAACTTATAATGTACTAATGTGAACCTATCATGTGATTTTCTTGGCAAAATTTGGTCAAAGAGCAGTTTGCCATTGCTTCCCTCTGAGTCTCAGAGAGCATAAATTGCCAAAGTTCACCTAGTGGGTTTCCATGTCCAAGCAGGGATACACCCCTGATCTCCAGAATGGAATGGGATCATGTAGTACCTTATGCACGAATTGGGAGAAAGAAGTTGGTAGCATATGCTTTGTAGACATAGGGCAGGTCTACACTGGCCAGTAAAGCCACAGATGTCTGTGATTGCCAGAAACTTGCATGGAGTGCTGTGTTTGGCTGGGAGCAGCAATTATGTCAGTGGAGGCAAGATTCATCCCCTTTATCCAGTGCTGATGAGCGCATGTAAATGGTGATTGTGGTGGTGTCCCATCTGGACAGCAGACTGAATCAAATTGTACCTAATACATCTGTCTACACTGCTCCAAAGTCATGGGATACTTTAGAGTGGGCTTGCACAATCTGTGTCCCTCCACTGTTTTGGACTTCAACTCCCAGAATTCCTGGCCATTGAAACAGCTGGCTACAGCTTCTGGGAGTTGGATGCTCAAACTCCTGGAGGACAACATGTTGTGCAGGCCTGCTTTAGAGTTTCCAGCAAACTCCAGACATGCCCCCAATTTGCCTGAAGTGGGGCAAAGCTAGTTTAACCCAGGATAACCTATGATACTCAACTAAAGTATTATCTGATACAATAAATAAATAAATAACCTAAAGTATTGGAACATTGTGAGAAAACCAGAAAACAATTCAGGGTGAGTTCAAGTTCTCATGTCTATGTAGACTTGCCTTAAGCCTACTCCCTCTGATGGTCTTCAGAGTCATAGTCCAGTGCTCAAAGCATTGCACCACACTTCTTCCTCCCCTATCCCATCTTCTCCATAAAGCACAGGAGAATTCTCCAATGCTTTGGACCAACTTCTTCTGCTTCTTGCTTTGCTGCCCATAAGTACAACCTACAACCCACATCCTGAGGCATCCCTTTGCCTTCTTGTGCCATAGCATAGCTTGACCACCACAAACTTTTCCCTGGATGAAAATCTAGCTTAGTTTGGCTGGGAAGGCAAAGCAGAAGAAGTTTCTTTCCACCATGGGATTCTTGCCCACAAAAAAGCTCTAGGCAAAAGGAGCAGACAGGGATCAGAAGGCAAGAACACAACTCAGCACAACCCGCAGGATGAACCACTTGTTGACAGCCAAACGGATCAAGAGCTCTCCGCTGTGCCAGTCTTTGCCTGACCTTATCCCGGATGCTTCCCTCTGCCCTCCCTTTTGACTTTCTTCCTCAAAAAGCTTAATAGATTTTCTTTCGCTTTAGGCAGCATAAACCTCTACTGGTTTGAAGTAATGTAGAAATATTAGAAGAAATTGGAGCCGGGGATTCTTCCCTTCCTCCTCATTCTCCTTGCAGGGTGACTGGAGAAAAATGGCTGACCTAAATCTGCCAGACACCTTCTGAAAAGAAGGATGAAGAAAGTGCAAGGCAAAACAGTATCTACAAGCCACCGGCTCTGGTGAATAATTGTTATTAGAATGCAAGAGCCACTAAATTAATCTGAAGAGGAAACAAAATCTGAAGAACTGTTAAACGATTACAGTTTTACCCTCATATTTCTCTCTAACTCTGTAGCTCTCTTTCTCTTGTGGTCTAGTTAGATATTCTATCCCATAAATAAATATTTTCAGATGTAAGTAGGCACCTCATGAATAGATGTTAATTTGTTTTAATTTCATTATAATTTGATGGGAATGAGTACGGGCGACATGTAACAAAATACCATTCTGGAGCGCCCCCTGCAGGATCTTTTCCTTCATTGTAATCTGTCAGAAAATTATAAAAAGTAAACAAACCTGCCTTTGGACCAAATGCAGCATTTTTTTTTCATGAAATTGCCCCATCGAATGTTCATCCTTTCCTTTCTTTAGACAGAAAAAGCACTAAAGAAAACTAGGCATAACACTGCAGCTTGGAATTTATCCTCATATTTTCTTAGGACTATTCTGACTTTAGTTGGAAGAAATGGAGACTGTAAAAATACCCCACTTTAAAATAAAAATCAGTAACTGGAGGATCTAAGTTAAGTACGACACATGGCCAATATCATCTTCATCTTCATCAGAAACAAATAAGAGGTATTGTTGACAGATAGCTAAATTTTAGTTTGATAAACTATGGTTGTGGCCCTCCATCTGTAATCATCTTCTCAAAGAGGTCCTACAAAAACTTAGTTGCCATCTGTAAGCCAATCCATTGTTCATTTATTTATTTATTAAAACATTTGAATCCCACTCAGGTATTTAAACATCTTAGGGCATCACACAATCAAATTAACTGAATCAATAGAAAACTTTAAAATACTTGTTTAAATTAATAGAAAGTATAAAATATTAAAACAAGACAACAACAACAACAACAACAAACTTTATTTATATCCCACCACCATCTCCCCCAATGGGGATTCGGGGCAGCTTACATGAGGCCAAGCCCAAACAACAAATTACAACAAAGTAAAACCAAAAACACAAACAACAAGCAACAAAATCATAGTTACATAATAATAAAAGAAAAAAACATATAAATACATTAGCAATATAAAATTACAATCACAGTGACAGTGGGCGGGCCATATGGGCAGAATAAAATGATTAAAAGAATGATTAAAAAATCAGGTGAGATAAAAGGAGGAGCAGGTTATTTGCAAGGGGAGCTCAATTAAAAACAGAGTTTTGGAACCAAGCTTTCCCACGGGGGGAGGGGGGCCTGTACTCCAATGACAGAAACATTGAGGCTGAGTGATAGTGTGAGGTTATGTACCTACTCACCAAAAGTGCAGCAGAAGAGCCAGGTTTTGAGGTTCTTTTTAAAGGTTTTTAGGGTAGGGGCTTTCTTAATCTCTCCAGGTAAGGAGTTTCAGAGTTGGGGGCCACAGAGGAGAAGGCTCTCTCCCTTGTGCCCACAAGGTGAGCTTGTGAAACGAAGATTGGGGCGAAGATCAAAGGGCTCGGGCTGCTTCACGGAGGGAGATACGGTCATGAAGGTAGGCAGGTCCCAAACCATTTAGGGCTTTATAGGTGATGACCTGCACCTTGAATTGGGCCCAGAAAATAAACAGCAGCCAGTGGAGCTCTTTAAACAGGGGAGTTGACCGTTCCCTGTAACTAGCCCCAGTTATTAAACTGGCTGCCGAACGTTGGACAAGTTGTAATTTCAAGGGTAGCCCCATGTACAGTGCATTGCAGTAGTCTAGTCTAGAGGTAACTAAGGCATGGACCACCATGGTCAAATCAGACTTCACGAGGTAAGGTCACAGTTGGCGCACGAGTTTTAATTACGCAAAGGCCCTCCCAGCTACCGGCGACACTTATGCATCAGGCATCAACACTGAGTCCAGGAGGATCCCTGTCTTCTTCAACATTCTTCCTTCATGCATTTCCTGCATTGGTGAGACACAAATCTTAATCCTTCAGTTATGTGTGAATCTGAATGTCATCACTAGCACATCAACATCAGATGAGAAAAGCACATTGGTAGATTAGCGGCGCCTGTCCAGGGACATGGGGACATGTTGCCCTGTAACCTGCCCCACCGTGACTTCCCCTCTGCCTCATCACATGGGGGGAAGCCTGTTTAAGGTGGCTCAGCCCATCTTTCCTTATGGAAATACAGGGAGCTTCACGTTGTCCGCTGGTGGTGGAGGCTAGGTTTCTTTTCCAGTTCAGCGATGGAAATGCCCTAGAAGTATTTTTTTCCAGAATGTGATGGGAGCCACTGGGCTACATGGCTGAACTGGAAAAAAACCTGTTGCCGCTGCCAAAATCAAGCCTGTGTGAAGAGGTCCTACGTGGTTTAGGACTGTGGAATCTATTGGGAGGTGAGGGGAGGATAGTCTAACATGAAGCAAGGACGAAGCCTAAAGTAATTAGCATACCCATACCACCTTTTTCCTTTTTTGCACAGCAAAATATAGAATCATAGAATCATAGAGTTGGAAGACACCATCCAGTCCAACCCCCTGCCAAGAAGCAGAAATATTGCATTCAAAGCACCCCCGACAGATGGCCATCCAGCCTCTGTTTAAAAGCCTCCAAAGAAGGATCCTCCACCACAGTCTGGGGCAGAGAGTTCCACTGCTGAACAGCTCTCACAGACAGGATGTTCTCCCTAATGTTCAGGTGGAATCTCCTTTCTTGTAGTTTTAAGCCATTGTTTCATGTCCTGGTCTCCAGGGCAGCAGAAAACAAGCTTGCTCCCTCCTCCCTAGGACTTCATCCCATATATTTATACATGGCTATCAGCCTTCTCTTCTTCTGGCAAAACATACTCAGTTCTTTAAGCCGCTCCTCATAGTTTCACCATTAGATGAACCACTGTGATTAGGTTGAAAACACAATACTCAGACTAGAAAAGACCTTTTTTAAAAAAAATGCATATGGGAGGGAATTAAATTACTTGGAATATTATTCCATATTAGAAGAGAATACAACAGGCCTAGTAGATGGGTGGAATGAATGGGAAGAGATGACCCTTCAGGAAGTCACGAGTTATCCATAGGTTGAAAAAGTTGTCTTTGGCTGTATCCACTTTGCAGAATTATTGCAGTTTGATACCACATTAACCGCCTTTTATCAATGCTATAGAATTCTGGAATGTGTCATTGTGTGAGGTATTTACCTTTCTCTGTCAGAGAGCTCTGGTGCCACAACAATCTCAAATCCCAGGAATCCATGGGATAGAACCATGATAGTTAGAGTTGGGTCAAACTGCTATAATTCTGCAGTATGGGTGACCTCTTTGTTGAGCAATAATTGTCAAAATTTGCCAGCCTTCATGGCTATTGCTGATTGGGGGTGCTCATGGCTATAGAGATCATAGTCATCCTATAGAAGTCCAGAAGCAAAGTAGATATGGTGATTATTGAAAGTAGCTGTTCCAACTTCTACAGCAGAGCCAAACTTTTAGGTTATGTAGATATTCTTTCCAGGCCAAGAAAAAATAGCAGCCACTGCACTGCTAATACACTTTTAGAACAAAACCAAAACATCAGACACAGAAAGATGTTAGCCTTAAACTCAGGGATGTGCAAAATGCTTCTGACTATTATTCCATCTTACTGAAATTCCTTTGATTTCCCTGAAATATTTCAGACTTGTTATCTGAAGAAGAACCTCAAAATTCACACATTTAGGTGAATTCATGCAAGACTTCTTTGGAGAAATGTCATTTTCCTTTTTATTTCCATCAGAAAAATCTGATGGACATATAACATTTGCTTCTATGTAAAAAAAAAATTCCTCTAAGGAACCATTTTATCTCTGTAACTTACCTTTTTCTTAAAAGCTGTAAGTTGAAAATGCTGAATATTCAGATTCCTAGAAGGCAATTTTTAAGGATGACAGCAGATTTTTTTAAAAATGACAATTTAATCTGTATATCTTTTTGTAACAGTCTTTCCATCTCAATCTCTCATATGCACATATCTACAAACACACAGGTCTTCTTCATTCAGACTTGCTATATATTAGCAATGCCTCCCAGGATCAAGAATTCAAAAGTGAGTTTTTTAGTTCTTTTAGTCCTTCTGCAATATTATTCATCTAACCAGAATATAATTCAGTAAACCTGCCCAGATCTTATGGAATACACTACAGCCCCTGTATTCCACAGGACAAGTACATGGACCTTCATTTATCCATGTCTAACAAAACATGTCCTTTCCAGGAACTTTCAAGTTCATGCTGCACTTCTTATCCTAGGTAGTTATTTCTTCTTGTTCTACATGTGTAAACTGATGCCACAATGTTGCAATCCTTCAATGGTGTCATTGCACTATTATAAAATCCATTGCAGCAACAGTTTAACTTTTTCAGAATTAGTGCAATTAGTGTCAAAAACAGTGTTGTTGCTGGAGTACCTGCTCAAGGAATTACACAATCTTGTACTATAGGTTGTGCAATCGCTTGCACAATTGCTTGTGTACATGTTCAATCTAGCACAACTGCAGCAGCAGGGATTTTCACTTTCCTAGTGTTGCATTGGCTTTGGGACTATCACTTCCAGCCATTGTTAATCTTCTCCCTTGCCAGTCTCTCTGATATTCCTGTCCCTCCCATGAGGTTCTCTGGTGTGACAGACAGAAGAAGGGACAACACAAGGATTATGAATATGTAGCATCTTTCATATTTTCTAACATGCTGAAGGGAGGAGATGTGTAAATGATAGGTTAGATTTTCGTTTGATGAATTGCCAACTGGGCAGGTGGCTAATGGCTCAAAGGAAATGCCTCTCCCTATCCAACAAGAGCTACACCACTTTAGTTTACTATTCACACACAATGGGTTGGATCCAAATATAATCATACCTGGAATAAACTAATAAAATCAACAGCATTTATGTTAGTCATGACTAACATTTTTAAGTACAACTAAATCTATGATGACTGAAACTTTTCCAATTGCACCAAATATCCTACTAGGCCTGTACCTTAAACCAATCATATTACTTAAGCTTCTTAATGGGGAGGCATTTATGAACTTTCAAAATTGTTTTGTAGTTTTATGAAAAAATTATTTTAGTTGCTAAGACATAGACAAAAGTGCACGAAAAATCTAGGCACATCTCTAATATGCTTTGGGTTAAGATTCTTACCATTTGTTTCAGGATCACATATAGCTAAACAACAGTAAGAGGACTTATCAATAATCTTGCTGTGCCATCTTGGTCAGACTTCATTTTTATAGAGCACATTTTAGCAGGCTTGAATTTTACTTCTTCCAAACATAACATGATCTTTTGACCTACTGGTTAGCACGTGGTATTAAACAGATGCTGTGTTTCAATTGTGGATAATGTAATCTCAGTATATTGCTTGGGGAGAAGTCTGGTCTCTTGGGATGAAAGAAGCCCCCATAAATGTACTGCAAGCTGTTATCTAGTTTTCTAAAATGATTCACTTCAGGGATAAGATCTTTTATGCCAACTTTTAGCTCAGGGGAAACTTTTATGGCCAGGATATAAACTTCTGAATAGAGGGAGTTTATAATGGAAAGCCGCAGTGTATCTATGGAATCAGCTGGAGCAATACTGTTATACAATTTACAGCCACCTTTCCTTTGGAGTTCCTAGAATAATGATCTCTCGCAAAGGCTAATATTACAGGTTTGTTTCTAAGATGGTATGAGGGCACCCGGAATGACATATATGTAAGCACCTTATTGTTTCATTTTCAAAAAGGAGTGCAATTTCCATCTGATTTGGAAACATTTATTGAAAGATTTGGAAATTAACAGCAACTATAATGGGGGCCCCGGTGGCACAGCGGGTTAAACCGCTGAGCTGCTGAACTTGCTGACTGAAAGGTTGGGGGTTTGAATCCAGGGAGCGAGATGAGCTCCTGCTGTTACGCCGAGCTTCTTACAACCTAGCAGTTTAAACACCTGCAGATGTGAGTAGATCAATAGGTACCGCTTCTGCAGAAAGGCAACAGCGCTCCATGCAGTCATGCTGGCCACATGATCTTGGAGGTGTTTACAGATGATGCTGGCTCTTCAACTTAGAAATGGAGATGAGCACCACCACCCAGAGTCAAACACGACTCGATTTAATGTCAGGAGAAACCTTTACCTTTGCCTATAATGGGGAAAGCCACCTAAAATATCCTGAAGGCACCAGATCTCATCTACAGTATCTTGGAAGCTAAACAGGGTCAGACCTGGGTTGGTCTTCAAAGGAAGGCTTCTAGGAAATACCAAATATCATATGCTACATAGGCGCTCCTAACACACACAAAATAGGCTACATTCAGAGGAAGGAAATGGCAAACCTCCTGCCTAAAAATACTAATTCATGTGGTCCCTCTAAATTAACAACGATATATGCAAGCTCATATAATGAGAAATCTATGCTGGCATCAGACATATTTAGATATAGTAGTCACAGCTATTTTATAATTTCCTTCTTAAAATATTGCTATCCTACTCTATAGTTCAAGATCTAAGGTCAGGATACAAATAACACAATATAAACAAATTGTATCTATTTAAAGCAATACAAATATTTTAAATAGACTACAAACATATTAAATACATTGACATATTAAAACAGGTTTAAAACATTGACACGGTTAGGTCCAAATATACTACTAAATGTATAATATATTTAAGCATGGATTCTGTCCCAGTGCAACATAATATAGTTGCTGCTGCCTCTATGTAGCTAAATCCATGATTACCAAACTTGGGTTTCCAGATGTTGTCAACACTCAGATTTACAATACATCAAACAGAATAACTAATGGGAGTAGAAGTGCAACAACATCTGGGACTCATTCTCAAAAATCATGGACCTAGATAGACCACATTTACCAGAACACCAGTACAATATTTAATCAATGTCAGCTAGAATCCTGTTGGGCAGTTACAAATGTGTAGCCTACATTTTTGTATTTGTAACTGCTACATATTCATAATCATTGAGTTGTTCCTGTTTCTGTCTGTCACACCAGAGAACCTGGTGGGAGGGGACAGGGTTATCAGTCAGCAGCTTCCAGACTGAAACGGGAAAGGACTCCCATCAAGTACAGGCAGTCCCCAAATTACAAACATCCAATTTACAAATGACTCATAGTTAAGAATAGGGGTGAGACAACAGGAAGTAAGAGAAATCTTAAGAACAAACCTACAGAACCAATCTTGTTCATAACTTGGGCACTACCTGTACAGCAACTGTTTATTGTTAATGAGGATTGGGGAAGTTTGGGACAGGATTCATTGCAGAAGGCATATGGAAATCCCCAACTGAAATCCTCATCAAAAAATTGTGAGTTTGATTGATAAGAAAAGTGTAGACAGGAAGGAGCTTTTTTCCTCCAGGGTTGTCTGGTTCAGTCTCACCTGTCAACCAAATGAGCTTGCTTAATGTGTTTAATTTCTTCCCTCTGGTGTCATCATCTGTCAGTTTCTTATATTGACACAAATACTTTTGTATTATTAATGAAGTGGCTAATGCAAACACTCACATAGGAAGAAGCCCACATTTGTTACGGATACAGGAACAGCTTTTCCACAGTCATATGTGCAGCCTTTGTGTTTGCCTGTCTGAAATATCAACTGTAAGTAACGTACACACAGAAGCAGTCACAAAAATACCAGTGGCAGAAGACGAGAAGTGTAGCATAGCAGATAAGAGTGAGAGTTGATATTCTCAATACAAATTTCAGTACACAAGTGAATTTTTAGCAAGCCACCACTTTTGGTCTCTGCCCTCAAACATATCTGCAACAAAGGAGAAGTAATAACTTCACAAGATCTCTTTACAAGATTTTTCTAGGGCTTATCGAGGCAGATTATATACATAATGAAGTCTCCATACTGAGAAAAGTCCCCAACTAGGTTTCCTCTCCAGATATTTTGGAATTCCATTCCCATGATCTCTCACCATTAATGATCTTCATTGAAATCTCTTGTTTAGTTCCAACTAGAGTAGGCCCGTTAATTAGCATAGACCCATAAACAATCCATTGTATAACCTTACTTGATCCAAAGGCATGGAAATGATAATTTCAACCTTTAAAAAAAGCCAGAACATTTCCAGACAATCACTGGGAGATATTTAAAAGTGGGACCTTCAGTTATGTGTGTTATTTTGCCTTTTTTGGTGTGTGGTTGAAAAAACTGAGCAGGTAGCTTCTGTGGAAAACCAAACAGATCTTACTACTTAATACAAGAAATATAAAATGCCTTAAAATCATCCAAAGTCCATTTTATTCCACTGTAAGCCTGTCAGAGCTCCAGAAACACTTGAAGTGTTGAAGCTTAATACTATTTATCAGGGAAGAGTGCCTTTCCACATTATTTGGTGTTCATAACGATGTTTGTACAACCTCCCTAGAAATATTGTGTTCTTTCAATATCTAAAGATGAAACTGCCAATTCATTTTAAACATATTTCCACGATCATTGCAGCTAATTATTATTATTTTGCTTTAGTAGTTTGTGTTTTATTTGGCTTTGGGGTCATGCAATTCATTGATTCCCTCTTGAACACTGTAATATTGTGGGTTGTTCCTTTGCACTGGAACACAAAATTGCAGCACAGATTGTGTTCGGATGATGCTGTTTGAGCTTAACTGCTATTTAGCCAACTGATTGCACTCAGCAATGATTTGGGGTCATGGAGGAATGGGGCCTACTGTAAAGCAATTCTGAAATAGCTGTGGCTGTCCCAGAGAGTTTTATTGTATGGGAAATGCACTTCCAGTCTCCCTGCTGTTTAAAGAATGTACTTGATGAGCTACTTTTGAAACTGATTTTGCCTCCAGCTAATGTAAAGGTCTTGTTTCTCAGCTTTAAAATCCTAAACAGTCCTGGGCTGTGTCAGGCAATAACACAGTTGCATAAATATGAGTCAATAACAAAATCCATGTAAGGGCATAATCAAAACTCTAAAAGTCCATTTTTAGACTACAGCCCCAAATAATCCAATTGGTCATGGCCAGTGGCCATACTGGGCAGGAGAATCTGGAGTAATGTCAGAGACATGAAATAACAGTCTGGGCAGTCCCTGCAAAGTGGGCCTCTAAACAGTTCCTCAGTTAGGCCCGTGTGCGATTCTCAAACTGGTTGTTCTAATCGTTCCAGATAGTGGAGATGCCAAATAACTAATTTGGGTTAGTTGCTTCTATTTTTGTTGTGTTGCACTCATAATTACTGCCAGACTCCTTTATGACTATTATGTAGTGTGTTCCTGCCAAACCTCTCCAAATACAACTAACTGGTAAGCTGCTGCTGGGATCAATAGGGGGTCTATTCCCCTGTCTACTGAGATAGAGTTGCCCAACGATCCCAAACCCGCTTGTGAATGATATTTGGTGTGAAAAAGAACCTCTGTTGTAAACCCCCCATGTATTGGAGATCTCTTGTGCAAGGGGATGGGGGTGGCAACATCAACCAGCCACTTCTCGGTTGACAAGGGAATGGATTTCCATCAATCCCAACAGCTGCTAAACAGTAAGTGAGATTTGGGAGACTTTCACAGTCCCTATGTTCAGATGAACTCTCCTTTCCAGTCATTTGAAGCCATTGTTCTGTGTCCTAGTCTCCAGGGCAGCAGTAAACAAGTTTTGTTCCTCCTCCCTATGGCTTCCTCTCACATATTTATACACGGCTATCGCGTCTCTTCTCAGCCTTCTCTTCTTCAGGCTAAACATACCCAGCTCTTTAATCCGCTCCTCATAGGGCTTGTTCTCCAGACCCCTGATCTTGTGTAATACATAATTCCCCTGCTTGATGAACCAAATGTGTTCAGCTACAATACCCATCACCCTTGTCAGCATAGCTGTTTCTACCTGGTGATTCTCTGGCAGATGTTGCTACTAAGAAAAAATTACAATCTAACAAATTGCAGGGAAAATGTATAATCTGTGTTACAGGGGAGTGGATCTTGTGTGTGCGGTGCAGAATAACTGTTGTGGTACTCACCATATGGAATAATCTGTTCATTGAGATTCAGTAAACTCCTAGTTAGCATGATGTAGCAGTTTGAGCACTGGACTATGATTTTAGAGACCACGGTTCGAATCCCTGTTCAGCCATGGCAACCCACTATTGACCTTAGAGAAGTAATGCTCTCTCAACCTGGAAAGCACAGGCCAAATCCTTCATAAACAAATCTTGCCAAGAAAACCGTATGGTTGGTTCATCTTAGAACTAAAGAGCCATCTTAAGTTTAAATTACTTGAAGAAACAGAACTACTACAAAAATCTAAAGCATTTCTACTGAAATTGGATATCTTACTTGTTTGTTCAACCATTTTCCTGATTTCTTTTCCTTCGTTGATAACAGTGTTAATTTCTCCTGGCTTTCGTGGAATTGTTCCTAATGGATTTTATTTCTTAGTATTTTTAGCTTTTGACTTTAATATAAACCACTTTTTAAAAATGTTTAACTGAGAAGCACTACAGAATTGTTCTTCAATAATTGGGGGGGGGGGGAATAAAAGTGTAATTGTTAAAATGGTGTTTGTCCTCTTCTCCATTGGCAATGAAGTTCAAAGCACATCCTCCTTATTCAACACACAGATCTGCCTCCTTACTTGACCTTCTAAGTCAGGATTTTTCAAATTGTGCTCCTCCAGAAGTTTTGGACTTTGGCTCCCACAATTCCTAACAACGGGTAGGCTGACTAGGATTTCTGGGAAGTGAAGTCCAAAACACCTGTAGAAGCACAGTTTGAGAAACACTCCTCTAGGTGTATGATGCAAATCACTACCCTTCCAATTTCATCATTGGTTCAAGACTGCACAAAGCAGATCACACACCTATTGAGAATTAAGTGTATGCTTGACATTCCCACTGAAATAAATGGGACTGACAAGGTTTTAATTTAGATCATATTGTGAATGCCAGAGGAAGAAGCTGCTCAGAGCTAACAAGGAGAAATGTAGGAAAATCCCTGTGGGAACTGACCAGCATTCTGTTCATGCATAACCAATGAGGTGCCTATGGGAAGTCTGCAAGCAGGATACAAAGCCAACAGTACCATTCTGACTCTGTTTCCCAGCATCTGCTATAAAGTAAATGACAGTGCTAGAGATATATACAGTGAACCCTCCATATTTGTGAGGGCTAAGGGCACAAGACCCCCATGAAAGTGGAGAAAAGACAGCCTAATATTTTTCTAGGAATCTCTAGGCCCCTCATTGCGACTCTGTGATGATCTTTTTCTGGAAGCTGACACAAGGTCATGCCAAAGGACCTAGAAATTCCCTAAGGTACCATGTTAACCAAATCTATGAATAATCAGACTTACAGAAGTTAAATCCAGATAGTAGGTTTTAGTATAAAAGTTAGTGTCTATTTGTGTATTTGCTTGTTTTTGTCTTTTACTGCTGATATGGTCAGTGGACTAATCAATAAACTTTACCTGATATCAAAGTTAGTAACCAGCATGAATATTAGCTATTAATAGCCTTTTCCTCCATGAATATTACCTGGTTAAGGCCTTGCCATCTATTAATTTGTCTTACCTCATTTCATATCTCTCCAATGCTGCTGGCATTTGCTACATCTGGAACCAAAAGTCATTGTTCAATTAATTGTTGTTTATTCTCCTAGTATTCAGGATGATGATGATGATGATGATGATGATGATGATGATGATGATGATGGTGGTGGTGGTGGTGGTGGTGGTTGTTGTTGTTGTTGTTGTTGTTGTTGTTCAGATTTAGATCTTGGTATACTCTCAAGCCAAATGATAGCCCATAAAAGGATAGCCTATAAATATACCTCAGTAACTTGCTCTCAAGCTAGCTGAGGATAATTTTAACCTGCATCTGGTTTCTTTCTTCTTTTTTTACATACAGTATTCTTAATATTACCTGTAAATGAAGTGTTAGTAGAAGTCTCACAGCATGTAAAATATGGTGCAAGAATAAGAAGAAAACATTGTTCTGGGCTAGTAATGAATTGCTTGTTTAAAAAATAGTCACTTTGAGAGAATTTCAGAATATATAGTCCAGTTCATCCTGCTGCCATGGATCACTGGATATTGACAGGTGTGTTTTCTTTTGCATATGAGTTACTAATCTTAAGTGCAAATTGCCTTCTTGGATTTGCCTCTGTTCACACCCATCTTCCCCAACTTCATGCCTTCTGCATGTTTTAAGCTTTTGTAATCCCTCGCCATTAGTCATGCTGTTTCGGCCTCATGGGAATTGAAGTCTTAAAAATATGGAGGGAAAGGATTCAGGTTAAAGAAGACTCATCTGTACAAAAAGATTGAGGAGGAGAAATGTCCACATGCATCACCTTGAAATGCACAAATTGTATGCCTTGTTGTTATTAACTGCCATCAAGTTGACTTTTACTTATAAACATTGATAATTATTCACAGTCCAAATAAAAATGTTTCTTGGTGTCTTAGTTTTTAGTGTTCCTGGGGCTATGTGGGGCATTGATTATTCTGAGTTTCTGTGGGTCGCAGTAGTCTTTCGGCAATCCATCGCCGTGGCCAGATGCGCTGTACCGCAAGCACGCTCTTGTCACATCCCGGCTGGATTACTGCAACGCACTCTACGTGGGGTTGCCCTTGAAGACTGCTCGGAAACTCCAACTAGTCCAACGGGAGGCAGCCAGATTGCTCACCGGAGCAACATACAGGGAGCACACCACCCCCCTGTTATGCCAGCTCCACTGGCTGCCGATCCAATTCCGAGCACAATTCAAGGTGCTGGTTTTGACCTATAAAATCCTATACGGTTCCGGCCCAGTGTACTTGTCCGAACGGATCTCCTTCTACACACCACCTCGGAGTTTAAGATCCTCTGGGGGGGCCCTGCTCTCGACCCCGCCTTTATCGCAAGTGAGACTGGCGGGGACGAGGAGCAGGGCCTTCTCAGTGGTGGCCCCTCGTCTGTGGAACTCACTCCCCGGGGAGATTAGAACAGCGCCCTCCCTTCTCTCATTCAGGAAACAGCTGAAAACTTGGATGTGGGACCAGGCTTTCGGAAACTCTGGCAGCTAAAAAGAAGGACCATAATGAAGGGCAAATATTGTAGGAACCTATTCTAACCTATTGGACCTATGGAACGCGAAACACTGACCATGAGATTGCTTACTGTTGTGCTATGGTGCTATATATATACTGATGTTTTTAATCTGTTAATTATTAATTATTGTTTTTATATTTGTATGTATTTGTTTAAGGGCATCGAATTGTGCCGTCTGTGTAAGCCGCCCTGAGTCCCCCCTCGGGGGTGAGAAGGGCGGGGTATAAGTAACAGAAATAAATAAATAAATAATAAATAAGCACCTGGGTTCGAGTGCGTCCTCCTGAGGGTGGGGAACCGTGACAGTGTGGGGTTTCTGCTGGTGTACCGCCCACCCCGCGACCCAGTAGTTTCCCTGTCTGAGCTAGCGGAAGTGGTCTCTAATTCGGCCCTGGTCTCCCAGCGCTTGGTGGTGCTGGGAGATTTTAACATTCATGCTGAGACCTCTTTGTCTGGCGGAGCTCAGGACTTTATGGCTGCCATGACGACCATAGGACTGTCACAAATTATATCAGGACCCACCCACCAGGCTGGACACACCCTCGACCTAGTTTTTGTGGTGGACAGTGGTATGATCAGAGTGGAAGAACAAAACATCCTTCCATTGTCATGGTCTGATCACTATCTGGTCAGCTTTAGACTCGCTGCGACCCCTAACCTTCGCAGGGGTGGAGGACAAATTAAGATGGTCCGCCCCAGGAGACTGATGGATCCAGATGGATCCAGATGGATTCCTGAAGAATCTTGGGGTTCTTCCTGCCATGGACCCTGGTGATCCTGTTGACGCCTTGGTCGATCTTTATAATAAGGAGATGTCCAGGGCAATAGATACGATCGCTCCCGAACGCCCCATCTCGTTGCGACGTGACAGGCCGTCTCCATGGTTTACCGAGGAGTTGGCTGTGATGAAGCATACGAGAAGGGGGCTAGAGCGCAAGTGGAGGAAATCTCGGGACGTGTCTGATCAAGCATGGGCTAGGGCCTCTCTTAAGACATACTCCGTGGCTATACGGGTGGCCAGGGAATCTTTCACGATCACCCGTATAGCGTCTGCAGCAAACAGGTCATCAGAGCTGTTTCGGGTTGTTGGGGAGCTCCTTCACCCACCTGTGGTGGAGGAGACCTCTGACGACCCAGCAGCTCGGTGTTGCGATTTCGCACACCATTTTGCAGGCAAAGTTGCCCAGATACGTCTTGTGCTCGACTCCAATTTCATCACAGTGCCAGAGGAGGTGACTGAGGCATCTGCTTGTCCAGTTTTGTGGGATTCTTTTCGGCTTGTTCTACCTGAGACCGTGGAGGAGGTCCTTGGGGCTGTGAGGGCGACCACTTCGGCCCTAGACCCTTGCCCATCCTGGCTTATCAAATCTGCCAAGGAGGGTTTGGTTGATTGGTTTGTGTGGATTATTAACGCATCGTTGGAGCAAGGGATTTTTCCATCTAATTTGAAGCAGGCTGTGGTCCGCCCACTCCTTAAAAAGCCTTCCCTTGACTCTACGGTGCTGAACAATTACAGGCCGATCTCCAACCTCCCTTTTTTGGGTAAGGTGCTGGAGCGGGTGGTCGCCCTCCAGCTCCAGGGCTTCCTTGATGACATCAATTACCTAGATCAGGCACAATCAGGTTTCAGGCCTGGTCACGGCACCGAGACAGCCTTGGTCGCCTTGGTGGATGACCTCCGTAGAGGACTGGACAGGGGGAGTATGAACCTGCTGGTTCTCTTGGACATCTCAGCGTCTTTCGATACCATCGATCATGGTATCCTTCTGGGTCGCCTCTCTGGGATGGGTCTCGGGTGCATGGTTCTGTCGTGGCTCCGGTCCTTCCTGGAGGGACGAACTCAGATGGTGAAGCTGGGAGATGCCTGCTCGGATCCCTGGCCCTTGACCTGTGGGGTCCCGCAAGGTTCTATTCTTTCTCCCATGCTCTTTAACATCTACATGAAACCGCTGGGAGAGGTCATCCGGAGTTTTGGAGTTGGGTGCCATCTCTATGCAGATGACACACAACTCTACTACTCTTTTCCACCCAATTCCAAGGAGGCCTCTCGGGTGCTAGACGAGTGCCTGGCCGCTGTGTCTATCTGGATGAGGACGAACAAGCTGAAGATTAATCCCGACAAGACAGAGGTCCTCCTGGTCGATCGTAAACCAGATCGGGGTATAGGGTGGCAACCTGTGCTGGACGGGGTTACACTCCCCCTGAAGTCACAAGTCCGTAGCTTGGGAGTCCTCCTGGATTCATCGCTCACGCTTGAGGCTCAGGCTTCGGCGGTGACCGGGAGGGCTTTTGCACAACTGAGACTTGTGCGCCAGCTACGTCCGTACCTCGCTAAGGCTGATCTGGCCGGAGTGGTCCATGCCTTAGTCACCTCTAGACTGGATTACTGCAATGCGCTCTACATGGGGCTGCCCTTGAAAACAGCTCGGAAATTCCAATTGGTCCAACGAGCAGCAGCCAGGATGTTAACTGGGGCCCATTACAGAGAGAGGTCAACCCTCCTGTTTAAGGAGCTCCACTGGCTGCCGTTTATTTTCCGAGCCCAATTTAAGGTGTAGGTGCTTACCTACAAAGCCCTGAACGGTTTGGGACCACCCTACCTGCGTGACCGCATCGCTGTCTACGAACCCACACGCTCACTCCGGTCATCTGGAGAGGCCCTGCTCGTGATCCCGCCCGCGTCACAAGCGCACTTGGTGGGGACGCGAGACAGGGCCTTCTCCGTGGTGGCCCCCCACCTCTGGAACGTCCTCCCGAAAGATCTCAGACAAGCCCCTACACTGGCAGTCTTCAGAAAGAATTTGAAAACCTGGCTGTTCCAATGTGCCTTTTCAGATTAGGAATCTCCCACTACCAAATCCCAGAAGCACTTTAGTACCAAATCACCGCACACTGCACACCGCACTTATATCATAATCCCACACCCCTTCGATACATCAGCACTTTTAACCTTGTACCCCTACTCCGGCCGACTCAGTTTTTAATAATGTCTTGTCGTATTGCTATTGTTATTGTTTTTCTGCTTAACTGTTTTTATTTGCTAGATATTGTATTGTTGTATTGTGTTGGGCTTCGGCCTATTGTGAGCCGCATCGAATCCTTCGGGAGATGCTAGCGGGGTACAAATAAAGTAATAATAATAATAATAATAATAATAATGACATTTAGGAGATGGCATATGTTCTGTATCTCAAAAATTAGAACTGATAGGGGGAAACTGGTGCCATTTTTGGAATCAGCAAATAAAATTTACCCAGAAACATGGCTAACATTTGAGGCAATAAAAGGTATGATGACCAATGTAGACATATCACGGTTCATAGACACAAGCCACAGGTCAGGAACCTCTTGCCCTCCATATGTTGTAGTCCATCTCCTTTCACCCTCATTCAATAGGTTCAGTTGACAAGAATCATGGAACTTGTGCTCTCACAACATCTAGATATACAGGCAGTCACAACGCTGTTCTTCTCTGGCATATATACTGGAAAGAGCAGGAATAATAAACTGAAGTATCACATTTCTTCCTTTTTAACGTCTTACGAGAAAAAGATCATCAGAACCTTCAGAGCTGATAATACGAATCTTGTTGTGAGAAGAATGTGTGGTAGAATTCCTCACATACACTTCAAGGAGTGTGAAGGAGAACTCTCTAGACCAGGGTCATGCCATTTCTCCCGGATCTTCCCCTTTTTAAAAATTTGGTTCACTAACAGGATTACAAAGTTAGCAGCAAAGAAACTTCTGGTGCTATTTGATTTTGTGTTACAGAGTCAGGATAATAAGTCCTGCTGTGCTGGTTTCTCATGCTTTTGAATATGTAATGCAGGAGGATGGGATGGGCTACATAGCTCGAGATGCTGAGAAGAGGGATTGTTTTTCATTTGCCGCTTGGGATAATGAGCAGATGTGTAGAGGAGAAAAACTAAGTTGCAAGGTAGTTCCTGTGAGAAACTTGATATGAAACAAAAGGAGGGGTAAGACCTGGGAAGACCTTGGAGACCTTGGAGAATTGGAGGAAAGCCCATGAAAATGTTTGAACGTTTTCGTTCAAATAAATAAAGACAATAATAATTTGTACTTTTAAGTATTCTGTGTAACTGAAAGGTTTTCAGTTGTGAAAATAATTGTGTGTTATGTTTAGTATGTTTCCCAAATAAAGTTGTCAGAACTTGTTAAACACTTGGGTTTGCTATTATAGTACATGCCACAACTTTCTTGGCATTCCTCATATGAAACTGTTTGAGAATTGTCCTTGTTTTATCCAGTCCAGTGTGCCCAGAAGCTAAGTTGCTTTATGAGACAGGGAATGTTACGCTGCTATTAATTCACAATGGTACCATGCTGCACAAGCATGACACAAGGTGTGTGCAACTCCCAAGTGTTGGGTTGGACATAAAAAACATTGGAATTCAAACTTACTCCTCTCCCTTCAAACTGGGACCAAACTTTTGACCTGGTGCATCCTTTTCCTTCTGTATAACCCATGACTTAGTGTAATCAGCACATAATGAATAACATTTTTCACAGGTACTATTTTGTCTAAGAGAAGAACATAAATAGGCAGAGGTCTCTCACTCTGAATAACATTTTAAAATGCAAATTTGTCAGTGTCATTCTGAGAATTAATGTACTGACTGATAAGTTGCTAATGTCCTCAATTTTGCAAATTGAGGTTCATGGTATGTAATGTCCTGGGAGATAAGTTATGAATACAAAGTTAGCTTAAGATTTCCTATATGACAGAAGAAACAGTTATGTTGGATCTTGAGTGGGTCACCTGAAGGAGGGATTTCTTGGCGTACTTCAAAAATGAGAAGGTAGAGCTGGCTCAAGACATTTTGTCATGTCTGAAGAGAGAGAGAAGGTGAAGCAAACATATGCATATACCCACACACATCGGTATATAGAGAGAGATGAGAGAGACAGAAAACAATCAGAAATACAGTAAAGAATCCAAACTGTGCCTGAGAGCAGCAAGCAATTTTAGAAAATGAAAATAAGAGGAAGTACGGCCAGGCTTCACACAAGAAAAATCAAGAAAGCCTGCAGGGCATTGTAAGGAATAGACTTGCATGTCCTACTGCAATCCATTTTACAGCACTATTATTCTACTTTAACAGCCATGGCAACATTGTATGGAATGCTAAGATTTGCAATTTAGGAAGGGGTATTTAGTATTCTCAGCCAAAGAGCTTTTAGATTTTACGAATTTCATCATCATATCATCATAGGTTATCACTTGTGACTGAGTATGATTGTATTCCAAAGGTAGAGTCGAGGGAACTCTTCACACAGCCCTATCAGGCCATGCCTCTGTACCACAAAAGGGAAGGGAGCTATAAGAAAGGGACTGGTGCTATGTTTTTAATGTTTTAATGACTTTAATTGTATTTATATATTTATTGATTTCATAGTTTAATTGTGTTGGGTTTTTCATATGTGTAATGTGGCATTGAATAATTGCCAAACTGGAAGCCTCTCTGAGTCCTCTTCGGGATGAGATAGAATGGGGTAGAACTATAGTAAATAAAATAAATAAGAGGAGCAGGGCTGCTTGTGGTGCCCCACATGCCCTCCATCCTTCCTCCATCACACAGTGCCAACACACCCTGTCTCTGTCCCCATCAGATGGCAGAAAGGGTGGCAATGTGCAAAATTCAATTCTCTGTCTCTGTGAGAATTGAATTTTGAAAAAATTGTCTTGTTTTGGAAACAAGGTTTGGGGATAATGCTTCAGTGGAGACATCTTTTCCCTATAACTCTTTCATGAGTGAATTTCAATTCCTAAAGACAGATTTCTCTCACTTCCTGTTGTCTCACCCCCATATATAAGTTGTTTGTAAGTCAGATGTTTGTTGGGTTGTTGTAGGTTTTTCCGGGCTATATGGCCATGTTCTGGAGGCAATTTTTCTCCTGACACTTTGCCTGCATCTACTCGGGAACTGCCTGCAATGCTTGATAAGGCAGAAGAGAGTATAAGAAATTAAGGTCATACTACAGAGGAATAGACTCAATCAAGGAAGTCACTGCCCTTAATCTGTAAGACCTGAACAGGGCTGTTGACTGCAAGATAGTAAAGATAAAGGTTTCCCCTTGACATTAAGTCTAGCCGAGTCCAACTCTGGGTGGTGATGCTCATCTCCTTCAAGGTGAAGAATCAGCATTGTCCATAGACACCTCCTAGGTCATGTGGCCAGCATGACCTCATGGAGTGCCATTGCCTTCCCGCTGAAGCGGTACCTATTGATTTACTCTGAGGAAGAAGGGTTCCGACAGCATCCTAGGACACTAAAATCACCCCATGTGATGTGGTGATATGTCTCTTATGTAGGAACTCAGCTGCAGTAATTAGTACTTGGATTAAAGGTAAAGGTTTCCCCTGATATTAAGTCTAGTCATGTCCAACTCTGGGGTGTGGTGCTCATCTCCATTTCTAAGCCAAATGGAGCCGGCATTGTCTATAGACACCTCCTAGTTCACATGGTCAGCATGACTGCTTGGAATGCCATTACCATCCCACAGAAGCAGTACCTATTGATCTACTCACATTTGCTTGTTTTTGAACTGCTTGGTTGTCAGAAGCTCAGGCTAACAATGGGAGCTCACCCCATCCCATGGATTCCAACCACCCATATTCCAGTCAGCAAGTTCTACAGGTTAGCGGCTTAACCCGTTGCGTCACCGTGGCCCCTGACAGTAAGGTAACTTGAAGGATTTTCTCATAGAATCACCATAAGTTGAAATTGACTTGATAGAAGTTAACAACTACAATAAGGTTTTCCCTAACAGGGGTGGAAATGATGCAATCCTCTAGAATACCTTGCCATTGGCTGTGCTGCCAAGAGCATCAGTTCATCAACAACTGGAGAACCACAGAATTGCTATTCTTGATGTACAGTATTGCATCCCAAAAGATGACAATAATACAAGTTAATAACTTGATGCACTTTCTTGATCTGGACAGTTTATGGACTATTGCATTAGCAAAAAAAAAAAAAGCCAAGCAGAACTAGAAGCAGAAGCTCAAATGACCATAAAGTTAGACTATGTTTTTGGAAAACATTGTTTGCTCCTTTAAAAAAAAAAAGTATCTCACTATCAGATACGATTATGGAAACTCATGCCACCCACCTCCACTCCTTGAACCAGTGAAGATTTTATGAAATTGGACAGCTTTTACAGTGCCTCTCGCCCACTTCATTTGCAATTAATCCAAAGTTTGATACAACTTACTGCAGAATTAATATCCTAACATAGAAGTAATAGGTGGTTTGACATTTAATCTGTTTGATTAAATTCCATGCTAAAAATGTCTTATAAATAAAAGAAACAATTGAGGCAACTTTTAAATTATCTTGATTGTTCCAAATTGATGAATGTAATGGTTACTACGGGTGAGATTTAAAGCCCATTAGAGCTACAAGAAAGGTTTGGTGGGTTTTTTTACATTTTTAAAAATCCACAGTGCTAGAAAGACATCATGGCCTAGGGCAGCTCTAGCCACATTGCTTTCATTTAATCAGAGGAAATCTAAAAGAAAGCTGTAGGGATTTCAGGCTGCTGTCAGCTTCAAACAACAAATGCCACAGTGCTAAAATATGCTTGTAATGTTTCCCTTAATATTTGTTTTGAGAAGCGTATGTAACATCACACCCAAAAGGCAATTTTCTCCTGCTGCCTAGGAATTTTAGAATTGCAGTATTCATCAGGCAAATAACCAGGCTTCTTTTTAAAAACATCGAATTCCAGATAGAAACTTTGAATGGGTTAGTTTCAATTTTAATCCCAATTGCATAAGGCCCTTGGAAATGAATAGTACTGATGATCAGGCAACAATCCTGTAAATTCCTTTAATCTAAATACTTACTTACTTACTTAGGCGATCCTTCTTTGTCCGAGTATGATGGCCTTCCAAGTGCAGTGTCTTGGCAGTGGGACCGTAGGTGACTGTAGAACCCTATTCTTGACCCGCATGTTCTTCCACAGTGAGGGCAATCAGTTTCCAGGTGGAAGGCAATCCCAGTCAGGGTTGGCTTGATGCACCTTCCTCTTGGCATGTTTCTTCCTTTCACCCTCCATTCGTGCCTCTTCAAATTCCGCAGCACTTCTGGTCACAGCTGACCTCCAGCTAGAGCACTCAAGGGCCAGGGCCTCCCAGTTCTCTCTGTCTATGCCACAGTCTTTAAAGTTGGCTTTAAGCCCATCTTTAAATCTCTTTTCCTGTCCCCCAACATTTCCTTTTCCATTCTTGAGTTAACGTGGCCAGTCCAGCGGAGTTGATGGAATAGGAGCATCACTTCAATGCTGGTGGTCATTACTTCTTCCAGCATGCTGACATTTGTCTGTCTGTCTTCCCAAGAGATTTGCAGGATTTTTTGGAGGCAACACTGATGGAATCGTTCCAGGAGTTGGGTGTGACATTTCTAGACTGGTCACGTTTAGCAGGCATATAACAGGGTTGGGAAGACAATCGTTTTATAAACAAGAACCTTGGTCTCCCTATGAATGTTCCAATCCTCAAACACTCTCTGCTTTATTCGGAAGAATGCTGTAGTTGCAGAGCTCAGGCAGAGTTGTATTTCATTGTCAGTGTTGACTATTGTGGAGGTGGTTGCCAAGGTAGCAGAAATGGTCAACATTTTCTAACATTACACCATTAAGCTGTATTTCTGGCACTGCAGAGGGATTGGCTGGTGCCTGCTGGAAGAACACTTTGGTTTTCTCAATGTTTAATGAGAGGCTGAGCAAAGGTGTTTAGAATGGGTTGTTGTAGGTTTTTTCGGGCTATATGGCCATGTTCTAAAGGCATTCTCTCCTGATGTTTCGCCTGCATCTATGGCAAGCATCCTCAGGGGTAGTGAGGTGACGTGAGGATGCTTGCCATAGATGCAGGCAAAACGTCAGGAGATAATGCCTCTAAAACATGGCCATATAGCCCGAAAAAACCTACAACAACCCAGTGATTCTGGCCATGAAAGCCTCCGACAATATAGTGTTTAGAATGGCTTGTAGGTCTTCTTCTGAATGCACACGGACTACCTTATCATCAGCATATTGGAGTTCTATAACATATGTTATTGTGACCTTGGTTTTGGCTTTCAGTCTACTGAAGTTAAATAGGTTGCCATCTGTCTGATAGATGATTTCCACTCCAGTGGGAAGCTTCAAATCAACAAGATTAAGTATGGATCTACGGTATTTTAATTGGAATTGAAATTGAATTTAGGCAAATAGAACAATCTTGGATCGGAGATATACCCGTTAGGTTAGACATGATTACACAAACTCCTGTTTAGCTTGTGAAATACAATGGTATACAGGTTGGGTATCCCTTAGACAGAATTCTAAAATCCCAAATACTCCAAATCCTAAATGTGGACACATGGGTGGCTGAAAAAGTGTCACCTTAGGTTTCTGATAATACACATCATTTGTTTCAGGCACACAATTATTAAACTGAAATGCATATTTTTTTTCTGGTCCCAAGCATTTTGAACAAAGAATGCTCAACATATGAATGAATTTATACTGATAATTTCCCCTTATCTCTAACTCCTATATGACAGATAAGTGCAGCACTGTGCATTCCATACTGGGAACAATAGTAACTCCTGTATTTGGCCAATGCAAATGGCCAGTGATACATTATGAAGCAATCATCTTAACAGTACTCTTTCTAAGGGGAGTTCAGAAATGCTGTCGTTATGTTTTCTGCTGTGCACATTTTACAAAGAGCAGTGACATTTAATGAAACCTAATTTATAGGGATCAGAAAACAGTCAAGGGCAATATAGAGATAAACACTGCAGACTTCAGTTAGAGATACTTACAACTACATGAGGAGGGAAAAGACAGACATGATCCTGACAGAATAAGACCACTAGTTAAAGGTTTTAATTTTCCAAGAATCTTTTTCCATCAGTTCCCCATGCCATCCCCTTTCTTGGCATGGGGACTGAGACAAAGGATGGCAAAGTTTAGACTCCATTAGCAAAAGCGAAGTTATTTCTCTTGAGAACCAGTATATCTCTGACTTTTATGAAGCTACAAGGCCCTTACTTACACAGGGAACACTGAATTTCTCAGGAGGTCTCTATATACGTAGAAAACCCTTTAGGTGCACATTCATGCAATTATAGTCCCAAAGAAAAAAATATCCATGCTGGAGATTGAAACCTCAAAGAGATGAGTTCAAGTCCTTAGTTTTCTCTTGCTTAAGATCCCCAAAATCCAGTCTCTTCACATAGACTATAGAGAAAAATAAACAAAATCCACAAAAGTGTATGCCTTTCTTGGTCCATCAAAATGCACAAAACATTTCATGCAAGCTTGTGAAGCTCCACTGGCTTCTTCATACTGCTACATCTGAAATATATTTTAAGTGCTAAATATGTAAAACTCAACCAATTAGGCACAGGGAAAGAATGTTCAAAAATTACCTTCCTAGTGGCTTCTTTGGAGGCAGCCAAAGAATGAAAGAGCAAGTTGATGGGGCAGGTCGGTCAGTATCACAGTATTGCCATATAGTAGCAGAATTAGAATATGTTATATCTCTAGAGCACATTAAACAAATTGCTTTTGACACTTGGAAATACAACAGAATGAAGAGGTCACCATTTGAACTGCTATCCACAACAACATCTACAGTAACTCAAGCAAATTATCTAGGAACACAATTGTAAAGAGACCACGCAAAGATGCACAACTGCAACTTTGAATACACATTTTTATTTCATCTTCCAATATTTCAATAAATCTCCATGTTATAATTGGTTCACTTGAGATCAGAGAGAGATCAGATTTACTGTGGTCTTGCGTACTCCCATGCACAACAGAGTGGGCTTCTAGGAAGTGTGATCCTTCATATCCTCTTTCTGCACTCCACTTCTCCTCTTCTTTCCCCAGGTGAATGACTAATGTTCACACTTTAGATTCAGAGGAAGTAAATGAGGGCCCAAGATACATGCATCAGTTGAACAGTCCTTTGATGTAGTGAGGCGTTATTATATTTTGTTTTCTTGGGAAGATCAGAAAAGGAAACCTGCTCACTACCTAGAAACACCAGTGGTGTTTTTATTTTTATTTCATTTTTAACCTCTATAAAGAAAGCTGAGAGCTGGTTTTACTTATTTTATACATCGGCTCAATAAACCATGGGATAGCTTTATTGTGGCAAAAGGCTTTTACTCAGCTACAGTAAGTTCTATACTGTTTCAGAACTCTGGATCATGAAGAGCAGGGAAAGGTAAGACACAGGCTTTCAGGTGCAACTTCCAAAAGCCTTGGCCATTCAAACCAATAATGAGAAATGCAGGGAGCTGCAATCCAAAGGACTTCTATCTGTGTCTGATGTAGACAGAAGGGTTTTTATATGCAATTCAACTTACAAAGGAACCGTTCAGGTCTTATAATGAACACATGGGATCATTAATGCAAGATCCATCTTCAGTTCCCCAACCCAATACACACACCCACATACCTTACTCTCAAATGTCCCAATTTGGCATGGACAGCCTAATCACTCCTATGTCTTCCCACTTGTTCAGCTGCTTTTAAATATCCTAGAATCTCTCTTACTCTATTACTTTGTCTCTTCATCCTCAGTTCCCTTCATTTAGTGCAAACTGAATAATTGTTTGACCTCAATTAACTTAGCATGAAGAATAGAAAGGAGGGGTGTAATCTTACCCTTTCCAGGAGGTTCAGGCAAAACCAAACTGCTGCTCCTCCCCTAGCTTATGTGTTTCTCTCCATTAACTACTTTTGCTATCTTGATCACACTCTGATCTTCCTTAGACCAGTGGTTCTCAACCTGGGGTCCCCAGATGTTTTTTGGCCTTCAACTCCCAGAAATCCTAACAGCTGGTAAACAGGCTTGGATTTCTGGGAGTTGTAGGCCAAAAACATCTGGGGACCCTAGGTTGAGAACCACTGCCTTAGACACATATGTCCCACAATTTACCTCTATGAAATATTGGATGGTATGATACATGTGCATTTGCATAGTTTTGAAAAGGGGCAATAGGGTACACACTTTATCTATAGAGCCTTTTGAGGTACATTTAGATTTGTGGAAAAGACAATACACTTTCCCACTATTTTATTCTTGAAACTGCTTGATGCTAGTATTTTTGAGAGTAACTCTTGACTTTGTGCAGCTAAACAACAACATTGGAGGCAGCTCAATCTATGCTAATAAAAGGGTGCCTACTGAGAGGCATGGTCACCACACAACCTCTCAGGACTACATCTACAAAGTCCGAGAGTCAGTGATTTATGATAGCACTAAGATGACCCCGAACATAGGAACATATATTATACTAAATTAATAAAGATTTTTCCCTTCTTTGGTAGAGAAACTACTTTCTTCCATATGCAGATTTTTGAAAACTGACATTAACTCCTTCCTTGGTATGAGGAAATGTGCAGATTTGGGTACAACCTTTTACAAACTTGAAATGTACTGCTACATACTTCCTTTTGCACCAATCAGACTCAATGGGCATAGATGATCTCAGGATGAAGAAGACTATATAGTACATGGCTCCCATATGTCATCTTTAATCAGTACTAACATGATTAAATACACAGGTATTCTAATCCAGAGTTGAGTGTTCAATACCCTGGGTCTGGATAAATAAATCTATCAATTTCACTTTTTTCCATTTTTAAAATCCCAAGTCGTTTAATCCAAAATATGGAACAGTTGAGTAATTTCTTATTTTAAAAACTAGGTGAAATTTTCACCTATCTCCACAGGGAAGCCACCCTTAGTCCAATCTGAGACATTTTCTATACCAAACAATTTGTAGATGTCCAATGCCACTTTAACTACCATGGCTCCACCCTACAGAATCTAGGGATTTGTAGTTTGGTAATGCACTCAGAATCCTTAATAGTAATCTCCAGTGCACTGATTGCCCTGAAATTCAGTTGTCAAATGCACAATTCTCAGTATGTCACCTAATTATAAATTCCTGGATATGATAGAATGGGATCATGGCAAATAAAGTGGCATCTAACTGTTATACCTGTGCTACAGGTAACTAACAATTTCCTTCCCATTTATGCAACATTGAACCAGTTATCTGGTGTGGTCCTAATGCCTAATGATATTTTCCAGTGCTGAAAAGGCCAATTTTCCATGGCAGAACCAGCTCATGCAGGAGACTACAATAAATGACAGGGAACTCAGCTAGGAGTGTGACTCTGCTATTGTTGTTAGGTGTCTTCAAATCATTTCCAACCTATTGTAACCTAAGGCAACCCTATCATAGTGTTTTCTTGGAAATATTTTTTTCTAAACATCATGGGCATTATCTTCCTCAGAGACTGTGAGAGTGAGTTTTCCCAAGGTTACCCAGTGGGTTTCATGGCTAAATGAGCACTCAAATCCTAGTCTCCAGTCGTAGTCAAATCACTATATCAAGTTGGCTCCATGGATGTTAAAAAGCACCCAGTGAAAAGACACTTATAAGGTTATTCAGGACCTTGGACAAGTCCAAGGAAAAAGATAATTTCTCCATTTTGACTGCCCTCTTAAATAGCCCCCCACCCTGACTACCTGTTCTTTCCCTTCATTGGAGAACTGAGATTCTACGAGACTAGGCACACCCACCATACCTCTGTTGCTTCTTGATAGGCTTATTGTTTCAGACACTGCTCAAGTTTCAGTCAAGGATGGGCAGTTTGGAGTCTTGCCTTCAAGGGACTTTCAGGTTCATCTTCCTCCAGAGCATCACATATTGTTGGACTCAAGCATAGTTTCTAAGCAAGTGCTTCTGTAGAAGGGCTAGTGATGAGTGGTGGCTGCCATGTTGTTGGGGTGGTGAATCCCTTCCAAGGCTTAGTCAATTAGACTACACAATATCCCAGAGTACTTGTAAGATATCAGCACAAACACAAAACAATCTATGCGTAATGTCAAAGTGTATTATCAAAAAAGCATATAATATTCCATTTACCAAAATCCCCAGCACATAGCTCAATTCAGTGGTACACAGAAATCAAAAGGAGCAACCGCTCTCAAACGTAACAGTTCTAGGTCTGGATAGGGATTCCACTGTATATAGGCTTCAGGGATACATTCAATGAGAAAAGTCATATAAACAACGTAAGCATTGAGTCATGAGGCTATATGTAAACTGAAGACAATACTGAGGATGAAGCGCCACTCTCAAAACAATCTTCATGGAAAAGATCCAACTCAAGTCCAGTGAAAAATGGAGCACTGCTTCTCAAAATAAGTCTTCAAAGGAAAGTCCCAATGGCATTTAACAGGGGTGCCCGGGTATTTTTGTACCCTGTTTCGGGGAAAGCAATCCCCTTCCTCAGGAGTTGATAAATTCAGCAACTCTAGACTCATATCATGCCAGGTAGCTTATACAAAAAGCTACTCTGCTTGAAGTAAATTCTCTCGCAGTGTGAATTTACTTCAAGCAGAGTCGCTTTTTGTATAAGTTACCTGGCATGATATAAGAGTCTAGAGTTGCTGAATTTATCAACTCCTGAGGAAGGGGATTGCTTTCCCAGAAACAGGGTACAAAAATACCCGGGCACCCCTGTTGAATGCCATTGGGACTTTCCTTTGAAGACTTATTTTGAGAAGCAGTGCTCCATTTTTCACTGGACTTGAGTTGGATCTTTTCCATGAAGATTGTTTTGAGAGTGGTGCTTCATCAGTATTGTCTTCAGTTTACATATAGCCTCATGACTCAATGCTTACTTTGTTTATATGACTTTTCTCATTGAATGTATCCCTGAAGCCTATATACAGTGGAATCCCTATCCAGACCTAGAACTGTTACGTTTGAGAGCAGTTGCTCCTTTTGATTTCTGTGTACTACTGAATTGAGCTATGTGCTGGGGATTTTGGTAAATTGAATATTATATGCTTTTTTGATAATACACTTTGACATTACGCATAGATTATTTTGTGTTTAGTCAATTAGACCTCATCTAGATGCTGAACTTCCTGTCAAAATAGATTCAAGACTTGGATAGCTCCTTTAAATTTCAGCCTAAAACACCAAACAAACTCAGGAACAATGTATTGTCGAAGGCCCTCATGGCTGGAATCACTGGGTTGTTGGAGGTTTTCGGGCTATATGGCCATGTTGTAGAAGCATTCTCTCCTGACGTTTCACCTGCATCTATGGCAAGCATCCTCAGCAGTTGTGAGGTCTCAAGATATCCATTGGCTACCACTGAATTCAACCACTCTCCCTCTTATTCGGTATTTATGATGTGGCAGAAAGGGCCAGCCCTGATACCACCATCTGTTACCTTTGACTGGTGGGGAACTGTACTGTTATCTTCAGCTTTACACAGTATGAAAGATTTCTACACCTTTTATTCACCCCTCCTGGAAAGCATTCTAAACTCCAGACTTGTTTTAATTCTTGTATAATCCTTAGGTGGTAATAAAAGTTATGCATGAGCTATCATTAAAAAAATAAAAACCCAGCATCCTATTTGCACATCCTGTACTTCTTCCTTTTCCCTAGGTAATCACCTAGTGTTGTTTTTTTCTAGATACTCTCACTCTCTATTTTCATTCGACAACCTCCTCCCTCTATGTGCACCATTTGGCATCTATCAAAGTAAAAAATGCTTTCACCTATTGACCATATCAGCCAATTTGTTTGGCAAGCATATTTTCTTAATTTTGGTGGATGTTTGCGATGTGCAAGGTAGTCACGTCATTTGGTCTTGGGAGGCTAATTTCTATTGTTGAACAAAGAGCTGCCAAGTAGGGAGGCAAAACCAGATTAGAAACATGGAAGATGGGGTGCTTTTACCCCTACCCTTTTCTGTAATCTTCTCAGTAGATCTGTTGCTTGCAATAGGAGGAAATATATTCTCCTGCAGCAGTGTAAAAGTGCCAGTTCTATCTGGCAACACCAAGAATTCTAACAAAGATTTAAATTCCTTCTTCCTGACACTCTGGTCATGATGAAACCAAAACCATCCTCTGACCCACCTGTGCCAGCTATTCGTGTTAGGAAAAGTCAGTAACCCAAAGAAAAGTCATCTGAATGCCCAGTATATCCACTGTCATCCTAAGATATTCCCATTTCATTCTGCAGTGCTGTGTATAAACACATTTCCAAGATGCAGGTCCTCTAGTATGACCAGGTTCACTTCCTGAATAGTTCCTTCTAAGTTGCTGTATAATGGCAGCCTCATTTGTAGCACCCAATTGGTTAATGGTGCTCTAGTCTATGAGAGAGGTTTACAACTCCTCACAGCTGCAATTGCTTTTTCAATGAAGATGAAGAAATTAATGATATCATCTGCCAATTTTGCCACTCTCTTTTCCAAGCTGAAAATGAATATAATAAAAAGGATTGTGCCAAATGGTCTTGGCATTTGAAGTGCTGTGAATGTAATCCGCATCTTGAAGAAGCCAACTGCACAACTCCCATAGATTTGGGCAGCCCTAGATGGCATACATGCCTGTCCTTGGAGACAATTGATTATTTAGGCAAATTCTAAAGGTTTACATTAAAACAATTGAATAAAAGCTGTAGTGGCTTGACGAATGGTACCTAAAAGTATATTAAAATCACTTTTGTGAGTGTGTGGACTTCAAAATATTTTCTCTTTTCAGTTAATTCATATTATTTCAAGACAACTTCCCATGTTGACTTCTCAAGGCATTTCTAACTGAGCAACAATGCTTTCCTGTTCCAAACTCACAAAGTGAAGCCAAACCTGAGCAGGGTTGCTAGCTTCAGATGACAAATATACCCGAGGAAGTCTTGCTTCACTTTGTGAATATTCCATGAGCCTAAGAATGGGAAGCTGTTAATGGGATAAATTATTCATTGTGGTTTATATTTGCAGTTCTGTTTATTTGATTTTACATAGTTCCATTTTCCCCAGGAAAAAAATAATTGAACTAGATCATTTGTCTTCTTTCCTCTGCTCACTTAAGGGAGACATTTCCAATGTTGTTTTAATTGCTTTGTGTGCATATCAAGTACCATTAGGCGTCACCACCACTTTGCTGCTTGGGAAGTCAGCAGAACATTGCCGCATATAAGAAAGTAAATAAACCTCATTAGCATCATTATCACTGACAATTGTAGAGTCAATAACATCAGAATCACCCATAGATATACACCCAACAACACTTGAACACAGCCAATAGATATTTCAGGCCAAATATGTCCCAAGTGGAATGCCATTACTGGCTTCAATGGAGTTACATCAGCCATGAATTTATCACCTGCAGCTGTCAAACTTAATATGAGTCGAATATATTTCAGGCATGTTTAAAAGCTAAATTAAATGGAAAGAGGTTTTAGGGGGCATTTAAACACTCTGTAGCAGTGCTGAACATCCATCCCCTAGAGCTTCGTGCTAAACGAATAAGAACTGGGAAATGATACCAAGTAGAAACTGAAAGAAAAGCCACCCAATCTACTTTCATTGTCTTATCTGGGGGGAAATAAACTATTTTTAATCAAAAGTGTATTATTTTAAAAGAGAAACTGATTCTTCTTATCCTTTAATTTTTCTCTCTTGAATGTACCATTAGTCTTTGTTCCAGGAGTCTCTTTTCATATGAATCTGACTATTTTTGTAAAGCTGTCTTTATGAATAACTTACTTTGAATGCAATATAAATGGCTATTTAAAGGGAAAAAATCTCACCTTGATAGTACCAGTTATGTTCTAACCTTGAAAGTACCTGAAGCACAGCATCCATGTGATGGCACAAGCTAGCATTGTTGAATCTCAGGCAGATACTTTACTGAATAGGAAGAAGAATCTTGAAGGTCAGCAGGGGATTGAAACACCTTCAGGTGGTGAGCCTTCAGTTGAACTTAAACAGATGCATAGTCACCAGTGTTACTTCTTTCTGGTCAGCAGTGTTGGACCCAAAGACTTTGGGTGCCTGAGGTAGCACAAGAGACCACAAGGGCAATCCAGTCCAACTCCCTGCCATTCAGAAAAAGCAAAATCAAACCACCCCCAGATAACAGATGAGCCTCTATTTAAAAGCCTGAAAAGAAGGAGCTTCAATCACACTACAAGGCAGGGAGTTCTACCATTGAACAGCTCTTACAGTCAGGAAGTTCTTCCTAATGTTCAAGAGGAATCTCCCTTCCTGCAATTTGAACCTATTGCTCTGATTCCTAGTCTCCAGGGCAGCAGAAAACAACCCTGCTGCCTCTTCCTACATTTGCTAAAATTTATTTTGTTAGCTCTCTAATATGCCCAGATCATTTTGAATTCTGATTCTGTCTTCTGGGGTATTAGCTATCCCTCCCAATTTTATGTCATCTGCAAACTTGATAAACAAACCCTCTAAACCAGTGATGGCAATCTTATTCCAGGCATATCAGGAGGGGCATGCAGTGCCTTCTCTCCTGCACACCATTGCTCAATACCCCCCCCCCCCCCACACACACACACACACTCATCCCCCACTTGATCATCTGTTCAGCCCCCCACCACCTGCCACTTGACCCCCTGCTCCCCCCTAGGCTCGCCACCCCCCTTGAAATGTGTCAAGATACAACATCACAACAAAACTGAAATTAAAAACAGGAATTTCCATAGGACAACAACAAGCAGCTAGTCTTAGATTCTTCCATTGTTCTGAAATAAGGATTAAATAATATTCACAAATATTTTCCTTCTCTGTGACAAAGAGACTCTTGACACACTGAAAAAAGGCAACCTCTTATTATTTTTGTCCTTATTTAGTTGATGAGGGGAGCATGTTCCTATCAGCAGTACCAATAGCACCAAACAAAATAGGGGAAAGAAAACCAACATTTTTGCCCAGAATTTTGCCCAGAATCTTCACCCCAGAAAGTCCAAAAATACAAAAAAGGACAAAGTAAGAAGATACTCTTCAAACTTTGAGAATGAAAAAGTGAAGATTTACATCTCTATCCTAACACAATTCAATTCCATTAACAATTCCCAATCCTTTGGACAGAAGCAACAAAACTTTGCCAGTTCATATACTAAAACATTCTTGAATATTATAACACATTTATCAGCATAAATGTTACCTGGTTGCAATTACATGCCCACCTACCTGAAGGTAAACACACTGTGCTCAAAAGAGGTTACTGCTCAATAGACACATTTAGGATGGCATTCTCAGGAACTCTTTGAATGTTCTCCTTTATTGAAGACAGTGATGCCTCTAGATGTAGACCCTGAGGTCAGTTCCACCGAGTCTTCCTTTGATAAAAAGATATGGGAGTATATCTCCAACCTGGCAGTTAAATTCAGTAAGCAGAAAAGTTTAAAGAATTCCTGGGTCTTGATACTTTGCTTAACTTTCTATCATTTTTGTATTAACCAGTTAACCATTTCAAAAATAAGAGGCAGGAAAGTGTAAGATTTAAATACCCCTCACTTTGTGACTGTAAGGTACGCAGAGGAGCATTTTACAGCGAGCTTAAAACAAGCTATTATAAAACCGCTGTTGAAGAAACCATCACTGGATCCCACCCAATTCGACAACTATCGGCCAGTTTCCAATCTCCCCTATTTGGGCAAAGTCATGGAACGTGTGGTGGCAACACAACTCCAGGGGTTTCTGGTAGACACTGATTATCTAGATCCGGCACAGTCTGGCTTTAGGCCGGGACATGGAACTGAGACAGCCTTGGTCGCCTTGGTAGATGATCTGCGCAGGGAACTAGACAGGGGGAGTGTGTCCCTGTTAGTTCTGCTGGACCTCTCAGCGGCCTTCGATACCGTCGATCACGGTATCCTTCTGGGATGCCTCATGGACATGGGGCTCGGGGGCACTGCTTTGCGGTGGCTCCGATCCTTCCTTGAGGGTCGGTCTCAGAAGGTGTTATTGGGTGACACCTGTTCGGCCCCACAACCGTTGTTGTGTGGAGTCCCACAGGGTTCAATTCTGTCCCCGATGTTATTCAACATCTACATGAAGCCGTTGGGAGAGATCATTCGGAGTTTCGGAATGAGATGTTATCTCTATGCAGATGATGTCCAAATCTGTCACTCCTTCTCACCTGTCACCAAGGAGGCTGTCCAGCCCTTGAACCGGTGCTTGGCTGCTGTGTCGGACTGGATGAGAGCTAACAAATTGAAATTGAATCCAGACAAGACAGAGGTCCTACTGGTCAATCGTAAGGCCGAGCAGGGTATAGGGTTACAGCCTGTGTTAGACGGGGTTACACTCCCCCTGAAGACGCAGGTTCGTAGCTTGGGAGTGATCCTGGACTCACCGCTGAGCCTGGAACCCCAGGTCTCAGCGGTGGCCGGGAGAGCTTTCGCACAATTAAAACTTGTGTGCCAGCTGCGCCCGTACCTTGGGAAGTCGGATCTGGCCACGGTGGTCCATGCTCTTGTCACATCCCGGTTGGATTACTGCAACGCACTCTACGTGGGGTTGCCTTTGAAGACTGCTCGGAAACTCCAACTAGTCCAACGGGAGGCAGCCAGATTGCTCACCGGAGCGGCATACAGGGAGCATACCACCCCCCTGTTATGCCAGCTCCACTGGCTGCCGATCCAATTCCGAGCACAATTCAAGGTGCTGATTTTAACCCACAAAACCCTATACGGTTCCGGCCCAGTGTATCTGTCCGAACGGATCTCCCTCTACATCCCACCTCGGAATCTAAGATCTTCTGGGGAGGCCCTGCTCTCGACCCCGCCTTTATCACAAGTGAGTCTGGCGGGGACGAGGAGCAGGGCCTTCTCAGTGGTGGCCCCCCACCTGTGGAACTCACTCCCTGGGGAGATCAGATCAGCGACTTCCCTTCTCTCATTCAGGAAAAAGCTGAAAACTTGGATGTGGGACCAGGCTTTTGGAAACTCTGGCAGCTAAAAAGAAAGACCATAATGATGGGCAAATAATGAAGAAACCTATTGGACCTATGGAACGCGGAACACTGACTATGAGACTGTTTATTGATGTGCTATTGTGCTATATATTGATGTTTTAATCTGTTAATTGTTTAACTATTGTAATTGTTTTTATATTTGTATGTGTTTGGATAAGGGCATTGAATTGTGCCTTCTTTTTGTAAGCCGCCCTGAGTCCCCCCTCGGGGGTGAGAAGGGCGGGGTATAAGCAGCAGAAATAAATAAATAAATAAATTTCCAAAGGATTGTGCAGTGCTTGGAAAGTTACTTTTAAGAACTTTCCAAGCACTGCATCAGCCTTCACAAATAAAATCATCTTTACAGAAAATCAAATAACCTGAATCTCTATGTGAATGGTTTTGCCTGACATAGAGAAGCTTGCAATGTAGGCAAGAGGTGAATGTCTTTGTGACCAGGGTGCCATTGCTAAGAAGGTTCTTTCCCTTGTTACAAAAGAGGCAGCAGGGAAAAGGCCTTGAGAGAAGAGGTTAGAAGACAGGCAGGATTTTTTTTCACCTATATGATATGGAAAAGATTGTTTCAGGCATGAAAAGTAGTAAGAAAAGTCCCTTCAGGTACTTGCCAGTTCATTTTCTTTAAAAAAAAATTAAAATCTATTAGGAAAGAATAATTGTTAGACAAAATTGCTTGTAACTAAGCCAAAATAAAAAAAACCCAACTGAAGGTCAGCTGTCAGGGAAAACATCCATGCTCTTGCTGCCTGACACCAAAATACATCAATTTTGCTAAGGAATAGAGTAATTTTTTGTCACAGTGGCTCCAAAACCCTGACAGAGTGTCCTAAGAGAGCAGCTTCATTACTTGAGCGCAAATGAGCACGACTTCATTATTTTAGCTATTTATCTTAGCTTTCTAAGGGGTAACTAAGAAGCTCTTTGTGTTGACCTTTGCTGTAATACTAGCCAGAGGCTACAATATTTCTTGTAACTAAGAGCCTGCTTGTCTAATTCAAAAGCTTCCCGCATCCATCCATTTGGCCCCCTTTGGAGCTAAACTAGATATGCAAGAATTCCCAGGAAAGTCAATGTGTTGTTATTGTCCTTGTTGTCTGTGTTCAAGTGACCTCATTAGACGCACTTTAAACTTGGTCCACCGGGGGAGGGGGACAACAGCCTTGCGAACACTACTTTACCCATAATGTCTGGGAATCGCCAGAAGGCTAAACGGAGGGCTGCACAAACACAACAAGGACCAAGTACCAAAAGCACAATAATCCCAATTAAACAGCTCAAGGGAAGATCTCAGGGGCTCACATGTCTTTACACTAATGCACAGAGCATGGGAAATAAACAAGACGAACTCCAACTTTTAGCACAACACCACAAATATGATATCATAGGGATCACTGAAACCTGGTGGGATGACTCCTATCGCTGGAATGTAGATATCGAGGGGTATAACCTCTTTCACAGAAACCGAACAAAGGGGAGAGGAGGCGGAGTAGCCTTATATGTCAAAAACTCTTATGCTGCAGAAGAGATTCAAGACAGCAATCTGGGAAACCAGCTTGAAATCATCTGGATAAGAATCAAGGGAACTGGGACTCAAAAAGATGTCGTTGTAGGCGTCTACTACAGACCCCCAAGCCAGAAGGAAGAACTTGATGAAGTCTTCTGCCAACAGTTGACCAAACAGGCACAGAGAAGAGATGTAGTAGTCATGGGCGATTTCAACTATCCCGATATTTGCTGGAAAACAAACTCGGCCAAGAGTACAAGGTCCAACAAATTCCTCGCTTGCCTTGCAGACAATTTCATGGTCCAGAAGGTAGAAGAGGCAACAAGGGGATTGGCTACTCTTGATCTCATCCTAACAAATGCGGAGGACCTGATCGATGCGGTCGAAGTGGTAGGATCCTTAGGGGCAAGTGACCATGTGCTCCTGCAATTTGAGGTACAAAGGAAGGCCAAAACTAAGACAAGTCAAACCCGCATTTTGGACTTTAGGAGAGCTGATTTCCAAAAAATGAAGGAAACGCTGAGCAGCATTCCGTGGACACAGATACTAAAAGACAAGGGAGCTACGGATGGATGGGAATTTCTCAAGAGTGAAATACTCAAGGCGCAATTGCAAACCGTGCCAACAAAGAGAAAAAATAGGACAAGTGCAAAGAAGCCAGAATGGATGTCCAAAGAACTTCTAACTGTGCTAAGACACAAAAGAGACATGCACAAGAAGTGGAAAAAGGGAGAAATCACCAAAGAAGAATTCAAACAAATAGCCAACACCTGTAGGGAAAAGGTCCGCAAGGCTAAAGCACAAAACGAGCTCAGACTTGCCAGGGACATTAAAAACAATAAAAAGGGCTTCTATTCTTATGTCAGTAGAAAAAGGAAAAACAAGGAGGCGATAGGACCTCTTCGAGGAGAAGATGGGGCAATGCTGACAGGGGATAGGGAAAAGGCATAACTACTTAATGTCTTCTTTGCCTCGGTCTTCTCACAAAAAGAGAGTCTTCAACCTCAGCAAGATGGAGTGGATGAGGGATTTAAGGACATCCAACTCCAAATTGGGAAACAAGTCGTCCAGGAATACCTGGCCACTCTTAATGAGTTCAAGTCCCCAGGGCCAGATCAACTACACCCCAGAGTATTGAAGGAACTAGCGGAAGTCATTTTGGAACCATTGGCAACCATCTTTGAGAGTTCTTGGAGAATGGGAGAAGTTCCAGCAGATTGGAGGAGGGCCAATGTGGTCCCAATCTTCAAGAAGGGAAAAAAGGATGACCCAAACAACTACCGTCCGGTCAGCCTCACGTCGATACCGGGCAAGATTCTGGAAAAGATTGTGAAGGAAGCGGTCTGCAAACACTTAGAAACAAATGCAGTCATCGCTAATAGTCAACATGGATTTATCAAAAACAAGTCATGCCAGACTAATCTGATCTCTTTCTTCGATAGAGCTACAAGCTGGGTAGATGCGGGGAACGCCGTGGATGTAGCGTACCTGGATTTCAGTAAGGCCTTCGACAAGGTCCCCCATGACCTTCTGGCAAGGAAACTAGTCCAATGTGGGCTAGGCAAAACTACGGTGAGGTGGATCTGTAATTGGTTAAGTGGACGAACACAGAGAGTGCTCACTAATGCTTCCTGTTCATCTTGGAAAGAAGTGACAAGTGGAGTGCCGCAGGGTTGCGTCCTGGGCCCGGTCCTGTTCAACATCTTTATTAATGACTTAGATGAAGGGCTAGAAGGCATGATCATCAAGTTTGCAGACGACACCAAATTGGGAGGGATAGCCAATACTCCAGAGGACAGGAGCAGAATTCAAAACGATCTTGACAGATTAGAGAGATGGGCCAAAACTAACAAAATGAAGTTCAACAGTGACAAATGCAAGATACTCCACTTTGGCAGAAAAAATGAAATGCAAAGATACAGAATGGGGGACGCCTGGCTCGAGAGCAGTACGTGTGAAAAAGATCTTGGAGTCCTCGTGGACAACAAGTTAAACATGAGCCAACAATGTGATGTGGCGGCAAAAAAAGCCAATGGGATTTTGGCCTGCATCAATAGGAGCATAGTGTCTAGATCTAAGGAAGTAATGCTACCCCTCTATTCTGCTTTGGTTAGACCACATCTGGAATATTGTGTCCAATTCTGGGCACCACAATTCAAGAGAGATATTGGCAAGCTGGAATGTGTCCAGAGGAGGGCGACTAAAATGATCAAGGGTCTGGAGAACAAGCCCTATGAGGAGTGGCTTAGGGAACTGGGCATGTTTAGCCTGAAGAAGAGAAGGCTGAGAGGAGATATGATAGCCATGTATAAATATGTGAGAGGAAGCCACAGGGAGGAGGGAGCAAGCTTGTTTTCTGCTTCCTTGGAGACTAGGACGCGGAACAATGGCTTCAAACTACAAGAGAGGAGATTCCATCTGAACATGAGGAAGAACTTCCTGACTACGAGAGCTGTTCAGCAGTGGAACTCTCTGCCCTGGAGCGTGGTGGAGGCTCCTTCTTTGGAAGCTTTTAAGCAGAGGCTGGATGGCCATTTGTCAGGGGTGATTTGAATGCAATATTCCTGCTTCTTGGCAGGGGGTTGGACTGGATGGCCCATGAGGTCTCTTCCAACTCTTTGATTCTATGATTCTATAAGTAAGTTACAGAATAAAGTTGCCAACAGAAAAAAGGATCCACTAAAAGAACCTTTCACGGGGCAGAGAGCAAAACCAGAAATCTGGCTGCTTTGGCTAAAACATTGCACCTTTTTGGCTCTACTATCTTTCTACACCGGGAGCCCCCAGTGGCAAGGTGGGTTAAAGCACTTAGCTGCTGAGCTTGTTGATCGAAAGGTCCAAGGTTCGATTCCGGGGAGTGGTGTGAGCTTCCGCTGTCAGCCCTAGCTTCTGCCAACCTAGCAGTTCGAAAACATGCAAATGTGAGTAGATCAATAGGTACTGCTCCGGCGGGAAGGTAACGGCGCTCCATGTAGTCATGCTGGCCACATGACCTTGGAGGTGTCTACAGACAACACTGGCTCTTCGGCTTAGAAATGGAGATGAGCACCACACCCCAGAGTCAGACATGACTGGACTTAATGTCAGGGGACTACCTTTACCTACCTTTACCTATCTTTCTACAATAGACAGACATAGGGTCAAATGAGACATGATGTGGAAGATTCATGACTGGGTTACACACTAACAACCTCATCATATGAGCTAATTTGCCAGTCATACGCCTGTTCCTCTCCCCTTTTGCCACAAGGCCCATCCCTAGACATACATCTACTTCTGGCGGAGCTCCATGGCAAAGGGGGAGAGGAACCGGTGTATGCCACTGCCACAGCAACATGGAAGACTTCCTGTGTTGCACTTTTGGCCAGAATTTGAATTTGGAAACAAGAGATAAATTCATTTTATTTCCATGCGTTACCATATTGATTCATTTTCAGTTTCAATGCTAATGTCACTGTTATACAGTGGCCATTTTAAATAGGAAGTACTTGTTGGTAGCAATGACTGGGTAGATATACCAAATCTCCCACTGATCAGGACCCTTCCTAACAGCCATATAACCCAGAATATTAAGGCAGAAAATCACACGATATCCGCTTTGAACTGGGTTATTTGAGTCCACGATGCCATATATTCCAGTTCATAGCGGAAAATGTGGGATTTTATTCAGCTGTTTGGAAGGGGCCGCAGTCTCAGTCAAAAGGAGGGGCAGCACTTCTCTGCAAACTGTGATTCTTGCGGTACAGTCTGTACTATCACTTTATCTATTACAGGGGTCCACAAACTTTTTAAACAGAGGGCCAGGTCACAGTCCCTCAAACTGTTGGAGGGTCGGATTATAATTTGGGAAAAAAATGAATTCCTATGCACATATCTTATTTGTAGTGCAAAAACCACTTTAAAACAATACAATAATTAAAATGAAGAACAATTTTAACAAATATAAACTTATTAGTATTTCAGTGGGAAGTCCACACATTGTTTTACGCTGGTTTCTGGTGATTTTCCAGGCAAGAAGGTAAAAGTTGTAGCACAAATATGGTATGTGCCCTTTAGATATTACAAAAAATATTGAGCTTCTTCCAAATAAGATTGCTTTAGAAACACTGTATCAGCTCACAATATCAAGTACAGTATCATTGTACTTGCTTGATAGACCACAGAATATACAGGGAACATCGAGATGGGGAGGATCAGTATAAAGCTCTGACAGAGCTCAATAAAATGGACTAATATTCTGACTCGGCCTGAGACTGAGCATAAAATTATCAAGATTATCCAAATTCAGGATAAGGTTGCCACAGATTGAGGGATCACTCACCCATGGTGGGCACTGTCTATAGCTCAGGGGTGAGGCCCATATTGTGAAGTCCATACAGTTGATCTCAGATTCATTCCCTGAGTTCACTCAGGATTTGAGGGGGGGAGGGGGTTCCCATCATTGTCTCCATTACCATCAATCACCATCAGATAACAAATGATTAGACCAACATGAAAGGTGATGCCTGAGATCCTGGGTAATCAGCAACAGTTAAAGCAAGCATTACTACCCTCACCATGTAGTCTGACTTGGTATAAGACATGTTCCTACAATCTCCAAGGAATCTCCAGTATACAGGAAATGTTCTTAGAAAATCTTTCAAACCTACGGTCTGGTTGCAAGTGTACTGTAAGCTATTTACACATATATGTATGTATTGAAATTATTACTGTATTTACCTGAATCTAGTGTGCCATCAAATCTAATGCACACCTCAGTTTTCAAGATCCTGAAACAAAAAAAATGGATATGCTGGCAAACATAATGCACAGAGGAAAGAAAATAGAAAGTGCAAGAAAGAAGGGGAGAAAGAAAAGGCAGAGAGAGGGAAAGAGAATGGAAGAAGGTGTAAGAAGGAAAATGAGAAAGAAATCAGAGAGATGGAAAGAGAATGGAAGGAAGGTGCAAAAAGAAAAGGGGAAAGGAAAAAAAAGGGAGAGGGAAAGAGAATAGAAAGAAGGTACAAGAAGGAGGGGAGAAAGAAAAGGCATAGAGAAAGAAAGAGACCAGAAATAAGGCACAAGAAATAAAAGGCAAAGAGAAGGAAGAGTGGAAGGGGAGAGAGAGAAAAGGAAAGGAGCTCTGCAACAGCAGAACCAAGGCTGGATTCGCTGAGGGGGATGCCTTGCGATACAGAGCAAAAGAGCCTGCCCTCACTGCCTCCTCCACCACTTTGTGGCCTGTGAGCCAGCTTTGCCTTTTCATTCTTGGCTCATGGGATAATTCACCATTTTGCCTGCTTGCTGCAGCCCCCGAGAGCCAAGGAGACGGCTGCTGCTGCTCCCCCTCCATGACTGCCTTCGCCTATTTGTCCTTGGCTCCTGGGGCCTACAGTGAACAGTGAGTGGCTTGCAAAGGCGCCACAGCCACCTTTGCACCTTCCTTTTCACTGCCTCACCAGGACCAGCTCCCTCTTCAGCCACAGGCCCTGAAGCCAAGAAAGAGGAGGAGCAGGAGGCAGAAGTGGCCTCCCCCACCCTGGCTCACTGGGGCCTCCCCTTTAGTGGAGCTGGACTTGGCAAGCAGGGAGGGCCATTATGCGAATCAAATGCACACCCCAATTTTGGCTGGGTCTTTTAGCCAAAAAAAAGTGCACATTCAAATTGCATAAATTCAGTAAGTTATTTGAATTATGTTTAATATTTCTCCCAAGAATGAAATTTAAGGCAGCTTAGCATAGATAATGGATTAAAATCATAATTGGATTAAAAACACCCAGCTAGTTAGATGCAAAGAGGGGGGCAGAAGAATACCAGATACCTGTTCTACGTAGACTGGACCTGAGCCTCCCATTATCCAATCATGAGAGCCACCTCTTCATGAAATATCCTTATTCCAACCAATCACTTAGTCTTAAATACATGTGACTCACACCACACTTAGTCCCCAGGGCTGGAGGCCCATCATGCCTGTTATACCTCCATTCTTTGATATGGCCACGTGTGGTCCTTTTTTGATGGAATCATTGAAATGGGATCAAAATGCTTTAGCTTTGTACTGTGAAAAGGATCTTGGTCACTTTTATACTACAACAACAAAAGCATAGATTTGAATATTACATGTAGACAGTTACTTGTATAAGTGAAGGAGCATGGTTTCATGGTGAATGCAAGCTCCCAACCAGTATTTATAAGCAAATGCTAATATTAGATCAATAAGAGGGAACTCAAATGATATAGCAATGATACAGCAAACACACCAAGAGCTGCTGGGGGAGCACAGGCCATATGATTCCTATGGCTTCTATAAAAATAACTCTGACTCTATCTCTCTGGTGAAATATGTCAATGCTTCCACAGCAATGCCTCATGTCAGACTTGATCAATATGTGACTGTGATGAGGATAGCACATAGGAATAGAAGGGCTGCAGTCTTCTAAGTGGAAGCCCAGGCAATGTATTTTGCTGCTGTTACTGCTTACAAAATTTTGTTTTATTAAGGAGACCTTTCATTGCCATTGCTCCCTCTTATATTGAAGGTATAGTACAATCCCCATATTCC
This sequence comes from Anolis sagrei, assembly GCF_037176765.1. Classification (NCBI taxonomy): domain Eukaryota; kingdom Metazoa; phylum Chordata; class Lepidosauria; order Squamata; family Anolidae; genus Anolis; species Anolis sagrei. The sequence goes on along the minus strand of NC_090021.1, from coordinate 223,672,531 downwards.
AAGCGGGTATGTTCCCAGACTTCTCGGAGCCATAAGAAATCATGAATATTAGCAAACCCTATTGAAATGAACAACCTTGGGACCACAATATCATAAAGTCACCCTGGAGGATTTAGAAGGTGCCTAGAAATGACACATTTTATAAGATGAGGATAAGTAAAACTGGTCCCATAGATACATGGGTAATTCTTTACTAACAAAGAAGTCAACTGGATGAAATACTGCATACAGTAAACTGTATGTAACAGTGTCTCCCCACCCCTCCATACTATTAAATGAAAATAAGTGATTTGCTAAATGGAACAATGAAAACCAGAAATAAAGACACTTGAAACTTGTTCAGGATTGGAGCTGTATCTCTCTAACAAAAATGAATTAAAATATGAGAGGGAGAAGAGTCAGGAACATGCCCAACATACTAGAATATGCATAGAAAACAACATGGGCCCCTAAATGGATTCTTGCCAGAATAACATATCAGTGGACGTAGTCAACATTACAAATCAAAATGTACCATTTTAAAAACTCACATGCATTTGTATATCTGTCCAGTTTTGACATACTTTTATTCTCACATGCTTTGTTGTTCTTTAATGAGTTACATTTACCACTTTTCCACCAGCCCTTATTTTTATAGCTGCAATTTTTTTTCTACTATTCTGACATTTTTAAGGTAGTTTGCTTCTCTGTGTGTCACACAAGCACACGCGGAAGGGGGGAAATCATGTTTGTGAGCAAGAAGTCATGCATGAACCCATCTGTGTGCAAGAAGAGATGCAGATTTACAATATATTCAGTATATTCAGTCCACAGGAGTTTCAGCATTTTCTACTTTTCGTCTATGCATCTACCACCCCACAAAACCCATCTTAAATATACACTCACTTGCTTTTTGTGCCATCTTGTGGGGAAATCCTGAATGTACAAAACTACAAAGAAGACTTCTGAAATTAATTCATGCATTCCCTGTTGGTATAAAAAAATAATCAAACAAAAGCTTAAGAAGCTTAAAATGGAACTTTAAATAAATATCTAAATGTCAGCTAGAGATAGACCAAAGAGGGCTCAAATATTTATTAGGATGGGCTACAGAAAGCTTGTAAAATCTTTCAGTGTCTGTTCAGCACATATGAATTGGCTCCCAGCCTCTGAAAATCCCTTTGTTGTTCAGATCATTCTAAAACTATTTTTCTGAACTATATGTGAACAGAAGGAATATTCTAATATTAATATTAATAATAGGAATATTTTACTCTGTAAGATTATTTACTTTGAATATTTCAGTCAGTGTATTTTTGGCTACAAAAACTAGTGAACAGAATATAAAATATGCTTTACAGAGATGCCCATCAATCAAGATCATAGGAGAAAAGAATGGGTAGACATTCCATCCCAACGGGAATTGAAGACACTAGATCCACTTAAGGAATCATGCATAAACATAAGGGTGTGTACCTATCTGAACATAAGGCACTGTAATAATTGTAAATCTAAGCACTTTAGTACATAATTAGATTATGACCGTTTATGATTATCCAAAATGAATGTATTTAAACTTAATATTAACTGATTTTACTATTGTCTTCTAGGTGCTAATTCTGAAACAGCTGTTGTAGGCGTCATTACCATCAAATAAGGATGTAAAGATCTAGAGAAGCATCATGTGCCACAACCACCCACTTCAAAAATGAAACAACATGGTAAAGATTCTACCCAGTTGCAGCCTTTACAGGGGTTACACAGCTCCAAAAATGGTGCAAAGGTGGAAAGCGAGAATCTGTTGAAATACTTGGGCAAGGTATGGCCTTTGAAGCCCTTCACCATTCCCCAAAAGTCCCCTCATCCCCTCCGCCCTTTTTAACATTTCAGTGCAATTTTTAGGAAAGCCCACCAAATATCTGAAAATACCTCCACTCCAGCCCCATATGTCTAAATACCTCCCCAATCCCCCTCAAAATGACAAAAAGATGCAACGCCATTTCTTAACATCATTTCAAGGGAAAATACAAAGAAACAAATGAAGTATTGGAGTTCCTATGGGGGTGTGCAGCCTATGTTGCTCAATAGTTGTTTTTATATTGTGTTATGTATCTGTTTGTTTTATATTGTTTATGATGTGCCTTATGAATTTGGCACATCATAATATTTGGCACATCATAATCGTGTTATATTTAAAATATATTGATTGGGCTTGTCCCCATATAAGCCACCCCGAGTCCCTTCGGGGAGATACAAAAATCAAGTTGTTATTGTTGTTGTTGTTGTTGTTGTTAGGAATTTTATGGCTTGATTTTGAATTTCCAGTAGGTTTTTCAATATGCTGTTTCTTGATGGATGCATGTTGCAGCTCGCATTGGGTATGTATGCTTTGTAGACCTCAAGATGGCTTCTAGTTGGATTTTGGTTCCTGTATAGAAGGGCCCTTGATTTTGGGGCAAAACATGGCTCTGGTGGAATTAAAGATTTAGCTTTGGGGTGCTTCATGTGGGGAGAGATGTGAGTATTGCTCATGAAAGTGAGTTTAATTAATAGTTTATATTTATGGATAAATGGTTTTTGTGTCTTGAATCCTTCCTTTGCATATATATTTTAAGCTCACTCGTACTCTTTCAAAGGATGGATGAGAAATAGGGTTTTCCAAAATCTGTGCAGCTGTTTTCTTGTCTTCAGAAATCCAAAATAAGAAGGTGGGTACAAAACAATGGGTGTGATTTTTCACTTTCATGCCAGTAAGGTTTTTTTATAGTTGATTTAAAAAAACAAATTAAAATTAGCATAATCACAAGAAACATATATTTTTAAATATGAACATAATTAACCTACTTTTTCAACTTTATAACCTAACATAGGGTGCTTCCAAACAGGGCCCAAAAAAGTTTTAGCGGGCGATTTGGGTGTACACTCTCTCCCCAAAATGGGCCAGAAGGCATTGGGATGGGGGGTGGGTGACATCTCGGTTCTCCGGGATCATGGGACCATCACAACACTACCCAGGAGTCATTCCCTACAGGCCTCATACCCCATTAGATCTGGGCCTTTCAAAAAGACCCAGATCTAATGGGGTATTTAATTATTTCAGGACAGTGCAGAGTTTGCCTGTTTTCTCCTGAATTAATTCGTTTTTACCTGAGGCATGGTTTAGAGATCTCAGATAAAGGCCTGGCAGGTCCCACATCTTAGGGCCTGACTGGGTGAGCCCATAGTGGACTTTTTCACCAACTGTCCTAGATCTTAAAAGAGCTCTCTTTTTCGATTCTTCCCTCTCACTCTTTAACCAACTCTAACCCTAATCCTAACCCTCCCATAAAAGTGGATTGAACTCTTCTATGAAAGCTTTCCTGGTACTACTATGGACAGAAAACTTCAAAAGGAATAATCAGAGGACAATGTGGCTAGCCTATGAGAACCAACCACTGCAATGTTATTCTTTATTTTATTCTTTATATTTTGCCTTTCTCCCAGCATAAGACCCAAAGAGCCTTACCACCATTTATAACTAAGTTAAACTATAATATGATTTATGATTTTTTAAAAAAATATGAAATGATCATTTTATAAAGGAACACAATTGAACATAAATCAAAGCTAAGTTAAAAACACAGTGAACCACACCAAAAACACTTATCTGCCCACAGGATTTAAGAAATTAAAATGCTGGAACTGACTACACACTCATCGGAAAATAGAGCTTGGATGTCTTCTTTGAAGTCTGCTTACTTTTTTGGAGTTTGTGTGCCCTGCTGGCTCAGGATTTGTGGGGGTTGTGGTCCAAACATGTCCAAGCCCTATCAGAGAACACCAGAAGGAAAGTTCAAGGGGGAGAGTACGACAGAGCCTATCTATCATTAAATTCTAGTAGGGTTTTTGAACTTTCATTCTCATCCCAGACCTCCTTGAAAAAAGCCTATCCTCAGATAGAACTGTTGGAGGAAAGTGCTGAGAGTGCCTTGGACTGCGAGAAGATCCAACCAGTCCATCCTCCAGGAAATAAAGCCCGACTGCTCATTGGAGGGAAGGATACTAGAGACAAAGCTGAAGTACTTTGGCCACAGCATGAGGAGACAGCAAAGCCTAGAGGAGACAATTATGCTGGGGAAAGTGGAAGGTAAAAGGAAGAGGGGCTGACCAAGGGCAAGATGGATGGATGGCATCCTTGAAGTGACTGGACTGACCTTGAAGGAGCTGGGGGTGGTGACGGCCGACAGGGAGCTCTGGCGTGGGCTGGTCCATGAGGTCACAAAGAGTCGGAGATGACTGAATGAATGAACAACAACAACAACAACAGATAAAACAGAGGATTGGGTGTGGTGTCCCTTTTTGTTAAAATTGAAAGAGCAATGGAAAGCCAATACCCATTATGGTATGCAAATTCTTCTTTTATTATGCACATTTAAGGGAACTTTTGAACCTCTACCATGTTCACACAAATACAAACAGCTTTTGAGTGGTTTGCCATGGGAAGAAGAGATCATTTTCCATGAAAATTCAATTCATTTAAATGGAGATGAATATGTATGAAAACATCCAAATAGATTTAACATTATTTGTCAGCTACATCTGCCAAGCACTGGTTAATCCCACTGATTAGGAAGCATAATGATAATGTGTTTGTACCTGACATAACCCCAATTGGCAGACTTTGTGTTCCAAAGGTCCTTCGTGATGACTCCAGATGTCACCCTCCATTTAGGATCCTAAGAAAATAATCTTCTGGAGGCAATGTCCTTTCTTGACACCTGAAGGTGAAATAATTGGTCTTGGCATCATCCAGGAAAATAGGAAGAAGATAAGAATATCTGTGGCAATAGGCTAGGGAAATATCAATATTTAGTTGATATTTCTCAAGCAGGAGCTCCCAGTGGTGCAGCAGGCTAAACCACTGAGCTGCTGAACTTGCTGACCGAAAGGTCAGTGGTTTGAATCTGGGGAGTGGGGTGAGCTCCCACTGTCAGCCCCAGCTTCTGCCAATCCAGCAGTTTGAAAACATACAAAAGTGAATAGATAAATAGGTACAACTTTGGCAGGAAGGTAACAATGCACCATGCAGTCATGCTGGCCACATGACCTTGGAGGTGTCTACTGGTAAGACTGGCTCTTTGACTAAGAAATTGAGATGAGCACTACCCCCCAGAGTCAAACACAACTAGACTTAATGTCAAGGGGATACCTTTACCTTTTATTTCTCAAGCTTTTCTTGAGAAATATGTTGAACCTAAAAGGTAAGCAACTACAGCAGGTCCAGGAGCCCTTTAGGACTCATGACTCTTCCAGAATACACTACTGAAGAAGAAAAATGTCACCAGAAATCTAGTTCTGGAGCTTTAAAAATGATTTTGATGATAAATAGTACAGGGAGGCCTTGCAACCTATTTAAAAAGTATATTGTTGCACATGAAAGCTTCTAGGACAGTGGTTCTCAACCTTTGGTCCCCAGATGTTTTTGACCTTCAACTCCCAGAAATCCTAACAGCTGGTAAACTGGCTGGGATTTCTGGGAGTTGTAGGTCAAAAACATCTGGGGACCCCAGGTTGAGAACCACTGTTCTAGGAGATGAATCTTTGGGACAGATAATAGTGTTTCTAGGTATTCTGGAGGAGTCCTTGCCACAGAGGGTCACTTGCCCACCCTGAGATAGATCCCTTGCCATTTTTTTATTCACCGTTGTTTAGCAATTTTTTTCTCTTTAGCAGTCTGTACCTGCCTACCAAAGACATCACTTGATTGTGCAGTTCTCCAAATATCTCTAGTACACTGTGGACTCTTCTACAGAGACAGCCCAGTCCGACATCCCAAACTTTAGATCAGGCCCACATTATATCTTCATTGGGATCCTCTCAGCCACCTCGGCTGAAATCAGCTTTCAGCAATTAAGCTAAACTAAGGACAAAGGGAGAAAGTAAAGAGAAGAGAAAAACTGAGACATTTTAAAAGTGGAGGATTACTCCTGATTCTCTCTGCCAAAAAGAGACGTATGTCTGCCAATGCAGACTCTTTCTTTGAACAGAGTGTGCTAGCACACCTGAAGCAAGATTCAAAGTTGTACGCTACTCAATTATAGCAGCTTGATGCTACTTTAATTGCCACTAAAAGCAAAAAAGGGAGCTGACAATCTTGTTTAAAAAATAGATATGCCTGTTTCTATTTTGGCTCAGGTAATAACAAAAAAAGTTACAAAATAGTCAGAAAGCTTTTTAGAACACTTTACACTGGGAAAAACAAGAAGGTGTCTAGGGTCATAAAAATACTTTCCTGTGCAGGACAAGATGTATGTTGAACATTTTATATCTGATTCCCTTTTTTCTGCAAACATCAGCTCACCAAGGTATTCACAGTAAAGGCTACAATTGCTTGTGTGATAAATAGATTGGTGGGCAGACTTTCCATGGAGAATTCAGATGTCTCTGGCTAACCTCCAAACTTTTATTAAATGAAGTGAAATTATAAGCTCTTCTCCCCAAGACTAGCATTTCAACTCAACTACGTCAACTACTGCTGCTCTAAAAAACAATTATCATGCCAGGACCAAGAAAGTTTTCTCCTAAGTGTAATTTCTGCATGCAGCCTCATCTTCATTCATTGGATAGGGAAAGACAATCTGAGATACTTATCTATTTCGACTCTGATGGCACCCTAGAAGTGAAATTAACTGCTGAGAAAGATTGTTCTTATTACACCAATTGTTTGTGACTCTATATCCTGAGAAGGGCTAAAATTAACAATCCATTTTGGCAGCATGCTTTCATGGGAGATAATGGTAGGGATTTCAGATGATGGTTTAATTGCTAGAAGAAAAGATGAGGTTTCTTGCATTGTGCTCAGTTACAAAATGGCATTGGGGAAAATGACAACGTTTGCACAAAAATGTACTCAGATCTGGCCCATCTCTAATGGAATAACATAGTCTTGATCCGTTCTTGGTGCTCATTTTACAGAGATAATGAAGAATGCTCTCCATGAATAAGACAATTCCCCACCCTCAGACCATTATACTTTAGGTGCAGATCTAGAGAAAAAAAACCTGTTTTGCTACAGGTATGAGATTCCTTTAGGATCAAGAGCAATAAGCACACATATGGGAAATGTTTAAAGCTTTATTGCCAACTTGCACACACACAAAAAACAATATATAGCAATGATACAGAGAAAGTAATTGGAAAGTTTCATATTCCATGAACTGCCTCCATTTAGCTGCCACTGGGCTGATCCAAACGCACACTGATCAAAATGGTCAGTAGAAATGAGCCCTCTTTGAATTATACTCAGTGAGCTTCAATGCAGATCTTGGTTCGTGGTGGTGCAGTGGATTTACAGGCTCCTTTGGGAATCTCTCTGATAGTGTATCAGGTTCCCAACAGCTGAACAGAGAATGTGAAACTGGCCAATTCCTTTCTCTGTTCCTCCCTAATTAATTCATCTTTTTCCAGTAAAGAACAATGCTTGTCAAACATGCGTGACGTTTAACTATGTAGTACACCACAAAATTCCAGTCTTCTGGCTTTTTCTCATAGAGAGTCCCAGTCACAGAGGTTTCCGAGTTGGGTGGAAGACCTGTTATGCATAACAACCAGAAATGTGTAGATTCACTCTTTGAACTTTCATAGAGACCTGTGGGGAAGATCTAATAGAGAGGTTTACATAAGGCTAAGATGGAGATTCTTGTTTATACTTTGTCTTGGACATGAAGGTAAACATCTCACAGAACTTATATTCACCCTTAAAACAGTCTGTCAGAGTGTTTACTGTTTGTGCAATGTGCAGTATTGGATAGCTCTATTTTCTCTACTTGCTCTCAGTTAAACTAGTGATTTGCAATTTGATTTGCTGTCAAATAGGTTGACCAGGATCACAAGGTAGCTGTAACCTTTCATAGTTTTATAGCAGATATTTTGGCAGGTTCTACTTATCATGTCAAAGGTCTGCACTGCTAATAAAGCAATGTTTGTTTAAGTGCTTTTCTGAGTACCTGCTAAATATGTTGCCCTTTTCTTTTTTTCCATGTAGCCTTGTACAAGCTAGTATGGTGCTCTCTGTAGTGGTGGACAAATGTTTCCAGCCATATAGTGTGGTTGATTAGGAATTTGGCTTTATCTTATGTATAGCTCTATTATATAATAACTCAATGGAAGGAGAAACACAGGGGATGTATGGAGTGGGACTTTTGCCCCTGTATCCATGCCACATGGCTTCTTCTGTCATTTTATGACTGCATCTTTGGAGGCCTGCTGTGCATTTAGATCAGAGTTGAAAACCATATGAGGAATCTACACATGAAGACTGCAGGTACTTAGCTCAAATCTGTAGGAAATTAGAAAGAATTATGCAACAAGAGGAGTGGGAATTTAGCTTACTCTCTCTTTGAAAATATATTGCAGCAGCACATGAGTGATTGTGGATGTGTGTGTGTGAGGAGCAACTTGAGAAACTTCTGTTGAGTTGCTTCTGGTGTGAGATAATTGGCCATCTGCTAAGACGTTGCCCAGGGGACGCCCAGATGTTTTGATGTTTTACCATCCTTGTGGGAGTTTTCTCTCATGTCCCGACATGGGAAGCTGGAGCTGACAGAGGGAGCTCATCTACTCTCTCCCCAGATTCAAACATGTGTGATGAATGATATGTACAGTTTCTCCATGCATCTAGATGAGGCTTTGACCCTACAAGTACCCTACCTGACTTGCAGAAATTTATGGGAGATCCAGATAATGATTTCTTTCATTGTAGCCTTCCCATCTTCTACTGTCTTTTTTCTTACCATTATTCAAAGTAAGAAACTTATTAATTAAAAAAAAGATTTTCCCTATCATTCTGTTCTGTCTGTGAGAGCAAGTAGTATAATTGGCCAGTTCCTTTGAAGTATCAGTAGTAGGACCCTAGTGGCTAGAAACAACTAACTCATCTTTAGAAACTCTAGGTTGCCTGAATGGAACATGTACACTGGCTACATAGATGCCAAGTAAATGCAGGGATCAATATCGGGGCTGATTTAAAGCACAGACATAAGAACAACACAATGAGGTCATTCCTAAATAGGATTGCTACCTTTCTGTTTCTCCTTCCTTCCCTCCTTCCATAATATTTGCATATTGCATATAGTATCTAAGTATTTCTTTTAGGTGACTTCTAGTAGTCACCTAAAAACAATACACTATTAAAACAAAATAAAACAAATATATATATACTTAAAATATTAAAACTATGGTGTTCTTTGTTTTTTTGGGGGGGGGGATGTATCAGTAAATTGAAAACTAGTATATGTCACCAAGGAGGGTCTTAGGCAAGTCTTTACCCTGGTGTGCTCGTTTTCCACATACACAGAAGTCCTCCCCCCTCCCTTTCTTAAGACATGGGACATAAAATTGTATGAGTTTTCGGAAAGATTTTATCCTGTGCTTTTTCTCACCTGGAAGCCTGCCCAAGTGTGCTTCTAGGCAGAGGACTCCTGCTGCTCTCAGTTAAAAAGCATTGTGTCGCTATTCCATCTTTTTCTCTTAATAGATTTTCTCTGGTAAAGAAAAAAAGCTGGGGGGAAACCAAAAGAAAACACAGGAAGGCTGCAAACTGAAGAAGACATTATCTAGACCTCCAATAAGCCTTCACGAATGAAGCAGTACAATAGCTTGGTGAAAGTCTCACCTGAAAGCACAGTAAAAAGGTGAGTGGAATTGTAATCTTACAGAGGTCACTGGTAATTTCCATATCAGGCGCAACACTGAATCTACTCTGGGTTTTTATTTCAGTCTTCAAAGGAGCTATCCATCATGCTGAACCCCGGTCCTTTAGATAGTTCCTTTAGATTGTGAAATAAAGTCCAAAGCAACGAACTCTCCTTAAGGCTGCCTTCAAAGACAGCTTGGGGAGTGCAATTAGTGCAAAGGTTGGTAGCCAGACTACTAACTGGGCTAGCTATAAGGAGCACAGCTCCACCAACTGCTGACAAGTTTCCAGGCCTAATTCAAAGTGCAGATCATTACCTACAAAGCCCTATATGGTTCGGGTCCATCCTGTCTTTGAAACCACATATCTCTCTATAAACTGACATGGGCTCTAACAGCTGCCAGGGAGGCCCTCCTGTCGGCCCCACATCCATCTTAAGAGCAGTTGGTGGGAATGAGAGAAAGGGCATTCTCAGTAGTACCCCCCCCCCCCCGGCTTTGGAATGCCCTTCCCAGAGAAGTACACCCCCCGCCCCCCGCCGCCTCAATGTTGTTGTGTGTTTTTTTTAAGAACCCTGAAAACATGGCTTTTCAAGCAGGATTAAAACTTATTTATGAAAACTTGAGGACCAAATGATTTGTCTCATTCCTGGGACTTATATGACTGATATTGATACGACATATTTTAAACCCACAGTCATGGCTCCATTTTATTGAGTATCTTATTTAATTTTATATGCTGTTTTATGTAAATTGTCACCATTATTTGATTTTATTGTATCTGTGTATTTTACTGTACTATTATGTGCTTGTGTAAGTCACCCTGAGTCCCTTTTGGGAAGTGGTGGTGGGATATAAATAAAGTTTTTTTTATTAATATTAAATTAATGATACAAGTCCCATAGCCAGAAAAAAATGGGGGGGGGGGGGTTGAAACAATTTTTATTTTTTAAGCAAACCATGAAGAGTAGATCTATAACACAAAATAATGTGAATTCTATGACTCATTCTATACATTTTATAGAAACTTAATGAAATCAAATTTCTATTTTAACTAGAAACTTTCAGGACTGAAAAAACCCTCAAAATGACTCTTAACTGGTAATGTTGTGGTACTAAAGAATATCATAATGCCTGTTGGAAACACTTAAAAATGTGTCAATATTTGTAAGAAATCAGCTCCACTGATAAACTTCAGTAAACACTCAAGAGTGCAAGTCCAGCACTCTTACTTGCCCCATTGTGCATATTATGTATGTTTTAAAATGTTTAATAGTTGAAAACAACCTTTTATTTGTAGCTGTTGACACTGGCAATGTTGCACAAAATCTGAAGAAGTTTCTTCACATTCATAAAAAAACCTTTCCACTACAGAAAAAATATGCTTCCATTACAGGTGTAATATTTTGCCACTTTCTGCACCACAGGTCAAACTCTTCCATCAGTGTGTCAGTATCTTGAAGGCATTCATTGTAAAGTTCTGTGCATTTGTTCAAGTGGGATTTTAAATGGACAACATTAATAGAGAGGAACACTTGCAGTTCCTCAACTACTTCCATGTGCATTGTAAACCTTTCTTGAAGCAGAAATAATCTGCCTTGAACAGATGCGAGGAATCCTAACTTCTTCACCCATAGATTCCATCACGGATCTTACTGTGTCAAAGATCTCCTGAAATTCTTTCACGGATTCTGTGTACATCTTCCTGGCTTTTTCTAAGAGGCAGTTGATATATTATAGATTACATAAAATGTCCATATTGTAATGTTTTGCTAAGCTAAATGGATGGTTACAGAAACTTTCTTAGGATGTGTATCGTTACTACAAATTCAGCATTCAGAACAGCTAAAAGAAGATGTTCAGCTTGAGAAGAACTCTCACTGTTGTATAGAGGACTCTCTTTTAATTCTTCAAGGGTTCTCACCACAACTGTATAGTTCAACAAAACATAAAACTGCATCATGTCACTCAACCCAATGGGCTTCACAAAGTGGCAAATGTTGTTTGTTCTTGATTCAGGAAAATGCTCTTTTATATTTTTCTTCAACAGTTCCAGTCTGATGGATGATGCTCTGAAGAAATTGCACACAGGTGACACTGTTCCTTGGCAGTTTCTGACAAGTGAAATGTTGCAAGTCTTTGCTAAGCCTAAATTTAAGACCCATATACATTGCCATTTAAAATCCAGATTATGTGCTTGAACTGAATCATATGGCACTGTAGACTCATATAATCCAGTTCAATGTAGATAATATAGATTGTCTGCTTGATATGGATTACATGGCAGTGTAGTAGGGGCCTTAGTAAGTGAGCACTGCAGTAGATGTAGGCAGCAATTGGATACTTTTGTGATGTAATTTCCTGTACACCACTATTAAGACCACTCATATTAGCAGCTCCATCATAACCCTGTTCACACAAGTATTGCAAGTTCAGCCCAATTTTTCCAGTGTTTTCAAAATAATGCCTGCAAGTCCTCCACATGTCATATCACTTCTCTTAACAAAGCCTATAAAGTCTTCTGTTGTTCCTGCAGCTTCAATATAAACATTCATTACCGAGAGCAATAACTGTTCTGAGGTACTCACATCCAACGTTTCATCTGCCAAAACAGAGAAACCCTGTGATGCATTGCATCTTTCAACAATTTTTTTGATTATCTTGTCACTACAAATGTTTATTAGTTCATTCTGTATTTGAGGAGTAGTATACTGGGCATTCATAGCTCCAGTTTCAAGATGACTTTTCAGGTCAGTGCCTCCTGATCTGGCACAAGATCTCAACAAGGCCCTGAAATTACCATCATTGTGCAAAGGTTTTTCACAAATACCAGGTCCTGAATCATTGCTCCATCATAAAGCCAGTTCTTGTCGACCACCAAGGTCCTTGATGTATCCCATCATCATGATAAAGGAAATAAGAAGAAAGCAGAAGAAAACAGAAAGAAACTTCTGCCAATTGTGGAAACTATTGTCCTTTGTCATGCTAGTTATTTCTAGTAGTTGGGTAGAAGAATGGATCATCATTTCAAAGCAAACAAAAAACAGGGATTGGATAATAATAACCACTACAAAATTATACTTCAGTGACTGATCTTTTGCTGTTATGGTTGGCACCAAGTGAAACCGAAGCCTAACAAGTTGCTATCTGATTTCCATCTGATATGCACTGAGAAGGCTATATTACATCAACAGCCTAACAAGTTGCTATCTGATTTCCTTCTGATGTGCACTGGGAAGGCTATATTACATCAACAGCAGCATTGGTGTTGCCATGAGTGATTCATTTTTTAGATTTATATCCTAAAATGCTCTCAAAACTGGAATTCTAGACAACTCACTACAATATAAGCTTTGTTGAATGTATTCCAGCAGAATGAAGGATTATAAATTCACCATCTCTATTGTACAGAAAATTAAATGACAGCTACTTAAATGCTGAGATTGATATGGAGCTCCGGGTTATAGACATTATCCTTTCTATCAGCTGCTGGACACCAACAACAGGTGAAGGCTACTGTCTTTATGGCCCTCTTGATGGTTTCCTAGGAGTGTGTGATTGACCACTTTGATCTGATCTTATTTCTCAGTCATTGGTACAGAACCAAATAGGGATGATAAAAAGGGGAAAGGCAGGTACAACAAGACTTCAGTAACCAAAGAACCCATATCCACAGTTTCACTTACCCAGGGGAAAATGGCCTATCTAGGAATTTGCTGAGTCCTCTGGCAATTTTATGGTACGCACCCCAAAAGTTACCATAGCATTGAATTACAAGACTTAACCATTTCCTAGAGAGGGTATCTCTATCTCCTCCAACACAACTCCATGGTATGTTGAGACTAGGAATGAAGTCATTTAGTGGTGTAGTGTCCTACCTATGGTGTCACCGAATATATCCTCCATGGATACTGGAAAGGGGGAGGGGTCTCACTGTATATGTGGAAAATGACATGCCATCGTTCTCTTAGAAAATTACATATATATATATATATATATATATATATATATATATTCACACACACACACACATATATACTTTGATAGATTATAACTTAGAAGTACTGTTACAGGAAGACAAAATGTTGTTTGGTAGGCACTAAGGTTCCTGCAATAAGTAATTCCAGGAAGGAATAACTTCAGTTTTAAATTAAAACAGCCCAATGTTTTAATTCATCCCTGGATAATTGTGCACAATGTAGTACAAAAACTAACTTTTCCAAGCTCTTCATATACCACATTGTTCCTCTGAGCTGATGCCCATACATTTGTGGATCATAGAATGTAGATCCAATGAACTAAACAAAATATAATGTCTGGAAATGAAGAAACGGGTTTAGAAGCCCTCAAGGACTTTCTTTCCAGCCTCTCTACTCAAGCAATTTTACATAAAAGGAATTTATTTCCCAATAACCCAAGCTATTAATGAAGCACAAGATATCATTTCCTACTTGCTAATTTCTGTCTAGCCAAAATGTATATTTGCATTTATCCACATAATTCCTTTGTCATTTCTATAGATTCTCTCTCCACCCATTGCTTTTCATAATGAATGTCAAAATAAATTGAGAAAGGCTGTGATGCACACAACTAACAAATACAATAAAAAAAAGACACAGGCAATTTCAATTTCACATTGGTGTGCATTCAGTCTTGCGTATTAGCTATATTGGAAATGCTAAAAATAACAAGAAGAATTAACACACGATGAAACCAGGCCCACATTAAAATGTTTCACACTGCCACCCTATGTAACTTTATATCATTAAACCTGGTCCTACCTTCTGGGACTTGTCCTTTCTTTGTGACAGTCCTTGAGGTGTTTAAAGAATGCAGTCATGTCACCCCTCAGTCTTCTTTTCACCAAGCTGAACAAGTCTGGTGTGCACACCTAGCTCCAGCAGACAAGAGTCCTTTGTCTCACCCTGGTCATTCCACAGATATATAAACCCTTTTTCCTAGTTCCAACAGACCTCACTACCTCTGAGGATGCTTGCCATAGATGCAGGTGAAACGTCAGGAGAGAATGCCTCTAGACCATGGCCATATAGCCCGAAAACCCTACAACAACCCAACCTTGCTTTCCCTCTGGATGGCCTCCCTGTCCAATCCCCTTTCCCCTCTCTGAGCAAGAGCGAGATGTTGAATTCTCCTGAAAGCTGCAGGGATACACACATGGGACGGGATGTGGATGCTGTGGTGTAGGTCAGCCCTGCCATGAACTTTATCAATTTTCCATCCATATATTCACTGAATGTTTCAAAAGTCCTGCTACCTATTGTGTATTCTAATGTGTACTGAATGTTTTTTAAAATGGTAAGGTAAAGGTAAAGGTTTTCCCTGACATTAAGTCTAGTCGTGTCCAACTCTGGGGGGTGGTGCTCATCTCAATTTTTAGGCCAAAAGAGCCGGCATTGACCATAGATATCTCCAAGGTCATATGGCCAGCATTACTGCATGGAGCACCGTTACCTTCCTGTAGAAGTTGTACCTATCGATCTACTCACATTTGCATGTTTTCGAACTGCTAGATTGGCAGAAGCTGGGCCTAGCAATGGGAGCTCACCTGGCTCCCCAGATTTGAACTGCAACTTTTTGATCAGCAAATTCAGCAGTTCACCGGTTTATCCCACTGCATCACCAGGGGGTGATACTCTGCTTTCTGGGCCTAAGTAACCATCCACTAACCTGCCCTACCTTTCCACCACCCTACCATTTTGATGCCAATTCAGGGCACTGGAAACACATTTCAAAAAGCATTTTTTCCAAGAAACAACTGAGTGAAAGGTTATTTATTTTTTTAATTAAACTAAAACTCTTTGGCATTTAAAAGAAGTGCCTTCACTTCAATACCAGATGGGCATTGTGTATTCAAACAGGAGCAGGATCAAAGTAAGGACAAATGATTTTACAGGCATGGACTATCCTAGGACATATTCCCCATTATTATTTTAATGCACGAGAGGGGACTAGGTTGTGAGCTTAGTCTTGACACTGCAATAACAATCCTGATTCCGTATGGTGCTTATTGACACTTACATGAAGGGTATCTGGCTCCTAAGGTCTACGGAGGGAGATAGTATTTTCCCGCTGTTGCACGATCCAAAGAAGGATAATGATGATGTCAAAGGCAAAATATCATTTCAGCTGAAGGGCTAGAGAGGCATGTACAGTGGCACAAAGGACACTTATCAAAATCTCCTGAGGTTCCTTCAGCATGTCAGCACAAATGCTCTTGTCAGTACTGTGGCTGGTGATGCAGATAACTGAAGCTGACAGCCTTCAATGCAAAACTGCTCACTTAAAGGGAAATTGAGGGTTGCCATTGCTCATTTATATCCCCAGATGTGCTTCAGGGCCATAAAACATCACAGTCTTATTAAATCACGGAAGGCAGCCTTGGGATGAAACAAGAGTCACATGTCCTAAACAGTAAAGGGACTTAGTACTTTGAGTAAATTATAACTTATGGCAGGAGAGTATCAGTGGGGCATTCAAATCAATAACATAGTGGTAGTATGGTGGCTGCCACAAATCTCTCTCACTTTTCAATCAATGAAAAGGATTCTTTACTGGAGAGATTCAGGTTCTCTTCTCACAGCATCCTTATGAACATGTACGTGATGTGTAACAACTACATAACTGCAAGAATGGAATATATCACAGTAGAGCAGTGTTTTCAACCTGTGGGTCCCCAGGTGTTTTGGCCTACAACTCTCAGAAATCCCAGCCAGTTAGGATTTCTGGGAGTTGAAGGACAAAACACCTGGCGACCCACAGGTTGAGAACCACTGTATTAGAGGATGAGCAAGTAGAAGTGTCTGCAATATTGTGGATGGTGTGATCAGGTTCTATAGTAATGTTTTCTGTGTAGATGTGTGGGCAGAGTAGCAATTTGAGCTTGTGTTCTGTGATCTCCTGTGAGTTGAGTAGTCATTTGAGATTATGGGGCTATCTGTAACTGAGTAAACTTTTGACACCAAAGGACAGCTTTGTTTCCAAAATAGGTTGTAGTTTACTGTGTGATAAACATATGTACCATCTGAATGGTCTCAGCTGGGCTGCTTTCACTATTATTTACCTGTAAGATACTTATTATAGCACAATCAGTCTTCCACTTTCACAGAGTTCACTTTTGTAAATTTTATTATTTGCTTATTTGTTGCCACCTCTGCAGCTCTCCCATGCCATTTTCAATAGGGATTCCAAGCCTTGCAAGACTGAGGCCAGCATTTACAAAGTAGAATTAATGCAATTTCACAGCATTTTTATTGTCATTGCTCAATTCCATGGAATCCTGGGATTTAAAGTTTGATGAAGCACGAGGAAGCTAAAAACTATTTAAAACAACAACAGCCATGATTCCATAGCATTTAGTCATAGAAGTTAAAGTGGAGTCAAACTGCATTAATTCTACAGTGTAGAACCAAATGGGGATGATCAGGAATGCATGATTGATTAGATTTATAAATCCAAATGAAAAATGGCATAGGGCAGCAGCAGATACTACTCTTTCAACACATCTAAAATAAATCCAGAAAAAAATCCAACAATTACAGAGTTGAAAAGCAAAAAGTAAGTCTCTCGTGTTTTTTTTATTTCTTTACCACCACTCTTTGCCTTCCTGAATATATTACAATTTAGTCCCAATGTAGTTTCTGTAGTTCAAAAGTACTACTTGGTTGTTCTAAATATTATCTTCTAGTTCATTGTCTAATTGGTTTATCCCTCATCTCGATGTTTAATTTTTTCATTATAAGTTTATTGCTATTATTATGTATTATTTTGCATTATACCTGATGTTGTTTGTAATTTTTTAAGGCATGTAATATTTGCCTGTTTTTGTGCTGTTAACCACCCTGAGTCCCTTTGGGGAGAATCTACTTTTTGCGGTCTAGAAATAAATTATTATTATTATTATTATTATTATTATTATTATTATTATTATTGATAAACAATTCACATTCCCACAGAAGTCTGGCTTCTTTACTTAGCAAAATTAAATATTCTCAAAAGCACACTTGCCAAAAATAAAGAAAAAACTTTCTATGTTTTCAAAATTGCTGTCACCTATTTCTATTTGTAGCTTTATTGAACCGTGTTCTTATTGAATAGTTTGCTTTTAAATTAAAAGCTTATAAATAATAGCTTGCTTGCTTTCAGAAAGAAGGCAATGCACCCAGATTCCAGCCATCGTCAATCAGAAGAACTCTCTTCACTTGCACATTAGATAGTTAAGTATGATTAAGAAAGTGATGTTTTTTGTAGGTTCTATGTCCATTAAAGGCTTGCTTAGGCAGCAGAACCTGATGTTATTTCCAAGGCTCCCTTGATGTTCAGCTCACTTCTGAATGCTGCAGATTTCATGGTGTCCTTGTGAAGTGTACACATTCCAGAACAACAGGGTCAATCTCAGAACCTCTCCTCACCTAGAGAGAGGTCTGTTGGGTGGAATTTGTTTATTTATCTCACTACCATCCTCATTACCTCTGAGGATGCTTGCCATAGATGCAGGCGAAACGTCAGGAGAGAATGCCTCTAGATCATGGCCATATCGCCCGAAAAAACCTACAACAACCCAGTGATTCCAGCCATGAAAGCCTTTGACAATACATACATCACTTTTATCCTGCCCTTTTCAGCCCGAAGGTGACTCAGGGCAGCATACAGACCTGCAACAATGGCTGATTTTGTCGCTTAAGTGAAACCCATAAAGAGACCTCAACCTATCATTATCCCTCCCACTGGAAGAAAAACAAATCAAGCAATAAAACTATTCATCAATAAAAAGAAACTAAACATAAAGCTTTTGAATTAACTCATCAATAGATGGCAAAACAGCTTAAAGGGTAAGATTTAATAGCTCTTCTTCTATTCCATCTTCACAACCTTTTTAAAATCATGACAGTGAGAACTAAGATTAATGCAGTTTGATTCCACTTTTACCACCATGGATCAATGCAAATCACCAATTCCTTTGTATATTTTAATTACCTTCTGATATCTTATAGATGCTTTTGTTCACTATCTCTTTTTTAAAAATGTGTTTCCTCTTCCCAGTTGAAAGTAGCGGAGGAATTAGTTAAAATAAAAGAAATAAAAATGGAGTTGGATTTGAGCCTGGATTCTCATGCTTAGAACATACCCACTGAGATCAATAAAAAATTAAGAAAAATTGACTAAAAATAGTATTGGGAGGGAGTAAGATGAGGTCCTTTTTGGTGGCATGCACCATATCATCTCTACTTTTACAATACAGCCCATCGGTTCCCATCCCATGACACAGAGCAACTTCCGATGGAGCTCCATCATAAAAGTAGAGGCAAAGCAGTGCATGTTGCTGTGGTGGCAATACAGGAGGCTTTCTGTGTTGAATAGAAATCAATGTGGGGAGGGAGGGCAGGTGGCCAATGCCTTCTCCCATGAGATGTGGCCTTAGATGAGTTGGGTGATGTGGGGTGTGGGGAGATAGGTTCCTCATACCCCCTGATGGACACCACCAGATTTGCCATGGTGTGTCTGCCAGCCCAGGTCAATAGTCAAGCTTTAAACAGACAAATTGACTTCAATAGGCCATGTCTGTATCAGCAGAAATATAGTGTCCAGATCAAGGGAAATAACAATCTGACCACTGCATTCTGCTTTGGTCAGATCTCATTGCTGTGACTAGTTGTTGGCACACAATTTCAGGAGATTAGCAAATTGGAACATGCCCAAAGGAGCACAATGAGGTTGAATAAAACTTGAAATTATGTCCTATGAGGAACAGTTGAGGGAGTGTCACCTATAAAAAGGAAAACTAATTAGTGATATGATGACCACCTTTAAATATTTGAGGGACCTTCAGGTTGAAGATTGTGTGAGTTTTTTCTGGTGCTCCACTGGGTAGAACCCAGACCAAAGGGGTTCAAATTTCAAGAAAGGGGATTTAGATTGCACACTACAGATACTTTCTGAGCTGTTCAACAATGGAATAGATTAGAATGGAACTCTCATTCATTCTAAACAAAGATTAAGTGGTTGCTCGGGGAAGCTTTAGCTGAGAATCTACCTTTGGCAAAGGGACACACTACCTGACTTTTTGGACCTCTTCCAACTCTATGATTTCAACAGGCCTCCTGTAAACAGGACTAAATACTTTATCATAAAGGACAGGTGAAGTGTCCTGCTTTGGCTGGCTTCTGGCGAATAAAGAGGGAACAGCAGGGCAAATCTGTCACCCCGTATGCAGCACCATATTGCAATGCTTTCCCTATCAGATGGGGAAAGTGTCATGCTTGTGGAGAAGCCCTGAGCTGACTTGATTGGAGCCAGAACAACACAGCAGGACTCCCGTGTTGCTGGAAAAGCATCTGGTGATGCTTTTACCCTTGTTGGGGGCAGAGCCACAGATGACTTTGTCTGATGGCTGCCATGAGTGTCTCTCCCCAAAGCTGGCTCTAAGAATAGGATGCTTATTTTGATCCATCTGTTGAGGTCATAAATATGGTCCAACCTGTTTCCTCTGAAGGGCTGCTTACCAGCACCAGCTAAAACCTTTAGGGAGCCTATAGCACTTCATCCAGTACTACCACCACTGCACAGTGCTGAGTATCCAAGAAGTTATTCTGCTACCTAGGAAAACACTTCTCCCTTTCCATGGCAATGAGAAGACAACAGTGCAAAATTAAATAATGGGCATTATGACACTCCATATCTTTTTCCTGATGCAGATGCCACATTCTGCTTAAAGACAGAGCTGATCATTCTGTTACATAATAGACACTTTTGCACTTGAGTAGGGTGTACTGCAACCTTGGTAGGGAGGTTATTATTAATTTTGTCTATTTGCCTACTGGCAGATGAAAGACAAATTACTTTCACCATTTATACTCATTCAAGCATCCTTAAACATGAAGTCCCTCACAAAGCATAATGAATACTTAGAAGGTCCTCCCAAGAGTCCAAGCTGAGTTCAGACACACAGACCCCAAAGTAAATGTGCATAGTATAGATTGCAATCAGCCTTTTTATTCCTGGAAGGAGTCAATGACAAGAGCTTTCTTAATGTTTGTTAGTGCTTGATAATTGAATGCATTTGTGCTTGATAATTCCATGGCTCAACTACATAGGCGTCTTGATGATTCAATTTTCTGAGACTATTTCAGCTGGGGGGAGGAGGTGCTCAGCCCAGTTTAAAATAGTCCTGGGGGACTCAAAAACCCCTCCTAACTTCAGCGACCTTGTATTTCCAAGATGTTTTGCAATATGTTCAATCTTGTGGAACTATTTTTCATGACTCCCCACAGTGAATTTTCTGGCAATAATGGATGGCCTTTCACGTTCATTGCCTTTTCTGTGTAGGGTGCTGCTGAAGACTTTCCTGGCTGCTAGCATGCCATTGCTTCATGGCTCCACTTGGTGTCCTCATTCCCTCTCTTTAGAAACTGAAGAAGCCAGAACAGTGTGGCTCATTTAGCTCAATTTTTAAAATTGCTGTTTTACATTGCAATCTTATATGCATTGTAAACATTGGCATATGAGGGGTTTTTTTCTAGCTGGGTATAGACCACAACCTTAATTATTTGAAATCCAATTTATTAAGCATGTACAAACTATTTTTCATATAATTCAAATGTGATTTGTCCCAAGCAAGGATTGTTGTTGTTTGTTTATATAGTATGGCCAATTACCACGTTACGCAATCTGTGCACAACTGTATACTACCTGCTTTCAAGTCCAATCCCATCCGCCAAGTGCCTTGCTCTAACCATTTACTGGACAGCAAGGCAACCAGGCAGCCCGCAATATGGCTGCAGTTCTGTAGCCAAAGGGGAACACTTGCTTTCCAGGATGTCTAGCAAGTTCCAGAAAATCTGCCGGAGCAAGCCCAGCTCTCTTCTTCTCTTGGTAGCAAATTACAGCCAGTTGCTCTCTTGTCACTTGCTCCCTTCTGTCTGTCTCCTCAGACAGTAAGCATTTGGGGCATAGTTCCCCAGAGCATTTAAAATCTGCTTTCTGGGTCTGAAAAGAAAGGCAGAAATGTTTATAGTCTGCCTGTTAGATGTGAGATCAGGGTCAGGTTAAAGATTTCAACATTACTTTGTTCTAGTCTTACAAGCACTTTTAAAAAAAAAAATCTGTGAGAAAGCAAAATGCTTTCTCTGGATCTTAAAGAGAATTTTTACATTTGCCAAATGACTTAGGGGCATAAATTACATCAACTGAGTAGCTGAACCATGACAGCTGCTACATTAGGGCCTACAAATTAGAAGCAATGGATGGGTTGCCTGCCTGGCTTTGCACAACTAGCAAGTCTTTCTGTATGAGCTGTGAGTCAGGGTGCTTTGCTTCACAGAAGAAAGAGATGTGTTTTGCCTAAATTGGAGAAACTTCAGTGGAGGAAAAATGTGCTTCATGAACTCTTGGCAGATAGGCTCATAAAGAATGATTAATTTAGTGAATTTGATTTGCTTTCCTAGACTTCATATCCATGTTTGCTCAGCGGCAGGGCCAGGATGACCCTTAGGCAAGGTGCATCTGCTCCTGAGCCTTCCTGCTGAAGGACAGGTATGCATGTACCATTTCAGCCTGTCATATACTCCCACCTCTACTCTTCTCCCAAAAAAGATGTGTGATGCTCTGCTCAGTAAAGTGGAGGAGGGTAGGAATACAAAATTAGGAATCACAAGTGTGGAATACAAATTAAGGTTGTCTGATGACCCAGTGAGCTTCTGAACATGGAAGGAGGAGGTCTGCTATCTTATCTCCATATAGCAAAAGCTCCACTATCTTGTCATATGTTTCTACTAGAACAATATAAGCTCCTTAGCAGGCTGACTGAAGCTAATTACATTTCAGTTCAGTTAGCTAAACTCATGAGGAGATTCATCCCTAGAGGGTCTTTATGTTTGCTTGGGCTTCTTTTTTTAATCAGCAGGGTCCTTTTGTAATTAAATTAATGCTTCAGCTCACTTGCTCCATCTTGATGCTAGAAGGCTGAAGAGGTACCTAAGTAAATAACAATCTGTCAGAAACAAGGAGGCATCACATCCTGGCACAGCAATCTGTTTTGCTTTTGGGTTTTTTAACTAAAAATATGCATAAACCTGGCATCGGAAATCTGTGTGTTGTGTGTGACTCAAAAGCTTCCTGCATGGATGTTTCTAAACATTAGTCAATAAAATGGATATATTGATTGCCCTCTCTAAGCATATGAAATCAAGTCATCTTATTGACAGAGGATTTCTACTATTCACGACTTTTTTTTTTCGTGTCAGGAGCTACTTGAGAAACTGCAAGTCGCTTCTGGTGTGAGAGAATTGGCCGTCTGCAAGGATGTTGCCTATGGGATGCTCAGATGTTTTACATTTTACAATCCTTCTCTCATGTCCCTGCATGGAGCTGACAGAAGGAGCTCAACCTGCTCTCCCCAAATTCAAACAACTGACCTGTCGGTCAGCAGTCCTGCTAGCATAAGGGTTTAACCCATTGTGCCATTGGGGGCTCACAACTGGAAGCCATGAACCAATGCACAATAAGTGTGTGCACAATATCGTTTTGTTGTCCAGGATTCCAGGGATTTGGGGGATTTGGCTGTCAAATGCATGAAAATGAGCCTGGCAGGGGGAAGCCAAAGCCTTAGTCAATATGGATCACAGCAGCTGGATCTTTTCGGCTAATGGGGCTAATGGGGTTGAGTAGCACTCTACCTGAGGCGGAGGTGGCATGTGGGCAGGGCAGCCTCCCAGATCATGCAAGTTATGACTCCTCTTCTTTTGTCCCTGGCAGTCTCCTCCATCTCTTCCCGAAGCCATTCCCCTAGTACCCATTTGCCCATGATAGGAGTTGAGGTTTTCTCTTCCTATGTTTCTCACTTTCATTCTCAGCCAATCAGAGACCTGGTTTACTGTGTCCATTCTCCTCCCATCTTGTGGCATGCACTTGGAACTTCAATTCCCAGAACCCCCTCTTGTTTTTTGTTGTGTTTTTTGTTGTTGTTGTTTTGAAGTTACGGAACACATTTTTAAAAATTGCCAAAAATCAGTAGATTGTTGAAATGTTTCGAAACTTGGCAAGCTTGCAGTCGTAAATGTGGCTACAAGTGCCTCCATTTTCATGGTGATAGGCCTAAACATGATGGAGAAATGAGCCTCTAAAGTTTCCCCATTGAGCCTAAGGACCGAATCTTACTGGCACGAAAATAGAAAATAGAAACCCCTTCCCAAATTTGGGACATTCCCAAAAACAGAATGGGAGTAACTGAAAATTGGACACAGAAAATTGCATACCCCTATTCCACATCACAAACCCCACCTGGAAGTATCTAAAAATAAAACCATGAAGCCTTTGATTTGCTATTGAGATTGTTGTTTAATCTATGACAACACTAAGAACCTAAGATTCTGAGTGTGTGGTAATTTCCCTTGTAAAGTGGGAACTGAGAAGAGTATCATAAAACCATGTGCATGGCTTCACACCAATATCACCCTGTGTGCAAGGTTAGTCCTCACAAAATTCATGTATTTCGGATGACAGCTTCCAGTTAGTAAGACTGCTGGATATTCTGAGAGCTAAGGTCCAAAAACGTAACTTCTCCCATCTGCTATTTGAAAGAAGGGAAAGAATCATAAATATTAAGCACATGGCCATGAGATAAATGATAATAAGGTCATGTCTTCTAAGTGTCATGGTCAATTGCGGGAGCTGGTACCATTATCTACCATATGGATACTTCAAGGTGTAAAGGCCTGAATCAGGCTGAGACTATAGGCTTATCTACACAAGCCAAAAACCACAAATGAAAACACAAAACACTAGCCAAAAAAACTAAAAAAACACACAAATGGAAGACTAGATACACAAATCTTCTGAGGCATATCCCAAGTTTTTTAGTGTTATATCAACCTGATCCACTTTGAGAGATAATCATGAGATACTCCAGATTTTTGTTGAAAACTCCAGAGTATCCTATGGCTTTAGGGCAGTCTGGATAGCTGCATCAGTTCCAATTCAGCCAGATCTGCTGTCCAGACAGAGCACTGGCACTATCACCCTTTTCCTCTAGGCTCATCTGCCCAGGAAAAGGAGGTGGATCATAGCCATGTCACCAACAGCACTACTCCTTGGTGGTCATGGAAGTCTGTGAGAGCACCTGGCTGTCAAAGGTGCCTCGGCTGACCTGTGTGATCCAGAAGAAGGAGGAATTGCCCCTTCCGCTTCCTGGTTGCATAGCTGCCTTATTCTGATATCAGCAGAGGCACCCATGACAGCCAGGAGCTCTTACAGAGCTCTGTGGCTAGCTAGGAATAGTGTCAAGGATTAAATGGTAGAGGTAAGGTGAACACCGTTCCAGATTTGGCATGAAGGTGCCAAATCAGGGGCTTCCTCAAAGAAAATTGACTCTAGTCTAAACACTTTGTGTAGATGAGACCCAAGTGTGTGTGAAGAAGTGAGACAGTCTTGCAAACTGCAGTATCATAGTCTCAGCATATATATATATTGCAGCAAATGTATACATTGTCTACTTCATGTGTGTGTATCAGATATGAGGTCTTGCTTTTAAGCTTCTTCTTTTTCTCTTCTCACAAAGCATATTTCTATGGCAACAACTGTGTATATATAGATGTTTTCATCAATGTGAAGAGCGTCAGTGTGCTACTTTATTTACTGCCAATTTTAATATATGTGCAGACAATCTGTTCAAGCAAAACATATCATATTCTCCTAGCATGGTTTCTACCTGTAGAAAGGGAACAGGATTTCTCTTTTAGTTCATTAAAAAAAATATTTTCATTTTCATTTTTTTCAGCAAAAGTATGCTATTTCTATCAGTACAGTAGTCTGTACTTTGAATTTAATTTAGAATTCACAAAAGAGCACTATATCTGAATTATGTATGGCTAATATAATTATTTTGAAAGCTCTATGTGGTGAGATGTCAAACTCCTGATGCTTTCTCATAGCAGGCCTCGCTTTTATCAACCTGTTCTCATGCAATATTGCCTCTTCACTAAAGATTGCATTGATTTTTTAATCAAGAAAGTAGACATGTAGTGATTTTTCTTTCTGAAAGGGGGAAAAAGAAACAGCGAGAGTGCCATTTAGTGAGAAAATATTTGGAAAACTATTTGTATCTCGATACTCAAGACAGGAAATTCAAATCAAGCCTTTTTTCCAATTCAAAGGGTCGATATATTTCTTACTGGATAGTAAGCAAAACAGGAAGATTCCCATAGAACTCCTGGTGGGCAACTTAGGAAATAGCCATCATCAGACCAATAGTTTCTATTTAGTTTTGTTCTGGAATGTATTGGATGATATAAATGCATTGTGTTTGGGACACAGCTCCGAATCTCCTCATTGAACAAATATTTCTGAAAGAGGAACTCAAACACACAGCAACTTGGCCCATACAATTCCTACATAGGATTGTGAAAGGTTTGCTTACCTTCTGTATAATAGGGCACAAAACCTCCTGTTCCTTTTTTTGAGTATTTGTGCAGGTAAAGAGAGCAATAGGATCAGTGTAGTGCAGTAGTTTAAGACTAAGACTATGGGAAGCCAGTACTCAATTCCCCTTCAATCAGAAAAACTCAATTGTTGGTCTTGGCAAGTCACAATCTTAGAGGAAGGCAATGGCAAATCCCCTCTGAACAAATATTACTGAGAAAACCATGTGACTTGGAGTAGTACAAGGTAGAGGAAGAGGACAAAAAAAGTTGGGGTGGTGGCAGTAATGGTATTTATTTATTTATCGTGTCATCAGCAACCATTGTATTACAATTCTAACAGAGCAAAACAAACACAGAGATTAAAAAGAAAAAGAAAAAAGAAAGAAAGAAAGAAAACTACACAGATTTTGTAAATTTGGTATTTGGTTAAATGTCCTTTGACCAGTATCTGGCCACTTGGAGTGCCTCTGGGGTTGCCGCAAGAAGGTCCTCCATCGTGCATGTGGCAGGGCTCAGGGTGCATTGCAGCAGGTGGTCAGTGGTTTGTTCTTCTCCACACTCGCATGCCGAGGATTCCACCCTGTAGCCCCATTTCTTAAGATTGGCTCTGCATCTCGTGGTGCCAGAGCGCAATCTGTTCAGCGCCTTCCAAGTCGCCCAGTCTTCTGAGTGCCCAGGGGGGAGTCTCTCATCTGGTATCACCCATGAATTGAGGTGCTGGGTTTGGGCCTGCCACTTTTGGACTCTCGCTTGCTGGGGTGTTCCAGCGAGTGTCTCTGTAGATCTAAGAAAACTATGTCTTGATTTAAGTCGTTGAGGTGCTGGCTGATACCCAAACAGGGGATGAGCTGGAGATGTTTCTGCCTTGGTCCTTTCACTATTGGCTGCTACTTCCCGGCGGATGTCAGGTGGTGCAATACCGGCTAAGCAGTGTAATTTCTCCAGTGGTGTGGGGCGCAGACACCCCGTGATAATGCGGCATGTCTCATTAAGAGCCACATCCACTGTTTTAGTGTGATGAGATGTGTTCCACACTGGGCATGCATACTCAGCAGCAGAGTAGCATAGCGCAAGGGCAGATGTCTTCACTGTGTCTGGTTGTGATCCCCAGGTTGTGCCAGTCAGCTTTCGTATGAGGCAGTAATGGTGATGATGGTAAATAGTTGGGAGAAACCACCATGATAATCAATTGTGAGTGTCCAGCAGGAATACAACTAAGTACATGATTAGTTGTTTGGCTGCTTCTAGAGCCATATTTTCTCTTGACATATTTCTTCTTCAGCATCTTCCTATGAGGAGCTGTAATGGATCTTTACTTTTTTTCTGGTTTTTCCCATTTTGCAAGAAAAGGAGAACATGTAGTGTTTGCTAGAGAATATGGAAACTTTTTCTGTGGAAGACAGAAATTATTAGTCAGAAATGGCAATTGGGAACTGTCCCATGACCCTTCACTAACTCAGGTTCATCAGTCTCTCGGATAACACAATTGAGCTTATATTTCCTCTTGTCTGGATGTCAGAATCCTGGGTTAAACCCATTTAAGTGAAAGTCTCCAAGACTTCTCCAGCTTATCAGGAAATAGCCACTGTGATGGATGGTGATTTGTCCCTCTGTCATTTGGGTTGCCATTTTCACCACCTGCCATAAGCTGCCTCTGATATGACCAAGACATGAGGGTGATACCATAACTCGAGTCCAGTGGTTCGCTAGGACTTCCACTTGACTTGGTATTTAAAGTAGTTAATTGTGGGCCAACACTGGTTTCTCTACGAAACAACCCAATGCTATCCCACCCACCCCCCAATCCCACAACACACACACATTTTAAAATCTGCGAATGTGACCTTGGCCCAGGTTCTGTCATACAAAAGAGAATGAGCTTCTAAACCTGTTATGTACAGAAAGGGCCCTTCTTATATGTGTCCCAGTACTACAAAGACACTATTTCCAAGAAAATTTGGAGAGACGTCCTCCTGATTTCTGCAGGCAAGTAAAATCAATTTTTCCATTAAAAAAAACATTTTATTTACTTATTCCAAAATAAATAAGTTGCAGCTTGACTTTTTTTGAGAGCTCAAAGCAGATAACAATGACAACAATGATAAAACAATTAAAAACGCCCTTATGATTTAAATTTTGAATTTTTAATCAAAAGGTGCCATTTAGAATAAAATCAAAAGAAGATGAAACTATTACAGATATTGAAATATTGAAAATATTTTAAGAAAACAGACACATTAAATAGCAGGTAAAATTCATGTTAAATGCTTTCCTTCATATATTAAAAAAGCTAGCAGAAGCTTTAAAAAGGAATTGAGAAAGATATCCATTGAATGTAGATACAATGGAACTGAATTACCCAAAAGAAGGGATTTTAAAAAGCACATAATTGCATAATAACTACTCATGCTTATCTGTAGAAGCATGTTTAGATTGAAATCTGAACTCACTACACTGTTTAAGGGTGGAGGGTTCAAATAATGGGTGAAGTGTGACCTCTCTGTCTGCTCACTGTGCTGTCCAAAAGAACTGATGAGCAACTACAAGACTTCTGTTCTTTTCCCTTCTTATTTGCTTTTATTATCTTCAAACTTGACAAATAGTTATTGTGTTTAAAAGGGAAATAAGGTATGGGAACAAATGATCATGGGATGTTTTTCTTTGGGTACCAAAATAAGTTTTTGTCTTCAGGTACTATGCATTCAGGTATTTATTACGGGAGGCAAGAAAATCACAACTATGGCAGAACAACATCTTTGGCTGGGATTTATCTCATGCTGTTGCTACTGTTTTGTTGCTCTCCTAGTAGGAGTTATCCTACAAATTTCTTTTACAAATACAAATAATTCATTGATGACCTCTTTCTGTAAAGGAAATGTCTTCCAGTGGTCTATCTGTACCTCAGAAAATTGGACTAGGATGACATGATGTCATGAGTCCCACTGTTATCCTGCTGTAATCCTGCCTGATGTAATGAATTACTTAGAAATATCCCATTAGTTGTTCCCACTCTGACAGGTGCCATCATTATATGAATCTACACTGAAGTTTCAGACTGCATTGTATTGCAGTTTTGATGTGACCCCATCCTAATGTTATGGTTATACCATGCATGCAACTTGAGATTGTAAAGGTCATTGGTGGTTTTTTGAAATGATGTTCTGGTTTGGCTCCCTTCGGGTTTTTCAATTGCTAAATCAAATTTCCAGTTTGTTTAATATTTTCAGTTTCAGTTTCTAATTTATTTATTTGTTTATTTCATATCAAAAGCATTGCATAAATAAGTATAAAAATGATAAAAATAGAAGAAACACAAGTGGCTAAATATTTTTTGACTAAAAACTGGCAACAACAGCTGCATTGTCTGTAGCTTTAAACAATTCTTCCTCTGTACATGAGGCAGGATATTGTGGACAAGCATACAAATGTGGAGTTGTTTGTTATGCTCAACAGTCACACAAGGTGGAGGATTCTTTTAGGTAGTTTCATTTTTCCAGGTTGTCTTTTGATCTGTCCACTCTACTTTTGAGTCTGTGTTTAATTGAAATAAATAAATATATTTGTTTATCCAGTTAGGGTTTCTGACATTTCACATTTCCATTTGTAAAAAATGCCCATTGTTCCCAAGATTTAACAAAATCAAGGCCAGGCTAACACTATTTAGCATCCTGATGGCTTTAACTGCTAGCTACAAAAAATATTTTATTTAATAATTTAGATCAACACTACTTGGAGTGATGATTCATGGACAAGTGCCAGTCCACAAGCCATCAGCTGGTAATCCTTGGAGAATTTTCAAGAAAGAAAGCAACAATTGTGGCCAGTTGACCTAAATGTGGTTTTCGTCCTTGGCTCATTAGGGGAGAAATTGTTGGTCGCTGACACCAAATAGCTAAAGAAACACTGTCATGTTCAGAAGCGATACAGTTTTTATTTTATTTTCATAAGAACCTCATAACTGATTTTGTTATTACCACTTCCTGTTCTGTAAAAGAAAAAGACAAAAGAGGAACTGAGGATAAAATTGTTGGTGTAGCCAAGGCAAGAAAAGGGCAGCTATGAAGGAACAAGACAAGATCCTGAAGTGTCAAGATATATCATTAAATATTAAAGTTAGAATTGTTATGCTCTCGTATTTCCCATTTCTTTGTATGGTTGTGAAAGCTGAAAAAATGAAGAAAGCTAACAGGAATAAAATCAACTTATTTGAAATGTGGTGCTGAAGAAGAGTTCTCCAGCAACCGTGGCCTGCTAAAAAGATAAATGAATAGGTCATAGAGTAAATCAAGCCTGAATTCTTCCCAGAAGCCAAATTGATACTGTCATGGTGTAGTGAGAAGTCATGGCATTAGAAAATGCAATGCTTGGCAAGATGAAATAGAAATACAGGGTGATCATATTAAAGTGGATGTAATCAATCAAGGAAGCCACATCCATGAGTCTACAATACCCAAACGGGCTGATAGGGTGATTTGGAGGTCACTTGTTCATAGGATTGCCATAAAGTAGAAGTCAGCTTGATGGCAGTTAACACAACAATATGTGAATGGGGGACATCTGTGTACCTCTCTGTGTGAAAAGGATAGACAGGCATACAGTCCCACTGCCTTGGTTCAGTGCTATAGGATGTCAAACATAATTCCTCACCCTGATGTAGTAAAATCTTAGAAAACCGTTCTCTGAATGCTTTTACTTCAACAGGAAATCTCTTCTCTGTAAGAGAAGGCAAAATGATGGCAATTTACTTAACCACTATGACTTTTGAATCAAACTTTCCTCATATATGGAAAATATGAGCCAAGTTAATGTGACAAGGTTAGTGCTTTCAATTGAATGGCGAGGTTGAAAATATTAGCCTTTTCAAAAGCAGCAAAAACTGTTGGACAGGAGATGGACATGTGTGGATTATTTTACCTGACATCTCAATGTTGTTGTTTTTTCAGGTTTCTCATGTGCTGGCTGCCTACTGAATAACTGGGAGCTTTAATAAGTAGCACATGCCTTCATTTACATCTTGGTGTACATCATCTAACAGTATGATTATGGGGGGGTGGGAGGTATTCAGATTATGACACCATCCACAATCACTAAAGAGAATCCTGGGAGCACTAAGTAAAAAAAAATGTGAAAACTGTAAGGGCTTCTAGGTATTGTTGGGATGCCATTCCTCACCACTGATTATTCTGACTGGAGGCTGCTGAAACTTGCAGTCCAACAACATTGGTGACTGCTAGAAAATAATATATTCACATTAGAAAGCAAGGAATGGTGTGGGTTTCTCAGCTAAGCAGCTGCTCAGATGGGCAATGAGGCAAATAAATGAAGTCCCTTGGACGTCATGGCCCACACATTAACCAGCTGAGGCCCACAAACATGTTTGAAATTGCAATAGGGAATCCCCATCATTATCAGCTTGATCATTTGTATTTTCATATAGGTTATAAAGGCTAAAGTTTTTTAATGTAACACAAAGTGGTGAAATGACTTGGTGGCAATTGCTAACAGATGCATCTTGACAGGTCTTTTGCCCCAAAGGGATATGTACATACCTCTTTTTTCTGCTTGCCCACACTTCAGTAATGTGGATTTTCAACCTATGGACCCTACATGTTCCATTCATGTCACAGCTAGCCAGGAGCTATAATGGAGATGGCCACATGATCTGTCTTCTCTTCTGCGATTTTTTAACATCCCACTGAAGCTCATTCAATCTGGCAGAACTTAATAACGGCCTTCTTCCAGCCACAGAGAACCTGTCAAGAGCCATTATCTCTCTCCTCTGCTCTCTCCCTTCTTTCTTTCTTTCTTTCTTTTTCTTTCTTTCTTCCTTATTTCCTTCATCACATTCAGATCCATTGCTTTTCATCTCTTCAGTTATCTATGACAACTAGTGAGAGAATTATGTATTGTTAAAGCCACTATTATCATCAATTAACTTTGTTTGACTTCTAGTATTCCACATGCTGTGAAGTTCTAATCAGGGTCTTCCACATATGCTAGTGGGACTGTCAAACAAATATCAGAATAATTGTTTCAGAGATGGATGGGCACTGACATGCGAAGCACGTGGAGACTACCACTGAGATAGCAAGGTATTTTTCAGCACAAAGCAGCCATGAAGAATTTTCTAGACATACCAAACTGTATCCTAAATTCCATAAAGGCATTAGATGCTGTCTGATCTTGGAAGCTAAGTAGGATTCGCTCTGGTTAATATTTCTATGGGAGACACCAATGAATACAAAATGCTGTAGTCTTTATTTCAGATGAAGGAACTGATAAAACCCCCTGTGGCTAAGAAAATCTTATGAAATTCATGAAATTACCATGACTTGAGGGTACAAGGAAATTATGCTTTAAGGCCAGCCATGCACTTGATAATCTGAACAAAAGAGATGTGAAATATATTTGGAATAAATGTCTTTCAGCAATTCATGAACTAGGTTCACACTGCTTAGCAACAATAATTCCACTAGCTATCTAATTATTTACCAAATTTCAATACAGCACTCTAGCAGATCATCTGCAATAAAATTACAGCAACATAAAATATAGCTCAATTTTTTAAAATGGTTTTAAAAATAAAGCAACAATAAAAATACATTTTAAAGACATAGAAGTGTAATGAGGTATGCTGCAAGCACATGGCAGACATACCATCCAACTCTCCAAATTTGAGAGAGCAATCCTGATTAATCTTCTGTCATCTTACTTTTTTCCAGTGCTTTTAAAATGTCCCAGTTTTTCTCTCCCCCTCCCACTTTCTTTTCCTCAACTTATTTCAACTGCTGCAAACTTAGTTCAAAATGCAAGAGTAGTTTGCACTTAGTTAACTCAGCAAATGGGAGGAGAGAAGGAAGGTAGGCTCCTGTCCTTCCCAGAAGGCTCAGGCAAAAACAAACCACTGAAGCCTCTCCTAGCTTCTTCTTTTTCCAGATTGATAACTTTTCCCATCTTGGCCACGCTCGAATGTTGCTTCACCACACACATCCTGGTTTTTATCCATGAATGTTAGAAAGCTATGTAAAAGATAACAGGATAGATGCCTGTCTGTCTGTCTGTCTATTATCTATGACATTTATATCCCACCTTTCTTCCTGTATAAGACCCAAAGTGGCTTACATCCAAAAACAAAGTATAGCTAAAAGAATGATCAATACAAATTGTTTAAAATCAATTAAACAAATAATTCTAATAAGAATACAGTGAACACAGTTTTAAAGTTCCATTAAGGCCTTAAACTTTCATGCTCTCCTTATTTCTGAAGAAGAAGGTAATATCTTATTCATTCAAAATGTAAGATTTGACAGGTGCTAATTTTTAAAAGTAGCTAAGGTAAAGTAGTAAAGGTTTCCTCTAACATTAAGTCTAGTCATGTGTGACTAGACTTAATGTCTAGTCAAGTGGTGCTCATCTCCATTTCTAAACCGAAGAGCCAGTGTTGTCCATAGATTCCTCCAAGGCCCTGTGGCCAGCATGACTGCATGGAGCACCATTACCTTCCTGCAGAAGCAGTACCTATTGATCTATTCACATTTGCATGTTTCCGAACTGCTAAGTTGGCAGAAGCTGGGCCTAACAGCAGGAGCTCACCCCGCTCCCCATATTCGAACCCCCAAACTTTTGCTGTAATTAGTTCTTTTAAAAGCAGTGTATTGCTTCTCTGTTATCCATTCAGGATTAATTACTAATTAAAAATGAAGTTAGCTTTAGAAAAAAAAACCAAAATACTCCAATCTGCTCACCTATGGTGGCAAGCTCAGCAGCTCAGCAGTTTAACCCGATCCGCCACCAGGGGGCCCTAAACGATACCCTCAATTATTGTTGTAGTATACTGATTTGTCCCCTATCCAAACCTGTATCACAGCATCTTCATCCTAAAGAAAATTATTCCTCAGTTATGAGGGGGTCAGTGAAGAGAGTGGAAACAAACTGTATGGAAATTTCATCAGTGGGCTGTATCATAGATCTGTTCTCTCTGGATCATTACTTTCCACATCTCCTTTGTCTTACTACCCACATCATAAACGATTATGATTCCCTGAACACTGTAAAGTATGTGCTAATCCAACTAAGGCTTTCAGATCTTAATGGCAAAAGATTGAGGCCAATCAAATGTATTATTGCTATTAAGAATCTCTTGGGGTATGTGTGACATGCTTTTTGTGTGTGTCTCAAAGCACTTTGTCCTTGGCTTTTGAGAACTTGTCATTCAGTTTAGGGAAAGGAGGACCGAATCAGAAGTGATTCACACATTTCTTTCCAAAACTCTATTATGCAGGCACTCTAGCTTTAATATTGTCTAAATTAACTATCAGGCAGCTGGAATGTTTGCAACAGATTTAAGTTTTTTGGTTTACTGTGGTTGTATTTTTAGTGATGGGGTGGGAAAAACATGCTTATAATATTTTGCTGCCTCTTCTACTAGAAAACATGGCTATCCTTAAGTATTGTTGTTGTGTGCTTTCAAGACATTTCCAAGGTATGGCCACACAAAGATGAATGGATTTTCTTGGCAAAGGAGGGCCTTCTCAGCGGCAGCTCCCAAACTCTGGAACTCCCTCCCTTCCTAAAGAGACCAGGATGACCCAATTCCTACTTGCCTTTCATAGGCAGGGAAAACATCCCACCTGGCATTTATAAACTGATGGGGGGGGGGGGGATTTTTAAAGGTATGACTGGGATTTTAAAGATGGAAATACATTTTCAATATATTTTAATATTTTAATGTCTGATAGCTTTAATACAATAGCTGTTTTGATGGGTACTATTTTTATATGTATATTTTAATGTATTCACATTGTAACTATCGTCATTTTAGATGTATTGTTAGCAACATTAAGTCCTTATACTGGGAGAAAGGTAGGCTAAAAATACATACATACACACAATAAGATTTGTTCAGATGAGGTTTTTCCCTTGCCCTCCTCTAGTAGTGTGATTTGCCCAAGATTGCACACAGTAGATATCCTTTGTCAAACATGGTAGATTTCCATGGATTCGATTACTGTTATCTAGAGTCATAGTCAAACTCTCAAACTGATACCTGACACTGGACAAGTACTATAAACCACTTCAAATAGCACAATGGCTTGGGCTCGTGCTACTTTATGTGACAAAAATCCACATTTTACTACTTTTCACCAGTTCATAGCTGCAACCCAGAAAACTGTTTTATGTATGTGTTCTGCCCCCTAATCTCCATTAAATATGTGTGCTCCATATAGCCTTCTGATACATATTATTTAAATTCTTTTTTTCTTTTTCTGTAGGCCAGTGGTTCCCAACCTTTTTTTTTATCAGGGACCACAT
The DNA here is from genome assembly GCF_037176765.1 of Anolis sagrei. Lineage (NCBI taxonomy): Eukaryota > Metazoa > Chordata > Lepidosauria > Squamata > Anolidae > Anolis > Anolis sagrei. The sequence continues at coordinate 223,637,135 of NC_090021.1, read as the reverse complement.
GACCAGGGACCATTTAGACCAGGGACCACTTGACCAGGGACTACTTGACCAGGGACACTTTGACTAGGAACCACTCTCCAACATTAGTACCAAAAGGGTTGCAAATCAGTTTTTGGTCAACTTCAGATTTGGTTTGGGGTGCTGATTCAGAAAATTGCATTGGATAGACCACATCAGCTCTAGTTTCTGACACAGAACATATGCCATGGTCAGTGACAGGGAAGGAGTGGCAGGCAGCATGAAAGGAGTGGAAATAAAATAATTAAAATAAAATAAAGAGGAAGGAGGCTCACGGACCAGATTTTCATCCCCTCAGCCCACTGGTGGTCCGCAGCCCACAGCTTAAGAACCACTGTTGTAGGCTAATCTACAATAGCTTGAAAGGCATTTGTAGTTATAGCCAAAGGCCACTAGGCGTCTTCTCCTGATAGTTTTCACAAGAAACCATCACATTTTCCCTGAATATAATTTGCTGTATTGTGATTTATGTTTCTCGGGATAAGTGCTGTTGTCAAAGATGTCATGGCATATCTGACCATGCAGCACCTATTAGCAAAACATAACCTGACATGCACAAATAGATGGTGGCTATTTGCTGGGAATGGTGATACTCCCACCAAATAATCAAGCTATTTCTTTGCATGGATGCAACACCCTGTTTGTCTAGGAAATAACACAATGCAGCTGAATTAAGTGCAGTTGTCTCTCCACATTTGTGGGTTAAGTATTTGCAGATCTGATATTTTTGTGGATTACTGTATTTCTCACCACTGCTGTCATATATGCAAACAAAAGAATATGTTATCTTAAGAAATTCCTATGTTCCCACAGCATGATTCTTTGGCCAACTTCTAAAGCTGACCCTATGATTGCACAGAAGGACCTAAAAACACTTAGAGAAGTGTTATCTCGGGTAGAAAAAATATCATGCCTGTGCCTCTAACTGCCACAACAGTTCATGGCTAACTGAAGTTATTATTTATAACCAGTTCTTTCTCCCTCCATTAATTAAAGCATAGCTAACTCCAATCAAAATTGAGACCTTTGTGGTCTCTTCCAACATGATTCTGAGTCCATTCCTTTTGCAGTCAAATCATAACCACTGGTGATTGGTGGCTTCCATGTCAGTGAGACTTTAAAGGAGCTATCCAAGGTGCTGATCCAGTTTGTGGGGTAAGAATCAGCACCTCAGGGCCCCTTCCACACAGCCATATAACTGAGAATATCAAGGCAGAATAATCCACAATATCTGCTTTGAATTGGAATGTCTGAGTCCACACTGCCATATATCCCAGTTCAAAGCAGATTATGTGGGATTTTAATCAGTTGTGTGGAAGAGGTCCCTGACAGCAGCTTTAAAGTTTGAGCTAAAATCCAAGTAGATTCATAGTCCCTCTGACATGGAAACAGTCTGCCACTATGACTGTAACCTTTTTCATTACTGTTATAGTAACAGCAGCCAAATGGCCTTATTACTTAGGTATGTTTTCCACCAGAGGTCAGCAGCTTGCAGTATTCTGATTTTTTTTCTAAAGATAACTTCATTTTTAATTAGTAATTAATCCTGAATGGATAACAGGGAAGCAATACATTGCTTTTAAAAGAACTAATTACAACAAAATTGCTCTTTGGGGTCCTTGGAAATGTACCTGTGAGTAATTATATTTAAACCATAATTTTCTAAACTCTTAGTTGAGTGCTAAGACAATTTCAGTGACGTACAGAGTTACATAAGCCATAATATTCTCAAACTCTTCACCAGAGTAGTTGAGTGGGCAGATCTGATTCATCCTCATAGCAGGTTAAATGTGGAGAAAATGCCATAAAACTCAGTAGAAACTGTTCTCCGGTTCTCATTCTCAGCTGCAACCTCATGACCTGAGATGCTGTGCAAGGGTAAAAGGGCATATGAGCCCTCTGTTGGTTCCTTTTTCCATGTCCATGTATGCACCATATCTCAAGATTTTAAAATAATTATTAATACCATGTATGTATGTGTAAGGAGCCCCTGGTGGCGCAGTGGGTTTAAGTGCTCCATGCAGTCATGCTGGCCACATGACCTTGGAGGTGTCTATGGACAATGCCAGCTCTTCGGCTTAGAAATGGAGATGAGCACCACACCCCAGAGTCAGACATGACTGGACTTAATGTCAGGGGACAACCTTTTACCTAATGTATGTGTATATGTAAGTGTGTGTATGCCTAAATATCTAAGATGCTAAAAAAAAATAGTGCAGTAAAATTGACCAAGGATTCTTTCATACTATACCCTTAAAGCACCATGATTCCACTGTAACTGTCATTACTACACCCCATGGAATCCTGGGATTTGTAGTTTGGTATCACATTAAACTCTCTGGTTGAAAATCCTTAATGCCCTTCCTTCCCTAAACTGCAAATTTTAGGGTCCATATGATGCAGCGATGGCAGTTGAATATAGAAAAATATGCTAGTTAAGCTGTCTGAAAAAGTTCCAGAATAAAGTCCTGTGATTTTGGAAGTTTTATTCCTTGCAAGCAACTTTGGAGCACCTCTGCTTCTCAATCTCCCCACCCCTGTGGGGGAAAAACCCACCATTATTTCAACAATGATAAAACATTAGACTATTCTGACATTCCAGCAGTAACCAAAGTTCACTAGGACTCCCACTTGTAACAACCTTAGGGCCCTTCCAGACAGGACCTATATCCCAGGATCTGATCCCAGGCTTTCTGTTTATCCCAGATTATCTGGCAGTGAGGACTCAGTTTAAAGTGGAAAACCTGGGATCAGATCCTGGGATATAGGGCCTGTTTGGAAGGGCCCTTAGATTGATGTTTAATAAAACAGGGATACAAAACCTTCATAAGGTCTATCATTATAGCATGTTGTTGCGGACAGTAGTTTTGCTGTTGAAAACACAAAAGCATTTTTGCTGTTCTAACATGAGATAGGAAAGACTACTTTGGTACATAATTTTCAGCTGTTCAGATACAGAAACCAAGGAAAAATAAAGAGATTGTTGCCCTTGATCATGGCTAAAGAATACACAGCCAATGTTGTTACGTCACAACTCCAATCAGCTCTAGTTAGCATAGCCAATGGTGATGATGGTGGGATTTAGTACACAATTTATTGAGAGCCACACCTTCCAGATCCCCATTCAAAGGACATATCTACATTTTTAAAAATGCATGCTAATTTTGTGAATTATGGGCTTTCTCCTTAATTCTAGAAAGTGTCATATTCTGTGTCAAAGGCAGGGTCAATGAGATGGAAGAAGGAAATATAAATGTTGCTGTCTATGAGAGGATCCATGGTCCAGCTATATTGCATATGTTTTTGTTTCTTTCAACAGTATCATTAATTACCTTTTTTATATTCACTATAAAATTAGTGAATTTAAAAGAAAATTGTAATGATATATACATTCTGAAATCTGTGTAAAGATTTTTAGCTGGTCTGCCAGGGGCTCAAAGTTACTATTGGGCAGACCAGGAAAGGAAGCCGAACATCTTGGAAGTTTCTCCCGCAGATGCCAGGCAAAGCACCATAGCTTTGGGAGCAATGCAGGAAAGTCCTCCCAACTCCAACCAAACCAGGCCCCAGGCTTCTCCAAACACGTCTCACTTTTAGTATGCAGCTGTGAGAGAAAAGAGGTGTCTAGTTTGAATTAGGATCTCCAAATTCAGAATTGAGAGTTCTCCGGATTAAATAGCACCAAGGAGCATCAGAAGTGTGTGAGATCAATTAAAGTGATTCATCGACATCAATGTAGTCTAACAACGACACTTATAATACTTGATCTATTGGTGAATCTCAGCAAATGGATTGAACTCCACAAAGGGATGTGTCAAAATAAATCAATCTTGAAGGTGCCACAAAATTATTTTGTCCCCTACCTTTGTTTTCTGTTGAAACAAATTAGCACAGTTCATTCAACACTGCAAAACCCTACATGTGATTGTTTTTAGCAACAGCAACCCAAGCTGCAGGTTCGCAGCTTGGGAGTGATCCTGGACTCATCGCTGAGCCTAGAACCCCAGGTCTTGGCGGTGGCCGGGAGAGCTTTTGCACAATTAAAACTTGTGTGCCAGCTGCATCCGTACCTTGGGAAGTCTGATCTGGCCACGGTGGTCCACGCTCTTGTTACATCCTGAATAGATTACAGCTATGCGCTCTACGTGAGGTTGCCTTTGAAGACTGTTCAAAAACTTCAATTAGTCCAACGGGCGGCAGCTAAATTACTCACCGGAGCATCATACAGGGAGCATACCACCCCCCTGTTATGTCAGCTCCACTGGCTGCCGATCCAGTTCCGAGCACAATTCAAAGTGCTGGTTTTGACCTACAAAACCCTATATGGCTCCGGCCCAGCGTACCTGTCCGAACGTATCTCCTTCTACGTCCCACCTCGGAGTTTAAGATCTTCTGGGGAGGCCCTGCTCTCGGCTCCACCTTTATCACAAGTGAGACTGGTGGGGACGAGGGACAGGGTCTTCTCGGTGGTGGTCCCTCGCCTGTGGAATTCACTCCCCAGGGAAATTAGGTCATCAACATCCCTCCTCTCTTTCAGAAGGAAGTTAAAAACCTGGATATGGGACCAGGCCTTTGGGTAAGCTGGCAGATGGATAAAAGACAATGACGACCAGAGTAGGAAAGGACAATGACAATGCTGGATGGATTATGGATTTATGAATTGGCGAACGTTGACCACAAGATTATTTTATTGCTGCTATTGTACTAATTTGATTGTTTTAACTAGTTATAACTGTTATTGTTATATTGTATTTTGTATATTGTATTAAGTGAACTGTTGGGTATCAAATTGTGCCTTTTGTAAGCCCCCCCCCCCCGAGTCCCCTCTAGGGGGTTGAGAAGGGCGGGGTAGAAGCACTCCAAATAAATAAATAAATAAATAAATATTGGAACAAAACAGAAAATTGACATTTATTGTTTCTTTGCTTTTGTTGTCCCATTTATGCAATGAGAAAGAGGTCGGCGGTTTGAATCTGTGAGACAGGGTGAGCTCCCGCCTGTCAGCTCCAGTTTCCCATGCGGGGACATGAAAGAAGCTTCCCACAGGATGGTAACACATCCAGGAATCCCCTGGACAACGTCCCTGCAGACAGCCAATTCTCCCATACCGGAAGTGACTTGCAATTTCTCAAGTCACTTCTGTCATGATTTAAAAAATGAATCCCATTTGGTTTCCCCCCATTAAGCCTTCACCAAATACAGCAGTGAGTGAGAGAGGAGAGGCTCTGCAGGGCCTATGAATCTCTAGACTCAGGTGCCCATGAATCTCTGCCCATAGATGAGGTGGTGGACTGGGCCATTAACTTTCAATTATACATCCTGGATTGAAATGCACTTACCCAATGAAGTGGTTTTCTTTCTTTTTTGTTTAAGTGTAGAAGATCCAACTTGCACCTCCAGTTCCCCTCTCTTCAAGCACAGCTCCACCAATTTAGATGAAGTGGCAAATGTGCTTAGTACACTTGGTTGGATCTGTGGGTGCCGATCCCGTGGAGGTATAGGATAGCTGGCTACTATGTTACCTACAGGTTTTAATAATTTGGCTAAGCAGAAATGTAAGAATGGTATTTTAGTGGGTTGCTGTGAGTTTTCCAGGCTGTATGGCTATGTTCCAGAAGCATTCTCTCTAGGAAAAATGATTCTGGAACATGGCCATACAGCCTGGAAAACTCACAGCAACCAGTGATTTCAGCCATGAAAGCCTTCGGCAACACATATCAATATACTATTTCCTATAGATCCGTGTTTCTCAACCTGAGGCGGGTCATGAGGGGAGTGTCAGAGGGGTCGCCAAAGACCATCAGAAAGACCACATATTTCTGATGGTCTTAGGAACCCCTTTGGCAGAGAAGGCTGAAGATCTCTCCATCTCTCCTTCTCTTCCTTTTTGGAGACAGACTATGAATCCTCCCACCAAAAACCCTCCTCTTCCTATGATTGGCTGGCCTCTCAGCTGGCCTCTCAACCAAGGGGAGGATTGTTTCTGAGACTCCAAGTGCGAAGAGCAGGTATGCTCTCCCCTAGATCACTGTCAATTCCTCCCAAATCCCATTCTGTTGGTCATGAGGTTTCTGTGTTGGAAGTTTGACCCAATTCTATCGTTGGTGGGGTTCAAGGGGCACTTTGATTGCAACTGAACTATAAATCCCAGCAACTACAACTCCCAAATGTCAAGGTCTATCTTCCCCATACTACACCAGTGTTCAAATTTGGGCATATTGAGTATTCGTGACAAGTTTGGTCCAGATCCATCATTGTTTGAGTCCACAGTAGTTTCTGGATGTAGGTGAACTATGACTCCAAAACTCAAGGGCAATGCACATCAAACCCTTCCAGTATTTTCTGTTGGTCACGGGAATTCTGTGTGCCAAGTTTGGATCAATTCCATCATTGGTGGAGTTCAGAATGCTCTTTGATGGTAAGCGAACTACAAATCCAAACAACTACAACTCCCAAATGACAAAATCAATCCCCCCTGCAACCTCACCAGTATTCAATCGGGTATTTGTGCCAAATTTGGTCCAGTGAATGAAAATACATCTTACAGACCAGAAATTTATATTACAATTCATAACAGTAGCAAAATTACAGTTACGAAGTAGCGACAAAAATAATTTTATGGTTGGGTTGTCACCAAACATGAGGAAAAATATTAAGAGGTCTCAGCATTACAAAGGTTGAGAAACACTGCTATAGATAAATAAGACAAGGGATGGGATGCTGTGAGTTTTCTGGGCTGTATGGCCATGTTCCAGAAGCATTCATTCCTGACGTTTCGCCCACATCTATGGCAGGCATCCTCAGAGGTTGTGAGGTGTTTTGGAAACTAGGCAAGGTGGGGGGGGGGGTTTAATGTATCTGTGGAATGTCCAGAGTGGGAGAAAGAAATCTTATCTGTTGGAGGCAAGTGTGAATGTTACCATTGGCCACCTTGGCTAGCATTGAATGGGCTTACAGCTTCAATTGTATTTTAGTTGGAGGAGTCACTGCCTACAGCAGTGGTTCTCAACCTCTGGGTCCCCAGTTGTTTTGTCCTACAACTCCTGAAATCCCAGCCAGTTCACCAGCTGTTAGGATTTCTGGGATTTGAAGGCCAAAACATCCGGGGACCCACAGGATGAGAACCACTGGTCTACAGTATAACACATAATCTAAGTAGGTAAAGTAAAGGTTTTTCCCTGACATTAAGTCCAGTTGTGTCCGACTCTGGAGGTTGGTGCTCATCTCCATTTCTAAACTGAAGAGCCGGCGTTGTCTGTAGACATCTCCAAGGTCATGTGGCCAGCATGACTGCATGGAGCGCCGTTACCTTCCCGCCTGAGTGGTACCTATTGATCTACTCACATTTGCATGTTTTTGAATTGCTAGGTTGGCAGAAGCTAGGTTGGCAGAAGCTGGGGCTAACAGTGGGAGCTCATGCCGCTCCACGGATTTGAACCTATGACCTTTCGATCAGCAAGTTCAGAAGCTCAGAGCTTTTGCCACTGTGCCACTGGGAGCTCCTATAATCAATGTACTATGCTAATAATACAGGGTTAGTCAAAATGAATAGGCCAATAAGAAAATTAATTGTATTGTATATTGGCCTATTCATTTTGACTAACCCTGTATAATATATTGTATGTATATATATCTTGTAAGCTGCTCTGAGTCCCCTTCGGAGTGAGAAGGGTGGCATATAAATGTAATAAATAAATAAATAAATAAATATTGTTAGGAAATTGCTAAATTCCTTGGGTTTTTGTCTTTCTGGTTTCTTGGCTGTCTTTGAAATCACTGGGCTTTTCTCCCTACTTGGCCATTGCCTTGCTCTGAAAGCTCTCAATGAGAAAAGACTCCAAGGCAAGTCCAAGGGGACCCAGCCCTTGTTTCTCCGGCAGCCTTTGCCCCACAAGGGCCTTGGTCTCGCCCAACTAGGCAACCACCACCAGAGGCTGGGAGCCCCAAGGAAGCCCGGCGGAGGCTCGTCCTCGCCAAGGGGTCTCCAGATCACGCAAGGTCCACCTTAAGGAGCCCGTCGGAGCAGGGGAGGGGGGCTTGGACCGGACCGGACCATTTTCTCGGAGGAGGCTGAGCCTCGCTTCTTTGGGGAAAAGAGAAAGAAGAGCTTCTCTGACTCCGTTTCCCTTCCTTATGAAACCCAAGGCAAAGACAGCAAGCGGCGGAGGGTGCCTCTCTTTCGGGTGGACGTTGAGGGGAAATGAAGCCCAGTGTTGGCCGGCTCTGTATAGGCAACCTCAGACACCAATGCCTCCTGCTTTGCGCGCTGGGCTGGAGGGGGGAAGGCTGCTGTGCCTTTAAGAAAGCAAAGCTGGACTCTGATTGGCCAGAAAAGGACGAGGGACGGGAGGAAGGCAGAGAGAGGGAGGGAGTGCCTGCCTGGCTGGCTGGCTGGCTGGCTGGCTGGCTGGCGGGGGCGCCTTTGACTTGCTTGCCTTCTTCTCCTTCTCCTTCTCTTTCTCCTTCTCCTTCTCCTAAGGAGGTGGATGGGCTTGGAAGAGCAAGGCGCTCCAGCCCCGGAGAGCTTGTCCAAGGAGGACAAAGCTCACTCTGAAGACTTGGGATCAAGGGTGAGTGGCTTTGGCTGCTGAGTGAGAGCTGGTTTTTAAACACACCTATAGAAAGATGTATGGAGAGGGGTGGTGGGGTTGGACTCCTGCACCCTTGTCTCTCAGTCTGGAATGCCATCTTTTGGGGTCACCTGTGGCTCTTTCCCTTTTGGGTGGCACTTTTGGGAGACTGTCACAAGGTTAGCAGTGGATCAGAGGCAAGAATTGGGGGGGGGGTGCAAAGGACACGTGCTTGGAGGGGCTCTTGTTTAGGAATCACTAAGTGTTTGGAATGTGGTGGAGGCTCCTTCTTTGGCGGCTTTGAAGCAGAGGGTGGGTGGCCATCTGTCGGTAGTGCTTTGAATGTGATTTTCCTGCTTCTTGGCAGGGGGTTGGACTGGATGGCCCACGAGATCTCTTCCAACTCTAGGATTCTATGAAACCCTCAAGTATGGGTGGTTGGTACTGTTAGTAGCCTAGACGTTTGACAAGCAGTAGTTGGTGGGAACACATGAGCCACCAGGCATCCCTGCAAAGCCCAAGGCTTGCCCTGCATCCGCTTGCCAAGAGGGTCCTCCAAACTTTCCACTGCTTCTGCAGCCACAGATGGCAGAGCTGCCACCCTTTGGGAGCCTCCTTCCCAAACTGCAGATTTCTTCCTCCTTGTCTGGTCAGCGTCACAGAGTTCATTTCCTTCCCAGAGTGAGAGAGAGAGAGAAAGAGAAAGAGAGAGAGACCGCAGTGTGTTACTTGAAGGAACTTTGCCAATGCAAGTTCACATTTGGGTAATGCCATTGATATTGGGAAATATATAATGTTTTACCCTTTGTAAGAGTGACTAGAGAGAAGTCTGTTGAGAAGCAAGAAAATCCCACTTTCTTTTTCCAGTGAACTTTTCTGTCACAGCCAGCATGCTCTGGAGTTCTGTCTTTTCTTTCTGCGTTTGCTCAAAACTGAGCGCAGCAGAGTTTAATGTGACTTCCCCAAAAATAAGCTTATTGTGGACTTGGTGGCTTGCTCTATCTATATATTTGAGCTTTCTGCTTCCATGACAGATATTGGCTTGCAAATTCCTTATAAAAGCATGCTTTTCAAAAAGGAACCCCTGATGGTGCAGCAGGTTAAACCACTGAGCTGCTGAACTTGCTGACTGAAAGGTCAGCAGTTCAAATCCAGGGAGTGGAGTGACGTCTGCAAATACCCCGGCTTGTACCAATCTAGCAGTTCGAAAACATGCAAATGTAAGTAGAAAAATAGGTACCGCTCTGGCAGGAAGGTAACTGTGCTCCGTGCAATCATGCCATCCACATGATCTTGGAGGTGTTTATGGACAACGTTAGTTCTTCAGCTTAGAAATGGAGACGAGCACCAACTAGACTTAATATCAGGGGAAAACTTTTACCTTTACCTTCCAAAAACACATACAGTTGCAGCATTCACACTTGCCTCAATGTGTTATTGAAGGCTTTCATGGCTGGAATCACTGGGTTGCTGTGAGTTTTCTGGGCTGTATGGCCATGTTCCAGAAGCATTCTCTCCCAATATTTTGCCCAAATTTATGGCAGGCATCCTCAGTTATGAGGTTTGTTGAAGACTAGACAAGTGGGGTTTATATACTTGTGGAATGTCCAGGATGAGAGAAAGAACTCTTTGCTTGAAGCAAGTGTGAATTCTGCAATTGATCACCTTAGCATTGAATGCCCTTGCAGCTTCAAAGACTGGTTGGTTGCTGTCTGGGAGATCCTTTGTTGGGAGGTGTTAGCTGGCCCAGATTGATTAGCATCTGGAATTTCCCTGTTTTGAGTGTTGTTCTTTATTTGCTGTCCTGATTTTAGAGGGTTTTTTTTAATCCTGGTAACCAGATTTTGTTCATTTTCATGGTTTCCTCCTTTCTGTTGAAATTGTCCACATGCTTCTTGTGGATTTCAATGGCTTCTCTGTGTAGTCTGACATGGTAGTTGTTAGAGTGGTCCAATATGTCTTTCTCTTTCTCTCTGTAGTTCTCTGTCTCTTTTCTGAGATTAAAAAACCTTTTACAAAGATTCTTCTTTTTACAAAACCTTTTACAATACTTCCCAAGAACTGTATGCTTCTCCTTTGCTTTTGAAAAGATCACTCTCTCCAAGGTAAATGTCTCAAGTTTAAAATTACTTGTCAGAGAGCTGAATAATCAAAAACTAGAAAGCTTCATATCTTAATGTTCATGAAAATTAGCTTTAACAGTGTGCATCTTTGCATACTCTATAGAAGGCATGGGCAAACTTTGGCCCTCGAGGTGTTTTGGACTTCAATTCCCACAATTCCTAACAGCCAGTAGGCTGTTAGGAATTGTGGGAGTTGAAGTCCAAAACACCTCGAGGGCCGAAGTTTGCCCATACCTGCTCTATAGCTAGTATAGAGTATGTGGTGAGCTGATTATAGTAAGCAAGTGCCCAGGCAAGTATGAAAGAACACCTATGACAAGTGTGTAAAGAGAATCCCAAACAGAGATGAATAGTTGAGTTGCTGAGAGCGTTCAAGTCTTCCAAAGGCAATTCACATTGTCTTAAGTAAGGCTGAACCAACATAGAATGACTGATGAATGGAGTTAAGGTTGTCCAGATTCCGGTATTTGGAGTGAAGCAATACTGGAATTGTAAACAGAAGGCAACTCTTCAGAGTTGCATGGGTTTAATAAATTAGCTCACTCTGTTTACTCTTCAGAAGGAAAACAGTGAGTTAGATCCATAGTTGATAATGCTTGAAAATAAAACAAGATTAGTCTTTCAATGCTTCTAATGAAGTAAATTGTGATGCTCAAAAGCTGACACCATGAGAAATCAGTTCGATTTTGTAAAGGGCCACATGACTCATGTTTGGTGCAAGTAACGGACTTACATGGCTATTGGTCTGAAAGTTCACAAAGAAACGAATCACCTTGGGCTGAACTTTTCATCTCCAAAAAAAGTAGCACGTGAGCTGGCTCTTTGACACACAGTCATGTGACTGCTTTGCCACACAGCCAGCTTGTGACACTGTGGGGCTGCTTTCTGTGACATTTTCCCGGCATAAATAGGACTTCCACACAGAAAACTGAGTACATCATGTTCTTTCTTTTTCATATGCTTTCGTCACTTGTAGTGGTGTGTGTCTGCCGAATGGAAGCTGTCATTGCTTTGTCACGACAATATTTCACCCACTTCATGGTAGCACACAGTACATTGTAGACAAAGCTGCAAAGTGCAAATGGTGAAGAAATCTTAACTGTTTGCTGATTTCTGTTCATTGCATTTGCAGGCTTTTCAGCCTGCAAATATTGAATGTGCTGTGTTGACATGATACTGAAACCCCCCTTTTGTAACCTCCTTTATTCATCCATGAATACTTCAATGCAGAATGTTCTTGAAGATAGACAAGAAGCGAAATATTTTGCGCAAGAGTCTGTGTTTTCCTTACTGCAGGCATAGTAACCTGAAACCATATACTTTGAGTATAAAGTGTGAAACTTCACACCCCTCTGCAGTGCATAGCATACATTGACCTATACTGAACATTTATGCTATTGATCTCTGTCAAGAATGGCCCCCAGAGGGCAGAGGACTAATAAATGAGCAAGGACAAAAATTGCCACCATCTGTGAGGAATAATGTTCAGTGTGATGGTGAACAAGGTCAGCATCCCAAGAATTGGAAAATAGATGGTCTTGCTGCTCCATGTGTGTCATCTTTTAGAGGGTCAATCACAATTTATGTCAGTCTCACCCAGGCCAAGCTGGCTAAGACAATATCACAGGGATGGAGTATGAATATTAGGGCCCTTCCACACAGCCATATAACCCAGAATATCAAGGCAGAAAATCCCACAATTTCTGCTTTGAACTGGGATATTTGAGCCCACACTGCCATATATTGCAGTTCCTGGAATTGAATTATTCCATCAGCGTTGCCTCTGAAAAATCCTGCAAATCTCTTGGGAAGACAGGCAGACAAATATCAGCATGCTGGAAGAAGCAAAGACCACCAGCACTGAAGCTATGCTCCTCCGCCATCAACTCCGCTGGACAGGCCACATTGTCTGAATGCCTGACCACTATCTCCCAAAGCAGTTGCTCTACTCCCAACTCAAGAATGGGAAGCATAATGTTGGTGGAAAGGAAAAGAGATTTAAAGATGGGCTTAAAGCCAACGTTAAAAACTGTGGCATAGACACCGAGAACTGGAAGACCTGGCCCTTCTAACTGGAGGTCAGCTGTGACCAGCAGTGCTGCAGAATTCAAAGAGGCAAAAATGGAAGGTGAAAGGGAGAAACATGCCTATAGGAAGGCGCACCAAGCCAACCCTGACCAGGACTGCCTTCCACCCAGAAACCGATGTCTTCATTGCAGGAGAACATGTGGATCAAGAATAGGGCTCCACAACCACCTATGGACCCACTGCCAAGACACCACATCTAGAAAACCATCATCCTTGGGCTACGAAGGATCGCCTAACATATTCCAGTTCAAAGCAGATAATATGAAAAAACAGCTGTGTGGAAGGGGCCTTAGAAACACCGATACCTTTGGTGGCGTTGCCAAAATATGTGAACACAGTTGTAGACTGTATCAACAAGAGCCCATTGTCCAGATGAATGAAAATAGTAGCACCACTGGCCTTATTTGGAAAACTGTGTGCAGTTCTGTACACCACAGTTCAAGAAAGACATTAAAAAGTTCAAATAAGATCAAATATCCGAGAACTGAGTCTTATGAGGAACAACTTAGGAAGCTGGGTATGTTTTGCTTGGGTAAGTGAAGACCGAGAGGTGACATGATAGCCATCATGAATGAATGGATTAAAATCACAAGAAAAGAAAGTCCACATTTGAATATTTTCACTGGACTGCCTAAGGTGGTAGTGGGCTTTCCATCTTTGGAGATCTTTAAGCAGAGATCAGATGGGTATCTTGCCAAAGTGCTTTAGTTGCGTATTCCTGTGCAACAGAGTTGGACTAGATGGCCCTTCCAACTCATAAGATTCTGTGATTTTACATCTCCTGTAAGAGTTTCTGTCATGACAGTAGTAGCCAAACAATTTATAGATGAATACAGAACTGAGGAGGCTGCTTTAGACAACTACAAATCACATATTTATATCTCAAGATAACTGGTTACTTGTGGGTTGCCTAGTTCTTTGTTTGGGTGCAAGGTGTTCTCCAGAAGGATGCTCCCATATCAGTTACACCAAGTGAGCCAAGAAAGTGGGAACTGGGATGTGCACACCTCTAGACAAAACCTTACACCCCCAAATCATATGCAGGCAATCCCCTGACTTATGAACATCCGACTTATACATGACTCACAGTTAAGAATGGGGGTGCAACAAGAGAAAGTGAGAGAAATCTACCCCTAGGAAGAGAAATCCACTCCTGAAAGAGTTGTCTTGGAGAATAGGTGTCTCAACTGAAGCTTTATCAATCCTTGTTTCCACAACAAGCCATTTTATTCAAAATCCAGTTGTCACAGGGACAGAACGTGTGGTGAAATTTTCTGAACAGGGGCACAGACAGCAAAACAAATACTACATGGGTGTTAATGCTTGCCTGTGGTATCCAAAGATGATTATATATATACATATATATATATATATATAGAGAGAGAGAGAGAGAGAGAGAGAGAGAGAGAGATACGGATACGGATATGGATATGGATATGGAGTTGCACTTAAAAATGCACCTGTTCTGGCTTACAAACAAATTTAACAAACATAGAGAACCTATCTTGTTCATAACTTTGGGGCTGCCTGTATAGAGGAAGAGTGGTTTCTCTGTGATACCACAATGTTGCATCCAGCTTGCTGCTTCATTGGAAGAAAGGTGGCATCTCCCTACCAGCCATATGCAATGTATTTAGAAATGAATATGGAATAACTTGAAGTGCTCTGTATTTTCACAGTGAGGTTTGAGCCACCTCCAATTGTACATTCAAACCTCTAAGGGAAGAGTATTCCACAGACTGGCATATTATTAATACTGTCCCTATTCAAGACTTCCTTATCACAGTGCAAAATGTAACAGGTGGTTAATCTTCCAAGCAAATGAAGTCTTCATAAGAACTCACACCTCTTATTCCCCAAAGCCCTGGTAATAATGAAGTTATTGTAGTTACAGTTCACAATAGCCAACCATCAACAGTCAGAGCTGAAGTGTGCAATTTGGCTTCAACAAATTTCCCAGGGTCAGCTTGGACCATTCACTAGGTCCCCATAGAAACAATGGGGTGATAGCATAGGATAACCTTCTTGTGTATTATCCCTATATACATATGTTTGTGAGCCACATATGTCACCCTCCTTTTTCTCTTTTTATTTTCCTTTTTTTATTAGCTCATAGCTGAATAGGTTATTTGAAATACAGGTTGTTTATTTCATTTTAACCCAATCTTATTCCAGTGAAATGCTTAGTTTCCATGCATCCTCTTTAGCCTCGTAACAACTATGTTAGTTTGATAAAGAGTGTGCATTTCATTTTTTTTTTATTTTTCTTACAGGCATAGTTTATGACTTCCCAATTCTGGTCTGGTATATTTGTCTGTATCTATATGTATTTAAGTTTTGGTTGGTTTGGTCAACCTGTTTTCATATGTGTGTGTATTTGTATATAGTGAATAGCATACACAAAACAAACATACTAACAAATAAAACTACACAAAACTATAACAAAAAATGGGGGGAAACTAATCCACTCTTGCCCACCATCACCACCCTGACTCACAGAAGAAGAAAAAAACAGGTCAAAAGTTGGCTTCTCACACAGAAGTCACGAAAGTAAATTTATCATGAACTTCTCATTACTATTAGTACTTAACAAACTTTAAACTTCTGCCCTCCTAATAATCAAACAGTAAAACTCAATTTTAAAAACCCATAGATTTTGGTTGTAAACAATGTTAGATGTCTTATTCAGTAAGCAGATAGTTCTTACATGTTTGTCCGTCTAGTTTAGTGGACCCTAATAATGAAACTTTTCAGATTTCAACTCCTTGGCAACCGAGGTCAAAAGAACAGGAGGTTGTGTTGCCTGTCCCAACTCTCTCATCCGGATGCTTTCAATATGTCATTGACTACAGTTGCCATCATCCCCGCAACTGGCTTGAAAGGGACCAAATTGAGATGGGCATTTTTGTTCCACTTTACAACAGATTAAGATTTTTAAAAGTGAGAAGTCAACCTTTCCTTTGCAGCAATTGCTTATAAATTGTATAATGTCTTCCCAGAAGTAAGGGAGAGCTTATTATAAATATTTATATCTCACCTTTCCATGAATCATATCCAAGGCGGCTAACAGCCATATTAGTTTTCTGGAAGTGTAAAGTCCACCTCATCCGCTTGAGTTCGGATTAAGAAATTGGTTCTTCATGCCAGTTTTTTTTTCATTATGAAGGAGTGGGATGCCTTAACTGTGTTTTATCTTCAATTTTAATGATTACACTATGTAACACATTTTTTGTTTCTGAGTTATAAATGTCATTTCCTAATTGGTGCTATCATAAAAACATGGAAAACGTTTATTAAACCACAAAAAGTTTGTTTTTGTGGGACACCCTGCAGCACATTTTGCTATTGTTTTTCAATATCTCATTAGAGTTTCAACAAATACAACATAGTTTGTGACAGACACAAAAATGAAGTTTCTAAAGTATAACTATTACTTTCAAAGTAAGTACCACACGATTAAATAGGAATAACACTTTCAGAACAGGAACTGTTTATTTTTCAAATGTTGCATTCCTTTTTTGTTACTATATACTCTTTTCTACCTCTTTCTTGGTAAATTTAAGGTTTTAATTTAGGTTTAAGGAGACAGTCAGTGTCAGACATAAAGTCTGTGTTACTAGATGTAAACAAACAACATGTAAGGTCTTGATTCTGAAAGCAAATCTTCCCAAAGCATTAACTTCAAACCAATAGGAAAAATGCAATGAGTATAAAGATCAATGTGGATTTAAGATAGATGCAATTAAGGAAAATCAGGAAAGGAGTAATCATTATCATGGGAAGTGGATACTGCTGCTTGGTTAGCCATCCTTGCTCTTGCTCCTTCTTTGTGAATAAGAATAATTTAACCATAATGAGGATCACAAGGCATAAATCAGTGGTTCTCAACCTGTGGGTCCCCAGATGTTTTGGCCTTCAACTCCCAGAAATCCTAAGCTGCTAAACTGGCTGGGATTTCTGGGAGTTGTGGGCCAAAACACCTGGAGACCCACTGGTTGAGAACCACTGGCATAAATACCTCTGGCTACATACTAGGGGTTAAGTCAGGGTAGGGAATTTTGGTCCTACAGATTTTACTGAGCTGCAACTCCCAGCAGCCATCACCACTGGTTGTGGGGAAAAGGGACAACAAATCTAGAGGGCCACACAAATTATCTACCCATGGGCTAAGCAGTACTTGCCTAACACTAGCTTTTCTTTGAGGCTGATGACCCTTTCACACAATAAAATCCTAATATAATTCTACTGTAGTTGCCATGACAGTATCTTATTAAATCATGGGGTTTGTAGCCTGATGAGGTGGTAGTGGCTAGAGTTTGACAAGGGATACTGTGGGATGATTTTGCCAGTTATTTCCTCTGAAATACAACCTAATATATCTGGTATTTCAGCAGTCTCCATCCTAGTACTATCCAGAGCTGTGTCTGGAACATTCCCATGTTTGGAGGCCACCATATTCTTAAGTCCACCAAAAAGCAGCTTTAATGCCTGAATTAAAGTTACAGACTAACATCAGGCGTTTAGGGAATGATGAGAAGCAGACTTCTGGGGATGATGTGAGTGGAAGTTTGTGGGGCGGTGTAGTTTTAAATTTTCGTTTATTGTTTTTATGCTTCATGACATATAAGATGGGTTTTTTTAATTTTGTTTTTTTTATCCATTTTCCCTGTTTCTAATTTTTATTGTGCCATTCTACTGTTTGCCACCTTAAATCCCTACATTGGAAAAAAGGTGGGAGAGAAATAAAGAAATAAATCATATAGTTTGTCTCAGAGTGGCCACAATGCAGCAGGATGTGTGTTTTGTAACAACATCTCTTGCATCTAAGGAAATAGGCTTACCTTTCTGCTGCTGCAGAACATCACACAATATATGGTTGGATTCGCACCAGCATCCAGATGTTAATTCAGTGTAAGGGAAGTTCCACAGTGATCCAAGTCTTTTTGAGGTGATGACCAAATCCAACATCCACATGTCCCAACAGTCTCACCACTATATCGCTGACAAAAACAGTTCTATTGCAGAGCCTTGCTGGCCTGGCAATGTCACTTCTAATGAGGTCACAACAGGGTGCCTGGCCATATGACCAGGAGAAGCAATGCTGACAGCAATCCTACATGAGGGAGCTTCTTTTGGCCAGTGACACAGTGACTGTAGGAACCCCAAAACAGCCTCAACCAGCCATCTTTCCGGATGCCAAAAGGGCTCCGGGACATTCCCAGGCTGATCAAAATGGCTTCAGAATAGTTTACCCTGGAATATCCGGGTAATCATAGACACGGCCTCAGTCTACAAAAGCTTATGCTACCAACTTTGTTTTTTATATTAGTCTCTACAGTGTTACAGGATCCTTTTGCATGCCTCATCTGCTCTGTCACTGTGGTCTAATCCCAGCTGCAGGCTCTCAGACCCTAAGCTTAGGAGGAGAGGCATCTTTATGGATCACAATGAGTCCTTATAATGCTCGGATCTGTGATGGTGCTACATCAAGTACCAGGTATGGGTTCCTGTGTCAGGTCACTCACACATATCCATATTAATAGCCCAAGCCTTGATGAAGTTCTGACTCACCCACAATTGGATGAATGAGGTCTGGTTAATGTGAAGTGGATAACTGAAGGTTACTTTGAAACTCAATATTCAACAGCGGCACCAGGCCAAAAAGAATCACTGTAAAGTTATCAGATTCTTGAAAACAGATGGAAGGATCAACACTGTGTCCCCTGCTTCCCAAATGCTCTGACCTCCTATCAATGCAATATCTTCCATGACCCAATACTGTTGTTGAAATGCCCCTTCCACCTAAGAAAGCACATGATAATTGACAACCTCCTCTATTGTGCAGTCTAGACATATAAAGGAGAAAAAAGGTACAACGATAAAGTATTGTCTAGTTTGGCCATACATGGCTTTGATCAAACTTCAAAATTAGTTTTGCACTCTAAACAATATGAAGAGAAAAAGATATATCAATGGTACAGAGGCATAATCTTCCATCCTTTAGGATGTAACACAAAGGGTTTGTGCATTACTCCTCTCCCCATCCAGGAATTATTATTCACAGCAAGTACCAACGCTCATGGGAGTCAAACATACATTTTGAATTAAAGAAGGGTAAACCATACTTCTGAGCACATACTTAGCTCAGGAATTTGTTTTTGTTGCCAGAATTGAATTCATAGCTTTCTTGCATACAAAAGATTGGCGCCTTAGCCCCATTCCCATTTTTTTATTGTTTCAGGAGAGGAAAAGATATGTGGTTATTGTTGCCGTTGAACAGTTACAAGACAGCAGGCCTGTAGCCAGGATTTTGTTTTCGGGGGGGGGGGCTGAGTTTGGTTTGGGGGGGCTGAGTTTGGTTCAGGGGGGGCTGAGTCGAGTGAAAGCGGGTCTACCCTAGCAAACCTTTTGTATTGTTACCCCAATACCCCCATGCATATGGGATATATTGAGCATGGTGATCAGATAATGATATGAATAAACATAACAGTTTAAATAATGTACCAGTAAGGCCTTCTCGTGGACCACCATGAGAATTTCGTTGGGGGCTGAAGCCCCCCAAGCCCCCCCCCCCCCCCCCCCGCTACAGAAATCTTAGTTTCAAATCAGTGAAAAGTCTATCAGTTGACTCAGATGTGGGGTGTTGTGTGGTTTCAGGGCTGTGTAGCCATATTCCAGCAGCATTTTTTCCTGATGTTTTGCCTGCATTTAGAGGATCCTTGAAGATGTCAGCTGCAGATGCAGGCAAATGATCAGGAGAAAATGCTGCTAGAACACTGCCATACAGCCCGGAAACCACACAACACCCCAATGATTGTGGCCGTGAAAGCCTTCAACAACCCAGATGTGCCCACCCATATGCCAAGACATTTTTCTCTTCAAGAAGGGCATGAAGCCCAGTCTCTGTTTACCAATGTGCTTGCAGGCTGATTTCACTTACTCAGTGAGGAAATGAACATGGCAAAATGAAGCTGCTGAGGGTTTTTTTTTCTCCTTTTAATGCTTAAAAAAAAAAAGAATCCGGGTGGAGCCTCACAAAAGTGAAAGGGGGTGGATGGGTAATAGAACCCCCTCCCTTCTGTTCATTAGAGGTTTCCTTTATCAGTGTGGAAATGTTAACAGTGCAAGGGTGGAGCTGCTAAAGAGGCGCAAGAGAAAGATTTTTTTTAAAAGAAATCCAACCTGATGAATTCCGTCTGCCAGGCAGCTGGCTGGCTGCCCTACCATACACAGACTTGCGTGTTTAATTGGCAGCTCTCGTTGTGATGTAAGTGGGGAACGTGGAGATGATGAATCATGCGCAGAGCTGGCAGTGTGCCGTGTGTGCTTCCTAGCTGAAGATACAGCCACTAATAGGGGGAAGGGGGCCCGTGGAGCAAGAACTGCAGTTAGCTTATTTGAAACCTCATAGCATTCTATGGGGCATCAATACCCATTTTTAGGCTGATGGTACTTATGGCCTCTGTATACTAATCATTTTCCTCCTGGTATACTCTTTTCCCCATGGTAAATAGAAGCCTCTCCTTCTTACAGTACTGTTTTTGATCTCAAGGATTCTATTGGGTTTAATCCAAATGCAAAGTTCTGTCTGTGTATCATAAGTCGCAATGAAGTCTTTTCTGGCCTAGCATCCTTTTTTCCACAGTTGCCAATGAGATACCAAAGGGAAGACCACAAGCAAGACATGAGGCAATAGAGCAGTGGTTCCCAACCCGTGGTCCGCAAGAACTAAAATATGGTCCACAGACTCGCTGTTACTAAACCACTGCAATGAGAGCAACTGGTCTCACAAAACCTTCTTATAGTGCCAAGTCTTATTAAATATGGTTTTCAGTGGGTGAGCAGATAGTGACTACTGGATAACCTATGTTCAGTATTAGAAACTAGAGCTGATGTGGTCTATCCAATGCAGTTTTCTGAATCAGCACCCCAAATAACCAAAACAAATCTAAAGTTGACCAAAAACTGATTCGTAACGCTTTCGGTACTAATGTTGGAGAGTGGTCCCTGATCAAGGTGGGCCCTGGTCAAGTGGTGCATGGTAAAAAAAAAAAGGTTAGGAACCACTGCAACAGAGGCACCATTCTCACTTGTTTCTTTAGCAGCTTCTTCTATGCAGAGGTATGCTCCTTCTGGTCCAGGAGGCAAGGGTGCATAACCATCAAGACATGTAGAGCCTGGGTAGCCTTTTTAAAAACTTACACTGTAATCACCTTGGTTCCATGTTGCAAGATGGATGAGATATAATTCAATAAAATAAAATACCTTTGAACACCTAACTAATTCCCTTTTAAAAGCGATCTTACTTTTGATGACCACCTCATCTTGTGGTAGTTTAACATTAGACTTCTATTCAATTGCTATTGTTTGTCTTCAGTCACACAGGTGTGTAAATGTTTTTTTAAAAAATATATACTTTTGTACCTTTAAAAATTTAACTGTCCCCTTTAATCATGTTTGTACACACTGAGTTGTACACATGTAACTCAGCTGACATGGAAGTAATAGAATCATTGACAAAGGTGTGGCAGATTAGCTCTTGGGTTTGACACAGAGGTGGAATTGGGTCAGGATCACCAGCATTGCTTAAAGGTAGAGAATGCAGAAGTCTCAACCACAAATATTTACACAGGAGAGGTTGGCTGGTTTAGCGTTGTAGTTTGAAGACCCCGAGGTGGAGCTTTCCATCTCTCCATCACAAGCAGGTTTGCTAAGGGGACGAAAGAAGGCATTTTCAGAGGCTGTTCACGAGTTTTGACATTTGTTCTGCTGCAAGGCTTGGTTGGCCCACTCTGTACTCTATTTTCTCAAGCAAAGACCTGGGGCTTTGATTGCTTACCGGCTGTTTCAAAAAGTCTTTTAACTGGGATGTATTGAATTTTTTAATCACTATGATTATGCTTTAACTGCTTTCTAAATGGTAGTAAATTAATGTTCTCAATATAACTGTTTAAATGTTTTTAACCTTCCATTATGCCTCCTTTTAGGTGTATTGTGTTTTAACTTCTATAGTAAACCACCTTGGTTCCATATTGTGAGATGGATGAGATATTATTCAACAAAATAAAACACCTTGAGCAACAGGCAAAGAATCTCCTGCCTCACAGTCCCTGTTAGCAGTGACAAGCCAGGAAAAAAGAACCGAGGGATTGCGGTAGAGAGTAGGAAAGGTGCATAGGAATTAGGAGACGTACATTCACAGAAAAATAAAAATATCTCTAATTCCTCCATCATGAGTCTATGGTCAACTTGTGATTCTTGGCACTGGGCACATAATATTTCTAGACCAGTTCTTCCCAACCTTTTTTGACCAGGGACCACTTTGACCAGGGACCACTCTCCAACATTAGTACCAAAAGGGTTACAAATCAGTTTTTGGTCAACTTTATATTTGGTTTGGTTATTTGGGATGCTGACTCAGAAAATTGCATTGGATAGACCACATCAGCTCTAGTTTCTGATACAGAACATATGCCAGGCCATCCAGTAATCGCCATCTGCTTGCCTACAGAAAAACATATCTAATAAGCCCCAGCACTATAAGAGGGTTTCATGAGACCAGTCATTCTAGTTGCAACGGTGTAGTAATGGTGAAGCTGTGGACCATATTTTAGTTTTTGTGGACCCAAGGACCACAGGTTGGGAACCACTGTTTTAGACACTTCATTAATATTAATCAAATTGTCAGATTCAATCTGCAAATGAGAAAACCAACTGTAATTCTCTCTCTTCTTTTTTTTTGTAAGACACCTTGAATTCCAGTTTAGAGGAAAGTCAGGGTATAACTAAAGGGGTGAGTAGCTGACTATTGGATTGAGCAAAAGTAATTTTTATTTTTAAAATAACAAAGCAATCATGTGAGGAAAGCAATGTGCCAAATACATGTCATATCCTAGCTTTAATCAGTGTAGCTTTCAAATGGTCAGAATCTGTTTTTCTCCAAAAACTAGGACAATATATACATTTGGATACACAATTGGTACTTTAAAATTCCTTGACCCTTCATATGTATATAAAGCAGTTCCTCTCTTTATACTAGGGATGGGAAGAATATTCAAAAAAATATTTACATAAATGGTCAAAAATGTATCTATTTCATCTCAACCTTCTGCCCTTTCAGATATAACTGCTTTCTAATTTAACTATCAGAAGTCCCTGAAGCAGCACTGAATGATGCACATCCACCTGGTAGAGCACACCACGCTGCTACTAAATGCAGTATTGATGGGAAGGTATGCACAGATGTGTAGCCTTAAGGTGCTTAAGAAGCGTGGTAATGTACGAATGTTTAACTGGCATTACACAAAGCTATTTAAAAATACATAATTATGTTGGCACAAAAGCCCTATCTTGGCATGAATGCTAACTTCAGTGTGAAAGAGCAATTGATTTCTCCTTGAAGAAAGCTTTGGAAGCCATTGTATTTGTACTTCAATTTGAAGATTCACTTGAGCTCTGGAAATAATAAAGGGAGGGGAGAGCAAAAGTGTTTTTCCAGCCTGCCCTGTAATAACAAATGTGTGTGTATTCCAGGAAAGCAAATCTGATAAGGAATTCACTTTCAAGGCTGGAAGAGGATATTATTTTCAGAAAGAGAGAAATAACTTGAAAGGTTAAGGAAACACCCCTCAGAAGTGTTGCTTTAAAGATCAAAGAGGCTGGACACTTCTGAAGTGCTGAGAAAGTAATGAACATAAAGGACTGAGTTCAACTTGGAAACAAAGGGTTGAGAAAGTGTAGGGAGGAGGAGAAAGTCATGTTGGCTTAATGTCAAAATGTTTTTTTATTGCAAGTCCCAGAATCTCCTAACCAATAGCCACCTAGACTGGGGGAATCTCGGATCTGTAGTTCAAAAAGTAACATGTCTGAACTTTATGGTTCAGCATTAAGGTGTTTGTTGCAGCAGTTGAAATATATGAAACATATTGCAGAAATTTGATAGAGAAAGAGCTGGAATATACGATATGGAAGATGTGAAGGATGTGTTATTATCTTTACACTCGGAGTCCCCAGGGGTCCAATGGGTTAAACCCTTGTGCCAGCAGGATTGCTGACAGAAAGGTCTGTAGTCCGAATCCAGGGAGCGGGGTGAGCTCCTGTCTGTTAGTTGCAGCTTCTCATGCAGGGACATGATAGAAGCTTCCCACAGGATGGTAAAACATCCAGGCATTCCCTGGGCAACATCCTTGCAGACAGGCAATTCTCTCACACCAGAAGCACCTTGCAATTTCCCAACTCTCTCCTGACACAAAAAAAATTCTTACGCTTTTTCTTCTGAAACATCCAATAGGGTTTTTTGGTGATTACAGGAGAAGAGGGGATGGTAACACCCAGCAACATAAGGTCATTTCTTTAAAATGTTCCAACATCGACTGAAAAGGAACAGTGAGTTACCACAGGGATCAAGCTTGTATGAGACCAATTTAAGCTATCCATTTTCTGGCAGGTAGCATATCAAATGAGTGGCTCTCTGAAGCTGGCCATATTATAAAGCACCTATGGTTCAGTGGTCAAGCACATGTTTTGCATACATGAAACCCAGCCAGGATAAATCCCTGATATTTCCAGCGAAAAGGATCAGGTGATTAAGAAATACCTGTCTCTGTCTACAATTCTGAGTAATCATTGCCAGTCAGAGGTGTTAATAAGTGCTATACTGTGGTACAAGACAGCTTTATGTGGCAATGTAATGCCTCTTACCTTTCTTTTTTCCCTATACCTTGAAGCACATATGCATTCTAATACTATAACCCAGGTTGGCTGAGAATAATGAAAAATGTCATTCAACATATCTAAGAGTATCACATTAGGTTAGTCTTGTGTAGAAACATTGGTGAAGTTAACTTTGGTCTAGAATCCCACAGGAAGATTTGGGGGCGGGGGAGCTTTAGAAGCTGAGTTTCAAGTGGGAAGGGTTAAGCCTCAACCTGTGGGGAACTGGCTCAGGTTAGATCTGACCTGACCCACTGTTCACAACACCGACAAAGTCATCAGTCTGCCACCACCAGCAAGTAGCTCCCTCCCAAAGACTGTTGTTGCATTTCTGGAAATATCACATTAGGGTACTGAACTATGTGACCAGAAATATGATGTCTTTAGTAAGCTTCTTGTTAGTGGTGATACAGCAGCCCCAATGCATCCTCAGCCCAGCTGGCTATTCGGATAGATAGTTCTGGGGATGCTCCCAGGCTGCATTGTAGCAGTTCCAGAGTGCCTTAAACCAGATTAATCTGGTAAATGTAGACACAGCCTGTGCAAGTCACCCATTCTCAGACACAGAAAACCATGTGATAGAGTGATCTTAGAGCAGAGATCCCCAAACTTTTTCAGCCAAGGGCCAGTTCATGGTCCCTCAGTTAAGGGGCTGGACTAAAGTTTGGAAAAAAACAACAACAAACTCCTATTTATATCTTATTTGTAGTGCAAAAAAATTAGACAAGAACAACACAACAATTAAAATGAAGAACAATTTTACACAACATAAAATTACCAGTGTTTCAGTTGGAAATGTGTGGATCTGCTTTTGCCTGACAAGAGAGTCAAGATAATTAGGATTG
The DNA here is from genome assembly GCF_037176765.1 of Anolis sagrei. Classification (NCBI taxonomy): domain Eukaryota; kingdom Metazoa; phylum Chordata; class Lepidosauria; order Squamata; family Anolidae; genus Anolis; species Anolis sagrei. Next base: position 223,611,779 of record NC_090021.1, on the reverse strand, counting down.
TTGTTGTTGTTGTGTGTCTTTGTTCCAGTTTTCAAAACTATTTCTTAAGGGTATTGGTATTTGAGCTATCATTTGATGTGCACATCCATAGAAATGATTACAACACTGCAGCAAAATGCAATTAATGAAAATGAATGGAGTTTTTCCCTTAGCGTTACCAACTTTTCCACTCAGGTAACCAGAACTTTCTACTTTATGTTTTATCTATCACTTGCATGCCGCCAACTGTACATTTTTTTTTTTGGGGGGGGGGGGGATATTTTATGCTCTACATTGTTCTACACATTTTACAATAATATTTCATGTTGACTTCCCAGAAGGTAATGATAGCCCTCTGTAGAAAGACAATACTGAATGCTACAAATCTTTTGTATGATAGAGAAGGGTGTGCCTTATGTTGCTAGAATATGAAAATGTTCTTAAATGTATTACATACATTTAAATAGGCTCATGTGAATCATAATAGTCTTACATGTATCTAGACCAGTGGTTCCAACCTTCTTTTGGCCATACCCCATCTAAACATGAAGGTTTGCCATTTTTGTTTGCCGAATAAAAATAAAGTATTATTATTATTATTATTATTATTATTATTACTATATCTTGATGCCTGCCCCCCCCCCCCCCCCAGTGACATAATACTTATATGAGTAACTTCAGGGAGATAGGGTGGTTTATAAAGTTGTTGTTGTTCAAAAAGCGAACTTCTATTCACATGGAGGGAGTCTAAAAGGCCATTAACTTGATCTAAACAAGCTTCCAAAAAAAACCCCACTGTATCCAAGAAAATGGGGGGGGGGAGGGGTGTGTGCAAAAATGCAATGTTAATCATTAATTCTCCAATTGTGCCCTTTTAAAAAGGAAACTGCCCCCATTGGGGCCTGTGCTCCACGTTGGGAACCAGGGCTCTAGACATACCATATATACTTATGTAAAACAAAGACAAGAAAATGCCCCCTCCAAAAATGGGTTGACTTATACATGGGTCAATGCTGGAATAGGGAGCCAACATGAAAGCAAGGACAAGAGACAGAGGTGAGAAGCTCCCACTCCATTACCCCTGTTGAAGTAGCATAGTTAGCCCTCCCTCCTTCATTTTCTTTGCTGGTCTCAACAGAGTTCAGCATCAACATGGGAGGCCCATTTGGGGTACCTGAGGTGGAGCAAGAAAGGCTTGTCTTACATCGATTTCTCTGTAGAGAGAGTAAGGTGGCCTTTTTTCATTTTAATATTTGATAATTATTTATTGCTTTAGTGGCAAGGTCACCTTACAATGGGAGGCAAATTATTCATTTCAGTCTTTTGTTGTGTGTCTTCAAGTTGTTTCAGAGTTAGGGCGACCTTAAGTCCATAAATTCAGCTGGGGGCAGGGAAAATGACCTTGGAGGGCTGCATTCAGCACCAGGTTTTAGTTTGGTGACCTGCCTTAAGTAAAGGTAAAGGTAGTCCCCTGACATTAAGTCCAGTCATGTCTGACTCTGGGGTGTGGTGCTCATCTCCATTTCTAAGCCAAAGAGCCAGCGTTGTCCGTAGACACCTCCAAGGTCATGTGGCCGGCATGACTGCATGGAGCGCCGTTACCTTCCTGCCGGAGCGGTACCTATTGATCTACTCACATTTGCATGTTTTTGAACTGCTAGGTTGGCAGAAGCTAGGGCTGACAGCGGTAGCTCACGTCGCTCCCCGGAATAGAACCTGCGACCTTTCGATCAACAAGCTCAGCAGCTCAGTGCTTTAACCCACTGCACCACCGGGGGCTCCACCTGCCTTAGAGTCACCATAAGTCAGAAATGATTTGACTGTTCCCCTCATTTTCCTATTACAAATGTCCATTCCTTATGTAGAGTCGGATATGCAGGCATTCTGCTGATATTATACATTCACGAAGTGTCTTAAGCTGTTTCTAGCACAAAAGTGTAGCTATGGATATACATACTTTTTCATTCTGCAAGATGGAAGTTAAGAGCTTTTTCACTGGGATAAATTGAAGCTGTATGGTTTTTCTGGGCTTTCTATCTGGTTGAGGAAGATAATAAGTGAAATGTCTATGGGGAGGAAAGTGAGAGCAAGGTCTTTCTTGGAGGACATGACTGCTGTCATGATTGTTCCCCTGTGAGGCTCAAACATCTTGTAGTGGTTATGACATGGGAACATTATAGTAGTGGCCCCAATGCAACATTATTTATAGGTTCATTTGTAGCCTGTATCTTCTCTGCTGAGTAGCATCCCCAGAGTAGCTAGCAATATATCTTAAAAACATAAAAACATATTAAGTCATAAAACAGCCCAATAAAAACAATTCAGCTGCAGCAATATCAGAACACAGCAGCAATAATCAGAACAAAAATGTAGCAGAACAGCAGTAATAACACTCAGACTTCATACACATATAGCAAAGCAAAGCAAAAGAGAAGTCTGGGTGTCTCAATATGCAAAATGCAGCATGTTATTTGTTTGTTCTATTTATTTGTTGCATTTGTATGGTGCCTTTCTTCCAGAATGGGACAGTTGTTATTGTTATTCTTTCATATCCCAGTTGTTACCTCCTTTTGTCAAAACCTTTGTTTTCTCCAATGCTAGAATTCAAGGCAGTATACAAATTTAAAACATTAAAAGTACATTTTAAAAATTGGTTAAAAATATGCCAGAATTGTATAGTTAATCTATCATATTAGAACCATTTAAAAATCCATTAAAAGTCAAAACATTAAAAAAAAACTTACTATTTAAAACCCAGTGTAGTCAATTTATAAAAGCCCCTTGGAAAAGAAATGTTTTCACTTGCCAATAGAAGGGTAGCAAGTCACTCAGAGTAGTCAAGAGGAAGAGGAGGAGGAGGAAGAGGAAGAAGATTGAACAGAGAGACTACAAGCAGAGGCATAACACCATTGTTCAGATGATTCATTGGAACTTGTGCCACAAATACCATCTGCCTGTGACAAAGAACTGGTGGGATCACAAGCCTGAAAAAGCTGCAGAAAATGAACACGTCATACTACTCTGGGACTTCCGAATTCAGACAGACAGAGTTTTGGAGCACAATACTCCTGACCTCACGATGGTGTTAAAAAACAAAGTATGGATAATTGATGTTGCAATCCCAGGCGACAGCAGGATTGAAAAGAAACTGGAAAAGTTGACACAATATGAGGATTTAAAGATTGAACTGCAAAGACTCTGGCACAAGCCAATAAAGGTGGTCCTACTGGTGATCGGCACACTGGGTGCAGTGCCTAAAGACCTTGGCCTGCACTTAAACATAATCGGCAGGCCAAGTGCAAAAGGCCACCTTACTGGGATCTGCTTGTATTATTTGCCAATACATCACACAGTCCTAGACACTTGGGAAGTGTCCAACATGTGATCCAGTACAACAGCCAGCAGAGTGATCTTGTTTCTTGGGACTAATTTTGTTGTGTTTCTAATAATAATAATAATAATAATAATAATAATAATAATAATAATGTATTTGTACCCCGCCACTATCTCCTGGAGAGACTCAGGGTGGCTCACAAAGCACTCAAAGGTGCAAACACACAGTGTTCAAAAAGTGCAAAGAAAACAACACAAAAGCAGCAGCAACCAATATAAACATCACAAAACTTCTCTGATTAAGATCAATAGTTGCAGAATATAAAACAAACTGCAATCAAATTAAATATTGCTGGTAAAATAGAGGGAATGAGAAAAGAGCCATCTCCAAAAATCTTGGACTCTAGACTGTGTCATACAGGAAGATTTGTTGTTGTTTGGTGCCTTCCAAGTTGCTTCTAACTTACGGTAATACTAAGGTAAATATGTCACAAGGTTTTCTGGGAATGAGAGTGTGTTACTCACTCAGTGGGTTTCTGTGGCAGAGTAGGGAATCAGTCCCTGATCTCTAGTCCTAGTCCAGTGCTTAAACCACTACACCATTGGATAACCTGGATCCAAGTCATGTGGGCTTTAAAGGTGATAACAAGCACTGCATAGCTGATAGGATTAATAGGGTCTGTTATGACAGCACAAGGGTTGTTGTATTTTAGCCTGATCTAGAATTATAGAATTGGAAGAGACCACGAAGACCACCAAATCCACCCCCTGCCATGTAGGAATGCACAATCAAAGCATCCCTAACAGCTGGTCATCCAGCCTCTTCTTAAGAACCTCCAGAAAAGGAGACTCCACCATACTCTGTTTAGGTAGAATCTCTTTTCCTATAATTTGAATACATTTCTCCATGTCCTAGTCTCTAGAGCACCAGAAAACAAGTCTGTCCCTTCCTCAATATGACGTCCTTTCAAATATTTAGATGTGGCTATCATATCTCCTTCCATCCATCTCTTCTCCAACCTATGGTGTAGGATGCATTGACTTTGCTAGCTGTGCTGTTTACTCATGGGTGTCCAGTGGACTGAAGAACAGAGCAGTTTGCAGTCTAGTTTCTTCAAAGGAAGAAAGTGTCAGTTTGGTCAGGATCAAAATATCACGTATGGGAAAATTAGGATAAAGGTGGGTCTCAAGACATAAGTAAAATGGTAAACACTAATCTGGGATGCAACCAGGATAAAAATAATGAGAAGAATAGATACAGAGGCATCCGGTGACAACAAAAGAAAGAGTAGGAGGACTACAACTTAAGGGAAAAGGCAGTAAAAGCATGGAACTGAGGTGGAAAAAGTTTTGTGTTATAGTGGTTGTAAAACTTCATTGCAATGAAAGTAAGAATATGGCGTTCTGGATGTTTTATTTGGGAAGTGGGAGTTTGAGCATGTGTTAAAGTGAATACAGGTCAAACTATACTTTGCAATGTGATTATATCATCCTAGAGACAGTGACTGTAGGGTGACCAGGTCCAGATTAAAACTGCAAAGGAAGAGGACTCTGTAACCTTTGTGCTGTTTTCTCAGTGAAAATTCCCTTTTCCTGAAGTTTCTCTATGCCTTATTACTGAAAACCTTTGAGCTGTTTCATTTGTTTTTAACCAAGCAGCATAGTGGGATGGTTAAATTTCAGGCATCTACATGACACACAGCCTGGATTGTCTTTAAAATTAGAATTCTTTGTATGTTGAGAGACCCTTGAAAGTATAATGACAGAAATTGTTTAATTGGTATAGGTTTGCATGATGTCCATTGGGTGGATGAGGACAAGCCATTTTCGGCTAGGCAAGCTACTTGCCTCTCTGTGATCAACACCTGAGTCTACTTTCGGGAGGACTACAGCGTGCATGCTCCAGCAAACTCTTTCACTTATGTTTGTTGTTATACTCCTGCATGTCATATCTGGCCTGTGGCAATCCTAAGGGTTTTCTGCTTCTGAGAGTATGCGACTCGCCCAAGGTCACCCAGTGGGTTTCCAAGGCCAAATGGGAAAATGAATCCTGTTCTTCAGAAACATAGTCCAGCACTCAAACCAGTATACAATATTGGCTCACTCACTTACAGTAACCCAAGGCATGTCTTGAAAAATGGCCCAAGATCATCATTGGCATTGGGTACCACAGGAAGAGGGAAATTGCTATCGATAGGTAGTTAAACTTTCAACATACAAGAAATTCTACAGGATTGCAGTTTTGATTTAAAACAACACATTATTATAGATTTTGTTTAATCACATTGATTGAATTATTGGCATTTGCTTGTCAAATTTGTGAGTTTTGGGTACGGAAACATATTTTCTGCAGGTATGAACATCATACTAAAATAGTTAACTTCTCCCCCTCTAATTTAAATGTAATTGAATAAGATCTGTTTAGCTTAAATTGTTAATTAACCCTTTTTTGCCTATTTTCCTATCTCTGGCTATAAATAAGCTTTGGAGGTTGCAAGAACAATTGAGAATGGTAGTAAGCAACTGCTCCATGAAGGGATGTATTTTATCATCAGCCCAGAAGCTGAATAATTCGGAGGAGAGGGTGGATAATTGTTAACTTGGAACAGTGTATATGTATTACCTGCTTAACTGGATTTTATTCAGATTCTCAGGCCCCTTACCCAGGTTGTACACAATCAGCTGACTCAGAAGCAATTTTGACTTGTCTGCCCACTTCTCCATGACATCATATGACACATGTGACAGGCTGTGACTCTGAAATCTCACGGAATGGGATGCTGTTGACATTTCTATTTCTGTTATTACCCTTTTGGATCATTTGGTGTGCAACAGTGTCTTTCCTTCTGTCTGAAGAAAGAAAAATCATGCCTCAGATTGCCCTGTTTGTGATTCCTGGATGCTCTTGAGGAATACAAATCTTGTTTCTGGACCAGACTTTTATGCTTGAAGCTTTATGAGGGCAAGCTTTTTAAAACTTTCCTAACAGTTGAGGTGTAACTTAATACAATGATGTAATTCCATTTTTTCATCAAACTGTGGCAGGCAGGGTGGGGGAGGGAAGTCGCTGCAAATTCTGCACAGATGGTACCATGTAGGAGTAATGTGCGCTTCCAGATTTGTTCATGCTCAAACTGGCGAGGGTTATTTGTACAAAGACAACAAATGTGGAAAAGGTTTATTCTCCTTTTAAAAAATCTTACAAAAAAAGAGAAAAGGACATCTGCTTCTCTTTTTCTTCAATGTTCTCATTAAAACCATGGCAACATCTCTTCCCCCTTCCTTCTTTGCAGTAGCTATGTGAAATATGTCATCACCAGGTTGGCTCAAAATAATACTGGAGAGTTGAGATGTTCACGAACCCTTTCATGTGCCTCCTTCTGAATCTCAAGTGGCTCCATGAATGCTGCACCACAGAGGAAGGAGAACTGAATCCTTGTGTCCACAAATGCATGCAGAAACTGGTCATTATCACAGAGCTCATGGGTTATTGGCTTTCATCAGGCCCGTAGCCAGGGTTTCGTTTGGGGGGGGGGGGCTGAATTTTTTTCAGGGGGGGTTTCGGGGGGGGGCTGAGTCTGAGTAAAAGAGGATCTACCCTAGCAAACCTTTTGTATTGTTACCCCAATACCCCCATGCATATGGGATATATTGAGTATGGTGATCAGATCATGATATGAATAAATATAACAGTTTAAATAATGCACCAGTAAGGCCTTTTCGTGAACCACCATGAACATTTGGGGGGGGGGGGGGCTGAAGCCCCTCAAGCCCCCCCCCCCCCCCCGGCTACATGTCTGGCTTTCATATTTTGTTATAATGTTGTTCTATTCTGCTTTATGTTATTGCTTATATATTTTAATGTGCTTTATTTGAACCATGTTGATCAGGCTCATCTCCACGTAAGCCACCCTGTGTGTCTTCAGGGAGATGGAGGCAGGTTACAAAACTAAACTTGTTAATAATAATAACAATAATAATATGTACCGCCTCGCATCAGTTTAGACAAGGGCTTCTTAAACTTTTTCCACTTGCAACCCCATTCTATCTGAGATTTTTTTATGTGACCCCAGGTATATAGGTATGCAGATCAAACATTTACTAATAAGAAATCCGCATTTGCAAGGCTTCCCAAACAGGCTAATTTTCCTTTTTGTGGAGTACAGCTGTAGCATTTTCTGCTGAGTCTACTGTAAACACCTCACCTTGTTGGTAACATATTTGTGTAAATGGATGGCATTCAGAAACCTTGTACTGTGGCCAGGTTTTATGACCCCAAAATCAAGTTAAGGTGACCCCATTTACGGTTCCAACTCATAGTTTAAGAACTAGTTTATGTGGTTTAAACATACCCATAGGGCTTCCACTGCAGCCCTTTCTATGCATTAGCATTTGAAAAGAGCATCTGTTAATACAGATGTGCCAGACAATGCTGCCTTCATCCTGACATTCTGTTGGATGGTTTTTTGCAACTAGTGTGAGCACCTCTTATATGTGGGCATTTTGGTTCTTGAGCAGGACCTGTCTTTTGCTCAGTATACAGAGCAGGTCCAGAGGTGAGAAAACCCAGCAGTTTTTTTCTGGAGCAGGAAAATAGAATCCGATGGGAAAAAGATTTACATGGGCATTTTCTCCCTTTTGCTGTGTTATGAGTACAAACTTGCCGTTTCTGTGAAGGTGCCTAAGAGACCAGAGCCTTTTCTGGATTTACATCTTTGATGCCTTAACATTCCAGTTCAGCTTCATTCATGCTTGGAGCTTCATTGTTATTAGAGAAAGGAAAGAGGTGGACCATATGATTATAGAGGGGAGGACATTGTGCCTATTAGAATACTGTCCCCTTTGCAAAAGACTTTTTTTTTCAGATGCCATATTTTCTAGCATTGGTTTATTTATTTATTTATTTATTTACTACATTTATATGCCGCTTTTCTCAGCCCTTGGGTGATAAAAGCATTTAGAGATACAGGTTGAGTATTCAAAATATTTTGGACCAAAGTGTTTTAGATTTTGGAAGGATTTGGGGAGGGAGGGGTTGGAATATCAGTATCTGCATATGTGTACATCGTGAGATATTTGATGGGACACAAGTTTAAACATGACATTTATTTATGTTTCATATCCACACATAGCCTGAAGGTAATTTTATACAATATTTTAATTATTGTTGTGCATGAAACAAAATTTATGCTCATTGAAGCATCAGAAATTTTGGAGTATATCACATTTCAGAATTCTATATAAGGGATGTTCTTGCCTTGTCGTATAAACATCCAAAGAAAAGGCAAAGTTACCAAGGAAATGTGAATTTAGCAAATATGTGCATTCTAGGTATGAACTATTTTCATTGTCTCATAGAATAATAGAGTTGGAAGAGACCTTATGGGCCATCTAGTCCAGCCCCTTTCTATGCAGAACAAGGATAATCAAGGCACCCCCAACAGATGGCCATCCAGCCTTTTTAGAAGCCTCCAGGAAAGGAGCTTCTATCAGACTCCAAAGCAGAGAGTTTCACTGCTGAACAGCTCTTATAGTCAGAAAGTTCTTCCTAATGTTCAGGTGGAATCTCCTTTCCTGTAATTTGAACTCATACTCTGAGTACTAGTTTCCAGGGCAGCAGAAAACAAGCCTAGCTCTTTAAGGCACTCCTCATAGGGCATGGTGTCCAGACCTCTGATCATCTTAGTTGCCTTCCCCTGACACTTTCCATCTTGTCAATATCTCTCTTAACTTGTGGTTCCCAGAATTGGGCACAGTATTCCAAGTCTCGCTCTCTGGAATGCTAGACATTCGGAGAAGAAAAGTTAATGGGTCATGGCAGAATTCTGATATGGAGACAAGTGCCCTCAATTTTCCGCACACACACACATGTAGCAATACTCCTATTGGAACAGGAGGCACAAGAATGTTAGGACTGATTACAAATCTTGAAACTGGAGCCTTCCATTCCAGCTCATGTCTGATTTTCTCCTAAAGCTGGGCCCCAGTCCAACTAGTTTCTCAGATATTTTTGATCGTCCTGTATCCAAAACACCTTCCTTCAGACCAGTTCTAGAACTTAATAAAACAATAGTTTGTCATTTTTCAATCCAAAACGCTGTAACCCAAACATCAAACCTTATGAACATCTTCAAAATTCAAGAGGTGGTTTTACAACAAATCACTCTATATAGAAAAGGGTTATAGGGAAATTCCCTTTCTAAAACACCAGAGTAAATGTAAAGGGGAGGTTATTAGAGGGGAAAGCAAGAGGACCACGAACAGAAAGAGAAATAATACCAAATAAAATCAGTCAAATCAAGTCAAGCATAGACGGTACAGAAAACATGGTGAGAACATCTGATTAGAGTATTTGGAAGGCCCTTGAGGCATGTTCACACTTTTCCTGGAAGCTCTATTCAGTACAAACTGAACTCTGAGGGGACTGACTGTGGTCTTGTCCAAGCATACAGTACCCCACATTTCTGATCTTTGTGGCCAAGCCAGGAATTTTTAAAAAAAATCTATAGCAGCTGACTCACCATAAAGGATCGTTCTAGCCCTAGACTTGAATTAGACATTTCTTTGCCAGCTGTGCAAAATGATGCGCAATAACGATTATGGGTATGGGAAATGTGAGCTGGTGGGTTGCCTGAAGGGCACCTGACATGCCAGATTGGGGCAGGGAGGGGGACAACTACTGAGCTACATTGGAAAATGCAAGCTTGTCCCAGGGTTCTAGGTCCTAATTTGCAAGGTAGACTTCGCTTCAGAACATTGGCAGTGGATTGTGTGAAGGAGAAAATGTCTCAGGAAGAAAAAGTATTGTATCTTCTCTTTTCTCTAGCCTGACCTTCATCATTAAACCTTTATCTTGACTCTGGTTGCTTCTGTTAAAATTTTATTTTTTAAAACAATTAACTAAACATCTACCTTACTCCATATTTGTTTCTATTTTTATTACATCTTTGCTATTATATTTTGTTTATATTCTAAAGAATTGAATGTAGACAAGGAATGGAGTCGTGCATCTCACCCTGCAATTCCTTATTGCCTATGCCAGAGATAGAAGCAAGGGCCTTCTTGGTGGCTGTTTCAAGTCTTTAGCACTCCCTGACAAGTGGGGACTAAGTTGTACTCACAGAGAAAGACATTTTAATTAGATAGGCTTTTGCTTTTTACACTGGCTTATTTGCTGGGGTGGAGTCAACCAAGTAGATACTATATGTTTATTGCATCAATGCAATTAAATGGTCATTGTATTCCATCTGTTTTCATTTTTCAGATTATTTTCTCTAATTTATCAATATTATAATTGATAACATTGGCGAGCTGACCAGAAGGTCGACAGTTCGAATCCACAGAGCAGGGTGAGCTCCGATCATTAGCCCCAACTTCTGCCAACCTGGCAGTTCAAAAACGTCCACATGACCTTGGAGGTGTCTATGGACAATGCCGGCTCTTTGGCTTAGAAATGGAGATGAGCACCACGTCCCAGTCAGACATGACTAGACTTAGTGTCAGGGGAAACCTTTACCTTTATCAATATTTCATAGTTGTCAGCCACCTTGAATGCTATTTTTAACAACAACAAAAAAAGATGGAACATATATTTAGCAAAAAGATGGCACGTCCACAGCAAAAAAGATATGATATCACAAGATGGTAGTGGATTCGAGAAAAGGACTTTTCCTAAGCTCTTAAACCCCAAGACAGCACATATGGGAGAATATTTGTAGTTATGTGTCTTCAAGTTGACTCTCACTTATGTCAAGCCTACCCTAAGGATTTCTTGGCAAGATGTTTTCAGAATGTGGTTTATTATCTTCCTCTGAGGCTGAATGTGACTTACCCAACTTCATTCAAGATTTGAATGGAGATTTCAACCCTAATCTCCTGGAGCCCTAGGTCAGCACTCAAACTGGCTGTCTGATTTGATCCCAAGTCCTAACTCTTTGTTACCAGGAAGGGACCAGTAGTCAGTGACGTCATTGCCCAATTCTGAATTCTGAATTCTGAACCAGCCAAAACCATCTTGGACCTCAGTCGACTGCTCTAGGACAATGCGTTCTTTGTTTTCTTTGTGTTGTTCATACTGTATTTCACACTAGAGAGAATTTTCTTGAAATCCATTTCTTAATGTTAGTTACTACAATCCGATCTTAGACAGCATGTTCAGTCAAATAAAGCATACATGTCTCTGCTTTCCAGCCATTAAGCACAATGCACCTAGGCACAAAGCATCAATAATCCTGCTTAGCTTTACGTTCACCATGGGGTAAAAGTGATTATTGTCATGACATCTACCAGAGAGTTTTAACAACCTGTGCTATTCAGGCTATAAGCATCTCAGCAACACATAATCTGACAGCATAGAAGAGTGCCACAAGACTGCTGGGTGAAAAATAAGCAAATATTGTGTTATAATCTACCATATTTACTAAAAGAACTCCTTTTTCTAATACCATCTTGAAAAAACATATTTGATGTCAGTTAGTGAGCCAATGAAGAAAGATGTGGCTTCTCATTTGCTTCCCCCCCCCCCCCCAATCTGGCAAAACTATTTTTAATTAAGCATTTGGGATCTGAATTATTAAATAACAGAGCATATTCTGTCTCCTCTTGTTCCCTAGCTAATGTGCCTGCCAGACCATTATTGACCTGTTTTTAAGAGACTGAAAGTGAAATGTGAATTTATTACAAATATGTGGCAAAGAATTTAAGACTGCCCTATTCCAAATCTTAAAATAGTGCATATGGCATGTCAGGCCATTTCATTATCAGCCAGGATATATTAGTATGCTGCCAAAGTCTTTTAAGCAATATTTTCAGGGAATGTTTTATCACAACTTCTTTTAGGATTTTTTATTTACTACTTCACATGCTCTCTGTGAGTAGGACTGCATTTATTCAGAACTGTTCCTGTAGTTATTTGAACACATGAGATCCTAAGGAGATAATGTTCTGGCCCAAGATTAACATAACAGTGTAATACATGCATACATACATACCTTCAAGACACTTGTCGACTAAAGGTGACCTCATGTATTTCATTGGGCTTTCTTAGCCAAGGAATGCTCACACAAATACTTTCTCTGAAATATAACCTACTGTGTCCAACCTTTTGGTTTCCCTGGACCACATTGGAAGAAGATTCTTCTTCTTCCAATGGGCGACTTGGGCGACACAGAATATATGCTAACACTAATGATAACTGATAGTAAAAAAAAAAAAGATCTGTGCATCCTATGTGATATCTGCTACCGCAGATAAGCAAAGACAAATCCTCGCATCATAATCCTAATTATGTGCTTCCCCATTCAGAGGATATTCTAAAATTGTTAAGCAGTTCTTCTAACTGAACTGTTTGCAATCATAACGCAAATTACGGCTAATACTCTGATATTTGTATATGTAACATACTCTAATTATTCCATTCCATTCTGTTGTTGTCTATGAAGTCCATGTTTGAGAACCATGCAATTTAGTTATTTAAAAAATCTTTATGTTTTAAGTTCATAATTTTGTATTGGGTTGCATTCATAGGTGTCCTGGGTTGCATGCTGCCCACAGGCCACAGGTTGGACAAGCTTGACCTACAGTATTTGGTATTTGTTGTTTGTCTCTCAGCAATGTCCTACACAGGGTCTACCCTGCTTAGCTTCCAATAACTGACAGGATGTAGTGCATTGTCATTTTTGTGTGCCTTTAAGGTATCAAAAGGACCCTGGTGGCACAGGGGGTTAAACAAGTGAGCTGCTGAACTAGTTCAAATCGAGGGAGCAGGGTGGGTTCCTGCTGTTAGGCCCAGTTTCTGCCACGCTAGCAGTTTGAAAACATTCAAACTTGAGTAAATCAATAGGTACTGCTTCTATGAGAAGGTAACGGCACTCCATGCAGTCATCCTGACCACATGACCTTGGGGTTGTCTGTGGACAATGACAGCTCTTTGGTTTAGAAATGGGGATGAGAACCACCCCCAGAGTCGGACATGACTAGACTTGATGATGATGATGATGATGATGATGATGATGATGATGATGTCAGGGGAGACCTTTACCTTTACCTTAAGTTATCAGCTCAAAGGCAACTCTATAATAATGTTTTCTTGGCAAAATTTGTTCAGAGAGGGTTTGCCTTTGCATTCCTCCAAAGCTAAGGACTAAGCTCTTTCACTACCATACTCATGGAAGGGACAGTTCTTTTATTGATAGGATACCCATGCCCAAGGTTACCCAAAAGATATCCATGACTGAGTTGGGATTTGAACCTTGGTTTCCAAAGTCGTAGTCCAACACTCAAGCTGCTACTACTCTACTCTGATCTTCCTGGTGTAGACCTTAAATTGTTGGAGATGTTGCACACAATTCACAGGCACAAAATTGAATTCATTAAAACAAATGAATGTGTTGATTAAATATTTAATTTAGACAGTGAATAGTTGAGGTACAAGCACACTTGTATGTGGTGTTTGCCATCATGTCAGCTTTGACTTATAGCAACTGTATGAATGAAATATCTCAGTCAAAGGTAAATAAGACATCACTCTGGATTTCCCAGTGCTTTTTGGAAGTTTGGTTTAGAGCAGCCCAAGCTGATGAACTCATAAGGCCATTAATGAATATATACTCAAGAGCCATGTGTTCTCAGAGGAAACTTGCCAATTTCCAGGGATTGTACTGAAAGGAAAGAAAGGGTATATATATATTTTTGAAAAATCCAAACCATTTCCTCCTTGTTTGGATTAGTTTTCTTTCTATTATATCTCCACAGGCAGGCAGAAATCCTTATGTGTATCTAATTTCTTTCTACCACATACCTAATTCACATTCATTGTTTCCATGATTACATGAGGAAAGCATTTCTTGCTTCAGCAGTAAAAATAATTTTTTTTGAAAGACTAAAGAACAAAGTAGGCACTTAAAGAGTCTCCATAGACATAAACAATAAGTAATGGAATAAGAGGGATTTTTTTAAAAAAAAATAGAGCAAGATTCAGCTAGGTAGTTATTTCAACGAGAGGTGAAAACTTCTTGCCCCTATTATTAAGGGATACAGGATTGAAGGAATTACATAAAAGAAGCAGTGTGATGTAGTCGCCAGAAACATCAGGTAAAGGTAAAGGTTTTCCCCTGACATGAAGTAAGTTTTGTCCAACTCTGGGGATTGGTGCTCATCTCCATTTATAAGCCAAACAGCTAGCGTTGTCCATAGACACCCCCAAGGTCATGTGGCTGGCATGACTGCATGGAGCGCCGTTACCTTCCCGATGGAGCGGTACCTATTGATCTACTTAGATTTGCATGTTTTCAAACTGCTAGGTTTGCAGAAGCTTGGACTGACAGTGGGAGCTCACACCACTCTCCGGATTTAAACCTGCGATCTTATGGATTTTGATATGACTTGTGGCTAAGTCATGGGTCATTCTGCAGAAAGGGAATAGCACCAGTGACACCTCAGGTCCTGCCATTTCCTTGCCGATGCATTCAAAAAGGCCAGAAGTGTAGCTGTGTTGGTGCTTCTTTTAAGGTCTGCCAGGATGGACTAAGCTCTTATCTTTCACCACCATACTCATGGAAGGGACAGTTCTTTTTTTAATAGGAGTTCTGGTACAGTACTCATTTTGGCATATGAATACGTTGGCCCAGTTTTTCGGATTGATTTTTTGACATCCCGAATGCTTTGGAGGAGAATTGTAATGTGAATATGCTGAAAAAAACAGAAACAATTATGGGATAATCAGCTCTTTCAGTATTTTTCCACTGAGAGATAGAAATCCCCAAGATGGAAAACTAATATACTACTTAGACTCGATAGCTGTGCATGTTGCTATGAGTTGGCTAGCCTTTCCCCTGGTTCTTTGCACCAGATTATGTCATTCAGGCAAACAGTAGCAGAGGTAGAAACCTCCCTGGTGCATTAAATTGCAACCAGCGCTTTCTGTATCAAAGGAGACAACCTATAGAAACCCATTGTTCTTTGGTTTTGGGGGGGGGGAGGGGTTTACAGTGGACTATATTGCTCAGGAATCTATTCCTAAAACAGTGTTCCAACTTAAATCTCTATTTTCAATCTCTTTGTTAACAATGTAAAGAATGTTGTGCCCTAAAGGACATTTGATAACTTATCTATATATATAAATTTGTTAGGGGCATCCAACGAGGAAACAAAACTCAAAACCCCCCCAACGAAACTGTACCAAAATTGCCATGCCCATAACACAACCCACAAGGTACAAACATATCTACTCAAAATGAAAAACAACACAACAACACACTCACAAAACGGCAAAACAACAAAACTCAAAAAACTCCAACAAAACTTAACCAAAATTGCCATGCCCATAACACAACCCACAAGGTACAAACATATCTACTCAAAATGAAAAACAACACAACAACACACTCACAAAACGGCAAAACAACAAAACTCAAAAAAAACCCAACGAAACTTAACCAAAATTGCCATGCCCATAACACAACCCACAAGGTACAAACATATCTACTCAAAATGAAAAACAACACAACAACACACTCACAAAACGGCAAAACAACAAAACTCAAAAAACCCCAACGAAACTTAACCAAAATTGCCATGCCCATAACACAACCCACAAGGTACAAACATATCTACTCAAAATGAAAAACAACACAACAACACACTCACAAAACGGCAAAACAACAAAACTAAAAAAAAAACAACGAAACTTAACCAAAATTGCCATGCCCATAACACAACCCACAAGGTACAAACATATCTACTCAAAACGAAAAATAACACAACAACACACTCACAAAACGGCAAATCAACAAAACTCACAAACCCCCCAACGAAACTTAACCAAAATTCCCATGCCCATAACACAACCCATAAGGTACAAACATATCTACTCAAAATGAAAAACAACACAACAACACACTCACAAAACGGCAAAACAACTGAGCATGCGCTTTGGTGCCCAGCCGCAAGTTCCCTGGCGCGCGCACACAGTTCCCTCTGCGGAAGCCATGCCCACTCCAAGCCCCGCCGCGCCGCTTCCCGCACACACACACACCCCCGCCGCACGCACACACACAACCCCACGCTCCTTCACTCCCCCCACCGCACACACACACACAACCCCACGCTCCATCACTCCCCCACCGCCACACACACACGCGCAACCCCTCCCCCCCGCTGCCGCACACACACACGCAACCCCACGCTCCATCACTCCCCCCGCTGCCGCACACACACACACAACCTCACGCTCCATCACTCGCCTGCCCCAATCTTACCTCCTTTTACTTCACGCCACCTCCAAACCCCACCGCACCCCTTCCCGCCCTGTCAAAATCCAGGAAAGACAGGAAGGAAGCAAAGAAGGAAGAAAGAGAAAGGGAGGTAAAGAAAAAGGGGGAAGGAAGGAAAGTTAGAGAAAGAAGGAAGAAGAAAAGGAAAGAAAAGGAAAGATGGAAGGAAAGAAAAGAGAGACAGCAGAAGAGAAAGAAAAAGGGGGAAGGAAGGAAAGAGGTGGAGAAGGAAGAAATGAGAGACAGAGGGAGGGAAAGAAAAAGGGGGAAGGAAGGAAGGAGAGAAGGAAAGAAAAAAAGGAATGAAAGAAGGAAAGAGGGAGTGAAGGAAGGGGGAAGATGTAGAGAAAGAGGGAGGGAAGGAAAGAAGGAAAGAGAGAAGGAAGAAAAGAGACCAGAAGAGAAAGAAAAAGGGGGAAGGAAGGAAGGAGAGAAGAAAAAAGGGAATGAAGGAAGGAAAGAGGGAGTGAAGAAAGGGGGAAGATGTAGAAAAAGAGGGAGGGAAGGAAAGAAGGAAAGAGAGAAGGAAGGAAAGAGGCCAAAAGAGAAAAAAAAAAGGGGGAAGGAAGGAGATAGAGAAGGAAGAGGAGAAGGAAAGATGGGAGGGAAGGAAGGAAGGAGGGAAAGAAGGAGAGAAAGAGGGAAGGTTGGTCACAGCAATGCGTGGCGGGTAAAGGTTGTTATTTCTATGATTATTATGATGCTATTATTCCTCTGAGACCCTTTTAGGGGGAATGGGAGAGGTGTCAGGTCCCAGAGGCAATGCTTGCATTATTGTTATTGTTATGATGGTGGTGAAATAAAAGGAAATAAAAAGTGAAAGAAGGAAGCAAACAGGGAGGGAAGAAAGGCAAAGGAAGAAAGGGGGAGGGAATGAAGGAAAGAGAGAAGGATGAAACCAAGTAGTGAAAGAAGGAAAGAAAGAAAGAGGTAGAGAAGGAAGAAAGGAGAGAAAGGGGGAAGGAATAGGTAGGGACCTCTCTTTCATAATAGTCCAGATATCTACCTCAACTTTGATAAGTTTTACTATAGGCCACAGCAACGCGTGGCAGGGCACAGCTAGTCATTTGATAAGTTATTCCCTTTCCATGGGACAATAGCATTCCTCATGACTTCCTCCGGCTGGCCTGGAAAGCCTACTGACAGTCTTAGCCTTGCTAATTAACCTATGAATATGAGTGGGAACAGGGCATCTTACTCTTTGCTCAATGCTTTCATCTGCCTGTTGTTATGGAAAGTTTGCAGCCCAGCAACACTCTGCTCTTGCCTACCAAAGTATAATACAGTGACGTAGGTTTTATTTGCTGAAATATAATTCT
Source organism: Anolis sagrei (assembly GCF_037176765.1). NCBI lineage: Eukaryota > Metazoa > Chordata > Lepidosauria > Squamata > Anolidae > Anolis > Anolis sagrei. The sequence continues at coordinate 223,593,877 of NC_090021.1, read as the reverse complement.
GTGTTTCCTGAAATAACTGTTCAAGCATTTCCAAAGAAGCCAATGTTTTTTGCTATCTTGTTGTTCAGTTCACATGCTGTATTTCATATTACTCGTATACACACATGCATCAGATTCTTTTAGAAGGGATGCAGAATAGCTCTGGTATGTAGTTCTGGCTCCCTCACAAGAGGTTAATTCCCTCCTTCCCAATGAGGAATCATAAAATGAGGCTAATAATTGCATCATATCAGTAGGTTCAAAAGAGTTAAACACTCTGACAATGTGCACAGGATCAGTTAGAGAAGTGTTTTTGTTTCAGATACCCAGCTTTCTTTGGGGAATTTAGAAATGGTCAACAAACATGGGTGCACCCAGCTTAAGATTCTGATCTGGAATAGCAGAATGGGCAACCAGTGTCTCTCATACAAGCCCCACCTCTTTTTGTGGTCCCTGAAGGTCCTCCCATGTATCAATCATTTTGTTGAAACGTGGAAAATAATGCTCCAGAAAATGAGAGTTTCTTTTAAACTAAGATACATGGTTTCCATGCTCTTCATTCTGCTAAAAGAATAACAAGAATAGAAAGAATAGCTATATGAATACTATTTTCTATGTAGGTAGCGTTGTTTCCTGAGCAGAAAATTCTATCATTATGCACAAAAAAGTGAATTTTGTGCAGATGCCCTAGATTGCAATGAGACCATGAAAGCTGCCATTTCTGAAGATCTTTTTGCAGTGGAAAGAGAATGGTTTAAATTACTCAGTGCTTGCTTCAAGGATGAAATTGGTGTTTTTATGGAGAGTAGGTAATGGGTTTACGAATACGTGATTTTAACTTTGTATTGTATGATTTTATTCTGTTGTAAGCTGCCGTGTGTCCGCTTGTGGAGAAAGGCGAAGTAAAAATATAATAAATAAATAAATAAATAAGAACGACACTCCTACTAGTCACTTGCGGGCCCAGAACCCACAAAACTGGCCCCTTCTTCCCTGCACTCCCTCCATATCAATCAGTCCATTGTGTTCCCTGTGGAAGACTAAGAGGATCTATGGCTATTAGTCATGAGAGCTATGTATTGCTTGAATAGAAGAGGAAATGAACACCAGTTACTAAGGGAACCTTAGACCCATCTCAAACTAGGTTCCTGCAGGAGCAAACCTTGCTAGCACGTCCCTGACGTCATGAGACTCCGCCTCTCGCCCCGCCCCTTTCTCCGCCTCTTTCTCTTTGCCAGTGTGGTTTTTCCTTTGCTAGGGCAGCATTGCCAGCGTACTCTCTCAGTTGGCAGAAGAGAAAATGCGGGCAATGCTGCCCTAGCAAAGGAAAAACCACACTGGCAAAGAGAAAGGGGCGGAGAAAGGGGCGGGGAGAGAGGCGCAGGCTCATGACGTCAGGGACGTACTAGCAAGGTTTGCTCCCGCAGGAACCTAGTTTGCGGCAGCTCTTAGAGACAAGGTGCTTTCTGTAGTGTTCCATAGCCAACTGACTGAGCACAGAGCAAGTCAACTGGCTATGCCTTTAATCCAATTCAGCATGGATCTTCTCATTCCTTTGCTTTGAAACCATTATGCTTTGCAATATATTGTGAGGTGGGCAATGTGTAGGCTCTTATTATTGATTGGACTATGGTTCCCATTAGCCCCAGCAATTAAGGCCAGTGGTGAGAGTTGGTGAGCTATTTGGAGTGACAAGCCTCCCCTCATCCAGTGCATGATGGGACATCACTGTTCTTGCTCTAAAACAGTGGTTCTCAACCTGGGGTCCCCAGATGGTTTTGGCCTACAACTCCCAAAAATCCCAGCCAGTTTATCAGCTGCTAGAATTTCTGGGAGTTAAAGGCCAAAACATCTGGGGACCCCAGGTTGAGAACCACTGTTCTAGAAGGAAGCCCTGGAACAAGAGATAAACTACAGCTGATTCAGGGGCTCACCTTCTGCCCCAGGACCTAAGTGGGGGCACATTATATTGGAATACGTCCTCCCAAGAAAACCCTGAGCTGGCTAAAAGATGTTATTTTTTCTATATTTGAGAAGTGAATGGATTTTTGTATTAAAGAGTACCAGAGATGAATTGCTACTTGTAAAGATTTCCATGAGAGACAATTTACTCTCTTTCCAACAAGGGTTGGTGGTGCAGAAAAATGACAGCTGGGGAAATGAGAGCCACAAAAATAGCCTGAGGACACATTTTACCCGCTTTTGCTCTAGAAAGTGCCCAAAGGTTACTTTCAGATTTAGATGCCACAGGCAGGGAAGACTAGCCACGAAAGGCAACCTTGCATGCATATTTGCTCTCAAACACCCACACATTACTAATCTGCCTGGTGCTTTCTTCCTGCCCCAAGTTCTCAAACATGCTTTGTGTTCAGGCTTGGGCAAATGAGGGAAGACTGAGAAAATGCTTCCTCATTTTGACCCTACTAAAGGGAGAAAGAAGCAAAAATTGGAGAGTGGACTCTCCTGAAAAAGCAAAAGTCTCATCTCAGGGTGTTTAAGAAATGGTTATTTTACTGGTATGAAAGTCCAACACATTTCAACCAGTGTACACACTGAAAGCCTTCTTGAGGAATCTCCTTAGAATCCAACTTGAGAAATTTCTGGACCATTTACTGAGCAATTAAAAAAACACAATCTTTTGAGCTTTAGTAAAGAGCAAACATTATTAATTTGGTCTGTTCACTCCCATAATGGGTACGTCTCGATTGTCTGCCTTGGCCATTTCTCCAGCCCTATCCACTCCCAGCCTCAGTACTGCAACCAGTTCCTTATTTGAAGGAGTTAATCCAGGGCATGTGAAACTCTTCCTTGAAATAAAGAGCACATGTCAAGACTGCATTATTCCAGCTACATTACATCAAAGGCTCTGGGGTTTGTTGGTTTATTTGTTTACTTGCTTGTTTGATTGCTTGTTTTTTGCATTTCCTTATAGTTTTCTTGCTTAGTTCTTCAGTGAGTCACTAGATTGTTTAACAAAGCTATCTGTATCATTAAACTGTAGTGTCACCCTTGTCATAGAAGGTTGCCAGTGGTCGCTTTTTATCCTCACCTACTCTATAATTGAGCCAAGACAAGGATCATTTCAGTATATCAGCCCCCAAGAAGAGACTTTATTTATTTATTATTTATTTACAGTATTTGCATTCCACCCTTCTCACCTTGCAGGGGACTCAGGGCAGATTACAATGTACATATACATGGCAAACATTCAATGCCACAGACACACAACATATATAGACAGACACACAGAAGTTATTTAACTTTCCAGCTTTCATGAGGGTATTCTGGTCACCAGGGGAGCTGTTGCTTCACCGTCCATTTGTGACACTGATAGAGTACTTCCTCATTCTTTTTTTTTGCTTGCTTGCTGGAGATTTTATGACGTTGTAAATTAGTTAAATTAGCCTCCCCGCATAAGCGGTACCTAAATTTCCTACTTGACAGATGCAACTGTCTTTCGGGCTGCAAAGGTTGACAGCAAGCTACACAATGGTCAGATGCTCACTCCGACCCAGGCTGGCTTCGAACTCATGACCTTTCGGTCAGTAGTGATCTTAATGTAGCTGACTCACAGCCAGCTGCGCAACGGTCCTGGTGCAGACATGTGCATGTAGCCTTACCATTGATATTGTGAGAATACTATATGTGTTTCATCCCACCCCTGTTTTAGACTACAACTTCCAAATGCCCCATATGGGGTGGCTAGTGTTCATGAGTTAATACATGATCAGAACAAAACATATGAAGGCCTTCACAGTGACGAAAACTGCCATCGTATGTCATCTCAGATTTAATCCTGAACACATTTCATCACTTCCAAATAAATATAATTCTTGCTTAGTTCAAAGTAAACTATTAATTTCCCTATTAACATCCAGTGTCCCCCTCACAGCACTCAGCTATATCACTTTGATACCTTTTTCACAGCTGTAGCTCCATCCTGTAAAATTCTGGCATTTACAATTTCATGGAGTACAGTACTTAGATTTCTCCAACAGGGAGTTTTAGTGCCTCATCAACTGCAGATCCCAGGATTCCATAGGATACAGGCCAGACTGTTAAAGGGCTTTTTTTTTGCTTTTTTTTTTGGTCGTGTCAGGAGCAATCGCTCCTGTTGTGAGAGAATTGGCCGTCTGCAAGGACGTTGCCCAGGGGATGCCTGGATGATTTTTGATGTTTTATCATCCTTGTGGGAGGCTTCTCTCATGTCCCCGCATGAGGAGCTGGAGCTAATAGAGGGAGCTCATCCGCCTCTCCCCGGATTCGAACCTGCAGCCTGTCGGTCTTCAGTCCTGCCGGCACAGTGCTTTAACCCACTGCGCCACCGGGGGCTCCTTGTTAAAGGGCTATCATACTGCTATCAGAATTAAACCCCATAGCTTGTCCCATCCATATCTCCCACCAAATAAACTACTCCCTTTTCCTATCTCACCCAATATCCCGTTTTTATCCTTGCGTCTGGCTCAGCCCACTTTGTTCAACTCTTTGTTTTTAACTTATTATCTTATCTCACACTTATCTCAGTGTTTTATCACTGTGTTATTTTTCTTTTATTATTTGTATTTCATTTGAGTTATTGCCTGCTGTATGTATTTTATTTTGTTTATTGTATTGCTGGGCTTGGCCTCATGTTAGCCGCCCCGAGTCCCTGAGGGGAGATGGTGGTAGGGTATGTATGTATGTATGTATAAATAAATAAATAAACAAACAAACAAACAAAATAGCTGTTTGGTGTGAAAGAGACAAGGCTTATGGCCACAGGTGAAAGAAATGGAGGCTGGCCCAGGCGCCAATAGCTGTTGTTTAATAGAAAAAACAGTGTGTATAGGAGAATTCTCACAGAAGCACCAACATAACCCCAGCAGCTGTTTTGTGAGTTGTGTGTGTGTTTCCTGAGAGTTTCATAACAAGATTAAGCAATTTCAACGTCACACACACATTGCCATGGATACTGTAAATTATTGTCATGTGCGGCTTCTCAGTTAAGGAGACTTTCTGGATGTAGACACCTTCTCTTCCAGATACCTTTTTCTCCCTTTGGCAAAACAAGACATTTTGGTGCTGAGCTCCATAATCCTTTTTTAAAATGCCTGGCTTCCTTGCTAACTAGAACCAGAGTAGGAAAACAAAATTTGCACATTTGACTTCTTCCTATCTCCATTGCCAGGCTTGACTCAGGTTTGACTTGCAGAGAGAACCAGACTGTTCCAGTCTTTGAACAGACTTTGAAATTGTAGCAGGAGTGCTACAACTGTGTCTGGCTGGCTAATATACTGAGGCCCAATTCAGAAAAGACAGAGGTAGCTTTAGTCCAAGGCAGGGCAATGTTTGCTTTTCTGGATAATGTTGAATTCCACTTCCTATTAATCCTAGTCAGTTGGACTAATGATTTGGCAACATCTGGAAATTCCAAAGTTTCCTACCCCCATGTCAGTGGTCAGTGAGTGGCCATTGGTGCCCAGTTAAGTGCCATTCAGGGTACTTTGGAGACACAAAGGACTGACTGATCATAATTTGAACGTTCTCACCGAACTTGCTCTATCAGTATTGGCAGCCTTACTGGTATAGAACTACTTTTCTTAATAGTTCAGGCTAGAGGATTAGCTATGGTCTTAAATGAACACCCTTACACCAGTGATTTCAATGAGATTACTGCAATGTGAGGTATCAGAGGCTATTGTTGGAAGTGGTCCATAAATATTGATTAGACGAGATGAGAGGGCCTTCTCTATGGTGGCCCCTTGGCTCTGGAACTCACTTCTCAGAGATATTAGGCAAGCCCCCACACTGGCAATCTTCAGGAGGAATCTGAAAACCTGGTTATTCCAACGTGCCTTCAGTGATTGAACGTAAGATAGTCCCTGACCAAACACTTTGCACAAAATGACCTCAGTAGCACTTTATCTTATGGTTTGTGCAATTAAATCCTTCCTCATCCCCAGATCCTCCTCCCGATGTTTGACATTGTCCTATCTCCCAGTGTTTTAAAATTTTATCGTTAATTTGGCCCTGCCCAGCAAAACCTTTTATGTTTTAATGTCTGATTTTATATTGTTGTGTTGCTTATTACATTGCTTTCCATTTCATGTATTTTATTTTCTGGTTTTATTATGTTCTTGTGTTATTTTGTTGTGTATTGTACTGATGGGCGTGGCCTCATGTAAGCTGCACCGAGTCCCTTTGGGGGAGATGGAGCAGGGTATAAATAAAGTATTATTATTATTATTATTATTATTTGTAGTAGTAGTAGTAGTAGTAGTCAAAAAGATGGTGCAAGATTGCTAATTGGGACTAGATGGGACAAACATGTTCCTCTAGCACTTTATTATATTCACTGGATTCCAAAGACCACTCTAGTCATCATTTAGTTTTAGAATTAGTAACTAATAGCCCCAAGGGTCTCAAAAGGCCTTATGTTGTGTATGGAGTAAAAATGAAGGTACACATCTTGGAAGACGTCCCAGGGTGTGTGGCTAGCCTTGCAAATAAGTTCCCTTTAAATACTACATTGCCTCCTTTCCCTCATTGTTATTATGTAACTTCAAGTCATTTCCAACATATGTTAATATTGTATATCTTTAAGTCATTTCCAATTTATATCAGTCCTAAGACAAAAGTATCATAAGATTTCTTCACAGGATGTTTGCATTTGCCTTCTTCTGAGGCTTAGAGGATGTGACTTGCTCAGTGTCATGTAGTGGATTTCCATGGCTAAGCAGAGATTCGAATCTTGGTCTCCAGTATCATGGTCTGATGGCCAAGCCACTATACTGTGCTGGCCTTCTATACCGGAGTAGTGTATAAAAGAAATGATCAAGCTAATCGAACCAAAATAAAATACATGACTGCAATTTAAAGAAGCAAATTTGAAAACACATTCTGGAATAATTAGAATGGGAACCTCGTGGATTATTGTTTAAAATATCCTATTGCTATGCTGTTTTTCTGTTTCTTTGACTTTATATCAATATAGCATCTATTGTAGCCAATGTACAATCTGATAAGACTAATCTCTTTCCTTCCTAGGTCTGAATTGTTGGCACCATGGCTACAAGTGCTGTTCCAAGTGAAAACCTTCCTACCTATAAACTGGTGGTGGTTGGAGATGGGGGCGTGGGAAAGAGTGCCCTCACCATTCAGTTCTTTCAGAAGATATTTGTGCCAGACTATGACCCAACCATTGAAGATTCATACCTGAAGCATACAGAAATAGATGGGCAATGGGCAATTCTGGATGGTGAGTTCTATGTTGTTGTGTTCCTTCAACTTATGGTGACTCTAGGGCAAGGGTTCTCAAACTTTTAAAGCCATAGAGCCCTTTTTGAAGGAAAAGTTTATCATGGAGCCCCAAGAAACTTTTGGATACAGAAGCTGTGTTGAATTTTAAAATTTGACAGATAGGCCAAGACAGTAGCAGATGGATGGAGAATGTTTGTGGGAACTAATTTAAATAAACATGAACAAATTTCTATGCACACTGCACATATCTTATGTATAGTACAAAAAGAAAGAAAGAAAAATCAATACAATGCTTAAAATGAAGAATTTAACTAGCATAAACTTAACAGTATTTCAGTGGAAGACCCAGGGTTATCCAGTCCAACCCTCTTCTGTCATGCAGGAAAAGCATTCCCAACAGATGTCCCAACAGATGTCCATCCAGCCCTTTAAATAGTAATAGTAATAAGTAAAGGTTTCCCCTGATGTTAAGTCTAGTCATGTCCAACTTTGGAGGGTGGTGCTTATCTCCATTTCTAGGCTGAAGAGCCAGCATTGTCCATAGACACCTCCAAAGTCATGACTACATGGAGAAACCCAAAGGACACCCAGTCCTACTTCATTCTGCTATGCAGGAAAAGCGCAGTGAAAAGCACCCCCAACAGATAACACTCCAGCCCTTGAAATACTAATAATACTAATACTAATAATAATAATAATAATAATAATAATAATAATAGAAACCCCAGAAGCTATCCCCATAGGCTGTGCCATTAGAACAGACTCTATTAAAAATGGTGTAGAGTGGTAGCAGAGATGGCAGCAAATCTGCAAATAATCAAATTGGGCTGACTGTATAACTGAGAACTGAAAGATCAGAACAGCAGAAAGCAAGTTGGCAGTACAGAAAATGGGGAAGGCAGAAGCTGAAAGTCTGCTGGGAAAAGAGTCTAATGGCAGTTCCACACTGAAAAGCAAAGAACATCTTGTGAGCTGGAGGCAACAGACCTTAACAGGCTGTGGTTCTTTGGGGAGACAAAACTCAAACTATTGTGCTCGTTACCAGGAAAGGCTGTTATCAAGGGAATTTTCAAGTTTAACATCAGTAAAGCAGAGAGATTGATTGTTTAAAGTCATCCAATGAGCTTCGTAGAGAGCAGGGATCTGAGCCCAAGTCCTTAGTCTGTGTTCAAGCAACTCACGTCTGTTTTCACAAATCCATGAAAAAGAAAAAGGAATAAAAATAAGTTTGAAGCCATCCCTGAAATTAATTCCACATTGGGGTCATGTTCTGAGGGTGCAGGAGTGGTATAAGCTTTTTAAAATGGACATTTAGAAAGCACTCCATTGACTCTGAAAAGAAATCCAACTAACATTTTTGTTGTGGTCTTTATAGGAGATTATTATCACAAGGCATATTCATTCCTTAAACTGTAAATTATTATTCAAGGAAGGCTTTATGTTCGCCGCTTTCTCTCCACGCCATTATTTTCATAAGTCCTCTCCTTGGGTCAGCACAGCCAGTTGTTAATGAGCTAGATGTATTTATACACATGTCATGTTTATGCATACCCAGATCAAATCCAAGAATTAATCCTGCTGGACTGGTTTGCTTCAATCTAGCTTTGCACAGTTTCAATTAGATAACTCAATTTAATTCTAATTTTCAAGAAACATTGCTTTCTGTTTGCATCCTTCAGTCTGATGCAAACAGAAAGAGGCTTTAAAATCATCATGGAGTAGCATTTCTCAACGTAGGGGTCATGAGGGGGTTTCTGATGGTCTTAGGAACTCCTTTGGCAGAGAAGGTTGAAGATCTCTCCGCCTGTCCTTCTCTTCCTTTTTGGAAACAGATGGCGAATCCTTCCACCAAAAGCCCTCCTCTACTGTGATTGACCTGACTCTTAGCTGGCCTCTCAGCCAAGGAGAGGGCTGTTTTTGAGATTCCAAGCGCGGAGAGCAGGCGTGCTTGAAGCACGGCAGTGTGATGCACATGTGCAGACAAGGAAGATCGTGCGAGGCTGGAGGGAGGCTCATGCCAGCAAGTTCTTCAAGGCATGGGGTCTCTGTGTGGGAAGTTTGGCCCAATTCTATTGTTGGTGGGGTTCAGAATGCTCTTTGATTGTAGGTGAACTATAAATCCCAGAAGCTACAACTTCCAAATGTCAAGGTCTATTTTCCCCAAACGTCACCAGTGTTCACATTTGGGCATATTGAGCATTCGTGCCAAGTTTGGTCCTGATCTATAATTGTTTGAGTCCACAGTGCTCTCTGGATGCAGGTGAACTGCAACTCCCAAACGCAAGGTCAAGGCCTACCAAACCCTTCCAATATTTTCTGTTGGTCATGTGAGTTCTGCATGCCAAGTTTGGTTCACTTCCATTGTTGGTGGAGTTCAGAATGCTCTTTGATTGTAGGTTAACTATCAATCCCAGGAACTACAACTCCCAAATGACAAAATCAATTCCCCACAACCCCACCAGTATTCAAATTTGGGCAAATTGGATATTTGTGCCAAATTTTGTCCAGTGAATGAAAATGCATCCTGCATATTAGATATCGACATTAAGATGCATAGCAGTAGCAAAATTACAGTTATGAAGTTGAAAGGAAAATAATGTTATGGTTGGGGGGTGACCACAACATAAAGAAAGGTATTAAGGGTTCGCAGCCTTAGGAAAGTTGAGAAACACTGTCATAGAGGATATGGAGAAGTTTTAGCTAAGCCAAAAGTTATGGAGAATTCTTAGGCTACTTGCTCATATGAGGTAGGAACAAACAAAAACTGACATTGTATTGAGGGAGAAGAGGCATTTTGTACAATTTTAGAGGTCTAGCAAGTTAAACTCTAGGTATCTTATACTATTGCATTATCCATCAAGCATCTTCACAACCCTATGATTTTGTGACCAAAATTCTAAGTCTCCTTAAGTAGGAACAAATTCCATAGGAATAAATCAGACTACATTCTAGGTAAATCTGTTTAGAGTCAGCTATTATGTCTTGAGACCATAATAATGGGGTATGCGTAGAATTTAATTCAGTCTTCGGCATTTCTGATAGTGTACTAGACAGAAGCAAAGGACTCAGCTGCATATATCTGTCTTTGCTCAGAAGTGAATTCCACTTTGGCAAGAGTTTAGTCCCAAACACAAGTGTACATAAGGTTGAAGCTTAAATTCTTCCCATAAGCTCTGTCAGCATTTCTTGCAGTGTTTTGCTTGGCCCACCTCAATATGTACTCAAGCCTCACAGTGAAACTGTAATGTCTTGGTTGTTCGTGTCTGCACAAATAGGAAAAAACAGCTTGGGAATCAACTGACCAAAAGTTGAAGGGCCAAAGTTCATTCTGAAATCCTCCAGTCTTGCAGGGTTGTTGTCACTGAGTAGCTTGCTTTTATTTTCCTTGATATTTTTTAAAGTCAACTTCCTCAGTCAAGAGTTTGCCTGTATTCTGTAGTTCTTTTAGAAAAGGAAAATTTGCACTTTCTGATTTATTATAAGCACAGCTTTGTCGTGGTACCCACCCCCATAAGAAAGGGGGAGGAAATGTTCCTTCACAGAAAAAGGCCAGAGTCAGACTGGATAGAGACATTTCTTTGCCTGAGGCAGGAAATCAAGAAAGTACCCCCTCCTTTCATTAATTAACATGGAGCACAGTATACCCAGAAGTTTTACACTCCAGGCCTCATTAAAATGATCTACACGCTGCTCTTTGTAGACCTCGTTCCTTTCTGTGAGCTCTTTCAAGAAAATGATCCTATTGGTTTTGCCCATTGGGATGGGAACATCTTCAGAGTTCCCCAAATACTTTGCTTTGTATCATAAAGGCTCCCTTGCAGGGATTTAATTCTTTCTCAAACCCATAAATGAGAGTGGTAATCTTGCATCCCAATGTGTATGTTTATATTTGATACTATTTTCTTTCATTCTCGCAAAGAGAAGACTTTTTTCCTATAAAGAAATAAGGTTCAATCTTGTCCGTTTCACTCCCGGTAAATTCTCCAAGGGCACATCTAGCTGTTAGAGTGGTCCAGCATTTCTGTGTTTTCAAATAATATGCTATGTCCACGTTGGTTCATCAGGCGCTCTACTATGGCTGGCTTCTCTGATTGAAGCAGTCTGCAATGCTTTTTATGTTCCTTGATTTGTGTTTGTGTGTTGCGTTTGGTGGTCCCTATGTAGACTTGTCCACAGCTACATGATATACAATCAACAACTACCATGTCAGATGACACAGAGAAGCCATAGAAATCCACAAACATGTGGGCAATTTCAACAGAAAGGAGGAAACCATGAAAATGAACAAAATCTGGCCACCAATATTTTAAAAGTCTCTAAAATTAGAACAGTAAAGAAAGAACATCACCCAAAAACAGGGGAATTCCAGACAAGAAACAATCAGGGCCTGCTAATCATCTCCCGACAAAGAATTCCCCCAGGCAGGAAGCAGACAAGCCTTGAAGCTGCAAAACTTTTCAATGCTAATCAATGTAATCAGTTGCAGCATTCATGGTTGCTTCCAACAGCAAGAGTTCTTTCTCCCGCCCGGGACATTATTCCACAGATATACTGTATAAACCTCACTTGCCTTGTTTCCAACAGACCTCACAACCTCTGTGCATGTCTGTCATAGATGTGGGTGAAACATCAGGAGAGAATGCTTCTGGGACATGGCCATACGGCCCTGAAAACTCACAGCAACCCAGTGATTCCGGCCATGAAAGCTTTATACAACACATTAAATATGTTTTGTTTGTTATTTTTCTATCATTGTTTGATTTATCCTAGCATAGAGAAACTTACTTTTTGGACACACCTGGTGCCGTCTTTGGTGGAGATGATTAAAGCCTTTCTAAAACTACAGCTCTCCTGATTCTATAGCACTGAGCCTGGAAAACTCACATGCTTACACAATTTACACTCCACAACATTCTTTCATTTCTCAAAATATTCCCAAAGTTTCTCCAGGCACTTCTGAAAACATGGTAAAAAAACATGTTTTATGCCTTGCAGATTCGCCACAAATTGGTTTGGTAGTTTAGAATAAAATGTCATTGCAGAAAAATCTTCTCTCAAACAAGATTCTAAAAAAAAATAAATAAGAATTGACCTTTATAGTTACGCAAGCAAGCAATACAATAAATCAAACAATAAAGCTTGAAGAACAGGTTTCCAAATTGTTCCTATTCAGACATTTTTATGTACAATAGTTCACTCAGACTCTGTGTGGGAGCCAGAAGACATCTGTTGTTATACATCACTGCCATTATCCCTCTCTGGGTTCTAAATGGAGGTGGAAGGAATGGGCCTCAATGTTACCTGTCACATCATCCTGAAGTTCTTATATGGTGTTTACCATCTATAGTTGCCATCTGTAGGCCTAATTCATGTGACAATTTAAGGACATAGATTCATGGGAATTGTTAATTTTTATTTTCTGAAACATGGCAATTCAGTATAGAGAGAAAAAATTAACTCACCAAAGTAAATATCAGCATGGATGGGCATCACCTTTTTTTAGTGGTGATGGGGAATATGCAGAGACTGGCCATGAATATACTACAATGAGAAAAAAAGGCACCATGTGTATATTCTCAGCTTTTTAATAAAAAAAAAATCTAAAACAGATTCTTAGCCTTGCCAGGGAGAAAACCCAGCAAATCACTTCTGGTGTGAGAGAATCAGCCGTCTACAAAGACGTTGGCCAGGGGACTCTCAGATGTGTTGCAATCCTGCGGAGAGGCTTCTCTCATGTCCCCCAGAGACGACATCTGCCCTTGCACTTTGCTACTCTGCTGCTGAATATGGATGCCAAGTGTGGAACACATCTCACAATGTTAAAACAATGGATGTGGCTTTTAATGAGACATGCCACATTATCACAGGATGTCTACGCCCCACACCACTGAAGAAATTATTCTGTTTAGCCAGTATTGCACCACCTGACATCCACTAGGAAGTAGCAGCCAATAATGAAAGGCCCAAGGCAGTGACATTTCCGGCCCATCCCCTGTTCAGATATCAGCCAGCACGCCAATGCCTTAAATCAAGAATTAGTTTTCTAAGATCTACAGAGATACTTGCAGGAATACCTCAGCAAGCGAGAGTCCAAAAGTGGCAGGCTAAAACTCAGAACCTCAATCAGTGGCTGATACTGAATGAGAAACTCCCTCCTGGGCACACAAAGACTGGGCGACTTGGAAGGCACAGAACAGACTGTGCTCTGGCACCATGAGATGCAAAGCTAACTTTAAGAAATGGGGCAACAAAGTGGGGTCCACAACATGTGAATGTGGGGAAGAGCAAACCACAGACCACCTATTACAATGTAGCTTGAGCCCTGCCACCTGTACAATGGAGAACCTTCTTGTAGCAACCCCAGAGGTACTCCAAGTGGCCAACTACTGGTCAAAGGACATTTAATATATGCCAAGTTTTAAACTTTGTGCTTTTTATGCTGTACCCTCAATTTGCTTCTGATGTGATAAATAAATAGGGAGAAAACAGCTATAGCTCAAATTAGAGCAAATCCAGACATTTCAGATAACATGTAGCAACAGCCTTATGTATACACTCCAAGATCGCAAGAGTGGATTTTGTTTTCACTTGAAATTGCTTGTGAACTGTTAACATTTCGGAGACAAGGTAAGGTTTGGTTTTTTCTCCCTGGTGCATCAGCTTTCCAAGTTCACTGATGGTTTGACACAAGGTGCTTTCAAGCTATTCCCAATATTCATTCCGGCGCAGTCATTGTTCTGTGAGAAGACTGTGCCACGTGTTAGCCCTGGAGACTTAAATCTGCTTGCAAGGTCTGCTAGTAAGGCAAGGACACAACATAAAGGAATGCAGTGACAATATCAACCTTTTTTTCTTCCCTCGCTTTGCTTTGCTTAATGGCTTTAGAACAGTCACATTGGAATGGCCTTGAAATGGTTTCCCCCCTCAATCTGATTCTGAAGAGTTACAGAAAGGCCTTTGCTTTCTTGGCTGTCAAGGGACACATGTTCTCAACACATACTCCCTAAAGTGCAGCCTCATAATCAGACTCATACAGTGCTTTAATGGATGGCACTGTATTTGCCTTTCCTGCCAGCCATTTCTGCAAGAAGAACAAATCTTATGTTTCAGCGGGGGGAAAGCCAAAGCATATAAATGTACAGAATCAGTCATTATAATAGGAGACATTTATTTTGCTAGAGGTACTCTGCAAATGCGCACTGTAGTGTCAATATAAGAATGGGTCTTTTTAAAAGTTCTTCTCTAAACCAGTGTTTCCAGTTTTGCTTGGCCTCTGGGTAGCATCAAGCCCACCATCATTTGTCTTCGGTGGCATCTGGGCACTGTCTCTCTGCCAGGACCTGTGCTACCATTAGGCAGAGTGCATTGGCCACCTCAGGCAGCAGATGTAGAGGGGCAATCTAGATTAGTCTTTTTGGCTGTATCGTTGAAACTTGTTTGCTGTTCTTATCTGCTGAGGATCAGAGCTGTTGTCTTCCATACAACCTGCCCTTGGCCCCCAAGTATGTCTGCTGTCTCAGGTGTGCTGATTTGAGTTTTGATTTATGTATGTAAGGTTTATGTATGTAAGGTCGCAGGTTCAAATCCAGGAAGAGCACAGATGAGCTCCTTCTATCAGCTCCAGCTCCCCATGGGGGGACATGTGAGAAGCCCCCCACAAGAATGATAAAACATAAAATACCCAGGCATCCCCTGGGCAACATCCTTGTAGACAGCCAATTCTCTCAGACCAGAAGCAGCTTGCAGTTTCACAAGTCGCTCCTGACATAACAAAAAAAAAGGCATTGAATTTTGCCATATTTATTTGTGTGAACTGCTTTGAGTCCCCCCAGGGGTGAGCAAAGCAGTATATGAATACTGTAAATACATAAACATGGTAGTTGTAGTTTTATAACATCTTTAGCCTTCTCTGCCAAAGAGACCGGTGCCTAACCAAAGTTCAACTTCCAGGAGTCCATAAAATAGAGCCATGGCAGTTAAAATGGTGTTAAACTGCATTCGTTCTGCAATGTAGATGCACCCCAAGTCTTTACTTGAGTATACAGCTTGCTAATCCTTTATTACAGGTGTTCTTTTTTAATAGCCGGACACACCTTTCTTTCCAGATGCAGAAGTATTGCCTTTCCAGTGAGCTCTGATACACTGTCACTCAGTGTTTTAAAAGCTGTCACTAAGTGTTTGGAAAGAGAGGGAAAGCTCAATATTGGCTTTAGAGGGGAATATGTTTCTATAAACCAAAAAGGGAGAAAAAGTGTTATCATAATCAAGGAAAATATTACAGACCTAAAGCCTGAGCTAATTTCGCTCTGTTTGAGTCACACTCACTCATTATTTGGATAACACCTAAGCAGCTGAAAGCCTTTACCTCTATGCTTTTAACCAAAGCATAGGAGGGGTTGATCAGCACCTCATCTGCCCTGTCCCCAGTAGTTACACACCATGTGATACAGACCTGCCATGGACATACAGTTACATATATTCATGTTTTCCTTTTCACATGTCCAGCTCAACAGGGCAAACAACGTTTTTCCTCCCTCCATGTGCTTAGCATACAAAATGGGGACTTTTGTGAGACAGGGCTTGCTTTCAAATATAACACTTTGGATGGAGAGGATTTGTTTGATATAAGGTGATATTTGAGGCAAGATAACCACAATATTTTTGTTTATTTCCCCCTTTCTTGTTAGTCCTGGATACTGCAGGCCAAGAAGAATTCAGTGCAATGCGAGAGCAGTACATGAGGACAGGGGATGGGTTCCTTATAGTCTTTTCAGTCACAGATAAAGCCAGCTTTGATCATGTCGACAGATTTCATCAACTCATTCTCCGAGTCAAGGACAGGTGGGTGCCTTGGAACAATGGAAGCTTTGGATAAAAATGTATAGTGTTCAGCAATCAATTCTTTCTTCAGATCTGGCCAGGAGATATTTTACTTATATGACACTTAAGGGGCAAGTTGCTGATTTTAGTCCCTGAGCAGATCTGATTATTTTTGGTAGATGTGCCATCCCTTCAGAGAGCTTCTGTTTGGTCTGAATTACCACTTTATTTACCCACATTTGACAAAATATGTCCTCTATATGCTGGAGGACTTAGTAATGTATCTTGCCTAAGCATTTCCTAGGGCTTTGATGTTACTCTGTGGCAGTTTCTCAAACTCTGCTCCTCCAAGTGTTTTAGACTTCAACTCCCACAATTCCCAACAGCTGTTTTTTTTTAATGTCAGAAGCAACTTGAGAAACTGTAAGTCACATCTGTTGTGAGAGAATTGGCCATCTGCAAAGACATTGCCCAGAGGACGCCCAGATATTTGATGTTTTACCATCCTGTGGGAGGCTTCTCTCATGTCCCTGCATGAGAAGCTGGAGCAGACAGATGGGAGCTCACCCCGTTCCCCAGATTCAAACCACTGACCTTTTGATCAGCAGTCCTGATGACACAAGGGTTTAACCCATTGCGCCACCGCTAGCTGGGATTTCTGGGAACCCAAGTCCAGAACACCTGGAGGAGCAGAGTTTGAGAAACACTGCTCTGTAGTATGCTTCCCCCAGAAGTTAGTTGTTTGTTTTCAGTAAGGTTTATTATTGCCCACAGTTTTACACTTGCCTGTGAAGTCCTAGAATGTATCCTAATGGACATGGAGGTCATAGTATACTGTACATTTAATAAATAGCACTATGTACCATATTTTTTGTTTCTTGGTTATAAATGTAATTTTCTAATTGGTTCTATCATAAAAACATGAAAACTGCAAAAACGTTGCTTTTGTGGGGCATCCTGCAGCACATTTTGTTAAAGTTTTTCAATTAATATCTTGTAGAGTCTCAAACAATTCAACATAGCTTGTGGCAGCCACAAAAATGAAGTTTCTGGAGTATAACAACTACTTTCAAAGTAATTACCACACAATTAAACAGGAAATAACACTTTAAAACCAGAAACAGGTTGTTGTTTTTTTTCAAATGTTGTTCCAAGTGTTGTAGATACCATCCATTGTTCAAAGTAATGAATGTCTGTAACAGATTTGAAGTGCTGGGATTCAACCATGGGATTTCCAGTATGTGGAACACTTTCCATTTGTGGCATGACTCCAAACTGATTCAAGGACATTTTGTTTCTTCTTAAATGATCCAGACTTTCAATAATGCTTATGGTAGATCTGATGATATAATGTGGGTGTTAATCATGTCCTAAGTATTATACTGTAAGGCATATCACCTCACATTGGACAGAGATTGGTGTTCGAGAGTGAGACTTAAAACCACAATCTTCTACAGGAATGAGAATTAGTTTCTTTGCTCAAATGAGAGGTTTTTCTAATGGAAGAAAACAGAGTAGAATTAACATGGCACTTAGGAAACTGAGGAGTTTGTACTGATTCTGTCCTATCCTTCTTACCTTTCAGAGAGTCTTTTCCGATGATTTTGGTGTCCAACAAAGTTGATCTAATGCATTTGCGAAAAGTCACTCGGGAGCAAGGAAAAGAAATGGCAGCAAAACACAATGTATGTTCATTTGGTGGGTTCTCAGAGAATTATGTGTTGCGACATTTCTTTTGCCACTGTCATCTCCAGTGGCCAAGGTCCCTGGTCCAGCCAGTCTCTGCTGTTTCCCTTCAAGATGTTCATTGGCAGCAGGGCTGATAGAACTTTTAATGTGGATCAACTACCAAACAGGAAGATGATGCTCACTCAAAACTAATTGTTATGATCTTAGTAAGGGGGTTAATCAATAGTGGAATTTATGATTGACATAAATTTGGGGTACATTATGATATCATACTGCAACAGGACTAAAGAAACGTGTCCCTTGAGATGCTATGGCATAGGATGGTGAATTCTGAAGGATTGTGGGAGTTCTAAACCAACTATATTTAAAGGACTACTTGTCTCTCAACCATAGACTTCTGAGAAGGGATTGAATGAGGCCCTCATTCTCCCAGTGGCAGAATGGAATGAATGAGAAAGTCTGGTTTTTTTTTAATCTGTATCACTTGTTTTAAGCATCTTTCTTGCCCATAATTCTGTTCTGTTTTATCATTTAATCTGTGATTTGTTAAAAAAAAACCACAGATTGCTCTCAAAATAAGTGTGTAATATGTATTTGAATATATTTAAACTGGCACAAACTACTCTGTGGTATTCAAAGACATTGATCCAAGAGCTAAAGATGAGGTCAGTTGACACAGAAACCTAAAAAGATCAGATTCCTTTAGCATTACTGTGTGAAGTAATATAGTCAGGAGACAAAGCTGAAGTTTAGTTCTACTAAGATAGCATCTTCATTTAACACTTCCTCCTTTAGGGTTAGCTTTACAGAGCTGCAAACACTCTCTCCATTAATATGATGGAGACAGATTTGGATATATTAGGCACCAGAAAACATATCTAGGGTGTAAAGAAGATTCTGTCAAAACAGACTAATGATAGCAGAGAATCTGATGGACCAATCTGGACACAGCATATTATTTGAGAACACAGAAATGCTGGACCGCTCTAACAACTACCAAGTCAGACTACACAGAGAACACATTGAAATCCACAAGAATGTGGACAATTTGGCATAGGATGGTGAATTCTGAAGGATTGTGGGAGTTCTAGACCAACTATATTTAAAGGACTACTTGTCTCTCAACCATAGACTTCTGAGAAGGGATTGAATGAGGCCCTCATTCTCCCAGTGGCAGAATGGAATGAATGAGAAAGTCTGGGTTTTTTTTAATCTGTATCACTTGTTTTAAGAATCAGAATTGGAAAGAATTTGGAAAAGGGGGGATAAAAGGTTAATCTCTAGATTATATAAATACATACTAAGTTATAACGTGGAGGACAACAGAGTCAAGACAGTAATGATATCCTGGGCCAAGGACCTAGGCAGACCAATAGAATTGGACAAATGGGAATACCTATGGAATAAAGAATTTAAATTTACTTTATCGGGTTCAATCAGGGAGAATCAATACAAAATGTTTTACAGATGTTATATCACTCCAGCTACATTGGCTAAAATAGACAAATCACAACAAGGTATTTGCTGGAGGTGCAGGAAACAGAAAGGGACATTTCTCCACATGTGGTGGACCTGTGTGATCATACAGGAATTTTGGGATAAGGTAATTAAGGAGACAAATAAAATGTTACATAACAAGATTAAAAAAAGCCCAGGACTGTGTCTGCTAGGTCTACAGAGAGAAAATAATAATCAAAAGGACCAAGAAATATATCAATATAGCTTTGCAGCGGCAAGATTGACCATAGCCAAAGATTGGAAAGGGGAAAAAGGTCTAACCAAAAAGGATTGGAGGGAAAGAATGCGAGAGTATATGCTAATGGCCAGACTAACTTATAACAGGAGGAATAAGAGTAATGAGGACTTTCTAGAAAAATGGAAGTTGGCCTTAGCATATCTGAATAGAGAGTCAGTAACATAGAGGTGCTCCATTAGGAATTTAGGTTTACCATGAATAAGGATAGATAAATAGGCTTAAAGGCTTCATAGTGTTTCGGTGCGGGAAGTCATGGTGAAGGGTGCACGGGTGTGGGGATGAGGGTTTAGTTCGTTCAGGATAGGGATTTTGGGTTGAGTGTAAGGTCTGGGGTATGTGTGTAAAATGCCATGTGCTGATTTCCTGTATGTTATGAAAAAAATTAATATTAAGCTCTGACTGAAAGCAGTGGAAAACAGCCAGAAATAGCAAGTTTATGTGTATTAAGATATGTAAATGATAATAATTTGTACATAACGTCAAAATTAACTGATTGATTGAATAAGGTAGATAGGCATGTACACGTCAAAAATATTGGTACCTGATTATATCTGATTTGCCATGGTTTGCTTTTCTGTTATGTACCATAATCAAAATAAACAGTTTTAACAAAAAAAAATGAAAAAAAAAAAGAATGTGGACAATTTCAGCAGAAAGGAAGAAACATAAAAATGAACAAAATCTGGCTACCAGTATAAAAAAAAAACCTCTAAAATCAGGACAGTAGCGCTAGACGCGGAGAAAGCGTTTGACAATGTAAATTGGAAGTTCTTTAAAATTATAATGAAATAAATGGATCTGGGATTTTATTTTCAAAATGCGATTGAGGCCATATATGAGGAGCAAAAAGCAAAAATTCTGGTGAATGGGAAAGAATCAGAGAGTATTGAAATAAGGAAGGGAACAAGACAGGGCTGCCCCCTATCGCCTTTAATCTTTATATTGACATTAGAAATATTGCTAAATAAGATAAGAGAAGAAAAAAGCTTAGTCGGTGCAAAGGTGCAAGGTCAGGAATATAAAATTCGCGCATACGCGGATGATGTAATATGCGTAATCGAGGACCCAAAGAATAACTTAGGAGAATGGATAAGAATAATTAAAGAATTCGGCAAGGTATCAGGATTTAAAATTAATATGGAGAAAACAAAAGCAGTAACCAAAAACATCGGAAAAAAGGAACAAGAGGAAATAAAAAAGGAATGGAACATACAAATAGTGAACAAGTTGAAGTATCTGGGGATAATATTGACATCAAGAAACCTACACCTGCTACAGAACAACTATATAGATAAGTGGAAGGAGATAAGGAAGGACCTGGAAAAGTGGAAGAACTATAACCTCTCGCTACTCGGTAGGATAGCTACAGTGAAAATGGCAGTATTGCCAAAGTTGATTTTTTTATTTCAGAACTTGCCAATAATACAAAACAAAAAAGCCCTAAAGGATTGGAATAAAGACATTAGGAAATTTATTTGGAAAAATAAGAAACCGAGAATTAGCTATGACAATTTGACGGAAAAAAAAGGAAAAAGGAGGGATGGCGGCACCAGATCTGGAGCTATACCTGGAAGCGAATGCATTAATTTGGGCTAAAGATTGGGCGAAATTGGAAAAAAAGAAATTATTAATCTTGGAAGGATCGGACCTGCGAGAAGGCTGGCACACGTACGTTTGGTATAAAGGGGAAAAAAATGAAAAACATTTTGGCAACCATTTCGTAAGATCAACAGTTCTGAACATATGGGAAAAATATAAAGATAGACTATACAACAAAACACCGATGTGGGTATCCCCTCTAGAGGCGGGACAAAGAAGATGCACAGGATGGCATGAATGGTTAAAGTATAAAGACTTACTAAAAATGGAAAGAGGGGAGATGACGTTAAAATCACAAGAAGAATTAAACACAGTGGAACAGAAAGTATCATGGTTAGAATACTGGACGATAAAGGAAAAGTATAAGAAGGATAAAATGATAGGTTTTAATCTGGACAAAAATTTCTGGGATAATATAATGGAGTCAAAAAGAAAATTAATAACGAAGATTTACAAAAAGCTGCTAGAATGGAAAATAGAAGCAAAGGGAGAAAAAAATTACAAAAAAAGATGGAATGAAAATATTGGAAGAAATATTAAGCAAGAGGAATGGGAAACAGTCTGGAGAGAAAAACTAAGATATTGTTACGCCACCGACATGAAAGAAAATTGGCTTAAGACGGCGCATCGATGGTACATAACACCGAAAAAATTAGGGACGAGCAATAGTAGTATCAGCACAAGGTGCTGGAAATGTGAAGAAAAGGAAGGCTCGTATTTTCATACATGGTGGACCTGTAAAAAGGCCAAAAAATATTGGAGAGAAGTTCAAAAAGAATTACAAGAAATGTTACAAATTAAAATACCATGGAAGCTAGAGTTATTTCTCCTAGGGATTCACGATTTGAAAATAGAAAAGAATATTGATAAGATCTTGTTTATGATAACAACAGCAGCAAGGATAACTTATGCTAGAAGATGGAAGCAGGAAGATACACCAGACGAAAATGAGAGACTGACAAAAATCTTGGAAGTAATAAATATGGACCGGCTCACCTTTCTAATAACGAGAAGTAAAGGAATAAAAATGAAGGAGACAAACTGGGAAAAAGTGATGGGTTATTTCAAGCAAAGGAACAAAAAAATCCTGATATAACTGAAGAAGAGCTGGAGGGAAGGAAGAGGAGGAGAAAGAAGATGAGGAGAGAAGAAGGGGAAGAAGAAGAGGAGGAGGTATGGATGAACGACAGAGAAGACCCTAAGAAAACCTCGAGAAGTCGAAAGCAAGAACTTATCTTTTTCTTTTCTTTTTTCTTTTCTTTTCTTTTCTTTCTTTCTTATTATTGTCTTATTCAGGGCTTTTGGGCTACACTTCCTCTCTTTTCTATCTCTTGCTACCTCTCTATCTATCTTGTCTTCTAGTCTATTATCTTTTGGTCACTATATCATTTCACATTTCGGGGAACTGACACACAAGATTATTTTAAATAAAATCAGGACAGTAAATAAAGAGCAACACTCAAAAAACAGGGGAATTCCAGACAAGAACCAATCAGGGCCAGCTAACACTTCCCAGCAAAGGATTCCCAAGCAGCAGGCAGCCAGGCTTTGGAGCTGCAAGGCCATTAAATGCTAATCAAGATGGCCAAGTCAACATTCACACTTGCCTCAAGCAGCCAAAAGTTCTTTCTCCCACCCTGGACATTATTCAACAGATATATAAACCCCACTTGCCTAGTTTCCAACAGAACTCACATCCTCTGAGGATGCCTGCCATAGATGTGGGCAAAACATCAGGAGATAATGCTGCTGACTATACAGCCCAGAAAACTCACATCCACTAAGATTAACAATACCTTTCTGTAGTGCAGAAGATCTAAAATAATATCAGTTACTCTGATAGCAAAATATAAGTGCATTTCAAATGTGATGTGTTTTTGTGGAAATTCCATCTCTGTTTTAATTGGATTGAACAGAGCTGGAGAAGATATTTAACAAGGATTTTTTTAAAAAAAAATCTCTATGAAGAAAGCTTTGAGAAAAGGAGAGAGAGTATTTTGGAGAAAGATTTCCTGTCTGTGTAGGCATATGTGTGTAATTATATATATTACTCCTACCAAATTGTATATACATGTATTTGCTTGGATATCAGAATACAATGTCATTCTTTGTGTATTTTGCATGTGTCAAATGAAATTTTTGAAATGCCATGCAAGACATTTTCACTGTAATATATATTTAAAAGGTACTGCGTATTTGTCTTCCAGATTCCATATATAGAAACCAGTGCTAAAGACCCCCCATTAAATGTTGACAAAGCTTTCCATGATCTTGTTCGTGTAATCAGGTATGTAGGCTTGAATTTGCCAAAGAGCAACATGGTTTGCAAGAGGTTCATTAATCAATTCATCAGCAATATGCTGAAGCAAGATCTTGCTTACATCTCACTTCATCATCAGGTTAATATCATGCCACCCATTCATCTACTTAAACATATACTTCACTGTACAAATAATTATCTTCATATCTTTTCAGAGCACTAATACAGATATATATAATTTCCGTGCCCAGAAATTGATCATTATCACAGGCTCATTGGTTGTTGGTTTGAAGCTTGCTCTTATATTTTGTTATAATGTTGTTTTATTCTGTTTTATGCTGTGGTTTATATATTTAAATGTGCTATATTTTAACTATGTTGATAGGGCTCGTCCCTATGTAAGCTGCCCCGAGCCCCTCCGGGGAGATGGAGGCGGGGTACAAAAATAAAGTTATAAGTTATTACATTATTATTATTATTATTATTATTATTATTATTCTCCTCAAAAATCACCCATTTTATCTCTCCATTACAAATAGTCTGCTGAAGCCCAATGAATGGCTTCACAGAATAATGGCTTCACTCTATTCATTTCACAACATACTTTTACCAGCTCTAGGACATTATATCAACTGGTGACTTCAGGCCTGATGCCTCCTTAGATGATCTCTAATGGTGGCTTTAAAACTTCATCCTCCTTAGGAAACCATGCTAGTCTGTGGAGTCTTGTTCCTCTGGTGATATCAAGACACAATCCCAGATATGTAATCATTTTTACTAGGCATTGTTCATACATTTTTTGTCTTTCTGTGGCCTCCAGCCAAACATCTAGTGTTCCTTGGAATATGCCTAACACTACCTTCTGGCAGCACATGCATCATCCATGGTGAATAAGCTGATTTACAGTAAAGGTTATTCCCATTTGTAGATATTCTCATCTAGAATCCCCTGTTTGTTTTCAGAAGAACTCCAGGTTCCATAAATCAGCAATTATAGCGCTGCGCCTCTATCTGATTTGTGAACACACTTAAACAGGGAATTGAAGAGAGGATCCCTTGGCAAGAGCTTGGAGAAATAACTTTTGAGGAAAACTCCCAGAATTCTCCAACCTCTGACCGTGGTTTTCCAGGCTCTGGGGAAAATGACTAAATAGTACAGTTTCCTATAAAGGCTCTCTGTAAAAGTTTGTCCAAGAGTCTTTCCACACTCCAAATACCCACTTCTTCAAAGCATTCTTCCAGGTCTTAAAACATTGCCTTCTCCTTGTAACAATACCCCACTGTGACATCGCATACCAAATGATGTGAAGGCATCATTCCTCAAGCACAATAAAGGGCATAACATAAAGTTGGACTGTGCATTAAAAAAATCTAAAAGATGTACTTAACCTTCCTGCTCTTTCAAAAATTTTCCAGTTCAGTTTTGTAGAAGTGTTTGGAAGTGTAGCTTGATGATTACGTTTCCATTAGTCTTCCTTGTATTACAGTGTCTGGTTTTTGTCTTTTTTTAAAAAAATGGCAAAAACCCATAGGTGCTGGACGTCTTGTATCCATTTAAAACTGATGATTTGTTTATCCGCTGAGGAGGCAGAGTCTAGTCCAATTCACTTGGGAAATCACTGTGGTGGGAAGAAGGAATCCCAAATCTGTGCCTTCTGTCCTCAGGCTTTTTCTGTCTTGGTCCCAGGTTTTCTTTGAGAGGCTTTTCTTGGCACAATTGTTATTCACAGCTTATTGCTTGTTTTTGGCTCAAGATCTTTGAGAACGTCTGATATGTGTTCTCTAAGATCTGATATGCATGGTGGAGGCTCCTTCTTTGGAAGCCTTTAAACAGAGGCTGGATGGCCATCTGTCAGGGGTGATTTGAATGCAATATTCCTGCTTCTTGGCAGGAGGTTGGCCCATGAGGTCTCTTCCAACTCTTTGATTCTATGATTCTATGATTCTAGGGACACACTCCCCCGTCTAGCTCCCGGGGTAGATCATCCACTAAGGTGACCAAGGCTGTTTTGTTTCCATGTCCCGGCCTAAAGCCAAACTGTGCCAGATCTAGATAATCTGTGTCTTTCAAGAATATCTGGAGATGCAAAGCCATGACATGTTCCAGGACTTTGCCCAGAAAGGGGATTGGAAACTTGCTGATAGTTGACGAATTGAGTGGGGTCCAGTGATGGTTTTTTCAACAGCAATTTCATTACAGCTTGTTTTAAGCTCGTTGGAATATTACCTACCCGAAGGGAGGCATTGACCACCATCTTCACCCACTCGGCCAATCCCCTCTGGTTTCCTTTAACAGCCAGGATGGGCAGGGGTCTAGGATGCATGTGGTCACCCTCATTCCTATGATTCTATATCATTTTTACTAGATATCACAATGTCACTCGCAGAGTGGCTTAACCCTTCCACAGCATAGGGCACCCTTTCTGGCTTTTGGGGTGGCTTCCAGCTTTGCTTTTATAAAAGTGTCATTGTTCGCCTTGAATGTGGGACATTGGGCAGGCCATAAATCCAAGTAAAATTTTGAGTGGGAGCTAAAAACACTTGACTCATAACACCACATCAAATGTTGCTGCTGATACATGGGTACATCTGCATTTTTACTCACTTTCTTTATTGGAAGTGCAAGAGTTGAAAAGAGAATCCCATGGGATACTCAAGTTGTTTTTATTTATTTATTTTATTTTTTGCATGCCCACATGATATTCAGTTGAATTGGGTATGCGGATATCCAGAACGATAACAGAAAAGAGGAACTGTTGGCCCTCCCAAAGGTTAGAACTACAATTTCCATAGTCGTTTATCTTTGAATATGCTAGAACCTGATGTTGAAACCCAACAATATCTGGAGGGCTTGTCTCTAGAGCAGGGACATTATCATTCCTAGGTGCATAAATACATAGTTCATATTTCATTGGCAATTTCAAATTTCCTG
The DNA here is from genome assembly GCF_037176765.1 of Anolis sagrei. Lineage (NCBI taxonomy): Eukaryota > Metazoa > Chordata > Lepidosauria > Squamata > Anolidae > Anolis > Anolis sagrei. Next base: position 223,567,604 of record NC_090021.1, on the reverse strand, counting down.
ATCATTTCTCCTTGACACCCCTTTAAATGCCTTGGCTGAATGCTATGGAATCATGGGGATTAAGGCACCAGCATTGTTCGGCAAATAAAGTCCTTGTAAAACTATAGCTTCCATGATTCAATAGCACTGAAGTGGTGTTAAACTGCATTCATTCTATAGTGTAGGTGCATAATAATAATAATAATAATAACAACAACAACAACAACAACAATATAACTTTATTTTTATATCCTGCTACCATCTCTCCGAAGGGACTCAGAGTGGCTTACATGTAGGACAAATGTGGGACATAAAAACAAATCAATCCATAAACTAAAACACGTTAAAATAGGAGCATCATGAAATACAACAACCAAGATAAAAACACACTAAACATAACAAAATAAAACAGATTGCATTGGAGCTCCTATCAGATCACATGGCCTCATATAAGCCGCCCCGAGTCCCTTTGGGGAGATGGAGGCAGAGTATAAAAATTAAGTTATTATTGCTATTATTATTATTATTATTATTATTATTATTATTATTATTATTCAACATAAACTAATAACCGGATTTCTAAGATAGACCTGGCCAAGCTATATAAGGGCAGGGCAGGGATAGTGCAAACAGCAAACCATAGGGCCAAGGCAGTGGGTGAAGTGCAAAACAGTACTATCTAGTGATCTAGGGACTATATATGACTAGGGAGTAATCATTCTCAAAAGCTAGCTGGAACATCCTGGTTTTCAAATCCCTATAAAAGGAGGACAGTGTGGGGGCCTGCCTAATCTCCCTGGGAAGGTCATTCCAAAGATGAGGGGCCACCACCAAGAAGGCCTTCTTCCTCTTCCCCACAATTGTATTTGTGACGGTGGTGGAAGCGAGAGGAGGGCCTTCCTGGCAGATCTTAGAGCTTTCACTGGTTCATAGGGGAGATGTGGTCATGAAGATAGGTGGGGCCCGAACTGTTTAGGGCTTTGTAGGTCATAACCTGCACCTTGAAATGGGATTGGAAACTTATTGACAGCCAGTGGAGCTGCTTTAATAAGGACATCATGAGCTCCCTATAATTAGCTCCAGTTAGAGGCCGTCTTCAAAGGCAGCCCCACATAGAGTGCATTGCAGTAATCCAATCTGGATGTAACCAAGGCATGGATCACTGTGGCCAAGTCAGGCTTCTTAGAATGGAAGGGGATTGAAGAATCACTTATGTAGGACAGATGCAAGTGTTTTTCAGATCAATCTTCCCTTCAGTAAAACCTGACACAAAGAAATGCAATATATTTGAGTGTACTACCAAGTCCTTTGAAATCCTATCTCAGCTACAAAAACACAAGTGTCTTTGTGGCAGTTATTCAGAGTGCTTCAATTCTACCTGAGGAAATCTCTTCCTAGTTTCTTCTCCAACATGTGCTGGAGAAAGTGAGCTATGAGGCTGGTCTGGTTTTTCCATCCTTAGCAACCTTTCATCTTCTCATCAGCTACTGCTATAGCATTTGGAGTGCTCTGGAGAGACATTGATTTAAAAGAAACCATCTTTCTGGGTGCTTTGAATCCTTCACCCTGCATCACATGAATTATTGTGAGGAACACGAGGCATAGAGCAATTTGGTAGAAAGGAAGCATGGCAGGACAAGAGGAATTTTGATGGATGCCAGTCCTGATTCCAAGTGAGGTCAAATTTCCAGCATGGCAGTGCTATTCTCGGGACATTTCTTTATGTGAGCTCACTAAGCTGTCTTTGAATCTCCTGTCTCCACTTTGTGTTAGCATCTTTTCAGTGGTCAAGTACAAGAAAAATCAGAGGACAGTGTACCTTTGTCACTGCACACTCCCAGTACATTTTTACAAACCTGAAGAAAGCATGGCTTTAACCCTCTTGTGTAAGCAGACCTTGCTTAAATCCAAAAGCCTCAACTAGAGTAAACCAATTTAATCAATCAAGTGGAATAAGGGTTGGGTTTTTTAAAATGTTACTCTGAGTATTCTATGCCTAAGAAAACTATTAAATTCATTGGGTTGCCATAAGTTGACAGGCAACGTGAAGGCTCGCACGCTTGGATTCAATAGGTCTGCCCTAGTTGGAACTGACAGTTTGGTTTAACCTGTGGACTGCATATACAGCTTGGAAGAGTTTTGGACTACAATTCCAGAATCTCCTAGATAGAATGGCTGGTGGGTTCTGAGATTTGTAATTTTAAACAACTTTTCCAAGCTTTGGTGCATACTTACACAACAACAGCAGTGCTCCTCCATAGGATCAAAAAGAGGGGGATAGATGGGTCTATCTCTGTTGCATCCTGAAAATAAACACCAGGAATGTGCCATTCTGTTTTTCCATGTGACTCATCACAATTTCCTGCAGATCCAATCAAATTTACATGGGGATTTGATTCTATGCCAGCAGGATTGAAATGCTCTACTGTATCAGTAAAGATGAGCAGTATATCTTCTTTCTGTTCAGTTGAGAGATTAGCAACAATATGTTGCTGACCACAGTTTTTTGAATTCATGTGTGATATTGTGGTAGAGGGGAAGATAAGCTTGACCTTTTTTTTCTAGAATTTACAAAAAACAATGCAGATCTGACAAGGAAACAAAGGCCAGACAAGAAAGGCTGAGGATGGTGAAGAGTTAGTTAGAGTTAAACAGAAATATTTTCCCCAGCACCTGTTAAAAAGTATATCCTTTGGCAAAATTCACAATAACTGGGAGCAATGCTGAATACTTGCATCAGAGCCAGTTATCTGATGAGATTGTGGCTAGCAAAGATCGTATTCATGCTCACAGATATTATGGAGTTTCTGTTGTTTTAAGCCAGTTGTGCTCAGGGCCTGTGATACCATTAGATAAAGTGAGGCAAGACTCCTGTACCTCCAAATGCAGAGATATAGTTGAAGTACTTGAAAGCCCCATTTATCTCCCATGGAAGACAGAACTGGGTGTGCCATACAACTTATATTGACTTTTGTAAATAATACTACTTCCTGCCAATATTTGGGGAATGCTACCCAATTGCCACTAAGATTTCCCTGCCTACCTAGTCCATTTCTGGAGTGGAAGAGGCACCATATTGTCTTTAGCCTGAGCAACAATGTGTCCCTGGCCAACCCAGGTTGTTTTTCAGTGCCCCCCTCCCCCCCCCCCCCCCCACACACACACACATTTAGGCCTGGAGTTGTAGTTGAAGAAAGGATCTTTTTTGGGATCTAGATCAAATATTCTGGGTGGTGACCCATTCCTAACTCTCGTGCATTGCAACATCAGCAATGCAGTGGAATCAATTCACTGCCGACTATCTACTTAGCCCATGGGAATATCTGTGCTGTGGTTTGTGGCTTCCATTTGGAATATGTGAAGCCACCTTAGCCCAGACCTTCTTTTCAAAGCAGGATTGGACAAATGAAGAGTGTACAGGGGATAGGTTTTGCTCCATTGGCCACACTCATGCACCAAATCCACCATCTCCCCTAAAAAGACTTTGCCCTCTGAACCCCCCAAATTGAAACAAGAAGTAAGCAATGTCACTTCAATTTTGGCCAATTTAAGTGCAACAAGCTGAGCATTTTCACACATGGGAGCACGTCCATTGTGTTCTGCAGTGCAATTGAGCCATTGGGGGATGAAAATCACCCAAAACATATTTAATAGGATCAGGGAGCTTTGGGGGAGCTTCATGGACCACACTTTGGGGCTCCAAAAGATTGCAGTCAAGCCACAGGCTACAGTTCGCCCACCCCTGCTTTAGCAAAACTACCTAAGCTGAACAAATGTTAGGAATCCAGGGTGGATTTGCTGATACGGAAGGCATCATCTGCCACTGCCATACTCCATTCCAAACTTCATTCACTGCAGACACTTCATCGTAATTGGCCATCTGGCATAAGTGGCTTTTGGCTGTTCATTATTTATTTGAGCTTACTGCCATCCTTACCATTCAGCCAAGAATAGATACTCATCTTTGCCTTGCAGTTGTGTTCTCCAGGAAGCCTTGCTAGAATAGGGTCTCTGTGTGCCTGCCAGCCCCTGCTGCACAAAATAGGCGTCTAGACTTCTATGGCACACAAGCTTTTCAATGCATGTAAATTCTTCCACCTATTTTTTTCCTAAGATAATTTGTGATGTATGGAGGGGAAAGTTGAATAAATACTGTTTCTCTGAGACTGACACCTAAATGCCATTTGAGAAGCACAACTGTAGTTATGGTACTCTATCATAGTCTTCAGTGTTCTTCCCACAGAAGAAAATTGTACAAAGCAAATCTTTTTATGTGTCCCATTGACTAATTGACTAGGCACTTGGCGCCTTTTCTTTTCTTTTCCACTTCCTGTAGTCATTGATTTAGGCCAAGTCTTGCAGGGGAGACACAGATGAAGTGACCAAAGCTTAACTGACAAAGAACAAAATAGATAGGGATAAACTAAAGATCAGATACAGAGGGTATACTTTGAATGTGTACATTATTTTTTGTTTAAGAAGAATAATCCATAATCGGAGACCCTGGGTTATTGTAGCACATCACACACAACAGCACTGGAAGAGCAGTGGTTCTCAACCTTCCTAATTCCGCGATCCCTTAATAGGGTTTCTCATGTTGTGGTGATCCCCAACCATAAAATTATTTTTGTTGCTACTTCCATAACTGTAGTTTTGCTACTGTTATGAATGGTAATGTAAATATTTGATATGCAGGATGTATTTCCACTCACTGGACCAAATTTGGCACAGGTACCTGATATGCCCAAATTTGATTTTGTCATTTGGGAGTTGTAGTTGCTGGGATTTATAGTTAACGTACAATCAAAGAGCATTCTGAACTCCACCAACAATGAAATTGAACCAAACATGGCACACAGAACTCCCGTGACCAAGAGAAAATACTGGAAGGGTTTGGTGGGCTTTGACCTTGAGTTTTGGAGTTGTAGTTCACCTACATCTAGAGAGCACTGTGGACTCAAACAATGATGGCTCTGGACCAAACTCGGTACAAATACTCAATATGCTCGAATGTGAACACTGGTGGAGTTTGTGGAAAATAGACCTTGACATTTGGGAGTTGTAGTTGCTGGGATTTATAGTTTGCCTACAATCAAAGAGCATTTTGAACCCTACCAACGATAGAATTGGGACAAACTTCCCTTACAGAACCCACATAACCAACATACTGTGTTTTCTGGTGGTCTTTGGTGACCCCTCTGACACCCCCTAGCAACCCCTCAGGGATCCTGACCCCCAGGTTCAGAAACACTGCACTTGAGCTTGGCGAGGCTTACTTTTGGGTGGAGACATCATTGCACCTCTCATAACTCAATACAAAACTGAGCAACATGAATCTCCTCAGAAAGCATTGCACTTTAACCCTTAGCGTCCCAGGTTATGTCGACAAAGCTAGGGCTAATGAGAAAATTAGGATCCTGTCTTGGTAAGGTGAAGTTTTCTTGGTAGCTAGTGCTCAAACACTGACAAATACAAAAGTGAGCTGAGCACAGAAAACGTTTAAGAGAGCTGGAATTAGCATGAGAGAAATAATCTTTTCCTTTGCATATGCCCATGTTTCCTTTGTCCTTCCAAAGCCCTTGCTAAGAGCATTTTTCCATACTTTGGAATCATAGCTCAGGTCCAAGGTATATAGTCAGGTGTATTTTCCCACTAACTTAAAAAAAAAACAAAATAAAATGAGCTGTGAAATCAAGTTGAAGGACAAGTGAGTTGATGAATGTATTGCCCTTTCACCTGGAGTTCAGACTGAGCATCTTTTATCTGGAATTAAAAAATCAAAAATATTCCACAATCTGAAATTGTCCACATGAATGGCAGAGATAGTAGATCATTTCCTTTCTGATGGTTTAATGTGCACAAACATTGTTTCATGCATAGTATGATGACAGTAATTTTGAAGTACCAGTGGTTAAGAAGACAGGGTTCTTTTTTTCCACAACAGCAAGTTGGATGCATTTTCCAAGTGCACCAATTGCTCCCATTGACCTGAAATCTTAACTGGTAAAGCACTGAGCATACAGGTTAAGCTTCTCATCCTGCAGATTTTAACTCTGCACCAGCTGTTAGACAGAGACATTTGTTTCATCTCTAATGCCAAATAAAGAAGCCACAAAGCCTCACTAGATGCCTAGGCAGAAATCCAGAGCTTGGGAAAGTAAAATTTTGGACTACAGCTCTCGGAATCCTTCAGTCAGTAGAGCCAATGGCTCTGTAGGCTGGAAGATTTGAAAAGTTGCATTCTAAAACAGCCAAAAGTTGCATTCTAAAACAGTTTTGCATAAATATGTGTGATGAAATTCATTTTTTAAATAGACAAAAAGGGAGAACTGGGGTGGGAGGGTTCCTTATGGTTTCTTTGTTAACCCTTTAAATGCCCCAAATATCCCCACAATGTTCAAAGCACACATTACTAAAACAAATATCCTTTGTTTTTCATAAATAGCCTGAAAGCACCAGATCCTGTCTAATCTTGAAAGCTTAATATATTGAGCCCTAGTTAGTACCTGAATGGGAAGCCACCAACAAATCCCAGATACTGTAGATTCTGTGTGGTGTTCAGAGGTAGCAAAACCACCTCTGAAATACATGGATTTGCCATAAGCTGATGGGCAACTTGAAGGTGCACATACATACACTGATGGCGTATTTTGTATTCCTTGACAGGCAACAAGTCCCGGAGAAAAAACAGAAGAAAAAGAAAAAGACAAAGTGGCGAGGAGACAGAGCAACCAGTTCCCACAAACTGCACTGCGTGATTTTGTGACCTGCCTGTTCCATGTTTCGCTCTTTTCATTTGAATGTGAACCTAATTTGAACTAAAAGAAAAGAAGACCAACCCTTGAAACGCCATTAATGCTAACATTTCAAGAACAGTGATTCTTACACTGGGAGAAAAAAAAACTTGACAGGAAGCAGAGCCTTGGGCATTTTTTGAAGCTCGGCCAAATGACTGCTTGGCAAATGGTGAAGGATGGTTTATAGAAAAGGAGGGAGATTCTCCCTAGAAAAGCGGGGAGGAAACTTGGGACTGGAGTTTTATGAATGTCGAGCATCTCAACAATCTTTATTTTGTAATAGGGAGGAGGGAGGGGGAGTCTGAGTTTATTGGCCAGGGTTTCTAAGTGTGGCTCATTTCTAAACAGTGAGAACTGACTCATTTTTGTACAGTGGTCTGGGGTGGGGTTCGGGAGGGGGTCAGCACTTCCTCGCTCAGTGAGCAACTGAGAAAGAAATACAGTGGGGTTTATTTTCTCTTGCACTGGACACTCCCAGATCTAGTCAATCATGCCAAACTGTAACATTATATGAAAAAGTGCATAGATTTGAAGGAAGAAAATGAATTCCAGCTGCTCCAGACATTGTGTCTCTCCCATCTGTAAAAATGCCAGCAAATAGGATGAAGGATTAGGGTTGGTTAGCTGGTTGGTTGTCTTTGTCTTTGTTGTTAATCCCAGATTGGGGAGGGAATATAAATTTGTCTTGTTTTGTTTTATTAGCATGAAAAGGCTGCCATGAAGGAAAGGAGGTGGGTGGCCATTTTGCTAATCCTGAAAATATTTAAATTAAAAGTTATTTACAAAACATGAATAAGAGTATTTTTAATAGAAGAAACATGGGTCAATGTTATGCAAGTGTAAACTGAACACAGTGGTCCTTGGCTATAAATTTTGTTGTCAAAGGGTAAGGAGGATGTTGGTTGAATCTTGAATCTTGGTGTCTTTTGCTTTCATTTCTAAGACAAAGTAACCTTTTTTCTTTCAGTAATACACTCCTCTAAGTTCAAAAGAGTTTGACTCTATTCCAGTTCTCATATTACATCAGTTTTTCAGAAACGATTCTATTCTTTTTTTAAAAAGCCAAACACTAAATATTTAATCAAACACACAGTCTTATGTTTCCAGATGCAGTGCTAGTGTATATTCGGTAATTTTCAAATGATATTTAGTGGTTTTCCCCCTTCATTCCAGAACACTTACAGTATGATAACATATTATGGAAGTTATGCCATAAATGGTGAGCGTTTCTAGAGGATAAAGGCCAAATGGCTATAAATGAAACAAAGAGGCAAATAAGTAAGGTTTTTCTTGCCATTTCTTCTGACTAGTTGAGCAAATGAGCTGGCTGTGAGCCATTATGTTTTGAGCTTTGGAACTCAAGGGGCCCATCCAGACAGTACCTTCATCCCAGGAGCTTCTGCAGGAAACAGGAGGGTGGCTGGCCAGACGCCATTCCCTCAAAACACGGAAGCAATTGCTACAAATGGCAAAAAACATGAGATTTCCAGGTGCGGGAATATCACAGTTTGGAGCCAAATATGCGGATCTTTGCATGTCTGTATGTCCCTGCAATAGGAAATCACTGGATTTTTTATCTGTGTTTGTTCCCAGGTTTTAGATGTTTGTTCCTGATTGACTGGTTCCTAAAAAGGTGACTCTTGAATAAAAGGCAAAAACTTTGTTTGTGTGGCAGATACTTCATGAAATGTGTGGAGCGGACATTTTCTCTGGCCAGGACAAAGTTGTGGCTCCCTAGTCAATGTTGTACATCTTTTCACAAGAAGAACAATCAGGAAAGGCCATGTATAACCCAGGAACAGCACCCTGTTGTTTGATGCCACAAGTACACAACCAAATCTGTCTGGACAGATGGCCAGGCAGCTAGATTCTAAAAAGTGTCAATAATGACAACGTTCTGTTCCTGGCTTGAAAGTGTGTGTTCCTGTTTGATTGTATAGTGCTGACTTTGGCAGAAGTGGCCCTACCCTGTAAACTTTGTTTGTGTGGCAGATACTTTATGAACCGTCTGGATGTTGTCATTCATTCGTTCAGCCGCTTCCAACTCTTTGTGACCTCGTGGACCAGCCCATGCCAGAACTCCCTGTCAGCCATCACCAACCCAAACTCCTTCAAGGTCAAGACAGTCACTTGAAGGATACCATCCATCCATCTTGCCCTTGGTCATCCCCTCTTCCTTTTTCCTTCCTTTTTCCTTCCTTTTTCCCCAGCATAATTGTCTTCTCTAAGCTTTCCTGCCTTCTCATTATGTATCCAAAATACTTCATCATTCTCTCTAATATCTTTCCCTCCAATGAGCAGTCGGGCTTTATTTCCTGAAGTATGGACTAGTTGGATATTCTCGTGGTCCAAGGCACTCTCAGAACCTTCCTCCAATACTACATTTCAAAAGCATCTATCTTTCTTCGTTCAGCCTTCCCTATGATCCAGCTCTCACATCCATAGGTTACTACGGGGAATACCATTGCTTTTGCTATGCAGAAACGTCTGGAGGGCACGGTTTTTCTGGCCAGGACAAAAAAAATAAAACTTTTGCATTGATTTGATGCAATGATACTCTGCATATCCACATATCTGCATCTTGAGGGTTTTAAAAAAAACACCACCAAAGTTTTCAGCGGAAGTCCCGCAGCAGCCATCTTGGGAACCCTTAAATCTCGCAACACAGCATCAAGTCTGCACAATGGAGGCAGAAATCCCGGGACCAACAAGTCTGAAGTCCCGGGAATTTTTGCCCCTGTTTAAAATCTGTGATTTAGTGCTATCTGGAAGCGTCCAAGGAGATTTACTTCTTGACAAAGTCTTCTAGTTGTAGTGCAGCCTTCTTCAACCTGAGAACCTCCACTAAAGTGCTAGGCATTATTATTTGTAACATCTGGAGAGCAGATGGTTGGAGAAGGCTGTCATTACAAATTGTTTTAATTAGTCATCGTTTAAGAAATCCTAGTGATCCAGGGAAAGGAGAAGAGACAGAATAGAGATGGCAGTGCACTTGAATAAAATATAAAACTTCTAAAAATGAATTCTGGTTGCTTCTCAGTCACAATGAAGGCAGCAAAGAAGTACCTGTATTTCATTTCCACATCTTGTTGGGTTGGACTAAGATGTCAACTCTACTATTTTCACAGGTGGAACATGGAAGCTGAAATTAGCCCTTAAACTGTGCAGCAATGCAGGCAAAAAATTATAACTGGCCAACGGATCCACCGGGACTCAGAACTGCGTTCAGTCCAAGATGGATACAGTTTTTTCAAAGCAGCTGCATTTTATTGAATAAACTGTAGATATAGATGATAGTCTGAGATGACAATCTGACTGGATGATTCAGCAGCATTACCTTTTTATTGCTTCATACTGTCCTAGAGTATAAATCACATTGACACTGGAGTGCTGTTTGAAACAGCTTCAACATGGCAAGTTCTTCATACATTTGCTGCTGCTCAGAGGTAGGCACCTCTGGTTTCCCATGTCATTTAGATTATAGTTGCTATAACCCCTTAACTCATGGTGGTTGAGACTTGTAGAAACTGAAGTTCAAGCCGCCTGTAGGACCTAAGTCACTGCAGTTAGACTGCTGTGGCATCTGGAACATAACCACACTATGCGGTTATTGAAGCGTGAGTGCTGAAAATTGGAACAGCAACAAGTGTGGCCCAATAGGGCACAATACCTAGCATTGTTGTCTGGCATGATGGAGGAAATGTAGATCAAGATCAAGGAAATGGTCTCCTACAGTGATGGGCCACATGTGGTCCATCAGATGGGGATTGACTACAGCTCTCTTCAGTCCTAGCCAGCACACGACCAACATGGAAATAATTTCTTCAAAGAAGTTTTTACTCAACATTTCAGGAATTGGTACCCTTCACCTGAATCTTTCAGATATTTGATTACTTGGAAGTGATTGTGGATACATCTTGATTCAAATGCAGTTACTTATAATAATTTTGTCCAATAGCCCACATGTGAGACAAAGTAAGGTTTTGCCCACCTGCAGGAAAATAATGAAGTATTATTGTGCCAAAATCAGTCCACCAATTTCCTGAAACTCATGAAAGAGACTTCTGTTTTCATGCCTCATTTTCAAGATACTTTGACATTTCTTTTGGTTATGTCCTTATCTTCTCTTCTTTATTTTTTTGAAGTAGGTCGGAACTGGTATTTCCCTCTATTTCTATTACATTACTCTTCCTCATTCCACTGCCCCATGGTTACCTGTACCTCTTGATCTGAAAAAGATGTACAGGTATTACTCCACAATGTATTCTCTTGACTTTCATTTTTCCTGTGACTGTTTTGTGTGGTTTTTATGCCTTCTTTGTCATCTGGCTGAGGATCCTTCCACACTGCACACATATAGCACTATGGTTCCACTTCAGCTGCCATGGCAACATCCTATGGAATCCTGGGATCTGTAGTTGAGGGAGAGGAGTTTAGAGTTCTCAGCCCGGGAGCTCTTTCCGTGCCTCTGATGAAATTACAAACCCTCAGAATCCATAGGATGTCAAGTCAATTAAAATGGAATGATACTGCTATAATTGTGCCTTGTGAAAGCGTCCTGAGTACAAGAAACCATGCTTTGGACACCAGAAATACATTTCCACAATAAAAGATAAGGCACAATAATATACCAAAAGTACACATACACACTCAATCATCTTCCTACTAAAGTAAGTACTGTTCAGAATTTCTACATTTTTTTTCTTTTCAGAATGTCTTTTCTTTCCAAAAGCTGTTTTTTCTTTATGAAACTAAATAAGAAATATGGAAAATGCACGGTTGAATCAGTGGGGTGTGGTTGTTTTCCAGGCTAGATGGCTGTGTTCTAGAAGCATTTTCTCCTGATATTTCGCCTGCATCTGTGGTTGGCATCTTCTGAGTAGCAGCTCCTCTGAAAATGCCAGCCACAGATGCAAGGAAAATGTTAGGAGAAAATGCTGCTAGAATACGGTCATACAGCCATCCAACACCCCACAAATATGGGAAACATTTTCAGAACCATGCTTTGTCTGTGCTCATGGGGTGCTGCAACACTGGGCTTGTGCACATAAAGCTTTTGAAGGCCATTTCTATTGGCCACTTGATACTTAAGCCCACGTGGTATATATCCATGTAGCATAGGCTGTGCACAAACTGCAATTTGACCTGTGGGTTTCATAACTTATGCGACTTACTTAAAAACTGTTTTGTTTGGGGGGGGGGGGGAATTTGTGGAAGCTTGCATAGTAAGAAATCCCTGTCTCTATGCAGTGATCTGATGCATACATAAACAGTTTTCCTGTGTGAAGAGGGAAGCTACAGGGAACAATTTAAATCAGCTTCCATACTACAGCTGTTTTTATATACATCTGTTCCAAGTCTAGTTAGATTCTGGCTATGAAGGATGTGTTCAGTGCCCATGTGAGAGATATGTGCACATTTAAGGATTATTTTTTCTCTATATCCACTTAAACCAATGGTTCTTTTGCACAAAGGACTAATTAATATGCAGCAGCTTATAGGAGCAGCCTTGCTGCCTCTAGGCAATTTAGGGCAAGGAATTTGGAGTGTGAGAGTTTTGCATCCATTCTCTGCGTCTCAATACCAGGGTGCCCTTTCTGCTGTCCGAAGCCCCAATAGCTAAGCTGTGGGAACTCGCCAAAAAGTCTGGGCACATGCTTCTGGTACAAGTGCAGTCTTTTCAGTACACTTCAGAATGAAATCTGACTTTTGCAAAGGGAGCCAGAGGGGTATTAAGGATGCTGAACCAAAAAAAGCAGGAAACTGAAAAATGAGGGTTGGTGCCCTAGTCCCAGTTCACACCATTGTGGAATGAGAACAAAACACAATTATACAAACTGGGCACCAGCTGAACCCTCCTTTTCCCCTCTGAACTTCCTGCCTTTGATCACTTTGATTCGAAGACCTAGTTAGTATTTCAACTGAATTTCTCCTACTGCTGGGTTCAACATTTAGGCCTCATGACCTTCCATGACCCCTGCTGCTGATCTAGAGGGTCAAGGAAAGGAGGAGAGGTTTTCCCATCGCTCATTTAACCATTCTTGGATTGTGTTTGGGGTGGTAGGGTTCTTGGAGACAGATACATGTAGAAGACTGGGAGATGAGTATATATTTTATTTTTTATTAATTTCAACATAATCTAATTTATAAACAGAGTAATGTCCATTCAAAAATTAAGAAACAGAAAAAAAGGAAAAAAGGAAAGGCATATAACTAATACACACCAAAGTTCTGACCCCCTAATCCGAAAAAGAATAAGAAAAAGGCAGAAAATATGGTTCTACCATTACAGAATCAAAAAAAAATTATTAAAATTACTCAAAGCCATAACCACAGATTTCTTATTCAAAAAATCCTTAGCTTCCAATTATTTACAACAATCTTCTATTGACTTATCCTTCAAAACCTTGGAAGGAAGGGGGTTCTGTGGAACTCAGTGAAGCCTTTTTCTTGTTTTTACATAGGATTGGAGCACCATAAATAAACAAACAGGTATCAGATGAAGAGTATAACCACAAGAAAAGTTGGGAATTATTATTATTATTATTGATTTATTTGTACATAGCAACACAATAAACATGCATATTAGGTTGTCTCTGAATATCGGGCTCTTCCCACGGGCCTAGGATATTACAGGTATTTTTGCAGAATGTGCACAGTTCCAAGAAGTGCTGCCTTCTGCAGCATGTGCATTGATGTTCTGTCCAAATTAAGGCTTTCCCAGTACTTTTCGAGGTTTCTTGGAATGCTGCCAAAAGCACTAGCCACTATTGGTACTGTTGTTCTCTTTTGCCATAGTTATCCAATTTCAATTTGTAAGTCCTTTTATTTCGTGATCTTTTCCAGCTCTTTGTCCTTTACTCTGCTGTCTCCTGGTACTGCAATGCTGTCTATAATAAAATCTGTTTCTTTTCGACCACTGTTATATCTGGTATGTTATGTGGCAGGTGTTTATCTGTTTGGATTCTAAAACCCCCGAGTATTTTTGCTTCATTTTTCATGGTCTTTTCCAGCTTGTGTTCATACCAGGTTTTACTGCTAGGTAGGCCATCCTTCTTGCAAAGGTTCCAGTGCACCATTGCTGCTAGCCTGTTGTTACGTTCAAAATAATCAGTCCGGGCTATTTTCTTGCAGCTGCAAATGAGGTGCTCCACTGTCTCATCCCTCTCTTTGCACTTTGGGCCACTGTGGGACTTTTCAATCTTTGTTTTGGTGTTGTTTGCATTTGTTCGTAAGGCTTGTTCTTTTGTAGCAAAAATCAGGCTTTCATTTTCCTTTTTTAGGGTTCCCCTTCTAAACCACCCCCATGTTTTCTTGCTGTCCACTTTCCTATTATTATTATTATTATTATTATTATTATTATTATTATTATTATTATTATTATGTAATCCAGTAGTTCTCAACTAGGGAAGCCCCCAGATGTTGCTAGAATCTTGTCTGTAAATTGAAATCTAACAACATGTAGATAACACCAACCACTTCATCACACTACAGAAAAAAAATCCCCTTAAAATCCGGTTTCTGCCTCCTGCAGAATTTTGGGGTTTGTAGTTTAGGGAAGAGCCTTTAACAGACTCAGTAAACTGTAAACCCCAGAAATCTGCAGGAGGCAGAAACCAGATTTTAAGTGGAATTTTTCTCTAGTGTGATAAGCATTTAGGGGCCCAGCATGGTTTTAGTGTTAAATTCAAATTCCTGCTCAGCCATGGAAACTCGTTGAATGACTTTGGACAAGCCACATATTCTTGGCCTCAGAGGAAAGCAATGGCAAACCATCTGAACAAATCTTGCCAAGAAAACCATAGAATAAGGTTGTCATTGATCAGAGTCTAAGGATAGCAGCAAACAACAACACCTAGACCAGGGGTCCTCAAATTTTTAAGCAGAGGGCCAGTTCACAGTCCTTCACACTGTTGTGGGGCTAAACTATAGTTTGGGGAAAAAACCACAAACCATTTCCAATGTACAATCCACATATCTTATTTGTAGTGCAAAAATATATATGAAAGAACAGTACATTTAAAAAGGAAAACAATTTTAAACTTCCCAGTATTTCAATGGAAAGTGTGGGCCTGCTTTTGGCTGATGAGATAGTCAATCTAATTAGGATTGTTGTTATGTGCCTTCAAGTTGTTTCAGATTGAGGCCCTAGTCTAAAGTTTATAGCATGGGCTGGGTAAATTACCTTGGAGGGCCACATTCAGCTCACGGGCCTTAGTTTGGGGACCCCTGCTCTAGACCTTACCAGTTGAGCACTACTAATCTAATTACATCACATCTTCCCAAGGAAACGTCCATTGCATTGCAGCTCACATGCACTTATTCTCACTCTGAGGCCCCATCTACACAGCCATAAAAAATCCAGACTACCTGCTTTGAACTGGATTGTATTAGACTACACTGCCATATAATCCAATTCAAAGCACATAATCTGGATTTTATATGGCACTGTAGGTGGGGTCTAGGTTACACATTTATTGAAACCAGTAAAAACGGTTGGGATAGGTTCGATCAAGGTTGCACATCAGCATGCCTTGAAAACACATCATAAGCCCAGTTGTCACCAATTTTAAGAGTACTAACAATGTGTCAGCATGCTTACTGGGCTAGCAGCTATTTTGGATCAGCTCCCAGAGTCTGTGCCTCAAAGTATGCGTAATGAGGAGAAGAGTGGGTGCCACTTGTTAACCTTTTCCTTGTCTCCCTGGTAACAGGTAGGTGGAAAGATACATATGTGATGTCATCGTATCACTACGGCTCTTTGCCATCTCACTTTGTTCATTGTCACTGGAGAGACTGAGAAACTTACATAAAATTGTATCTGATCAAATGTAGCTCTCCAGCAAACACACCTTCCAGTTATACTTTAGTAGGGAAAGCTAAGAGATGGTACAGGTCAAAAAGCACCCACGTATTTCTCCATTTTACATAAATTTGAGGTCTTAGTTTGGTCTCAAGGGAATCGGGATTAGGCTTTTGAATAGGACCTATGTAGACATGGAAGATGAACATCATACATGATGCCCATACTAAAGGAATGTATGGGTTTTTGCAGCAGTGCAAATACTAAGCCCTGAACGGTTTGGGACCATCCTACCTGCGTGACCGCATCTCCGTCTACGAACCTACGCGTTCACTTCGGTCATCTGGAGAGGCCCTGCTCGTGATTCCGCCTGCGTCGCAAGTGCGTTTGGTGGGGACACGAGACAGGGCCTTTTCTGTGGTGGCCCCCCGACTCTGGAACACCCTCCCCAAAGATCTTAGACAGGCCCCTACACTGGCAGTCTTTAGAAAGAACTTGAAGACCTGGCTGTTCCGATGTGCCTTCCCAGAATAGGAAATCTCCAATACCAAGTCCCATAAGCACTTTATTAGAACTAAGATTGCTGCACACTGCACACTGCACTTGCCCTATAAGCTTTATATACCACCTGTCACATCAGCACTTTTAATCCTGTACCCATTACTCTGGCCCGGCCCAGTTTTATTGTGTCTTAGTGTATTGTTTATTGCTTGTTGTTTATATTGCTTTAATTGTTTTTAATTTGCCTTAGGTTTTGTATTGTTATATTGTGTGTTGAGGCCTTGGCCTTTGTAAGCCGCATCGAGTCCTTTGGGAGATGCTAGCGGGGTACAAATAAAGTTTAATAATAAATAAAAGTTTAAAAATACTATCCTTCATTTTGTTATAGGTCATTGTATTTTTCCCTACTAGCAACAAGGTCAGATAACATCATAGTCATGTTGGATCTTTGGATTTATATTAAGCATGAAGATGTGTTAACTGTAAAGCCCGAATTCAAGAGCATATCTTCTCTACTGTGTTTACTGAGTAGGAATACTGAGAGCCAAATAATGGGGAAGGGAGTGTGTGTAACATGTCCCTCTAGATATTGTCAGACTGCAATTTCCAATATTCCAGATGATAAGCTATATAAGCTAGGGCTGCAAACCACAGACCACCTACTACAAAGTGATCTGAGCCCTGCCACATGCACAATGGAGGACCTTTTTATAGCAACACCAGAAGCACTCCAAGTGTAATGCCAAGTTCTTAAACTTTGTTTGTGTTTTTAAATACAATACAACTGTACCCTCAGTTTGCTTCTGACATGATAAACAAATAGCTAGGGCTGCTGGGAGCAACCGTCCCCAAAAATCCGTAAACCATACAATATCTGATGTAGTGATCTTATTTTGTTTTCTTTTCCAAGATCATTTTAATATATTTCATGCACAATTCATTTTAGGGGGAAACGTGGCCATTGTACCAAATGAGAACCGATTAATATTTCATTGTCGACTAATATTTCATTGTAAGCACTTGACTGGTGTGCTTATTCAAAGAATGCTAGCCAAATACTACAAAGAGTAGGTGTGATTTGAATAAAAGAATGCAATTGTAAGGAATTCTTCCTCCTACAAGAGCATTGTTCATACACATTTTTGATGTACATGGTTCTGTGTTCTTTGCCATCTTTCTTTCCCCTTCTTCTAGCCGTTCTTTTTCCCCATTTCAACTGAAATGAAGCAAGTTTGCTATTCTTGCCTAGACTCTCCACTCATCCTGATGTAACAGGGTTGGCTCTAACATTAGATAGAGGGAGGTCGTTGTATCAGACACAGGCATGTAGCCGGGGGGGGGGGCTCAGGGGGCTTCAGCCCCCCCCCCGAAATTCTCATGGTGGTTCGCGAAAAGGCCTTACTGGTGCATTATTTAAACTGTTATCTTTATTAATATCATGATTTGATCACCATTCTCAATATATCCCATATGTATGGGGGTATTGGGGTAATGATACAAAAGGTTTGCTAGGCTAGACCCTCTTTCACTCAAACTCAGCCCCCCCCCGAAACTCACCCCCCCCCCCAGAAACCCCCCCTGAAAATTTTTTAGACCCCCCCCCCCCCCGAAACGAAATCCTGGCTACGGGCCTGATCAGACAAGTAATTAAATTGTTAGGAAGAAGTGATAATTATTTAATGCATTAATTTATTGTTTCCATTACCAGAGTAGAAGAGCTGTTTGTAGGATTTTCTTCCTCAAGTACTAAAATAACATGATTTGCTTTGTGTATGAATTTCACTTGGGGAAAAGCAGAAGGGACAACTCACCTTCAAGCCAAAAAATGCAAAATGTGTTATGATATCTGGAATTTGGCTAACATCCTAGTGGGAGGTTACATCATCATAGCTTAGTTGATTTGCACCATTATACAACATTTGCATGTTCAAGAGAGTGGAGATGTATACCAATGAGATCACTACACAAATGATGCTAGCAATGTGGTTATTGTACAACATGTCCCATTGTACAATGTGTCCCATTGCACATTGGGATACCTCTTAAGCAACAGAACATCTTTCATTGTGCACCTTTACACATAATCACAATTCACTGGTATGGTTGCACGTTGTGTCAGAGAGTTAGCTCCACCATCCCAATGTTACACATCATGGCTAGAACCACCTCTGACAGTTACAAATGTGTGACCTAGAATTACACACTTGTAACTGTTACATATTCATGGTTCCTATATAGTCCCTGATTTAGGAGCAACATAAGAACCAAAAAAATAATTCAAACCTCACTTACCGATATAAACAGCTACTGCAATGAATGGGAGTCTGTTCTCTTGTCATCTGGGAAGTAACTGGTTTCCATTTCGACTACTACCCTCATGTGAACAATTTCTAGCATAAGGAGAAATTACAACGGGGACCCTGCTTTTGCATGTCACACTAGAGATCACTCATGGGGGGAGTTTAAAAGGTTTACTGAGCAACAGAGGAAAACATGAGGAAGACCTTCCTGCTAATAAGCATTGTTTGACAGTAAAATATGCTGCCTCAGAGCATGGTGGACTCTCCTTCTCTGAGGCTTTGTTGGGAGTGCTTTCATTGTGTATTCCTACACTGAAGTGAGTTGAACTAAATGGCCCTTGTGTTCTTTTCTAATTCTATGATTCTATGATGACAGTGGCTGCTTCCCAGTAAGTCCAGGGGGGATTGGACTAGGATTCACCACGTAGCATTGTGACTATAGTACATATACATACATAAACCTCATACAGGATCCTTACCTTTTTCTTAATAAAGGCCTTTGACTATCTCCTCAATTTCATGAACTTTGCTCCAGATCTACAGGCTAGTTTTTAAATCTCTGGGAAACTGTTCAGCCCCTGAGCTAGCCCACAGGACAGAAGAAAATTCAACTCTGCTACCACATCATCAGGAAAACAGGAGATTATCAGCTTGACCTCATACGGTAATAAAACCTCGATATACACAGGCATATCCTGCACATGCAGCTAAGTGTGCATTTGTTGGTGCTTAAGAGGATTAGTCCCTGTTATTAAATAAATAATCTATAATGCACACCAGATATGGGAAATGTTTGGTGTGCATTAGACTAACTTTCACAGCACAGCAAAATTATCAGAGAAAGAAAGCACATAAATTCATCTTTCACTTAGGCTTTGTGAAATCATTTGCAGGAATGGATAGTAAGCATGGTTCTAAGGGTCTTTCCATTTGTATGTGATTTTGAAAATGGGCGAATGTTTTAAATGCATCAAGATTAAGTGTAGCCTAATATACACCCAGGCCTTGTGACAGTTTACAACAACACAATTATCTTTTTGTATTAGAAACAATAGCTGTTGTGGCACTAAATCAGTGTAGTGGGTGAGCTATGTGCCATTAGAAAGCCTCTCCATGTGAGGCAGGGAGGAGATCAGTGATCCATATGCTAGTTCTTCTTGCTGAGGTACAATGGGACCATTCTGCATTTGTTCCCTTTGGGATATTTTAAAAGAGAGATCTCAGCTTTACATTTACAAAAATGAATAGTGAATGAGATAAGTCCTCAAGCCATTGTGGAACAAAATATGGAGCAGCTGTGCACGGTGCCTTAATGGGACAGGAATTGTTTTCTCCAGCAGCACTCAATGGAAGTATCACATTCAGGAATAGCAGTGTTGGCCATACAGACATCCACAAAAGAGTGATACCTTTATTGGCCAACCAACCGTTCATTCAAGTTTTCAAAAGCTCCACTGGCTCTTTCATCCGATGTTAAAAAATCATACAGAAAAAAAGAAAAATGAGTGTCAAAGTCATAGAAATACTTTGTGTCAGATCTTGTTTCTGTTGCTGTTAAGTCAGTCTGGAGGGATCTCATTGCAGGCAATGGTCACTGCATTTTTCACCATAACTCCATCAACATCAGCAAAGTAACTGGTCTTGGGATCCAGAATGTCTCTGTATTTTGTGATGCTACAAGCCCATTTCCTAGGACCACTGAATTTCTCAAAAAGTTCCTGTTTTACCCTAAAATGGGAATCCTTCAGTCCTCCAGATGATGTTGGATTGCAACTTCCAGCATTTCTCTATAATAGGCAGTCTTCAATGATATCTGTTGGGCCACATGATTCTGACCCCAAGTATTAATATCACAGGACTCTGCAACTAGTGTATATAATATACTAGCTGTCCCATGCCACACGTTGCTGTGGCCCAGTCTGTGTATATGTGTATTGTGTGTGTATATATGTGTGTATATATTTGTGTATATGTGTATATATGTGGTTTTGCGCATGCGTTGTAATGTAACTTTTTTATTTTTGGCTTTTAAGTCTCTTCTGCTGCGTTTTTCAGTGTTTTTATGGGTGATGGTCACTTGTTGGCCTGAGAGGTGGCACAGTTTGGTGGTATGGAAAATTAAGTAATGAGAAAGCCTGCTTAATAATAATAATAACAACAGCAATAATTGTGTTAGTAATAATAGAATTGTAGGGTGGGAAGAGACCTCCAAGGGCCATCCAATCCTGCCCCACAATCAAAGCACTCCTGACAGATGGACCTTCACCCTCTGCTTAATAATAATAATAATAATAATAATAATAATAATAATAATAATAATAGAATTATAGGGTAGGAAGGGACCTCCAAGGGCCATCCAGTACAGCCCTTTCTGCTATAAAGGACAAACACAATCAAAGCACTCCTGATAGATGGCATTCAGCCTCTGATTAAGAAGAGGAGGAGGAGGAGGAGACATCTGGGAGTTCTCTGTCAGCGACCGTGCTTGGGCAAGGCAGGCCAGGCCTCAGCCAGACACAGTCGCTATGGCAGCCATTGCTGCGCAGCAGCAGCACAGTGGCAGAGACAGAGAGGCTTCCTCCTACTCCTGCTCCCTGGCTCAAGGCAGCCTTGGGGTTGTTCTGCCAGGTCTTGAGCGAGGCAAGAGGTGCAGGAAGAGGCCTCTCTGCCTCTGCTGCTTAGGCTGGTGCTTGAGATTAGGGATTTTTAGTTCACCTTCAATCAATGAACATGCTGAACTCCACCACTGACAGAATTGAACAGAACGGAAAGGTCATGAGGTAAGGTGGCCTCCTGGGTGCTCCTAGCCTCCCTTGCCTCTTGCCCTGATCCAGCAGTGAGGGAGGATGGCCGTTGGTGCCTCTCGCGCTGGCTGTGCCCGCGCAGCAGGGGTGGGAGGAAGAGAATGGGTTTGCACGCATGCGCTGTGTTCTCTTTTTCCTTTTTAAAAATTTAAAGGGTTTTTTTTTTTTTGGTTTTTTGAGGATTTTTTTTTTTTGAGTGAAGGACATAGATTGCTTTGAATGGTGTCTTGTGTCCAAATTTGGTGTCAATTCACCCACCAATTTTTGAGTTCTGTTAATCCCACAAACGAACATTACATTTTTATTTATATAGATATACTTCCAACTAATCAAAGCATTTCAGGTGCTGATTACTGTGTCCATGGAAACTTGTGATATAATGAATTTAATAGGCTTTATATAACAATTAGACTGTTGTTTTGTTTTTTTCCTGCAATTAACAAACATGGCCATCTTCCTGGAAACTGGGTTGACATGAGATTTGCCCACACATGGAGAAGCCCTATGTGCATCTACACATGTATGCATGGAATAGCTTTGCAGTGGGAATAGACCACTTCCAGTGCATGCATCGTGGTAAGAAGGCAGGCTAGCAACACAATCGTATAGCACCCACACACTTGGTATGTTTGGTGCTTGTATGTGTACCCACCCCCAGAAGCCATTCTAAAGTATGGTCCAAGAAGTTTATTCTGTTTCTGTCATAATTAGAAAAACTACCTCCACACCAAAAATCCAACATTTTCCTTGTTAGCTTGTGTGATGCATTTTTATCCTGTTTTTCCTCCAAAGAGTTCAAGGAAGCAGCATGCATGCAGAGGCAACCCTAGGTAATTTTCAACGTTAAGCAAACAGAATTTTGGCCAACTAATCACTGATATATATCCCCCCCCCCCCCCAACCAATCACTGATATATATTGTCTGTTCGTTGTGGGAGTTCTGTGTGGTGGAGTTCAGAAAGCTCTTTGATTGTAGGTGAACTATACATCCCAGTAACTACAACTCGCATATGTCAAGGTCTGTTTCCCCCCAAGAGCGCCTCAAGAGTGCCCCTGGGCAAAATCAACTATATTGCAAATGCTTACTTTGCGTAATGGGTTGAGCCACCCCTGTATGCATGGAATCTCTCCCTCCCACCCACCTCATATTTCTCCTTACATGCACAAAAACACACCCTGAGAAGTAGGTTTGGCTTATCGTATCTGGCCCAGTATCTTCATGGTTTAATAGGGATTTCAGCTTCACTTCCAGACACAGTTTTATAATCTGTACAGTATGCTATCAAATATTTTATCAAATGGACCCTAAAGAGGACTTGGCAGCATTTTGGTGTGGGCTCATTCACACACCACCATTACTGAAACCACCATTCCTGGAAAAGGATACTTAGGTGCTGTGGCTCCTGAATAAGACCTCTACTTAACAAAAACAACAATAACATTTGGAATAATGTGGCCCCAGGACGAGAAAGGCCTCTCATGACTAACTTCCAGGTTCTGAATCACTGTTCTCTTTTGTTTTCATCAGTACGGATCCACCAAAATTTGTCTTTATTATGCCATTTTTCACACTGAAGTAATCATCGTTTTGAAATCACAGCATGGTCTTGTTATTGAGGAAACAATTGCCTTGTGAAAACCAATGATAAGACCCCACTTGTGGAAGGTCAGCTAGAAGAACTGCATGTCTTTGAATTGCTCCTTAAATAACAGATAAGGAACAAAGCTTGCAATGAATGAAGAGAACAAGATAGGAGACTGCTACCAACTAATAAATAGGGTAATTCAGAAGATAAAGAAGTGAGAAATGTTCACTTCAAATGACAGACAACTATTCCACAGCTGGTTGAATCATTCTCACTATTAAATTGATATAAAGATACCTATTCTCTACCCAAAATCATTTTGTGCTGCCAACTCCCACATACGTATAATCAACAGGTTTCAGGTGGTTGAGTCATATGTTTACAATGGACCTAATTAATTCCGCATGGAGGACTAAGTGAATGTTTGCCACATTCAAAATGATGAGTAGAGGTGGAAGATGATGACTTCAAATTAGAGAACATGAGGCCTTGCACTTTGGTCCTTAGATAAAAAATAAAAGAGTAAATGCTGCGAAATGACTTCTATGTGGAGATTCCCTGTAGAGAGAGTTGATCATTTAAAGACGTCCCTTTCTGTGGAACACTGATTAACCACACCAAGAAGAGTGAATGATTACATGAAGCTTTTAGAGCTCCGGAAGGCTTAAGATTACAAAAAAGTTGACTAAACCTGAAGACTGAAGTTGTGTTTGATGTGAAATATTCCACCCTGATTCATCTCATTAAGAACTCATACATAAACAGAGAGAATTGTTTCTTTAAAAAATAGAACTGGACATTCCTTAGATTTTTATCAAGAGAGTTTCATGTATCATTGTGTACATATGGGAAGAGGAAAGGGTGGTTTACATTCCTGTACATCCAGGCAATAGATAGCAAGAGTGATAACTGCAAACTGGGAGGTTTTTTCTGCCAAATGTCCAATGAATCCCAAAGCTGCTGGAACTTTGGACTTAGCAGCCTCCTGCTTCAGTCACATATGAATGGAGCTTGAAACAGACACATTGCAAATGACACCACTAGCCACAACAAACTACATTTTTGGCAATGAAGTCATAATGAAATTATATTTCAAAATTAACATAAGAAAATAATTTATTCGGTTGTTGTAATGAATAATGGTTTCTAGTACATTCTTAAAGTTACATTAAGTTATTCTAAAAGGATTTTGAGAGAAGTTTTTTTTCAGGTTTCATGCCATTCCCTCATCAATCCTAAAGTTGTTCCACCTTCTCCCAAATAATAATAATAATAATAACAACAACAACAACAAGGGACTCGGTGCGGCTTACATGAGACTGAGACCGAATACAACAATACAAGCAAAACAACAACAGTACAAACAACAACAAAATGAAATTAAGGAAAATAATGCAAAAGCACACAATTACTAACCTTTTTAAAAACTTTGTAATGAGTAACAGGAATGAATTACTTCTAGAAAGTAACTTTTGAAACTCTGAGAACCGAGAGACACTACCCAAGGAAATAATGAGCAAGTGCCACCAAAACAAAGGTTGGAGTGGTCTATATTCTAAATTGGGTAATAACTGCAAGTAATAGCTTTGCTGGACCAATAAAATGCTCAAAATACATGGTTATTTTTTTTTTTGACATTCCACTTCCTCATCAGGTAAAGATGTTAAAAATCATACAGGAGAAGAAAAGTGATGCTGTCACAGACCAACATTTTGTCTCCTGTTGTCAGTTAAGATGGTCTGGGGGGATTTCAATGCAGGCAGAGGTCACTCCCTTTCTTGGCCATTGAGGTCTAGGGACAAAGAGCAATAAAACACAGTTCATAGCATTTCTATTCCATTAGCAACAGAAAAATACCTTCCCTTGAGATGCAGCCTACCCTTGCTGATGTGTTATTGATAGTTTTTAATAGGATCGTCCAAACAATTTGTTGCTTGGAGCAAAAGATATGGCAGCACCCACTCCATTTTATGTATAGAGACTAACCAGACTGACACTGGTTCTGTAATTCAACACTGGAAAAGCAAAAGGATAGTCCATCATATCAGAAGGAACAGTATATTTTAGGGAGACAAGAGCAGATTGCATGGTGGATTTCTACTGAAACAATTCACAAAAATGTATAGACAGTCATTTGGTGTCAACTGATAACATAGTTATTAGTTTTGTTCTTGTATGCCTTCAAGTCATTTCCAATTTATGACATCTCTAAGGTGAACCTATCATAGGGTTTTCTGGGCATTAGTGGGTATGTCTTCTCCAAAATCATCCAGTGAATTTCCATAGTCAGGTGTGGAATCAAACCTTGGTCTCCAGATTTGTAGTTCAATGCCCAAAACACTGCACCCCATTAGCTAATAGTTCTTTCTCCTTCTCCTAATTCATAAATAAACTCCTAGAGAATCAGTCAGCACCGGTGGGCAAGCAACCTGTCAGTAACCTTTGCAAGTGTAACTCCAACTGTTGTAAAGCTGATATTCTGTTCCTCTCCCCACAGTGACTACTGCAATCCCCAGGGCTTGTCATTGTTATTCAATGGCCTCCTTTCTGCAGCTTTTCATTGGAAAGTGGCAGGATCAGAGAAGCATGTGGCCATATCTACGTAGTGTTCTGACATCATCAGCTAAGATATCAGAAGGACCTCAGCAGATCTTACTGTCCAACTTTGTGGCCAGATGGATCTCCAGTCCTGCCTCCAAGACATCATATGGCCATGTGGAGATACCGCAGTAGCACAAGAGTGTATCAGGGAAAGATTGGGAGGAGTATGTTGGGGAAGTTGAGAGGAGAGGGAAGAGATAGTGTAGATCTGTCTGTAGAACTATTATGCTAAGCTCTATAATACACAGGGTCTCATCACATTAGCCAGGCGATGCGATATGATACGAAATAAATAAAACCAGGCAAGCGTCCCGCTTTGCTGCCGATATTAGGAGTAGCTGGGGCAAATCTGTTGCCCCACACACCACCCCCCTACAGCAACACTTTACCCATCACACAGGGAAAGCATTGCCTGAGTGGCGCAGGAGTGTGCTGACTCAATTGGTACCAGCACAACACAGGAAGCTTCCCATATTGAGAGGAAAGCGTCAAACAATGCTTCCACTCCAGTTGTAGGAAAGCCTTCCACAGGAAGATCCTCTACGTCATGTGATGGACGGCATGCACATCTGTCTTCCAGCTGGAATCAAAGCTTGTACAATGCTTCCAGAGGTAAGCATGATGAGGTTAACAGTTTTGCTCCAGCTGTTCTTTTCAGTCATGAGCAGGTATTATTTGTAATCAAAGTTTAATTTCAATGTGTGTCTTGCACTCACTTTACATGTATTTCTCTCCCCCCCCCCCTCTCTCTCACACACACACACATTTATGCCACATTTTTCCAGATGTAACATTTTATTCCTTTATTATTATTATGTAATATACATGAAATGGAGATAATAACAATATTATGAACTAATCATCAGCTTTGATAATAGGGCTATCCCAGATTTACAGATGAAATGTATGTACAATTGCTTGGTGGAGCAGTCTGAATATGCCTTTGGTTTTTTGGTTTTTTTACCCAAGGCTTCTGATCACAGTTTAGGCATTCATTACATGGGGTGCCATGTAGATATCGGTTTAGCATAATAGCTAAAGTATGTGTATGATCATAAGCATCCCGAAAACTCACGCAGAGAAATCAGATATAATGCCTGTGTCTTATCTGAAGCACATGATCTCCATTATAGAGCACACTGCCAGATGGCTACAAGATGCAGACAAACAAATTAATATTTTTAAAAGGTCTGGCCAGCATGGTATTGTGCTCTTTTAAAAATGGAAACCGCAGCTATTACATATATATTAATACCTCACATCATACACTGAATTTATCACACCTCGTTTTTACCCTGCTTGCTTAAAACATGTGTCTCTAAGTATCTCTGCAGACTATATCGCCAAGATAATAAACTGTTCCTCAATAGGATGGTTGAAGAAATGTAATTCAATGTTGCCCTTGGGGTAAACCTTTTTTCCAATGTCATTTAGATTTATTCTGCGAAGGGTCAGGCTATATTTGGCTGTTAGAAAATGTTTGAGCTCGAACTACATCTCACAAACAGAGTAATAAAATTGCCAAGGCAGAAGCTGAACGACAACCAGTCCCTCGCCTACTCACCCACTGACCCCTATATGGTCTAGCAATCTTTGGAAAATATGTGAACATTGCTTTAGAATCTAATAGAGGGGAGATAAGAGAATATGGCTACAGCTCAGAGTGATGTAGGATTAGAACAGATGTGGAAAAGCATGCAAACATGAGGTCTGTGAACATGCAACCTCACAATTAGTGAATATAGGCATGCAAAGGTGGCTAACTCTAGCATTGACTAATAATACTGGATCCAAAGCAAGAGTCTTGACTCTCTGGGGTAGCAAGAGCCAAATCTGGGATCATTTAGTCTGGGAAGTGAACTGTTCTTATAAAGAAATTTAATCAGAACATTTCACAATGAGAGTACGTTAAGGAAAATATAGCAAATATAGTTATAATTGAATGATTAACCATGAAAACTTACCAGAAAGATTAAAAGGATAGACAGAATGAGGTTTGAGAAGGAGTGGCACAACTATGCAATGTGGCTCCTAGCATCAGAGAAGTGGGATTTAAAAACAAGATAATAAAGTTTAAAAATGAGAAGATGCACCAATATTTCCTGTCTTTAAAAGTTGCTCTATGACAACAAGGACATCAAATAACAAAAGAATGTATCTGCTTTGCTATAGAGGACATTTGGAGCTTTAAAAAAATTAGATGATGTGTATAATAATACTTGTGTGGAAGATATAGATGTAACCACTATAGTGTGTGTGTGTGGGGGGGGGGGGTCTTCCCAAACCTCTTCCTCTTCTTCAGTGATACAGCAGATATAACTCTAACCTACTAAGGATGCTCCATGCCTGCCACATGACCTTGGAGCTGTCTATAAACAATGCTGGCTCTTCAGCTTAGAAATGGAGATGAGCATCACCCCTCAGAGTAGGACACAACTAGACTTGATGTCAGGGGAAACCTTTACCTTTACTTTAACTTACTAACTAACTAGAGCTCCACAACACTCACCCCTTTTATTTTTATCGTTTTTGTATATGTGAACAATATTATATGTTTCTATTTTTATTTTTAAAGTTATAATAATATCCTTAAAATTATAAAATAGTTGCTCCATGTGAAAGTAGAAGAGAAAGGTATGAATCTAGGAGTGCATCTGCACTATATGAGTATACCATTTTCATAATAAGGAATCCTAGGATTTGTACTATGGAGATTAGGTATTTAGAATTCTCCCTATATCAGAAAAAAGGTCCTATAAAAATAGAATAAATGAAAATAAAATAAATAATTGAAAAGAAATCCATAAACATACAGGAACATATAATGTCCAGGCCTTTAGAAATTATATAAAACTTCTGATGGTTCTAAGACTTTTTACCAATCTCTTCTCTTGCTTCCAGTACCAATTTCAATAATCAAGATTAAGCTACACTGTAGAACTGATGCAGTTTGACACCACCATAACTGCCATGGCTGAATGCTATTGAGTTATGGGATTTGTAGTTTGGTGAGGCACACCAAAGGCTTTGTAAAACTACAACTCCCACAATCCCATAGCATTGAGTCCTGGCAGTTAAAGTGCTGACTAATTGCATTAATTCTAAAATGTAGATGCATCCTCAGTTCGCTATTGCTCTCAGTCAGAACTCCTTGTATGCTCTGCCCATTCCTGTGGGGTCCGCCAATCCTTACCTATGGAGTCTAGCTGAGAGTCATTAATAAATGACGCAGCTTTGGCAATTCAGCACCCCAATGTTGATATGTCTGTTCCTCTGTTCCTACCAGCTAATCACACTAAAGGGTTTGGAAAAGGAGCGTGGGTCAGGATGTAAATCAAAGAGGCCATTACAGGCATCATAGGCCTCTCAGTGATTAAGTGGTCCCCTGATTTCCAGAGGAAGATAAGGTCCAAAAAGTGGGGGTCCCTGGAGAGCAGTGGGCTATTCTTATGGATGTTCTCTAAGCAACTAAACCATTACTCAAGATAAATCTGATGTGCACATTTTAGGCACCAAACCATAAATCAGCCCTTGTAAATGAGCTTTGAGCCATGACGTATATTTACAAAGGTTATGAGCGATGAGCTGTAGCCCAAAATCCATCTGCAGAGTATCACGGTGAAGCAAGGCTTCTTAAGGAGACAGGAAGGAATGAAGAATTGTTCTTAAAGTAAGTGCAACATAGAGAGGGAGAGAGAAACTGCAGACTCTCGGCCATTCAGACTGAGTTTGTCTTGCTCTCTGCTTCGTTTTCCACAGCAGTCAAGTGGATAATAACAAACATTAACATTTAAAACAGTGTAAACGAAACAACACACATTTTAGGGGATTACTAGTGCCTTAATTATTTTCCGGTAACATAATTTTTTCAAATTACATAACCACTCTGTGCATTCCAACTATGTATACAAAACGCTCTTATTCCTGTGCTGAAGTTATGCACTGCTTAATAACAATGTAACAAGTGTTCTCCTGAACACTCCTTGGTATGAAAGTACGTATAAACACCCATCAAATGCAATCTGGCATAAAAACTAAAACTCTGCATGAAGTGCGGTACAGTTCAGGGAAATTATAACAATGCATCTGAAACTGGTAGGCATTTCTAGATGCAGCCTTAGTAGAAATAATAAACTCAAACTGTGCTCCATGCATCTGAGGAAATAGACATAGTCTCCTAAACCATCTCTTAAACCGTCTTCTGCTCTGGCAAACCTGTCTTGCCTATGATGAGAGCATATCTGGCTAGCCCTTATTCTTATCAAACAAATCATTATTGAAAACGCTTTGAGGAAGCTCAAAATGCATTGAGCTTACCCTACAGGCAGGGATGTACTCCTCCCAATCCGTGCTGTCACACCCTTCATATATGTTGTTTTATTAAGTAAGATATACAAACTGTGAAACTTTAAGAGTTCATAGGTACAAAGCTGTGCACCTCCTGAACTCTTGCATTTTCATAGTTTCGAAGCTCCAGTCATATGCATGTTAAGAATTTTTTAAAGCACTTTGCAATATAAAAACTATTGATATTGTATTGTCGAAGGCTTTCGTGGCTGGAATCACTGGGTGTTGCAATTTTTTGGGGCTATGGATGCCATAGATGAGGCGAAACATCAGGAGAGAATGCTTCTAGAACATGGCCATATAGTCCAAAAAACCTACAACAACCCCTTTTGATATTGTGTTTATTTGGTAATAGAGAGATGTACTTTAAACATTTTAGCTTTTGTAATGAAACCAAAGCAGGCATGAGTGGGAAGCTGTTGCCTTGGGGAGGGGGGGGGGGGGAGGAAACACTAATTTAACAGGGGAAATGGCTTGTTGAAAATGCCTTCAATTATTTTATTATTATTGCAGTGCCTTCATTTATTTTATTATTATTATTATTATTTTAAAAAGAAAGTGATCGGGATAGTTGGGGGAGAAAGGGTTCAGTTTTTCCTTTGAGCCTAGGACAGAGATCACACAATTTGGGGGGAAATGGATTCGTTTTTTCCTCTGTGGCTGAGAAGGACATCCCACAATGGAAATTAAAGTGTGCTAAAACACTTTGAAACACAACACTCTGATATGGCTTGTGCAATGGTTAAGTCAGCAAACTCTTATTGCACAGTCATAATCAGTATATAGCCATTGTGCATCATTACTTAAAAGAATCCACAACTATAAAGCTACTTACAACAACAGAATTTTGATCTCTAACACCAACATTAAATATTAACTACAATGTCAGTAATATTATGTGAAATACCTTAAGGATTTTGAGCCATATTTTACTAATATCAATATTCAATATCCATTTCATTAGATGTTCTATCGCATGGTTTCATTTAATATGCCCCCCTATATTGGTGTGATCTTTTTACTGGTTGCTGAGCCTGACCCTGCCATGTATAGAATATTTTACAACTTTCCTCACTTGGAAATAAAGAGTATCAGTTGCTTATATACATTTTAAAAGCACCATCTGGCTTCTGGAGACCTTTGTATTTAATAATATAAAATTCACTCCCACCCATTCCACCCATAAGATCATTACACAAACTGGAAGGGGGGATCTTAAAAGCTTTGGAGAATCTTTTGAACTTTAACATGAAAAAAGGGAAGGCCATATTACAAAAATAATACTAGAATGTGCTTAGGAAAAGCAAACATGTGAAAAGAAAAAAAGAGTCAAAAAGCTTAGCTTTCATGGTGGTTAAGGAGAACATGATCTGGTTGTGGTTTAGGATTTCTCAAAGCAACCTCCTGTAGCAAGAGGAGTGCTGAGCCCTTTACCATGTTTCCTGCTAAAGTTTGAGGCAGAAGAAGGCGAGGGGATAGATTTCATATTGAACTGATATACTGAATTGTTGTTACTTACATCAACTTGTAAGTGACCCTACAAATTGAAGACCTCCAAGTCTGCCTCTACACTGTAGAATTAATACAGTTTGACGTCACTTTAACTTCCATGGGCCAATACTAAGGAATCCTGGGATTTGCAGTTGGATGAGGCACCAGCACATTTTGGCATAGAATGGTAAAGATCTTGCAAAACTACACTTCCCATGATTGCATAGCCCATTTCAATAAAGTTCGCTATTGCCCTTGGTTTCATGTATCCATGAGGGGTCTGGGAACATATCCCTCGTGAATACTGAGGTTATAGTGTATTTTATAACTTTCCTCACTTGGAAGTAAAGAGTATCAGATGCTTATATACATCTTCTTTAGGATTGCTAGAGAAATTCCTGCAGTTTTTTTGAAAGCTGATTCTATGAGTTTGAGAAGTCTGATTGTTCAGTTGGCAATTAAAATATATCACACTTCTAATATAATTTGAAAAGTCTGATTTTTCAATTGGCAAATAATATCTGTATCTATATCTTATTTCTAATTTATTTTTGCTTTCTGACTAAGCTGTACACAGTAACTATTCCAAAGTGTGGTGTATTGTTATTGGAGGGGTGGGAAGGGAGAGTCTGTCATAGTTGGCTATATTGTGCCATATATGAATCTTAAACAAAGACCTTTTCTCTTTCTGTATCTGTCAATTGGCAGAAAAGAAATAACCACCCACTCTCCTCTATTTTCTTCTTACATTGTCTCTTTTTCTTAAAGGAATACAATCTTCATTTTACATCTACAAAAGTTCATCTGGAAGGAGTTACAGACTTTTCTAACTATATGTTGGGAGATTTGCCAGTGCCTTTACACAGATGGTTGCATACTCAAGGGAAACTAAGATGACTGCAGTTCTGGCAAAAAAAAAAATCATTTAAAAAAAGAAACGTTTTCAGCACACTAAAACTCTCCATTTCACATGTTCTCTAATAAGAAGGCAGAGTTCTGCACCTGGTACTTTCATGGCAAAGACTCTGGGAGCTTCTCAAATGTCATTGATGCTTCTAAATAGAAGAGTCTCGGGGTCTTTCTACACCTCCCTAAAACCTGGGAAGAAGCGGGGGAAAATAACCCACTTCCTCCTAGGTTTCAGTCCCCAAGCCAAACCCAGGGCTTTCCTTTGACAGGTGGCTAGATTGTTGACCTGGGATGGCATCCAGCCCCCCATTTTCCCCTCCCCCCAAAAAAACTTACCGAATGGGTCCTGTCAGCATTGCAGGCCCCTCTACAAAGTACTGCTGATGCACAAAAAAAGCAAGGTGGGTCCTGCGTTTTGAGCCTGTCTGCAAGACCCTGAGTCATGTTGTTGGCATATAGCTCCCACCATCCCTTAGATACTAACCACACTGATTGGGGTTCTTGGAGCTGAGGCGTAATACTGCCTGGGAACCCATTCATTAAACTTTTATAAAACAGGTATAAAATCTAGCATTTACTGCTAACAAATCAGCATTTGCAAGGCTTTTGATAAAGTACAGCTGTATCACTGCACAACAGATCCACGAAAATGTCTAAAACAGCCACCAGATGACATCTAGAAAACTTTTATTGAGCTAAAGGAACCCCATTTGGGTTGGGGCCCATAGTCTAAGAAGAAGTGCTTTGATAGCCAATACTCCAGAGACAGGAGCAGAATTCAAAATGATATTAATAGATTAGAGAGATGGGCCAAAACTAACAAAATGAAGTTCAACAGTGACAAATGCAAGATACTCCACTTAGGCAGAAAAATATAATGTAAAGATACAGAATGGGGAATGCCTAGCTTGAGAGCACTATGTATGAAAAAGATCTTGGAGTCTTTGTCTTTCCTGCTTCTTGGCAGGGGATTAGACTGGATGGCCCACAAGATCTCTTCCAACTCTATGATTCTATGACAATAATAATAATAATAATAATAATAATAATAATTTTATTTCTTACCTGCCTCTCCCTATGCCTCGAGGCAGGTCACAGCACAGTTAAAAACATAAATATTATTTTAAAAATTCTACAAACACACATTAAAATTCAGTTCCATAAAAGATACAGATCAAAGCACTTCTGTAAAATACACATTAATCACACAGAATAGAGACCAAAACACATGACATGAGTTTAAAATTCATGCTTTTAACTGGCTGGTTAGGTCTGCCAAAAGAGATAGATTTTATATGGTTTTTAAATTCCGATAGACAATGATGTGCTGAGGTCCGTGTAAAACCATATCAAACAAAATTTAGTCAACAGTGAGGACGCTTCCACACAGCACAAAAATGTGGGTTTTAAACGGAGGACAAAAAACCCTGAGATCTGAGAACATGTTCCCACACAAACCTGTGAGTCCCAGGATTTTTCCCCCTGCCATCCTCACAGGCTTCCTCTGTATCAGAACAAGATGGAGAGCGGACAGGGGACATCCAGCAGATTTGTATGTGCACATAATGAAGGATTTTAAAAAAAAGCTTCTGCTGGATTTCTCTCTCCCCCAATTGTTTATTCAAACTCTGTTTAATATTATAAAATTTAAAATAAAGGATTTCAGAGAGTTTTAATTGCTCTCCATTCATGCTTCCTTTAAATCAGCGGTGTGTCCATTTCACAGCCCAATCAGCTGATCAGGTGTTTCAGATTTTTTAAAAGCAAACATATGCTGGAACAGCCTCCCCGGGGGCGGGGGGGGGGGGGGACGCAGAAGGAAATCATGTGTTTTTTGCAAGTTCAGGGATATATAGTGATGCAAATATGCACATTTTCCAGCCAGAATCGGGATCAAGGGGGACCTTTCTACCCTGTAATTTTTGTCCGTTGCAACAAATCTGTGGATTTACCGCTAGCATCATGTAGGCATCTCCACCCCCTTTTAACTCAGGAAATCCCATGTATTAGGTGCTGTGTAGATGGGCCCTAACAGGTTACAGCCTGCATTAACCCGCAAGAGATCTTGGAGGGCTACATCCCCACCCCCATGCTCTCTGTCAAAAAAAAATTCAGATTTCTTCCCAAATGGCCTCTAAGTGGCATGAGGACATTTCCACCATGTTTTTCCCCTCTCGGTTTATTTAGGCCCGGGGATGACTGTTTTAACAAAATCTTGGGGGGGTTGGGTGGGGGAAGGGCTCTGCAGTACTCAAAATGGCTGAAGTAGAAAGGATGGAGAAAATGGCCCCATGGGTCCTAGAGGAGACTGGGGGGAGGGGGGGGGCAAAGTGGGGTCTTTTTAATGCTAGGGGGGATTCAGGGGGATTGCTCTATGGGCCGCATAACAACTATAGACTGCACTTTGCCCACCCCATGAAGGAAGTTTGTGGAAAGAATTATTTGAACATTGAATTAGTATCATTCAACTTTTATGTCTCATTAGCCAGTTCAGTTTAGTATGCCGCTAAAAGACACACCATAACCACACCTGCTTTGAACACTTTGGGAAGTTGCATAGGCATGATGAATGTCTTAGCAAATTGCGTGTTCAATTAGCAGAAACGCTTCACTAAGTGCATTCATATAAAGAGAATACTCTCAATTTCTCTCAGAAAATAAATCATACTCAAATATATCGCAAACTAGCAGCAGTACCAAAGGAATTTCCATAGATTGAAAGCAAACTTTGAATGTAGCACTGTGAATACCCTGATCAGACATGCAAGTATGAATTATTAATTTCTATTAAATAAAGAAAAAGTTAGAAGGAAATGGTTTGTCTTGCCCGTCCATGAGGATAAGAGAAAGGATGTTAAAATATCTGATTTTTTAAATGGCCATAGTTTCATAAAAAATTATGCTTTTACAAGTAGCCAATTATATAAAACATACATCATTTTTTCACTACTGTACCTTACTGTTTTTTGCACTATAAGGCCTCAGACGGGAGATAAGATCATTTCAAGAGTCCCATCTTTACTTTTGATTTCCTTTGAAATGCAAAGGGTGCTTCCCTAAAGCCCTAAAACCTATCTCCACCCGTCCACCCAAATCCTGGACTTTCCCGGGGGGGGGGGGTACATGCTATCCCAATTGAAATCAGGATGACATGAAGTCATCCTTTTCCCCTGTAAAACTTAATTTAAAAGGTCCCTGTCTGCCATAAAGTGAGGAGGAAAATCCCTCCCCCCCCCCCCCCATGCATCATTTTGTCATGCCAGGACATGAGAAGAAATTTTATAGTGGCCAGGGACCTTTTAAAATAAGTTTTAGGGAGAAATGGGGGGGCTGGGGAAGGAGGGCATACTTCCACACCTTTCAGTTTAAGGAGCCCAAAAGGTATGGAATGGCAGTGGAGACAGACCCACAGTAGCAGAATGTGACCCCAGAAGTCAGTCCCCACAGGTCCAATACCTTATTAGACCCAGATCTAATGAGGTATTAATTAATTTGAAACAAACCAACAAAACTTTGGTTTATTCTGAATTAATTCATTTTAATGAAGCCATTGCTTGGATGCCTCTGGTAAAAACTGAGACAGATCCCACATGGATGGGCCCAAACATTATTCAAAGGGAAGCTTTAGAAACAAATTGTAATTGTGGTTCAATAAGGCTTGATTGCAGAGGTGTCATCAAAGCAGATAATACACATTATCTGCTTTGAACTGGATTATATAAATCTACACTGCCATATAATCCAGTTCAAAGCAGATAATCTGTGGCCCCATATAATCGAGGTCAAAGCAGATAATGTGGGTTATCTGCTTTGGTAATTTGAATTATATGGCAGTTTAGAAGGGGCCCGAGATAGCTCATAGAAAGTCTGGATTAAAACTGACCCCACTATAATATGGGCTGGAGCTACAATATGGGACCCATTACAATATGTGCCAAATCCAGACTGGATTATATGAGTCTACACTGCCATACAATTCAAAGCAGAAAATCTGGATTAAGAAATTGGATTACATGGCAGTGTAGATGGGGCAATGGAAGCCAATAGCTTGACTTTCCTTCCCCTTCTTCTTTTCTTCTTCTCAGAATGGCCGATGGATGTTCCATTATCCAATAGACAAGAAGTTGACAAGTTGATGTATGCTGATCAGGTGTGTTCACCTCTGAACAGAATGACGTTTGAAAAGGGTTAATCATATTTCCAGAAACAAGCAACATTTAAAAAAAAACAAAAACAAAACAGGATGGCAGTTTTTCCAAAGGAGCCAGATTTCACATTTTGTTCATGTTACATTTCAACAAACTGAGGAAATGTAGCACATGAAGCTGCCTCGGGTGGTATTTCACTTTAGCAGCAGTGTTTTGTACCAGCTGTCACTCTTTGCCCCAGGTCTCTGTGAGGAGAGAGCAATGTTTCACTTGAAAGCTTTTTTTCCTCTCCCCTTCTTCTTCCTTAAATACATTTTCCCCTTCATTTCAGAAATTGCCTTCGAGGCTCGCATTTGCAATAACAACACTGTGCTTCAATGCAGAGGATCTGTATCTGAATGTCATCTCTAGTAAAAGCTGACAGATGGAAAGGTTGTATTATTCCATTGCTGTAAAGAAAATGTGTTCAAACACACAAATGTATATCTACCCATGCACATAACACATTCACATTCAGAGAAACAGATAAAAAGAAGAAGAAAACAAATAGAGAGGAAATTAAAGAAGGAAATACTCTTTTTAAAAAACCTTTAAAATTGTTACTGGGTTTCCTGGACATGGAAACCCACTGTAGTAAATGCCACAACATAATAGAAGGAAGGAAGACAAAAGGAAAAGTATCAGATTAACACGCAAAGTAGTGGTGTGTATAGATATGTGTAAATTGTACCAGTGGAGTTACTGCAGAAATAAATATTTTACTACCATCCAGGGACTTCATCTCACAGAATAATTAAAATGTTTGAGATTGTAGGTTTTTCCCAAACTTTGCCACATCATGTTTTGAAATCACATCTAATCCTTCTCTCCGCTTTCTTTAAGATTTATCTGTTTGACTTGCCATCATACAGTAAAGACTTGTTTCCCCCACTGTCCCGCCCCTGTTTTCTTTTTTGTAAGTCTCTCTTTGTAATCTTGAGAGTCCAACTTACAACCTAAAAAACTCACAACAACATATATAGAGGGGTTATTTTTACATTGCAAAATTGAGAAAAGGGAGGGGAAAAATTAAGTTTTAGCTCTCTTATATGTTTCTCTCTGCTAGCCTTTTGATGAGCAAAACAAAAGCCTGTCAGCACAGCAGGAGTTTTAGAGAGGCAATTGAGAAATTAGTAGGTAGGAATTCAAAAGGACTTTTACCGGAAGAAAGATAGCACAGGAAGAGAGGGGGAATGTTGAAAGAGGGAGATCAGAGAAAAGTACAGTGTTTTCATGCTTTGCTATGTTTTTCTACTGAATGTTTTGAATATTTTTGAATGTTTGCTATACCTCCTCAGTCCCAAAATGGTAATGGCAGAAGAAAGGAATCAATACGACCTATCTTGGCTCCTCCCTCCATAGTGATGTCATTGTTATGTTTACAAATTGGCAAGGGGGAATTCCCATCACATGTTAAATTGGACATTTTTACATATATGTACGTGGGGAATTGAAAGATAAGTCAGTTACCAACCAGTTTAGAAACTATCAGGAAAATCCATGGTTTAGAAATTACAATATACCTATACCCCAGATTGAAGCTTGTGTTGTGTGAAGGGCACCATCAGGTGCAGTTCCTTAAGTGCATAGAAACACTGATTTTATTACATGTGATGAAGTCACTGGACAATAAATGATAAGATTATAATTTATTGAAGATTATGTTTAGATTTTTTGGTTGCTGTTTTAAAAATTCTATTCAGTTTTTCAATTGAGTATATAGTGGGCCCTTGATGTCTGTGGAGGCTTTATTCCAGGACCCCTGTGGATAGTGATATCCATGAATACTTGAGTCCTATTATATACAATGGCGTAAAAAAATGGTGCCCCTTATATAACATGGCAAAATCACATTTGTACAAATTAAAATTTGAAGTTTTTAAAAATGTAAAAACATGGCCCTAAGAAAAAAGATTAACTACCTGGAAACAAAATGAGTGTCGTTTTGAAAGAGCTATTTAGTGAGATGGTGAAATATTGTCAATGGCTGTTGACATAATCTGATAGACCTAATTTCTAAAATTGCCAAACCAAGTGCCTAAGACTGCCATAAAAACCATCTTCTGAGCAACCTACTCCGTTAGTGATTCACCAATTTACAAATGGCTTTCTTTCCATGCTCCGAGGCATTCTTGTCTACATTATTATTTCACAAGTGCTCAAACTGGTGTTCAGATTAAAAGACACAGATGAGCTCTGGCACAAATTAAGCTTCAGATAAAATCAACTTAATTTCAAAATATGTAGCTCTCCCACATGCTCCACGGCAAAGAGATGCACAACAACTCAATCCTTTTTGACTGCAGGATGTATTAAAGGGTAGAGCAATCTCATTTGCTGCTTCTGTTCTGCTCTTCAGTGCTGTTAAGATAAACATAATAATCACTGACTCCACTTATTTCCTCACTACTCACAGTCTTCTCATCCTGGGCTGCCCATATGCTAATTTTATTCTCTGACTGTGTGTGTGAGTTGTGTGTGTGTGTGCTGGCAGCACCAGCTATGAAATCATCTACATATGTGTAATGTCTCAAATCAATCAGTCTATGAATTTTAAATTTGTCTCTCAATCAAAGCCAAACTACAAGCAGGCTAGAGAGGTATCAACTGTTAGACTGCTATATCTTTAATATACTGCTTCACAGCAGAAGGTTAGACAACATTTTACCTGATAACAGGTCCGGGGAAAAAACTATCACGTGCTAGAATTTATAGACTAGAACGCCAATCTGAATAGCTTGGGCGGGACTGATGGGAGCTGGAGTCTAACATCTTGAGAGCCACACCTTTCCCAAGCCTGGTCTGTTGGCATCCTTACCTACTAATTTCTCTATTGCCTCTCTAAAACTCCTGATGTGCTGACAGGCTTTTGTTTTGCCCATCAAAAGGCTAGCAGAGAGAAACATATATTAACTTCATTGCTACTGCTTCTCCTCAGGAAATCTTTGCAGGGGTAAGAGAAGGCTATGGCTAATGGACTCCTCAAGGATCAGTTTCATAAACAACCATTTTGTAGATTAGTAACTTGAGGATTTATAGGAATAGTGGATTAGGAAACTCTTCTAATATTTCTTCCCCTCAAAAAGTAATGACTCTCTTGCTGGTAAAATCCTTTCATCATTCTGTTGATAAGATTAACCTTCTGAATCTGTTTAATGTTCCCCAACCAGAGCAAATCCACTGAAACCATGGAATTGACTTTAGTAATAATTTATCTTCAGCAGTTGCTTCATCAGATCTTTTCCTGATGATCCCAGGCCACTCTTGTCCATGCTGTCAATTGCTCTGCAGATGCCCTCCTTAAATCATAGTAGCCAATATTGACATTTTCTACTGTAATGAAGAAATCCATAATAAAGCAAAAGGAAGGGGTCAAACATGCTCTCATTCAAATGCTCCCTCAGTCCTTTTCTTGATTGATTTGCTGTGAACGTATCCCTTGAATAATGGGATTAAACATTTAAACTAGAGCTTCTAGAGGTAAGCAGATGACAATAATCATAAGTTGAAGACTGTGCTAAAGGGGGGGGGATTGCCCAGTTGGATGGTCATTTTCTCTCTGGCACACTATTCAGGCAAAAGCATTACCAATTGCTTTTCCAAACTGAATAACACCCATCCTTAATGCACACTGTCTAAAATTAAAATGGAAGATTTAGGAGTGAATTATGACTTACAAGTAGCCATTTTGCATTTGTAATTATTAGAAAAGGTGACCACTAATGAAAGTAAATATACCCATGTGACAATGTGAACAGGAATACCAGAAATAACAGAAACATTCATTTACTTTGGGGAAGTGCTCCAATACACCTACCTAACTGTTGTACACACATGTTTTGGGGTACGAATGGGGTAAGCAATCAAAGCTTCCAAACCTTTTTTCAGTCTACACTTCTAGTGACTGCATTGGAAATCTGCAATCCAAAATAATCCCAAAATCTGGCTATAGTACCATGCCAAGCATTATAACAGGGGAGAACAAAGCCTCTTGATGTAGGTCAAAATCTGTAGTAATCCTTTTAGTTTTTGAAGGATTTAAAAGTTCCCAGCCCATGCTAGGGGGTTCTCAACTTTTGGTCCTCTGGCTGCTTTGTACTTCAGCTCCCAATAATTTCCACAAACAGTCAAGGATGACAGATTCTGGAGATGAGATCCAAACAACTGGTGGACCAAAGGCTGAGAACCACTATTTTAGCATGACTCTCCAGGAGGAAGGAGGCAATTCACTGAGACTGGATCTAACTGCGCTATATCCCAGGATCTGTTCTATGATTATTTTCTTATCCCAGATTATCTGGCAGTGTAGATTCATATAAGCCACTTTAAAGCATATAATCTGGGATCAGATCCTGGGATACAGTGCAGTGTAGATCCAGCCTGATGTAACACCATTTGTGAGTTGATTTAATCTGCTATGGTAGTTCTTGAAGCAGTATGTTGCCTCTCTGGGTCCATCCAGACAGGCCCAAAAATTGGGACCTGTCTCGGTTTTAGTGGAGGCCTCCAAATGACACCTCTGGTAACAACGAATTAATAGTTTCCTTGGTTTGTTCTGAATTAGTTAGATACCTCATTAGATCCGTTCCTTTCTGAAAGGCTCGGATCTAATGGGGTATTGGGCCTGTAGAGACTCAGGCCTACCAGGGGGTGTGTCTCCACTGCCATTCCACAACTTT
The DNA here is from genome assembly GCF_037176765.1 of Anolis sagrei. NCBI lineage: Eukaryota > Metazoa > Chordata > Lepidosauria > Squamata > Anolidae > Anolis > Anolis sagrei. The sequence goes on along the minus strand of NC_090021.1, from coordinate 223,526,620 downwards.
TGGGTTCCTGGAGCCCAAAGTTGTGGAATGGCACCCACCCCTCCCCCAAGCCCCAATTATGCCTCAAAAATGTACTTACAAGGTCCCTGGTCACCATAACTCTTATTGGCGCATTCTCCTAGTGCCACAAAATGATGTGTGAGGGGATCAGGGGAGATTTTCCATCTCGCCCCTCCTGTCTCCTTGTGCATCGTTTTCTGGCACCAGGAGAATGCACCGATAGGAGTTATGGCAGTCAGGGACCTTGTAAGTATGTTTTCGGGGCTTAATTGGGGGCTTGCGGGGGTGTGCATGCCATCCCGATTTGTTTCAGAATAACATGTAGCTACCCACCTCCCCCACCTCAGGAAAACCCAGAGTTTGGGTGGATATATGAGAACTAAAACCCATGCCAAATTGGATTATTTAAACCCACTTTGGCATGGATTTTAATCCTGAGTGGAAGCACCCTCTGTCTCACTGTCTCTCAGACTACAAGTCCTTTTTAAACTACAGGAGCACACTAATTTCTGTGGAAGACCAGCAACTTTCTGTTCAGAATGTGGTTTTCTTTGTTTCTAAACTGCCTTTGATTTCCTCCAATGAAATCTCATAAATCCCGGACAGTGGGAAGAGAGAAATAAGTTTCTATACATTCCTCAATCATTTTTTACAATTTGGTTGTTTCCTTTCCTCTTGGTATAAGGCTCTTGTTACAGATGCAGCTTCAAAAGCTGAAGCTGGTCCCAGTGAATGGACTGGGACCTTGATTTTGTGATTTTATATAAGATACACCATTTTACAACACTGCATATGAGTTCTATGGATATCATGTACTGCCAAAAAGGCAAACAAATTGGTTCTAGAGCAAATCAATGCTGCATCCTCACTAGAAGCCAAAATGATTTTAAAAAGTTGGAATACTTTGGGCATATCATAAGATTACTTGATGGAGAAATAATTCTCAAGTAGAAGACAAAAGGAAAACAGGAAGATCAAATTACAGGTGGATTGAGACAGTGAAGGAATCCATGGCCCTGTGTTTGCAAGACCTGAGCAGAGCTGTGGATGACGCATGGAGGACTCTCATTCAGAACATTGTCATAAATCTATGCCAACTTCGCTGCAAATACCAACAACAAAAATAAGAATGGAAAAGCCAAGCTGGAAAAGATCAAAGGTCTGCTTGCAGTACAGTTGGAACTGAATATTACAAATGGCATAAAATGGCCTCTGGTGAGAGCCACTTCCATGCCGTTTAGTATATGTTTAGTTGGGTTCCATCAGTTTTTGCCATGTCTGAAAAAAACAGGGTGCAAAGATAAAAGTTTTGCCTGATGGGCAATGCAGTGGTGCTTATAAGCTGTGCTTATTCTATCCTAAGAGTGTTATCCATCCTTGTCTTACATCAAAACAACACTGAGATGCTAAGCAAAATAGGATTGCCAAAGAGGGAGATAGCTATACTCTAATAATAATAATAACAACAACAACTTTATTTTTGCACCCCGCTTCCATCTCCCGAAGGGATTTGGGGAAGCTTACATGAGGCCAAGCCCAATCAACAGAGTTAAAAACATCGCACATTAGAAGGCATAACATCAATTTTAAGCAACATTAAACAACATTATAACAACATATCACACAAGTATCAAAACCAACAACAATTCAAGGCTCGATATGGCTGGGCGGACTGGTGCACAACAATTCAGAGGATAGGGCAAATAAGTAAAGTGCATAGGTTGTATAGCGACATTAAGGATAAGGGCAATATAAGAAGGAACATTCTAACTTTGAATATAACAGTAGTAAAGTGCATGGCCAATTTTTTGGGGTCCTAATTAGGGCCAGTTGTCAAGGGAATTGTTAGTCGAACACACAGATCTTTGAGAAAAGTGGATAGGAAGAGTGCTAGGCTGATCTCCCTGGGGAGGGAATTGCAGAGCCAGGGGGCGACAACCAAGAAGGCCCTCTATCTCGTACCCACCAACCGAGCTTGTGATGGAGGGGGAAGTGTGAGAAGGTCCTCCCCAGAAGATATTAGAGATCCTGTGGGTTCGTAAAGGAAGATGCAATCTCGAAGATAGGCAGGTCCTGAACCATTTAGAGCTTTATAGGTAATGACGTGCACCTTGAATTGGGACCGGAAACTTATCAGCAGCTAGTTGATCTGCTTGAACAGGGGATTGATCGCTCCCTGTAATTTGTTCCAGTTAACAACCTGACCACTGACCTTTGCACCAAGTACGGTTTCCGAGCCATCTTCAGGGGCAGAGTGTGTTACTGTAAACCAGTCTTGAGGTAACTAAGGTATGAGCCACCATGGTCAAGTCAGACTTCTCCAAAGTATATACTCCTGAAGAATGTGCTGGTTCTTCATGCCTTTACTACTATTCAGAACTGAAATTTATATTGAAACTGAATGGCTGGTAACAAGCTGTGCAATATAGTGTGATGTTAATACCCTGGTTTGCATCTTACAATGACCATTAGTCATGAAATGTGACTGGCCTCCACACTCTTTATATATACACCGTTTCAGGGGCAGTGGAGAATGAATGTGTCTTTTCTTTCACTTCTTTACTACAGTATATTATAACCATTGCATTGCATGGGCTCACACAGTGACAAATGTAATATCTACAATTTCAAAGAATTTATTCGCTCCCGCATAGCTTTATTTCGAATTTTATGGGCATTAATTCATACTCCGAAAACTTACTGGCATGAAAAACAAGAACAAACAGCTTTCCATGTTAGCTCCAGCGCTATTTTTCATCTATTACTCATGTGTTCTGCATAGAACAACAGCTTTACTGTGTATGCTACATTTCAAGAAGGCCCACAGAGTCAAATAAAAATATACAACATGGAGTGCGGGGAAACGCCATATTCAGAGAGGGAAGAGGCCACTAACTTTGTGCTGCACAGGCAGAAATATGCAGCTGTCTTCACATTACTAATGTATGCTTGAATGTAGCCATTATGGGCTTATCCTGACAGGAAAAAAAGTCCCTGGAAGTATTAAGACTTCCTCATTTTGATTTGTTTTGATTTTCCCCCTGCATATTCATGACTTTGCATCCAAGCTCTTTCTTGAAATATCCAGGTTTTCTCTCATTCCTGACTCCCCTGTTTTCTTTTGTCCTTTCCCTCCCACTGATCACATCTCACATCTGTATTCAAGTAATGTTTCAGAAATTGCCTTTCACCATTTTCCACTGAGACCTTTCTAAATTATTATTCAGGAGCTATAGTCAAAATGTGAAAGTAGCAATACTACATTATTGAAACTTTAGGATCATTTTCTTTTATTGCTAGCAGCCCTCTTTCCCTTGTTTGATCTTTGTTGAATCTGCTGTCCTGCTTGGGCAACCCTTATCCAGAATCGCAAACTACTCCAAACTACAAAATTATCCACATCGATGGCTGAGTCGATGACACATTTGCCTTCTAATGATACAGTGTGTACAAACTTTATTTCATGCACAACCTTGTTTAAAATACAGCATAAAATTACCTTTCAGGCTGTGTATATAACCATAAATCAATTTCATGTTTAGACTTGGGTCCCATCTCCAAGATTATGTAAATACATACAAATAGAGGTTTTCCAAAATCTGACAAAATCCAAGTATTTTGGATAAGGGATGCTACACCTATTTCATTTTTTCCGGGGGGGGGGGGGCAATTTTAGTTAGTTATGGGGAAACAGAAACACATGGGAATTTTGGGGGATACTAGTTTAATTTAAACTAAGCTCAAAATTAGAAATTAAAGAAAATACTTCAGAGGAAAATACTTCCAGGGAACACTTCAGAATTGGAAACGTCATATAGACATCCAAGAAATTGGAAAGGGCAGTGACAAAACCAGTGACTTTCTGGTTCTTTGAGTCCATCAATATAATACCACAGGTCAGTTGTGTATTATATAAACACGGATTTCCAACTGAAGGATGCACATTGTAGACTAGCAGCACAGAACTCAATGCAATCTCTTTACCAGCACTCAGAGAATGACAGATGCCACAGTCACTACATTTCTTATTTAGCCATGGGGGTGAAATGGGTTAAGCCCTTGTGTTGGCTGAACTGCTGACCTGAAGGTCGGCAGTTCAAATCCGCAAGACGGAGTGAGCTCCCATCTGCCAGCTCCAGCTTCTCATGCAGGGACATGAGAGAAGCTTCCCACAGGATAGTAACACATCCAGGGGTCCCCTGGGCAATATTCCTGCAGACAGCCAATTCTCTCACACCAGAAGCGACTTGCAGTATCTCAAGTCTCTTCTGACACACACACAAAATTAGGAGGTACCAAATGGCCCCTGTCACTATGGAGGAAACATCCCAAAACTCTCTGTGGATACCCGAAAAAAACTGGTTTTCCTATAAACATACCACAGGTGCCTTCAAATTGTCTGTCAGTCTATGACAACACTAGGAGATTTCATAGGTAAGGAATTCTAGAAGCTGGTTTTGACCATTCCTTCCACTGAAATACAGTACATGGTATTCATTGGTAGTCCCCCACCCAAATATTAGTCATGGCTGACCCTGCTTAGCTTCTAAGATCAAATATGACCTGGTGCTTTCCAGGTATTAAGGCCCACATCAGCACAGTGTTACAATGAAACCTGCATTAGTGATAATTTTCAAGTCATTCAGCATCATATACTGTACTGCCCTCTAGTGTGGCTTCCATGGATGCACTTAAAATGCCAAGATATTGCCGAATGTATTTATTTATTTATTTACTGCATTTCTACTCCGCCTTTCTCAGCCGGAAGGAGACTCAAGGAGGCTTACACTGGCACGATTCGATGCCACAATGAACATAAACAAAATTAAAACCAAACTAAAAACAATTAACACACATTACAAAAACTCTGTAAATGCATTAAAAGCATAAAACAACAGTAACTTCCTATTAGATCATTTTCCAAAGACATTGTCAAGCCATTCCATGTTCATTCTTTCATGGGTTCCATATTCATCCATTACACTGCGTTTCAAAGGCTTGTTCAAAAAGCCAAGTTTTTATTTTTTGGGGCGGGGGGGAATGTCAGTAGGGAGAGGATCAATCTAATATCCCTATGAAGGGAGTTCCATAGCTGAGGAGCCACCACTGAAAAGACCCTGTCTTTCGTCCCCACCAGGCGTGCCTGTGACAAAGGCGCGATCGAGAGCAGGGCCTCCTCAGGAGATCTTAAATTCCTAGCTGGTTCATAGGGAAATATATGTTTAGATTGTGCCAGAACTGTTTAAGGCTTTATAGGCTAAAGCCAGAACTTTGAATTGTGCCCGGTAGCAAACTGGCAGCCAGTGGAGCTGGCGCAACAGAGGAGTTGTATTCTCCTTGAGCGTTGCTCCCATTAGCAACCTGGCTGCTGCCCACTGGACCATTTGAAGCTTCTTAACAGTCTTCAAAGGCAACCCCATATAGAGCATGTTACAGTAGTCTATATGGGATGTAAACAGAGCATGGACTACCATGGCCAAGTCAGACTTCCCAAGGTACAGGTGCAGCTGGCGCACAAATTTTAACTGTGCAAATGCTCCCCTGGTCACTGCCGAGACCTGGGGTTCCAAGCTCAACAATGAATCCAGGATCACACCAAAGCTGTGAACCTGTGTCTTCAGGGGGAGTGTAACCCCATCCAACACAGGTTGTAACCCTATGCCCTGTTCAGCCTTGCGACTGACCAGGAGTACCTATGTCTTCTCTGGATTCAATTTCAATTTGTTCGCCCTCATCCAGACTGTCACAGCAGCCCAGCACCAGTTCAGGACCTGAACAGTCTCCTTAGTAGCAGGTGGAAAGGAGTGTCAGAGCTGGACGTGGAAAGGAGTGACAGAGCGTAGAGGTAACACCACATCCCGAAACTCCGGACGATCTTCCCCAGCAGCTTCATGTAGATGTTAAACAATATGGGCAACAGTATTGATCCCTGCGGGACACCACAAAATAATGGTTGTGGGGTCGAACAGGTGTCCCCCAACAACACGTCTGGGAACGACCCTCTAGGAGGGACCGGAGCCACTGTAGGACAGTACCTCCAAGGCCCATTCCCGCGAGGTGTTCCAGAAGGATACCGTGGTCGACAATATCAAAGGCCACTGAGAGGTCCAGTGGAATCGACAGGGACACCCCCCCCCCACCCCCCCGTCTAGCTCCCGGGGTAGATCATCCACTAAGGTGTCCAAGGCTGTTTTGTTTCCATGTCCCGGCCTAAAGCCAGACTGTGCCAGATCTAGATAATCTGTGTCTTTCAAGAATATCTGGAGATGCAAAGCCACAACATGTTCCAGGACTTTGCCCAGAAAGGGGATTGGAAACTGGCCGATAGTTGACAAATTGAGTGGGGTCCAGTGATGGTTTTTTCAACAGCAGTTTCATTACAGCTTGTTTTAAGCTCGTTGGAATATTGCCTTCCCGAAGGGAGGCATTGACCACCACCTTCACCCACTCAGCCAATCCCCTCTGGCTTCCCTTAACAGCCAGGATGGGCAGGGGTCTAGGATGCATGTGGTCACCCTCATTTCTCCAAGTATCTTGTCCACATCCTCGGGTTTCACCAACTGAAATGAATCCATCAAACTCAGACAAGCAGGTGCTCACGTTACATCCTCAGAGACTGCCGTTAATATGGTATCCAAGCCAGAATGGATCAAAGAGACTTGCAGATGTGCAACTCATCCATAGACTCAGAGAATCATACAACTGGGAGAGACCACAAGGGCCATTCAGTCCAACCTCTTGCCATGCAGTACTAAACAATCAAAGCACTCCTGACAGATCCTGAATGTTAATGTCTGTGCCCAATTCAGATCATGATTCCATATCTCAGTGAAGAACTATTCATTCACGCAATGTCATTCACAATGGATGAACAGGCAGAACAGTCACTGAGCCTTATACATCAAGCTTAGAAAAGTTCCTTTTTCAACTATAACACCCTAACACCTCCAACTGCTTTTCGAAGCTTGTAGTATTAAAAGCTATCTGAAACACCAAGCCAGTGTACAGATTATCAACTGTTCTCTTATCACTTCTTATTAATCACTGTTCACCCTCACTTGTGATGCTCAGTTGTTTTACATTTTGCACAAAGAATCCCCATATATTTCTTACTATAATATGTGAAAAATCCTTTCACATTGTGCAGGAAGCCTATTCAAAGAGCAGCTTCGCAATCTACAGATCTGTGTTTTTCAAATCAGGATGTTCAGCACAAATGCCTTGAGGAAAGGAAAAACAGCAATTTTGTGTCTATTTTATTCCCCTAAAAATACCAACACAGATCTCTAGAGGCAATTGAATGTAGTTATAACTTGGTATTGAACATAGATGGGAATAGGAAAAGGTTTCTTTTCCGCAAAAAAGAAAGAGCATTTCAACTTGTTATAGCATTTTTAAAAATTCAAAAGTAATATGTACATGTGTAGGAGCCCCTGTATGCAGAACACATCATGCGATGTGCAGGGCTTGACAAATGCAAGGCTGGGGTAAAAATTGCTGGAAGAAACATTAACAACCTGAGATATGCAGATGATACCACTTTGATAGCTGAAAGCGAGGAGGAGCTGAGGGGCCTTCTAATTAAGGTGAAAGAAGAAAGCGCAAAAGCTGAGTTGCAGTTAAACATAAAAAAAAACCAAGATTCTGGCAACCAGACTGATTGATAACTGGCAAATAAAGGGAGAAAACGTGGAGGCAGAGACAGACTTTGCATTTCTAGGTGCAAATATTACTGCAGATGCTGACTGCAGCCAGGAAATCAGAAGACGCTTGCTTCTTGGGAGGAGAGCAATGTTCAATCTCGATAAAATAGTGAAGACTAGAGACATCACACTGGCAACGATGATCCACATAGTAAAAGCAATGGTATTCCCCGTAGCAACCTATGCATGTGAGAGCTGGACCATAGGGAAGGCTGAGCGAAGGAAGATAGATGCTTTTGAACTCTGGTGCTAGAGGAAAGTTCTGAGAGTGCCTTGGACTGTGAGAAGATCCAACTAGTCCAAACTTCAGGAAATAAAGCCTGACTGCTCATTGGAGGGAAGGATATTAGAAGCAAAGATTTTGGCCACATAATGAGAAAACAGGAAATCTTATAGAAGACAATTATGCGGGGGGAAATGGAAGGAAGAAGGAAGAGAGGCTGACCAAGGGCAAGATGGATGGAATCCTTGAAGTGACTGGCTTGACCTTGAAGGAGCTGGGGATGGTGACGGCCAACAGGGAGCTCTGGCGTAGGTTGGTCCATGAGGTCACGAAGAGTCAGAAGCGACTGAACGAATGAACAACAAAGGAGCCCCTGGTGGTGCAGTGAGCTGCTGAACTTGCTGACTGAAAGGTCGGTGCTTCAAATCCAGGGAGCAAGGTGAGTTTCTGTTGTTAGCCCCAGCTTCTGCCAACCAAGCAGTTCAAAAACATGCAAATGTGAGTAGGTCAATAGATACCATTTCAGTGGGAAGGTAATGGTGCTCCATGCAATCATGCCAGCCACTTGACCTTGGAAGTGTCTATGGACAACGCCAGCTCTTTAGCTAAGAAATGGAGATGAGCACCACCCCACAGACACAACTAGACTTAACGTCAAGGTGAAATTTTTACCTTTACCTTATGTATATGTGAAATAAAGCAACCAAGTCAAGTAAGCCTCACAAAAGTAAACATTTTGAATCTTCTAGAGATCATTTGAAAGCATCTTCCAAAATGTACTACAATTTTTTTCTTTCCATTTTAATCATGTTGATTTTGTTCATAAACTTACAGATCTATGCTTTTTCAACATGTGCTTTCCCCTTTTCCTTATGTTTTGCTCCTCACACGTGTTCAATAGGTGATTCTGAGGGCAGCTGTATACCCTCAATTTGGCTTGTATGTAAGCACACAAGCAAAAAATGAGGATCGGAGTAGAATCCCAGGCCAAGATTCATTGCACACTGCTGCACCACAAAAATGAAAGTCTGCCTTTCTCCCAGCCCTCCTTCACTGTGTACCCAATGCTATAAAAAAAAGGGGGGGGGGGAACCAGCTGAACAAGAAAAACAAGGAAAGATTGGCTGGGCTAGACTGGCTTCCTATAAAAGATTTTGTAAAAAGGAGCTTTTTTGTGGAAACTTTTAAAAGTGAGATATACTTCTATTAGATAATGAAAAGTGTTAAGAATGTATAATGGCACTCATTTTCTAATATGATACAGGCAGAGCCAATTTTTTCCTATCTTATAATTTGTAATAATCGGCGCTTTAATTACTATGGCCACAATCAGCAAAATGGTATTAAAGAAAATATAAATTGAAGAAATGATTGAAAATCCAGCATCATACTGTACTATCTTGACTGCATTTCCAATGTGCCCATGACAAAGAAATGTCTTATTTAATAGCTTAGAGTGAACGTGTCCAATAGCACCACCTAGCAGCATAATCTAAATTGTGAGGTGTAATTAACTTCTTTGCACCTCTCCAAATATCAGTCTGGTATTGAGCAGTATTACCATTTAACACATCATAATCTATTCATATAAATATATGGTGGTGGAGATGTTTGGAATACTGAGCACAAGTGTTTCCTCCACTAACCCTCCAATTTTTCCATCTAAAAAGAAGCCCACAGCTATTGACAATACAAAAACATTAACAGAAGAATTTAAGAGCCCTGCTGAACCAGACAAAAAGCAGTTCTGTTCTCACTGTTGGCCACAAGTTGTCTAAAGAAACTTATGGCCAATACAAGACATAATGCATTTCTCTGGAAGGAGAATTTTCCATCCTGTATAAAAGAAGCAGTAGACCACTGCTAAAAAAGCAAACCTGGGATCCCCTGGACCTTAATAACTACAGACCAATGTCCAATCTTCCTTTCTTGGAAAAGGTGATTGAGACGGCAGTTGTCCTCCAACTCCAGGCAGTCTTGGATGACACACACTTCCTTGACCCATTTAAAATTAGCTTCAGAACAGAATACAGAGTTGCTATGGTCGCCTTAGTGGATGATCTACAATTTAATACCAACAGGGATGAGGGTGTTTATTGATGTTTTCGATACTATTGACCATAGTAATGCCGGGGGCTGGGGCTGGGAATCTCAGGTAGTGGTTCCGGTTGTACCTCTCAGGCAGTTTCCAGTTGGTGATGCTTGGGAATAGTTGCTCAAGAAAGGAGCTGTTATATCAAACAAAGTGCCATTCTCTCCTTCTCTCCTCCCCCCCCCTCCCCCCAAATGCTTTTTAACATTTACAAGAAACAGCTGGGAGAGATCCTCTGGAGACATGGAGTGGGATGCTATCAGTATGACACCAAAAGATATTTCCCTGTGCCTTTGAAAACAGCTTTAGCTAAGGACAGCATGTTTCCTCTGAATGAATACCTGGAGGAGATAATGGGCTGGATGAAGTAAAACAAACTGAAATTGAATCCAGATAAGACAGTGGTGTTTGCCACCCCCTAACCTGGAGATGGAGGTGTGTCAAACAATTCTGGATGGGGTTACTCTCCCCCTGAAAGACTGTATTCGCAGCTTCGGAGTGTTCCTGGATCAACTGAAAATCATCTCAAAATGTCAGTCTGGGTAGATGTGACAGCCAGGAGTGCTTATTAAGTCTACTGCACCTCTTCCTAGAATTGGGGTCCTAAAGATTTTACAGTAGTGTATATGCCGATAACCTCAAGGTTGAAATTCTACAATGCACTGTACATTGGGCTATTTCTGTACCAAGTTTGGAAACTCCCAATTAGTTCAAAATATAGTTATAGGAACATCTAGAAATGAACATATCACGCCTGTACAAAAATCACCCCACCACTTGCAAGTTAGTTTCCAGGCAAAGTTCATTACCTTTAAAGCTCTATATGATTTGCTTCAGGTTACCTAGAACAGTGGTTCTCAACCTGTGAGTCCCCAGATATTTTGGCCTTCAACTCCCAGAAATCCTAACAGCTGGTAATTTGGCTGGGATTTCCTGTAGGTCAGTGAGAACCATTGACCTACAGGATCTCCTTCCCCCTTATAATCCGCCCTGCACACTTAGGTCCTCTGAGAGATGTTTACTTCAACTAGCCAGAACCTGACTGGCCACTGTCACCCAGGGGACATTTTCATTGGCTGCCCCTAGATTCCGGAATGACTTGTCAGAAGAGATTTGACAGCTAAAAGAGCTGTCAAAATTTAAGACACATTTAAAGACCTTTCTCCTCTAGCAGCCCTACCCAGTCAATTTTAAACTATATTGACTGGGTAGAAGGGGGTAGAGTGGGTAGAGGGGGGTAGAGGGGATTTGCCTTTGCCTTCCTCTGAGAATGAGGGGAAGGCAAAGGTTATTTGACAAAAGGTAATCCAGTGTTTTCATGGCCAATTTGAATCTTGGTCTCCAAAGCCATAGTCCATCATTAAACCACTGTACTTTTGGCTCTAGCCTGCATGGATTTATTCCCATTTTAAAGCTCTAATCACCCCCACATCTTGTGACAGCGAATGAATTAATTGTGTTACTGTTGGTTATGTGAAGAAATGCTTCCTGCTGCTGTTACTCTTTACTATCAAGTTGGCCTCAACTTATGGAAACTTTCAGGAGCTCATATCATTCACAGTCCTGCTCACATGTTGCAAACTTGGATATGTGGATTCTTTAATTGAATCAATCCATCTATAAATGTCTCTTCTTCCTTTTCAAACTACCCTTCATTTTTTCTCAGCATCATTGTCTTTTTCAATGAATCGCTGTCTCATGATATGTCCAAAATGTGACAGCCTCAGTTCAGTCATCTTAGCCTCAAATGAGAGTTCAACCTTAATTTTCTGCAACAACAATTCATTCCTTTTTAGCAGTCTATGGTTTCTATAACAGCACTTCCTCCAGGACTACATTTCAAATGCATCGATTTTCTTCCTTTCAGCTTTCTTCAGTGTCCAGCTTTCACATCTATGCATAGAAATCAGAAATAATATTATCTTTCATTGATCTCCCACTATTGAATTTTATTAGATAACCCCAGGCTGTAGCATTATGGGAGAAGGAGAACACTTTCTCCCTGTTGAATTGCCCCATTGCAATTCTCTAATGTTTTGGGGAATGACAATGTTTCTCTTTATGAACCTATTAAATTACAGTATAAAAATATAGCCCCAACAACATGAAATTTAGAATATAAACATTGCACTAAAGGTATGGAATTGATATTCATTCTATCTCAAAAAAGAATAATCTACATCAGAAAAAATGCTAAAAGAGGAAAACCAAAATAATGTATAGTTTGGGCCACCTTCCTCTGAATAAAAATAAATTACTGTGGGGCTATTTAGTTCCCAGAAGAACAGGAGAGAAACGCAATAGAGTTTTTTGAAAATATGTTTGAGAGGTAGAAAATAGAAAGAAATGTTCTCTACCATTGTACATGTATTTATTGATTTCAGACAATTGCTTACAATTCCTTTTTAGAATCTCAAATACAACAAGGGAGGAGGCTAGAGCCTGCTGATAGCTGGACTGCATTTTCAATATTCCACACCACTGGCTATGCTGACTAGGGCTGATGGGACTTGCAGTCCAATAACATCTAGATGCCTATATGACTGTTCTTCATTTTAAAATTCATAAAATATTCCTTGTAACAACAACAACAATTTTTATTGATTAGCCAGTTAGCCTTATCAAAAACAGACAGTGCAAACACAACATACAACATACATCTGGTCCTATTAAAATAGAATACAAATATATAGGAATTTATCAACTTAAAACCAATGTAGCTTAGCCATAGATACATGCAACAACTATCCTCGTCTCCCCTAGACTGCACCCCTATCTGATCTATGTACATTGATCTCCTTTTAGCAGCTTTAAACAAATAAAGGGCAACTTGTGTCGTCAGAATGGGGTTAAAACCAGCCAACAAAAAATGAGGTTTTAGCTGCTGTTTCCCAGCTTATTTATTTTATTTATATTTATTTACTTCATTTGTTGACCGCCGTTCTCAGCCCTAGGGCGACTCACGGCGGTGTACAACATGTAAAAACAGTTTACAATAAGGCAGAACACAACAAAATATCAACATAACTATCAATGTATAACAATAATAAATTACACTAAATCATCCGCGTCGTCTCATCATAGAATCGTAAACCAATCTCATAATCCTTATTCCGTTCCAATCGTCATTGCCAATTGTTGTAGCACTTGGTACTTAGTTAAACGCCTTCTCAAATAACCATGTCTTTAGGCTCTTGCGGAATGACATAAGGGAGGGCGCCTATCTGATGTCTACAGGGAGGGTGTCCCACAGCCGGGGGGCCACCACCGAGAAGGCCCTATCTCTCGTCCCCACCAGATGTGCCTGTGAGGCAGGCGGGATCGAGAGAAAGGCCTCCCCAGATGATCTCAAGGCCCTCGTGGGCTCATAGGCCGAGATGCGGTCAGAAAGGTATTTTGGGCTGGAACCGTTTAGGGCTTTGTAGGCCAACACCAGCAGCTTAAATTGGGCCCGGTAGCAGATCGGCAGCCAGTGGAGCTGGAACAACAAGGGCGTTGTATGCTCCCTGCGTCCCGCTCCTGTTAGTAACATGGCTGCCGCGCGCTGGACTAGCTGGAGCTTCCGGGCCGTCTTCAAGGGCAGCCCCACGTAGAAAGCGTTGCAGTAGTCAAGGCGGGATGTGACCAGAGTGTGTACCACCGTGGCCAAGTCAGACTTCCCGAGGTACGGGCGCAGCTGGCGCACGAGCCTAAGCTGTGCAAATGCTCCCCTGGTCACTGCTGAAACCTGGGGATCCAGGCTCAACGATGAATCCAGGATCACACCCAAGCTGCGAACCTGCGCCTTCAAGGGGAGTGCGACCCCATCCAGCACAGGCTGTAACCCTATACCCTGTTCGGCCTTGCGACTGACCAGGAGTACCTCCGTCTTGTCTGGATTTAATTTCAGTTTGTTCGCCCTCATCCAGACCATTACAGCGGCCAGGCACCGGTTCAGGACCTCGACAGCCTCCTTAGTAGCAGGTGGGAAGGAGTGACAGAGTTGGACATCATCTGCGTACAGATGACACCGCACCCCGAAACTCCGGATGATCTCACCCAGCGGCTTCATGTAGATGTTAAACAGCATGGGGGGCAGTATAGAGCCCTGTGGAACCCCACAGGTCAAAGGCTGTGGTGTTGAACAGGTGTCCCCCAATGACACCTTCTGGGTGCGGCCCTCCAGAAATGACTGGAGCCACTGCAAAACAGTGCCCCCGAGACCCATTTCCGCAAGGCGCCCCAGAAGGATACCGTAGTCGACGGTATCGAAGGCCGCTGAGAGGTCCAGGAGCACCAACAGGGACGCACTCCCCCTGTCTAGCTCCCGGCGCAGATCATCCACTAAGGCGACCAAGACCGTCTCAGTTCCATGTCCCGGTCTGAAACCAGACTGTGCCGAATCCAGATAATCCGTGTCTCTCAAGAATACCTGGAGTTGTGCGGCCACCACGCTTTCCATGACTTTGCCCAAAAAGGGGAGATTGGAAACAGGCCGAAAGTTGTCAAATTTAGTGGGGTCCAATGATGGTTTCTTCAACAGCTTATTTTATTGCCATAAATATTTTTTTCTTTCTTTTTCATATAGGTTGCAGTTATGTAAAATGTGGTTCAAGTTTTCAACTTCAGATATATAGTCTTTCTTCATATGGGATATGATTGAATCTGTCTCTCCATGGATTCAATTTGTTCAAATCTTGCCCTGGTAAAAGAAGTTCTTAGGTGTCTTGGCATGTCAGCTTTTAGGTATGGCGCTGTAGAGAAATGTTTATTATAGAGTGTTTAATGTACTGTGTTTAAACTGTATTTAGGGTTTACATTAGTTGCTATGGCCTAACTGTAAGAGATAGGTTGCCATGGTAACAAGGCCTCAGAGGAGGTGGGCGGAGTTTAAGGAATAAAAGGTTTGAAAGCGACAGTTAATATTCAGTCCGGTGGATGAGACCCGGGGAAGAGGATCAGAGTCAGTTAGGGCTCTGGGTTGTGAAGCTGTGAGAATTCAGTTAGTTCTTAGGATTTGTGAATATTTCTTCAGCAAGAGAGCTGAAGGTGTTACCTTGTTAGATTGCTTAGGTTAAAAGAATCTAACAGAAGGGGTTTTAAGGATCGCCAGTAAGGAAAGACTGGTGATCAGTGGTTTGATCCGAGTATAGGACAAACAGTGTGGAATATTCACAATAGGGAACTCTGAAGTAATAAAAGCACTTCACTAAAGAAGGAGTTTATAGAATTGTAACATCAGAAGCTTGAATGTATCTCAAACCAGCCATTTTGTAACATCAAGCCTTGTGCCAAGTTCAAATTCTCAAAACTGCAACAATTACGTTCTGTTAACAATAAAACTTGTTCTCTTTGTATTTCAAACCTGCTTCCTCCATTGCTTTTATGCTTGGTGCATTCCACACTACCAACGTCACCTCACAACACAACTAAGGATAAACAGAGACATAAACCAGCGTCTCTAAACATTTTGGTGGCAGCTTAATTGATATCTAAAAGAAGGTTCCTTACAAATATTGTTGGCATCAAGGAAAATTAGTACTTCCTCACATTCAGTGGAAATAGTACTTCTTTACATAATTTGGTGCCAGCAGCTGGGAGGCTTCGTTACAATTTTGGTGGCAGACGACGGGATTCGACGAACAACTGATCGAGTGCCTTAAGTTTAATTTTAAAATAAGTTGTGAGGTAAAAGTTGCTGAAAAATGGCTACCAGGCGGCAGAGAAAGCTAGCTGAAGAAAGAGAGGGAGACCAAGGAGAAAGTTCGAGCTCTGAGGCAGAGACAGAGCCGGTGCCTATGTCAGAGATGGCTTTTAAGTACAAGTTAGAGATGAAACGTTTGGAAATAG
Organism: Anolis sagrei; assembly: GCF_037176765.1. NCBI lineage: Eukaryota > Metazoa > Chordata > Lepidosauria > Squamata > Anolidae > Anolis > Anolis sagrei. The sequence continues at coordinate 223,510,773 of NC_090021.1, read as the reverse complement.
AGGCAAAAGAAAGACAAAGAATGAGAGAATTGGAACAGGAGTTAGAATTGAAGAGAATGGAGTTTGAGCTAGAGAAACAAAGATTGGCTTTGTCTCAAACATCCAGTGATGTTCAGGAAGGGAGATCTGGAGGGGATACCCCAGATTTGACAAAGAAATTCCCAAAATTTACAAAAGGAGATGACCCAGAGAAATTCCTTATATCTTTTGAGAGATGTTGTCGGGATTTTGGGTTGGCTAAAGACAAATGGATGATATACCTAAGGCCTCAGATAAGTGAGAAGCTTTTACAGATATATGGACAGATGCCTGAGGAGTCTTGTAGAGACTATGATCTGTTTAAGAAACAGATTCAACAGAAATATAGATTGACTCCTGAATATTATAGATTTAAGTTCAGGACGTTGAAGAAAGATAAAACACAAAGTTTTGCTCAGGTGGCCTCTAGATTGTCTCAACTGTTCGATAGTTGGATAAAGACGTCTGAGGTAGAAGATTATCAACAGCTGAGGGAACTTTTGAAGCTGGAACAATTTTTCCAATTAGTTCCTTATGAAATTCGTTGGGTGATTCAAGATCGCAAGCCATCCACGATTGTAGAGGCAGCGGGTATGGCAGATCAAATAACAACCTTGAAAGAAGGATTTAAAAGGGAAGATCTGCCAGGGGACAAAAGAACAAACAGGCAGCCATTTTATCCACAACAAACGCGCCCACAGCATGAAAAGGGCTCTGACATAGAAAACACCATCTATAGGAGGCAGAGTGTAATAAGGCCAACTGCTCCTGAGGTAAAACGACGGTGCTATCAATGTGGAAAATTGGATCATATAAAATATCAATGTCCCCTGTTAAGGAATGAGAAAACAACCCTCTTTATAAATAAAATGAAAGAAACACCAAAGACAGAACCGGAAACTGTTGTAAAGGAGAGTTCAGGCTCAGAGCCTCAAGAGAAACAATGTTTGTTCATCCTGTCAGGCAGCCCATCTAAGGATTACTTAGAAACCATTTATATTGATAACAAAGACAGGAAAGGACTTAGAGATACAGGTTCCGAAATATGCATAGTGCGCCCCGAAATAATACCTCAGAGATTTCAGCAGCCAACCTCTGAAATAAGATTAAAAGGCTTAGGTCCTGCGATTCCGGCAGCAGTCGTGACTTTGCCAATAGAATATGAAGGATGGAAGGGTATGTGGGATTTTGCAGTCAGTCCTGACATACCATACCAATGTTTAATTGGAAATGATTTGGCTGAAGAGATTAAATACTGTAAGATGGCGTGTGAGGAGAAAAAATGTAACAACAAAAGCCCTGAACAAAAAGCCATGTGTTTTGCCATCCAACAAAATGGGGATGAGAGCCCAGAAGCCAGTGCTACAGTTGCTGAGCTTGTTAAGAAGACGGGAGGAGTTGAGGAGATTCGGCAGGAACAGAGAGCCGATGAATCTCTGAAACCTCTATTTGCTTTAGCTCAAAACCCCACAATATTGGGAGAAGAACAGCCCTCCGAGTTTATACTGAGGAATGGTGTCTTATATAGAGAGTCCAAAAGTGTAAACTCGACAGAAAGATCAGTGACATATAGTCAAATCGTAGTGCCTCAAGGTTTTAGAGAACAGCTGATGAGGGTGGCACACGAAAACCCTCAAGGTGGACATTTGGGCATAAGAAAAACCACGAAGAGGATCACTAAAAACTTTTATTGGCCTGGCATGTTCCAGAGGATCAAAGAGTTTTGCCAATCCTGTGACATCTGCCAGAGATTGAGCACTGGAAGGGATAAAGTTAAAGCTCCATTGATCCCTATGCCAATAATTGGAGAACCATTTTACAGAGTAGGCATTGACATTGTAGGTCCTCTCTGTAAACCAAGCAGACGTGGTTATCGTTACATTTTAACCATGATTGACTACGCCACAAGATATCCAGAGGCTGTAGCTCTGACTAACATCGAAACCACTACAATTGCAAATGCCCTGCTGTCCATTTGGGGAAGAACTGGATATCCCAGAGAACTGGTCTCGGATTTGGGAACACAGTTTACTTCCAAGCTTATGTCGAAGTTGCTGGAGTTATGTGGAATTGGACACCTGACTTCCACAGCATATCATCCGCAGACAAATGGACTGGTTGAGAATATGAACAAGACTTTAGTCAAAATGATAAAGTCTTACAGTCAGGAAAGGCCATATGACTGGGACGTCAAATTGCAACAACTGCTGTTCGCCTACAGGACCGTCCCTCATGACAGCACCGGCTACAGTCCATTTGAAATGCTGTATGGAAGGAAAGCTCGTGGTCCGTTAGATCTGTTAAGAGAATATTGGGAAGAAAGTCCGGCGACGGATCCTGTTCCAGTGACGGAGTATTTAAGAGATCTTCAAGCAACAATGCAGCTGGCTAGAGACATTGCTCAAGAACATTTGCTTGCGGCTCAGCAGAAACAGAAAGACTATTATGACTCTACTGCTAAACCAAAGGTCTTCAACATCGGAGATGAAGTTTTATTTTTATCTCCCAACAAGGCCAACAAGCTTCAATTGGATTGGTCTGGACCATGGAAGATCATCAGAAGACACAATCACATAAACTATGATATTTTTGATGAACAATCCAATGTAGAAAGAAGAGTCCATGTGAATATGTTGAAGCCTTATGTTGTGAGATCTGCAAATGTATGTTTTGTTGTTTCAGAAGAGGAATCCGGTCCCTTTTCCTTTTGGGAGGGTGATCGTGAACAGTACAGGAATTTAGTTCGGGTAGATAGGAACATAGAATTGTCCCAACCACAGAGAAGAAAGGTTGTGGAAGTTTTAAATAAAAATTGGCATTCTGATAAATGTAGTATGTCAACAAATGAAAATGGTTAGAGAATGTAAAGGGTACAAATAACAAATTGTTAAGATGGAGTTTGGGTTTACAAGATTTCATATTTGACATAAAACATATTTCAGGTAAACGAAATGTAGTTGCGGACGCCTTATCTAGGATTCCATAGGTTAAAGGTTTGTATATATGTATAATTGAAATGTACTTAACTATGATGTGTTTCCCTTTCAGAATTGATGTATATATATTTATTGTTAAATAATATGTGTGATTATTTTTGCTATTCTAGGATTAAGAAATGTGCAAAAATATTTTTCTGGGGGGGAAGGTGTAGAGAAATGTTTATTATAGAGTGTTTAATGTACTGTGTTTAAACTGTATTTAGGGTTTACATTAGTTGCTATGGCCTAACTGTAAGAGATAGGTTGCCATGGTAACAAGGCCTCAGAGGAGGTGGGCGGAGTTTAAGGAATAAAAGGTTTGAAAGCGACAGTTAATATTCAGTCCGGTGGATGAGACCCGGGGAAGAGGATCAGAGTCAGTTAGGGCTCTGGGTTGTGAAGCTGTGAGAATTCAGTTAGTTCTTAGGATTTGTGAATATTTCTTCAGCAAGAGAGCTGAAGGTGTTACCTTGTTAGATTGCTTAGGTTAAAAGAATCTAACAGAAGGGGTTTTAAGGATCGCCAGTAAGGAAAGACTGGTGATCAGTGGTTTGATCCGAGTATAGGACAAACAGTGTGGAATATTCACAATAGGGAACTCTGAAGTAATAAAAGCACTTCACTAAAGAAGGAGTTTATAGAATTGTAACATCAGAAGCTTGAATGTATCTCAAACCAGCCATTTTGTAACATCAAGCCTTGTGCCAAGTTCAAATTCTCAAAACTGCAACAATTACGTTCTGTTAACAATAAAACTTGTTCTCTTTGTATTTCAAACCTGCTTCCTCCATTGCTTTTATGCTTGGTGCATTCCACACTACCAACGTCACCTCACAACACAACTAAGGATAAACAGAGACATAAACCAGCGTCTCTAAACATTTTGGTGGCAGCTTAATTGATATCTAAAAGAAGGTTCCTTACAAATATTGTTGGCATCAAGGAAAATTAGTACTTCCTCACATTCAGTGGAAATAGTACTTCTTTACATAATTTGGTGCCAGCAGCTGGGAGGCTTCGTTACAGGCGCCCTCTGGAAATTATGTTTAAAGCGCCCTAACCACTTCAGGGATCCTGTGTTTGACAGGGTGGCTATATCTTTCTGGGCTTCAATATCTAGGACCCTTTGAGTTACAGTCCTAAAATATTCAGATAAATGTTTCAATAAAATTGTTGTAGTTTATTCATTCAGTTGCTTCTGACTCTTTGTGATGCTTTCCACTGAAGTTTGCAAACTGCTGTGTTTATTCACTGAATGTGGGAGGAAGTGGTTCAGATTACAGTATTGCCCAGTTGGATTTTCCCATCAATTCTTCTTTCATTTTCCTTACCCAGAGGGAAAAAAATCCATTATGAGGGAGAGGGAGAAGTACCAGATGCTGACTTGTAATGGACTGGGCTATGTGTCCTCCCTTTGGAAACACCCTTTTCACCTTACAAGAGAGCTGGATGATGATTCCTACTATTTCTTTTGCTTTAAATAAAACAGGAAAGCACAAGCAGAGGTTTGTTTGTTTGACAGTAAATGTTAAATAGAAAAACACACACACAAAACCCAGGGCTTCCATTCTCAAAAGCACAGCCTCGAGTTCCATGTGTTGTGCAGTTGCCAAAAGTAGAAGAGTGACTACATAATATCATTTAAAGGGAGTATATCAAAAGATAATAGCCATCAGATAAGAGTGGAAAGTTTGTAGATCTTTTGTTTATTTGTCTTGCTTGTGTGCATGCACACATTTGGTTTTGTCTTTCTCTTTTGTTATTTTTAAAGGTTACTTGTGCATATACACTGTAAAATTAATGCTGTTTGACACTACTTTAGCTACTATGGCTCAATGCTATCAAATCATGGGAGCAAAGTTTTATAAGATCTTCAGCCTTCTCTGCCAAAGAGAGCTGGTGTCTCATCAAACTATGACTCCCATTATTCCACAGCATTGAGCCATGGCATTTAAAGTGGCGTTAAACCACATTAATTCTATAGTGCATGCACCCTTGCTTGCAGCCTTATAGTAGTATGTAGTTGTGTAGTTTCAGTTTTATATATTTTTTCAGAAATTGCTTTTGTCTTTTTTTTTAATTACTTTAAAAAAATTGGGGTGCTGTGTCCAAGCAACAAATGCACATTTATTGTGCATTCTGTCTTCCCTCCAACCCTTCAACTAAACTCCTGGATGTAATAGAAGCCACAGTGCTGTGATCACTTTGTGAGGCGAGTAGCCCTTTCTTTTTATATATCAGTCTCATAACAAAGCAGGAAGTTTGAAAAACAGAAGGTTTGAAAAGGCAGATTTCCACACTGAATGGCTCACATGGGAGAGCGTACCCCCTCTGCATCCCATCTCCATGATCAATGGCTCCTCTGTCCTTCCAAACCAGATCCTTGTGGTTCGCACAGCTGTCAACGGCAGGAAGGGGCAGGCAGATTTCCCCCTTTCCCAGCCAACCCGACAGCTGCCTCTGGTTTTTCTTACCCCACAGGTATGGCAAAACTAAAGGCTACATATGTCTGCTGTGGCGCCTGACAGAAAAACTGAAGGATGTGGCCATGAATCAGAGACTCCTCTTTAGGGCTTATGGAGAAAGATGAGTGCTGCACATGCAAAATAAAGAGATTTAAATGAGTGTTGGTAGGGGAAACCTCAAACAACTTGCACACAAATATCTGTGAGCTCACTATTGGCATATGATTTTTTTGTTCATCAGCCCCATCCATCCTCCCTTCTCTTCCCAAATGCACATACTACTTCCTTGTCAGTCCTGTAAATCGCAGTCTTCTAAACATTTCATGTTGTTGACACACTTTTCAGACATGCATCATTTTGTGACACAGTAATTCAATTTGAGTAGCAAACCAGAGGTAAAAGCAAGGGATACAGACACATACATAAACTGTAATAATTAAATATATGGCAACAATGCAGTTCATGAAAAGCTCTCATTTTTATTTTAAATAAGATTATTTCACACAGACTCAAGAGGTTTTTCATTATATTTACATGACAAACCTATACTCTGCAGTTAACACATGAACGTGTTGTGACAATTTGGAAAGCTCTGCTCTAACTAGTAATTTTTTCTCTACTCTGCTATCTACTGTAGTCTCCTTAATTACTAATATATCTTAACGTAGTCGTCTTTCCAAAGAGTAGTTTGACTTTGCTGTTACTTTGGTACATATAGATAATAAAAGGTTTCCATATGGTCCCCCCAAAAAATCTTTATTATTTCTCCTTTCTCTAATCTCACTTTGTGAGCTAGTTTCTCAGATAGAGCTATGGCCCATTTTTGTTAATCCAATTCTGTACTGATACATTTTCTATTTTTCCCTGTGCTTTCTAAAATTACAATCTTTGGCCTTCATCATAGTGGATTTTGGAGTGTGGTTGCTTGATGTTGTGGGCAGGTGTCTTTCATACTGATAACAAGTTCAAATAGGTGCCATTACTACAGGTAATGAGTGGAGGCCAGAGGAGCCTGTCTGTGAGACCCAGAAATCTTGCTTGTTAGTAGGTGACCAAATACTTATGTTCCACCATAATTTGCAAATAAATTTGATAAAAATTAGACAATGTGATTTTCTGGATGTGTTTTCTCATATTGTTTCTCATAGTTGAGGTCTACCTATGATGTCAATTACAGGCCTCTCTCAGCTTTTTAAGTGGGAGAACTTGTACAATTGGTATCTGACTAAATACTTTTTTCCCCACAGTATACAACAGAGCATTAAAATAGTATCCCTTACATAAAATGGCAAGATCAGCGTTTGCTTTTTGGAGATATCTATCTATCTATCTATCTATCTATCTATCTATCTATCTATCTATCTATCTATCTATCTTCAAGCTGTGGATGGTGGAATCCATGGATAAAAAACCTGCAGATGCCGAGAAACAACTGTACACTTTTTAACAGTTCATAGTAGCTATGGCGATTATTTCAAAGCTAAGTAAATATATTTGTTAAATATTTAATCTGAGTTACAAATTTCATTTTAAATTAATATTCTACAGCAGCGTTTCTCAACCTGGGGGTCAGGATGCCTGGGGTGAGGTCACAAGGGTGTGTCAGAGGGGTTGCCAAAGACCATCACAAAACAGTATTTTCTGTTGGTCATGGAGGTTCTATGTGGGAAGTTTGGCCCAATTCTATCACTGGTGGGGTTCAGAATGCTCTTTGATTGTAGATGAACTATAAATCTCAACAACTACAACTCCCAAATGTCAAGGCATATTTTCCCCAGACTCCACCAGTGTTCACATTTGGGCACATTCAGTATTTGTGCCAAGTTTGGTACAGATCCATCTCTGTCTGAGTCCACAGTGCTCTCTGGATGTAGGTGAACTACAACTCCAATACTCAATGTCAATGCCCACCAAACCCAGTATTTTATGTTGGTCATGGCAGTTCTCTGTTGGAAGTTTGGTCAGCAAAAGTATGATAGCTGGGACCCAGTACTGGTAATGCTATGCTGGTTGTGCAACGCGGCTCTGAATTGGAGAAGGGAACACATGCGCGAGACAGCGCACCAAGAGAAATACAGCTGCAGCAGGATACCAATGAAGTAATGTAACGCAGGTGGGACAGGATAACAGTGAAGTAAAGTAAGAGTGACTGGATTTGAATAATTTTTCACCACTGTTCATATTTCTCCTTCTTTCTACCCTTCCTTCCAATGAAACAACGTTTTTGAACATGTTTGCATATGATTCCGGATAGCCTACATCAGTATGCTTGGCTGTTTCCTCTCCCCCTTTCTACTGAACTACCTTGCAAAGGATCTCCGGATAGCCTACATCAGTATGCTTGGCTGTCATCTCCCCCCCCCCCCCTCTTTCTGCTGAACTACCTTGTTGACTCTGTCATAGCTGCGTCTCTCACTCCGTGTGCACATGGTGCTGTGTCTGGCACACATGGTGCTGTGTCTGGCACACGTGTTCCCTTCTCTAATTTAGAACCACATTACGCAACCAGCGTAGCGTTACCAGCACTGGGTTCCAGCTATCATACTTTTGCCATTTGGTCCAATTCCATCCTTGGTGGAGTTCAGAATGCACTTTGTAGGTTAATATAAACCCAAGCAACTACAACTCCCAAATGACAAAACCAATCCACCCCCACCCCCCAACCCTACCAGTATTCAAATGTGGGCATATTGGATATTTGTGCCAAATTTGGTCCAGTGAATGAAAATTCATCCTGCACAATATATATTTACATTATGATTCATAATGCAGTAACAGTAGCAAAATGACAGTTATGAAAAAGCAATGAAAATAAGGTTATGCTTGGAGGTCACCACAACATGAGGAACTGTATTAAGGGGAAGGTTGCAAAATACTGTGCTACAGAAATGCGCTGTTGGAAGCACAGAGCTGGTGCAAACCTCACTTCAAGTTTCTCTTGTGACTTGGTGACACTTCTTCCCTCCTGTTAAGGGTTGTTTATTTGTCGTGTCAGGGCAACCAGTCAATTGTATTACATTTCTAACAGAACAAAACAAACAAAGAGACAAAACACAAAATTTGCAAGTTTGGTCGTTGATTAAATGTCCTTTGATCAGTATCTGGCCACTTGGAGTGCTTCTGGTGTTGCTGCAAGAAGGTCCTCCATTGTGCACGTTGCAGGGCTCAGGTTGCATTGAAGCAGGTGGTCAGTGGTTTGCTCTTCTCCACACTCGCATGTCGTGGACTCCACTTTGAAGCCCCATTTCTTGAGGTTGGCTCTGCATCTCGTGGTGCCAGAGCGCAGTCTGTTCAGCGCCTTCCAAGTCGTCCAGTCCTCTGTGTGCCCAGGGGGGAGTCTCTCATTTGGTATCAGCCATTGGTTGAGGTTCCGGGTTTGAGCCTGCCACTTTTGGATTCTTGCTTGCTGAGGTGTTCCAGCGAGTGTCTCTGTAGATCTTAGAAATTTATTTCTAGATTTAAGTCGTTGATGTGCTGGCTGATACCCAAACAAGGGATGAGCTGGAGATGTCTCTGCCTTGGTCCTTTCACTATTGGCTGCCACTTCCCGGCGGATGTCAGGTGGTGCGATACCGGCTAGACAGTGTAATTTCTCCAGTGGTGTAGGGCGCAGACACGCCGTGATAATGCGGCATGTCTCATTCAGAGCCACATCCACTGTTTTAGTGTGGTGAGATGTGTTCCACACTGGGCATGCGTACTCAGCAGCAGAATAGCATAGCGCAAGGGCAGATGTCTTCACTGTGTCTGGTTGTGATCCCCAGGTTGTGCCAGTCAGCTTTCGTATGATGTTGTTTCTAGCGCCCACTTTTTGCTTGATGTTCAGGCAGTGCTTCTTGTAGGTCAGAGCACGGTCCAGAGTGACTCCCAGGTATTGGGGTGCGCTGCAATGCTCCAGTGGGATTCCTTCCCAGGTGATCTTCAGAGCTTGGGATGCTTCTCTTTTCTTGAGAGGAAAGGCACATGTCTGTTAAGGGTGTATATATTTTAAAATAATACTAATCCAGAATTGTAAGAATGTATGCGTACATTTGGGGGGGGCACCCTGTGTTTGCAAGATCCATCTCTTTCTTGCCTCTTTCCTCCACCTCTTTATAAGGAGAAGAAAGGACCTGAGAACTCATCTCCACTGAAGAATGAATACAGCTCGGCCGCAAAGCGCTCCTCGTCGCTATGGCAACGCCGCACCCCCGCCGCTAGCCCTCCCCGTCGCTTTCACGGCAGCACGCTTTCTTTACGGCGCCCACGTGCGCCTTGTTCCTGCTGGGGGATGAATGCAGGGCAGCAAAGAAAGAGAGCTAGCTGTGATCCTGTTCTCCTCTCCCCTTTCCATTGTAAGTACATGGAGTACACATCTCTTCCTTTTCTGAGCTCCCTTGTGAATGTGAATCCTCAAACAGGGTCCTATGCCTAACTTTGAAGAATAGCAGCCAGTTCCTTTTGCAAATCAATGGTTCAGTTTCTGCTGCCATTCATTGAAGGGGAAGCTGGCAGGGGTGGTTAAAAACCCTCCAGCCATTAATATTATAATCTGTTATTATCTGCATCTGTACTGCAGAATTAATGCATTTTGATACCACTTGAATGGTCATGGCTCGTTGCTATGGAATACTGGGAGTTGTAGTTCCACAAAGTCTCTAGTCTTCTCTGACAAAGAGGGCTGCTGCCTCCCTGGACTACAAACCCCATCATCCCAGAGCATTTGACTTATTAGAATGATGTCAGCTATTAATTCTACATTGTAGATCAGGCATGGGCAAACTTCGGCCCTCCGGGTGTTTTGGACTTCAACTCCCACAATTCTTGGCCTCAGGCCCCTTCCTTTTCCCCCTCAGCCGCTTAAGCGGCTGAGGGGGGAAAGGAAGGGGCCTGAGGCCAAGAATTGTGGGAGTTGAAGTCCAAAACACCCGGAGGGCCAAAGTTTGCTCATGCCTGGTGTAGCTGCATCCGTATTTGGCAAATCCACTAGCTGTCAGATTCTGGTGAAATGGCATCTGCAACAAATGTAACTTTAAAAAGTGGTAATTTTAAAGTTGCTTCAGGATTTGCAAACCAGACTTCCAAGAAAGAATTGTAACTTTATGTGTCATAATTTCACGTAGTTGCATAAGAGTAAATATTTATTTATTTTGCTTCAAACACTTGTACCCTGCCCTTATCAACCCCCTGGGGGAGGGGGACTCAGGGTGGCTTCCAATCTGCAGCAATACAATTAAAAACTACCAAGAATTACCACTTTAGTGGCCATTGTTAGCCATCAAACTTATCCATAATCCATTTCCAAGCCATTGCCAATATTGTTATTGTCATTGTCCGCTTAATTACCTGAAGGCCTGGTCCCACATCCACGATTTGACTTTTTTCTAAAGGTGAGGAAGGATGTAGATGACCTAATTTCCCCAGGGAGTGAGTTCCACAGGCGGGGGGGGGGGGGGCACCACCGAGAAGGCCCTTAACCCTCGTCCCCAACCCTCGTCGCCTCTGAGACAGAGGCAGGGCCGAGAGCAGGGCCTCCCCAGAAGATCTTAAACTCTGAGGTGGGACGTAGAAGGAGATACATTCGAACAGCTACACTGAACCGGAGCCATATAGGTCAAAACCAGCACTTTGAATTGTGCTTGGAATTGGAATAGAAGAGAACGAAGAGGAAATGACCCCTATGGACTTTAAGGTCTGTATGTCCTAAAGTTACCAGATCTCCTCTTTTCTTGGAAGCTAAATAGGTCAGCCCTGGTTCACACTTGGGTGGGAGGCACCCAACAAATACCAATTGTTGTAGGCTCTATTTCAGAGGGAAGAACTGTCATTACCACCTCTGGATACTGCTTGCCATATTAAACTACATATGTGGAATTCATGGACAAAGGACTTGAATGAACATATGCGCAATGGGTTAAAACCTTATGCCGGCTGAACTGCTGACCTAAAGGTTGCCAGTTCAAATCCATGAGACTGTGTGAGCTCCCATCTGTCAGCTCTAGCTTGCAGGGACATAATAACACATCCCAGCTTCCCCTGGGTAACATCGCAGCAGATGGCCGATTCTCTCAAACCAGAAGTGACTTGCAGTATATTCTCAAGTTGCTTCTGACATGATTTAAAAAATCACAATGACCTATAGAAAGTGGGGAAATCATGTTATCTTTTGTATTTATCAGTGACTTGTGGCTTCTGTTATTTATGTTTTTCCTCCTGGGCCTCAGAAATTTAGAAGTGGCATCACTTGTACTTGCTGCTTCTTATTTGAAAGGCCCCATTGGTCTTTGAGAAAGGAAAGTAGAGAAATTAATAATAAAGCCAGCAACTGGAGTGTGACTTTCCATTGGTTATAAATAAACTGTCTACAGAAGCATGAGGGGAGAATATAGATGAGGTTTTTAAAACATGCACAACAATAATGAAGTTGGAAACATTTTTTCTTTTCCATAGAAATGAGCCATGGCCATTAAAGTGGTATCAAAACGCATTAATTCTGCAGTGTAGATGCACTCCATGTTTGCTCTGTGTTTATGCTTTTATAAATTGGACTTCAACAGTACAATTCAGACATACAGTACATATTTTAAATTAGCAGAGATGTATTTCTTTAAGGGTGCTTTTAGCCAGGCCTATGTAGGAGCCCCCGATGGCATAGTGGGTTAAACTGCTGAGCTGCTGAACTTGCTGACCAAAAGGTCACCGGTTTGAATCCAGGGAGTGGTGTGAGCTTTTACTGTTAGCCCCAGCTTCTGCCCACATAGCAGTTCAAAAACATGCAAATATGAGTAAATCAATAGGTACCACTCCAGTGGGAAGATAACAGAGCTCCATGCAGTCATGCTGGCCACGTGACCTTGGAGGTGTCTATGGACAACGCCAGGTCTTTGGTTTAGAAATGGAGTTGACTGCCACCCCACAGAGAGGGACTCAACTAGACTTAATGTCAAGGGGAAATCTTTAGCCTTTATGTAGTCAGAAGTCCACCCCCCCCCCCCCCAAGGTGCTTAGAGCTACAGTCTAAATAGTTTGACAGTTGGAGTCAAAATATATTGCTGCTGCTTCTCTTCCTCTATCACTATCACTTGAAAAATAATAAAAAATGACTGCCCTCTGATGACTTGTAAGTTGAGAATGACTAAGAAAATCAAAGATATTGTGTGTGGTATATTCCTTTCTACTGAATGTGCTGAAAACAAATATAACATTTTCTGAGGAGGAACTGAAATTCTTGTGCGCAGGTATGTTAATTTAATGTTTTTCTTAAATTTGAACAGGCTAGAAGTTAAATATGGCAGCTCGGTTCTTCTGGAAAGTGGCAGCCATGCTGGAGAGGCACCGGACTGGTTTTCTGACCATTTCCTGTGCTGGACTCTTTGGAGCTAACTTAACCTTTCACATCTTACCAGAGGACACCTTTAGACCATTGTATCAGGCCTGGGAGAAAGGGAAGCCGATGGAGCTTCCAGAAAACTTACAGCATCTCTTCCATGAGGTCCTTACAGAAGGCAGAATACAGTCAAGAAATCGTTACCGAGCCTTTGTGGCTTTTAGCTTTCACCCGGTGAGCGCCGGCCTTTCCTGGATGCCTGCTGGCAGTCTTGTGGGCATCCCGACCAATTTTTGTGATGCAACCAACAATGAGCATAAGATTGCCAACCACATTGTTGTCATTGAAGGCAAAGAAGTGGACTGGGAGAGCCCAGAAGGCCTGATCTTGAAGGACACCCTGACATTTTCTCCAGAGGCTCAGAAGTTTGCCATTGCAAGAGAGGCTATGTATTTGCAAAACAATGGCCCCTTGGCATGTGCTGCGGTTGCTCCTGTTTGCCTAGCTGGGACATACATCTGTGGAGTGGCCATTAAACAGCTCTTGGGCTTGTATTCTGGTCCAGTGCTTTTACGAGGACTTTACAACTTAACTGTGCTGGCAGTTGGACTTCTGGGCTATTCCCTGTCTTATGACGCTGTGAGCCAAGCAGTAGATTACAAGGCAGACAGAAGTGCAGCCTCCTTGTCTACTGACTTTGCCAAGGGTGGCGTGGAGTTCTATAATAAAATCTTGTCTCAGAACAAGACTTTCCGTGCGCTCATGGGCAGAAGTGGGGAGAAGATATATGCCCCAAATGGTAACCTTTCCCCAACATACTGGATCAGGTTGAAACATGCGCCATATACTTCCAGAAGGGACTCGATTATCAATATTTTAAATCTGCCTCAAGCATAAAGAGGCATGATTTGTAAATTATGTATTCTCTTTTGAAGGTTGCTGCCCAAATTTTAAAGATTTCACTAAGTGTTCCCATTTCAGGAAAGAAAAGGCCTGATTTTGTTTGATTTTAATTTTTTGTTGTCGAAGATTGCCACCCTGTATTCACTGGAAGCCTCTGTCTTGAAAAATTAAAGCCACACTTCAAAGGCTCTGGTGTCCTACGTGCCTCTAAAACTCATCTTAAAACTCAGAGGGAGTGTTACTTGCCAGGCACTGCACTGGAAGGCATTGAACTGGAAAAGCTGGCATTCTCTTTTGTCTGCATATTATTCTGAAAGAGCAGAAGAAGCACAGAACATTGTGATCTCGCTGGAGGAAAAAGAATGGTGTATGTTTTGCTAGGTAGCTAAAGAACCTTCGTGTAACTTGATGCCTTGAGGATCATCTAAAAGGGAAAAAAGCTCCCAACCCTCCTCGCTTAATAGAGGAAAATTTATCTTGGTGCAGCTAATTACTCTGACATTTTCAACATTGCTTATAGTGGCCTGAAAATTTATTATTATTATTATTATTATTATTATTATTATTATTATTATTATTGCATGGTAGATTCTGTAGGACAATTCCCGACAGAGTCTATTAAGCACTTTTCCAAGTGCAGCAGAAGATGTGAAGTGGCATTCATGAAAGCTCACACTAAGACCTCATCTGCAGTGCCATGTAAAATCCAGATTATCTAATTTGAACTGGAGTATATGGCAGTGTAGACTCATATAATCCAGTTCAAAGCAGACAATCTGGATTAAACAGAGGCTGGATGACCATCTGTCAGGGGTGATTTGAATGCAATATTCCTGCTTCTTGGCAGGGGATTGGACTGGATGGCCCATGAGGTCTCTTCCAACTCTTTGATTCTATGATCTGCTTTGATAATCTGGATTATCTCTGTAAATCCAGCCAAAAATAACTCAAAGGTGCAGCCTGATTCCTTCATTCCTACCTTTCCCCATTTGTATAGAAATACAAAAAAGCAAACATCCCGGGACCTTGATTTACAGTGTATTGTTCTTATGAATTATAATACCCAGGGATCCCAGAACTGGGAGAGCTCAAGCTTGGCAGGCAGATTGTTATTAATGTGCTTTCTTGAAGGGGGAAGGGCAAGTTCATCTTTAAATATGAAGACGTACAAGCACAAATGGTACATGCCTTAGTTACATCCGGTCTGGATTACTATAACATGCTCTACATGGGGCTGCCTCTGAAAAATGCTTAGAAACTTCAGCGGGTCCAAAGAGCTGCAGCCAGATTGCTCACTGGAGCTAGCTACAGGAAGCTGGCAACCACCCCCACCCCCCATTGCAGTGGCTCCACTGGCTGCCAGTCTGGTTATGGCCTTTAAAGCTCTAGACCAGGTGTCCTCAAACTCAGGCCCGGGGGCCAGATGCGGCCCTCCCTGGCCCTCGCTCAGGGTCAACCTAAGACTGAAACAACTTGAAAGCACACAACAACAACAATCCTATCTTATCAGCCAAAAGCAGGCCCACAAATCCCATTGAAATACTAATAAGTTTATATTTGTTAAAATTGTTCTTCATTTTAATTATTGTATTGTTTTAAGTGGTTTTTTTGCTCTACAAATAAGATGTGTGCAGTGTGCATAAGAATTCATTCATTTTTTTTCAAATTATAATCCGGCCCTCCAACAGTTTGAGAGACTGTGACCTGGCCCTCTGTTTAAAAGGTTTGAGGACCCCTGCCCTAGACACTTCCGGTCCGGCCTATTTGGCTGACTGCATTCCCTTGCCCGGGTCCTGAGATCTGCAGGAGAGGCTCTTCTCTTAGTCCCACCTCCATTTCAAGCTCGGATGGTGGGAATGAGAGAGCGGGCCTTCCTTCTCGGTGGCTGCCCCTCAACTCTGGAACTCCCTTCTTTCAGGGAAGCCAGAATGGCTGTCTCCCTGCTGTCCTTCTACTGTAGTGTTTGTCTAAAACCTTATTATTCAGGCAGGCTTTTAAAGAACAAGGTTTTTAAGATCAAGTCGGGGTGCTGTGGTTTTTAGCCTTGATTATTTTTATGGATTTTAACTGAATTTTAATATCATTTATATTTAATTCTGTTTCAGTATTTTTATATTTTTAGATTTTAAACTGTATTGAAATGCTTTTAATGTGGGCAACTGTGAGTCTCCTTATGGAGAGAAAACATGGGGTATAAATAAACATAACAACAACAACAATATCTAGAAGTTCCTTCCCTGTATCCAGTGTAGCTTGTCCCAAATAAGGGACATAGGATAGATTGGGAAGACTCAGTGTAATTCCTATGTTATTTCTTAGTTTTTCATCATTTAGTACACTGCTGCTTGATCATTTCTGAGGAGACTCACCCTTCTGGGATCCCTGGCTATCGTCTCACAATTCTGTAAAGGTGGGCCCAAGATTCACATGGCTGAATGCATATACCCTAAACCAAGAAACCAATCAGTTCACAAGGATTATGTTGTTCAGCTGCAATTAATTGGTGTGCTAAAAATTATATGTGCAGAAGAAATTATGTGATTCCATGAATGATAAGATAGTAAATTTTAATTGAGTTTTTTTAGGGGAAAAAAGACAAGTGGTCTATGCTGGCTGAATAGTAATTTTAATAAAGAATGTACTGACTTCAGTAGCAATCAGAAATGTCATTCAGTAATATTGGCTTATGATTCTGCCACCAGGGGTAACAAAAGTAACTAACCACCTTTTTAAAAAATGTATGGAAGCAAAGCAACTTGCAGATTTACTGCTTATTCTTATTCTATTCATCAGTACCTCCGTTCATGACATTAGAACCTGAGCCCAGTCTAAACCCTGTTGCAGAACATGTAGGTGGGTCTCAGTAGTATAACTGACTTCCTACAATCTTTTTGGCATAATGTGCTCCAGTGAATGGCACCTTTGACATTTAGCTGTGCATTAAAGCAGTTGTCATACCACCAACCCCCTCCATGGACATCAGCACAGTTGTTCAAAGTAGACCTGTCATTGTCTTGATCTTTGCATGAGAATTTCATGTTGTCATGCATGTTTTTGAGTCGGGAATTACTGAGAGAGTCCCCTGCATTACCCTCATAAGTCCCTAACTTCAGCGCGTAACCATTATCCTCATTATCCACGACAAAGCTATCATAGGTTGCATATTTGTGGGCACCATCAGCATCAACTAGATTTATTCTGACTCTGTACCATTTCTGCTGAGTAATGAAACGGATGTATTCAGTGCCCAGCCAGTGGTCTGCCTCCAAGTTACCAAACCCATATTTGTAGGTTGTCCAGGTTTCCGACCATGTGATTTCAGTGTTGTGGGTGTTGTGTTGGATCACCGTCCACCCATTACAGCCATCCATGTAGCACTGGACCACAAGTTTTCGGGTGTTTTCAGGCCGTATAATGTAAAGGCCGCTCTCTGTGTGACCTGCTTGGAACATCTCTTCACAGTCCCGCATATAAGGGATAGCTAGGGAACAAAAAATTATTCACATAAAGTCACTTGTGTTGCATAGCTATCTTTTGTGTTCCTGGTATTGAGAACATGGAACACTGTAGGAATCTTGCAACTTACAAATATTGAAACCTCAATCACTCAGTGATGTCAAATTTTTGGAGTATTTTAGATTTTGTAATTGCAGATAATGGATACTTCACCTTGTTTATACCTACTAAGCATAATAAAGATTGAGCAAAATCTGTAGCAGACTCGGCCCTTCCACACAGCCAGGTAAAGGTAAAGGTTTTCCCTTGTCATTAAATCCAATCATGTTGGTGCTCATCTCCATTTCTAAACAGAAGAGCGGTGTTGTGTGTAGACACCTCCAAGGTCATGTGGCCAGCATGACTGTATGGACTGCTGTTACCTTCCCGCTGGAGCGGTACCTATTGATCTCACATTTGCATGTTTCAAACTGCTAGGTTGGCAGAAGCTGGGGGCAACAGCGGGAGCTCACACCGCTCCTCGGATTTGAACCTGCGACCTTTCAGACAGTAAATTCTGCAGCTCAGTGCTTTAACCCCCTGCGCCACCAGGGGTGCCCCACACAGCCATATAACCCGGAATATTAAGGCAGAAAATCCCACAATATCTGTTTTGAACTGGGATATCTGAGTCCACACTGCCATATAATTCCACTTCAAAGCAGATAATCTAGGATTTTATTCAGATGAGTGGAAGGGGCCTCAGCTTCATTAATCCCTGAGTTTACAGTCCAGCCCAAATTTTGAGATAAGCCTTACAATTTTCAAGCTTCATTTGTCTCTTGCCAACAAACTGTTGCCACTACAAGCAAAAAAATTGTCAGCTTCGTTTTCTCCATATGAGATGCAAAGGAAGGGCAAGGGAAGTTATCTGAATCTAACAAGAAGTTATCTGAATCTAACAGAATCACAATCAATAAGAGGTGAATTAAATTGTTTCCCTGTGGCAGAAATCTCCTATACAGAGAAGAAAGATTGACTTAGTTTCATTAATAAGGCCTGAAACTATACAAAAATATATTAAAAATTTATTGAACCATGCTTAGACTGCAGTTTGGCTGACAGATGCCCAGCAAAATTCAATAACAATAAATTGACAGTGCATATGAGGGAAAGAACCTGGAGATAGAAAGGCTGAGAAGGAGGCGCTTGTGGCAAAAATGTGAGGAATACTAATGAGAGAAAGTAATGAGATAAAAATAGAAAGCAGATCATTTTATAGAAAGAGAATTCTGGATCAGAGAAATGGGTTTGACAATAGAAACATTGAATATGAGGTAAATAGAAAATCCAGCTGGGATGGCATTGTGTTGTCAAACCCATTCTCATACCATTTCTATATGTCTCTGTGTATGAGGAAGAAAAAAATATTAAAAATATAATTGATCACTGTAGCCTATGACAGCAAAACGAAAACAGAAGGGATTGTCTGTTTGTTATAAGATCAGCAGTCATTTAAATAAATGATGTAGAACAGAATTTGCAGAGGAAAATTCCTGAATGTCTCCTGCTAACTTACGTTGTTATAATCTGCGTAGATTTCCAATGCGTATAGGAATCTGGCTCTCTTTCTTTGACTCTCTCCTTGTTATACTATAAACATCCCTTTCTGCCTACTGACTGGTGCAAGCTAAGCCATTGGCTTTTCCTTTTGCAACTAGTATTGCCTCCTTTCACACATGTAAAGTACATACCACACCACACATCATTTAGAGCAGAGCTTTCCAAACTGTTGCAACACATTAGTGTGTCGGCTGCAGTATGTGGGTGTGTCATGCAAACATAATATCTGACAAATCATATATTTTTCAAAATATAAATGAAAACTATATTGTGTCTCCATACATTTTGTAGTCTATACATGTGTCTGTGTCTCTTACAAGAGGTTTATTTACCCTCCGGGCTTCCCGTAAAAACCATGCGGCAATAGGATGCATGTCTAAAAAGTGTGTCCAGGATTCTGTAGCACTGAACCATAACAGTTAAAGTGGTGTAGATGCACCCTTTAATAAGAATAATCAAAGCTGAGATTGGAAATTCAAAATGATCCATTAGTTCCTAGAATTTGACAACATAAAGGAAGGAGAGGCATCTTTTGTAGAGCGACAGCTAGCATATAACTTTGAAGTTACTCAGGCAGCAAAGCACTAGTGAAGGCACGACTTTTTTTTTCTAAGCTATTGGAAAGAAAAAGCAGTTCTTACCTCTTCTTTCCCAAAATATTCCAATTAAGCATGCCAGGGCTATTCTTGATCACATTTTTAAAAAGCATTTCAAATGTTTTTCTAACATTTTATTCCTTAACATTTATCAAAGACACATGAAAATAGCCATACCTAAGGAAACTAGTTTTATCAATGCCATGCACACACACACACACAAACACACACACAGTCAATAACCAGCACTAAAATGCCTAATAAAATAGAAAATACCTTTTCTTTTCACAATATCTACCCAGTTCAGAATGTCAGTGGCGTTCTTCACCATACGCAGGTTTTCAACTTCACCGAGTTGGTTCCTCAATGCAGTGTCAATATCCACTGAATTTGTCACAGGGCTCAGGAAAAGCATCGCCAGAGTGGCAAGCAGGATTTTGGATGAATACATAGTGCAGATTGAGCTCTGAAAGAGGCCACATACACAAACACACATGCATTAGGGTCTTCAAATAAATCCATTCCCACCTCCACCACACCACAAAACACATCTAAGTGCTTGATACACTTACAGCACTTTTTGGAGCTAAATTCAAATGGAGAAAGTCGTTTGGGTGATTCCTGGTTTATATTTTATACAACGAAGTTAAGATCCTGGATGACTAAGCCTGTTACTGGTTAACTTGCAATATGTGCAAAGGGTATGTAGTCCCTTGGCATATTGGAAATGTAATATCTGCAAATGCAGGAAATACCACCATAACAGCTGTTGGACACATAAACGTTGTTGACTTTCTTGCTGTGGCACCTTGCAAGAGTTACAGGTTCTTGGATGGTTCTTTTAAAAATCAATATAGAGAAGAGATAACGCCTTCGCTAACAGCAGCCATCTTTGAGAGGAAACATTTTACATCAGTTAAATGATACTTGAACTTCATTAGACTGGGAGGTTGGGAAGAGAGTCCCTTGCTGATAACGAGGACTTAAAAATTTTGAAACAATATCAAATTGTTGTTACCATATTTCTTTGATTATAAGATGCCATTGATCATAAGATACACACTAATGCTGGACCACAGAAAGAAAGAAAGAAAGAAAGAAAGAAAGACAGAAAGAAAGACAGAAAGAAAGAATAGGGGAGGGGAGGGGAAGCGAAGGGCAAGAAGAAAGAAAGAGAGAGAGAGAGAAGGAAGAGGGGAGGGGAAGTGAAAGGGAAGGGGATGGGGAAGGGGAAGGGGAAAGGAGGAAAGAAAGAAGAAGGGAGGGGAGGTGAAGGGGAAAGGAGGAAAGAAAAAGAAGGAAGGAAGGAAGGAAGGAAGGAAGGAAGGAAGGAAGGAAGGAAGGAAGGAAGGAAGGAAGGAAGGAAGGAAGGAAGGAAGGAAGGAAGGGGATATATGTATCCTGTGATTCTTAGATGCACAGGATTTGAGAGGTGTATATATGGGGGAAATGTGGTCTGAAGACTAGAATACAATAAACTAGCATAACATCAACATTTTTGGTGATGGGATAAATGTGTTCCCTAAGTGAGCAGGAGAGAGGAGGACTTTCCAGCATAGTATTCTGAATTCTTTCTAATGAGACCTTAGATGGAAATGTTTCTGTAGCTTCCATGGTTCAGCTCACTACCATTTGGCAGAATATCTTACACCGTTATAATGGTAAAGCCACCCATAGAGTTCTGGTTCTGAACAGCTCTTGCTAAATGCCACTTGTAGAATGAATTAAATATTCTGAACTGTTTACATGGTTTCCCTATTAGACATGTGGAGAGATTCTCAGTTTGATCAGAAATGTCACCCTAATGTCACCTTAAACGTCACCCTAATGTCACCTTAAATGTCACCTTAAACATTCCCTTCCTCAGGCTTTTCCTCCGACTGCCAAAAAACCTGAAACATAATTAGTAACTTGTGAAAGGAGACAAATATCAATGTTGCTACCATTTGCTAAAGAACCATGTTGATTATGTTAGCAACAGGCATTCCTGCATATTGCAATCTGGTCTTGAAACATCTATTCATTGAGAGAATCAGCAACACAAAGTCCCATTGGCTGCATAGCATTAGTTGTACAGTTCCTTGTATCCAGGGCTCCTTTCATCCTATACAATTGTAGTACTGTAAATACCCTAAAGCAGGGGTCCTCAAACTTTTTAAACAGAGGGCCAGGTCACAGTCCCTCAAACTGTTGGAGGGCCAGATTATAATTTGAAAAAAAACATGAATGAATTCCTATGCCCACTGCACGTGTCTTATTTGTAATGCAAAAACCACTTAAAAACAATACAATAATTAAAATGAAGAACAATTTTAACAAATATAAATTTATTAGTATTTCAAAGGGGAGTGTGGGCCTGCTTTTGGTTGATGAGATAGGATTGTTGTTGTTGTGTGCTTTCAAGTCGTTACAGACTTAGGTTGACCCTGAGTGAGGACCGGTTAAATGACCTTGGAGGGCCACATCCGGCCCCCGGGCCTTAGTTTGAGGACCCCTCCCCTAAAGGCACCAGGTCCTATCTGATCTTGGATGCTAACCAGGGTCACTCCTGGTTAGTACTTGTATGGAAGACTGTCAACAAATGTCAGTTGCTGTATATTATATTTCATAGGAAGGAGCTGACCACTGAGTATTCCTTGCCTAAGAAAACTCTGTGAAGGAAGTACTCAGAGAAAGGAAATCTACATCTAAGTCCCACCTAAGAAAACCTTGAGAAATACATGAGGTCACCATAAATTGGCATATGACTTGAAGGCACACATACAGATATTCCTGTTAACTACCATGGCAGCATCCTAAGGATTTCTAGGATTTGTAGTTTAGTGAGGGCACTCAGCCAAGCACCTTTTCTGTATCTGACTCTGCAAACTTCAAGATTCCAAAGCTTGCAGCCATGGTAGTTAAAATAGAAGCACAGCATTATGACTCTCTTAACATGAAAGAATTCGTGGTGTGTTGGATAGTGACATTATAAGTCGATTTTATCTGGCAAAAATCAGGAGTTTCCTTTCAGTTTTGTGTTCTTGTCCCAGGCCCCCTCCACACTGCTCTATATCCCAGAATCCGATCCCAGATTATCTGCTTTAAAATGGATTATATGAGTCTCCATTGCCAGATAATCTGGGATCGGATCCTGAGATATAGGGCCAGTGTGGAAGGGGCCTCAGAGGCACAATAAAGTTAAGGCTAGTTTCTTGACTAGTACATTCTGAATGTCTTCCATGATCTTGGATTTTATGTTATTTTACATGACTTTCAGAGAAGTTTTCATTCTGACTTTGAAGAGATATACCATTTTGCAGTGTTTGTGTCATTTGTGTGAGTTGGGTTCTATACATTAATCAGTTTGGATCTGATGGAGAGGTGTTTTTCCCCTCATGGCAAATGTCCAGACCAGCTGGTCCAACCCCTCTTTTCCTGTTGGTTTTTTTTTCTTCTTTTAGCTCCCCACCACACTGGAATGGCTCTGTTTTAAACGACTTCCTTCAAAGGTAAATGTAAATCAAAAATCTTTCCCCGGTTGTCTGCCTTCAGATGTTCACTGATGATGATAGGATCAATAATATAAAAATATTGGGCAAGAGACATGAGATGTAAGTGGTAAGCTATTCAGAAAAACAAAGTACCAATACATTGGGCTGAGGATATCAAGACATCAAGAAAGTGGGAGGAAGAGAAAGAAAAAAATGCTTTGTCATATATGTACCTGTCACATGAATAGAATGGAAATGAATTAATCTAAAAAAAACAAAAAAACAAGCATAGAATACATACAATATAATTTACTATGTGGATTTTCTCAATTGCTTCTCTGCCCCATGTTGTTCAAAGCACACTTATAACTAAATTCCCAACATTTAATGCATCACATGGGAATAATTTCATGTACAAAGTAGCAGTCAAGTATTTTAGGATTTTTTTTTTTTGTTAAGCACATTGCTACAAAGTGGAAATAGGAAATGTGTAAGAGAGTAGAAGTTAGGGGCTTTTCACAATAGAGTGAGATCCCTGTAACCACGGAACCCATATCTGTGCCTGGGGGGTGGGGGGTGGGGGGGGGGGGGTTATATGTCCAGGAATTTTCCAGGCCCTCCAGGCTATAATAATAATAATAATACTTTATTTACTGTATATATTTGAGTATAAGTCCAGTTTTTCAGCCCCCTTTTTTTAGGTTGAACCCCCCCCCCCCTTGGCTTATACTCGGGTGAGAGTCCTGCTGGGAAGGCGTAGGGCTGAAAGAAGGGCTTCTTTCATCCCCACGCTTTCCTGCCAGAACCCTCATCTCTCTGCACAGCAACCCAGATCTTCTTCCTCTCCTTTCTTGCACAATGTGCACCTTCCTCTCTTCCTCTCTCAGCACCAGACTTTCCCATTTTTCCTTATTCATATACACACAGCATTTCCCCCAAAATGTATAGTTAAAATAAACTATGGTGATTATTGGAAGGATACACAAACACATTTATATTGAAGAAGGTTAGAAAAATGCTTTAATCAGAGTTGGACAGTCTTATCTTAAATTACAGTTTTATGTAATTATTCAAAAACATTGAACCTACTGATGCCTCAATTAATGTAATTTTATTGGTATCTATTTTTATTTTTGAAATTTACCAGTAGCTGCTGCATTTCCCATCCTTGGCTTATACTCAAGTCAATACGTTTTCCTAGGGGTTTTTTTTTTTTGGTGGTAAGATTAGGTGCCTTGGCTTATATTTGGGTTGACTTATACTCGAGTATATATGGTATATTCCGCTCTATCTCCCCTGAGAGACTTAGGGTGGATTCTATGATATACTTCCCACATAAGTCTCCATAAATTATTAATTAATTAATTTATATCCCATTTTTGTCCCATGGGTGGGACTTAAAGCAGCAAATAATGGTTAAGACAACAGAAATTACACAATTACAAAGCACATCAGCTGTAAATGGCCTCACGGTGTCAAAATATTTGGAAAGAAAGGAAGTAGTCTCCCAAATGACCTCAAAGGGAGTGAGATACAGAGTATAATTGGCATCTGCTGTATTTTGGTTCCAGAACCCCCTGCAGATACCAATATTTGTGGATGCTCAAGTACCATTATATACGACATGGTAAAATTGCATCCCTTGTAGTTAATGGTAAAACCAAGCAGTGGATGGTTGAATCCATGAATTCAAAATCTGGATATGGAAAGTTGACTATATTTTCTAGAACACAGCAGATAAAGTATGGCAAAAGAGGCACAGTATGTGTTATAAAAACTCACAAGATTGGAAATGGTGATGAAAATTCTAGTTTGAGGGTGGTTAGAAGAAACACTTCTGTAATGGGTCTGGCACATTTGCAGGTTTCCCTTTTATATAATTGATTAATATGTATTCTCTAGAAATCTCTAGATCCTTCAGTGCAACTCCATGGTCAACTTGAAATTGTCCATAGATTTGAACTGGAAGGTCTAGACATTCCTAGTGAGAACATTTCTCTGGGCATTTGTAGGTCTTCCAGCATGATTCTATGGTCAAGTTCCAGAATAGTGGGTTTTCTGGTAGCAATTTTCCCACTTTTGCGGTGATTCTGTGCCCTTAACCCCATCAAATGTCGAGGGCTGACTGCACATACCTTAGTGGGTTATGAAGAGATTAACATTAGCTGCAGATGTGATCAAGTCAGATGTACAATGTGAGAGGAACATTTGTGGTCAGAAAAGAGTTCCCTGTCAGTTTGCATTCCCTGATGTTTCTTAACATGTGATGCTCACTGACTTTTGCATCTGTATTCTTCGTATTACTGTGAGCATCTCCACTGCCTCCAGAGATGAGGCAGGCTGAAGACAATAGCAGGGAGAAAAGGCCTGCTAAATAGTTATATAAAAGAGAAGGGAGAAAGCTAAATTTTGTGTGTATGTATATTAATAAAAGCTAGCCCCCTTTTACTTCTGTTGCAGAAACATAGCTAGTCTAGGGAAGAAGAGAAGGAAAGGAGGGAAAAGAAGAAGAGGAAAAGGGAATATATTTGTTACCTGCCTCTCCTAACAGCACAAGGCGGGGTACAACATGGTTAAAACAGACACACCACTACTAAAATACAACACAACACTCTTAAAATACATATAACAAAATACACACAAGACCAACTAATAAAACTGAGGTTAAAATTCATAATTTAAAGTTGACTGATAGGCCTTCCGAATGAAATACGTTTTCGGATGTGTCTTTAATTCTGACAGCTGATTTACCGGTAACTGTCGAGGCTCTTCCAGCACTTCATTCCAGAGTCATGGAGCGGTGAGTGAAAAGATCCTCTGGGAAAGATTTCATCATCTTGGCTAGAAAATAAATCAGCAGGAATGGCCAAACCACATGAAATAAAGAATAAAAGGTCAAACAAGGAACAAAGAGAACCTGGGAACAATATAAAATCCACATTGAACTGGAATATATGGCAGTGTGGACTCAGATAATCCATTCAAAGCAGATATTGTGGATTATCTGCCTTGATATTCTGGGTTATATGTGTGGAAGGACTCATTGTTTGTCCTTCCAGAAGTATCAATCAGACTGAAGTACACTACCACTAAGGCCCTTTTTACACTGATTATCTGCTTTGAATTTGATTATCTGGCAGTGTAGACTCCTATAATCCAGTTCAACACAGATAGTGTGGATTGTCTGTTTTGATAATATATGACAGTGTAAAAGAGATCTCAGTCTGGAGGTTCTGTTTATATATCACTAGCGATCCCCTGCCACGCGTTGCTGTGGCCCAGTCTGTTGATCTGGAAAATAAAGTAATGAGAAAGTGTTGGTTTCTAATATATGTAATGTCTTTTTGTTTGTGGGTAAACAGTATTTCTTGCTATTTCACTGCCAGTGTTGTGGAGATTTTCTGGTTTGCCTACTCTGGAACATGCAACATATCATTGTCCTTCTTTAAGGATCCCTTTCAAATCTATGATACTGCATCTGTCATATACATATATATGTGTGTGTGTGAATGTCTGGATGGCCCTTTGTCAGGGGGGCTTTGATTATGTTTTCTTGCTCTGGTGAAGGGAGCTGGACAGAATGGCCTTAAGGCAGCCTTTCTCAACCTGGGGTTTGGGACCCCTGAGGAGGTTGCGAGGGGGTGTGAGAAGGGTCGCCAAAGACCATAAGAAAACGCAGTGTTTTCTGTTGGTTATGAGGTTCTGTGTGGGAAGTCTGCCCCAATTCTGTCATTGGTGGGGTCCTCACTACCTCTGAGGATGCTTGCCATAGATGCAGGCGAAACGTCAGGAGAGAATGCCTCTAGAACATGGCCATATAGCCCGAAAAATTCTACAACAACCCAGTTATTTCCTGCCATGAAAGCCTTTGACAATACATTCTAGTCTTTATTTGGGCTGCATGTTCTTTCAAAAATCATTTTTTGGGTTCTCAAAGGCCCCATAGACCAAATGAATAATATTTCATGCCTTTATGATTATTCAAAGGAATTGAAATGATCTAATTTTAAAATATGGGGTGTATATAACTCAGCTTTATCAAAAAAAATGGTTTAAATGTCTAATTTAAATAATGATTGTAAGACTGGCTTAGTTTCTTTTTTACAGCTGTAGATGTGTTTTATTTGCTGCTTCTGCAAACTTATTGCGTCACACAGATTCCGGGTTTGAGGACTAAATAAACAACAACAAGAACTGTAAAAATTCCACTATCAGAATGCAGTTTTTGGAAAAGTCAATATGTGCAACTATAATTATCTGGCTCTGTTTATCTTTTGCTTCACTCCCATCATAAATCCATTCGGGAACAAATAATTCAGATATTAACATTCCTTTCTGACCATAGCAGTGTTCCAGGAACAAGTCATTTTTATGTACTGGGTTCAATGGGTTGATATGTTCTACTGGAATATGCCACTTTGTTGGACTATATCACATCAGACTATGGGCACAGATAGCATTTCTGATTCTAAAAGCTCTTTTCGATGAAAGCAAGGTTGGTGAAAATATGCCAACATATTATTTTTATACTGAAAATCCAAAAACACATACTAATTATGTTTACATTGAAAATTGAATCGATAATTTAATTATATACATTCTTATTTAATATTTAAATATACACAATACTGAATACATTATTGGAATGCTGGTGAAAAATTCCATCTAGGATTTCATGTCCCAGTTTTGTCCTTGGAGAAAGGGAAGCAACAGATAAATGATCAGTTGGAATTTTAAAACCATCAAAAGACCTATCTCTTCTAGCAGGACATGAATTTTAAACTAATGTCCTGTGGTTTAATCTTTGTCCTATGTATTTAATATGTATTTTATAGAAATACATTTTAATATGTATCTTTTCTAGAACTACATTTTAATATGTGTGTTTATAGAGTTTTTGCAATGTATGTGTGTTTTGACCTGCCTCGAGGAAAAGTGGGTAAAAAATATCACAAAATCACAAGTCGAAGGCTTCCCAAGCGTCTATTGTTGTTGTTGTTGTTGTTATTATTATTATTATTATTATTATAGAAATAGTTGAAGGAGGGTAGTGTGGGAAGTTATGATAATGGAAGACATGTAGTGATAAGTATCAATTTAAAGTTGATTGTAAAAAATGCCTAAAAGGACAAAGCTGGGAGATTCTGCATACAAGCTCTCAAGTAATTGGGCAAATATATATATAGTACTGTCTAATGCATTGTTATGGAAACAGTATTAGTAAATTATTGTTATAAAACAAGAATAAGAAGAAATCTTTTATGGGCATAACTGTCATGAAAATTACTGTTGTAATATATGCAATGTGGCAAGATGTCATTTTCTTTGTTTAGACAATTGCTAATACCATAGATATAATCTGTACGTCCTCGTTCAACAAATTTTATTTCCAATATACCCTCAAAACTTTGTTAAAAATTACTTGGAACCCTAAAATATAATATCTGGAAGTGGTTGAAGTGCTTATCAACCGTTTTTGCACATTTCCATTTCTAATGTCAGATGTTTGTCTTCTGGGGTAGATATTTTATTATTGTCCAATGTAGAATGCAATGTGACATTTTTGACATGGGATGGTATATATCATTTCAGAGAATGGACAAGTGAATACACTTCTGACGTCACAGGTGATGTTATAGGTCCTTGCAAGGTTGCTGGTAAAGTACATGTAGAGACATCTGGCATCTGGGTTCATAGCAAGCTCATTTTAATGTATTTCAGTTCATTTCAGCATCCTGTTGTTGGTAACTGTCTATTGACAGAGTGAGAACCAGTGTAGTGTAGTGGTTTGAACAGTGGATTTTGACTTGAGGAATCAAGGTTCATTTCCCCATTTAGTTATGGAAACTCACTGGGTTACCATAATTTGAAAATGACTTGACAGAACATAATAACAATTGTATGTATGTAAATGCCTGCCACTCAGAGCCCTTGGAAGGGCAATATTATTATCTGCTGTTATAGTTGTTACTATTATTGTACTTATTTATTTCTGTCTTGCTTTTTTCCCAATTCAGGACTCAAAGCAACAACTAAAAAACGACATCATTAAAATTCATGAGATACAACAGTTAAAACAAGACTGAACAATCAAAAATTAAAACCAGACTAATCACTTCATCACACTAGAGAATCAATCTACTTTAAATCCGGTTTCTGCCTCCTGCAGAATTCTGGGGTTTGTAGTTTAGTAAGGCTGTTAAAGGCTCCTCCCTACACTACAAACCCCAGAATTCTGCAGGAGGCAGCAACCAGATTTAAAGTGGATTTTTTTCTCTCTCTAGTGTGATGAAGCAGAACACGCTACATTAAACGCCGACATGAATAGCAGAAGCAGAACAATTCACAAAATTATTTGGGTGAGCTTGGCCTTATACGGTTACAAATCAATGGCCTATCAGAGTAGAAATGTTCACTTGTCTGTGGGAAGGCAGTAGTGCAGATGCCGGTTGGTAGTTTCTCTGGAAAGGGACTTACGGAGCATGGGCCAGCCACAGAGAAAGCTCTCTCCGATGTTCTCCAAATTTGTTGACTGGGCCTTATCACATTGAGGTCCCTAATTTGGACAACAGCAGGGGAAATCACTGGGCAGCATGACAAATTCATGGGGCAGCAGGGGAAACAATAGTCTTGCACCCTGCATCACCCACATTGCCGCCTTCCCCATCACATGGGGGAAAGCGTTGCCACCCAGCTTCCCCCCGCACTGGCCCCATTGTAGGCTAAGAGAACATGAGCAGCCCCTTGTTTTCTCAGGTCTCCAGCCTAGAACACTTCCAGTATGGAGCCAGGATGGAGCCCAGAAAGCCATGTGATGATGTCATATGTTTTTCAGTGGTCTCAGCTGAAGCAGTGTGTGACCACTAGAGATGTTTTATCGTTTTCTCTTTCTATTTCTGCTTTATCGTTTACCACAAAGGCAGTACCAGGCACTGCAGGGCGTATGCATGTTAGAGATCTGTTTGTTCTGAAGTTATTAACTTCACAATGAGCCTCAAATTGCAGAAGCCCAGCACACCCAGGCAGACATATACTCTGTTTGACAGGACACGTCGTGGTGGCAAACACTATAAATGAAGCTTATGAACTCCAGACTGGAGAAATAAAAAAAACCCAGAAGAGAATGATTTTGTTTCTATATCACACTGCCATTTTTAAATGGCACAAATGACCATTAGATTTTATCCATTCATTCATTGATTCAGTTTTGTGGATATGCAGGTCTCTTCTATACTCCGCAGATGGATAATATGTTTCATCCATTAGATTTATCTACATGTTCATCCACCATTCAGCAACTAATGGTGTGGGACTACTCAAACTGACATTAACTAACAGCTTGCCAGCCCTTTTCTTTTTCTGTAACTTAATGTCAAATGCAAGTTAGGCTGTCACCCTTTGTGCTGACCTTCCAATTGATAGGCAAAATATCTTGTTTATTCAGGCATCCCTGTGGCAATTGACTGGCTTCTCAGAAAGAGGGTTTTAATGGCTGGCAACTATATGGTTTTATTGATCTACTTTAAAATTGCTTTTAATTCAATAGTGTATTACTGCTTTGATCTCTTTCATTGTGTTTTCCTGTTATAGATTTTTTACTTTTATTTGTTCAGTAGGTCCGCAATATTCACTGGGATTTGTTTCTGGGATACCCCGCACCCCCTCCTCCACCCTCTGGTTACCAAAATCTTTGGATGCCCAAGTCCCATTATGTGCACTGCTATAGTGAAATGGTTTTCCTCATATGGAAACCAAGGTGGAGGCATATTTTAGTACTTTTCAAAGAGATACCAACAGTAGTCTGTTTCTGTATAAAAGGGCCTATGTATGTAATGTATGAAGGAATCTAGCAGCTTCTTGGAAACTACCCATTTTATTTTCATATAAGCATGTGTGTCTGAAAAAGTAAATTAATATCCATGAAAGCTAATGCCAAAATAAACCAATTAGTCTCAAAGGTGCTGCTTGCTTCCTATTTTTCCATGTTATGAAAAATGTAGGTAAATGATTTTAAAGTAATGAACAACATTCATACTATTGTCGAAGGCTTTCATGGCTGGGATCACTGGGTTGTTGTAGGTTTTTCCGGGCTATATGACCATGTTCTGGAGGCAATTTTTCTCCTGACGTTTCGCCTGCATCTATGGCAAGCATCCTCAGAGGTAGTGAGGTCTGTTAGAAGTAGGAAAATGGATTTATATATCTGTGGAATGACCAGGGTAATGCTTTAGCTGATCACCTTGATTTGCATTCAATGGCCTGGAAGCGCCTGGGGGGAATCTCTTGTTGGGAGTGAATTGATGTGCCTGATTGTTTACTCTCTGTTGTTTTGCTGTTGTAATTTTTGAGTTTTTTAATACTGGTAGCCAGATTTTGTTCATCTTCATGGTTTCCTCCTTTCTGTTGAAATTGTCCACATGCTTGTGGATTTCAATGGCTTCTCTGTGTAGTCTGACATGGTGGTTGTGAGAGTGGTCCAGCACTTCTGTGTTCTCAAATAATATGCTGTGTCCAGGTTGGTTCATCAGGTGCTCTGCTATGGCTGATTTCTCTGGTTGGAGCCCTCAACTGGGCTCTACAGGCCAATGGATACTCCACCTCAGACATCAGAAGAGCTGCAAGACCAAGAACAAGCCACGAGAGTAAAGATGAAGATCCACCCAGAGGAAAAGTGTTCCTCACTACCTCTGAGGATGCTTGCCATAGATGCAGGCGAAACGTCAGGAGAAAAATTGCCTCCAGAACATGGTCATATAGCCCGGAAGGCATCTTTGTTGATTTCAGCAAAATCCCACCCCAGAGATCTCTCTGGAACTCTGTGGTGGCCTGGAATTGTGGCACATGTAGATGCAACCCTAGTTTTCCCTTCTCTTCCCACTTTCCTTCTTTTTCCTCAGCTTATTTCAATTACTATAAACTATAAACTAAAAGTTCAAGGATAGCTTGTTGTCCATTAACTCAGAAGAGGAGAAAGAGGAGGGGGGAGAATGTTGTCTATCCCTGTAGACTAGTGCTTCTCAAAGTGTGAGTCTCTAGGTGTTTCAGCCTACAACTCTCAGAAATCCCAGTCAGTTTACCTGCTGTTAGGATTTCTGGGAATTAAAGACCAAAATATCTGGGGATCCACAGGTTGAGAACCATTGATGTAGACTCAGGCAAAAGCAAACTGTTGCAGATTTTCCTAGCTCATGTGTCATTGCTCATTAATTTTTTCCACCTTAACCATAGTGTGATGTTCCTTAGATATGTGTGTGAACTGTATGAGGTGGGGCAAAATTATTCAAATATTCTTTCCCCCGTCCCATGAAATTTTCCTTGGGTCTCCAAATTTCTAACAGTTAGGAGAAGGAAACACTGAGGGTCATTAATACCTAGAACTCATATTTGCTATGTTCACATTTTCTTGGAAACTTTTGGCTGTTCATTTTCTCGGCTGCCAAAACTGTATTCCGATTTCTTGTGAAATTTTAACCTGGTGGTCTCCCCCCCCCCCCCCCCTCCAATGTAATGAGGAGCTGCATGTCTACTTTTTCCACAGATCCAAAAGCAACAACCCAGGACCTTAAGATCATATTTACATCTCTGCATCTGCAGTTATAAAAGCCTAATCCTGCCTGTGAGAAACACCTTCAAATTAACCAGCAAATCTTTTTCCTTTATGTCTGTTTTGTTTATATTTGGCAATGAAACAAAAGCCATTTATTTAATTTTTTATTGCAGGTATCTGTAAATCATTTTTGGACACTACAAGCAGGTTGACAAAAACATTTGAACTTTGTATTAGCCTTCTATTTTAAATAAACCACTGGTTTTTCACATCTTAAAAGGGGTGAATCTTCTCTTGAATAAACTCCTAGAATATACAACAGTTTTGGTATGTAATTTAAAATATTTTTTAAATTATTCAGAAGTGTTTGGAAAATGAGAACAGATTAGCAGATTAGTTCTCTTGACAACCCTCCCCAGCCCTTTCACCCCAGTGAAATGCCTGAAACCTTGGGTCGCATTTTTCTATTTATATCAATGGGATTTGCTCAGGAGAAGTTTTTGTAAGGATGGATATTTTACCTTCAAACCTTGAGCTTTGCAAGCAATATTTTGGTGATTGGTATTCAGAACAGAATTTAGGTGAGAGGAAGCTTTTAAAGCATTGAGCAACAATTCATTAATATCTTGATGGAATGTTGCAGTTTTTCCCATTTGGTTTAATCATGATGGATGCTAATTTGCAGTTGCTAGTCTCTGTGCACAACCCTTCCCAGTAAATCTGGTTACCATTGGTTAGCTGAGCTGAATAGCAGTTATCATACCACCAGCCACCCCCATTCTCTAATGCACAGTTTGAAGTGGGCCTCCGGTCATTATCCCGATCTTGGGCAGAAAACTTCATGTTGTCATGGATTCCTGCTTCGCCCATAGAGGTCAGGGCATCTCCTGCATTCCCTGAATAGTTCCCTAGCCTCCAGCAATAATCAGTATCTTCACTGTCCACTCTAAAACTATGGTAATCGGCATGCTTGATATTTCCATCACCGTCAACTATAACAAATCGCACACTGAATGGATTTTGTCTAGTTAAGTTATGCATATATTCATTTCCAAGCCAGTGGTTTCCTAAAAGATCCCCAAACCCCATCTTATAATCTTTCCAGCTGTGTGACCAAGTGGTCTTTTGTTTGAGATCATTTCTGTGCAGAACTGTCCAGCCACCACCATCATACTCCATGTCGCAGTAGACCACCAGTAAAGGAGAGAATCGGGGACGGATAACATAGAGGCCACTCTGCCTCCTACCATGACGGTAAGCACCCCTGCAGTCTCTTGCCAGGTACTCTGAAAAAAAGAAGAAAGAAATGAGACACCTGTATGCCTCAGATACACTTCACCAGCAATTAAATGCACAGGTGATTCAAGAAAGTCTGGACTTTGGTCATGTCCGTCTACACAATCCCTTTTCTATTCATTTGATTTCTCTCTCTTCACTCTCAAACTACACAATGAGATCATTATAATGAGTGACATAGGTCTGTCCTATGGAACCAAGAGATTGAAGTTTGGACATTCAGAATGTTCAGAAAGAGATCCCTAGACCTTTGCCAAGCTACAAACTCCAGGATCCCATAGGATACAATTATGGCCAATGAAGTGACATCATAGCACAAAAATTGTTTAGTGAGAAAAGACCTATCTTTTACTAGTTGAAGTGAATATTTTCACTTCTTCAGTCTGTGTAGTCCTGCAGTTTTTGTTTCTGTTCTCTCAGTATTTGTACAAAGGCACCATAGTGTTCTGATATTCTGCTTTGTGTAATGAAACTCCTGCAGATAAGTTTTTTCAAAGAGGAAGTGAAGTCTAGTACACAATATTGGTTGGCACCCTGTTACTGGCATCTTATGCCTTTGTGTGTCTTTCTTGGGTTATTAGGGAAGTTGGTGTTCTCTTTCAATCTCTCCAACAACCAATAGCCACCCTACCAACCAGACTCAAATTTTTGCCATAAGAGTTTCCCTGAACAGCCATTTCATGTCATATTCTTATATGATAGTCTTATGCTATAGCATCTCCACCTATTTACAAGCAGGGGAGGAGGAATATCTGTATTTCCAGGTGCTATTGAGGTCTGACTCATCTCTCACCACTATGTATATTGGTCAAGAGTGATGGGAGTTGCAGTCCATCAACATTTAGATTGTTACACATTTCCTTGGCCCATAAGGAATATGTAATACAACGAGGGTAAGTAATAGAGATGCACTCTGCAACAAATTTGAGACAAAGGGTAAAATAAACAAAAGGAACCACTGGAATTCACATTGTGTAGAAAGTGTGATTTTACCCTTTGATTCTTTATCAAGACAACTACAGATTTAGTCCATTTCTTAACCACAGAAAGCCAAACAATTTGATACCCAGCACACTTTTGAATTAATTCGTTTTCTTATTGGCAAAAGGTTGCCGTGAGGAAAATGGGTTATAGAAGTCGCTCTGTTGAGTTTTCACCAAATGTACTTTGTTTGTGAGACATAAAGAATTTTCATTTTCTCAAATGAAAATTCATAGGGAAGAAACAGTATTTCGGATAACCTGGCCTCAATGGATTATTTTGAAGTATGGATGTTTACCTTTAAAACCCTAGATGGCATTAAGAGAACCAGCACTTCTCTCCCTACCAGTAATTGGGAGGATCTCCAAAAGTTGTTTATACCATTTCCAAAAGTATCTGAAAAGACACAAGTTCCCCACCACTGCCCTATATGATCTCTTCCATCCACTGAGTTGAACCAGAGTGACTCTGCTCATGATCCCATCTTTGCAAGAGAGGACGCCTACTTGAGCCAAGAGCAAGACTCATTTGTAATTCTATGTTTGTGAAAGTCATTCTATAGCAGTGGTTCTCAACCTGTGGGTCCCTGAAATCCTAGCAGCTGGTAAATTAGCTGGGATTTCTGACAGTTGTAGGCCAAACACCTGGGAACCCACAGATTGAGAACCACTATTCTATAGTGGTACCTGTGGAACACTTTAAAAAACCCTCCCTACTTTGATCATGGTTACCTTCCTTGTTTTTATAATTATTGTTCAGAAGCTTAAAGTTCTATAACAAAAATGGTATGTGAGTATTCAGTGAAGTTGAAGTTGTTGATTAGTTCAACTAACTAGACAAGTTTACTACCTATTCCATGATGACTGGAACATAATTATCAATGGTTTTTCTGTCATTATCAGCATCACCACAGAATGGGATTACCCTAACTATGCCCCCCCCCCCCATCACATTTTTGTGTATATTTATGTCTTGGTTTAAATTCTTTTGACTTGATTACCTTCAGAAATCACAGGGTTTTTGCCATTGATCAGGGTGGCAATATCCTTGTTTGCAATCATATGCTTGTTGCCAATTTTTGACAACAGCTCATCCCTTGTTACAGATGTTATGGCAAGACCTCCATGAACAAAGAAACACAGACAAAGAGCAAGGTGGCATAGCATCCCCGGAACCTAGCAGACAAGGATGGAAATATTACTATAGCATGTCAAATCAAGATTATTATTTTTATGTTCCCAGGAAAACTTGGATGAATGATTGCTTTCATATACATACCTCTATCGATACAGAAATACAAATTACTTACAAACATCATCATAATCAACAACAGGTTCTCTAATCCAGTGGTTCTCAATCTGTGGGTCCCCAGATATTTTGGACTTCAACTCCCAGAAATCCTAACAGCAGGTAAACTGGCTGGGATTTCTGGGAGTTGTAGGCCAAAACACCTGGGGACCCACAGGTTAAGAACCACTGCTCTAATCGATCAACATTCCCACATACACATCCCTTTCATAACAGGGAAGTAAATTCTGAAAAAAATAACTTCGGCCCCTTCTACACTGCCATATAATCCAGTTTCTGAATCCACATTATCTGCTTTGAACTGGTTTACATGCATCTACACTACCATATAATCCAGTTCAAAGAAGATCATCTGGATTCAGAAACTGGATTGTATGGCAATATTAATGGGGCCTTAAAGCCAAACTTTATTCCTCAAGGAAGGAGGCTTTGTACTTTTTATACCCCCTACATGTAGAAACACATTTTTCCTTCTGTGTTTTAAAAATAGCATTCTTGGGTGGAGGGTTAATATACATTACCCTTTAATTTAATAATTGCTGCAATAGATGGATCAAGTTGGAGGGAGGCTACATGATTTGCTTTTAGTTCCCATTGAAATCTTATTCAAATTAGTGAGGCTGTCATCATAATCATTCATTTCATTTCACTAGGATTCAAATTTATCTAAGGGCTCTTTCAGACAGAAAAATCAAAGTATGGTGATTCCACTTACCCTGTCCTGGCTGCATCCTATGGTTTGATGAGACACTAAATCTCTCTGCCTGAGAATTCTAAGGGGCCCTCGCAAACCTGCAAATCTCAAGATTCCATAGGATGGAAACATGGTACAGTAGAGTCTCGCTTATCCAACATAAATGGGCCGGCAGAACGTTGGATAAGTGAAAACGTTGGATAATAAGGAGGGATTAAGGAAAGGTTTATTAAATGTCAAAGTACATTATGATTTTACAAATTAAGCAACAAAGCATCATGTTTTACAACAAGTCGTCAGAAAACGCAATTCAATACACAGCAACCTTATATAGTAATTACTGTATTTATGAATTTAGCACCTAAACATCGCAATGTATTGAAACAGCTGTGGATCCAGGAGGCAGACTGCGTTGGATAATACAGAACGTTGGATGAGCAAAGGTTGGATAGGTGAGACTCTACTGTAGTTACAGCAAAACCAAACTGTTATAAACATGTAATGTGAAAATTTCCTAAATTACAACACAATCTCATAAATCTTAGATATGTCTATTCAGAATTAAATCTCATTACACCACATACTAAAAGGCTTACTCCCTCATAATTGGGTATAAGATGGCAAACAAAGTAGAGATCAGAAGTGATCCCACTGTAATGTTCTAATATTACATATTAATTGCAATCAATTCCTGATAACTGCCACCTGCATTTTTGCTGGATAAACAGGAGGTTTTTCTGTTCCAGAGGTTTGTATGTTTCAATTTTTTAAACATGTTTTTCAATAAATCATAGTAAAAGTGAAGTTGGCCTGATTTCCCTCCTAAAATTATCATTTAGGAAGAACAAAAATAGTCCCTGACAACAAACAATTCCATTGGAAAGCATGTGTGCCTCCCAATCTTCTAAGGGCCCTTCTACACAGCCAGATAACCCAGGGCCCTTCCACACAGCTGAATAAAATTCCACATTATCTGCTTTGAACTGGAATATATGGCAATGTGGACTCAGATAACCCAGCTCAAAGCAGATATTGTGGGATTTTCTGCCTTGATATTCTGCATTATATGGCTGTATGGATGGGCCCCCAGAACATCAAGGCAGCTAATCCACAATATCTATTTTCAACTGGATTATCTGAGTCCACACTGCCATATAATCCAGTTCACTGTGGATTTTATACAGCTGTGTGGAAGAGGCTGTGTGTCAGTTCAACAGACATAGGACTAGCCCCCTACTTCAAATATAAAAGCTAAAGGCATCATCACTTACCTTGTTTGCCATTGTTGCAGATGAAGCAAATCAGACCTAGGCTGCAGGCAGCCTAATGATGAAAGAAGATACCAGCAACCGCAGCCTACCTGATGGAAAAATTGATAAGTGGAGTCAGTTCAAAATGTAACAATGTCTGGATACAATCAATATCTTCAAAGTCTTACAGTGAGAATGTTGTCTCTTCTTTTTCT
This sequence comes from Anolis sagrei, assembly GCF_037176765.1. Lineage (NCBI taxonomy): Eukaryota > Metazoa > Chordata > Lepidosauria > Squamata > Anolidae > Anolis > Anolis sagrei. The sequence continues at coordinate 223,472,685 of NC_090021.1, read as the reverse complement.
CTTGTCTTTCTCTTTCTTTTTGTTTGAATTTGGATGATGAAACTTTTGCAAGACTTTCAGCTTTCAGCTTCAGTTTTGCAAGACTTTCAGCTACATATTTTGTGACTCCAATGACACGTATTTCCTACTGAGCATGAAGCTATTCTGCTGTTATCTTTCTTTTGTTTGAATTTGGATGATGAAATTTTTGCAAGACTTTCAGGTTTCAGATTCAGTTTTGCAAGACTTTCAGCTACATAATTTACTACTCCAATGACACGTATTTCCTACTGAGCATGAAGCTATTCTGCTGGATGCCAAGGGCTCAATATTATACTCAGAAAAGAAACCAACAAATCCGATATTGTTCTATTATTTTAGAGAATGATTTGGAGAGTGGATTTGTCGGGTGTCTCTGTGTTAATACCATGCTCTTTAGAACTTTTCAATAAAATAATAGTAATAAAGAAATAAATCAACTGGGGAGGGGTGCTGTTAGAACTTACCTTGCTTGGTAGTGCTACTGGACAGAAGATTGAATGATCTGAGGAAGGCTCTTTCAGAAAAAGCCAATGGAATTTATTTTGCTTTTATGCTAATATTTTAAACTGGGATGGGTTCACAAAGCAAATAATTTAATTATGGATGTTTGCCTAAAGTGGTATCAGATGCTTGCTTATGCAGGAACAGCTTGCAAATGGGCAACTGTAGGGAATATAATTTGAAATAGTTCCTGGTGCTTTGGGGTGTGCCCTATAATCTCTACATACCATAAAGTGTAATGAATGACCTGTGTTTGCTTGGTGATGTTATACTTCTGTCAACATAGCCAATGGGGCCTAGGACTCATTCTTCAGAAAAACTGTTCACCTATGACTTTCATTTGGTTAAACACCTGAAATCCTGTAGAGAGGGCATATTAGTCATTCATTATCATCATCAGTGATCCCTTCTTGCTGAGTATAATTGCCTCTCAAGTATAGGGCTTTACTGGTGGGTCTGTATGTGACTGTAGAACCTGTCTGTTCTTTCCCCTTTTTTGAAAAGGGTGGCATCCATGAAGTCTGCTGGGTGTTAAAGCATCGCCATGTGTCATGGACATCTGTGAAGTGTCGGATTTCTTCAGCCATTTTTGTCCACCAGATGTTCTTGAGTTCTCAGATCCTTCTTTGGACCTCAACCTTTACACTAATGTAAATCTTTTCCTTAATAGCACAGTTGGTGTTTCTTTGCCATATTTGGAAAACTTTCCTTTTCTTCTCAATTAACTGTTGGATCTCATTGTCATTTTCATCAAACCAGTCTTGATGTTTCTTAGCTTGGTATCCCATGGTTTCTTCACAGGCTGTAATGATAGAGGTTTTCAGTCTATTCCAGTATTCCTCAACTTTTTCAGGGTGTTCCATGGGTGGATAATCCTTGAGAGTTGTTTGGAGAAGGGCTTGTTTAGAGGGCTCTGGGTGTTCATTTCATGTCTTATCTTTATTCCTTGGAGTCTGTGCTTGGGGGCCATTATAGATTGAATTAACCTGTGGTCTGTTTAGCAGTCATCAGTGCTTGTCATGACTCATGAGAAGCACATCATGGTGGCCTCTGGCATGTGTAATTACAAAGTCTAAGAAGTGTCAACGCTTTGACCTGGGGTGCTTCCATGATATCTTAAACTTATTTTTCTGGTCGAAGAGTGTATTGGTGATGACAAGGTTGTATTCTGCATATTTGGTGAGAAGTAGGATGCCATTTGAGTTGCTGTTTCCAACCCCATCTTTCCCTATAATCCCTGGCCACTGGTCTAAATCTTGTCCAATTCTTGCATTAAAATCTCTCAGTGTAGCAGACCTCTTGTCCCAATTGGGCCCTCGGCCAAGGGCTTGGCTATCGATATTGCAAGCGCGGCAGAATCAAAAGACGGACAACTTGGTTCATCCAAAGAAAGCAGTTTACTTCTCCATGCAGCTGCATGTGGTCCCTTCCAACGCAACGAGGCGTTTCTGAGGAAGCGACCCCCTCTAGTGGGCCTAGTGCCCTTTTATACAGTCTAAAACAGTGTAAGTTTCATTTCTCTGAAATCACATGCTTTCGGGGAAATCACGTGGTTGCTCCTATAGGGGCTGCACTCAGCACTCAACCTCTGCACACGGGACCCCCCTTTACCTTCCTTATTTGGTAACACATCCGTCTTATTCTCCTTTCCATAATCATAAGGCTGCCTTATTTCCCCGTTTTCTTTTTGCGAAGCGTTTTACAAAAGCGAGAGCAAATCAGCAAAAGTTTTTATGGATCTCTCCAACTTTTTCTCTGGATGAGACCTATCCTTTCTATTGGCGTTACTTGCGTTATACACTTTTGGCAGGCTTGAAGCATAATTGGAAAACAACACATTAGCAATAGAAAAATGAAACAGCATAATATAATTATAAGCATTAACTCTTTGAGCCATGATATTGAAGGGAGCCAAGATGTCAGCCACGAAAAAGGTTTCCACCCATCTTCTTCTACATTATGATTTATTAATTCTTTTAATTTTTCCAAATCATCTTCAATTGTTTGGTTGAGATCATGAAATTGGACTATACAATGTCCCCTTATTATAGAACAGAATCCTCCCTTTGCGGCTAACAAATAATCCAGGGCCAGCTTGTGTTGTAATAACATCTGGCTCAGCTCTTCAATTTCGGATTGTAATTGTCTAACTATCTTTCCAGTGGCATTTATGCTCTTTTCTAGCCTACACGTGAGTCCTAGTATATTTTTTCTATTTTCTTGGGCAATTACGCCTGGGTAGGATCCAAGAGTCAGGACCCCTGTTATCAATGGAATGCTCTGCCACCTGAAGTTCGTGCCCTGCGGGACTTACCAGCTTTCCGCAAGGCATGTAAGACATACCTGTTCCGACAGGCTTTTAATGTTTGATACTGTTGTTTTTAAATTGTTTTAAATTGCTTTTAAACTTTGTTAGATTTTAGCTATTCTTGTAAGCCGCTCCGAGCCCCAGGGGAGTGGCGGCATATAAGTTTAAATAATAATAAATAAATAAATAAATAAATAAATAAATCCTCCCCCCACCCGTGTGCCCTCGGTGTCAGACAGGGCAGAGTTTATGATCACCTCGTCTGAACACTCTGGTCCTAAAGGCGCCACGGGTTGTAGGGACCTTCGAAGCCTTGTGAGGGTTTTGGGGTGTCTGAGAACTCGCACAGGGAACGTTCAATATCCTACCCCAACACACTGGTATCTTCCCGGGTGGTAATTGGTGGCCCATTTGTCAAAGAAAAACCACATATTAGGATCTCTAATTTGCCATCCTGAACAAATACTGCCACCACTACTCAGGATAGAATAATTTGAATCAAACATTGGGTATTCAGGGTACAGTTCTTTCCAATCTGTATCTGTCAAACTTTGTCTATTGGTATAGGTAGAGTTATGGGTTCTATGTAAATAAAACCTATCCGTACAGTAAGTATAATTTTTCAACCCTATTAGGAAGGCTTTTCTGCGTTCCCAGTCTCTCCACCTTTGATTCCATGTACCCTTATTTCCACAACAAAAACACATTCCCCGCGTAGTGGCAGTATATCTTATTCGTCTGAATCTAGCTTGATTTAATCCATCAGGAACCTGGGAAAACATGGTGGGATTTCGAATACTTCCCTGCAATCCCCCAAGCACCACCTGAGGGTCTTCTATTAGCGCTGGGAGGAAAGATAAGTCACCTATTTTTTCTGGATGTTCATATATAAGAGACACATCTTTACCATGCTGGGCAAACATAAATCTTGCATGTTCTTTTAACCAATTTCCCTGTATCATAGTGATCATATTTATAAGCATTAGGAACCCAAAAACTGTCCGAACTCCAGTTGGTTCTCTGGAGCCTCCTCCCCTCCTTCCCATCACAATGTCTTTCCACCACTTCCAAGAGAGTGCTTTCGTTGGGCCACACTGCGACATACTTGACCTTCGACGTTCTGTTGCACCCGATGGGATCAGCTTCATGGCCTTGTTGACCCCGTAGGGGGTTGCCGGACGATCCTGAGTCTCAGGTCACTCTGATCTGCTTTTTCCACTTCCCACACGGGGGGTGCCAACTTGGCATGGGTATAATGTATCCAAGGTTTGACTTCCTTCACTTTAATGGTGGTAGGGGTTGATAACAGCACAGTATAAGGTCCTCTCCACTTTGGTCCAAGTGGGTCAATCTTCCACTCCTTAATGAGCACCTCGTCACCTGGCAAAAAACAATGCAAAGGTGTGGTAGGATAAGGTGGGCTCAGTTCTGAAGTATATTGAGCAATTTGTTCTATCTGTCCAGCCAGAGCTTGCAATTGTTGAATCGTCTGTTTATCTCCAATCACATGTTGGTCTCCCCCTTTGTTTATTATTGATCTTAAATTTAATGGTGGCCTACCATACAGTCTCTCATAGGGGGTCAGACCTGTTTTTTTGTGGGGGGTACATCTTATTCCCAATAGCACCATGGGCAGCACTACAGTCCATCCCAGCCCTGTCTCTTGGCAGATTTTTGATATAGCATTCTTTATAGTCCGATTCATTCTTTCAACTGGGGTCTATAGGCACAATGTAACTTCCACTTGGTGCCTAATATTTGGCACAGTCCCTGAACTATCTTGTGTATATAAGCTGGTCCGTTGTCGGATCCTATTTCCAATGGTATTCCAAACCTCGGAATTATGTCTTTTAACAGCGCCCTAGAAACTTCTACCGCCTTTTCAGTGCGGGTCGGGTATGCCTCTACCCACCCGGTATAAGTGTCCACAAAAACAAGCAAATATTTGTAGCCCTTTTGTGGAGGCATTTCCGTGAAATCAGTCAGAATTGCCTCGAACGGGATGTTGCCTACATGTTGAACTCCTGGGGGCTTTAAGGGTCCTTCTCGAGGGTTATTCTTGGCGCAGGTCCAGCACCTGTGTGCAGCCGCTGCCGTTAAGTTATGGAGCCCATCAATGTACATCTGTCGTCCCAACAATGTTGCCAGGGCCGTCTTACCCAGGTGTGTATTGTAATGCATGTGTCGGACTATGTGCCACGCCATGTCCTTAGGGACGTAGACGCGGTTATCTGGCATCACAATGACCTCTCCCTTCCATTTTCCTTTTTTCCCCAAGGCCCAATTCTCCTCCTCTTGTGTGTATGTAAACTTTTCTAATGCGGGGTCTTCTAATGCAGTTGCCGTCAGCAGGCACTGCTTATTGCGGGGGTGTTTAGCTGCCTCCCTTGCGGCCAAATCAGCTAACCTATTTCCTTGTGCAACCGGATCTTCTCCCCTCTGGTGCCCCTTACAATGCATTACAGCAACCCGATCCGGATCCCAGACCGCCTCCAGGAGGGCTACAATCTCAGCTGCATTCTTAACGCCCTTTCCAGCCGACGTAAGGAGTCCCTGCTCCTTGTACAAGGCTCCATGGGCATGAAGCGTAGTAAAAGCGTACTTTGAATCCGTATAGACATTGACCCGCTTTTCTTTTGCCAACTGCAGTGCCCTGGTGAGGGCTATCAACTCGGCCCGCTGAGCGGAGGTTCCCGGAGGGAGCGACTCTGCTTCCAGAATCTCCCCCTCCCCCCCGCACCACCGCGTACCCTGCACGCCTCTCGCCATTCTCCACGAAGCTGCTGCCATCTGTGAATAGGGTCATGTCTATGTTGAACATTGGTATGTCTTTTAAGTCGGGTCGGCTGGAGTATACCTGTTCTATCACCTGAATGCACTGGTGGACCATTTCCTCCCCCGGGGCAGGCAACAAGGTAGCCGGATTCAGGGTGGCGCAAGTTTCTAGGGTTACCATCGGGTTGTCACATAACGCCCCCTCATACTTAGTCAGTCTCTCGTTTGTGAGCCAGCGTGGTCCCTTGGTGTCTAACAGTGCCTTCACATGGTGTGGTACCTTTACGAACAGTGGCTGCCCTAAAGTCAATTTGCTTGCTTCTTTTATTAAATCTACTGCTGCTGCCACAGCCCGCAGGCATGGTGGCATTCCCTGCGCTACTGTGTCTAGTTGTTTTGACAAATAAGCCACTGGTCTTTGCCATGACCCTAAAGCCTGGGTGAGTACGCCCACTGCTACTCCTTCTCGCTCCGATACGAACAGAATGAAGGGTTTCTCCATATCAGGTAGGCCCAGGGCTGGTGATGACATCAAGGCCTCTTTTAAGGCTTCAAAGGCTTGTTGGCATTTTTCTGTCCACTGGAATGGATCTTCTCTATTTCCTTGGGTGGCCTGGTATAAAGGCTTGGCCAATATAGCATAACCCGGAATCCACTGTCTACAATACCCCGTGGACCCCAAAAATTCCCTAACCTGCCTCCTGTTGGATGGGGTTGGTATTGCACAAATAACTTTTTTTCTTTCGACCCCCAACGACCGATGTCCCTCAGTTATTTCAAACCCTAGATATTTTACACTTCTTTGACACAATTGGGCCTTCTTTTTGGACACTTTATATCCTTTTTCCTCTAATGTTTCCAACATTCTCAGGGTGTAGTGCCTACATCCAACTTCTGTCCTACAGGCTATCAGCAGATCATCCACGTATTGGAGCCACACCCCTTCACTCTCTGGAATTTCAAATTCCTCCATGTCTTTAGCCAGTGCCTGTCCAAATATCGTTGGACTGCTGTGATAGCCCTGAGGGATACGTGTCCACATGTACTGGGTCCTCTGGCTGGCTTGCTGAGTGTCCCACTGGAACGCAAAAATCGGCTGGGACACCGGAGCCAACCGGATGCAAAAGAACGCATCTTTAATGTCCAATACAGTAAACCACGCCGTCCATGCAGGTATTAAACTCATCATGATATATGGATTTGGCACTACCGGGGTCAAAGGAACAGTGACTTGATTTACTGCTCTTAAGTCCTGAACAGGGCGAAATTCGCCCTCCCCTCCTGGCTTTTTAACTGGCAACAGGGGAGAGTTCCAGGGTGAGCTGCAAGGTATAATTATTCCATGTTCCAGTAGCCTGACAATATGTTTTTGTATTCCTATTGATGCTTCCCGACTCACAGGGTACTGGGGTCTCCTTACCGGCCCCATTCCTTTCTTTACTTCCACCACTACTGGGGGTACATATTTAGCCAAGCCAGGCGGGTTATCTTCTGCCCATACCAAGGGCGTCCTCTCCCATGGCCACTGAGCTTTCGGTGGTTCTGATCTCAATGTTTCCTGTCTTATGAGAAACAACCTCCATTCCTCTTCCATTGGAATAGTCAATTCCATCTGGCCGGTGTTAATAAATTGAATCTGTGCCCTTAATTTAGAGAGAATGTCTCGCCCCAAGAGGGGAACAGGACAATCCGGGAGGTATAATAATTTGTGACTCACATTATGTCCAGCCAAATTACAAGTCCTTTCCTGGAGCAAGGGGCATTTCTGGACTTTTCCCGAAACCCCTACAACTCGAGTGGTTTCAGCACTTGGTGGGCTCGTTAACTTGTTTATTACTGATCTTTCAGCTCCTGTATCCACCAAGAAATCAATTTGTTGGTCCTCTATTTCTATAGTGACCATAGGCTCCCCGGGGTCCAACAAAACAAGAGCCTGGCTACTTCATTCACCATCTTCTATGTCCTCCCATCCTTCTTCCTCCACCACTGCAGCCACTATTGCCTCCTTTTCCTGATACGGAGTATAATTTCCGCGTCCTCTGCCACGTCCTCGGCCTCTTCCTCTACCATTTCCTTGACCTCCTTGGTCACCAGTCACTTGCTCTGTACATTCCCCCTTCCAGTGACCAAATTTCTTGCATCTAGCGCACTGATCCCATCCCAGTCTTCCGGCTCCACCTCTTCCTCGGCCATTTCCCCTTCCATGTCCTCTGCCTCTCTTTTCTCCTGTTCTATCATCCATCATGGATAGGAGAGTCTTGTATCCTTCCTTTCTATCCCTCTTCTTCTTCTCTTCTTCTACCTGGTTCCTAGCCATATAGACCTGGTCAGCTATGGCTAATAACTCGTTCATGGTCTTCCCTAAAAACCCAGGTTGTTTTTGGATTTTCCTTCTTATATCATCTGCTGCCTGTGTAATGAAAGATTGTGCCAGTGTCCTCTTCCCATTGTCATCCTCCAAATTATAGGGACTATATTTTCTATAGGCATCCTCCAATCTTTTCAAGAACGCTGTAGGTGATTCTGTCTTTTCTTGTTTGATACCCTGTATTTTAAGTACGTTAGCGGGGCGTGGTGGACCGTGTTTTACAGCGGCCACCAAAAGGCCCTGAAATACTCTCAAGTCCGCCTGGTGTTGTTGATTGGTGGGGTCCCATTGAGGATCCACCTCGACCGGGAAGCGTTGGGCCCCCCAAGCCACTGCATCTGACCCCGCCGGGGGCTGTGCCTGAGCCAGAAGTATCACCTGGTTGATCACCTGTCTCCTTTCCTCAGTAGTAAACAGAACCTGGAGTAATTGTTTGCAATCCTGCCAGGTGGGATTATGGGTTGCCATAATACTTTCCAATAAGTTAGCCATTGCTTGGGGCTGCTCCGAGTACGGAGGGGTGGAATTTTTCCAGTTCAATAGATCACTGCTGGTAAACGGGACCACTTGGTATGTTCTCACTATCTGATCCAGGCTATTGAGGATCGGAACTTCCCAGATGGGCATCTCAACCAGTGGAGTATTCATGGGCGACCCGAATGAAGGGCCAAATTGCCCCTGCTCCTAGTCTGGGCCGGGCTTGCGTCGCTCGGCATTCTACTGGACTTCTTTTCAATCCGTTCCCCTTCTCCAACTTGAAGGGCCGTCAAGTCTGGGTATCTCAAAGATGGATTTTTATTTCCCCCCTGTCCATGATAAGATGGGGGTGGTGGCGGTGGTAATGAAGGGCGACCGGCAGTAAAGGGGCATTAGGTACTGCAGGGGCCGCTGGTCTTCTAACAATTCTCCTTGCCGCCTCAGGTTGGTCTTCCTCTTGTAACCAAACCTTCCCTTTTCCCTTGCCCCCTCTCTTCTTTAATGTCACACATTGTCCTTGTTTACATTTTCTTATCCAATCTGGATTTTCTGAGACAACACTGTCCCAAGTGGCAATATAAATGAATTGGTCTGGGTGATTGTTTGCACAATATTCCTCTATTTGTCTAATCTTCTTCAGATCCCAAGTTCCCTCTTCGGGCCAATCAAAGGGAAAAGTGGGCCACTCGCCTGTACACAAATTTCTCAACCTGTAATCTTTAAAATCTCCTGGATCTGCCTGACTAGATGCTGCCACAAATTTGTCAAAATGGTCTAACATGCACTGTAGTGGAGTCATTGGCTTTGAACTCCCCCCTCCCATGGCTTCTAGGTGGGATTTGGCCCTGGCCTGGACACCCGGACTCTCAACGGTGTGCCTCAGAAACCGCAGGACCTCCTCCTTCCTCCCACCAACCCACGGGAGACTTAGTGGTCCCCTCCCGGCACCGGTATGTATGTTCCCTAGTATCTCACTTAACCACTTATACTTGCCAGATTGCTGTAGACGTCGGAACAACCTTCGCCCCTGGACTTTTTCCTCCTCCTTGGATCCCTCCTGGCCTTCCCGTCTGATTTATCTGGTGACTTAAAGTCGTTGCGATTACCTTGATCCGGCGACGTGGACAGAAGAGAGAAGCACCGCAACGGGTCTTCTGGCAGTCGGGGGCCCCCTTTACTCGGCTCACGGTGGTTGCCTCCAGTCCCCGGCGCCGATCACGAATCGTCCTGCCAACAGGATCCGTCCCCTGACTCTTGGCTTGTCTTACAGAGATCCGAGTCACGGCACCAAAAATGTAGCAGACCTCTTGTCCCAATTGGGCCCTCAGCCAAGGGCTTGGCTATCGATATTGCAACCGCGGCAGAATCAAAAGACGGACAACTTGGTTCATCCAAAGAAAGCAGTTTACTTCTCCATGCAGCTGCATGTGGTCCCTTCCAACGCAACGAGGCGTTTCTGAGGAAGCGACCCCCTCTAGTGGGCCTAGTGCCCTTTTATACAGTTTAAAACAGTGTAAGTTTCATTTCTCTGAAATCACATGCTTTCGGGGAAATCACGTGGTTGCTCCTATAGGGGCTGCACTCAGCACTCAACCTCTGCACACGGGACCCCCTTTACCTTCCTTATTTGGTAACACATCCGTCTTATTCTCCTTTCCATAATCATAAGGCTGCCTTATCAGGAGGAAATATGTACTAACAAGATCTAAGGATGCCTCTTCACTGATTTTATTGGAAGGGGGGCTAATCAGATGCACAGCAGTTGCACAACATATGGAGCTGGTTCCAGTTCACACGAGTCAATGCTGCTTCACGCAGCCTTGAACCACATTAAGAGAAGTCACAGAATCCATGCGAGCTTTCCCAAAAAAATCCAGAGTAAACTAAAACATTGGGCCCATGTAAGCAGCTGTGACTGTCTATACCACCTTCCCACTTTCCTTGCTTTCAGGGGATAGCACCAACCTGTTGATCTGGCATATTTTCCCCAGGCATAAAAAATGACTTTGCACACCACTTGGTGACTAGAGCAACAATATCCAGAGTGGCAAAGCAATCAGAGGAAGGAGGAGGAAGGAGAAAGTGATTTCCCCTTTCCCCTCTCCCTTCTCTCATGTTATTTTACTGAGTAGCACCACTCCAGACACTGAGCAGTATAGAGTGCCATTTTTATGACCAGTGGGAACCGCAAATGCCAGGGCAACAGGGTAACTCAAGGTTTGTTGTCAATTAGTGCCAAACCAGTTCGGGCACCACTTGGCCATGCAGCTGCCATTGAGGGCTGCGCAGTGCGGCCACCATCCAGCTTCCAAGCTACCTACCTTGCAGGTTTGCAGTGTAGCCTCCAGCGAAGCTGATCCGAGTACCCCATTCTGGATCAACATTGTTATTTCTGGCCAATGAAGATGCACCCTTTCATTAAGTGTCATCCAGTTTGGCCCACAAAAACTAGTGATAATGCAAGGAAGTTTGTGTTTTGGTAATATTTCAATAGCTTGGGACAATTTCCCTCACCCCTGCCCCCAACATTGAAGTTGTTTTTAAAGTGTTTGGAGGTGTTGATTTTTTTTAAATACAGTATAATTGGCTACCACATACAGTTCTTTCACAAATGCAGTATTTATATCAATTCCATTATTAACTCCGTTTTGTTGAAGTAAGCATTCTAATGTTCCAGTGCAATTTATTTTAGTGCTTCTGAACAGAATTTTGTGTTGCATGTCACCAAATTAAAGTGTTTTGAAAATCTTTTACAAGCATTTAAACCTTTTCTTGCCGTTTACTCTTTACTCTCCCCAAAAACACAAAAGCAAATTGTGTGGAAAAATGTACATGGTGGAGCAAACCTAAGGTCATTTTTGGATTTAGAATACCAAATTCCTATAAAACTAGCACAATTTTTAAAGTATCTATGACCTTTAATTTTTTAGGCTTGTGTTATCTTGACCACACTGCCTACTAGAGATAGACTTAAAATAATGCGCAGAGCATTCTTACTGGCATCAATTATCTCTACTTTGAATTAAGGCATAAGAAATACAGTGACAGCCTGGGTTTGCCTTGGATTACCGAAGTGTTTTTTCTAGAATGGTTTACAATCAGCATTTATAAATCCATTAGTTTTAGGGATAGGTTAGATTTCCCCCCAGCAACACACAGACCATAAGCATAAAAGCAGAGTGCCAGATCTCACTTAGCGGCTTTGTCCAATTTAGAAATTCTTGTCCATTAATTAAATATAAATGTTTTCACAGTTAAATAAAAAAATGTTCTTGGTTTCTATGTGAGAGCAACAGAAATAGTAATCTCACAGCATAATCTGAGAGATTCTGTTGGTGTTTCAGAATGCGTTGTAAAAGGATCAAGAATGAGTTTGTGGGAAACATTAACAGTAAAAGTGAGCAGAATTAATTAGTCTTAAAGTGGAATAGATATATATGTGGTTTTTCTATTAGCATCTAGTCAGAGGTATCATGTATGCAAGCAATGAATGATCCTGGATCCTAGGTATTTGGCATTCCATAATGTTTAGACAGTCAGTATCCTTTTGCTTCTGCTGTTTTTTCGTGACAGAACCACATTTCACCTTGATTATATTTGAAGCTATCAGAGGGTAGTTTGCGTAGTCTTCTGTACTAACGCTGATTTCTGTTGACCACTGACCTACATTCTTCCATTCAATGTGTTCCTTAGAACAGTCGTTCCTTCCATCATATGTTCCCCTATTGTCTCATACATTTGATTCTGAATAGGAACCGGTCACACTGTTTACACATTCATCCCAATTTCCCTGGGGATGCACCTATCTTGATGGGCCTGTTGCTATTGTTGCAGCAGCCATGGAGCTCAAATGCTGTGACAGGATGCAAATGCTGATGGGAGGGATAAAGCAGGGAGGAGGAGTAAGCCCCCTTCCCTCCTAATAACAACATAACTGAGGAAAGGGTAGCCATTTACTGGGTTTGGCCATGCTAGGCAGTCAAGACACTGTCCTGCTACCACAGTAGGACAGAAGCAGGCAGTGAAGCTTTCCCAGGGTACATCTACATGGGCAGGAAGTCCAAGGGGCAGAGTACTACACTCTGCCCCTTGGGCTTCCTGCCCATGTAGATATACCCTTGGACTCATTACAGTGAGCAGACCCTCCTAAACTGCAATTTTATTGACAGTTGAACCACCAATTGACCAACCTCGCCTTTACTATATGACTTTCCCCCACAGATCACCGAGTTCCTTTTGCAGAAAATACCAAGACAAAATAGAGGCTCAGCAGTTCCAAATTTTCTGTCATGTGGTGAGATCTCACTATCTTTTTTTCATGTAGATGACCTACCAAATCCTTGCTCTTCTTTCTTCAAACCAGTTCCATCTTCAATTGCTGGTCTCAATTAATACTGAACTACAGGATCGTTTTTTGAAATAGTGATAACTTATATAGATTCCCATTGATTCAGTGGGTGTGCTAGAGTTGGGACTAGTCATTGGGTTTGGTATGATTTTGTTGTTTGACAAAGCTTTATAGCCAGACAACCTTTCTGCATTCATTGGACACTCAAATCATCTGGTTGTTTCCTTTCCCTTCATGTTCTCTACATGTCATCAAAAAGTTCTCATTCAACCATCCAGTTCTAGTTGAATAAAATACCCACTATCCTTCACTATTAGCAATGTAGTTAGAAATTACTGGGATCACTATACAAATTGTTATAAATTGTTAATTTGACAATTCCTTGTTACTATACACTGCTGGATTATAATCAATATTACAGCATGTGGATATCTCAATAATTCTCTGCGGGTTTATCTAACTGTATACTTAATTTTGCTATTTTTCAGTATGAGGTCATACAGTTGAAGATAAATCATTTCTTGACAAAGCCTTACATTCTTATCAGGACAAATGAGGGACTGTAGAAAGAGAAGATAGAGATACAAAGGAGAAACCTTTGGCCATTGGACTGAAGCTCCTTCAGCACTGCAGTGGTGGCTAAGATTGGTGGGGTAGCATTCTAACAGCAGCTGGAAAACCAGATGTTGCCTCCCCTTCCATACACAGTGAACTTAACAACAAAAACATTTCTAGAAGTTGCAATATAGTTCTCCAGTTTAACAAGACTGTATTCATAACTCAAAGAGCAACTTATGAGCCGCTATGAACAGAATTTACTATGGAAAAGCAGCATGTAAATGAACTAGCTAAATTTGCTACCTAAGATTAACCTTGTTTTGCTGCACCCCTTCCATTTTATCATCTGCAAGCTTGACCAGCACACCTGGTTAAGAAATACACAGGTAACAAAAAACCGACAAAGAGTAGGCAAAGACCTATTCTTGGCAGGAACATATGTGATAACATTCTGCTTTTGAGTGTATATAAAACTCCTTAAGACATCACAATGCCGTTGTTGTCGACACCTGCACCACTTGCCTTAGATGACTTCTTCTCTTTTATCGCATCCACGAGCACATTCCAGCTCACATTTGTGTTGGTCTGTGTTGTTGCAATGAGGTGAAATCTTGTTGGCATAACCACAGACTCTGGACGACTGGGCCATTGTGTTTTCATAGGCACGAGTGTACTTTCCCAGGGAACTTCTGCCAGTTGGCACCCTTCGCGATGACACGAAAGAAGAAAGCAGACAAAGGACAACAGCTGCAGCTAAACCAACATCAGCAACAGTTTGGCTGGGCTGCTGAGGAATATCCGCTCTAGAGACAAGTCCCCATGACCCTGACACAAAACCAGGCTGTGTCAGAGGCATTTCTCCATAACCAAGAATACGTTTTCAAAGATGGCATGAGTTGAGAGATAAATACCATATACAAAGAGTACTGGTTTTCTTTAAAATTCATAGTGAACTCCTAATTAAACTTAAACTTGATTTTAAATTGATGGAATTTAGATTCAAGTACAGGCAGTCCCCAAACTACGAACAAGATGAGTTCTGTAGGTTTGTTCTGCAACTGAATTTGTTTGTAAGTCGAAACAGGTACATTTTAAAGTGGAATGCAAGCCTCTGTGTGTATACACATATACACACACATACACACTTTGGATAGCATAGGGAAGGTTTAACACCCATGTGGTGTTTGTTTTGTTGCCTGCACCCCGTTGAGAAGATTTCACATCACTTTCCGTTCCCGAGATAATTGGATTTTGAAGAAAAAAATGACTTGTTGTGAAAACAAGGATTGGTGATAAAGCTTAATTGGATACCCCTTTCCCCTATGATAACTCTTCCAGCAGTGAATTTCCCTTCTGAGGGACACTTCCTGGTGTCTCGCCCTCATTCTTAACTATGAGTTGTTTGTAAGTCATATGTTTGTAACTCGGGGACTGCCTGTAATGGTATCAAGGAGCAGCACATCATGATAATCTCATATCTTTAACATCGATAACTAGTCATGTGAGTTCTGCCATATGCCAGTAGTCTATGACATTTTAAAAGCTGAGCATTCTGAATTTATTTTTGTCAGATAACTTCAGCCAATCTGTATTAAACAAACTGCATCTAAAAATGTGAAGGCTCAATATATTAAAAAAGAAGAAAAAACTCTGTGGGAGGAAAATATATTTTCTCATTGTTTTCCAAAGCCTTATTTTTGTCCTAATGAATTGTAAAAATGATAACACTACGCACAGTCTAACATTCTAGTTTTGGCATTTTCTGAGTTCTTTTTATGGGGAATTAGCCAGCTAACGACTGCTTGACACTACAGAGAACTAGTGGAAGCCAAATAAATGTCTTGGTTTTACTAATATTTATTGTTTCTTCTGTTTTTATTGTCTCTTCCCTGTTGCTAGTAAACTGACAAATCCAAAGAGGTTCCATACAATGCAAATGTTACATTTCAGGACAGTAGAACTACATTTGTAACACACACACACACACACATATGGGACTTGGTCATCCATGGAATCAAATTTCAGTGGATACCGAAAGCAGCCTGTAATTATAAACTGAATTTAATTTAAGATTATATATATATAATATATATATATATATATATGTAAAATCAGTTTATAATTACAGACTGCTTTTGTTATCTACTGAAATTTGATTCCATGGATGATCAAGTCCCATTATTTATAAAATGGTGCCTTATATAACATGACAAAATCAATATTTGCTCTTGGGATATTTTTAAAAAAATATGTTCAGTCCATGGATGATTGCATTCATAGATATAGGACCCATAGATATGAAGGGTCAATTTTCTCAATTTTTAATGCATAACTACATTTTGAATAATACATTGTTGAAGGTTTTCATGGCCGGAATCACTGGGTTGTTATAGGTTTTTCAGGCTGTATGGCCATGTTCTAGAAGCATTCCCTCCTGACATTTCCCTGCATCCATAGCAGGTATCCTCAGAAGTTGTGAGGTCTGTTGGAAACTAGGAAAAATTATATATAAACCCAATTTTCCTAGTTTCCAACAAACCTCACAACCCCTGAGGATGCCTGCCATAGATACAGGTGATACCTCAGGAGAGAATGCTTCTAGAACATGGCCATACAGCCCAAAAAATCTACAACAATCTTGAATAATAAATTTTATTATTCTAAAGCAGCAACATGACATCCAATATCACTTTTTACATTTTTCCAAATTATTCCTGTTTGTTTTCAGAAAAAAAGAAACATTTCTTAAAATGAAACATTTTCAGAAATTTTAAATTTCTAGGCTTATTCCGCACATGCAGCCTTGTGCAGTTACATGTTCCACAACCACCTTATGTGTCTGCAAAATCTACATATTGCTTCAATTTATATAAATAAAATATACATTTTTCCAGTCCTGACCAAAAGGCTTCTTAACTCACATGCATCCTTGTACCTTGTATCAGTGATTTTTATAACTCAAATATGTATGTTTTTCTTTCAATCAAAATTTTACGTTAACATAATTCACAATGTTCTATGACACTTTCTTTGAGTCTTGCATTGGCCACCAGGAGATGCTGCAGAGCCTGCTGTATTAAACTGGCAGCTTCATTGCTAAACTTGTTTGGATGGTGGTTGCTATTATGTCTCATCAATGAAGAGACAGAACAAGACATGTAACCACGTGTCATCTGAACTGCCAATGCAAATCTTCTTTTTACAAGATGGACCAAAGACAGAAAATTATATGTTATGTGCTTCGGCAACTCTGGCTAAAGGCGCAATAATTTTGTAATTGCAAGTTCCAAATTGCGATACATAAATTGGTAATCTATTGTAATAGTCCTCACTATGTATTGGATGCAATATAGTACAGGTTGAGCATCCCTCACCTGGAATTCTGACATCCAAAATACTCAAAATCCAAAACTCTCCACATGGATGGCTAGCTAACAAAACCCTTGTTTTCCGAGTGGTTCAGTGTGTACAGACTTTATTTCATGCACAAATTACTTTTTTATAAATATATATGTGGAATTACCTTCAGGTCACGTGTGTAAGATGTATAGGAAACATGTAAATTTTGTGTTTAGACTCAGATCTCATCTCCAGGATATTCCATTATGTACGTATATGCAAATACAGATATTCCAAAATCTGAAATCCCAAACAATTCTGGTCCCAACCATTTTTGATAAGGGATATTCAACTGCCACATCTGTGAATAATGCTTCAGTTCCTCATACAGCGAACATTGTCCCTTGTTTCCCCTAAAGGGAAAGAGTCAGGCTACTTACTGTATATTTCCTGCCAAAGAGTTCTAAATCTGATTGGTCAGCTGGTATATGATTTGCTCATAATGATTTCTTCAATGCCATTTGCTATTCCCATCCTGCAAGTGGCACTCTATAGCTCTTTAAGCACACCAGGGGATTTACAGTCAGTATTGACTAGGATTGGTTCTTAGAGATACATTTGCTATTCCACTGCAAACCCCCTGAGGCCCTTGATTCCCTTTTACCCAGAATAGGAAAGGTTCACTGATTTCCAGCCGTCAGAATGAAACAAATTTCCCTTTGACTCATGATGACCTCTTGAAACTAAATGGTGTGTAATCAAGGTGTTATGTCAGGAACATGTCTTTGCTCGTAGGAAGGTGGTATATTTGTCTTCCTGGCAGACTAAGTGTGAGTCTGTTCATTTAACACAGAGGCTGAAAGATATACACAGGGAAAACTTCTTTTTGGGCACATTTACACAGATTATTTAATACAGTTTCAAACTGGTATGAAAGGAAGTGTATAGGAAATCCTGGAACCAGCTTGAGGCCCAGATGTACACAAATTACAGAGCACTAATGTGCATTAAGGGGTTTATTTCATGCACTTTTGTGGGTTTCTTTATTTTGCCACCATCGTTTGAAGCTAGCTTTGACCTGCATTAAATATCTATTTTGTATCAGGAGCAACTTGAAAAACTGCAAGTTGCTTCTGGTGTAAGAAAATTGGCTGTCTGCAAGGATGTTGCCCAGGGGACGCTTGCATGTTTGAACTCGGGGGAACATTGCTGAGTAGTTCCAAATAGGATTGGGCTGTTAGACCAATATCTAAGATTTTCAGTTAATTTTTGTTAAAATATAGTATTCAAGGTAAAGAAGTTAATCTAGGGATAGCAGTCAATAGTTCAAAAAGGCTTTAGAAGGGATTTCAAAACTACTTAGGGAAGGAGAGAACGTTCACATGATCTATCTCTAGTTTGTGGACTATGAGCTGTAGGACACAATATCCTGGGAAATTTAAATGCACACAGTCTTTATAGGCCTTTGAAATATGAAATTATGTATCTTTTGTGTTATCTTGATTTTTAAAAATAATATAATTAATCTGTAAAAAATAATTTTTCAAAAGATTCCTTAAAATTGGCTTGAGGTTACCATTTCTAAGGTACTACAGGAATTTCTTATACAAGGACATGAAAACATAGCAAACAAAACAATGGCTTACTTTTATGCATGTATGTATGTATGTGCCTCTTGTTGACTTCTGGCAAGCCTATGAACTCATTGTGGTTTTGCCCATTCTTGCCTATGAAATATAGTTGTTGGTGATTTCTCATCCAATTTATAACCAGGGCTGGCCTTGTATAGCTTAGAATATGCTGCCTTTAGGGCATACCTATACAAAAATGTTTATGTTGTCTTAATTTATTGTATGAAATTTGCTTCTCTGAGCAGTCCTTGAAGGGTCCAAACATGGCTCTTCAAGGACATTCTAGGCAAATGTTTTTAACTTTACGCTGATTTTCAAGGTGTAGTTGTAAATAAACAAATACCAGTACTTAGAAATCGTACTTTTCAAAAACCATTTTACCAAAATAGGAATGCAATTTTACAATATACTACAAACACCATACTAGTGAAATTTCCTGTAGAAAATTGGAGATCTCGCAAATCCTCATTTTCTTTTCCAAATCACAAAACACCTCTTGAAAACATCCAGGAGGCACCCTTAAATTTCCCTGAAAGAAAGCTTGTGCAACAGTAAAATATAATTCTTCATGTTGGTATGCACTGACCTTGAATGTCATATGAGAGTTCACTGAATGTTCAACTCCCGCCAACTTAATTGTACATTGCTTGCTCATTGGTACAAGAAATGCAGGAGGGGCTGAATGAGTAAGTCTTCCACTGAGAAATGTTACATTCCATTGTAGTTACAGATATGGGGGGAAAGGTATTCTGGATGAATGGATTCCACAGACATAGAACTAGGCATTCATTTGAGTTATTCCCACTATTATAAAACGTTAGGACCTGTTTGCTCCAAGTATCTGAACTTTGCACAGAATAAGCACTTAACTTATATTCAGTGCATCTTATATAGGGAAGTCTAATTGAAAAGCAGTGACTCTCTAAAGCAGGCATGGAAAAACTTTGGCTCTCCAGGCGTTTTGGACTTCTACAATTCCTAATGGTAAGTTGGTTCAGATTTATGGGAATTGTAGTCCAAAACACCTGGATGAGGTTTGGTCTTTGCCTGTGCTAAAGGTTCAAAATTTACCTGTGATCTCATCATTGGAATGAACCTTGGATTCATATGCTTCATAGTGCATATACTCTAAACCACATGCTAGGCCACTGAGCTGTAATTTTCCTATAGCCCTTGACTAACAGGCATGTCTAGTTTTCTGAACTGCTGAGCTGCACAGGATTGCATTAAAGATTCAGGTGTTGCAGCAGATGATTTGGCTGAAAGACATCTTGGAACAAGATATACCAGAACACCCAAAGAGATGTTTCAAGTACCTAAAAACAAGAATTAACAGTGGCAGCTATAAATTGCTAGCAAGACCCTTGGTCAGATGGCAGAGTGCTGAGAGCAATGTGGTCACGTTTGACTGAGAGATATAGATTAGACATTCCCTTTGCATCTGTCCCTCTCTCCCTCTCTATTGCATCCTGTCTACAGTATGTTCTTGAGATAAATTCTCTTGAGTTTTAGGGGAATTGATGCAATTTGATAGCACTGTAACTGCTATGGCTCAATACTATGAAATCCTGGGAGTTGTAGGTTGGTAAGAAATCAGTATCTGGGCTCTTCCAAGTGCATGGAAATGGAGCCCAAAGGCCATCTGATATGGTCCACAGTTTAATACTCACATCACACCACACTGGCTGTTTCTTATTTTCATGAGGGGTTATAAATTAGTCACTAATGCATACCTCACAACTCCATCATGATAAGGTTTTGGATTTCTGACATCATATTCTACACTGGAATCTCTTTGAAAAGTGCTTGGAAATTTCACCTGGTCCAAATGGGAGCAACCTCATTATTAATTTGGGTTCAGTGCAGAGAATATGCAACATTCTTGTTGCAACCGCTCCACTGGTTGACACTACAGTCTACTTGCATGCTCTGAAACTCCTTCTCTGGACGAACTAGATTGTCAGGCTCCTTGCTAACCTTCCAAAGGTTGGTGAAAAAAAAGTTTTGTTTCAACAGGCTTTTATGGATGGATTGCTCATGGGAAAGAACCTTTCAACAATGCACAGTATTGTCTACATTTGTTCAGTTTTTTCACTTTTAATGGGTAGAAGTTTAAATTGTGTTTAATAATATAATTATATTTTAACTTCCATGATGTGAACCTTTAACAGTATATTTAACAGTGAACCTTTAACAGTATATGTTCCTACTTTTTAAAGATCCCATCTGAACCTGGAAGCTAAACAGGCTCAGGCCTAGTTATACATGAATGGGAGACATCAGGGAAGGCAATGAAAAACCACTTCTACCTTAGAAAGCTTGCTGAAATTCATAGGTTACCATAAGCCATCCATTCAGATGGCTTATGTTTTATATCTCAGGGCTGGGGAAAAGGTGGGAAATACATAGATAAATAGTCTATATAAAATAGACATTAAGCTCTGCAGGCATACCCCTAAACACTCCAGTCTTTATGAACATGCCAATATGGACGTGCCAATATGAATTAACACAGTGGTTCTTAGCTTGTGGGCCGCGGACCACAAGTGGGTTGCGAGGACGAAAATCTGGTCCATGAACCTCCTTCCTTTTTATTTTATTTCTGCTCCTTTTGCACCGCCTGTTGCTCCTTCCCTGTCACTGACCATGGCATATATTCTGTATCAGACACTAGAGCTGATGTGATCTATCTTATGCAATTTTCTGAATCAGCACCCCAAACTGAATCTAAAGTTGACCAAACATTGATTCATAACCCTTTTGGTACTTATGTTGGAGAGTGGTCCCTGGTCAAGTAGTCCATGGTCAAAGTTGTCCTGGTCAGAAAAAGGTTGGGAACCACTGGACTAACATAAAAAAGGTTAGGAACCACTGGACTAACATCACTGCATGCTATCATGCAAATTAAGACACATTCTTGATACTGAACATTTCAAAACCTGGATATTAAAAATTCAAAGATTTTTATACATAAGACTGTAAAACAATATATGACAGTTTTATGCACAGTTGGGAATTAGCCTGTTAATATAGGGAGACATTCGTCTAAGGAAAACTGCTGTGCAATAATTGGCTCGCGTTCAACGTTTCCCTGCTGCTCTCTTCTCTCTGGTTTTTCACATATAACTTGCTAGTGTTTCATGGTCTGTGAATAACATCTAGTGGAGACTGTGTAAATCACAGAGATGAACCGTTAACACTAATAGCATATCTAGGACACTTGCACAACCCAGAAAGAACTATACAAAATGCTACCTTAAACCAAACATTCACATTTTGAGTCCTGTTAGCGAAAATCCCCCGAACATGAAGATGACTTCGAGGTAACTGGAAATATAGGGCATCTGTAGCTTTCTAGCAGAGGTCTAGCTCAAGGACAGATCTGTACATGACAAAAATCTGAAGGTAAAGAATTCCTTAAAGGATATGCCTTTAGCATCTTATTATTTTCTGTTTTCTTGGGCTAATCAACAAGCATTCCTATCGTGGCTTGGAACCAGTTTCCCCCGATTTCTGACTCATCTCCAGCAGCAGAGCAACTAACATCCAAAAAGGACACATTTTCTTTCATGCTCTCTGCAGTTTCCTATTGATGCCAATGATGCCTCAGTGAGTCCTGCATGAAAAATACAATGAACGACAGATCACAGAATTTGGCTTGGCTTGCATCTGGCAGCAGACCAGCACTGCATCCATTTCCAATGAAACTACTAATAGGACTTAAGATGTGGGACTATGCAGTTGATTTTTTATTGTATGTCTTAACTGTAAGCGAGGAAAGTCATTGTTTGTGCTGGATCATACCTGAGGAGCATAACTCTGCAATATTTTTCTCAGATATTACTGAAATAAATGATACTGAGGAAACCAATCTTTGCTGATGTTTTGGGTTCTGAAAAACGTTTCATTTTTCTATTCCTAGGTAAACTTCATGAATCTCCGTCATTACTGAAATGTTGATGCCACAGTCTAAACTATTAATATTTTGGCTGTTGTTAGTAAACATATAAAAAGTTAAATCCTAATTCAGAATGCCATAAAACAAAATTAAGTCATTCCTGTAAGAGATAATTCTATTTCTTCATAATGTTGTTGTTTTGTTCTTTCAAGTTGATTTGGACATCTAGTCATAAGAGGTTTGCCTTTGCTTTCTTCTCAAACCATTAAGTTGCACCAGCTCTTTGCTTCCAAATGGCTATTTTATATATTGTTATCATTGTGAGGAAAGATGCAGATCTGAATGAAGTAGCTGAAATGAAATGAAAAGATGTCAGCACCTTCAAAAGGCACACAAACTAGCATATTAGTGTTTAATACAAGGTGCTAAAACACCAGGTGTGAGGCAGAAAGGATGACTCATGCTAGAGGCTAAAAACGGTGACCATCAACAGAGCGTATTCAGAGATGATTTCCTGCCAGAAGACTGCGCTGCTTGTCATTAGAATCTGGCCTTCAGTGACAATAATGTTATTTTTAAACATGTGCTACATACTACATGCTAACCATAAAAAGGGGAAAGCAAAAATTGGTATTGTTGTAATGTACATTGAATCTCTCTTATCTGAAAATCCAAATATTCCCAAAACACAAAACAAAAAATGCTGACAGCCACACACTTTCACCTTTGTGAAAAGCTCTTGAAACAGAAGACATCCCAGAAACTTGCATGTTCTCCTTCCCTCTGGCTAATTGTTACACATGGGGGTCAGTTACTCTGGAAACAGGCTATGAATATGAGCATGGAGAGACCCCATTTGCCACCACCTGCGTCCAGCCCAGAGAGAATGAAAAAGACTCATGGGGGGCTGGAGTGGATTTCAGAGCATCTCAGATACCTGCCTTTTGCAGGGCCTTGTATAAGAGGAGTCCTCCCAGATTTCCCCCAGTCTCTTTCCCCCACTTTTCGGCTTTTCGGCTTAGAAATGGAAATGAGCACCAACCCCCAGAGTCAGACACAACTAGATTTAATGTCAGGGGAAACCTTTACCTTTACTGCATTAGGAATTTTGGGGAAAGGGAGATAGTCACACTGATCGGTTCTAGTGGTTCATTGGCAACTATTGCAGATTTCAAAACAATCACACTCTTGAATATGATCCTTTATCACTTGAGCAGCAGCATTTGTGGCAGCCAAAATACCTTATGTGAAAGCCCCACTTACAGCTTATTTCGTCAGATCACCTGGAAAATCATTAGAGCATGGATACTGTGGTCAGATTATTTTGGTTCAGAAATAATCACAGCTTAGTTGACAATAAAGATTTCTCAGCACTGAAGCCAACTGGCTTTCCACAGATAGCTTTGAATTGAGGAGTACTGTGTACTCCCACCATTGCATGCCTGCTTAATCAAGGGGAAAGCCATTTCTCCCAAGCAGACTGTTCTCCTAATTCCCAGAAATCAACAGACTGTCTTCTCCCAATTTAACTTGAGTTTATTGGCTTTCATCCAGTCCTACACTCCCTCAAAACAGTAGCCCAGCCGCTGAACACTGGTTTTCAACTCAGATGGGATGGAGGCACAGAGATGGAGGTACTGACAAATCACCCCTGATCAGGCATGTAGCCGGGGGGGGGGGGGGGGGGCTTGAGGGGCTTCAGCCCCCCCCCCCCAAATTCTCATGATGGTCCATGAGAAGGCCTTACTGGTGCATTATTAAACTGTTATGTTTATTCATATGATGATCTGATCACCATACTCAATTTATCCCATATACATGGGGTTATTGAGATAACGATACAAAAGGTTTGCTATGGTAGACCCTCTTTCACTCAGACTCAGCCCCCCCCCCCCCCCGCCCAATCAAAATCCTGGCTACGGGCCTGCCTCTGATAATTCCTTGCCTAAGGAAAACGACCTATGGAATTAATGGAGTTGCCATACATTGTCTGAAGGCAGAAATCATTGGAAACAAAACAGAACATTGCATAACATCACAGCATGACTCCAATGTCTCCCAATGCTACTCTCTTGTAGCAGTATATAGAATCACTGTTCCCTATACCAACTCATAAGCCATTCTGGAAAATAACAATATCAGCAGTATTAAAAGCCATATTAGTGTGAGAGTTATAAAAATAGATATGGAGTATATCCTGTAGACTCTCAGATTGGATCTACACTGCCATATAATGCCGAACACAATTTAACTGCATTGAACTGCATTATATGGCAGTGTAGACTCATATAATGGAGCCCCCGGTGGCGCAGTGGGTTAAAGCGCTGAGCTGCTGAACTTGCTGACCGAAAGGTCGCAGGTTCAAATCCAGGAACGGCGTGAGCTCCCGCTGTTAGCCCGTTTCTGCCAACCTGGCAGTTCGAAAACATGTAAATGTGAGTAGATCAATGGGTACTGCTACAGCAGGAAGGTAACAGTGCTCCATGCAGTTGAACAGTGCTCCATGCAGCTGGCCACATGACCTTGAAGGTGTCTACAGACAACACGGGCTCTTCGGCTTAGAGATGGAGATAAGCACCAACCCCCAGAGTCAGATACAACTGGACTTAATGTCAAGGGAATACCTTTACCTTAAACTCATATAATCCAGTCTAGTGCAGTCAAACTGAATTCTGAAACTGAATTATTTGGCAGTGTAGATCCAGCCTCAGCTAACCAGCACCCATGGGGATTGATAGATGCCGGATAATTGTAGTTTCAGGTTGCTTGAGAATTACTATTAAAAATAGGCCTAACAAATACTATATGTCATATTATACGATATCATAAAATCTGTACTGACTTGATATTAATATTGAAATACAGTCCCCCTCGATGGACTGTCACCTTGTCGTGGTGAGGGGGCTTGCGTGTTCCGATGAACCTGTGGGCACAACAACTGGAGTCGTGCACTCCCAGGAGTGGCCGCGGGGGAGGTCCCAGACCAAGCACAGTCCGAAGACCCAAAGACCTCAACGGCGGAGCAGGCGGAGGATAACATGGCACATGTTACAACGGCTGCGAAGGCGGAAGAAGGCTGCAACAGACTGAGAAGCCATGGTCATTGTGTTAAACTACATCACCAGTGGAACCTCATCTGTGAAGACTGTGTGTTGTTCAGTTGTGCACTGACCTCCACACATTAAAAAAACCCACGCACAGGCATCTTCCAAAATCCTCCAACATCAACTCCGCTGGACAGGCCACGTTGTCCGGATGCCTGACCACCGTCTCCCAAAGCAGTTGCTCTACTCCGAACTCAAGAACGGAAAACGGAATGTTGGTGGACAGGAAAAGAGATTTAAAGATGGGCTCAAAGCCAACCTTAAAAACTCTGGCATTGACACTGAGAACTGGGAGGCCCTGGCCCTTGAGCGCTCCAGCTGGAGGTCAGCTGTGACCAGCAGCGCTGCAGAATTCGAGGAGGCACGAGTGGAGGGTGAAAGAGAGAAACGTGCCAGGAGGAAGGCGCGTCAAGCCAACCCCGACCGGGACCGCCTTCCACCTGGAAACCAATGCCCTCACTGCGGAAGAAGATGCAGAGCAAGAATAGGGCTCCACAGCCACATGCGGACCCACAAGGAAACCCATGATGGAAGACCATCTTACTCGTCCAACGAGGGATCGCCTAAGAAGAAGAAGAAGATTGAAATACAGTAATTAAAAGCAAATAAAGGCAAACTTAACTTAATGTTTTACTGTATTATAAAAACAGCTTTGTGAATGCCGTTTGCAATTTTAGGGTTTTTTGGTTGCTTGAGAGTCCGAGTTACTTGAGTTCCAGTTAACTGAAAGTCTACTGTAGTCGAACATTATTGTTAACATTTAATAATATGCATTTTCCACATACGGTATTTGTCCACTGAGAAACCTTCCTTCATCTGTGATAAATAATATAATTGACCAAATATGTTCATACAAGTTCAGTTGGTGCTTGTGGCAATTTCCATCGGGCAGAAGCACAGCCGGGCAGAAATAAGTTCTCAATTCTAAGTCCGCTTGGAAAGCTGAGTTATAGTCTTTTTAAAGACATCATACTGTTGAGTGCCATTATACTGCAGTAATATACAGTATGGTGTTTTAGAGTTTAGTGGTGTGTTAATATCTATAATTAAATTTGCTACATTTGCGCCACACTTTCTGCTATAGTGCTTAAACCATTTTGGCATAGCATTTTACAACAGTCCTGCAAGCTAGATTACTATCAGAGGAAAAACAGGGGACTGAGTCTGGTTTTGCAAATCCTAATCCATCAACAGTCAGGCTGCTTCAACCACAGGGGTCTTATTATTTTTTATTATTAACTACTGTCAGATGGTTTGTAGAATTTGCCTTGTATGAACACATGAAGTCAAATATGTTGGAATTCTAAAAAAACAAAACCACAACTC
This sequence comes from Anolis sagrei, assembly GCF_037176765.1. Taxonomy (NCBI): domain Eukaryota; kingdom Metazoa; phylum Chordata; class Lepidosauria; order Squamata; family Anolidae; genus Anolis; species Anolis sagrei. Next base: position 223,446,031 of record NC_090021.1, on the reverse strand, counting down.
AAATACAACATTGCAGGAGTGGTGAAAGCTAATTTATAATTTCCCCAACTTAATTCAATTAAAAATTATTTCTCTTTTGGACTTAAAGGATCTTCTAAAGTAAATGTCAATCATTTTTCAGCTTCAGAAGAACAAGACACCTATGAAATGAGGCTACAAGAGTCTTCTTGGGGCAAAAGCACCATGTTCTATACCTTGGTGTTTTATTTATCTTCCAAATGTATGAAACATAACCACTGCCCCGGAAGTGCATGGAGCAGTGTACAGTTTTACCAAAAATAATGAAAACATTTGGCTCAAAACAAAACTCGCTCTTGGTCTCCAACAACAGAAAATGCAACTAGATGGAGGAAACGTGATTGTGATTCATCTATTGATATGTTCACAGCTGCTACCGCTTGGTGGTTTACAATATTTCATGGCCATATTGCTCATGAATTCCAGCTTGAGTACAAAAGCAGGAAAAATGCAAAAGTCTAAATGTATGGGTATACTATACCCTTAGTCAACATTTTTTTGAGTCAGCATTAGCGATGTAATTAATTTATTACTGAAATTAGAGAATTGAGCATTCGTAACAGCAGATCAGTGCAGAACTAGGTTTCGCTGATTTCAGTGTGCATTATTTCAAAGGAAGCTTTCAAAACCATATCCTAGACACAATATGTTGTTTGCGTGTTCCTCTGTATTTACTGTACTGATTTTAGAGTTTTTTTTAATATTGGTAGCCCAATTATATTCATTTTCATGGTTTCCCCCTTTCTGATGAAATTGTCCACATGCTTGTATTTAAAAACTTTCAGGTGATAGTATGATAGCTGGGTCCGGAACAGAGATGCCGCAAAGGAGGCTGTGAATAAGGGAAGAGAGGGGGCGGAGGGAGAGCGGGGAGAGTGGATGAAGAATAGAAAGGAGGGGATGCTTAGGGCGCAAGGTTTAGGGTTTGGGTCAGGGTTACAGTTAGGGTAAGAGGTAGGAGTTATGGTTAGGGCACGGTTTAGGGTTTGGGTTAGCGTTAGGGTAAGGAGTTAGGGTTAGGTTCAGGGTTAGAGTAAGGGTTAGGGGGTGATAGTATGATAGCTGGGTTCTCGGTTAGAGTATGGGTTAGGGTTTCACCCTTAAAGTACTCTTACATTCCTTGTATATTACATGTCTCCGGCCTGGCTTACATTAGCTAAGTCTCTCTTGCGCAAACAGCGCTCCATAACGCTCAGAGATTCCGGACCCAGTTATACTATTACGAACTTTAAAATCAGGAGAGTAAATACATTCAAACAACAGGAGAATTCCAGACAGGAAACAATCAGGGCCAGCTAATACCTCCCAATAAAGGACTTCCCAAGACAGTAAGCAGTCAGACCTTGAAGCTGCATGGCAATTCAATGTGAATCATGGTGGCCAATTGCACCATTTGAACTTGCCTCAAACAGGCAAGAGTTCTTTCTCCCACCCTGGACATCCCACAGATATATAAACCCCACTTGTCCTAGTTTCCAATGGACCTCACAACCTCTGGGGATGCCTGGCATTGATGCAGGCGAAACGTCAGGAGAGAGCGATGCTTCTGGAACATGGCCTTATCGCCCGGAAAATTCGCACCAACCCAAAAACAGGATCTTCTCCAAAAGCCCCAAATCCTAATTACATTGCCAGTAGGTGGCGCTCCCATGCAAACAACCTCCCTGCATCACCATCACTGCAACATGCTATTGGAGGCCTGCTCCCGCCTTGATTGTGCTCCTCTCGGCATAACCGACGCCTTGGCCAGCCAATCGCCTGCCCGTGAATGAAAAGTGGGCGGTCCCTTGGCCTCTTTATCCAATTGCCGGAGGCGGTGAGTCAGAAACCAGGCAGCGAAAGAGAGAAAGGGAGAGAGGGAGGGATGCGCGTTGCCTACGGAGTATGTGGATCTCGAGAGTTCTCGCGAGACCTCGGGCGAGAGTTTCCGCCTCCCCTCAGCCGCTTTTCCACTGGGTGACTGCGCGGCGGCCATGTTGGTTGCTATGCTGCGGCGGCTGCCTGTCTGAGGGCAGGCGGGAGGGAGGGAGGGAGGGAGGAAGGGGAGGGAGACGGAGGAGGGGCCTCGCCCCCTTCACCCCCTTCCTGAAGCGCAGGCAAGCAGAGCCTGACTGTAGAGCTGCCGCCTCGACCTGCCCCCCCCCCCCCCGCCTTCCCCACCTGCAGGGGAAAGGGGCCTCGAGAGTGCCGGGAGGCCGAGGAAGGAAGCCCCAGGGGAGGCGCGCGAGGGGGCTTCCTTGGCCCTCCCCGCGGAGACCGGCCCGTCCCCCCTCCCCTCCCTTGACCCTCCTCGGGCGGGGAGGGGGCAGGAGGACATGTGGGGGGGCTTCGAGGGGAGAGTGGGGCGCCTCTGGGTCGCTCCCCCCTTCAGTATTCCTGCCTGCCTGCTCCTCCTGCTGCTTCTTGAACTGCGGATTTGAATTTTGAATCTATTCTGGTTTTTGGTTTTTTATTTTTGGAGAGGAAGACCTTTTTTTATCTTTCGGCTCTTCCTTCCCTCCGTTTGGACGGCTGTTGCTCCACTTTCTGGTTCTGTGGAAGGACGTGGCTGTTATATGAAGGTACCCAGAAATTCCTCTTCGTTTTCTTGGTTGTTTTGAGCCCTTCCACACAACCCAATGTCCCAGAATATCAAGGCAGGAAGTCTCACATTATCTGAGTGTGGACTCAGATAACCCAGCTCAAAGCAGATATGGTGGGATTTCCTGCCTTGATATTCTGAGGTATAGGGCTGTGTGGAAGGGCCTGGAGTTGCCAGGTTGAAATGGGATTCTCTCTTCCTCCCTCTCCCCCCCCCCCCTTCAATCCCACCTTTCTCCTAATGCAGCGTGTATGATGTCTCTTAAGGTAAGAAACAATTCCAGGGCCCTTCCACACAGCCCTCTATATCAGATAATGTGGGATTTTCTGTCTTGATATTCTGGATATAGGGCTGTGTGGAAGGGTCCCCAATGGCTAATGTGCCTCCTGCATTGTTAAGAGACAGGCTGCAGGAGCACTGAAGCCGTAGAGAGGGTGGGTGGACAATTTGGAAGGGGGCCAAATTATAATTACCCATAATATTGATTTTTGAGGAGCAAATGTGATGAAATACAGAAGCAGGTTATTTCTACAGTGGGGTTATTCAAGCGTCCAGAAAGAGATGGCAGAGTTAATGTTATTTTGGGTCAAAAATAGAAAAAATAGAAAAAATGAGATGCGGTTGGAGAAGAATAGGATTCATGCAAATGTCTTAGGGGGGCTTCCAGACAGGTCCTATATCCCAGGATCTGATCCCAGCTTTTCTTCTTTAAACTGGATTATATGAGTCTGCATGACTAGATACTCTGGGACAAATAAAAAACCTGGGATCAGATCTCTTCTACACAGCTGAATAAAATCCCACATTTTCTGCTTGGAGCTGGGATACAGGGCAGTGTAGACTCAGATAACCCAGTTCAAAGCAGATGTTGTGGGTTATTCTGCCTTGATATTCAGGGTTATACGGCTGTGTGGAAGGGCCCTTAGGGCCTGTCTGGAAGGGCCCATAGATGTAAGATAGCTATAATCTTTTAGTGTGGGATTCATGTGAATGTCTAGGTTTCCTCCAGAAAGAGATGGTGGTATTAATGTTATTTTTTGGTCAAATGTGTTAAAATACAGAAATGAGATATGGTTGAAGAAGAAAAGTGTGGGGTTCATGTGAACGTCTAGGGGTCCTTCCAGACAGGTCCTATATCCCAAGATCTGATCCCATGTTTTCTGCTTCAAACTAGATTATATGAGTCCGCCCTGCCAGATAATCCAGGATAAACAGAAAACCTGGGATCAGATCCTGTGATATAGGGCCTGTCTGCAAGGGCCCATAGATGTAAGATAGCTATAATCTTTTAGTGTGGGATTCACACGAATGTCTAGGTTTCCTCCAGAAAAGAGATGGTGGAGTTAATGTTATTTTGGATCAAATTCAATATTGGTTTGACAAATACTCGATTCACAAAGACTAGAAGAGGTCCTGAAGGGAAAAGATAGAATATTGATTTCCTTATTTAGTGAAAATGTTGGATTTCTGTAAGCTGCAGGTTAATAACATTTGGTGTTGGAAGCGTACTGTGTGGAGTTTGCGCCCTACTATGTTAGCCCGAGAAGCAGCAGGATTACGTTATTCTTAGTGGGAGTGGAGAAATGACAAAATTAGGTTGCTTGAAGGCATGTCATCGTCCTGATCTGGGTTTGAGGGTTATAGCTACATGCATTTGAAAGCAGGATATGAGATCAAAGTACCTTTCTTCTTCATGTTAACAGGTACACAATACAAATATATATTTTATTATTATTATTTATTTGCGACATTTATATTATATTTGGAAAGTGTAAAAGACAAAGTAAAAGTTATTTCAAGGTGCGTTCTCTGTAATGTGATCTGATAGGTAAAAAGGGAAGGCAAAGTTATGCCGCATCATATTTCCATGCATCTTTTTGTTGCATTATGTATGCATCTTCTCGATGTGGCAACGCAATTCCAGGATTAGTGTCTGTCACCTCATTCATCCACTTTCATTACTGCGTTAGATGGTATTCATTAGATATATGGGACAGTGGCTGAACATTGACAGGTTGCTACAAAAAGCTATTGCAATGTTTGTTTGGTTTTTTTGTTTGTTTGTTTTACTCTTGTGGCTCTATAAATGATTTCAAGATCAGAATGCAAACTTCTTTTGTTGAGAGTAGAGCTGTGGTGCCACACCTGACAAGCTTCATGTTGTTGTTTTTTTTAATCTTTCTGCTTCCACAAGGAGAAAAAAAGCCCCAAATTCACACCAGAAGCAAGGGATCACAATAGTACTAAAGAACATAGAAATGATACCATATGTTATATAGTGTCCTGATTTGTTTTTAATATCCCCAGTTTGGAATGTCTGAAATGATAATTTTTGTTGTACTTTTGAAGTCTAGACCAGTAGGCTGGTTTCTGATGATGTATGCTTTGCTTGTGTCTATATGTTTCCTTTCAAGTTGTCTGCTGACTTAAGATGACCCATCTACTTACAGAAAGGGGCGAGTTTTATTGTAGGTTAAAAAGCAAAATCGAAATCCATTTCTGTGATCAGGTGCATAATAAGTGATCTAGGTTCTTTATAAATCTAATACGTATTTCTGATGTACTCTGCTTTCATCTACAGAGGGAAGAATACATATTCTGGAGACAAACGTTTAAATGTTTCATATGTTGGTAGAAACAGTGAATTAATATTCACAAGGAAGTAACTTGTAGAATTTTATAAAACACGTGAAGTTGGAATAATCAAGGTTTTAGGAACCTTGGAGCAGCAAAACATTCAACTTAAGCCCTTTCTAGATTGTGAATGATATTATTCAGAATAGTTCTTGTATGCAGTTTTTGTTCATATGATTTTCTCTTGTCTAAGATATTGTGGTGTTTTCTCTGTGTGTTTTGTCATTGGTTTCAAAATGCTTTGTAACACATTTGTAAACACATTAAACCACTATAAAACCGCGAGATAAGTCTATTGGATACTGCATGTTATAACATTAATTTCTGTTTGTGAAGCAAGATACGGTGTACTAGCTGGCATGGTGCATAAAGATAAAATAACATTTACATAATATTTTTGTTTTGCTGTTAAGTCTTGTGGGCCAGGCCAGCAAAGGAGCATTTAGTGCATTGTATTGATTCTCACATATGCACAATAGTGCTTGCCACCAAAAGCCCAATAAAATGTTGAAGATAGATTGTTTATGTTTATTCCATATTTAATATAAGGAATCATGTTTACAGCAAGGAATAATTGTTGTATCCAAACTAGTTCCCATACATAGTTCACTTGAACTTAAAAGAGACTACTGAATTCTCAGGTGGTGTGATAGTTCAGAATCTCCCTAATCCCATCAGCCTGCTTTACACAATCTGTTTTGAAGTTTCTCCAGAAAATGTGTGGCAGCAGATTGTGCTCCTTCTCTTGGAACTCTGTTTCTCTTGTTGGAAGGAGTGGGACTCAGTGCCAACACTCTCTTCCTGCTGTTCATCTGTTTAGGGTAAAGTGGGGAGAAGAGAGCAGCAAGCATTAATAACCATAGATCCCTGCCTCCATGGACAACTGAGGAAGTAATTCCATTGATGTAACCTTTGAAATTCATTGCACCTATACAAAGTGCACAAAGATAAAGAAATCAATTTGAGGCATGCCAAGTGACTTAAAGTTAACTATTCTCATTTAGGAAATAATGAGTAGATATTGTTCATGAACCACCTGATATATTTTAGCTTCATTTGAAATCCGTTGATTCTCTTTCACTGCTATTTGGGGGAAAATTAAGTTTGTGTTGACCCATTTATAATATCCTGAAAAATAAAAGAGTACTCTATATCTGCCAAAAATCGTTAAAAATACTTTAACATTAACACATATGCTATTTTATTTCTGTATATTGTTTCCCTTTCTAACTCATATCTCTTGTTATTCCTGGAGCTGTATCATTTTGTTAGACAACATAATTATCTCTTTATTTATTTAAAATAATTTTATTATAAATTTCCTAATTAACCATTTGTTCTACTGTTCTCAGACCCTTTTTAACTGGGAGCTGAGAATCTCTGTAACCTTTGTCTAATGGAAAATGAGATTAGGCCATAAGTGTGGACCAGTTTATGATAGCCAGTGTATGTGAAGTAAGGATGTCCAGCTTATGTCTATTTGCCTAGTTATCTTGTGCTACCTTCTTGTAGAGAGGACTGTGCTTTCTAGTTCATTGATATAGCAGTAAGGTACTGTTCAATTATCAGGGCGGAGGCCACAAGGAGGTGCTAGAAAAAAGAAGGATAGTCCATTTTACTGTGGGAAGGGGGTTGAAGAAGTTAAACCATTCCCCATGTTTTCCCGTCATTCCCCCCACTCATGTTGTTGTCATTGAAATAACCATCATTATTATATTGGGGGGGGGGGGGGGAGGGGGGTTACCACTGAAAATAGGGAAATGGATATCCTTTTCTGACTAGGACCCCTTTTGGAGTCCGCCCAGATAATGGAACAGTACCAGAACTAGTATTATTTGGGTTGTGAAAATGTAAGTAAACTGGTGCTGGGCATACATAATTTTACTCTTACGTAAACATTAAATGCCTGGTAAAGTTATGATTCCTTTACTTTCTCCAGGTTGTATGAAACAGTGTTGTTACGCCAGCAAAAAACAAATACTGCTTTGAATTCCTTCTCCTTGTAATACAATCTTGAGATTCTCCTAAAATTTACTGCAGTGTGTAGGATTGACCACGTGAGAGAATGGGATGGGCATGGCACTCCAGAGAGAGTAGGAAATAATGATGCACAAAAATGTTCTAGTACATAACTGGATTTAACCTTGTCTATTTTAGCTGGCATAGTACAGTCTTGAACATGCAGGAACAACACATTTAGTATCACTTACCTGCATCCAACAATATATGTCCTCTAAGAATGTTCTAGGTCCTCCAGGTGATTCTATGGTATGCTCCTGGCAGAAGTTACTATAGTGTCTCACTGCAGGATCTACACAATTCTCAAATAGATATAACTGTTGGTGAAAGTCATTCATTTCAGTAGAATTTGCTATTCTCCATGATTTTTTGTTTCAGCAGTAAGCTCAGAAATAAATCCTTCACAGATACAGGATTCATGCTGTATTTTAAAAGTGTAAAATCTCAACCTGTAAGATATGACTCCCAAAATATAAGAAATTTATTTATTTACTATGTTTATATCCCGCTTTTCTCACCTTGAAGGGCACTCCACTACCTGCACAAACAGAAGCAGCAGAGCACTAGTAAGCATATGCCCTGGGCCTCTGCATATTTATTTCAGTTTTGCCCCTCCTGATTTAAACAAGAGTTATTGTAAGAGACATATCATGTAACAAGTAAATGAATGGTTTCCAGCTAAAACAGGATAATTCTGGCTATAGTTGTAATTCAAAATATTTAGAGGTTAGAAAATTAGGGAAGGCTCATGTATTCAATGAAAATGGTCACTGATGCAAGCATGTTTTATATAAAATTACAGTATTGGTAAAGAAATAACATGAGCAGGCTATTGTATGATTTGTTATCTGCATGCAAGTTGGATATTGAGTTATGACTGCATGTTTTCTAATGAGCAGTTCTATAATTTTTCTGGCCATGCATTTGTAGAACCTTGCCAGTAGCCAAACTAAAACCATTCTGGCATAGTTAATAAGTTCATTTGTGAAGAAAAGATGTGATCATTTTATAATACTTTTCTATTTACATCTCAGAACAAATTAGGGAACAAAAATTGATAATAATTAAGAATACATTTTAGTCACATGCAGCCAATCCCTTTAGGCCACAACAACAGTTTCTTGCATAGTTGTAAGGTTATTTTTCTGATGTCCTTGCTATTGGTAATTTCCATTCTAAGCACTTTCATCTTGACAAGGAATTGTGCTGTAAAATATTCTTATTACTAAAAACAAGTGTTTGCCCTGGGTTGAGAATTAGTAAGTGTTCTTTATGGCTGATCAAGACTTCTTTGTAACTTAACATTGAATAACAATTAAATAGATCCAGTAAAGGATGTAGCTTAGGATATTTTTCTGCTGGAATTATTATTTATTTATTTTATTGTTTTGTGATAAAACATTTTCAAGGAAAGTATAATTTTCATTAAGTAGTAAGTAGCAAATGTTCATATGGCATTGCCAAATATTTTCACATTTGTCTTTTTTCTGACCTTCCCTGCTACTTACTGATAATAAGCTTTCAGATTTTCTATGACACCTATTGTCCACAGCTATATGCATTGTTGAACAAATAAATCTTTCTTTGGAGACTAACAACTGTTCTTTCTTCCTACACCACGTGCATTCTGGTGCCATCACTACTTACACATCAATTGAGAGCCATCAGTTAGTTTCAATTTGTATTAACCAGGCTGTTGTGAAATTGTAAAGTATAAATGGAGTATCACTTCAGACCAAAAGTGTTTTCGTTATTTTGGGTTTTGGAATACTTGCATACATATATTGAGAATATCTTACACATGAAACCTAAGCTTAGACACAACATGAGTTTATACTGCATATATACATTGAACACATAGACTGAAGACACAGTATATTAAATAATTTTGTGTTGTTTATGCTGAACAAAGAGCAAAGGTGTCACTATTTCAGCCACCCAAGTGGGCAGTTTGGGTGAGGTATGTTCAACCTCTGTATAACAGCCTCATCCCATTTACTTTTGGAAGTGTCCTATAACATTTCCACTCCAGCTGGAGGATGTATGGGCCCACCACCCATCACATGGCTTAAGGGAATTTACTGTGGAGGCCCCTCCTCCAACTGGAGAGAAAGTGTAATATGACACTTCCCTCTCAACACTTCTGCACCGCCTGGATGATTTCCCCCATATGATAGGGAAAGGTTCACTGCAAGAGAGCGGCACACAGGGTGACAGATTCACCCCCGCTGCCCTTCATTTCAGCAGCGAAGCCAAGCAAAATGGGAATGTTTCGCCTGGTTAATATGGTAAGATCCTTAATTATTCAAGTGGCTACAATGACACTGGAGAGAAAAACATCTTAAAGAATAACACAGATATGGGAATTATGCTTCTCACAATACATTGTTGAGCTGTAATTTCCAGCATTCTTTAGCATTGGTTATAGAGTTAGAATCCAATGGCTTTCTGAGGGTGGTTCATTATCCATGCCCATATGACAGAGATATGGAAAGATAAGGTAAGGCACTCCATACATAAAATATCCGTTTGGCATAGTGTAGTTGTTGCAGCTTGTCTCCTGGACTAGATTTGATGAGATTGTCGTAGCTGCAGTCTGTATGAGGGAAATGATTCACAGACCACTTACAATAATGGAGTCTTAGTGATTTCAGTGGAGGTTCTTTAAATGTAAATATCATGCTGTGTATGCCAAGGAAAACAAGATACCTTGCTAGCTTCAAGCAGATTATAAGGAGTAGGATGTAAGGTTAAGGATTTAACATATTTTAAAATATCTGATGTAATAATTAAACTAGTGATGTTTTGCAAATATAAATATTTTTGGATGGCATTTAGAAAATGTGAATGTTCTCTTAGTTTTGATCATAAAAAATATAGGAAGAGCTCCAGAAATCCATGTAGTTCAACCTTCTGTTTCCCACAGTGGCTAGCCATATGTTTTCGGGAAATCCACTAATACTATTCATGCCTCACAGTGACTGGAAATTGAATATGAAATTGTTTATGAAATCAAGAGAGTGATTTAACTTTTATGACTACTATGGAAGGTGTGTAAAGTAATGACAAACAATCTACTTTGTGCAATCTCTCTATCATTGGGTGCATTTATAAACTAGGATTCAAGAAAAATCCTGGTTTACCATGTATAAGCTAGTGTAAAGCTCACTCTTTCAGTCAAGTTATGAAATGAGACAATATCTGGTACTGATTTGTTTCTTTCCCAGAAACCAGAAGAAGTAATCCAGAGTTTATTCATGACTTCCTTCTGTGGGTTATTGGGTGTGGGAAAACCGGAGTACCAGTTGCTTCTTTGTTAGTACAGTAGAGTTTCAATTATCTGACCTTCACTTATCCAACATTCTGTCTTATCCGATGCTCTTTTCCGACCCTCCCCCCTTTTCCTTCATCATTTCCCCTTCGATTAAAGGAGCGCTCCCCAACTCTCTCCATTCCCAATAAGTGAAAAAGGCAAGACAAGGAGGAGGAGGGAGGAAAGGGGGGAAAAGAGGCAAGACCAGAAGCGAAAGTGTCCTCCCTCCTTCCCTCTGTGATTTCCATGCTTTTCTTCTGCATCCAGACACTTCCTGCTGGGCTGCTCTAGCCCTGAGGCCTTGCCTTGCCTTAACCCTTTGAGTCCCTATTGTTAGTATTCTAGGTATCTAGTTCCGCATCAGACAGGTAACAGTAGGATACGCTGTATTATCCAACATTTTCATTAATCCAAAATTCTGCTGGCCCGTTTATGTTGGATAAGCGAAACTCTACTGTACATCATCCTAAATTAGGGACCAGAAGTTATTGATGCACATAGTAGCAATTGGATGTAAAATTGTATTGCTCTCCAGAAGTTGTTTAACTGCAGTGTCCAGCATTACTCATCATAGCTATGCTGGCTAGAGCTGGTGAGATTTGCAGTTCAATTTTGGTACACTTTCATAATTGCATATAGACAATCCTGACCTACCTTTTCCCCAGATGCTTTAGTTTTTCTTATATTTTAACCCAGGATGCATTGCACACATTTAATTTTGAGCATCGTTTACTATTGTTGTCCACTCGCCCAATAGAAAGGAATAATTTTTGACATTTAGCTTTCTAAATACGTTTATGTGTTCTACAGGACAGATATGTTGCTGTCCTCTGCAGATGGTTTCTTACAAATCAAATAGGCTTGGTCCCAATCCAGATCCTTTTCAGGGTCTTACTACTTATTTCTTTCCATTTAAAGAACAGTCAATTTACTGCCATCTGTTACTGTTTCTTTAACATAACAGGAGCTGCCCTGTGATCACTAACTGGCAGGGCTTATTTTAGTGCTTTGGTGAACCACATCTCCTTGGTTGTGGTTCTCCAAAGCTTGAGAATAAACTCTGGTAATTAGGGGTCAAAATTAGTTGCAGCGTTTTTTCTTAAAAATAAACTGAAATTAGTAGTAATGTGCTAAATAATTGTTTTAATATGTCATTGATATAGTTGAAAATGAAGAAGTGTCTCTTCCTAAATTATGCTTGCATGGGCCCTGTCTCCCTTACTTCCAGTCTTTGCTGGAAGATGGCACCATCAATCCTCTGTTAAAAATGAATCCCGTTTGTGAAAAAGCCATGTTATAAATTAAATAAATAAATTAAAATGACCACTTCAGAAAAACGTGTATTCTTTATTTTGTTTGATCATGGTGAATAGTTGACCAGCATCCTTATCCTAGGCCAGGTATTTGCAAAGTATATTCTCTCTTTTTTGTTTTTGTTTTTTGTTAAAACTGTTTATTTTGATTATTGTACATAACAGAAAAGCAAATCATGGCAGATATAATCAGGTACCAATATTTTTGACATGTACATGCCTATCTACCTTATTCAATCAATCAGTTAATTTTGACATTAAGTACAAATTATTATCATTTACATATCTTAGTACACATAGATTTGCTATTTCTGCCCGTTTTCAACTGCTTTCAGTCAAAGCTTTCTATTAAATTTTTTCCATGACATTCAGGAAATCAGCACATAGCATTTTACACACATCAGACCTTACACTCATCCCAAAACCCCTATCCTAAACAAAATATTCGACAGACCACATAATCTCTTCCTCTCCTGGTGCATTTTCTTCTTATCACCTTTAATTATTAATTTTATGCCATGTTTCCAGGTGTGTTGATTCTTTAAGTATGTTTATTGCTTATACCACAATCTAATTATATCAACTTGGTTTGAATAGGAAGGACTTTTTTTTAAAGATAAAGTCTTTCTGTGTTTTTCTAATTCCAGCCTTTTAGTAGTTGCCAATATAAGCTGACTTTTGTATTTAGAAAAGAAAGCCCTGAATGCAGACTATGTTGGTATGGAATTTTTTATTGGATTCTCCTGCTTGATTTTTGGTTACTTTTCCATTCATATTGCCTTATGCTCCTTGGAAAAACTACTGTGAGGGTTGTGGAAGTGTCTGGAACAATATAGTGGTGTTAATGGAATGGTAGGGCAAATTTATGAAATACCCCCCTCCACACATACTGAAGTATATGATGATCTTCTGCAAGTTCAATAAGACTGTTATGTTTGCATAGGGACAGATCTGGGTCAAACCCTGAATTTCTTGCTGCGTGAACATAGGAAGCTGCCTTATAGAAATCATTGATCCATAGTGTGCAGTCCTAACTCTCCTGATTGGCGTCAGTTCTCCATTTGCAGATCTTTCTACCTTACCTGGAAGGTACAGGTATCATACTAGGGAGCAAAGTATGTATCGTACTGATAGTTTTTGATCTTTCCAGTCTTATATTGACAGTTGCACTAAATCTAAGTTACACTCTTTTACACTTCAGTTGAATGTTGCTTTTTATACTTAACATTAACTTTTCTGACTTTTAGTCTTCAAACTATCTGACTATAACTTCTCGGTCCTTTAGATAAATAAATCTATGTAACATTTCTGAAAGCAGCCAAAGTGGTATATTGGTATTTGAGTGTTGGATTATGACTGCAGAGAAGGGTTCAAATTCCTCTTCTGCCATTGAAATTCACTGAGTGATCTTAGGCAAGTCACATTGCCTTAGCTTCAGAAGGAGGCAAAGCAAACCTTGATTGAACAAATCTTGCCAAGAAAGCCCTTTGATAAGTTCACCTTAAGGTCATTGGAAACCAGAAATGGCTTGAAGCTGAAGAAGTAAAACCAACTATGAAATTGGTGAAAATTTCATAGTTGGTTTTACATGCTGTAATGTGATTAGTTGTAATGGCTCAAGTTCTGTAGTTCCCTAATAGGTGCCCAATTTATTTCAAAAATGTACAGCCAGTAAGCATTTAGATTTGTTTTCATTTTGTAATATAAAGGAAATAGGATGAAGGATAAATGTATATCTTATGCTTTTCTCAGTAACTTTTTTGGATCTGAAGACTGTGGTTTAATTGTCTATATAATAAAGTCTGTTAAGTCCCAGAAATGATGTTGCACCTCAAAGACCACAAACTTTGAATCTTACCCCCTCCTCAGCTGCAGTAACATGGCACAATAAAAAGAGTTTTGAAAAGTAGTTGGCAGTATGACACAAGGAGTTCTGCTGTGGTGAAGTTAATTCTTTGATACTGTTTTAAGTGTGCCATTGTTTATTTGAAAAACACACAGATAATTGGCTGTAATGGTTTGGGTTTTGTTTTGTTTTGGTTTTGTTTTTTGGAAGAAGCTACTCCCAAATTTCCTGCTTAAAAGAAAGAACATTTTAGAAAATCCCAAATCGTTATTATTTCCTGTACATTACTAACTTGTTCAGGTGTTTTCTGCACTTTGAACTGGGCTGATAAATATGTCAAGGGCCAGCATAGCTGGGTCAAAAAAAATATGATCAGAATTTCTGGTTCCTGTGTTTATTTTGAAAGTGTGAATATTTTCTACACAGTCTTAAAAAGCAGCCTCCTGTATAATGCAATGCAGTAATATAACCTGGAGTTACTACAGCACTTATGCCAGATCATCCCTGATGACATTTAGGGTATTACCGGACAACTAGTTGTAGACTTACTCCTTTAAATGCTGCAGTATTTCTATAATGTTGTTTCTATGCCATGTAAACAAGTTCAGTAAAGAGACTTCTCATATTTTGAGTAATTACCTTTACAGCTGAACAGCCACTGTGGTGTTCAGGTGTGTATACAGGGTATACATGATAACTGTGGTCTTTATTTTGCTGTCTGTGTCCCTGTTCAGAAGATTTTGCCTCACTTTCTTTCTCTTTGATCATTTGATTTTTTGGGTGGGGGGGGGGGGAATGGCTTGGTGAGAAAGCTTCAGTTGAAACATCTTTTTCCCATGATAACTCTTTCAGGAGTTAATTTCCCTTCCTAGGGGTAGATTTCCTCTCACTTCCTGTTGTCTCACCCTCGTTCTTAACTATGAGTTGTTTGTAAGTTGGATTTTGTAACTTGGGGACCGTCTATATATTGTTTTTCTACAAATTTGCAAAACGGAGTATACTATGGTTATAAGGTACTATTTTAGGCAGATATTAATGTTATTCTGTAAGGCTTATTAGAAAGGGCATCTTCATGGTAGGGAATGTATTTTTGTAAGTAAATACAGTTGAATGATTCAAAGAATACTTGCATCGCTTTGATTTCTACAGTGGTTTGACAAATTAATTTCAAGTTGTATGAATAAGTTTTGGGGGAATACAAAATGTTGACTTTAAGTTAACCACTTTATCACAAAGTTAATTTGGGTAACAATCAAGACTACTTCAAAGTAGTTTCCAGTATTGAACCTTCTATTTTTTGTTTTGCTTTGTTCTGTCTTAATTTTTTCTTCCAAATAATTTTATTGACATTTTTCCAAGAGAGATGGGGCAGAGGAAAAAGGAAAGGAAAAAAGAAGAATTTGGGGATAGTAGATTTAGTTCATTGCCTCTTTACAAAAATCTAATATTTCTCAAGAAGAAAACAAGGGCATAGGGAATTCTTTTACAAAGTTATCATTGTTACAACTACAGTAGAGTCTTGCTTATCCAATATAAACGGGCCAGTAGAACGTCGGATAATGTTAGATAATAAGGAGAGATTAAGGAAAAGCCTATTAAATGTCAAAGTATGTTATGCTTTTACAAATTAAGCACCAAAACATCATGTTTTACAACAAATCGACAGAAAAAGCAGTTCTATACATGGTAATGCTATGTAGTAACTACTGTATTTACGAATTTGGCACCAAAACATCGCAATGTATTCAAATAGCTGTGAATCCGGGCAGGAGGCAGACTGCATTGGATAATACAGAATGTTGAATGAGCGAAGGTTGGATAAGCGAGACTCTGCTGTAAGCCTTATATTGAGTGTAGAGTGGAATATGACTCATTTTATTTTACAAGAAAACAACTAGTGCAAATGTGTTGGCTAGACTGTTGTCTTTCATGTACTTTAAAGAACAGGTACCACTGATTGCTTCTGAATTCAATTAAGAGTGCTGATTTTGACCTGCAAGGTTCGGATAATCCTAAAAGTTGCAGTAATGTTGATGATGCTTTATAGGTTGTATTATAAAATGTATGTAGAAAAATGTATAGGCTAGTATTTTGAGATAAATCAGGGGAGGTATGAAAACAGGGAAGGAGAATGGGTGGAGTATTGTAATGTGCTGGGTGTGGAATTGCTGAAGTGAGAAAATGTGAGAGAGCAGTCGAAGAAATAGCAGTTGGAGGAATTAGAGTTTGGAATTTGGGTGTTGTTTTGGTTATGTATGAGTTTAAGGAACAGAAAATAGTATAGGTAGACATTAGCTCTGCATAAAAAGCATAAAGAACAGTCAACTGAAATTGCAAGTTTGTCAACATGATGTAAGACAATATTTGTTGTATACTGTGTCATAAATCTATGTGTTCAATCATGCCTGATTCAAAGCTGTCGAGTGCTCTGACAATATAGCTTGTTTTATGCAGTTAAGTATTTCAGATGCTGAGAAGACTGCTGGTAGAAAAGGAAATCCCGAACTGGGAAAGTCTACAAGTAAGATGAAATAGTTTCTAGGTATTTTCCTAAGGTTGCAGCCCTTGACACAGTGATTAGAGCAGGGGCTGAAAACATACATCTAATTACATGATGTTTGATCATGAATTCTGCCGCTCTCCCAGCGTATTGTAAGCATAATTGTAGATTAGATCTTAAAGAGCATAAGTGTAGGATGAGGCAGGGCTTTATAAATAAACTAACACACAAGGGGGCAGTGGCAATAGCTGCAAATGAAAAAAGAACATAGTCTTACCTGTTTGGGTTGGCACATTCCGATTAACTCGGTTATGGTAGATTACACCTTCTTGCCATCCTAGAATGAACATTCATGGCAAATCTAATTTCCATTCTTGGCTTTTTTGTTGTCACCTACTTTTTCTCCGCATAGATTACACTATGTAATAAAATTTGAAAAAAAAATCTGTTCCTGGTTTGAAAGTGTTATTTTCTATTTAATTGTGCTATACTTACTTTGATATACTCCTCTGTGCCCTCCTGAGAATGAAAGTAGTTGTTACACTCCAGGATTTTCATTTTTGTGGCTGCCACAAACTATGGTATGTTAAATTGGTTGAGACTCTATGAGATATTCATTCATTGAAAAACTATAGTGAAATGTGCTACAGGATGTCCTTTTCAAACTTTTCAATGTTTTTTTATGATAGAACCTATTGGGAAATGACATTTAATAATAATAAAAAAAATAAAGAAACTTTATTTTTATCCTGTCCTATCTGCCCTGTCTCCCTGGAGGACTCAGGGTGGTTTACAACAAAAAAATTTGGCAAACATACAGTGCCAGCATAACATAACAGACAGATCAAATAATAAACAATAAAATAAACAATTTCAGGGTATACTAATAAACAATTCAAAAATAACAAAACTAAAATTTAGGTATACAAATAGGACATTGGGACACATTTAACTAGTAAGTCTAATAATAATAAACAAAACATTAAAAGCATAAGCAATTTGTGGCAAACCAACAGTGCTGAGATAATATCTGAATCAGAATGTTAATAAAGTGCTAATTCTCATCCTCCCCATAAACTAGATTTCATAAATAAGTTTTTACCAGCTTCTTAAAGGAGAGGAGGGAAGGGGCCATTTTAAACTCTTTTGGGAGGGAGTTCCAGTGGCAGGGAACGATCACGGCGAAGGCCCCCCCTCTCGTTTATAACCCAGAAATATAAAATCGTGTTACATAGTATAATTATCATAGTTTTCTTTCTCTTTGTATACTTGTCACTCTGAACTGTTGTGTTTAAGGTCCTGGCTCTATTTTTCTCCTTTTACTTTTGTGTATCGTCTGTTCTTAACTGCATGAAGAGTTTAATGTCTCATCTATTGAAACTTTCTTTCTTTCACTACCTCTGAGGATGCTTGCCATAGATGCAGGCGAAACGTCAGGAGAAAATGCCTCTAGAACATGGCCATATAGCCCAGAAAACCTACAACAACCCAAAGTCTTAACTAATCATAACGGTTCCATTACTGTCTGAGTACTTAATGATTAGTGGAGTCAGACTAAAGTAAGAAGATGGGATAGAGTAAAATGTCATATAAACTAACAAATTACTTTCAGTGCGCCAGGGAATATTTTGCTAACAAGAATGCAGAATTTTCTATATTGTGTGTAGTTAGTATTATAAAATCAGAATTTCTTGATTGATTGCTGATTACACAATTGCTTGGCACCTGCTTCTCTTTCCTAGACAGCCACCATAATGTTGGCTGGCTCAGTCCCAACAGAGGAGGATTTCTGGTATCGCTGGAAATCACAGCAGTAGCTTGCAACTATCTTAACTATGTCTTCTGTTTCATTACACATTTCTACAGCTGTATGAGCAGTGAAGAATTGGATTGATGTGCTTTAGAGCTAAGTTTAAATGTATCTCTCATACTGTCCTTGCAGTTGAAGGTTGAAGGCTTACTCTTACTATTTATGAAAGTAACAATGTTCTCAAAATTTTAGAGTATGCACACTCATTTGCAGATATGGCAAAAACTGAAGGGATTTGGCATTCCACCCATAGTGCTTCCTAGTATTATCAAATAACACAATTGCTTAACTTGCAGTCTGTACAATATAATCTCCTACCCAATATGGAAAGCGCACCCTGTACTTCGAAATGCACATATCAACTTATAGGCAAAAGTAAGTGTGACGGATGTGACCGCAGTAATTGTACTTATGAATTGATTTTGTTTCTGTGAGTAACTTGATTGTCATTACAGAAGAGTACTGCTGCTGTTACTTATTTTTAATTTTGTTTATTTTTTAAATTCAGCTACACTAAAAAATGGGGAATTGAGAATTATGATATGACATTCTGAGAGTATAGAATGGAAACATGGTGCAATGTATCAGAATCTATACATTATATTCAAAATGATATAGTACATGTGTAATTCTTTGAATAGATCATACTGGTGCTGTACTAATTTTGATTAATAAGAATGTTTATCATGTATGTTGTCTGTGAATAAGTTGAGTGACTTTGGAAAACCGATATCCAAAATATCAGATTAAAAATTATGTATCTTTAAACATGCATCCATATCACAGCAGAAGAGTTAGCAAAAATTGTGTGTTCTCCTGAGTTTAAGCAAGTATTATGAATTATACTGTGAATGAAATCTGTAATAGTCGTGTTTTGAGGAGAAATTTGCTCATATTTAAGGAAACAGATCTGATCTTTGGGTATATCAGAATAGTGCAAAAACTTTATGCAAGAACTGACCACAGGCATGGGATTAGCTGCATAGTCATCTGGCATAGACTATTATTTTAACATTTCTATTCAGTAAATTAGAGATGCAAATGTGCTTTCCTTTTTATTTTTTGTGCTTGTATGTGGAAACAGGAGGCTGCCATAGTAAATTTGTGTTAACTTCAGAGCCTTAAGTTGTATTCTACTGAGAACACGGGGAGCTGATAATATGAATGAACTATTCAGAGAGAGAAATGGCTCATGAATTGCACCATACGTGTTATTTTAGAAATGCCACTGCAGATTCTATACAATCAAAATAGTTTTCCACCACTGTTGGACATGATTCTTCTTTCTGCTGTAACTTCCTAAAATGTCTCCTGGATGATTGAGGGAACCTCTGATGCAGCTTTGAAGGGGCATAGGAGCTGGGGTGCCTGTAGAGGAAAAGTGTATTGAGCAAGTGGAAGTTGACATTCACAATGCTTGTTGTAATCCATAAAGTTAAACTTTCATTTTCACACAAAGGTGTATCAAAATTGTGTTCTGTTCAGTAGAATTCAACATGGTTTCTAAATACATTAATATTTGGGAATTTTATTAGTACTTCCTCAGTTAGGATTAGGTAGATGGGGGGAAGTCCTTCCAATGCTTTGGGTGTTACATGATACAAATAGGCTATGTGGAAGCTTCATGCTTCTATTTTACAGATTGCTAATTTAAAGTATATATCAGAAACTTTCCACTGTTTCAAAAATGCTGTGTGACTTTGTGTGTGTATGCTCCTGTTTGAGGAAGCCCAGTCCAAGACTCTGAATTACATCCATCTGTGTCACTATGCTGATAGGACATCAGTGTTGGAATTATTCCAGTGGAATAACTTCACTCTCTTTCCTTCAGTTCATTGTACCTCAGATGGAGAAAACTACTTAAGGCTGCTTTGTGTAGTAACTTTTGCTGATATGAAGATCATTGCCATAGCAGAAAATCATGATGTGGAGTATGCCTTGCCTTGGGGTGCAGTTTTAATAGGAGTCTTCCTTCTACTATGTCTGATTAAATTGCCCTTCTTAAACCACCCAAATGCTATACAATTTGCATATTTATTTATTCATTTTTTATTATGGTGGTCCATTAATGAAGTACAGCTGTATTTTTAAAAGACCAATTTCTAAATATCAGTCAAAACCTTCCTAACAAGTTAGGTCATTATGTGTAATTTGAAGTTTGATTTGGAGTCTTATGTTTGTGCTTTTTGATATTAAAAAAGTGTTTGCTTTAGAAATATGCTTCAAAGACTGGTATATTGTAGTTGCAGGTTGAATTTCAAAAAACACCACAAGAACCAATTTTGATGTGATTGTTTGCCGGTAACCCATGGAGTTTTATGTACTCTTGAAACAATCTATTTCTCTAGAGATTATTTGAAGACTATGACTGTTGTGTCCCATTGGGCCTTAATATTGTTCCAGTTTATTGGTCAGTGCCATCCCCAATCTTTCAGTACTATTTAACTTAAGGTTAATCTAAAGAAAGGATCCAAAGAAGATTCCTACTTCTGTGAATTGTGTATTAAAATAAGCTGGTTGAATAATCTGAATTAGTGTTTCAACCAGTTGATTCCAGATATATCAACTAAGGTTCTGTCAAGAAAAAAGCTATGTAAAACTGATAAACATCTCTCAGTTACAGTTCATGAAAGTTAGGTTGACATTACTACCATGGAAGTCCAATTCTGTATGGCAGAAACTGTGTGAGGTTACCAAAACAGAAACTATTAGGAGAAACCCGAGCCCTTACATCCAATCTCCTTCCGGTTGAATCTGGCCGATCTGCTGTCCCAGATAATCTCTTTCTCTTTCATAATCCCTTTCTCACACTTTTAACATTTTTACCCATTTTGAAATGTTGAAATGCTTTTTACAAGGCATTCTTTTGAAGTAAGATATTTGAGCTAAAATATAGTGGCATTATTGGTGACATTAAAATACCATAGTAGTAGCATTAAAATATAATGATATTTATTATTTTGTGTTTGATCTTTGGCCCCATTCACCATTGCAGTGTAGAGCTACTCTGAAATTTAATTTGGCCCTTGAGGGAAAAATAACTGTTCAGTCTAGTAACATATTATAAAGCAAAATGATATAATATAACACAATCTGTTGTAAATGCTTTGCACCACAAAAGTACAGTAGTCTATAAATCTATTATATATGGACGATAAGCATTGTATAAATTGAATATATGTGATTTCTTAACATCAAAAATTATGTTTTTGTTTTTCCCATTAAGACGCTGTGTGGACAGTAATGACCGCACGTTTCCGATTGCCTGCTGGCAGAACCTACAATGTTCGAGCATCTGAGCTGGCACGAGACAGACAACATACAGAAGTGGTCTGCAATATTCTTTTTCTGGATAATACTGTGCAAGCTTTCAGAGTTAACGTAAGTGCACTTGTTGAAGAAACGTGGTCTATCTTAAATATTTCCTCAGTATTAAGTTCTAGAATTTAGAAGGTATTTTTTAAGGTACATATTGAATGACAGTTGACCAGTAGAATATTTCAGCCATTCAATTATTTGCAAAACACATGGTCATTAAGCAAAGTGAAAGGGGTCAGTTATAAACACAGTCTCCCCCCCCCCCCCACACACACTTGCCAGTGCATATAAAAGCTTAAAAACATGTTTACAATTATTATAGTCACATTTATTGAGTGCATAATAGCCTAAATTATTAGTTATGCTAAGGTGCTACTAGGACTTGGGGTGGGGATTCCTAGTCTGGGAAGGCACAACGGAACAGCCAAGTTTTTAAATTCCTTCTGAAAACGGCTAGAGTGGGGGCCTGTCTGAGATCTTACTCATTTAGAGTATCCAGGTATTCCTGGACTACTTTACTTATTTTGGATTGCACTTCCTTTATTACCTCATCTGCTCTGTATTGTTCAGGTTGAAACCAGTCTCCTTTTGGGAGAAGATTGAGGCAAAGAAGGTATTGAGCAGTTCTGCCATTTTCCTATCCCTAGTTAGCATTTTAGCACCTTCTCCACACAGAGGCACCACTGTTTCCTTTTTCTTTCTTTTTCTACTGACATAACCAAAGAACCCCTTTTTATTGGTTTTAACCTCTCTGGCAAGCAGAGTTCATTTTGTGCCTTAGTCCTATGAACCTTTTCCCTGCATATGTTGGTTAATTGTTTGAATTCCTCTTTGGTGATTTGAACAATATATGTATATATGGTTACAGTGAATTCCAATTAGATTTTACAAATTGAATTCTCTGTGGAAAATTTTTATACACCACCCGGAGTCCCCTCAGGGAGATAGGGAAGGATAAAAATAAAGTTTTATTATTTATTTATTATACATATTCCAGGTTAATGAATATGCCAGACACCTGTCTGTTGGTAATAAAATTATTGAGATCGCCTTGATCTTTGCTGAATGAAGGCTGCTTGTGTAGTTTTATCAGAACACTTGCTTGAACTGTGAATCTATTTGTAATGAGTAAGCTGTAGAAATAAATCTACTTTGCCATAGGGCTTTGTGAAAAACAAATGCCAGAATGCTACTTGGAGAAAACCTCCTCTGATCCAGAAAATACAATTCAGGTAGTCTTATTATGCACTTAGCATATTATGTATATTAGTATATTAGGGCTCCACAGCCAGGTTACCACTCTTGGAAGACCATCATCCTTGGAATACTAGGGATCGCCTAAGTAAAGTAATATTATGTGAAATTCTTCATCAGCTAGTTGCTTTAGCAGCATTGTATATACAGAGGGGATGTTCCCCATAAATAGTTTGTCCAACAAGCCAAGACATACAAGGTAGCATGAAAGGAATCTGGAGTGCATGAAGGACACAAAATAATGGTTGAGAACCCAACCTGTGCCACATAAGTGGAAGTGACAGTCCACATCTCAAAGGCAAGGACAGACTTGCTCAGCATTTTTAAGACTACAAGGTTGCATTGTTATATAGTAGAAGCAGAGAAACTATTTGTGCAGTATATAGTAACATGCATCCATTTAAATGAAGCAGAGTATGCATTTTTATTCAGTTACATCTTGTAATTGCATAAATAGTGGTTCCCAACCATTTTTGACCAGGGACCGTTTGAACAGGGACCACTCTCCATCATTAGTACTAAAAGGGTTGTGAATCAGGTTTTGGTCAACTTTAGATTTGGTTTGGTTATTTGGAGTGTTGATTCAGAAAATTGCATTGGATAGACCACATCAGCTCTAGTTTCTGATACAGAACATATGCCATCCAGTAGTCACCATCTGCTCACCCACAGAAAACCATATTTAATCATCTAGAGCTGATGTGGTAGTAGTAATCTTTCGTGGATAGTCAGCCTCTCCCCTCCCGAGATCCCCATTGCCTCGGCACTAAGAGGGTTTTGCAAAACCAGTCGCTTTCATTCCTGTGTGGTTTTGAGGCAACAGTGTAGTAATGGTGAGGCCGTGGACCACTTTAGGATAAATAGAATAGTATTTAAAGTTGGGAACGCATTAAGACTGGTAGAGCTGACTGTTAGATGAAGTACATAATCATTCAGTTTGAATATGTGAATGTTTTTTCAGAAAGAAGTTTCAGGTTTCTACCCCCAGTATCAACATTACTTTGAGCTTGATGAAAATGGCAAAAAACAGTGTCCTACTTTAGTGGTGACTGAAATGTTGCTCTCATTTGCACATATTTTTGTCCATTTTTTTTACAGAAACATGATCAGGGTCAAGTTCTATTAGATGTAGTTTTCAGGCATCTTGATCTGACCGAGAGAGACTATTTTGGTTTACAATTGGCTGATGATTCTACTGATAACCCGGTAAGTTATAGCTATATTTTAAGCAAAATCTTCATCTTTGCTGTGTGTGTGTGTTTTCTTTTTTTAAGTTTAAGGCCCGGTTTTGCAGAACAGGTCTGTATTTGATCTGTATTCCTGAGTTTGATAATTCTGGTTTGCTTTTCATTTCATTTAATTATATTGAGAAGGCAGAACAAATGTCTTGTAAAAACAGTGTTATAAGGTTTGCCTACTGAGAATTTGTATACTTTATGTTCTTTTCTTGTTGTTTTATGAGTCCTTGGGCATATAGGAATTGGAAGTACATGTATCAAAATCAGTATTCTTGGTGATGAATGCTATATAAGAATTGAAGTGTTTATTCAAATTATAATAATCATTCATGGTGAGCTTCTCTTTTGAGTTATGGAATCCTGTTTATTTGCCTTCATTCAGTAGTGATGCAATCCTAAACATGTTCACAACCTCACTGGAAATTTAAGCCCTATTTGAGGCCTAACTTTATATTGTCAAGGAATATGACTGGAATTTTGTTGTGTGTATGCTTTTTTGTGCTCGTAATTCTTGGTTTTATTAGACGTGTTGTGTTTAATTGTTTAATTGTTTTCATGAGGGACAGTCCCCTTTAAAGAGATGCTTTTTTCAGTTTCCATCACCCAATTTGACAACCTTCATGTGGTAATTCTTTTGTACTGGGCTCAACAAGCATCCAGCAAATAAGTGATTATTCTTGAATTGGTTCCAATGAGTGAGATAATTTAACATTTTCCTGCCTATTTTAACATCTCATATATATATATTGTATATATTTAGTTCTGTTGCCATGCTGAAAGTGTTCGGCAGACTCTTAGTAAACAAGAGGCATTTCACAGATCATTGAGCTATGCATATATTACAGATTGCAAAATGGAGTAGAAATAAAACTGTTGCTAAGTCTATTCAAGCCCCTTCCTCTCTTCTCCATTCCCATGGCCTTTCGTTTTATATAAGAATGGAGTAAACTGAGAATGTTGATGAGGAAGTTGAAAAAACAAGTACACAGAAGATCCCTTAGTGTTAATTTAGCCTGCTGTTCCTAGTGGATGAATCTGAGGGTCTTCATAGTAAGCAAAGCATTGTGACAGGTATTCGCTTGAGACTGTAAAATTTGGCACAAACTTTGGTAGATGTTTGCTTCATGAACAGTCATATTATCCAAAAATCGTGGAACTTGATACATAAATCATATGCTTGCTATGATTTTTTAAACTGAGCATCAAACCTATGAGGTGGTTTTGTTCTGGCCTTTGTGACATTTTTGGATCTTGTTGGCTTTTTAGTTTTCGAAGTCATGCTTCTACAGTTATGCTTCTCAATACTTTCAACAGAGATACATGTTTATTTCTCTAGATCTTTGTATATTCTGAAAATAAAAAAAATGTCTCTCTTCTCCAAAGCGCCCTTTTATGATGGAAAGATTAATAACAACTTGAGACAATTTCTGAGATAAATATTTCGATTCCCTTTGAATTGCAAAATAATCTTATGCTTCTGATGATACCATGATCATTGATTTAATTAAAATGGAACCAAGATCAGTGTCACTATATATCATTTTCCGAAATGAAAAGATCTAATTTTAAGTTGTCAGCATAAGGCTGTATTTGAAACAGATTGAAGCTGTTTGAGTTTTATTCTCACAGTGATTGTATTTGTGTTTAGATCTGGCAAAATGGATGTGTCAGTAAAATGTTTTAGGTACTTGTCCATCTCATGTACCCTGACAGTGTAAAATAAATGGTGGGGAGGGCAGGAGTGGCCTAAATATCATCATCATCATCATCATCATTTTTTACTCACCTCTTCCCAGGAATCAAGGCAGGGAACAATAAGATATTAAAAGCATATTATAATACAATATATACCACACATACCACATGAACTGGTCAAACCATAAGTTTAAAAGAACATATACAGTCAATACATATTTAAAAATAAGTACATAATTTGAAATTTGTAATTTAAGATTTATAATTTAAAGTCAGCTGCCTAGGCTGGCCAGAAGTGATTGGTCTTTAATGATGTTTTAAATCCAAAATGGGCAGACCACCAATGAATACTAGATGCTGTAGGCTCTATTTCAGAGGAAGGAAGTAGCAAAGTCATCTCCTTACCTATAAAAACTCTGGTGAAATCCACGAAGTTGACATCGACTTATTTCATAATAGTCACTATTTGTAGTAATGCATTAACTCAGTGAATGTATACTGCTGAAATAGTGGTTGTAATAAGTAACAATTGTTAATTCTGCAAAAATCTAGTAAATATTTTAATCTTATTTAATTATTTGAAAAGCACTTAGTGATGAGTTGTACCAGAAAAAATTAATTAATATGTCATAGTATACAAGCGTTAAATTTGAATTGTTTCCCTAGTTTTAAATAAAGATTGCTGGTAGCTCTCTAAATGAGCTAAAGTTAAGAGAATATGTCTCGTGAAATTTTGAATGTTTTAAAAAGCATTGCATTAATAATGACAACATTTATATAAAATTATAAACATCTTGTTTCTCTTACAAGAAAAAATACTGTTTGTTTCATTCATTTATTTTGTTTGTAAAAAAAGTCAAATTATTCATCAGTGGGGCTCAAATTACACATTGCACTTAAATGAAAAGGTGAAGATCAATATGTGTGCCTCTAGTAAACTGCAGCTCTTGGATGTAGGCCATCATACTCTGACAGCATTGCTGACAATGTACTTGATGCTTTAAAGTGAATGAACAGCTGTCTAATGTTCAAGTTAGGTTGATGTTGGGTCAAGTGGATAAGGGTAAAGCCAGAAGATTAGGGCAGGGGAAGTTAGGAGAAACAGACCTGATTTGCTGCATTTGATAGTTTTTCTCATTTGTGGAATATGCTAAATTTACTACAATTGCCAACAATTTCTGTTTAAACTTGATCTCATTTACATTTTGATTTTTCACAGTATTCTATAATGCTGCTTTCTAGAACTGCCAGAGAAATTAAAAGGGAGCTAGATTTTCAAACTGCATGGTTGGCCCAATGGGCTGTGAAAATGTTCACTAGGACAATGTTAGAAGCCAGGTACAGATACCAGCCTGCAGGGAAAGTCATGCTAGTAATTTCTCCACATTTTGTAGGCCAAAATGGGTTATTTGGAGATACTTCTCAAGATGGTGGGCAGTTCTTATAAGTTCATCTTATTTACAGGTACAATCTGCAGTTTTTTATTTATTAAACCATTTCTATCTTACCCTTTACCATAGCATTTCAAAATATTCTTGCACCTCATTTTAGTGTTCCAAAGCTCTTCATGTTGACCTGCTTTACAAAATTAAATAGTGAACATCCATCTGTTCTTGCATCTATAATCTCTTCTAACCTAAATATCATTTTACTCTGTGCGATAATTTGATTCATTTGTAAAGTGTCCCCTGTTGCTGATTAAACAGATTTTTTTTCACTGTGATGCACATATTTCAATTTTTAAATGTTTTTATTTATATTTTAAGAGACCAATTTTAATGCATAAGCTACAAACTAAGTTTGGTCCACTCTGTATTCTTCTCCTAATCCTGTAATTTTATAAATCAAAAGGAAAATCATTAATAACTTGTAAAATATCAAATATCTCAGATCACACCATTAAATAGCATGTTAGAATAACATACATCTTTTAATAACCGAGTTGTTGCTGGAGGGGCAGTTGCTCTTTGTGGATTTTGTTTGGTTTTGCTCTGTTGGGATTTTTTTACAAGCATATTTATACTGAGTGTAGCAGCTTAGATAACAGATCCTTTGTTATGATAAAGCTTCCCCCCCCCCCCCCTAAAGTCTAAGGCTAGGAAATCAGTGGCCTAGAAAGTAATCCTTGAATGTTCCACATATGGTCAGTGATATATCCCTTGGCTCATAGTTTCAGACAGAGACAGAATTGGGCAAGTGTTGTTTCCTGAAGAAATTATGACTATTTTAAACAGGGTGTGTGTGGCCTTTTGATTTTCTAATATAATTGTGCACATCTGATGTCTAGCAACAGATCCCAATGTTTTTTTTCCCATCCTGTTATCATTGCTCATCATCTGTGTCTCTATACACTCATGTATTAGCATTATCAAATGTTTGCAAAGCCTACATGTTTAGTAGTATAGTGTTTTAGATGCAGCTGAATCCAGAACCGAATAAAATTGATTTGTAAAGATTTAGAGCTCGGATTAACTGAAGGAGGGCTTCTTCAAAAACAGCCTGTATCTTAACCTTACCAGGCACGTTAAGAGTTTTTATAACATTTTTTGAATTGGAAATTAGATAGCATTGGATGCTGATTGAAAATTGATGGGTATTCAAGTGCTTTTAATTTTGCCACTGTGTGTTCCACATCCCCAGTAAGAGGGATTTTTAAGGCTTCTTTTTCCTGTATTTTGCTTTTATAACGATTGTCTGCAAAAATCTAAGAGAATAATTATCTTTTAGAAAGGCCCCCAAATTGTAAAGAAAAATATTGGTTAAAACTTTCTTTACTTGTTTATCTGCAGTGGAGCATACGTGATCCCATCAGGAGAAATCTGTGGCTTTCATCCTATTATGAAAATTAATTTAAAAAATTGAACATTTTTTAAAAAAAATATGTATAAGAAAAATCACAGGTGGATAGTACAAACAGTGTATTTATTAGGCACAATCTCACAGGGAGAAAAATATAGCTGTTAATTTTCAATTCTACTCATTGGGAGGCACAATGATTGTGTCCTGTGGTGTTGTACAAAGACCTAAGTCAAATTGAATGTCTTCTAAAATACTCTGAATTAAATCAACTGACAAATAAGGGTACAAACAGAATCATATGTATCTCTGATTTTTTAGAATGAATGTTGACCTTTTATATCACATATGTCAATTGACATAACTGCAGCCAGATTGTTAACTGGGGTTAGCTACAAGAATCACTCAGCTCCCTCCTTGCAACAATTCCATCATATCTCACTGCACAAATTTGTCTGGCTCAGAGATCAAGAGATGCTTTTCTCTCAGTTACACCATTATCACAAGAGAAGGCCTTCTCAGTGGGTGCCCCAAGGATCTGGAACTCCCTTTCCAGGGAGACCAGAATTGACCCCCCCTCCTTATTGTCCTTCCAGTGGCAGGCTAAAACCGATTTATTCTGGTATGCCTTTAAAACACAAGTTTTAAAGAATGGGCAAGAGATGCATGATATTAGCTAATTATTAACAACTTTTTAGGTATTTATTTTAATATTTTAACTATTGTTTTAATACTTATGACACGTGTAATTTTGTTTTAATATTTTTGTATGTTTTTAATTGTATAGTTTTAAAGTTATGAGCAACTTTGGTTCTCAGTCCTGAGAAAAGTTGGGTACAAGTAATAATATTAACAGCACCATATAGATTGAATATTTAAAAGAAATTCTAGAAAATGCTGCTCAGTTTTTCTTTGTTACATTATGTGTGTCTCCAGTGGAAGCAGTTCCGAAATAAAAGTGTATTTGACTTACTGTCAAATCAAACTTTGTCCTGACAAACAGATGTTTGATATGGGGAAAATGAACTGTACTTGGAGTATAAAGTACTTGTTTGATAAATATAACTTCACATTCAAAGTAGTGTGCTTAGTTTCAGCAGCTAGAGTGTAATTGCTATTTTATATGACAGTGTAACAGTGCTCCTTAAGTTCTCTGATGTGGGGAACTGGTAATATTTTTCCTCAGTGGGCCAGATTTGTGCCAGTTCAGTCCAATTCTTTCTTTTGTTCCTGGGAACTCTCTGCAAATTGGCAGCCAATGGTTTGGAGACTGGTCACATTTTAAGGACCACCACTGTGGGGAGCACTAATGTAACAGACTGATTTTAAGCAGAAATCAGTGGAAGATCTGTGTGTACTAGTCAAATCCCATAATTTTTGCATGCTCTTTGAGACAATTGAAGAATAAATACAAAACCAAATGCGAAATGATCATGATAGTTCTTCAGGAGGTGATTTGCTCTTTTTTTGTCTTTTTATGGAGTTTGAAAAAGTACAGTTGGAAAATAACCACGAATATAGGCATTAAAATAGTATTGACTTTCTCAGGGTATCAATAAGTACTGGATTCTGCATAATCTTATTTGTCTCAGCAAGAAAAATTAAGCCCAGTTGCTTGCATTTACTGCCCTTAGCTTTCAACTTAGTGAGGTATGCCATATGTAATAACAATTCCACTAATGGTGTTGTTAGGTTGATCAGGATTGTATAATTGCCACATTACAGTTTGAGTTCAGTGGCAGGGAAAACGGACTGGTTAAGTAATTTATAGTTAGTTTGGAGTTGTCCTATGTTATGTTTATTCTGTATTCAGTGGCTGTTATAAGCTATATAGAACAGCAGAAAGTAAGTTTTTACAAAGCAATCATTTAACACTCTGTTCAAATCTATGAATGCATTTACATTGCAGAATTAATGCAGCTTGATACCACTAACTTCTATGGATTAATGCTGTGGAATGATCAGAGTTGTAGTTTTGTAAAGTTTTTAGCCTTCTTTGCCAAAGAGTGCTACAACTCCCATGATCCTGCATTATGGCAGGAAGGAGAAGGAGGAGGAGAAGAAGAAGAAATAATAATATTTATTTTCTACCCTGCCTCCATCTCCCCGAAGGGACTCAGGCCGGCTTACATGGGGCCAAGCCCAAGGTAGAATACAATTAAAAACAAAGCAGTAACAATTAAGATAGCATAAAACAGCATAACAATAATAGCAAGCATCAACAGTAACTGCAGACTAATTTTGGCGGGGAGGGGAAGAAGACCACTATGCGAGCTGGTTAAAGGATAAGGTGGTTCAATAAGGTAGATAGCAGCATATAATAGCATAGGAAATATGAAAACAGAGCAAATTAACAGGATCAGAATCAATTCAGTTAATGTAATATCGGAAATCAGATTAAATGATGATTCAGGTCATGATACAGGCCGTTTGTCATAGGAGTCATCAATCAAAAGCACGACAAAACATCCACGTCTTAGGGTGCCAGCCTAATCTCTCTGGGGAGGGAGTTCCAGAGATGGGGAGGCACCACTGAGAATGCCCTCTCTCTTGTCCCCACCAACCGCACCTGAGACGGGGGCTAGAGCGAGAGAAAAGCATCCTCGGAAGATCTTAAGGACCATGTGGTCTCATAAGGGAGAAGGCGGTCGCACAGATAGGCAGGCCCTGAACTGTTTAGAACTTTATAGGTAATAATCTGTAGCTTGAATTGGGACCGAAAACTTATCAGCAGCCAGTGGAGCTGTTTAAACAGGAGGGTTGACCACTCCCTTTAACTTGCTCCAGTTAACAATCTAGCCGCCGACCTTTCCACCAGCTGTAGTTTCTGAACTGTCTTCAAGGGCAACCATGGACCACCATGGCCAAGTCAGACTTCTCGATGTATGGTCGCAGCTGGTGCACAAGTTTTAACTGTGCAAAAGCTCTCCCGGCCACCACTGACACCTGAGCATCAAGCATCAGCGCTGAGTCCAGGAGGGCTCCCAGATTGCGGACCTGTGTCTCCAGGGGAAGTGTAACCCCGTCAAACACAGGTTGCCACCCTATACCCCGTTCGGCCAAGCGACTGACCTGGAGGACCTCTGTCTTGTCAGGATTCAATTTCAACCTATTGGCCCTCATTGTTGCACACCAAGGCTAAAAGCACACCTTTGAACCCACAAACACTCCACAGTTCTTTAGCGAATAAATAAATAAATGCAAACAATATAAAAAAGGTGAAAAGGGCAAGTAAGAAAGTCTGGACAGATTTGACCCCTTCCATCAAAGGTTGATTCCTCCTGGTTGCTCGTTAACACATTCCTTTCACTTTCCTTATCTAGCAACCCAGGCTGGTTCCCATCAGACTCTCTGGAAACCATTCTATCTTGAGAACTAACTAACTATCTCAGAGTCTTCCAACTCCCTTTGCTCTGCTGTTTGTTCTGTGCCCTCATTCACAATCCCCTGAGAATCTACATTAAAATCCAACATGGAAATCTCTGAAGGGTCCTGCTCTGAAGGAAATTGACGAATCAAGAGACCTTTTTTTCAAAAGCGGCCTCACGACTGCCTGTTTTAGGCATGATGGAATTTGCCCTTGCTCCAATGAAGCATTTATTATCTTTGACAACCAATCGGCCAGCCCTTCTCCGGCAAGTTTTATAAGCCACAACAGGCAAGGGTCTAGTGCGCATGTGGTTGCCCTCACCACTCCAAGGATGTCAAACTGTATGAATTGTGCAGTGTAGATGCACCCTGTGCTTTCCAGAGCAAAGACAAGTATTTGGTGTTGTCTAGCTATCAAGGAAGAATGTGTAGTAAGTGATTTGGTCCCATAAATCCCGCAAAAAACTACGCTTATTTTGTCTTGTTGAGAAGTACCGCAATAATAATATTTGTTGTTTGGAGAATACACATAATGATGTTTTCCTTTCTTTCCAGAGGTGGCTGGATCCAAACAAGCCTATCAGGAAACAATTGAAGAGTAAGCAAAAATGTTTTTATTTACAATTAAGAGAAATACTTACACATTTTTATTTTTCTTATATAGTGTACTAATAATGAAGTATTTTGGTTGATTTTAGGAGGATCGCCTCACAGTTTGAACTTCAGAGTCAAATTTTTTGTAAGCGATCCTAATAAACTTCAAGAAGAATACACACGGTATCAGTTTCTCTCTTATTTTAATATATCAGCTTGATGTTTTTATTATGTTGTTGATACGGTATAGATATGTCTTAATTAGTGAGTGTAGTGTGTTTCTGTGCTTTACTTTTTTTGTAGAAATGTTGGTTTAGTGTGTTTTCTGTGCTTTTTTTGTAGAAATGTTGGTTTTTGAGACAGAAATAACATGAGAGAATAGAAATAGCCCTGCTTTAATAGCAGTAAGTAAGGCAGCAGGAGAGAAACAAGTTTAAACTGGGGAGTATAATGGAGGAATCCAATTGGATTTCAGTACTTCTGCCTGAGCATTTCAGGGATCATTTACTATGTGGAATGAATTTAGTTTGACACCACTTTAGCTGTCATGGCTCAGTGCTATGGATTCATAGGACTTGTGGATCACAAAGTCTTTAGCCTTTTCTGCTGAAGAGTGATGGCATCTCCTCATACTGCAAATCCCAGGATTCCACACCATTGAGCCATGGCAGTTAAAGTGGTGTTAAACTGCATTAATTCTACAATATAGATATTCCCTCAGATAGAAAAGAAAGGTCCACCAAGTTTTGCAATCAAATGTTCAAGCCTATGTGTAATAAACATTCAAGCCTCTGACTTGCCCTCAAAATGCAAGTTAAGTAAGCTAGGGTAAATTGACATGCCAAAAGATCTGCTTTGCTTCTTATACCCAAATACCTTGCTAATTAACATTGTATTCTTTTCTTTGAGTTATGTTTTAAATCTTAGTAAATATGTGTAGATAAAAGGTTGTTCTTAGTAAATATTTTCTTTTTCTTTTTGAATAAGTCAGAGTATTGGTTGTTTGTAAATCTGTTTTGCTGCTTTAACCTCAATTGATTTCCCAGTGCAAGAGTTTTTGCAATGTATGTTGTAAGTGGAATGTAGACAAGATCCAATTAATCTTCCTGTGTAGTTGAACACCCGCAGTGTTGCATTCATATCATCTGCTCCTGTGCCCCAGAAAAATCTCTTTCAGACAGAAATATCTTTCTGATCCATGAATATAAGTAGAAGAGTTTATATTCAGGAGAGTTCTTAAATAAATCTATGCAAATAACATAATACTATACTTACCATTAATATTTTTGGAAATTATAAATCATTTTATAGAAAATAAGAGTTATAATTTTTGAGATATGATTTGGCTGTTTCTCTGAGTATGCAATATAGAAGTTAAACTTCATACCATTGCTGATAAGTTTGATCAAGTAGGTGCAGTGCTTCTGTTATTCTAAGTCCAATTTCCATAAGAATATGTTGTATACATGTAAAATAATTCAGAATAATGCTGATGTTGGGCAACTGATTATATAGTGACTTGATGTTTTTTTCTATATAATTGGATATCATGCTACTAACATAGTGCCTGTTAAAAGGAAATATGTGGACTGGGCCTCAGTC
Source organism: Anolis sagrei (assembly GCF_037176765.1). NCBI lineage: Eukaryota > Metazoa > Chordata > Lepidosauria > Squamata > Anolidae > Anolis > Anolis sagrei. Next base: position 223,412,131 of record NC_090021.1, on the reverse strand, counting down.
CAATCATAGGGAAAGTGCTCTTTCACTCCTTTGATAAGGAACAATTTCACCTTTTTATCATTATGTAACAAAGCTGGGAGTACAAAGGCCACTTGGCAAGAAATGCTAAACAGTCCTTTCAAATCTCCCTTTGTACAGTAAAAATAACATTCCTTGTTGAGAAAACAATTTAAATGTAATTCATTCAATTTTACAGTTCCCACCTTCCATTACACTCCTCTCCATAAATAGCTATGCATGTAAAATAATAGATTATTATAATAGATTATGTTTCATGGATCACACAGTGGATTTTCTTTTTCAACAACATCAACAATATTAGTAAAATTGATTTTAATCTGTCAATCGAAATATAACTTCCCTACAATGAAAAATTACCAGCTTTTTTGGGAATGATGATCAGACTCAGATTCCCAAACTACAATTTCTTTAAATTAAAATTTCAGATTCTGCCCCTAACTTGCCCAGTGCTGTATACATGTATTTTCCTTCTCTTTATTTTATCAACAGTTACAGCCAACTGTCTTTTGTAGGATGCCTTCTTTAGTAGTCCTCTAATTCTTGGTGAAAATTTCAAACCATTTGAAAATTTTAGGTGAACCTCAGTATGATTGTTTCAGTAAATCATTAGTCAAAGGTTTTTAGAAGTGCCTTTTAAATTCAAATGTATCTGCATGACAGTGTTGTCATGTATTTTGAAGAGTATATTTTATCACATTATTCTTTGCATTATTATATATCAGTTGTCCATGTTGATTTTGCATGCAGAAATATTAATAATAATTATAAACCTTTGGGCTTAGGATATCCTAAAGCAGTGTTCATTTGAGAAATGCATACTATTGGTGTGGGTGGTAGAACATGACTTATAAACATACTTATGAATAGCATCCTCAGATGAGGATTAAAAATTAGAGGAGTTTAATGTGAGTTACTGAAAGATGCAAAGTAGATTATCCAGATTCCTGTCTTAAAGTAGATATGATCCTTTGCCACATATTTTCAGTCAAAGAGTATTATCTAAGTGAGAACTCAGCAGGACCCATCAAGAATACTGATATAGACCCCTTCCTTACCCTCCCACCCTACATTCCTTGGGAGACTTACTAACATCAGGGCCTCCCTGTACTTTTCCTACTGCACTATCTGCTACATATTGTTCTCCCTCTATCTATGTATTTATGTATGACTCTAATAAAATTTATTTTAAAAAAAAGAATACTCATATAGGCAGTCCCAGGTTACAAACAAAAAAGGTTCTGTAGGTTTGTTCTTCAGTTGAATTTTGCATGTAAGTCGGAACAGACACATGCTTAAGTCTAACTCCATCTAAACCAGTGGTTCTCAACCTGGGGCCCCAGATGTTTTTGGCCTTCAACTCCCAGAAATCCTAACAGGTGGTAAACTGGCTGGGATTTCTGGGAGTTGTAGGCCAAAAACATCTGGGGACCCCAGGTTGGGAACCACTGATCTCTCTCTCTCTCTCTCTCTCTCTCTCTCTCTATATATATATATATCACCCCCATTCTTAACTATGAGTCGTTTGTAAATCAGAAGTCTGTAACTTGGAGACTGTCTGTATTGTATTCCTTGGCCTTATTTATTACCAGAGACTTTTAACACACTAAACCATTTCCTAAACGAATCAGTACACAAGATGACGTTTACTTGGTATATTAGGTTAGAGATGTTGGTTTGGATTTACAGAACTACATGTACAACAAGGCTACAGTAATTATTACCATTTAGGGTAAGGAATATTTTAGATCCATGTATTTGATCCATGAAAGAATATGCTTCACTCTGATGAATCTGTTGTGGGTAAATAGTCATAACTAGCATATTAATATAAAAACCAAAAATGCATCATTTACTAGTAAAATAGAAGAAAAACAGCCTAGCTTATGGACAATTATAGTTAAGCATGTCACCCACTCATCTTTAATTTATAGTTTAATTAGAGGCTTAACTTGTCTTAGAGTAAAAGCAAATATGTGTAAAAACACAGAAGTCAAAAATACAGCAAAGTGGTACAAAGATTTCATTCCATTAGGTTAAGGCATTTCATATTTCATTGGGGACTTCAGATCGCTGCAAGAAGCCAGTTAAGGATCTAAAAATTCTTGAGTTTGTTTGGGAATTTAACACCTCTTTGTTCCTTCATGCATACAGTACCCGAGGTACCTGAGAACGTGAACGCCCTAGATTTAATTAACATACTACTGAAAAGCTTATCCGATTGGAGCCAAATTTGTATAGGTTATTAGTACTGAGGTTAATATCTTTGGGGATAGGTCACAGTATATTTGTATCTTTCTAAAACAATATAAACAATGTAGTGGTGAACTCAAAACAGATGTTACTTTAGGCACAGCCAAGGGTTTAAAATTGAAAAATATATATTTTTAGATAATTCATGATTCCTACAGTCACATTTGTCTACATTTCAAAATATCATGCAGAAACAATTGATATCACATTGATTTGGTGAATTAATTTGCTGCAAGGTTTACCTTAGTGTACAAGTAAAACCAGTAGCCATATGCTACTGATATTTCATTACCGACATAAATAGCAAAAACAACTTTTGAAAAAAGTAACAAAATACTGATTGCTTATATTACAATAACTTCAAACTTGGTTTAATTGCTGTGTCTTGCCTGTCTAAAATAATGATACATGATGAAATACAGCTATCATTAAGTCAAAAAGTTATCTTCATTTTGTTAATAAAAATGTAATGGTAATTTTGTGAACTCATGCTTACTCTTTCTTTAAGGTACCAATATTTTTTGCAAATTAAACAAGACATTCTAACTGGAAGGTAAGAATTATTTCCCATGTAGATAACTGTAAAGATATTAAATGATTCAGACCCTTATGTGAACAGTGAGGTGGAAACTTCTAGTTTGACATTGTGATAGCAAAATATATGTAAAAACTGATTTGATGAATTGGGAAACTTAAAGTTTGCTATTGTTACATTTGCATTCCTGGAGCCTCACATCCAGTACTTGAGGTTCTTCGTGCAATTCTGATTGTAGATCAGGAATCCTGCCTCCTCACAGGTTTGATCAGTCAGTCTGTTTGTGAATATATATGAATTCAATATGTGGATATATTTGAGTCCCTACACCTGCTTCTCCATCAGGAAAAAGCCAACTTGATTTTGAACTCCCATCCTTTTTGACAGGTCACTGAAATCAAAATAAAATATGCCCACTGTGAGTTTATACCCCATTCTGTGCTATGCAAATCCTCCCTGCTAGCATGTCTATAAAACAAACCAGAAAGGATTTGTTTACTGTGTCATCCAAAGTGTGGGGTCCTAGCTTTTCTCAAAATCACATGCTGAATGAATGACATGGTACAACAAATCCTTCTTCACATATTCTATTTTTTGTTTATTAGTTAATGTATTTACATACAGTCCTGTACCCTACAATCCAAGGACAACATAAACTGATGCCAGTTTAGCCAGTTTGAAGAGAATTAAACACTATGAATTTAAAAAAGTGAAAAACATATTAAATATTTTGACTTGTTAAAACAAGGCTAGAAAAATTAGTCCTTCAAAGCCATGAAGCATATGCAGATGTAGATAGCATCGTTTGGTAAAGAATCATACTTTTGCATGGCAGTGGAGTGACACCAGAGTAGGATCTAATCTTGGGTCATCACAGCTCTGAAGGCCCTCTCCTATGTCTTCTAAGTGGTGAAATATAGAGGGGACCCCCCCCCCCCCATTGAAGAGCTCAGTCTTCAGGCAAGCATATGTTTTCAAGTCATGCTGTCTGGAAAGAGCAAAACAGCCGTGAACAAAATGTATGAATTAGCATGTAGCTTGTTAAAGAAAGGCCAAGATATTGTGTAGGTCTTTTTTTATTCTGTACAAATACTTGTTGGTTGTTGCCAAAATGTGTGTATTTAAACATTCAGAAAGCAATTAAAAGTTGTGGTTGTTGTTGTTTTTTTTACAACAGGCCTATATGTAAAAATGCAAACATTTTTAAAGATTACCACCTTTACATATTTGGCTGCTTTAAAATGTTTTAATTGTTTATTCAGAATTCTAAGAAATTTAAAAACTATGTGTTGTTAAACATTACTGTTTAAGTATGTATGTGTACTTTGTGTTCATAGGTTGTCCTGCCCTTATAATACTGCTGCACTCTTGGCTTCCTATGCTGTTCAGTGTAAGTAAATCATTTTAATAGTTCGGATTTTTAATAAAAATGTTCTTAATGTCTGCTACCATTTTTGCCTGCTCCTATGGTGTTCCCAACTTTGTGTTGTTCAATCTTAGGCAAATATATTATGTAAAACAGATAATTTTATAAAAAGCATTTTAGTCAGTTAATCTTGCATTTTTGTATGTTTCTCTTTGCTTGCACAAGGCCCCTCAAAAGAGCAGGTGTTTCAGAAACTTTCCAGGCTGTCAGTGTACTTTCCATCCTTCTAGCAATAGTTGCTAGAAAAGTAGGAGGAAATCCCCCCCCCCTTTTTTCCCCCATTCTCTCTGGGTTAGACGACCAATGGAGGATTGTGGCTTGTTTCCAGGGCACCCACCCTTCCACTGATGGCCACCTTTGTCAGACACTAGATATAAGATAGCCCCATTTCCCAAAAGGCAGAAACAGGCAGCTGGTAGCAAAACATAGGGTTCTGAAATACTTCAGATATCATATTTCTGGATAAGGGAGACTCACCTGCAATGTGCAGGAGAGATTTGAAGTATCTAAGCTAGGATAATAGCAGTTGAGAACTCTGATAATACCCGAGTTACCATTTTTAAAACTACATACACCCACATATCCCTTCTCTATCAATGTCATGTGTTTACATTGTTTCACTTTTTCAAAACATTTTCCTTTCCTTCTTTTTTTTCTCCCCTGGTTTTTTTTCTCCTTGGTCACAATTTTAAAAACCTTTTAGGGTTCTTTAGCCTACTTTCTTTCACTGATTCTGAGGCAGAAGCCTGTACTTTATTGTTAACTATATCAATTGGAATTAAAATGTCATATAATATTGTATTTTCTATTAGTTCTTCCACTGTGGCCTTTTCTTTGTTTCTTTTTATCTGTTGATTGATTGAGCTATAGAAATAAATACATGTTGCCAGGATTATTAGTCATCAAAACAAACCTGGCTGATTCTTTAAGAATTGTCTGAATTTTCCATTACATTTGTTTGCAGTACTTTGCATATTTAGATTAATCTCAATTGAATTATTACTACTATGGGATGCTACACTGTTTCTATCAAATCAACAGTTTCTTCAACTGTTGCTGCAGACTGACAGTTTAGCAAACTCTTGGAGCTGTTTGACCCTTTTTTTGTTCTCATTCAAAAGAAAACTAAACATGAACATGCACTTTGCTTTAAAAAGTAATTTATATTTTTACCTTTGAGCATTTTGTGGGAGCTTTAGTGTGAGATCCTTCCTTGTTTTGCCAAACTATATTTGTACAGCTGAAATTGGCAAAGATTTCCAGTGTTTAGCAAGAATTTGCATGTAACTATCTGAAAACTGGGAAGCTACTATGTTCTCTTTCTCAACATGGTGTGTGTATATGTCTTCAAGTCACCTATCAACTTATGGTGACCTCATGATTTTCATAGGGTTTTCTTAGCTAAGGAGTACTCGGATATTGTCTTACCAGATTCTTCCACTGAAATACAGCCTGCAGCACCTGGTATTTTTTGTGTTCTCCTAACCAAATACTAACCAGGGCTGACTTTTTAAACTTCAAAGATGAAATCTGGTGTTCTTTGGGTATGTAGGCTATACTCAGCATTGTATTCAACGTAACTTATTTGATGTAAAGAATATGTTTCCTCACATTTTAAAGAGTTGTCAATATCAAACAAATAAGGTATCTAATTAGAGGTAAATCACTTGCATTTCAGTCTAAAAATTAAAATGGAATCAGGAGCACTGTTCTTACTGCTCAAGATTTCTATGACATGTTCTGTAGAGCAGGCAAATGGCTTTGTAACTCCGACTGCAGGTTATCCCTCTGAGAGTGAGAGTTACCATACTTCAGAGAAAGCTCCATTTGTGTACATGGTGTATTTGTACATAGATAACTGTTATGGATTGCAGACCTGCAAAAATATCTGACATAGATTTGCTTAAGTGACTTGAAACCTTCATGCGAGAGAACACCCAAGGTCCGAAATAAGACAATATAGTTGAAGACACTAAAATACAGGACATTGATGTTATAATTTTATATAAACATTTGTGGTGATGGAAATCAGTAGGGAGTTGATTTCAACTAACTTAGAATGTCTCTTGAATTATGTATTCTTGCATCCTTATGGTGGTATTCATCAATAGACTTCCATCAGCAAAATTTCAGAATCCAACAGAACAGGGAATTGATTTCTGCTCCACTCTTGTGTATACCTCTAAAACTGTTTATAAAGACTGAGAACTCAATTCAAGCTATTTTTTTCTGACCTTCCAAAGGGACGGAGAGAAAAAGAGAAGGAGAAGTACATTCCTAAAATCTGCCTGTAGGACGTTGAATTTAGACTTACATTTCTAGAAGCAGTTCAAACCATTATTAAGTAATTATGTACAGTTGTAAAAACATTTGAGGGAATAAATGTTTTGATATTTTGTTTCAGATATTTGCAAAGTGTTGAAATGTGGCTGTTGTTAAATAGCTTCTTTAACTTTTAGCTGAACTGGGAGACTACAATTTTTCAGAGAACTTCCCAGGCTACCTCTCAGACTACACTTTCATCCCCGGTCAACCTCAAGACTTTGAAAAAGAAGTATCCAAACTACATCAGCAGCATATGTAAGCATTGCATTCAAAAGAACTGCATGACTAATTCCATGTTCACAAATTGAAAGTAGCTATCCAAACAACTTACTGCAAATAAATAACCCACTTAAGAGTTTACAGGTATTTGACTCAGGGAGACGGTGGGTGGAAGAACACTAATATTGGTTAGGGATTAATGTCCTGACATATAGCTCTTGCTGTTAATGAAATTCATGAAAGTACAGTAAACTTTAGTGATCACATTTTACAACAATGAAATTACTTGCAGTGTACCTTGAGTTTTCAGATCTACCTAGAGCAAGTCTTTTTTATGGAAAGGCTGATTGGATAGCCAAAATAAAACTTTAATAAATTGTTGTCATTTCCCAATTCCATGTATTTGTGTGGAAAGCATAAAGATTTAGACTATGTTATAAGTATTTTGAATGATTTCATGTTCTGCCATTTTAAAAATCTTTTTAGAGGTTTATCTCCAGCTGAATCAGAATTTAGTTATCTCAGCACAGCTCGAACCTTAGAACTCTATGGAGTTGAATTGCACTATGCACGGGTAAGTATGAATGGATCATTCATAGCTTCCAAAATATTTGTAGTATTGTCCAAAATATTTGTAGTATTTGTAGTTTTGACCTTCTATGAACTTTGTGTCCAGGAATTTTTCTTGTCTTAGCTAAATGAGTGAATTTCAGTTAGCAATTCATTATTTTTTTTATTTTCATTTTACTAATTAGTACAGTACAGGATATTTTTATGCTGCACTGTATTAATGAGTGAAATGAAAATAAAATTTCAAGCTACCTGTTTTCCATAAATAATGTCATTGGAAAACAATGTTCATTCTTTATTTTTATGGAAGGACATAATGTGACCTATAAAGCTGAAAACTTCTTTTAAAGATATTAAAAAGATTTTAAAATCCAGTTTAGAATAAGCCTATAAACCAAATAGAATGAGGGATGAAAAGATGAGGTTTTTGCATACTCTGTGCACTATAAAAGGCAGACTTGATTTTCTCTGTTCTTTCACATTTTATTATTTGTTGATAAAGACTTTATGTAAACAAGACTTCAGCTTTTAAGTAGTTGGGAAAGGTGTGCAACAATGTACTGTTTTAAATAATGATATGCCTTTAACTTTGTAAAGGGCTTTATTTGGATTGTGTAATGCATTTGTATTTTTTGTGTTATAGATTATTTTAGCGATTTATTTTAACCTATGGTATAAACAGTTTTGGGTCCTGTAGTGGGAGAAACATGGGATATAAATCAGCCAATCAATTAATAAATGTATGTAAAATGTTGTGTTTGTGAATTTTGGTGCATGGTGGGATGCGTAGCAATCATCAGATTTTCCAGTAGAGTGGTAATTCAGTTAAGGTTTAAGAACGTTGCAAGTTCAACATTCATAGGAAATCAGAGGATGCAGAAACATTGATCTTTCCCCTCCTTTTTTGCAGGATCAAAGTAACAATGAAATTATGATTGGAGTAATGTCTGGAGGCATATTAATTTATAAGAATAGGGTACGAATTAACACCTTCCCATGGTAAGAATATTTATAAGAAAAATGGTTTGCATACTACATACATATTTTGTACTGAATAGCATCATTAAAAAAGTAAACATCAGATCTAATCAGATACTTTAAAAGTGTATTTTTTCCATTACTGGAAATGGCATATACAATTTTCTGTCAAACCTTACAAATATACAACATAGCTCCTGTAGTATTATTATACAGAATTTTCAAAAGCTTAATCTATTATTAAATTAGATTAATGCTGTCCACTCTCTCTATATATATTTATTAAATATATATGTCCGTTAGTTCTGTGATTATAATGTTGTTGGAATAAAAATGAACAAATATATACATATAGATAGTTAGATCCAAAGAGTAACGTGCAGAAACCTGCACATGCAGCAGATCTTTCCCAGCCACCATTTCCTGTTGCAGCCCCCAGAGTTACTTCTGAATATCATTGGCTTTTCCTGAACCATAGCTGGGGGTGAAGGTAATTCAAAAGGCAAAAGCAGCAACCGTCCTTCAAAAAAGACCAGGCTCTGTGTATCTATTCATTTAATTGATAAAAATTACAACAGAGCAAACACTGCATATTTTAGATAGAACTCAAAATGGCACCAAGTTTGGAAGCAAAACTAGTCTGTGGCTTCATTGGTTAGGAAGTCAGCTAGGTCTTGGGAATTCTGTGTACTTTAGCAACTTTTAAATATACTCCAGTGTAATTACATTGGATCCCACAGTTGTGCAACTGATTGTATAACGGGCACTATAGTTTTGAGATCTCCCATTGTGCAATTGTCAAATAGCTTCCCACCCACCAGGTTGAAAATGTGCGAGAGGATTCTGTGTGCACTTGTGGAATAATTGACTGCAACAGAACAGCACCAGAGAAAGTGCAACTGCTTATGCAGTGATTTTATGCTAGAGCAGTTCCTCAACAGGATTCCCAGCATTGTTAGTCATGTTGTTCCCATCACATGGATCCAAAGGGCCATGTGAAAATATACTATATACATCGAGCAATTTCAGCCTAATTATTTTGGTGGCAACCCAAATCTCCATTGAATCAGTTGCTGAATTCCCCATCTGTTTGCATTTAAAGTTGTTCTAATCATTCAAAGATAGATTGATTACTTATTTTCTAAAATAAAATAACTCCAAAATTATCCAGAAAATGTAGCACCTTTGCTTTCTTATAGTTATGTATATACAAACATAGCTTCATGTACAAAATTATTAAAAAGTTGTGTGTAAAATTATTTTCAGACTACGTGTGTAAGGTGTATATGAAACATCAGTGCATTTTGTGATTAGGCCTGAGTCTCATTATGTATAAGCATGTATTGCAAAATACCAAAACGGTTCAGATATTAGGAACATGCTTGGTCCCAAGCATTTTAGATAAAGGATGCTCAATCTGTATACTATAGAGATGATGTTATAATAAATGATTAAACACACCAGAAAAATTGAAATAAACACATGAGGTGTCAGAAAGATCCTTTCTACATTATTTGAAAGCCAAGGCACAACTGAATTTCTGTCTCTGGAAGCTTCCCCTCGCCTCACATCTCATAGGATGAGGAGTATTCATTAGGATTTCAAAAAAAAAAGTTAGGCATACATGGAGATATAGATGATACTTCTGATATCCTGGTCCTAAATTGTAAAAGCTTTGTTAATTGGGTCTGGAAATGAACTTGTTATAGACTTTATAGACTTTATATGCACAACTCTCTTGGTTTAGCTATATACGTTAGACTGATGTAGGTTGGTTTAGGAGATGATGACACTTTGCCTGTTCTGGATCTTAATAGGATTCAGAGTTTTGGAGATAGATTTAGATTTTAAGTCATGTGTTTCTTAAGCCTAGGTTGACATTATGTGTTTTAAAATACTAATAAGAAAAAAACAAACAGTTCAGTACCTTCTGTTGAAATGCAGTGAATTTGGTAACTAAACTATCAATTGTTCCATTTTTGGCAGTAGGTAGGATAAGCCTGTTACCTGTTTATGCCTACTGCACAAGTATACTCTATCGCTTTGACAAGGGATTAAGCATGGCATGGTTCATGATCTCAGAAGGAAGTAAAAAGTTGGTTGTTAGGACTGTCAGAATTAAATATTAAGGCAATACCTGCTTTTCAAAAGTAAGAGAAAGTGTCTTTGAGAATGGACATGAGTCAGACAATACTGGTTATTCCTTACTCTGTCTCCGCCAGTTTCAGTTCTGACATTTTTCTCATAGAGATTCAGAACTACAAAGAAGGAAAACCAGAGTTCCTCATCTGGAATTTTGGAAATCATTATTTGTCCTGCAGCCTGTTTCTAAAGCCCCAACTTTTATATGTGTGTCTTTATTGCGAGACTTTTAATATGCATTCATTGACTTTAATTCTAAACCTTAACAATTTAGTTTTATTATTAATTTTAGACTGATATGATAAGATGTGTGTGATATATCGTGGTGAATGCACCTAATTTCCAATTCCTTATGGCTGGCATGTTGCAGACTTTTTTAATTGGGGGGGGGGGGTGTCCAGAAGTATATACCCTTCAAAATCTTCCTTGCACAATATTTCCCGTGAACTAACATGGACTGAAAAGCACATGTCTGAAGTATTAAGCAGTACTAGCATACATCATTCCAGTTACACCCATGCAAGCAATTTCATTTGATAGAGTGGATCTGCAGATACGTTGCTGATGTAATATTGTTTATATGGCAGCAGTGCTGTGTTCATTTTACAAAATAACAACATAAGTCCTTGCACTGAAGAAAGAGACATAGGAAGAGAGATGAATGCATAAGTAAAGAGAACATAAAATGCATTCAGATTAGGTACACTGATACATTTGTACACATGAGACCTAAATAGTTGGCTGCAGACTTTTTCTGAAATGTAGATTTGAGGTTTAGAAAAAGAATTTTATTTAGTAGTATTTCAGGTGTTCTTTGGTTGTGGGAGGTAGTAGTATAATCCTGGGATATCTGAAGAAGAGTGGGCAATCTAGATTATGGTTATAAATAGCATTCTCCCGTACTTTTGATTCAAATCATGAATGCTGCAAGATTGTTTAGATAGAGGATGTTTATTTGTGAATTGGAAGCAAATGATGGTGTGTAGGGATGTAATAAGGAAATGAAAGAAAAAATAAATGTTTCCATCTTGGATTCTTCTAGCTGCATGGTTATTTTGATATTCCTGTTTTAGCATCCTGTATTAAATATTTGCAATTGTTACTTCTGCTGAAGTGATAATGCATTGACATTATTTTTCTTTTTATATACATCAATGTCAGATTTCCAGCTTTATTTGTAGGCCATAATTACTTTTATTATACTTTATAAACATCAGTTTTTATGTAGTATAATTCAGTTTGGAAGAGCTTGTTCCTTGTAAAATTCAGTCATTTTATTTAATTGGTGTTGCAAATAGTACTAAATGTTTTTCATGTTGCTATTATGCACAGAACAATGTGGTAATACAGTTTCTCCTTGGGAGGTTGTAAAATTCTTCCAGATTAGATTGGTTTGGCCTACTTTTTAATCTAATGTTTATGCAAAGTGATACAAGGATTCCATGTTATTACATGTATAATGCGGTCTAATCCATTTCTCTCCCTGGCCACACATAAAGACTGAAGCAACTTCTGATCTGACCAGGCATTTAACTCCTTGATAATACTAGCTGATAGTTAGTAACATAACTGCACTCCTGTCAAAAATCCTAGCAAACTTTGTTGAATTACACTTTATTTTCTTCAAGTTTAATAATGTTGATATAGGAAACTAGATCTATTTACATATCAGGCTTGGCTTCTTCCCTGCCAAGTAACTCTGAATTGATTGCTCGTTTAGAATTCTTGGTAGGGAGCAAAAGAGAAGGCTTAACCTCTTACTCTCCTCAGACAAGGTCAGATGCCTGCTTCTGTATTGCCATTAACATTGTGAAAAACAATACAGTTGTCCTCCCCTCCCATATCCAGGAATTCTGCATCAATGAATTCAACCAACCACAGCTTGAAAATACAATTTTTTTAATTCCGAAAAGCAAATCTTGATATTGCCACACACTGTGACTATGCTGATGTAGCCTGCAACCTTTTCACAGACTCTTAAGCACTCTCTGGTACTTGTTTGAATTATTCACAATTTTATGTAAGGGATAAAATTTGCTATGCCATTATATGTAATGGGACTTGAACACCTATGGATTTTGGCATCTATGGGGTGTGTGTGTATCATGGAACCAAACTCCAGTGGATATCAAGGACAGTTTATCAGCAGGGGAAAATTGGCTGGTTGACAGGACTTTCAGGGGGGCCATAGATTGTGCTCCCCAGAAATGAGGACTTTATGACATTTACATGTTTCTATACCTGAAGCATAGATAGACAGAGACTGTGGTGGTGCCTCTAACTTCATCAGTTGTATCAGCTGTACTAGTAAGAATCTCATCCTTATTAGCAGCCTAGGAGCACAATAAAAACATAAAAAGAATTGTGACAGAGTGACAACCGCCTCTAATCATCCTGTTGCCTGGAGACAACTGCATATGAAAAGCACCAGTTGCAGTGCATCACCATCGCAATTGCACAGCTTTCATCACTTAGCTCATTCCTTGTTTCATATTCTAGTGATAGGGACTAGGATAGAAGATAGCAATCTTCACTGCTGAGCTACTGTCAATTTAATGTAGCTTTTCTCAGGCTTGTGTCATCCAGATGTATTGACTCCCAGCAGTTATATTTTTCTTGGGAGCATAGCAATTGCTTGTAGTAATCAAGTGGAAAGGTCTGTACTAATAAGTAGCGGTTTCTCACATGAAACTAAGAATTTTGCTTCTGACAGTGCAGCCATTTCCATCCGCTTCATACTTAGTCATCATCAGTGTGTTTCCAGTATAAGTAATTATAGATATTTGGTCATTCACAGAACTAAAACAAATATTATGTTTTATTACACAGATTTCTAAAAAAAACAAAAACAGTGAGTTATAGTCTGAGTGTCATAGGTGTAAACAAAGATGTGGGAGATACTTGTTTCAACCCTGTATTCATCAGTACTACAGATTTCGCTCTCCAGAATTCTTAGAGTAAGAGGGCCTCAAGCTATGAATCACTGTGTAAGCAGCACATTATTGGCACTATGTTATAGAAGCTAGTATAGTCAGCAAGTTACCTTCTTGATTGGCATAATGCATCACCAACCTGTTATGTTGCTAGCCAGAATTTGTATTGTGTGATTTGAGGATTCTCATTCTGACAGTATTCTGCTCCTGTGGAGTGACAGAGCAAGAGGACAATTCATATATCTGAAATTATTCTTTGACACTTTCGGAGTCGATTAGGTGCCTGACTTATAGCCTTCTCTTCTATTTTTTACAGAGAAAGCATAATAAATGGGTGAATGTACTTTTCATTAAAAAGAGGGGGGGGGATACTTTCCTCATTTGTATTTGTTAATGTGCAACCATGTGAGTGTCCATTAGCTATTAGCAGTTTACTAACTCACATCCGAGCCATGTTTGTGAATGTAGACATCTCTTTGCCACATCTCAATGGTCCTCCAAACCATAGTAGAGGTGTTTGGGTGAGTGCAAAAGCATGAGAGCTCCTGTACAAGGATGAAATCTTTCATATGACCTGGAATTAAATTATGCTAGAATTAGCTTTAATTAACCTGCAGTTAGAACTTTTTTGTGACTGATTATGTTGTTCAAATAATTTTCTGTTATTTGTAAGACTAGAGTAAAGCAGTATATCTTGGGCATAGCATTGTTGGACTGGGCAGACAAGCCAGTTTTTTTGTGCACATAAAATTGGATACTAAAAATATTTATGCACAGATTAAACATTACAGCATTCTGATTTTTTGTTCTGTTTAGGTTGAAGATTATCAAAATTTCTTTTAAGTGCAAACAGTTTTTTATTCAGCTTAGAAAAGAATTGGTGAGTACTGACCTTAACCTTTGTTTCCTGATGTCCCAAAGTATTTTTTTCTGCAAGATTATCGTTTAAGAACTTTATGCCTGCTTAAAAACATTTAATTTCACCAGTGTTTCCATTCCCTACTTCTCTGTGGACAGGTATTGTATTTCAATTTGAATAACCTCTGTGTTACGAAATTGTCCTTCTGGTGAAATATTTTTAGTTTAGAGATGAAGTTTGACTGAAATAGTTGCTTGCTTCTCCAGGGACAAAGAAAGGAGGGGAGAGTGGGTGAAAAGCTAGCACTTAACTGAGTTAAAAACAGGAGAAATGTCATTAATTGTGGCTTCTGAATACAGTCAATCTGCAAGTTACAGACAAGATAGATTCTGTAGGTTTGTTCTTAAGTTGAATTTGGATGTAAGTCAGAACAGGTACATTTTAAAAAATGTAACACCAGCCGTGTGTGCGTGTGTGCGCATGTATGAGTTTTTGGATAGTATAAGGAAAGGTTAACACCCTTGTGATGTTTGTTTTGCTATTTGTGCCCCTGTTCAGAAGATTTCACCTCACTTTCTGTCCCTGTGACAATTGGACTTTGAAAAAATTAGCTTGTTGTAGAAACAAGGATTGGTAATAAAGCTTCAGTAGGGACACCTTTTTCCCATGATAACTCTTCCAAGAGTGAATTTCCCTTCCTAGGTGTAGATTTCCTCTCATTTCCTGTTGTTTCACCTCTGTTGTATGTAACTAGTAGGCCTGTAACTCGCAGACTGCCTGTACTTTGATATTACATTATAAGGGACCCTCTAAGGATGTTCACAACCTTTGCATTTAAGAGGAAACATGATATGGTTTGCTTATCTTGCTCAGTATCACCAATCAAGTTGCACCCAGTGTCCAGCCCCTAAGACGGATTGGTCGTCAATAAGCTCTGTAATGTGATACAAGTGTGTTATAGCACCTTTGTGCTTTGATACAAGGGCTTTACTTACTTATGTTCTCTGTTTGGTGTCAAACATCCATGTCAATTGTAACATAGCAATATATATATATATATACATAGCATAATTCAGAATAATTTGCTATGAGGGGAAAGCAAAAGCCCTCACTCCTAGCTTGCCTATCTAGTATTTCAGCTTTCAAGACCCTATAAAGTAGCAAACTGCATGGAGATTTGTCTAGATGGATGTCTGTCTTACACCCTTAAGTAAGGCCCCTAAGCCTAGGTGTTTAATTGTTGGAAAGTAGTATATATATGCCTAGATGGTCTGCATTTTTTCTCCCCAAGAACAATGTGGAAGCACCTTAAGATTTTTTTTTTACCTTAGAAGGCAGCAAGGGTTGAGTGTTTGCAACACTTTTATCTTGCATGAAACACACACTTGTGCATCCTGTTGAGCAGCAAGTAAAGAGTATTAGAAGACTACTTGGCACTTACAGGTTTTATCGGGCTTTCAGAAAATAAAATACATATCGGTAGGTCAAAAATGTGTTGGTAGGTCAAAGATTACATAATATTTACTGAGTTGTGCAAATTATTTGCACTTGCCTGATTGCAGGTATACGGTTTGTCATCCCTTTAAGGATGTGACTTTCTTATAAATGCTTCCAGAACATGATTTTGTCATATGAACATGACCAAAAAGTATATACAGTCATCAAGAGTTTATTATTATTGTTTTTACTTCTGGAAGCATCAGACCATATCCAGTCTAAGCCAGGTCTTCTTGGCATGAGTGGAGGAAACGCTAATCTGGTTTTAATGGTGCATAAAATGACAGCACATTAAAGGCATGCAAAACTTGGCTGCCATTCATAGAAGTATTTCTGTTGATCTTCTGTATAGGATCTCCTGAATCTGCTTTAGTGAATATATACTCAATTCATGCAAGAAGGTCCTGGACAAAAATAAATAGACTACTTATCATTGTTCTGTAGAAAACCATAAATGATTTTCCTTGAGTCTTCATAGAGAGTCCTTTGTACTTGTTGCAAAAAAAGGAAATGTTTAATAAGAATTATGATCTACCCTGATAAATTAAAATTATACTAACGTTCTCAAATGTTCCTCTCAGCATGAATCTAGAGAAACTTTGCTTGGATTCAACATGGTGAATTATCGAGCCTGTAAGAATTTATGGAAAGCTTGCGTAGAACATCATACCTTTTTCCGGTTAGACCGACCACTGCCACCCCAGAAGAACTTTTTTGCACATTATTTTACTTTGGGTTCAAAGTTCCGGTACTGGTAAGATTTCTCTATTACTTGCCTTTTTCTTTTATTTCTCAAACTTAAAAAAAATTAGAATAGAAGTAGGTGGAAGGTGTTGGGAACTTTATGAAAATTATCTTCTCTAATATTCTTTTCAAGCTTTCAGAATGCTGTTTTTAAATTAAAAAGCAAAGAATCCTGAAGGGCTTATTAATATGGCCTATAGGTGCTAACCTGAATCATATTTGGATACAAGGCCGATTGTTCTTTTTTTCCTTTCTATTTCTTTTCAATTCAGGCAAGATTTGCTTGTAACTTAATATAATAACTCTTTTAAATAACTACAGCCTACAGCCTGAAACTCATTCACTGCTGGAACAAAAATAGCTATAAATTTCACTTCTAAACCTTGATTTTCCGTTCTTTCTCATTCCCTTTTCGTTATGATCTCAGTGTTATAATTTATTTTCAGTGGGAGAACAGAGGTCCAGTCTGTACAGTATGGAAAGGAAAAGGCTAATAAGGATAGAGTATTTGCCAGGTAAGAAATTTATTTGTGTAATGAGTGCCCTAGTTTATTATAATTGCTTTTCTTCTTTGTTTACAGGTATATTTTGCACCTATTTGTCATACATCCTGAAAAGGAAGTAGGGACATGTTTACTGCCATACTCCCCCCTCCCCAGTGCACAATAAGAAATCTGAAGTGCATAATTCTCTGTTCATTTTTGTAATAATACTATCTACGGTGTTTGAAGGGTCTCTGTACAGCATGTTGACTGGGATGAATGAGAAAGAAAGAAAAAAGATGGAAGATAATTTGAAGGATTTGTAGTCCTATAGTCTTGAAAGTGGCATCCTGGAGAAGTCAACTACAAAATGATCACTTTCCTAGAAGCCAGTAGCAAAATTCACTACTAGGTGATAAGTAAATGTGTCATCTGTAAAATATCGTTGTTCCTATAAAAACATATGATTTAATTTAGCACTATCACAGCAGGTTAAATGCCATCTTACTCACCATTAGCAGTAGGCTAATTTTCCACTTTCTTATGATCAAGAACAATGAATAAAACTTTAAACCTAATATTCCAAGCTGTAGTCTATAATGTTCAGCTAAATCATCTCTCTGGGACAACAGATGAATAAAGATTTTTGATTTTGTTTTAGGGAGAACTTTTTCTATAATCCTTGCTTCTGAAGAACAAACTGTCAATCCAGTAGAATTGACCCAGAAACTAGCATGGTTTCCAAATTAATAGCAGCACAGTGTGGATAACTTTTTGGTCTTTGGCCTAAATTGTGAAGCATCCTTGTAGGGCAATCAGAAGGGAGAACATTTAAGTCCTCGGGGCATAACCCAGAAAGGAGTTTTATTAAAAAGCAGTGATACACAAAATCAGAGTTAGGTCACTAAAGGCTATCCCAGAGCGGAGGGAGAAAAAGGAGAGTGGCACTGAGCAATAGTATACAGAGAAAGTGAAATTGGAGGCAAAGCAGGAGAAAGCAAGACAGAGGGAATGTGTGTAAGCAAGAGCTCTTGGGTCTGCTAATATGCATGGAGGAAAGAAGGGGAAACGACTCCTCAGAGACAAGGTAAATCCAAGAGTCAGAGGGCAAGCTTTCCCTTGCCATAGTAGACATGTCCCTAAGCAGGAACACGGGATGATTAAGCACCAGTCCAGAACCTGCTAAGAATGACTTGTGTAGAGTGTCTTCCTGTAGGAATGCAGAGATGTGGTCTAAAAATAGAAACAAATATGTTCCTACTGAAATGCTTTTCCAAAGGACTACTAAAGACCAATTTCTAAAACCTGGAGAGAACAAGAGCCATTTAATGTTTGTTTTTTGATAGTAGATAGACGCTCACAAAAGATCAACAGATCATTGGTTTTCCCCTTGTTGCATTTGAATGTAGTTGAAATTGGCTTCTGCACACCCAAAGATTCCTTTGACTAAGATACTAAAGCATTAAGATATACTTTTCCTTTTTGGTTGAGGATAGATGATCAGGCGCACCATCTTTGATTGCCAGGACTTGACAGCATAGCAGTTATAAATGCATAAAATGTAATCTTAAAGACACAATGAAGGCATGGAGCTAAAATGGAGGAGATGTGGCAACAGGACTCCTTTCACACAATTATTGGTGTTCTTGCAGAATATACTAAAGTCTATCTTTCCATTCATCATCAGGCTCTTTTGTATGCAGTGGAATGCTGAGCATGTTTACTTAGAAGAAGTCAATCTTAAGGAGTTGGATGATTTGCTTTTTTAAAGTGTTTAGCCTTTCAAGTTTGATGATTTAGGATTAACAGTAATGTTCTTAAAATCTAAGAATTATGTTTCCTTTATTCTGTTCGTTTGTTCATTGTCAAGGGAACATCTTTTCGACCAGACCATAATCTGAAAAAGCAAAATGTGCATCAAATGTGGGTTTGAGTAAATGTTCATGATTTGGGTCAGATATTTCATGTAGGAAGTCTTTCTATTATTCTGTGAGTCAGAGCTTAACTTCTTGTGGTTAAAAGTAATTTATAATTTACTGTGCTGCTTCCTACAATTGATTAATCTAGAATGGTTTTCCCCCCTGAAATTTTGAAGCCAGTAATAATATAATGTTGATACTTGTTTACTTTATGGAGGCATTGAATGTTTGCTGTTGTATGTTGGAATCCGCCTTGAGTCCCCTTGGAGACATAGGCGGAATACAAATAAAGTTTTATTATATTATCATTATTATTATTTACATCAAGCAGAACTTTGTGTTGCCCATTTTCTTTGTTATTTTTATTGCATAATCTAATCAATTTGAGAGAGAATAGCATTTAAATCTATATAACATGAAGCTATGTAAAAGAAAACCAAAGAAATAAAGATTTGTATTAGTAATTTTCACATGGAAACTTATTTAAAGAGGAAACTCTAGACTTGTATACTGGAAGAAATATTGCAGTGTGGTAACAGTTTCTTTGAAATTTCCACAAAGAACAGGAAGTTTCGGTAACAAGTGTGAGGTGGGTGGGACTCTGAGGTTACAAAAGTTAATAATCAAATGCTCAACATGTAGTTTGACAGTTAAATACTTCTACTCTGCTTTGTAACTGCTGAGAACCATATTTACAGATTTTCTAGTTGCCAATTAAGGTGAGTGCTTCTAAGAGTTGCATTATTTCTAACAGAAAACACAAGTCATTAAATGTACAAAAAGTGGCATAAGCGTAGTTATGTCATATTTGGTTTGATGTATCTGTTTATGTGATCAATCATATAGACAATGTGTTTTTCAAAAAATAGATAGATCTTTGTTTGCTTGTTGGTTTTACCTTCCTAATTTCGTAGAAGCTAAGAATTAAGGCTTTTAATAAGGCTACAAATAAAAATCACTAGCCAAATTTAAGTATCACCTTTTAAATCAGATCTCATGATTTTATATGTGTACTCTTAGTAGATTTGTGAAGCCCTCGGTGGCGCAGTGGATTAAACCCCTGTGCCTGCAGGACTGAAGACCGACAGGTTGCAGGTTCAAATCCAGGGAGAGGCGGATGAGCTCCCTCTATCAGCTCCAGCTCCTCATGCGGGGACATGAGAGAAGCCTCCCACAAGGTTGATAAAACATCAAATCATCCAGGCATCCCCTGGGCAACGCCCTTGCAGACGGCCAATTCTCTCACACCAGAAGCGACTTGCAGTTTCTCAGGTCGCTCCTGACACGACAAAAAAAAAAAAGAAGTAGATTTGTGAGTTAGTTTAGTGATTGTAATCTTGAAATCATTCAGATGAATCAATTAATTGTAATTATAATCTTGAAATGATTCAGATAAATCAATTAAAAGTCTTCAATGTTTTACATTTCCCTTTACATGTGCTTCTATTTTTAATGCCATAGTAAAGTTTCTAGTTACAAGTAGATTTCTCTGGAGAGTCCTTGGGTATATTAATACCAATATATGCATCTGGTCATAATAATGGATTATGTTTCATAGTTAGTTGTTCAGCAAGGTAAGAAGTACATGTAATCCTTTCTTTTTCTTGCCTGTTTTGAACTACAGTACCTTTGAAGAAGCAGTTTTCCTCCTCATACAAAGTTACAGACATTTATTGAATCTGTTTTTAGTGATACAGAATGCTGGTATACATAATCTTGGGGAGCCTTGCCACAATATAGGCTGGAGTTAGGTTGCTGATTTTGTGAATCTAGTGTTGTGCATAAATTGCATTTAGATTTGCTTTCTTGTGAATAAGAGATACTTCCTGTGCTCTGAAAAATGATTTCACTTAGGGTGGAACATCCCTTACCCGGAATTCCAAAATGCTCCAGAATTGTCCTTACAGTCGGCTGAGTTGGTAACACTTTAGCTTTCTGATGCTTCAGTGTATACAAAGTTTGTTTCGTGCACAACATTGTTAATGATATTGAGTATAAGATTACTGTCAGGTTATGAGTGCAAGGTGTACCTGAAATATAAGTGAATGTTGTGTTTAGACTTGGGTTCCATCTCTGTGTCATTATGTTCATGTATGCACCAAATACATATCCTAGGATCCCCCAAAATCCAAGACACTTCTGATCCCAAGCATTTTGGATATGGGATAATTAGCCTGTACTTGTACATAACATATGTTGTGCACTATTTTTCTAGGTGTGTTAAAGATAGCCAATCTCATTTTCTTTCTGTTTTAATTCCCACTTGCTGTTTCTATAAACTTCCAGATACACCTCATTGTTAGTTATATTTAAATATTCATTTGTTTTAGATCTCCAAGTAAACCTCTGGCTCGCAAGTTAATAAGTGGAATGGATTGGGAGGTTGTCAGCAGAAATTCATTGTCTGATGATCGGTTAGAAACTCAGAGCTTGCCATCACGTTCTCCACCTGGAACCCCTAATCAGTAAGTAAAACTGAATAATTGTTCTGTAGTTCCATAGTTAGAGTAAGTTGATTTCAGATCCTCTATTTTGGAGAGAAAGCAATCTGAGGAGCACTGATTCTGAACATATGTTTCACTGGATCAAGAACCTAAATTAGTTTTCTACCTTCTTACTACAACTGTGTTGGGAGTTGTGAATGGGAAAGGCCCAGTAGTTCCTTTTTCTTTAGTAGTTCGTTTTCTTTGCTGAATGTTAAACATACCTTTTATTTATTTATTTATTTGTTTGTTTGTTTACTTTATTTGTATACCGCCCCTCTCAGCCCGAAGGTGACTCGAGGTGGTTTTAAAATAACTCTTATGGTTGTGAGGTGAAGTTTGGAGGAAGACAGGTGAAATGAATTGTATTGGTGATAGATACAGTATGGTTTCTAAATAGCAATAATTCAGAATTATAGCTACATTTTAGCTTTATTTTCTAAAATATTAATTTATGAACATCTAGTCTAGAGGTGGAATGTGTGGTCCATAAATATCATGTTGTATCCAAATATTAAAAATTAATAGAATTTTCATTTGAAAATTGCCCAAAGATCTAGGAGACGAAAAGAGATTATTTTCATGTAGTACAGAAAAAGTAGCTAATGATGTGTGTTTCTAGTGACAGTAGACAGTATGAATTATTGTTTCTGAACAAGTCATATAATTCTTCTAAGGAAATTATTTACTAGTTCATTTGTTGGAATTTTTGAGGAAATTCTCAGATGGGCTAAAGAAGCAATCCACAATTGCCTACTAAGGTAAATCATAGTAAGGCTAAATCTCAACAACTAATAAAGGAATTTAAAAAACTGATGTGGGTTGAGAAGCAACTGAAATAATTGTCAATAGTTGAAAAACTGTAATTGATTGTAGATCCACTGTTCATCCCTACCTTCTTGATGCTGAGGTTCAATCTCTAGAATTGCCCACATTCTGTCCAGATCCAGCTCGCTTGCTGGAGAAGTATGGCATTCTCAGGATGGCCAGGAGGAGCAATCCACTATGTTTCACTCCCACATTCCAACCGGAATGACAGTATCCAAGATTTTTTAGTTGAGCCATTATGTCCCTGCCCCTTCTCACAATAGTTTTTTCAATCCCGCCTAACCAGCCGGTCATGTTTGTCCTTCTCTGACAAACATAAAAGGCAAAAATGTTTGTAAGGATAAACAACAAGGAGTAAATTAGCAAAGATACGCAGATTCTACCTGAGCATTTGGAAGAAATTTCTGACTGTAAGAGCTGTTAAGAAGTGGTACTCTCTGCCTCTCCTTGGAAGCTTTTAAACGAAGGCTGGATGGCCATCTGTCAGGGTGCTTTGATTGTGCTTTTCTTGTATAGCAGGGGGTTGAACTAGATAACCTGTGTGGTCTCAACTCTATGATTCTATGATACATCTCCTGTGAAGAATATAAAAGATTAGATTAAGTGAGACCTTGTTTGTCTCTTTCCCTCTAAAAAATTTGGATAATCAACTATTTTTTTTCTTAGGCTAGATAAAAAGTTGTTTTTATTTGTTTTATGGTTATGCTAAGGCATTTGAGTATATGCTACAAGATCAGCAGCATTATCATAAGATGTTTGTAGAGTGGCAGGATGGAAAGAGCCATCAATGTTTGCCTGTTGCTATAAAGTTGATAAATACATATTGGAATAGGTAGCGTTTGGAGAGTCAAGCATAAATGTCTTTTGTCTAAGGATGAAAGAGATACGATTTTGTTAGTTTTACACATTACAAAAAACAGGAGGAGAAAGCATAAAGTTTTGGCTTTGTGGGAAAAGTTGGATATTGAATAATACATAAATAGTCCAGGACAGGGTAGCTTGGATGTCAAAAGTGGTTTGGAAAGCTAGAATGTCGATTTAAAATTCTTTTAAGATTGGTTTTTGCTATAAAATATTTTGAATCACATTTGAGAGAAAAGCAGAATATTAAATAAAATTTAATATTGTGAAAGCAATAGCTAACTGTTATGATGTCTGAATTTCTAACCTTGAGAGATATCCCCATTTTTTTGGCTAAACGTTCTAAGCACAATCCTATACACGGCTACTCAGAAATAATTTCCAATGTATTCAGCATTACATAGTCCCAAATTATCATATATAAAATTGAAAGCTTAATATATATTTTTCGTATTTTCTTGTTACATTTTTGAGGTGATTTTACTTGATTACCAAAAGTCACCACAGAATGATTTTAGGGTCACTGTATTTTGTTCTTGACTAAAATGTGGTTTCTGAATTGGATTTCTTGGTTATGCTGTAGCCTACTTTGGATGTGAGAGACTCATTGATTGTGTTTCAAATCTCACTACAAAGGTGCCTATTGTCCGCACTACAAACTACTTTTCTTCCTTTTTAAACTAAATCACCATAAAGGAGGACCTCTTCTCCTCCTATGACTCAATTGGCCTTTTTACAGCCAACTTCCCTCTTTTGTGGTGAGCTAAGTGGGAAAAAAGGATCATATTCTCTTTTTAAAAAACCCTTTTTGTCTCTTGGTACATTTGCTGAATTATAATACCCAGCCTGAGAGTCCTAGAAGTTTGCTTATTTTGTAATATTTTGAAGATTTATACAGGATTGTGCTATTGTCTTGATTTTCCTTCATTTTTTCTATTCTTTTTCATTGAAAAATCACTAATCAGCCCCAAAGTCAATTTTCTTACAAATTTAAAGTTAGTGGATACAATGGCTAGGCGACTTAACCATTCTTACCCCATTGTACATCATCTGCAAATATTATTGATCCATGCTAACTTGCTAAAAAAAACCTTTTTGCTTCTGCCACAGTCTTCATCACCATGAAAAAAACATGTAAGGTTATGTGTACTGCATTGAGAATTCATTTCGGTTACTTTTTGTAAATCTCATTTAATAATACGTGTTCAGTCCTTACTCATGGACCTGCACATCCTACTAGAAAAAGAAACAATTCTTATTCCCACTGCCTGTGATATTTTGCTTTCCCCTTATCGCCAGATGTCCACTTCTTCTTGCTTATGTGCAAGGAACTTTGGCATTTGTAATTCCTGGTTATTTATTTATTTATCGTGTCAGAAGTGCATTGCGAGTACAGTTATAATGTATTTAAAGACACAAATAAAGTTAAACTTGGCATTATACTAAATGTCCTTTCACCAGAAGCTGGCCACTGGTGTTGCTATGAGAAGGTCCTCCACTGTGCATGTGGCAGGGCTCAGGTTGCATTGTAGTAGGTGGTCTGTGGCTTGCTCTTCTCCACACTCGCATGTCGTGGACTCCACTTTGTAGCTCAATTTCTAAAGGTTAGCTCTGCATCTCATGGTGCCAAAGTGGAGCCTGTTCAGTGCCTTCCAAGTCGCCCAGTCTTCTGTGTGCACAGGAGGGAGTCTCTCATTTGACTTACTGATTGAGGTTCCGGATTTTTGCTGCCACTTTTGGACTCTCACTTGCTGAGGTGTTCTGTGAGTGTCTCTGTAGATCTTAGAAAACTATTTCTTGATTTAAGGCATTGGCATCCTGGCTGATATCCAAACAGAAGATGAATCAGATATGTCAATACCTTGGTCCTTTCATTACAGCTGCTATTTCCCAGTGGGTGTCAGGTGATGCAATACCAGCTAAACAGTATAAGTTCTTCAGTGGTGTTGGATGTAGACATCCTGTGATAATCCGGCATGTCTCATTAAGAACCACATCCACTGTTTTAACATGGTGAGATGTATTCCACAATTGGCATGCGTTCTCAGCAGCAGAGTAGCAAAGCACAAAGGCAGATGTCTTCACTGTGTCTGGTTGTGGTCCTCAAATTGTGCCAGTCAGCTTTCGTATAATACTATTTCTAGCACCCACTTTTGCTTGATATTATAAGTCAGAGCACAATCCAGAGTAATTCCCAGGTATTTTGGTGTGCTGCAATGCTCCAGTGGGATTCCTTCCCAGGTAATCCTCAGAACTTGAGATGCTTGTCTGTTCTTAAGATGAAAAACACATGTCTGCATTTTAGATGGATTAGATATCAGCTGGTTTTCCCTGTAATAAGCAGTAAGAGCACCTAAAGCTTCATAAAGCTCCTGTTCATCCATTTAAGCTCCCTGCTTAAGCGGTGATGGCACAATCATCAACATAGATGAGGCTCTGTCCCTTCTGGCAGTGGCTGGTCATTTGTGTAGATGTTAAACATTGATAAAGCAAGCACACTCCCCTGAGGCAGGCTGACTTGCAGCATTCCTAGTATAAGAATGGCTTTTTTATCTGTCAGTGTTATTTGGTCCTAATTTAACTGCACAAGCACACTATGTACTCTAGAGAATGGCCTTCAGGATTGCTCTAGTGGTGCTTCTAATTGGCTCTTACAAGATTTGAACAATAAATGTAAGGAAAGGAAATTTCTATAACCCATGCATGATCTGTTGTTTATTGCTATTATTATTTTCTTCATCATGGGGGTTGGGCCCTGAGCCAGGGCACTTTGGACTTCTGAGCCTTAGTAGAATTTTTATTTCTTCCCCAGTTTGTGTCTGGTTCACAGAAATCTTCCATTAGGGGTAAATGATGATTATCTCTTTCTGCATTTATTATGTTGTTTGTGAAATTATTTCTAACACAGCATTGCTATACCTATCATATGCTAGATGCTATTACATGAACTTGGGGACAATATAGCTAGTAGAAATTGTGCTATGCCCTTGGATGTATTTCAAATATAGTGATTTCCTTCAGTGGTTAAAATACTATTTGGCTTTTGAAACTATAGCAAATTCCTGGTTATTTTTTGACTAGTTCATATAGGAATTCTCTTAACTGGTGTTGAATAGTAGAAATGATCAAATTAACTAGAGCCTTTACATTTTTTAATACAGAGTGAAAATTGTACATCTTTACTAACATAATATCTTCCCATTACTGAACTTCTATTAATTCCCTTCTTAGCCGCAACTCTACTTTTACTCAAGAAGGAAACCGTTTACGGCCATCTTCCGTTGGACATCTAGTGGACCATGTTGTCCATCCTTCACCAAGTGAAGTTTTTGCAAATCATCGATCTCCTTCTTCCACACAGGCCAACAGTATCATTCTAGAATCATCACCGTAAGTTTTGTTTTTTTGTGGCTTTTATTTTATAGGTATTTCAAGATTTCTCCTTGAAAAAATGTAAATTTCCCTGGCATAATCAACAATCTGAATCTCCTTGGTTAGTCACAGCTAGAATTAGACCCATGAAATTATTGCTCAGGTAGTGAGTTGATAACTAGATCCAGTAGATCTAGTTTTCATTGTGAGTAACAATAGCCATTGGAGTCATACAGGGCAGGAGAGTGACTGGATGAGACTTGGTGCGGGGGGGGGGGGGGGAGCTAATCTCTCTGAGGTCTGTGCAGCAGCAGACAGGCCTGGAGGTTAGGGAGTTGAAGTTGCAGTGGTCTGTTGTGATTCCATCCCCCTGACCAGGTTCCCCATTCCACAGACAATAGTGTTTGAGTATTTACCTAAAGGTGGGTAACGAGAACATAATAGGGATACTGTTGCTATACCACCTACCCTGCTGTTCAGCAGTCTCCCTTCTTGAGCTAGTCAGGGTGGTCTTGGAGTTGACAGTGGAGTCTCAGCAGCTCATAGTCCTGAGAGACTTCAACGTTCATGCTGAGACTGCCCTGTCGAAAGTGGCTCAGAACTTCATGACCTCAATGACAGCCATGGTTCTGTCCCAGGTAGTGTCTTGCCCTACTCATGCTGCTGGACACACTTAGGACCTTGTTTTCTGTGTGGAATGGGATGATGGTTGGGAGAAACGAGAGAGAGGTCCTTCTTGGTGGCTGCCCCTAGACTCTGGAACTCCCTGCCTATGGAAGCCAGAATGGCTCCCTCCCTGCTGTCCTTCCGGTAGCAAGCTAAAATCTTTTTAGTAGTCAGGGGGTGCTGTGGTTTTTAACTTTGAATATGTTTTAATGGCTTATAACTGGGAAATTTTAATATTGTTTATATTTAATCCTGTTTTAATGTTTGCATAATTTATATTTTAAATTGTACACTGATGCTTTTATGTTAAGCCGCTTTGAGTCTCCTACAGAAGAGATAAAGCAGGGCATAAATAAATATAATAATAACAATGATAATTGCATAGCTTTCTATAGATATTTATTGTACTACTACTTATTCCTTATATTCATTTTTATAAGAAGATATAACCTGAATATAGATGTTATCTTGTGTATGTTATATATAAATCAAATGTCTTATTTCCTGGAATTGAGCAGACCACACATTTAACTACAAGAATTCTTAACTAATTTTAGTAATCCCTGAAAACGTGAAGGACACCCATGAGAAATGTACTGAATTAATTGTGTTGATTCACAGACTTTGTTGTGTCATGAAAAAGGTGAATTCAGAGAAATGTTAATTTGAAATGTTTGTCACTAATTCGATTGCAGCACAGTTATCACCTCTAACAGGAAAACATTGTGCTTTAAAAGCTATATAGAAAGTGACAGTTTTACAGTGTGACTAAATGAACAGCCCTTAGGTTTTTAGGTCTACTGGTGAAGTTATATGTTGTAAATTAATTATCTACTTCAATAAGCTACTGACCAGATGGCCCATGGACATATCAAGTTACTGGTGGAAATTAGGGCAACTTTCAGCTTGTGCCTCACTGAAGTCACTTGATAGAGGTTGCTTGTAGTACGTTTGGATTAGAACAAGGGTAAATATTTTTTAAAAGTAAAATAACAGTGAGGTGGATTATTCCTGTTTAAACTCATGGTAAAATATGAATCTTGCAATTCACTTTCTAGAAAATTGGAGAGATAAGCTTTTAGAGCAAAATCCTTCTCTGCCATACACAGCTGTTCAGTATTTCTAAGAGAACTAAATGTGTCATCTTTGATTCCGTTCCTGACTTTTAGTGTTAACAAAATTCATTGTCTTCATGTAAACATGTATTGGAGTGGCCCACATAGAGGCTATACTTACTCCATGTCATTTTTGCAGCCCCTACCATCAATTTCTGTGGTGGTTTAATCCTCAGTATAAGTAAAAATTCAATTTCAGTCTGCTTGCTGGAACTCTGGACAAGAGCACTGCGGCATTTTGTCATGGGTCCTAATCGTTTCTAATGTGTAATTTAAAACTAGTTTTCAATCATTGTTTTGTTTAAATATTTGCATCGAATACAGTTTCATTTAGGGCTTTATGTAAATGTCATCATGAGTACCTTGAATTCAGACAAGAAGCAAATTGACAACTACTACAGTTCTTTTAAGCCAGTGTCTTAAAGTTTCTGATTGGTGTGCCCATCAGAAATCCAGCTGTATTATCTTTAAGGACAGACCCATGTGGAGGGCAATTCCAAACAGGAATTTACCTTTGTATGAATTATTGTGGTTAGATTAATACTAGTCCAAC
This sequence comes from Anolis sagrei, assembly GCF_037176765.1. Lineage (NCBI taxonomy): Eukaryota > Metazoa > Chordata > Lepidosauria > Squamata > Anolidae > Anolis > Anolis sagrei. The sequence continues at coordinate 223,383,353 of NC_090021.1, read as the reverse complement.
AAAGGACATAATTGGAGGGCCGCATATTTTGTGCTACTGAATCACCTGGCCTTCCAGCAACAAAGGTGGATTCAGGAATACTCCCAAGCTGTGCATCTACTGCTTCAGAAAGAATAATTCCATTAAGGCAGGTTGCTTTTCCAGTTTCCAGACTTGGGACTCACCAATCCACAAAGTCTTTATCTTGTCAGGATTCATCCAGCCCTTTGGAACAGTGGGCACTAAGCCAGCAATTTCAAAGCCCTGGCAGATTCCAGCAACAGTAAAATTTAGAACTGACTATCATCAGCATACTGATGACTCCTAACCCTGAAGCTCCCAGTGACATCTCCCAGCAGCTTCATATTGATACTGAATGGCACGGAGGATAGAATATTACTTTGTTGTAGCCAAACTGAATATATCCTAGAAGGTCTACAGTGACATTAATAGAACCTGCAAATCTTAATGTTGGAAGAGGTACCACGAATACCATCTAGTCCAGTCCCTGCCATGCAGAAATACAGAACTATAGCACTCTTAAAAGATATATTTCCGATTTCCTGTTGACTTTAAAACTGGTTTATAATAACCGACATAACAGTTTTCTAATCTTAACTTTCTGTAATTATTTTGTGATCTCTTTAGCATGTAGCTCTAGTACTTTTGCCATTTTCAATACCTCCCTTTGTTTTCTCATTTTGTATGTAGATCTCAAGAAACCCCTGTAGATGGGAAACCACCTGCACTGCCACCTAAACAATCTAAAAAGAACAGTTGGAACCAAATTCATTATTCACATTCACAACTAGAATTGGATAACCATATAAATGAAACATATGATGATGACTCTTCTTCATCTCCTGAAAAATCTACGGTAAGATATTATGTTAACTCTGTCTGACCTGAATCAAAATTGTCTTGTACAAGAGGTTGCTTTCTTCATCATCTGTCCAGGCTTCAATGAACTTTGCAAACAATTTATACTTTCAGGCTTTTTAGTGTTCTACAGAAATCTTCTCTATAACCTGTAGGGTTATATTTATTGCTGAAAAAGATTAATCAAAAAGGTGCTTCATGTTATATTTGAAGTTTGAGTCTTTAGTTTTAAAGATATTGGTACGAAAGGGAGATGTTTGTTACTTTCTTTGGTTTTGCACATGGTAGTGCTTGCAAAATTTATGATAGATGAGAAATATGTTTAAGGTATCCCTTATTTTATGAACAATGTATCCAGCAGTTATCAGCAGTCTAATGCTACTCTTGTGATACCACTTTTATCACATAGCTGTGACATATTTTGTCACATGTATTCATTAGAAATAATAGTTACATGCAATGCAGTTTTCTAAAAGACTGACATATTTTTGGACATCAGTGTTATTTCCGTAGTACAATTCCCTTGTTTGTAAATACCAGGGATGCTTTATGTGAGATTTACAACTTTCAGTATGTTTTGGCAAGTTCGCTATAGTACCTTTGGGAGGCATGCAGCAGTGATTCCATTAGTACTTTTGCCGTTCGATAGTTCAAATGCTGAAACAGATTATCATTGAGCAAATTCTAGTGAATGAGGAACTTGAAAAATATGAATATTTCCCATACATCAATACAATTTGTTTTGAAATAAATGGATTATAACCGGTAGTGTTAATCCAGTATCTGAACGTATTCCATTTCCTGTGTGTGCTCCCCAAATCTGCTTGGGAAATTTGTAGGCTTCTGTAGAATAGTGGCAGATGGGGTGCAAGCAACTGAAAAAAGAGAAGTGGAAAATCCCACTCTGATTAGAAATCCATTTTTTTAATGGTAGATGGAGTGCAGTTTGTTCAGAAGTAGTTTACAAGTTGTAGTTCCATTTTCTCTCCTGTATTTGGTTGCTTTTACTTCAGCTTAATACAGACATGCTCCGATTGTTACTGAGGTGCATTAATAACTCTGTCATAATTTTAACTGTAATTATAGACTATTTTGAAATGTAAAAATATATTTCAGAAAACATTCAGGAAATAGAGAAAATAACAATATGTTGTTTTCATTTTCAGCCCAATGGTGGAATTCCACATGACAATCTCGTTCTAATCAGAATGAGACCTGATGAAAATGGAAGATTTGGATTCAATGTAAAGGTATTGAGAAAATCTCTTTCCTCATATCTTTGGATAAAGAATATATAATACTTCACATTCCTTCAATATTTACCTTTCTTTCAAAGGGTGGGTATGACCAGAAGATGCCAGTCATAGTGTCCAGGGTGGCTCCAGGAACACCTGTAAGTTAACAAAGTTTACTGTGGTCTCTGATTTGATATATGTATTCAGGTTGCCTTTGTTCTCCTGTGTTCTTCAAGGGCTGTCAAGGGCTATGCTGTCTTCAAGATATGCTGTTAATCCCATATTGACACGCAGCTGGAATATATATTTTTCCAGTGCATTAATGTGTAAGAATGTATATGTGTAAAAATGTGTGTGTGTGTGAGGATCTCTACTTGTAAAAATGTGTATATTGCCATCTTGGATTTAACATGAAAATAAGAATAAGACATTAGAATCCATTATAGAGCAACAAATTAAAATAATAACTTTAAATTTAAAGAGTCCAGTAACAAAGCATTTCTCTATGTTGATAGAATTTGGGGGGCAAGTCTTTAATTTTTCAAACGTACAGACACTATTGATGAAATCTTCAAAGCAATTCTTGTCTATTGTATTTTGCCCTTGTTTTCAATTATTTAAGCTATTTTTGTATTATATTCATGTTAGTGCACTAAAATGGGTGTTGTCTGGATAAAAGATAACATTTTCTTAGGGGAAAATTGTGAATGACTTTGATATTTAAAATACAACCAAAATTGCATATTGATAATCCAAAGCTGGTTGTCTCTGAACCAGCTTTATATCTTTATACTGAATTGTTTAGAGAGCTGTAATTACTGTTGTTGTGTGCTGTCCTGCTACCTTGGGCACAGGATAAAGCATTTGTTTCCTTTTTCAGGCAGATATTTGTGTTCCTCGTTTGAATGAAGGAGACCAGGTTGTATTGATCAATGGCAGAGATATATCAGAACATACCCATGATCAGGTTGTCATGTTTATTAAAGCTAGCTGTGAACGGCACTCCGGTGAACTTGTACTCCTAGTTCGGCCCAATGGTGAGTAATCTTATCTGTGTAAACCATCTCTCTCTTCCCTAAACCTCAAATATTACAGCACGTTTCTATCTTGATCACTGTGTTCTTTTCTGATAATCCTAGGCATAGGGTATTTTTTTACCATAGTTGCATACAGTCAGTCCCTGTATTACAAACAACTCAGAGTTAAGAACAGGGGTAAGACAACAAGAAGTGAGAGAAATCTATCCCAGGAAGGGAATTCCACTCCTGGAAGAATTATCATGGGGAAAAGCGGTCTTCACTGAAGCTTTATCACCAATCCTTGTTTCCACAACAAACCAACTTTTTCAAAATCCAGTGATCACAGGGACATAAAATGAGGTGAAATCTTCTGAGCAGGGGCATAGACAACAAAACAAACACCTCAGGGTTGTTAACACTTTCCTATGTTATACTATCCAAAGCTAATATATATGAATTACTAGCTGTGCCCTGCCACGCGTTGCTGTGGCCTTTAGTAAGAGTTTTGAAGTCTCTGCCTGGCCTCTCTTCCTTCCTTCCCTCGCTCTTTTTCCCTCTTTCTCTCTCTCACACTCTTTCCTTTCCCCTCTTTCTCTCTCTCTCTCTCTCTCTCTCTCTTTCTCTCTCTGGCATCCCTCCTTCCTCCCCCTTCTTTATGCTTGTGTGTAAACTTGAGTATTTTCTGTTGGTCATGGGGGAATCAGTGTGGCATGTTTGCCCCAATTCTGTCGTTGGTGGGGTTCAGGATGCTCTTTGAGTGTTGGTGAACTCTGAATCCCAGTGACTATGACTCCCAAATGTCAAGGTCTATTTCCCTCAAACTCCATCTGTGTTCATATTTGGGCGTATTGAATGCTTATGCCAAGTTTGGTCCGGATCCATCATTGTTTGAGTCCACAGTGCTGTCTGGATGTCGGTGAACTACAACTCCCATACTCAAGGTCATGGAGGGAAGGGGTGGGGCGAAGGGAGGGGGCGTGTCTTTCCGGAGGGGGTGGGAGGAGGGAAGGAGTGAGTCAGGGAGGGAAGGGGTGGGGGCGAAGGGAGGGGCGACTTTGAAGACATGCCTCCTCCCTTCGCCCCACCCGTTTCCTCTGTGAATCACTCCTTCCCTCCTCCCTCCCTCTCCGGTTAGGCACGCCCCCTCCCTTCGCCCCACCCCTTTCCTTCCAGGAGTGAATCACGGAGGGAAGGGGTGGGGCGAAGGGAGGGGGCGTGTCTTTCCAGTGGGGATGCGGCGCGGCGAGGCTTGGAGTGTGCAGAGCGGGGCTTGGAGGCAGCGTGGGAGGGGTAAGATGAAGGAGGGGGTGGAGGGAAGGGGGCGGGGGGAAGTTGCGTTGTGTGTGCGTGTGTGTGTGTGGGCAGCGACATGTTCATGCTGGGCAGGGCGAGGGAGGGAAGTGCAGAGGGTGCATTGGCCGTTCGGCCATGTGTGTGCGTGCGCTGGGGACTTTGCTCCAGTGTACATGCTCAGTTGTTTTGGTGATTTATCTGTGTGTTGTTGTGTTGTTTTCAAATCTGAGTGGATTAGTTTGTACTGAGTGGGTTGTCCTTGGGGCATGGCAATTTTGGTGCAGTTTCATTGGGGGGTTGTGGAGTTTTGCTGTCCCGTTGAACCAACCTAACAGATTTATATATATAGATTTCCATATATGTATAATATAAATGTATTTTTATGGTTGGAGCTAGACTTAAAAATGTATCTTGTTCATAACTCGGGGACATTCTGTGCCAAGAAGTGCTTTAAAAAACCCACACAACACTCTAGTAATATTGTGGCAAAATTGGTTTGTTTTTAGTGTGCCACAAAATTGTTTAGTTAACTCCTGCTCTGGGAATAGTTACATCAGTAATAGTGTTAGCTTTTCTGCTGCTTTTGTAATGTTCTTGATTTTTGCTGAGGTGGTTGTCTGGAAACAGTCTAGAACTGTGTCTGCACACAGTAGCTAATTAATATTGTTTAGCTTGTTACAGTAGTGATCTTCTATAATGATATTTTGTTCAAAAAATTGGATCCAGGTTTACAAATGCTCAGAGCAATACATGTAATTCAGTGAGATTCAAATCTCTTTCACTTCGTTTTTTCTGCTTTAATTGCCCTGAATCCCTTTAGGGAGAGAGGATGGGTTAAAAATAAAGTGTTGTTGTTGCTGTTGTTGTTCGTGTCAGGAGTGACTTGAGAAACTGCAAGTGACTTCTGGTGTGTGAGAATTGACCATCTGCAAGGATGTTGGCCAAGGGACGGCCAGACTTTTTTTTGATGTTTGCACTTTAAGAACTTAAGATCAGCTCCAGTGCACGTAATTTATCACCACTACTTATGTGGTCCCCTACTTCCCTATATGTATTATCCTTGCTGCTAATTATTTGTGGAAGGGATACGGGACGAAACGAACTGGAGTCTGTGGGAAATGATAAGGCGGGAGGGGGGGGGAATACAGGGAACGGAAAAACATGGCAATGTAAGACCTTAACAAACCAAACAACCAACAATGGGACAACAATCAAGGACATGGAAATGGACTGCGGCATGGAGGAGGGGAGGTGTTCCACTAGCCGAGGGGCCCCCATAGAAGTCGTGGTGGGGAGGGGGAGAGGCAGGAAAAGGAGACCATTAATTCGGCCTAGGGACCATACGACTACATTAGTAATTCCAAACAGGTCTCCTAAAATGGTAAATTGGTGTAACCGTGGCGGCGGTCCCTCTGGATTGAAGGTGGTGCTGTTGAACGCCAGATCTGTCAACCGAAAAACTACTACCATCCAGGATCTAATCCTGGACGAGCGGGCAGACCTGGCGTGCATCACGGAGACCTGGTTGGACGAAGCTGGAGGCGTGAATTTGACCCAGCTTTGCTCACCAGGTTTCTCTGTGCAGCACCAGCCAAGATCCGGAGGGCGGGGAGGCGGGGTCGCAGTGGTCTATAGAGATTCCATCCCTCTGACCAGGGGCTCCATCCCGCAGTCAACAAATTTTGAATGCGTCCACCTGAGGGTGGGTGACCGGGACAGAATAGGGATTCTGTTAGTGTACCGTCCACCTCTCTGCACTACAGTCTCCTTACCTGAGCTAGCAAGGGTGGTGTCAAGCCTGGCATTGGAGTCTCAATGGCTCCTTGTGCTGGGAGACTTCAATGTCCACGCCGAGGCGACCCTCTCAGGAGCAGCTCAGGACTTCATGTCTGCCATGGCTACCATGGGGCTGTCCCAACAAATATCTGGCCCCACCCACTGTGCTGGACATACATTGGACTTGGTTTTCTGTCAGGGATGGGAAGAAGGTGGCGGTGTGGAGGAGTTGAACATCTCTCCGTTGCCATGGACCGACCACTTCCTGGTCAGATTTAGGCTCACTGCGCCCCCTAACCTCCGCAGAGGTGGAGGACCCATTAAGTTGGTCCGCCCCAGGAGGCTTATGGATCCGGACAGATTCCTGACGGCTCTTGGGGATTTTCCCGCCACCTCGGTAGGTGATTCTGTTGATGCCCTGGTCGCTCTCTGGAATGGGGAGATGACTAGGGCAATTGACACGATCGCTCCGGAACGTCCCCTCTCAAGTAGCCAAGCTAAACCAGCCCCTTGGTTCACTGAGGAGCTGGCAGCAATGAAGCGAAGGAAGAGGGAACTAGAGAGTGTGTGGCGTTCGGATCCGAGCGAGCCAAATCGAACACGGTTTGTGTCCTTCTTAAGGGCATATGCCGTGGCAATAAAAGCCGCAAAGAAAACTTTCTTTGCTGCCACTATTGCGTCTGCAAAGAACCGTCCGGCAGAGTTGTTTCGGATTGTCAGAGGCCTTTTAAATCCCGCCACTTTAGGCGGGAGCCCTGACAATTCGGCTTCTCGCTGTGAAGCTTTTGCTCGGTTCTTTGCAGACAAAGTCGCTTTGATCCGTTCTGGTCTGGACACCATTTTAAGGGCAGTTTCTGAGGATGTAACATGAGCATCTGCTTGTCCTATTTTGATGGATTCATTTCAATTGGTGAAACCCGAGGATGTGGACAAGATACTCGGAGGAATGAGGCCTACCACGTCCATCCTAGACCCCTGCCCATCCTGGCTTCTAAAGGAGGCCAGAAGGGGATTGGCTGAGTGGGGCGGCGGCCATGATACTAACAGGAGCGGAGCTGAGTGGGTGGAGGTGGTGGTTAACGCCTCCCTTCGGGAAGGCAGAATTCCAGCGAGCTTAAAACAAGCTATAATAAAACCACTGTTGAAAAAACCATCACTGGACCCCACTAAATTTGACAACTTTCGGCCAGTTTCCAATCTCCCTTTTTGGGCAAAGTACTGGAACGCGTGGTGGCTTCACAACTCCAGGTATTCTTGGGAGACACGGATTTTCTGGATCCGGCACAGTCTGGTTTCAGACCAGGACATGGAACCGAGACAGTCTTGGTCGCCTTAGTGGATGATCTGCGGCGGGAGCTCGACAGGGGGAGTGTGTCCCTGTTGGTGCTGCTGGACCTCTCAGCGGCCTTCGATACCGTCGACCACGGTATCCTTCTGGAACGCCTTGCAGGGATGGGTCTTGGGGGCACTGTTTTACAGTGGCTTCGGTCATTCCTTGAGGGTCGGTCCCAGAAGGTGTTATTGGGGGACACCTGTTCAACCCCACAACCTTTGTCGTGTGGGGTTCCTCAGGGCTCTATACTGTCCCCCATGTTGTTTAATATCTACATGAAGCCGCTGGGTGAGATCATCCGGAGTTTCGGGGTACGGTGTCATCTGTACGCAGATGATGTCCAACTCTGTCACTCCTTTCCACCTGCTACTAAGGAGGCTGTTGAGGTCCTGAACCGGTGCCTGGCCGCTGTAACGGTCTGGATGAGGGCGAACAAATTGAAATTGAATCCAGACAAGACAGAGGTACTCCTGGTCAGTCGCAAGGCCGAACAGGGTATAGGGTTACAGCCTGTGCTGGACGGGGTCGCACTCCCCTTGAAGGCGCAGGTTCGCAGCTTGGGTGTGATCCTGGATTCATCGCTGAGCCTGGAGCCCCAGGTCTCGGCGGTGACCAGGGGAGCATTTGCACAACTAAAACTTGTGCGCCAGCTGCGCCCATACCTTGGGAAGTCTGACTTGGCCATGGTAGTCCACGCTCTGGTTACATCCCGTTTAGACTACTGCAACGCTCTCTACGCGGGGTTGCCCTTGAAGACGGCCCGGAAGCTCCAACTGGTCCAACGTGCGGCGGCCATGATACTAACAGGAGCGGGGCACAGGGAGCATACCACCCCCCTGCTGTACCAGCTCCACTGGCTGCCGATCTGCTACCGGGCTCAATTCAAGGTGCTGGCACTGGCCTATAAAGCCCTAAACGGTTCCGGCCCAAGATACCTAACTAACCGCCTCTCGGCCTATGAGCCCACGAGGACTTTGAGATCTTCCGGGGAGGCCCTGCTCTCGATCCCGCCTGCGTCTCAGACACGGCTGGCGGGGACGAGAGATAGGGCCTTCTCGGTGGTGGCTCCTCGGCTGTGGAACACCCTTCCCGTGGACATCATTAGCCCCCTCCCTGTTGATCTTCCGCAGGATGCTGAAGACCTGGTTGTTTAAGAAGGCTTTTGAATAGAAGTGCAATGTCTGGTGATTTGACCATAGGAATTGAACAACGGAAATGGGATCGGATTGTGAATTTGACGATGAGACGACTCGGAATGATCTTGTAGTAATTTGATGTTTTGATGATGTGATAACTATGTACTGTGAATTATTTTATATTATGTTGTATTCTGCACCTTTTTTCTATGTTGTACACTGCAGTGAGTCGCCAGGAGGCTGAGAATTGCGGTATATAAGAGTAGTAAATAAATAAATAATAAATAAATAAATGTTTTACCATGCTGTGGGAGGCTTCTCTCATGTAGTCGCATGGGGAGCTGGAGCTGACAGAGAAAGCATTCGCACAGTTAAAACTTGTGCGCCAACTGCGACCGTACCTTGGGAAGTCTGACTTGGCCACGGTAGTCCACGCTCTGGTTACATCCCATCTTGACTACTGCAACGCTCTCTACGTGGGGTTGCCTTTGAAGACAGCCCGGAAGCTCCAATTAGTCCAACGGGCGGCAGCCATGATACTAACAGATAGATAGATACGTTTTATTGATTGGCCTATTGGCCGTATCAAAACATTTAACACATAACACAATTAACACATAGTCATACATAGTCATACATACAACATACAACTCTCGGTATAAAAGGAGTTAAAATAAACAAGCTGTCAACAGACATTTGTCGTTCAGATCAAATGTCTGCGTCACCTCCACAGTTTACCCCAATTGATTCTAAATGTGCAATTCTTAGCTGTGTTGCTTTGAATAGAAAAAGGGCTGTTTTGTGTGTTATTTTAGGGTTCTGCCCGGCCAACAAAAATGAGGTTTTAATATATGGGTCCCAGTGTGTTTTTTGAATAATGTATGGTCCAAGGCAATGGTCTCTCTCTTTCTTATACAGCTCACAGTTGAACAATACATGTGTGATATCCTCCACCTCTGGTGCTCCACAAATACAAAATCGTTCGTTGTATGGGACTTGATTAAACCTTCCGTGCTTGTCCATTGTATCCAGCTGTTCAAAACGAGCTCTGGTAAATACCCTCCTAAGGTGTTTAGGCATTTCTGTTTTTAGATATCGAGCAGTTTGGAAAGTATGTTTAAAGCGGCCTAACCATTTCAGTGAGCCAGCTTTACTGAGGGTAGCGATATCTTTTTGGCCTTCTATATCCAATACTCGTTGAGCAACTATTTTTGGGTCTAACACTTCTAAGAGATTCGGATACCGAGTCGGAAGTCCACAGCTCCTGATGTATTTTGTCAGGAGAACTAACCAAGAGGTCTGATGTTGATTTTCTATCTGCTCTAACAGGCACAGTTTGGGGAGTCTATCATTTTCCATGGCCATCAGTTTTGCCCAGTAGTTGTAGGCCCTGATTTTGGATAAGCCATCCACTGTGTGTACTCCCAGTTCCGCTCTTACTGCGGCAGCTGGGGTCGTCCTGTCCACTCCTAGGAAACTTCGCAGGTGCTGTGATTGTGATTGCTCTAATAATGGTATCTGGTTTAGACCCCAAACTTCAGCTCCGTACAAGAGCATGGGAGTAACCTTTGCTTTATATACTTTGAGAAGTGGGTCTAAGGATCCTGGTTGGTTGTGATTTGTCAGTTTAAGTAGTTGATTTGCACGCACTCTTGCCCTAACTGAACTTTTTTGATGGTGTGGTAGCCAGGAGCCGGTCTCAGAAAAAACAATTCCCAGATATGTGAAAGTGCAAACTTGCTCTATTGGTTCATCATCCAGGAACCATCTATGTCTGTTACGTCGTTTGCCAAATACCATTGTTTTTGACTTTGATTTATTAATAGTTAGAGCGTTGTTATGACAATAGGAATTAAATCTTCTCAGCAGTCTACGTAGCCCAACTTGCGAATATGATAGTAAAATCATATCGTCGGCATATAGAAGGATGTTGAAATGTGTATTGCACAGCTTAGGCATGTGTACCTCTGGGTCCTTCAACTGTTCGGGGAGATCATTTACGTATAAGCTGAATAACAGTGGTGCTAATATACACCCTTGTCTGACCCCTTTGTATGTTTCTATACTATTTGTCATGGCTCCTTGCATCCCAAGTCGCACTTTCAGGTAGGTGCTCGTGTAAAGTGCCTTGATTAGTGCCAGCAGTCTGGGTTCCATATTGAGATCCGTTAGTTTCTTCCATAACGTCTCATGATACTAACAGGAGCGGGGCGCAGGGAGCATACAACTCCTCTGCTACACCAGCTCCACTGGCTGCCGATCTGCTACCGGGTTCAATTCAAAGTGCTGGCGTTGGCCTTTAAAGCCCTAAACGGTTCTGGCCCAACTTATCTATCCGAACGTATCTCAACCTATCAGCCCACCAGGACCCTAAGATCTTCTGGGGAGTCCCTGCTCTCTATCCCGCCGGCTTCACAAGTGTGGCTGGCGGGAACGAGAGACAGGGCCTTTTCTGTGGTGGCCCCTCGGCTTTGGAACACCCTCCCCATAGAGGTAAGATCAGCGCCCTCACTGATGGTGTTTCGGAAAAGATTGAAGACATGGATGTTTAAACAAGCATTCGGTTAATCCGTTGCAACGAATTATGATAACTAAAGGACTGGTAATCATAGACGATGAATTTGGATTGCGACTCCAGTTACGAGATGCATTGGATGGTTATTGGTGGCCCAATAATTTGTATTGTATATGTGTTTTATGCTTTTAAATTGAATATTGTTGTTTTTTAAGTGTTGTAAACCGCAATGAGTCGCCGATTTAGGCTGAGATATTAGCGGTATACAAGCGCATTAATAAATAATAATAAATAAATAAAGCTCAACCCACTCTCCCCAGATTTGAACCGCTGACCTACCGGTCAGCAGTCCTGCAGGCACAAGGGTTTAACCCACTGTACTACTGGGGGCTCCATTGTATTATTATTAATCATAACTTAGATTTAATTCAAATAACGTTAGGTTATGCCTAGAATCTCCCCTTTTTGTTGTTGCTGTATGTTGCCTTGATGTTCCCCTTCAAAAACTGGAAAGGATATTTTGAGATTTCCAGAAGGCAGGGATGGTTTGACACATCTGCTTCATGCTCCGGGCAGACAAAGCAATATAGAAGAATAGTCACCTAATTAGCAATTAATTATCAGAGAGAACTCTCTCCAGTCAAGTAAGAGAGCATACGGATTGCCTACAAGTGCTCGGGATCACTGTTCCTCACAAGGAAGCTACTAATTACTGGCAATTGGAAGCAAGTGTGAGCAGCGTGGAGTTGCAGGAGAGCATCAAAACTCTGGCTGTTTAGCAAGCCCTAAAGAATTGGGCCTTTGAAGAGGTGCAGAACAAAATTGGGAGGGCAGCTCAGCGTCTATTTTTTACCACATACTCTTTTCTGGTCAGATACTGCCCAATAAGTGTTCATTACTGTAGTGTCAAATTGTAAATATATTCTCCTTTCTCATTGTGCTGCCTGTTTTTGCAGTTAAAAGAACATTTCTCAGATTCCTTGAACTCATTTTCAAAATCATTCTTGGGGGGGCTTAGTCTTAATTCCAGATCATTATTGAAGAAGTTAAGTGGAATCAGTCCCAATATTTCTCCACTGTTTATTTCTCTCCATTGTGTATTTTCTGTTCCATAATCCAACTTGTTTGTTTAACCAACTACCAGCTTGTGAAAGTAATTTTCTTCTTATGCAGTGATTTACAATTTCACCACAGAGATTTGGGGTCAGTGACTTCATTAAAAAATCATCTGAAAATCCAAGTCTATAACCATCCTTCTTTTGCACAGTGGTTTAATATATTGTATGGCACATCAAATAATTATAAAAGGTTATTAACACAAGACTTTCACTTTCAGAAGTACATATTCTTGTCACCAGAATTTGTTCTTCTACATGACTAATAATTCTTTTGTTAATAAATTATTCATCCAGTTTATCTGAGGCAGAGTAGATTAATGTGTCCATAGCTTCCAGTGCTCTGGTATGGATACTGGCTTTAGTGATAAACTGCATGCTTTTCTCACTTGAATTCCATAAAAGCTCTTGTGCCTCTCATGCTCAGAGACTTGTTTCTGTCTTATTTTTTCAGTTACCACTATGTTTTATTTTTTTTTTCAGTTACCATCTTTTGTGTGACATTGTTCTCTAGATATTCCCTCCCCCCTTGATGTAAATGTGTCCATGTTGAAGGGCAGTATTTATAGAATCATCATTGGAAGAGACTGCCTTACATATTTAATAATTTTGTTTTCATATGTTTTAATATAGATAAAATATACTTCAGTTAGCTTAATTGAACTTGCTTCATTGGACTTACATACATACAGATCAAATATCTATTTTTCTTTTTCTTGTTGTTGCATCAGTTTATGTTTCTCATTAGAATAGGTGTATATATTACCTTTTACCTGACAAGTTGATATGTAACATTTGCATTGTTTTGGCATGTTGTTAGTTAACTGAGATATTTAATTTCAATTCACTGTCCAAGAACAACAGCAGAACCATTCAGCAGGAAGGTATAACATGAAGTAAAAGAACTAAAATGGATTGTTGAAATTGTTTCACCTGAGTCAAAAGGCAAGGGATGTTATCCAGATGTTTAGAAATATGTGTGTTTTAACTTCACCACCTCTATTGTATCGCAGTCATAGAAAATAAATTGGGTGGGTGTTCTGATTTAACTTCCCAAACTGTGTTGATTGCAGTATTACTTTAAATAAAAGATCTTGAAATGTAGAATTTAGTGAAAGCCATAATTTCCACCCCCACACTTATTGCAGTTTCATTTGAGTTCCCAGCATTGGTAATAAAATGTATTTGTGTTCCACAAACACTGTCTGGCACTTATGTGTATAACACATGTTGTTTCCAGGCAGGAAGTGTATGTGAGGTAATGGTTAAGTGATACCAGCATGCATTCTAGCAAAAATTAGGCCTCTTGTGTCCTTGATTAACCTGCTCAGTTCCAAGTAATAAAACTGCATGAAAGAGAGAGAGATAGGGTGTTTTTATTTTGCCCATTTATAAATTGAATTTAGATTTTTATGTAGAATCCAACTGTGATTGTCTACCAACAAAATGGATGCTGCTGGAGAAAAAGATCCCCCAAATCCAGAGGTATTCAATCTTTAGTCCTCCAGATGTTTTGTACTTCGTTTCCCAGAAGTCCAACCTTGTACAGCCAATGCTAAGGAAATCTGAGAGAGGAAGTCCAAAATGTCTGGAGGGCCAAAGGTTAAGAACCACTGTCCTCAGTTCCTTTACCACACCAGCTCCCCCTCTCCCCATCTCATCCTGGCCAAGATCAATTGTAGAAAATTGGCAGACATTGTGCAGTTGATTTTGTAAGCAAGGTGAAGTGAAGGGCCAGAAGAAGAAAAAGAAGCATGACACTGAATGGCAACCAACTTTTGTCATTGGTAGGCCATACTACCTTAAAAACAAATGAGTGTTGTAACAAAATACTGCAGTGGAGAACTTCAGCTTAGGATTTCAAATACTTCATACTATCCCTCCCCCGGCCCCCTCCTTCTAATGGTTTTCTGACTCTCAGTCCTGGATTATTTTGTGAAGTGTCGCCTCCTTTGGATTTACCCAGACTTTTTTTCTATATCTGCATATTTGGGGATTCCTCTGAAGATGCTGATAACTGCCTTTTGTGCATAGGCAGCATCATTCTGCCTTCTTAATGGCCAGCAGCCAAAACTCATATGTCTGCTATTGTATGTAATAATTTGTTCACTATATGTAGTTGTATTAACATGTTTGTGACTGGTGCATTTGATTTTGCATAGTTTCTCAGTGTGCTGGTTGTTCTTAATGAAAATGCTCTTTGCCATGATGAATTATCACATCAGTGAGAAAAAGAATTTTGGAAGAGAAAATGCTTCCAAAATTGCCTTTCAGGAGTTTGGAGAGCACTTCCATCATGTTTAGAAGCCACCTGGGCCTTCCAGGAATTTAAAAATCATTTTTTCCCCAAACACTGGTTTTGGCTCAAAATGAATTTGTAAGGGGTTTTCATCGGGGGGTGGGGGGTACTGACTGAGCCAATATAGTCTCAGGAGAGGCCTTATTTGAAAGAGAAGAGGAAGTCACTTTGTCTCATGTCCTCCTGTCACAAAGGCCTCCCTTGGGCCTCAAATGGTTTCGAAAAGGCCCAAAACGTATTAAAAATACACTCAATATTCCCTAGAGAACATTTGGGGTTGGGGGGGGGGGCACACTAATTCTATTTTTTTTTTCAGAGCAAATTTTATTGGAGCCCTCATAGATCTAATAATTCAGTTCCTTTGCCTTCTGCAGTTGCCCAACTCTGCTTCATCTGTTGTTCCAGTGATATGATTCTACATAGGTGGCAAAATAACTCTGTTATACCCATATTTATTCAGGTGTAATGCACCATCAAATCTAATAAATACCTCTACTTTCAAAACCCCGAAACAAAAAAAATGCTGCCAAATGTAATACTTAGCAGCCAAACTGTGTTCTTTGTAATTTGGTCAAAAACAGGTGTGCATTATTGTTGCGGCATGCTTCGAATTCCTTCATTATAAACAATTGTGTTAGAACACCAATGCTTTCCATCAATGGAAAATAAAACCTTGGAGTGGATCTATGCTGTAGAATGAATCCACTTGAATTACCTTGGCTCAATGCTATGGAATCCTGTGGGCTGTAGTTTGACAAGGTCTTGAGCCTTCTCTGACAAAGAATACTGATGCCTTACCAAATTGCAAATCCCAGGATTGCATAGCATTGAGCCCTGGCCATGTAATTAGAGGTGACGTTTCTCAAAGAGGAGCTCCAGGTTCACCTCCTGAAGCAGCTTCCCCTTTTGCTTTGGCTCAGCATTAAGATTACCGTATTACATGAATCTAATGCGCACCCTAATTTTGGCAAGATCATTTAGCCAAAAAAGGTGAGCATTAGATTTGAGTAAATACAGGATATGAAACTGACCTCAGTTCTGTCTTTATTTGAATTGACTCACCAATAAGCCACTGGATTATGAACCTTACTAAATACATTTTGCCATATCTTTTTAAATACTATCTTTATTACTATCAGTGCTTTGAGCTGTTTGGAAGCCCGTGGTTTTGCAAAAGTACCATCAGCACTGATCTCCTAATTTTTACAGAACTACACCCATTAAATTCTTATTGAAAATCCCCTTAGATACCTTCAGCCTTAATCTTGCCTGCAATAATTGCAGTATTAATCATTTATGCTATTCTATAATCATCTGGCTTCAAAAAAAGGCAATTGTTTACAAAGAACATAATATATCTTTTTGGTATAGATGAATTTTCACTGCAGCAGCTCATTACGATTGTGCAGTTTCCCCCTTTTTTACTGATTGTACTACTTCTGGTTTATTGTAGCTGTTTACGATGTAGTGGAAGAGAAGCTGGAGAGTGAGCCAGACTTTCAGTACATCCCTGAAAAGTCACCACATGATGGAGTCCACCAGGATGACAATGCTCTGAGGGAATCTATGTTTCAGCTGGCAGAGGGGCTTATTACTGGGACTGTCCTGGCTCAGTTTGATGTAAGTAATGAATTTCCTGAAGATCATGTCCATCTCCGTATGCTTTTTAGATGAGTGTTCTGTATATAGAGCAGTAAAATAGTCTGTAACAAGATCACTTATATTATTTGGAGCAGGCAAGTAGTGAAAACAGTTTTGCATTTTCCTCACTCTCTGTGTGTTCTTGTTAAATCACTTTGAAACCAGTACTTTTTCTCATATATTTTTAAAATATTCCTCTTAAATGATCAAGAGTGAACCTATTCTTAAGTGTGTTGTGCCTAGATATTACAGGTGTCTTAACTGACTGAGTAACTGAGTCTCAGTATCAGTACCTTCAGCCACTTATGTGTATAACACATGTTGTTTCCAGGCAGGAAGTGTACATGAGGTAATAGTTAAGTGAACCAGCATTCATTCTAGAAAAAAAAAATAAGGCTTTACTTCCCACACATTTTAAAGTGCTGTGTGAATGTGGAGTGAAAAAAACCCATACTTTGTGTTTGGTATTGTACTTTGTTTTGTTGAATAATTAGTATTGAGCTCAGTCAGACAGTAAATTTCTTGTTTGGACAAAATATACTATTTTATTTTGTTTTTATGAATGTTGTCTATCAGATTAGGACACAGTTTAAAGGTCTTGAAGCATTCTGTATGGACGGTTCCCCATCTCCTTTTGTTTTCATAGTCTCTTTCTCAAATGAGGGATTATGTAATTGCTGTACTTTCAGATTTTCAGACAAGATCTTTAGCAGAATTTGTAGGTGCAAGAAACTCCATCTTTCAGAAAACACATTGCAAAAGGGCAGTATGTGACATTTTTCTCTTTAGCAACATGTTTGCAAGAAGAAAAAGGTGCTTTTGCATTAATATGCTGCTGTTCTACATATATAGGGCACTTTCAGATTATTTCTCATCTTCTGCTTGTTACTATGACATGTTTTTTTCCCTTTTAGCAACTTTATAGGAAGAAGCCTGGGATGACAATGTCTTGTGCCAAATTACCTCAAAATCTTTCCAAAAATAGATACAGAGACATTTCGCCTTGTAAGTTTTTTATGTCTGTAAGTTAATGCAATTCATTCATTGGTACCATTTTAAAAATTCACAGGTGTTTTAATCATCTTTTCTTTTTAGATGATGCTACACGGGTCATTTTAAAGAGTAATGATGATTACATCAATGCAAATTATATAAATGTGAGTTGGTGATTACCATTTTCTTTCATGTTAATTCTGTGTTGTGTACTTAGGGATGAAATAACATGGCCGTATAGATTTAAAAGGAAACAAAAAGTATTTCCTTTTAAAATCTCCTTTGAAATGTATTCAGTGTGCTGTAGTTTGTTAGCAAGTGCTGTAGTTCTAATAAAAAATGAAAAAAATGCTGATGCAGCTTTATACATTTGTGCTAGAGAGAAAGGAGCAGTAACAACCTACTCCCTAGTAAAAAGGCTTGGATGCTTCTCTGCTAAAAATAGTGAGAAGGTAAATTACTTACAAGTGACTTCAAACACAGAATATTTACAGTTACAAGTTATGAAAATAACTTTTTTCTAGAGGTATGGGAAGAAATTATTTTGACCTTTTACTGCAACCTTTGTCTAGAACATGGCCATATAGCCCGAAAAAACCCACAAGAACTGAGTGATTCCGGCCATGAAAGCCTTCGACAATACTTTGTCAATGTATTGTCAAAGGCTTTCATGGCCGGAATCACTCAGTTCTTGTGGGTTTTTTCGGGCTATATGGCCATGTTCTAGAGGCATTTCTCCTGACGTTTTGCCTGCATCTATGGCAAGCATCCTCAGAGGGTGAGGTCTGCTGGAGCTGGGAAAAAAGGGGTTTATATATCTGTGGACTGACCAGGGTGAGACAAAAGGCTTTTGTAAGTTGGGCTAGGTGTGAATCTTTTCAACTGACCACCTTGATTAGCATACAATGGGCTGACTGTGCCTGGAGCAAACTCTTAATGAAAGGTGCTTAGATGTCCCTGCCTGTTTTTCTATCTGCTGTTTTAATTTTAGAATTTTTTAATACTGGTAGCCAGATTTTGTTCATTTTCATGGTTTCTTCCTTTCTGTTGAAATTGTCCACATGTTTGTGGATTTCAATGGCTTCTCTGTGTAGTCTGACATGGTGGTTGTGAGAGTGGTCCAGCATTTTTGTGTTCTCAAATAAAATGCTGTGTCCAGGTTGGTTCATCAGGTGCTCTGCTATGGCTGATTTCTCTGGTTGGAGTAGTCTGCAGTGCCTTTCATGTTCCTGGATTCTTGTTTGGGCGCTGCGTTTGGTGGTCCCTATATAGACTTGTTCACAGCTGCATGGTATACGGTAGACTCCTGCAGAGGTGAGAGGATCCCTCTTGTCCTTTGCTGAACGTAGCATTTGTTGGATTTTCTTGGTGGGTTTGTAGATTGTTTGTATGTTGTGTTTCCTCATCAGCTTTCCTATGCGATCAGTGGTTCCCTTGATGTATGGCAGGAACACTTTTCCTCTGGGTGGATCTTCATCTTTACTCTTGTGGCTTGTTCTTGGTCTTTCAGCTCTTCTGATGTCTGAGGTGGAATATCCATTGGCCTGTAGAGCCCAGTTGAGGTG
Source organism: Anolis sagrei (assembly GCF_037176765.1). Taxonomy (NCBI): domain Eukaryota; kingdom Metazoa; phylum Chordata; class Lepidosauria; order Squamata; family Anolidae; genus Anolis; species Anolis sagrei. The sequence goes on along the minus strand of NC_090021.1, from coordinate 223,364,575 downwards.
GTTCAGTTCATCTTGGAGGAGGTGGGGTTCACAGATTCTTTTTGCACGGTCTGCCAAGGCTTTAATGGTGCTTCTTTTTTGACTTGGGTGATGGTTGGAATTTTTATGTAGATATCTATATGTGTGTGTGGGTTTTCTGTAAACGGTGTGACCCAATTGTTGATCTGGTTTACGGATGACTAGGACATCTAGAAAAGGCAATCTTCCTTCCTTTTCTTTTTCCATAGTGAACTGGATGTTAGGGTGGATGCTGTTAAGATGTTCCAGGAACCTGTTGAGTTCTTCTTCTCCATGGCTCCAAATGGTGAAAGTGTCATCCACATATCTGAACCATATAGTGGGCTTTTGGTTGCTGTTTCAAGAGCTTGTTTTTCAAATTGTTCCATGTAGAAGTTAGCTATGACTGGGCTGAGAGGGCTCCCCATAGCTACTCCATCTTTCTGTTCGTAGAATTCATTGTCCCACTGAAAATAGCTGGTGGTGAGGCAATGGTGAAACAGCGCCGTGATGTCTTCTGGGAACCTCTGGTTGATGAGTGCCATGGTGTCTGCAACTGGGACCATGGTAAATAGAGACACCACATCGAAGCTGATCAGTATGTCATTTGTATTTAGCTTGAGATTGCTGATTTTTTCAATGAAGTGGGCTGAGTCCTTGATGTAGTGTGTTGTGAGCCCAATGTGGCTTTGTAACTGTGCAGCAAGAAATTTGGCTAAGTCATATGTGGGGGACCCAATGGCACTCACGATTGGTCTGAGTGGGGTGGAGTCCTTATGGATTTTGGGGAGTCCACAGACTACTCCAACCAGAGAAATCAGCCATAGCAGAGCACCTGATGAACCAACCTGGACACAGCATTTTATTTGAGAACACAAAAATGCTGGACCACTCTCACAACCACCATGTCAGACTACACAGAGAAGCCATTGAAATCCACAAACATGTGGACAATTTCAACAGAAAGGAAGAAACCATGAAAATGAACAAAATCTGGCTACCAGTATTAAAAAATTCTAAAATTAAAACAGAGAGAAAAACAGGCAGGGACATCTAAGCACCTTTCATTAAGAGTTTGCTCCAGGCACAGTCAGCCCATTGTATGCTAATCAAGGTGGTCAGTTGAAAAGATTCACACCTAGCCCAACTTACAAAAGCCTTTTGTCTCACCCTGGTCAGTCCACAGATATATAAACCCCTTTTTCCCCAGCTCCAGCAGACCTCACCCTCTGAGGATGCTTGCCATAGATGCAGGCGAAACGTCACGAGAAATGCCTCTAGAACATGGCCATATAGCCCGAAAAAACCCACAAAAATACTTTGTCAGTTAGTTGTTCATTTTTGAGCTCCCTTTCGAGGTTAACAGATTATCAAAGAATCACAGTTAAAGGTAAACTACCTGTTCTTCTCCAAAATTACCATATATTATGAAATTGTTAATTATATCCTGCTTATTTATTTTTAGATGGAAATCCCTTCTTCCAGTATAATAAATAAATACATTGCTTGCCAAGGTCCTTTACCCAATACATGTCCCGATTTTTGGCAGATGACTTGGGAGCAAGGTTCATCCATGGTGGTTATGTTAACCACGCAAGTGGAACGAGGCAGAGTAAGTTAATGTACAGCTTTATTCAATCAAATTGCCAATCCAGTGCAAGTGACTCAATTATACCAGTCTGTTTGTATTCCTGTATTCTGAAAATGTTTGTTAAAATTAATATGCTTTTTTTTTTTTTTTTTTTTGGTCGTGTCAGGAGCAACCGCTCCTCTTGTGAGAGAATTGGCCGTCTGCAAGGACGTTGCCCAGGGGACGCCTGGATGATTTTTGATCTTTTATCATCCTTGTGGGAGGCTTCTCTCATGTCCCCGCATGAGGAGCTGGAGCTAATAGAGGGAGCTCATCCGTCTCTCCCCGGATTCGAACCTGCGACCTGTCAGTCTTCAGTCCTGCCGGCACAGTGCTTTAGCCCACTGCGCCACCGGGGGTTCCTAATTAATATGCTTATACACAGCTTTTCTATCAATGCAGGTTACAAACTTGAAAACACTGAAAATAACAAACAAAAAAGTTACAAACTGTAGTTCTCTCAGGTTAATGGTCTCTTCAGCATCTGATGGCCTGAGTTCCCTGGGCTTCCACACATCTGTCATTCCTCAGGGCACACAATCTTAAATAACATTATAGGTAATAATGGGAAACAGTGCTGATCTGTGTTTTCTCAGGCCAAATGATTTTCCTTTTGGAATTTAGTAGCACAAGCAACCCTATAACACCTACCCCTGACGCCATTGAGCATTGGACATGTTTTGTAGGTTTTCACAGTTTTAGAAGGTCTTCCATCCTCTGAAACATATTTTTGTTGAGAGCATATTGCAAATTGATTCAAACACACACAAAAGGGCCTTTGAGCAACAGCAAGGTGCTTGGCGGGTCCCGGTTCTTGCCTTTGCCCCCACATTTTTCTCTGTCCCGAGGGCAGGCAGCACGTGGGGCTGCTGCCTCCAGTTCCAGGACGGACATGCCCTGTCTCTTGGCATCTCTCAGCCTCCTGCGGGGAGGGAGGGGGAAAGTACCACCCAGGGGTTAGCTTCTCTGACTTCATGCCAGTGGTAAAAACAGAATTAACTAATTAACAAAAGGGACTGCGCATGGAAAGGTTTAAGAAACCCTGGTTTAGATGGTGGGGTGAAGGGAATCCTTGTCAAATTTGCAAATGATACAGAAGAGGGATAATATCTAACACATTTGAAGATACCAAACAAATTCAAAAGGATATTATAATCTAGAAAACTGGTCTGAAATTGATTGATTGTTTGATTTTTAACACTAACAATCTAATATGTAATCAGAATAATAAATATTCAGAAAAAAGAAAAAAAAGTATGAAAAATACATATAACTAAAACACAGTAGGGCTCTGACTTCCCATCCTGACTGTAACAAAAAATAAAAAGAGATGATTTTACTATTACAGATCCTGCTAAATGATTCTACTGAAATTACTGGTAACTATAACCATAGATCGTTACATCATTAGACTTATTGCTTGAATAATTGCAATCTTTCAAATCATCTTCAGTTTGTTTATAATCTTGGGAAGGGAACAAGGGATGGAAATTTTTGTAACCCAAATACAAAGTCACCTGAGGGAATTATGACTTTCTTTGTTCTATACCAGGGGTTCTCAGTCTTTTTAAACTGAAGGCTGGTTCATGGTCCCTCAGACTGTTGGAGGGCTGGACTATAGTTTGAAGGAAAAAAAAGAACGAATTCCTATGCACAATGCACGCATCTTATTTGTAGATCAAAAAATGAAAGAAAAAATCAAGATTTAAAATGAAGAACAATTTTAACTAACATAAACTTACCAGTATTTCAGTGGGAAGTGTGGGCCTGCTTTTGACTGATGAGATAGTCAGGTTAATTGGGACAGTTGTTGTGTGTCTTCAAGTTATTTCAGACTTAAGTTGGCCCTAGGTCTAAAATTTAGGACAGGGGCTGAGTAAATGATCTTGGGAGGCTGCATTCGTTTTGGGACCCTGTTCAAGAACGTTCAGTACATGATGCAAACCTTCACTATGTACCTTTTTGTGTATTGAGATATCATTCTGAAGCAGACTGAAAGAGCCATCCACTAGACAGGCTTAATCCCTTATGTAAGGAGGCAGTAGTTGAAACAGTTTTGAAATCTAATGATTCCTTCTTTGATCAGATTGCCTTGAGGTTTTAACCCACATGAGGGGAATTTTTTTCTTCATCCTTCATAGAATGACTATTCTCTGAATTTCAACCTTTCAATTAGTACATTAACTCCTCCTTTAATATGGTTATGCAAGAAGTTATTTGTCCTGGTTTATAAAATGAATTCATGCTTCTTGCAGCAGTTTGAAGCACTCTCAAGAAAATTGGGACAATAAATCACTATGAAAACTGAGGATTTGTTTCAATCCTATTGAATTTAGGTAAAATGCCATCAGTACTGGCCAGAGCCCAGTGGAAGCTCCTCATATGGAAATTTCCAGATCACTTGCCACTCAGAAGAAGGAAATCCTGCTTATGTCTTCAGAGAGATGACGTTGTCTAACCTGGAGGTGAGCCACAGAATCTCTATATGATTTATTTTGAAACTTGCTGCCTCGTGTGAATCCTGTACCCTAACTCTTATGAAAAAAAGTAATAATCTATTTCTTTAAATAGAATCTGTCCTGGCAGAACCTAAAAGAAGTATTGGTCCCTTCTACTCTCTCCACTGTGGCACCAACTTGGCCTTTTGAATGTCTGGGTCGGAAAATGGCAGTGGTGCCTTTTTGATGCTCCCCCTCAGAGGAGTTGTCAAAAAATACTGCTGTTCAGTGCTTATTTTAAGCTCTCCTGGGACAAAGTAAGCTAAAAGGATGGGAATGTCTGTAGAATGACAGTAGGCTTACTCACAGGTCTTATTAAAATCCACACACTCAACTTATACGTGAGGATGATTTTTACAAGAGTATATGTGGTACTTTATTATATTTCATCATTTTTCCAAAGCTGGGATTCAAACAAGATTATATATGTATAATCAAACCAATAGCAGTTTTTGCATGAAGACTCATATAAGAAACATGCAAGTTCTCTGCTGCTTTTGTGCAACAATTGATTCTTGGCCAACTTGTTTGTATCAACATATAAATGGAATACACTAAAATTGTGTATCAGTGCTCTTCATAGGGAGAAACAGCCTTTTACCTGATGCAGGAAAATTCTAAATCTTACCATATAGATACACACACACACACACACATGCTGATTTACCTGTTACATCTTTAAACTATACTTGTCAGGTTGTCTTAAGTTTAGCCCTACTTCATGCATATAGCCCATGGAATTGATCTTATAAATCCATAGTGTATGCATCCATTTAATTCTCTCTTGAACTCCTGTTTGATAATTTTGTACTTCATTGAAGCATTTTAACGTTCATTTTGCAAAATGTAAGCTCAAATATTTGAGGAAAAAACTGAAATGGATTTCATGTTTAAATTTAAAAGTGTTAAAACGATATATTGAAATATTGAGTTGTAAATGATCACATTTTGTTTCACTAGAAAAATGAAGACCGTCAGCTCACACAAATCCAGTATATCGCATGGCCTGATCATGGGGTCCCTGATGATTCCAGTGATTTTCTGGATTTTGTATGTCTTGTCCGAAAAAAAAGAGCTGGCAGAGAAGAACCAGTCATTGTTCACTGCAGGTATTTGGTTCACATGTAGAACTTTCTATTGCTTCTTTCCCGTGTTTTTTTTTATTTATTTATATTGTTACTTCACTTTAAAATACTCTTCAGTTTCAAATCCAGTTCTATATTCTTGATTCTATTTAAATAAATAGTTATTTGCTATTTTCTTTTGGCTTTCCTTATATGTGAACAGATTTGTCTACTTGTGCCTCTGTTGTAGGCCTCCCTGGGTCCCCTTCAGGGTGAGAATGGCGGGATATAAATGCAGTAAATAAATAAATAAATAATAAATACTTGCTTTAAGCCATGTTTTTCATGCCTCACAAAAATATGACTGTGTTTACATTTAAAAAGATAGGATTTGGAAGGGAACTTATTTAACGATCTATCATAACCATAATGTGAAATATGTTATTCAAAACCTGCATTTCTTCTAAAAGAAGTGTCTGGCAGTGAGATATACAATAAAAAAGCATTGCATCAATGCCTCTTGCACATGCTGGTCTATAATTTGGTTCCTAAATATTAGTGAAAAAATTAACTGTTCTTTTTACAATCATTTTCAATGTATAGTTATGAGACTAAAAGTTGTTAATGTCAGTCATATTTAGTTTAGCAAATTCTTTGTACTGAAATTTCTGCTGGAAGCCACATATTCTGCTCTTGGCTCTTTTCTACTTTTCTTGCATCTGTGTGAATCAGTGGTGAATCTTAGTTGTTGTCCTGCCTGTGTAAAAAGATGTATCTTGGACATAGCATTGAGAATCCATAGGTTGCTAGTACTGGGAGATGTAAACATATATGATAAGGCAGCCTTGTCTGGATGGCTCAGGACTTCATGACTGCTGTTGACAACGACTGTGGAGCTGTTGCAGGATGTTACTGACCCAAGATAGGTCGCAGGCTGCATTTCAGAATTAGATTTCTCAGTTGTACAGGAAGAAGATGTTCTGAAGGTGAAGGCCTTTAAATTATCCTCAGATGATTTCCTCTCGAAATATAGACTAACAATGTCCTCCAATGCAACAGTAGAATTATTAAGATGGTCTACCCCAGAGGATTTCTAAAAATATTTTTTCTGTATTGTAGGGCAGACTTTTCCATTAATTTGTGAAATGGAGATTTGTCCAGTTCACACAATCGCTTCCAGGTCATTTATCTTATTTAATGGGGTCCTATGTACATTCCAGAGCTTAGAACAGTGGAGTGGGAGAAGACTTCTGGGCAGGTGTAGTAAATTCCCAGACAAACTCTGCTAGATGTCTACAGTTGAGTTTGAAGTCGAAACACCTGGAGGGCCACAGGTTATACAGGCCTGTCTTAGAGGTAGTGAAAGCAATGAAAATGAACTAATTTCTTTGCCTCTACTTCCTCTTTATATCACAAAGTAGAACTTTTCCAGGCATTTCAAGGCCTGTTATCTCACTATAAATCTTTGTAGCATTCCTTTTCAACTGTTATTCTTTCATATCCTGGAAGTAGTTGTGGAGATCATGGCTTTTGGGATGTTGTTGTTTGCTTGTTTAGCATTATCACTGAATAGGGCACTTTACAAGTAAAAGAACAATAAAATGTTTCCCTGTCCTCGGACTTATAATCTATTTAAGACATTATTCCAAAGGACAAAGGGATGGCAGAGGTTTTTATTGGCTGGGGTGTGTGTGTGTGGGGGGGGGGGGATGTTACGTCCAACAGATACTGCAGAAGGTTCTTCCATCTGCTTCTGGGTTTAGGCATGATAGAGCTCCTCTCTTCAAGGCCAGGGCAGTGGCAATTGTGGTGGTGGCAATTGGGATGCTTTTGGGCAAAGCTGTGCTTACTCCTTCTTAAATATTAAATAGTAATAATGTGGACTTTTTTTTTTTTGCTTACTCCGTGATCTCTTGGTCTTTTTTCTACAGACTAGAGGAGAAAGAGGTTTTGCTGGTGTTAAATTTAAGAAGTTGTTCAACTTTAGGTTTTTGTGACTTAGATTTCTTGGACATTTTTGCTATGTTATGCTTTCTGCTTTTGCCTTGATCTAATGTTGGTCTGTATAATGTTGGTGGTGGAGAAACAGGCCAGCCTTCAGGCAGGTGAATAAACTTGGATGGCCCTTTGTTATTCCCTGTGTCATTAATGACAAGTAATATTTGAGGTTCCTGTTGATGCCACCTTCTGGACAAACGTAGAAATTAACTTGTTACCAAAATTGTGACAGTTCTGTATCAGATTAAAACAAAACAGCAAAATTTATGTAAACGAATTCTCAAATGCATACTGACATTGCAAATTAACATAGAGACACTTGAGCTTGCATAGTAGTCACCTAGAATATGCTGACTTCAGCTTGTTATTCTTAATTGAGATCATTCCTGATAAACTCAGTCTTGATATGGTTTAATTCAGATGTTAATTTTTATAATCAAAAATATTTAAATTAATATTTACAAAGCTTTTGATTTTTTAATGTTTAGTATATATTAAACATTAAAAACTGGCAGTAATGGCAGTACTGAGATGCAGAGCTGAGCCCCTTAGTTAAATGTCTTATGATCATGCTGCAAGGAAAATAATAATAATAAATAAAGCAAATTGACATAGCATAAAATTGGACACAATGGGCAGGCCAAACGGACGAGGTAAAATTATAAAACCCTGGATGAGGTAGGAATTAAAAAAAAGTGTAATTGAGAGGAACCCAAAAGGATGACCAGTGGGGTTAGGCTTTCAGTTTAGGAAGAGGGAAAGTGCATCATAGGGGCTGCACTGTAGATAGAACAAACAGAAATGGGATAAATGGTCACTCTCCAAAGTGATCTTTGATTGTAAATTGAGTCTAGTCCATGTCCATTCTGGAGTAAGCACATATATCTTAAGATTCTCCTTAAAAAATGAGGGACCAAGTGAAATGTTTTTTCCGGTTTGATTTACCAATATGCTGCTCCAACTCTTTAGTTTTTGGATGTTCCTGATTTTCAGGCAAATAAGGGGGGAACCAGTTGAGCTGCTTTTACATCATTAGCATAATTCATGGAGTAGGTGAAGCAGTTTTCATGGAATGAAGGAATAATATACACTTTTGACTCGCCACTTGTAGTTGTCTTTGCTTATGCACACTAAGTTTATCAGTGACACTAATATATCCTGTCTATATGACTCTCTCTCTCTCTCTCTCTCTCTCTCTCCCTCTCTCTCTCTCTCTATATATATATATATATCAGTTGCTTTCAGCAATCAGTGTACAAGCAACTCTGCAGAATGGCAAAAAAAAAAAACTACCTCAGTGTCTTCTTTACTAAATTCTTTATAAGGTTCAGCAGTTACATTAAATCACATTACTCTTTTAGTTATTAATCTTGGGTACTTGCTAATGACTTTGGTTTGTCAGCTGTGATCTTGCTTTTTCCTGCTAAGTACAAGCAGTTACTTCTGAATCAAATCCACTCCAAGTCCTTATTTTTTTTCTTAGACAATAACTGCTTGAAATCCTTCCATATAAAGATAAATAGCAGAGAAAAATGCAGGGAAACGTTTTCAGATGTGCAATAAAGGGGTGTATCTCCCTGATTTGTCAACATTGCTTTATAAAATCCAGTATTTTTGTAATTTTAAATAGAAATATAGGATTGGAGAGAGTACTTTGGATGGTCTATAATTATACTAAATAAGAAAATAGTAATAGCTGTATTGTGAATATATGACAACAATGTTATAAGCTTGCCTTACTTGACCCAGCAGATTCAGAAGATGCGGTCCTATATAAGCATGAATCTCCCTTAAAGTAATCTATATATGGATATGCCAGGAATAATGTATACTGCATCACACATGCACCTTCCAATCTTAAGTTAACATTTAAGCCATAATATGCAATGTGTTCAAAAAAAATTGAAGATACTTTTGAAAATCAGAAAATACTTTCCATAGGATCTTGGTCAAATACATTGAAAAAAAGAGGGAGGGAAAGAAAAGAGAAAGAAAAACATAATAGCATCTTTAATACTGTTTTGTATTTTAGTGTAAGTTTCCACTTCTTTAGAAACTACTACATTGGTTAAATACAGATTCAACTCATTCAGTAAAGTAGTTATGTTCCTAGACAGTACTTCTGTTTTTAAAAATACTAGAAATGATTTTTTTTTAAAATATATATATATATATATCTTGCAGTGCTGGGATTGGACGAACTGGTGTTCTTATCACCATGGAAACAGCTATGTGTCTTATTGAATGTAACCAGCCTGTTTACCCATTGGATATTGTGAGAACCATGAGAGATCAAAGGGCCATGATGATCCAAACTCCTGTAAGTAGCACTTGTTTCTAACAACACACATTACTGCTTGAAATAAGTGATATTATTAAGTGTGTCCTGGCACTGCATTTTGTACAACTATTGGATGTAAATTTGAATGCATTACTTCAGTTTTGTATTACATAGATAGATGCAGCCAGAATAACGCTGGTGCTCAGTAATTCATGATTTAGAATTCAGACCTCCATTCCCCTTCCTTTTCTCTATCACTCTTGCCACAGCTGCATTGGATCAAATTGATCTGATTTGTTTCATCCCTCCCTTTCTTTCTCTCTTTTCTCTCACTCATTCCTTTCCCTTCTCTATCTTGTCTCTTCTGCTCCTGGATTGTGTCTGTGTCCTCTTCCCCTTCCCCAGTCATGGGGGATAATCAGCAGTATTCAGGCTTGATGATGCCTATTTTCTGTGCTCCAAATTTCCTTCATAAATGTGAAATGACTAATGGATTTGGATTTGACAGTGTAGTTTTAATAATTGTTTTAATACTGCTGTTGTTTTTTGAGTTTTGTTGCATATGTTTATTTTTATTGTGTTTATGTATATATACAGCATCCATTTGCTACCTGTTGTGAGCTGCTCTGAGTCCCCCTGCTGGGGTGGGAAGGGCAGGATATAAATATAGTAAATAAATAAGTAAATAACTTACTTTCATGAGTGGAATAGATGAAACTTCAGTACGCATATATCCTTTTCTGGATCCGCATCCACATTATAGAGCAAAGAATTAACAGCATGTCAAAGGATTCATTTGGGAGATGATATGAATGAAGAGGTTTGATCACTATGGCTATGAAAGGCATTTCACACACAGAGAAAGGGTGACTGCTGTGCTGTTTCAGTCATGTAATTTGTACAGCTGAACATCAGAATCAGTTGTTTTCCCCTTTACACTTCCATATTTTATCCACAAGATGGCAGTGTTCTGTTTTTATTTCCCCTCTTGTAATAAATTTTTAATTGGATTCCTAAATCCATTCTACTGTTTCTATGTGTTAAATACACATTTACTTGTGGGTGCATTCATTTTAGTGTAGACCTCCTCATAGTGTAATATAAACAGTGAAATATTCTGGTTAAAGCCCCTTCTTGTATAATGCAGCACACATTAAAGCCATGAGTAGTTTTAGTATTGTGACCTTTTAGCATTATATCTAAAATAGTGGCCAAAAAAGCTCAGGCAGCTCACCCAATAAAGCTATAATGTGTTGAGCAATGCTAGTGCAAACAAAACCACAACACTGAATGTGATGCATGTGCAACAGTGAAAGCAAGTCATCAAAGGTTTTTGCAAGTCATCAAAGTTTGCAGTATGACACTTTTGGATGCAGTCCTTATTTTTCCTTGTATCTGTTCTTCAACTTGGAAATAGTTTTCAGATGTTAGTATTAGATTAATACAGATAGCCAAAGTAACTTCCACCATGTTTACCGATCTATATTTTCATCCATTTGTAGCTTTTCGTATACTGAAAGTGAAACTCATTGTTATAACATTAATAGGTAAAGAGTACGACTTAATTTGTGTAAAAAAAGTGATATTTATTAATGTGAAGAATTCACTTGGGGATAGACATTTATATTTTAACATTTTCAAAATGTTTTAAAAGTATTTTCATCACAATATCTTTGAAGTTTGCCAAGACATTCTCGTAGCTCACTGTTTTAAAAAAATCCCCCCTTGCCCCCCTAACTAAGACATAAATTGCTGCACTTTATTTTCCAGAGTCAATACAGATTTGTTTGCGAGGCTATTTTGAAAGTGTACGAAGAAGAACTTGTTAGACCTTTAAAGACATCACTGCATTAATAGAAGGCAAACAATACTTTACAGAAGAATCCATGTAAGACTGCACTTGTTGTGCCATAACATTGCTTGCAAGAAATGATGTCTGAAAACAATGAAGAACTGAAATGGACTTGGAAAAACTTCAGCACTGTTGCACTTTATGTTAAAACTGAAAACTGGTCTCTGAAACACTATGATTTTTTTCCCTGTCTCTTGGAAGACTTCCTTTATGCTTTGCTTCGAACAAACCACAGACTGAATGAACTCCATGCGTTCTGGATAGCTTTCCAGAGTTTGTTGTAGTGCCATATAGTCCCTTTGGTTTGAACTGCTACAAAAGAAAGGCTTGGAACACTCTCGCTCTTTATTTGACACCTTTCTCTCTCTTTTTTAAAGCAACAACAATACACATAAAGCCATTTCTTCCAGTGCTACAATTTATTTGTCGTTAAGATTCTTGTTGTCTTTTGTTTTGGTGAAATGTTAGCAATATTATTACTACTAGATACACTGCCTATGGAAGCAGCACATTTTGCCCTATGCTCTTCTAAAAATCTAACCTGATTTGTTGTGAAAAGCTGCAGTTTGTTCTAACCCAGCAGTTGCTGCAAAGGCCCATTTAACCAGCAGTTTGGTTTAGGTTGGAGTAGAAAGAATACTTACTTTGAACTGGTAGCTGTCTCTCAGCATGTCATAACAATTATGTATTTGGAAACATCCGATGACATCACCTAATGGGAGAATGCATGAATATTGTCTTAACCCCCGAAGTGCCTAGAGACCTACAGTGTATGTCTTAATGGCAAGGCACCAATATTGCCCAAAAAGGGAAGTGTGATCTTGGTTGGTTTTACTTTTTCAGATTCACATTCTAAAGCATTGTCTCTTGGTGCTTCGAATACGGTACTGTTGCGGGGCAGGATCATAGAAATACCATTCCTTCTTTTTCTACAAGTACCTGCATGCTCCTCTGTGTAGCAAAAACATCCTGGCCTATTAAACATGTAATCATTGTTTACTACTCTGCAATGAAGTGGAAAATCTAGCACATTCCTTTCCAGTTGTAAAATGTTAGCACAAAACAACAAACCAGTGTCAAATTCTAGAGTTTTTTCCTTACTTTCAACTATAAAATGAGAAAAAAGCTTTGTCGTTTGAGTAGGACATGACTCCTCAGTAACATCAGTCTCCCACTTTTAAACATGAAAATTCCAAGTGGACCTTCCCTGATGTAATTCATATTTATAGTGTTTTTACAAGATTAGGGGGGAAAGGGAAGGGAGGAATGAAATGCCATCTTTTTGTCTGCTAAATATGCAACCTTTCTGTACGTTCATTGGGATTTTCTGTGTTGTTTTGCATAATGAAACTGGTTATTTATCTCCATTTAAATTCAGTAGCCTCGATGGAGGTGGTTGATTAATACAATGTCTCCGCTCATTCAAGGGTAATATGTAGTCTTAGTTTTTGAAAATATACACATGTAATTCTAGGATCAGAAAAGCCAATTTGTTTGTAAGGATGTTCTCCTTCCTGCACAGCAAGTGTATGTTTCAGACCTTTATGAAAATTTAATCTGCCCTGTATTTGAATGCTTTCATTAGGGACCCCATTTTAAAAAAATCAGTCATGGAGTGAAATATTTTTACGATGGCTTTTAAAACATAGCTATGATAAAGAGAGAAAGGAAGACACTGTGAGGATGGATGTAGACTTCTCAGCAGAGCCCTGTGCAGAATCCCATATTGGTGTTTAGAGGCTCCTGCTAGTAATAAGAGGAGAAGGTTAACTAGCTATTTGGCTTCTTATCCTGCAAATGCTTGCAGCCTCCAAAGTCTGCTTGATGCTGGGGGAGGAATCCTTAAGCAGATTTTAGAGGACACTCTGGGCTTCAGGGAGAAGAAAAGCTCTTCTCATATTCCCCAGCTCTTTGATTTGGAGAATGTGAAGTCTGCATCCAACCCATGGCATTGAAAATGTATTCCCATTCATTTAACTTCTGTAGGGCAAAGATATACCAACCTCATTCCCTTTTAAGAGAAAGTTTTAAAGGCTTTATAATTTTTTAAAAAAGAATATTGATTGTGTTACTTATTTTAAAAGCAAATTTTGTTTCTGGATTTGGGATTATTATCTTTAACTATATCTTCCTTTTTGGGTCACTTATGAAAACGAATACCAGCGATGAGTGATTTACTTTATCCAGGTTATAGTTCAGATGGTATTATCTGTAATGGGTTACTTACTATCCAGTCTGTAAAAAAACACAATCCTTTTCTCTACTTCCAAAAACTGAAGCAATTCCTAAAATGCACTTCTATTTTTGCTATCTGTGGAAATAAGTGATGATTCTGGTGATTGCTTAGAATTGTGCTGTGCTGACACCTAAATTATCTCTAGTGGAAGGAAGGACTGTTCAAGAGTTTTGTGGAAAGTCTGCAGTGGTGGCTCTTATGAAACAATATTGCGGCAAGCCCAAAGAGGAATAATAGTAAAATTAAACATGCTAAACGCTTCTGTTTTCATAATCTTACTTTGAAAAGGATTGGCACCTGGTAAGTTTTAGGCTTTGGATTTTGTTACTATTTCTGTTGTTTTGTGTCATGACATTTGTTTTCAGGGCTATTTTACACACTTGTGACATGTTAAATTTATATATGAAATTGTTTGCATTCACTCTAGAAAAGAACGTACAATTTTACTGTTGCCAAACATATACATGAAAACAGCATTGCCCTTTTTATAAACTAGATGGAAGAGAAAAACTAGGAGGTATATATACCCTTGGTATTTTTACATATGCTGATATTTTACCTATACTGATATTCTTATGAGAGTTTGCCAAAGCAATCTGAAGCTGTGAGTAACCTTTATCCCACAGTGTATAATTTTGTTGGGGTGTAGTTTTGATTTTTCATACATTGATCCAACATAGAGACAGAAACATTAGCTGCCTTAAAAGTCTCAATCTCTCCGATATAAGCTGATCCAGGTTTACAGTCAGTGTCGATGAAGAAATATTTGAAGAGATTACTTGGGCAGCTCATCAGCTAATCAACAAGCTACAGAAATTTCCCTCAAATGTGCATATATGATAGAGGCAGATTGATAATAAAGCATTGTTATGCATTAAAAGAGAAATGTCCATAAAATGCATCTTCCCATTGGTATAAATAGCCTTTTACTAATATTTTTATATGGCCTAAAAGTTAATATTGCTAATTACTTTGCATTGGGTTACGAAGATATGTATCAAGCTAAAAAGAAAAAGAAAAAAAATATTTTTTGTATGTGCTTCATTCTGTACAAAACATGAATGTATGTTTCAGGCATAATTACATAAAGTGATGAGTGTTATGGGTGTTGGATTTTATGGATAATTATTTTCTTACTATTTCCTAAAAAAGATGTGGAGAGAGAAATTGTAACACTTCCTGTTTTTTAAAAAAAAATCAAGTTTTTTTTCATTGTAAATAAGAGCAATGGGGTAATAGTTTTGTGCCAATGTATGTTACAGATGTATGTTTTTTTTAATCTTGAAGACTATGATTATTTAAGGTATTTTTGAAGGTTGTCTACTGCAGAAATCTAGGTTGCTTCTTTGCCTTTTTAAAGTTGTGTGGCTTTTTGGGTAATGGAAGTATATTTTAAGGTAAGTTAAATATGAAGTATTCACTGTCAGTCATTCTCTGAGAAAGCCAGTTAATTATCCCACTTAGAGATGTGAGGAAATTATGGCCCCCATTGTTATTGGATTGTAAGTTCCAATAGCCCTAACTAGCATAGCAATTGTGGGAAAATGCTGGAATTTACAGTCCGACATGATCTGGAGGGTTACATGATGATCCTCACTATTAACATGAAGCATTGTCCCTCCAAATAATGACAGTGGTTTACCCATTTCTGGTAGTGCACTAGTTTCTGTACAACATTACTACTAGCATTAGAACAAAGTTGATTTTAATGTAACTTGGTATTTCCATTTCCAAAATGTACTTTCTTGAGCAATCTAAGTGTAGAATGAGGCAGACCATCAGTTACGTTAAGCTAAAGCCTTAGACATTTTCTCTGAAGTACTAAACTCACCTTTAAACCCAGTAGTACAAACTATTATATTACATTATTTTTCACAAAAGTCGTTCATGTTACAACTTTGGTTGGTAGCTTTCTTCTGAATTTTATGAATAAGTTCTTCTTGTAAAACATCATAGAGTTAGTGTAGACCGCAGTGTATTCATAGCCGATGGATACCAATATAGAAATGATACTCTCCTCTTATAGCAGAAGGTACAAAATGCAAGTGAAGAGAGATGGGGAGAGGTGTTTTGGCATAAGCATTCAGGCCAGGACCTTGCCACCAACCAATGTGCAGGTGATAATTGCATCATCTGTGAAAGGGAGAAAACAAAAGTGCTTTAGCTGCAGCATTTGCGGAGGCCAAGAAGTGGAAAGGTAATGCATGGAGTCTCAGCAGCTTTTGTGTATCATGGAGCAGAGCTACTCTAGAATTTTGGAAGGTGATCTGCTTGATTGAGTGCAGAATTACAAGTATGTGGCCAGTAGTTGGCAACTGATGGTTCCCCAAGCCTTTGAAAGTCTTGTGGGATTTGTAACTCATGTGCTATATTAACCCCTTGTGTGTTCTGTGTAAGTGCCTTTCCTTACTTCTATAATCAACATTTGGAAGGGAGTCAAGATAATCTGGTACGATGCCATCCTTCCCCCCCATACTTTCACTAATAGCAAGATTCACAAATGGCTTAGGACTACACATGTTGTTCAAAGGAAACTTCTGCATGTTATGCCAACATTTGTATTTCAGCATTAGAACTAGAATCTAGTTGTCTGCATGTGTACTTCACCAGTGCAAATAGAGGGCAAATTGAAAGAAATAACGTGAAGAAACCAGTAAGGAAGAGCTGCTATCGAACTTAGTGAGACTTTGGGTTCTGGTGACATGGAAATTAATGGAGAGACGCCAACAAGCCTCTGAGCATGCTTAACTGGAAATGAATTTCTTTAGTCAGTTGGATGGACTTTGGAATAAATGAGGCTCTTGCCTTAAGCACAAATACTGCAACTTGAGTGTATAGGTACTCCTGTGCAAGTGGAAAGTGTGTTTGCAGGTGATGCCTCACAATTTTTTCTTTTTCCTCTTGTTATATTTCCTCCCCTTCATCCAATGTCAGTCTAAAGAATCTATACTCAGGAGTGAGTTTCTGGAGGTGCAGTGAAGAGGTGATAAGAAAGCTTAAATATCAGCTGTAGGCTTAAGTAGCTTGTCATTTGTGATCTATGGATCACTTTTTGAATTTTAAATCTAGATTTGTTGCACACTTGCTTTGGGGTACTTTTGATAGGTTGCTTGTGTGTATTTGAGTTTGCCTTCTAACCGTAATATCCAGCTGCCATGGAAAACAAACTCAGCCTTCGTTTTCATTATTATGCAGTAGTACCATTTCAGTTTGTGCCATTGCCACCTATCACAAAGAAAGATACTAAATAAATACCAATGTTAAGTCCACTATGTAACAAAGTAGCATTTTTTTTAAAAAAACTTTGCATGGACAACTGTGTTAAGCTGAATTCTGGAAATGCTGTAAAGGAGAACTAACATATATGCTTTAATTCAGTCATTGCAGCCAAGCTAGAAATACAAACCAAAGCTGAATGGGTTGCTTTTCAATCTTCTGAATGGTTTAGGAATTGAAAACTAGATTTTCATCTTTGTGAAGGGCAGCTTGCCTTGTTGAAACTTGGACTTTAAAGGTTTAATTTCAGTCCATACACTAAATGTTTGTTCTCATCAGCTACAATCTGGATGAATAAATCTTATGAGATAGTCAGGAAATACATTCTGTGGGAAAATGGTAAAATTATATTGCCTTAAACCAAATGTTACTGGCATATGGTTTATTTGTACAGGGATCTTTGAAGACCACTATGTTAATATTTGGGAAATGATTTATTTGGGGGGGGGGGGGGGGAGCTGGTGATACTTGGGAAGTGAGGAGAGCTTGACTGACAATATTTACTGATAGAAATACTTGATATTTAACCTAATTTTAAATATATTTCATCTAAATTTCTTGAATTTCAAAATAGCACTTTATCAAATGCTTTACTACTGACATGATTTTTGGAGAAAACATGTTTGCTATCAGATTGAGGAGATGTCTAACTGACTACTATATGGAGCGGATTGGGATTTTTCTGAGCATGAATGCTTCTGGATGTTTTTTCCATCTGTCTTAAGACACATTTCACTAATTCCAAAATCTTAGGTCTGCCACATTGCATATGAAAAATGAATGCCTATGTATCAACCTGTAGTGCTAGAGCAGATCTTGATAAACTAAGCATTTTCCCCGATTTTAGAGTTGTAATCATCACAAGTGATGGCCCTAAAAAGAACCGTCACAACATCGCAGCTTAAACATTTCTTTTGATTTCTCTGTGTCATACTCAACTATAAACAGTTTACTATGGCTGAGATCCACTGGGCTCTGCAGATAGCTTTCCTTGTACGCCGCAGTTTTGACAGTCTATCATTATTCTAGATTGGCTTCCAAAAAATCTTGGGGAGCCACACAGGTTCACTATAAGGCAAAGAGAAAGGGGATAGTCTCTGAGTGGACATAGAAATGTGCGTGTGTAGTCAAGGAGCCCTTTGGATTCTGGCTTGCATGTATTCCTGCTTAACATTTTAAAATATTTGCTTAAAAGTCTGGAAATTAGTCCAGAGTTTTGTACTTCTGTAATGAGTAGGCAATGCAAAAAGATTAAAGGGAAAAGGCTGTAATTCTTATAGGCAGAAGCTAAAATATGGTCAGAGGGGTGAAAACAGTTTGTCACCCTGTTGCTTGTGTTTTTCTGTTAAGAGTATAGAGAGAGACAAACTTCCCAGTGTAGTTACTGCCACACATTAGGAACTGGGCTTCAAATTTAACATCTGTTCATATAGATACTAAAATTGGTGATCTCTTTCTCCTAGCAAATTCAAAAAAGCCGTTTTTGTGTTTGCGTGTGGGGTTTTTTTGTTTTTGTTTTGTTTTGTTCTCTGGCAGAGGTGCTAGTCTTATGTGTAAATAATACAAAGGGTGTAAAATCCAATCTTGTGTCTGGATCATCTTCACAGTCCTATGAGTGACCATATTTATTTATTTGTGTTGCTAATGGTAATGACTTTGCCTTTCTTCTGTGACTTTGCATTGTCCAGTTCAGCTGGCTGTTGCACTGCTTAGTGAGTCGGCTTTTGAGCGCCTCTACAGCCCAGTGTAATTGTGCATTGTCCATCTGTCATCACACAGGTTTGTTTGCATATAAATGGATGTGTCTCTGAACTTGTGTTTACATTTTTTACAAAATAAAAACAACAAAGGTTGTTCAGCTAAGAGCAGCTCTACACTAAGCAGCAGGACATTTGCTCCATTGAAAATTACATGCACTTGAATTTGATCAACACTGGACAATGTAAAAAAATAATCTGCGTTTATCACTTCAGCTACTGTATGCTTTAAAAGGGCCTTATGGCCTAAATCCAGTTATTCGTTCCAGCGAGGCCCAATGAATCAGTGGGAAGGTGAAGTGAACCCATAGGTTAATCCCAGTGATTGAATGGGCCTGCTCTATGTTTGGTTAACAATTGGATTTAGACCTATGTATCTTACCTGCATTGGAGTAAAAGAGAGTTCTTGCCATTAATAAGGTACACTAATGTTATGCATACTATACCAGCAGCTCCCCTGAGGGAAAAAAGAATAAATATTTAACATTTAACAAATCTTGTTTTTAGTCTTAAGAGCAACTTCATTCTATTATGTGAAATATATGCTGTTATACATATTTTGTGGATATATTTAATTTTGATTGACAAATAGTTGTCTAGGTAAAAACTTGAAAAAATATAGTTTACTTGTGGATCTTAATTGTTTAATTGCAAAATAAAGATGTGCTTTAGTAATTTAAAGTTTGGACATTTTTTTATTTAAAATGAGATTTACAGCATGTTGGATGAGTATCTGTGTTTACCACATGTTTATTATTAGAAATGTACAGACATAGACACTATTGGATTTGACACTATTGATTGAATTTGCAATTAAAGGCCTTTTTATCTGTTAAAAATCTCCTATTTGGATTCAGGATGAACACAGAGATGAAGCTGTGGAAAGCAACATAATTTTTCAGAAAAATTTAAATATTTGCAGGCTTTACAGAATGAAAGTTACTCTGTCATTTTGGGAACAGAAAATAAATTATATATTACTTTGTCATAAACTACTAAGTTCATTATATTAAAATTATAGCTTATTCTAAATATAATTATAAATTATTTTTGTTTCAAATGGAGCTACAAGGCCCTGAAAGTAAGGAGTACTAAACAATTTTGCCACAAAAAGCAGAAGAAAGAAACTAATACAATGTTGTCTCCACTAATTTTCTGTGACATCAAGCATATAGTGTATGTAACATATGGCATTCATTCCTGTAAACTGAGCTCAGAAAAAGAAACAGAGATCAAATTGCCGTGATCTAATATTGTGGGTAATATGTTCTACCTAAGTATTCTTACAAAATTTATTACTAGAAAGTAGGATAATAAATATATGGACATCATGCCGTAAGCATTTTATCTGTCATTCTCAAAACACAGAAAATGTGATTTTTTCAAATGTTTCCAAAAATATTTGAGGGGTTCTACATTTTTAAAAAGATATAGATGTTATGCAGAAGAAAACATTTTCTCAATCCACTGGAATAATAAGAGTTGGAAGGGTCTCAAACCACTGAGAGTGCATTGACATTTGGGAGAAATGTGTGCCAGAGAGGGATTTTCAAACCCGTTTGGCGCTCCCCCCAAAACCCGGGCCTACCGGGATGTGTGTGTAACTACCGGGAGGGCATCCAGACACTTGTAAAAAGCCTTAACATTAAAAAAAACTTACCGGGCCACAATTATGCTGCTCCAGCAGTTCTTGCACATAGAAATGATGTGCCAGCAGAACTCTAACAAAACTCTCAAAATTTAATTATTTATTATTTATTTATTTACTTTATTTGTATACCGCACTCTCTCAGGCCATAGGCGACTCAGTGCGGTTTACAACCAGGTCAATATACAAAGTGCACAACATTAGCATTAGCATTTAGAACAGTAACTAAAGCAACTAAGTCAATATAACAATACATCAGAACATCAATATAACAACAATACATCCATATAACTAATCCATCACGTCTCATCAATAAAGTCATAATCCAATCTCCTCGTCCATTATTCCAAGTTCCAAACTCAATCAATTGATTGCACTGCTTAATTAAACGCCTGTTCAAAGAGCCAGGTCTTCACTCTTCTCCTGAACACCAGCAGGGAGGGGGCCGATCTAATGTCTGCGAGAAGGGCGTTCCACAGCCGAGGGGCCACCACTGAGAAGGCCCTGTCTCTCGTCCCCACCAGCCGCGCTTGCGAGGCTGGCGGGATTGAGAGCAGGGCCTCCCCGGACGATCTTAATGTCCTAACTGGTTCATAGGGGGTGATGCGTTCGGACAGATAGGTCGGGCCAGAACCGTTTAGGGCTTTAAAGGCTGAAGCCAGCACTTTGAATTGTGCCCGGTAGCAAATTGGCAGCCAGTGGAGCTGGCGCAACAGAGGAGTGGTAAGCTCCCTGAGTGCCGCTCCTGTTAACAACCTGGCTGCCGATCGTTGGACCATTTGTAGCTTCCGAGCAGTCTTCAAAGGCAACCCCACGTAGAGAGCGTTGCAGTAGTCTATACGGGATGTAACCAGTGCGTGGAGTACTGTGGCCAAGTCAGACTTCCCAAGGTACGGGCGCAGCTGGCGCACAAGTTTTAATTGTGCGAATGCTCCCCTGGTCACCGCCGAAACCTGGGGTTCCAGGCTCAGCGATGAATCCAGGATCACACCCAAGCTGCGAACCTGCATCTTCAGGGGGAGTGCAACCCCGTCCAACACCGGCTGTAACCCTACCCTGTTCGGCCTTACGACTGACCAGGAGTACCTCTGTCTTGCCTGGATTCAGTTTCAATTTGTTATTATTTCATTATTGGCGATTTGTATGAAAAAACCAATTAGGAACTGCCATTTATAATGAAATTTTGAGAGTTTTGTTAGAGCTTTGAAGTTTTCACCATCAGAACTTTAGTTTTGTAAGTACTTTAGAACCATTTAGAACCATGCATTGCCCAGGCTCAGGAGTATTGTGCTCCAAAATTCTCTCTGAATTTGGAAGTCCCAGAGTAGTTTGACGTGTTCATTTTCTGTAACTTTTTCAGGCTTGTGATCTCACCAGTTCTTTGTTGCAGGCACATGGTATTTGTGGCACAAGTTCCAATGAATCATCTGAGCAATGGTGTTATGCCTCTGCTTGTCGTCTGTCTGTGTGATCTTCTTGCAGCAGCTGAGGATATGATCTATTGTTTCATCTGCTTCCTTGCAGTCTACACTTGGCATTTGTCGTAGACTTTTCAATTCTAGCTTTAATGGCATCATCATCATCATTATTGAGTGGGCAGATCAAAAGACAACCTGGCAAAATGATGCAACCTAAAAGAATCCATCTTGTGCGACTGTGGAGCAGAACAGACAACTCAGCACCTGTATGCTTGGCAGCAATGCCTTGCCTTATGCATAAAAGAATTGTTTGAGGCTACAGACAATGTGGTCACTGTTGTCCATTTTTGGTCAAAAGATATTTAGCCGGTTGTGCTCCTTCTAGTTCTATCAGTTTTATACTATTTGAGGCAATGCTTTTGATATGAAAATAAATAAAATGATAATATTAATGTGCATAAGACATGGACAAACTTCGGCCCTCCAGGTGTTTTGGACTTCAACTCCCACAGTTCCAAACAGGGCTGAAGTTTGCCCATGCCTGGTGTAGAATCAATGAAGTCTGACCCTACTTGAAGTGCCATGGCTGAGTGCTATGGACTCTTGGGAGTAGTAGTTTTGCAAGGGCTTTGGCCTCCTCTGCCAAAGGGGGCTGGTGCCTCATCAAACTACACTTCCTGGGATTCCAGAACATTGAGCCGTGGCAGTTCAAGTGGTGCCCGACTGCATTCATTCTGCAGTGGAGATACAGACGTGTGTTTAGGCTTGGGCCCCAGCACCAAGCGATCTCATGATATAAGAGGTATGGGCAAACTTGGGCCCTCTCTCCAGGTGTTTTGGACCTCAACTCACACAATTCCCAACAGCCTTATTTATTTATTTATCATATCAGAAGTGAACCAATGTGTTTGAGAAAACAAAGATTAAAAACTTGGCATTATATTAAATGTCCTTTGACAAGTAGCTGCCCACTTGGAGTGCCTCTGGTGTTGCTATAAGGTCCTCCATTGTGCATGTGGCAGGGCTCAGGTTGCATTGTAGTAGGTGGTCTGTGGTTTGCTCTTCTCCACACTCGCATGTCATGGACTCCACTTTGAAGCCTCATTTCTTAAGGTTGGCTCTACATCTCATGGTGCCAGATTGCAGTCTGTACAGCGCCTTCCAAGTCGCCCAGTCTTCTGTGTGCCCAGGAGGAGGGAGTCTCTCATTTGGTATCAGCCATGGATTGAGGTTCTGGGTTTTAGCCTGCCACTTTTGGACTCTCGCTTCCTGAGGTGTTCCTGCGAGTATCTATGTAGATCTTAGAAAACTATTTATTGATTTAAGGGCATGCTGGCTGATATCTGAACAGGGAGTGGGCCAGAGATGTCACTGCCTTGGTCCTTATATATAAAACATATAAAAGCCAAAAAAAAAATGTGGCCATGTCAAATCACATACACAAGCAAATGTTGAGCTGCTACTTCCTGGTGGATGTCAGGTGGTGCAATACCAGCTAGACAGTGTAATTTCTCCAGTGGTGTAGGGCAGAGGCAGCCTGTGATAATGCAACATGTCTCATTAATAGCCACATCTACTATAGAACCGGGCTGTGTGAGAGCCAGCTGCATTAAATCACTACTGACCAAGAGGCCATGAGTTCAAAGCCAGCCTGGTCGGAGTGAGCGTCCGGCCATTAGTCTAGCTTGCTGTTGACATCTGCAGCCCGAAAGACAGTTGCATCTGTCAAGTAGGAAATTTAGATACTGCTTTATGCGGGGAGGCTAATTTAACTAATGTACGACGCCATAAAAAAAAAAACCTTCCAGCAGCGTGCAGAAGAATGAGGAAGTATTCTATCAAAGGACTTGGTGTCACAAATGGTGAAGCAGCAGCTAACCTGTGGCCGGAATCAAGCATACCCCCATGAAACCGGAATGCTGGAATGTTAAATTGCCTCTGTGTCTGTCTATATATGTTGTATGTCTAATTGGCATTGAATGTTTGCCATGTATATGTGCACGGTAATCTGCCCTGAGTCCCCTGAGGGGTGAGAAGGGCGGAATATAAATACTGTAAATAAATAAATAATGATATAATATTAATAAAGTTTATTTATACCCCGCCACCATCTCCCCAAGGGGACTTGAGGCAGCTAACATGAGGTCAAGTCCAAGAATTACAATAAAGCAAAGTAAAATACAAACAAGAAAATAATAAACATCAATGTAAAATGCAAACAATAACAAAATATACAATAAAGCAAACAAAATAAAATGGTAGAGGAATTAAAACACAGTGGACAGGCGAAATGCAAAGGATAAAATTTATAAAAACCGGGGTGAAATGAATAAATGGAGTAAGGTGTCTGAGCGGAGACTCAGAAGGGGCAAACAATGGGGTTAATCTTCACTAAGGGACGCAAGAAAGTGCATCCACAGGACAGATCTATACTGGGACGGACATGGTGTGGGGATTTGTGTTCATTCGTCAAAGGCACACCAGAAGAGCCAGGTTTTTAGGCCTTTCTTAAAGGCTGCCAGAGTAGGAGCTTGCCTAATCCCACTGGGTAGCGACTTCCAAAGCCGAGGGGCCACCACGGAGAAGGCTCTCACCCTCGTCCTGTGCTTGTGATGGAGGTGGGAGTGAGAGGAGGGCCTACAGGTTTGTAGAAAGAAATGCAGTCATGGAGGTAGGCGGGTCCCAAACCATTGAGGGCTTTGTAGGTGATAACCTGCACCTTGAATTGGGACTGGAAAATGAACTGGCACTAAGCTCCGAGCGTTACGGAGATGCCACAAAGGCGGCTGTGAATAAGGGAAGGGGGGGGAGTGATAGCGGGGAGAGAGAAGGAAGGATAGAAAGGAGGGGATGGTTTAGGGTTAGTGTTTGGGTTAGGGTAAGGGGTTAGGTTTAGGCTTATGGTTAGGGTAAGGGTTAGGGGGTGATAGTATGATAGCTGGGTCCAGAAGCTCCGAGTGGTTTGGGTTTGGGTAAGGGGTTAGGGTTAGGGTTACGGTACAGTTCAGGGTTAGGGGGTGGTAGTATGATAGGTGGGTCCAGAAGCTCCAAGCGGTTTGAGTTTGGGTAAGGGGTTAGGTTTAGGCTTACGGTACGGTTCAGGGTGGAGTGAATGTATGATAGCTGGGTCCGGAAGCTCCGAACAGTTTGGGTAAGGGGTTAGAGTTAGGCTTACAGTATGGTTCAGGGTTAGGGTAAGAGTTAGGGGGTGAATGTATGATACCTGGGTCCGGAAGCTCCGAGCGGTTTGGGTAAGGGGTTAGGCTTAGGCTTATGGTATGGTTCAGGGTTAGGGGGTGAATGTATGATAGCTGGATCTGGAAGCTCCGAGCATTACGGAGATGCAGCAAAAGTGACTGTGAATAAGGGAAGCGAGGAGGTGGAGTGAGAGCGGGGAGAACGAAGGAAGGATAGAAAGGAGGGGATGCTTAGGGTAAGGGTTAGGACAAGGTTTAGGGTTAGGATTTCACCGTTAAACCACTCTTACATTCCTTCTATATGATCTGTCTCCGGCCTGGCTTTCATTAGCGAAGTCTCTCTTGCGCAAAGAGCGCTCCCGAAGGAGCGGCGCGGCTTCCGGGCCCAGCTCCCCTCCTATTCCCCAAAGCGGGTCCCAGGCCCTTGGGGCAAGGGGCGTTCCCGTGGCAGCGTTGCCCGGCGGGTCTCTTGAAGGCGGCAATCCTCTTAGTGGGGAGGAAATCCCACGCCTGGCTGGCGGGATTAAGGCTCCGGGCGGGGGGGAGGAGGAGGAGGAGGAGGAGCATCTGCTCCAGGCGGCCACGAGTTGCGCCTCGGAAGGGCAATCCGGCGGGCGGGCCCTCCGGCTCTCCTCCCCTGCCTACTCCTCTTGGGCGGGAAAGGGCTCGCGGTTTCTTTTCCTCCCAGGAACAGAAAGGGAGGCAGCAGCCTTTGTGTGCTTTCCTGGCTCCAGCGCCGCCTGCCCGCCCGCCGGCCGAGTTTTCCTCATTCTCTGAAGGAAGAAGAAGAAGAGGAGGAGGAGGAGGAGAAGGAAGAGCTCCTCCTCCTGCTCCTGCCTCTCCTCCTCCTCCTCCGCGGCCATTTGCCTCCGCCCCTCGTCGCCAAACGGGACTCATTCGCCAAGGAGCGGCGGCGGCGGCGGAGAAGAAGCAGGGTAAGGGGTGTCGGCTTCTTCCCTTTTGGGGGGGTTTCAAGGGGAGGAGAGGCGGGAAAAAGGGGGGGGCACACGCGCTTGCAACCCTGATCTTCCCTCTCAAAAGGTAGGCATAGGCAAGGGGGACGCCTGCTCCTGGTGGAGTCCTGCTTTGGTTTTGTTTCTAGTTTCTCCAAACTAAAATATATAGAGACACACACACAGAGACACCGTCCCATCCTTCCCAGTGGATCAATCTGGAATATTGTTGTCACCTCCCCCTCCCCCGGGATCCCTCCAGGGGGCGCCCTCCCAAGGTTTCTTCCTCCCTCCAAACAAACCCATTTGCAGTGGTCGAGGAAACAATTAGTAGTAGGTTCTTCTTTATTATTTGGACCCAAACAAAGGGTCTCCTTTTAAACTTTC
Source organism: Anolis sagrei (assembly GCF_037176765.1). Classification (NCBI taxonomy): domain Eukaryota; kingdom Metazoa; phylum Chordata; class Lepidosauria; order Squamata; family Anolidae; genus Anolis; species Anolis sagrei. Next base: position 223,338,383 of record NC_090021.1, on the reverse strand, counting down.
CAATTCTGGGTGGTTGTTTTTTTCAATTTGCCCCATCAAATATAGACCCAAACAAAGCTCCTTTAAAGGTTTCTGATTCAGGGTTGCTGTGAGTTTTTCGGGCTGTATGGCCATGTTCCAGAAGCATTCTTTCCTGACGTTTCGCCCACATCTATGGCAGGCATTTTCAGAGGTTGTGAGGTCTGTTGGAAACTAGGCAGGTGGGGTTTATAGATCTGTTGAGTGTCCAGTGTGGGAAAAAGAACTCTAGTCTGCTTGAGGCAAGTGTGAATGTTGCACTTGGCCACCTTGATTATCAGCTTCAAAGCCTCTCTGGTTGCTGCCTGGGGATCCTTTCTTGGGGGGGGGGGGGGGGTAACTGGCCCTGATTGATTCTTGTCTGGAATTCTGCATGATAGGGTTGTTGTGAGTTTTCCAGGCTATATAGCCACGTTCCAGAAGCATTCTTTCTTGATGTTTCACCCACATCTATGGTAGGCTTCCTCAGAGGTTGTGAGGTCTGCTGGAAACTAGGGAAGTGGGGTTTATATATCTGGAATGTCCAGGGTGGGAGAAAGAATTCATGTTTGCGTGAGACAAGTGTGAATGTTGCAATTGGCCTCCGTGTTTAGTATTGAACAGCCTTCAGCTTCAAGGTCTGCTTTACAGCCTGGGGGAATCCTTTGTTGGGAGGTCTTGACTGGCCCTGATTGATTCTTGTCTGGAGTTCTGCTTTATTAGGTTGTTGTGAGTTTTCCGCGCTGTAGGGCCATGCTCCAGAAGCATTATCTCCTGACCTTTCTGCATTATTGGTTTTTAAAACTCCCTCCCCAAAATGTAGACACCCAAACAAGGATATAAACAACAACACTCTGAAAACAGACATGAAAAAAATCAGGGCCAGCTAATCACCTCCCAACAAAGGATTCCCCAGGCAGGAAGCAGCCAGACCTTGAGACTGTAAGGCTTTTTAATGCTAACCAAGGTGATTAATTGAAACATCCACACTTGTTTCTAATAGACAAGAGTTCTTTCTCCCACCCCGGACATTCCACAGATATATAAACCCCCCTTGCCTAATTTCCAATATATCTCACAACCTCAGAGGATGCCTGCCATAGATGTGGTCAAAACGTCAGGAGAGAATGCTTCTGGAACATGGCCATACAGCCCGGAAAACTCACAGCCACCCAAGGATATCGCTCTTTTAAAACTTTCTAATTGTGGATTGTTGATTTTGAATTTCCCTCTAAATATGTAGAAACAGATGAGGATATCATACTTTTTTTAGTTGTTTATAAATCGAGAATATTGTTTTGAATTTGCTATTAGCAGGTAATAATTTGGGGGAATTCAAGTTGTTTCCTCCAGGCTCCTTCCAAACTCCAGATATCACTTTCTACCTTTGTATACAGCATGTGTATACAAACATGATGGCCGAAAGCGAGGAGGAGCTGAGGAGCCTTCTAATCAAGGTGAAAGAAGAAAGCGCAAAAGCCGGGTTGCAGCTAAATGTCAAAAAAACCAAGATTATGGCAACAAGAATGATAGACAACTGGAAAATAGAGGGAGAAACCGTGGAGGCCATGACAGACTTTGTATTTCTAGGTGCAAAGATTACTGCAGATGCAGACTGTAGCCAGGAAATCAGAAGACGCTTACTTCTTGGGAGGAGAGCCATGTCCAGTCTCGATAAAATCGTAAAGAGTAGAGACATCAGACTGGCAACAAAGATCCGCCTAGTCAAAGCCATGGTATTCCCTGTAGTCACCTACGGATGTGAGAGCTGGACCTTAGGGAAGGCTGAGCGAAGGAAGATCGATGCTTTTGAGCTGTGGTGTTGGAGGAAAGTGCTGAGAGTGCCTTGGAGTGCGAGAAGATCCAACCAGTCCATCCTCCAGGAAATAAAGCCCGACTGCTCACTGGAGGGAAAGATACTAGAGACAAAGTTGAAGTACTTTGGCCACATCATGAGGAGACAGGAAAGCCTAGAGAAGACAATTATGCTGGGGAAAGTGGAAGGCAAAAGTAAGAGGGGCCGACCAAGGGCAAGATGGATGGATGGCATCCTTGAAGTGACTGGACTGACCTTGAGGGAGCTGAGGGTGGTAACGGCCGACAGGGAGCTCTGGCGTGGGCTGGTCCATGAGGTCACGAAGAGTCGGAGACGACTAAACGAATGAACAACATACAGCATGTGCGTCCCCCATGGATGTATGGTATACAAATGTATACCCAGACAAGGATATTGCACCCTTAATCCTTGCTTTGTTTTTGAAGCCTCCCCTCAATGTATACAGAGACAAGGATATCACATCCTTAACAGTGCAGGATCCTGTTTTCAATCCTCCCAAGTATTTAACTTTACCAATGCGTAAAGCAGGGATTTCTTTTGCAACTCCCACACTGTATGTACTCTTAAGAGTTTATAAATCTGGAATGTTGTTTTAAGAAAGCTTCCCCGGTGTACTGTTTATAATATGGAATATTGTTTTTCCTTTCCCCTGTCAGATGTACACCGTTAACATGGTATATGGCTGCAATTTCTTTTGTATCCCCCCCCCCCCCCCCATGTATACATTCTTTTAAGAGTTTGTAATTGGTTATTGTTGTTACTGTATTTACTCGATTCTGAGGCACACTTTTCTGCCCTATATATATATATATAGCAGGGAGCATACAACTCCACTGTTGCACCAGCTCCAATGGCTCCCGTTTGCTACCGAGGACAATTCAATATATATACATCTATCTATCTAAAACAGCAGATTTTATTTTTATTTGCAACTTAACCCATAAAATGTATATAACTTTTAACAGTTTATAATTCTGAAAACATATACACCCTTAGGGAACCCCTGGTGGCACAGCGGGTTAAACAGCTGAGCTGCTGTACTTGCTGACTGAAAGGGTGAGCTCCTGCTGTTAGCCCCAACTTTTGCCAACCTAGCAGTTCGAAAACATGCAAATTTGAATAATCAATAGATACCGCTTAGTGATCGGTAACGGCAATCCATGTAGTCATGCTGGCCACATGACCTTGGAGGTGTCTACGGACAATGCCGGTTCTTTAGCTTAGAAGTGGAGATGAGCACCACTCCCAGAATCGGACTCGACTAGACTTAATGTCAAGGGGAAACCTTTACCTTTATACACCCTTAACAAATTATAATTTTGATTTTATTTTTATTTTGCAAATACCCTTAGTGACTTATCATTCTGGTAAAAATAATTTTGGCACCCCCACCCACCCCAATATGTATACACCTGCAATAGGACTGCAGATTCCCTTAGAGAAGAAGTGCCACAGATTGATGAGAATGTTTTAAGTGAGGTTTGCAACAGCAGTTCAAGGCAAGCAATACATTGCTGAGCAGGGATGACATTCTGAATGCATTATATCAAACTGGAATTTAAGAGGAACTTTATGACGGACTGGATTATAACATTTCTTTTGTGATTTAAATGTTTTTCTTAGGTGGTTTTAATTTTTTATGTCTTTATGTTTAAATGTTGTTTTATCTTAGGGTTAATTGTGCTATTGAATTTATGCATAGTTACATGTTTTGCTTAGATTTCTGATTTGGTATTTATGTATGTGAGGCATTGAATTTTGCCATTATTTGTTGTAAACCACTTAGAATCCCCCCAGGGGTGAGAAAAGTGGTATATAAATACAGTAAATAAATAACAAAATAAAATCCTTAATATAAATGGATTAAGTTAGGCTTTCAGTAGCATAGCTTTTTTTCGTGTTAGGAGCGACTTGAGAAACTGCAAGTCACTTCTGGTGTGAGAGAATTGGCCAACTGCAAGGATGTTACCCAGGGGATGCCTGGATGTCTCAATGTTTTACCATCTTTGTGGGAGGCTTCTCTCATGTCCCTGCATTTGGAGCTGAAGCTCACGGAGAGAGCTCATCCGCGCTCTATTCGGATTCGAGCCTCCAACCTGTCAGTCTTCAGTCCTGCCGGCACAAGGGTTTGACCCTTTGCTTAGTAGCATAGTTACAAGGAGGTGTATACATTTTTGCATCTATGCCTTATGTTATCACAGATATCCCCCCCCCCTTCCCCCAATGATCATTAAACAGGTTGCATATTCGCAACACAGTAGGGGAGTATGCAGCCTAATTGTGACAGGATTGGATATGGGTTAAAGTAGGAGTGAAACTGCAAAAGGTGTTTTCAACAAATATTGTATTTGCTTCCTGGCTAACTTTTCATTCATCTGTAACATATATTCATACATTCTTCCTTCATTTAGTCACTTTCCATGTTCTCACCTGTGTTTGAGAATGTGCTTCTCCTGGTGAGTGTACCATCAACCTAGCAGAAATTGGAGGATTAAATGCTATTTGGCATATTCAGAGCGCCTGTGCACAGTTACTTTATATTAAAAAAACATCTGAGGGCAGTATTCATTAATACTACTAATTATTGCTATTAAAATCGTCTTGATTATTAATTTCTAAACACAGGGCTGTAAGAGCTGCTTTGAGGCTTTGTAACTTGATCCTGGCTGGAGTTGTGTAAACATTAGGTATGATTAGTACTAAATTACAATGAGAATGGCTTCCCCTTCCTTTTTCAAAAAGCTAACATCCTGTGCACAGCATGTAACCCCACCTTGCCATGCTTTTTTCAAGAGATTATTTAGTTATTTACCATATTTGTACTCTGATCTTCTCAACCCCAAAGGGGACTTGAGTAGGTTTTACATGTAGGCAACTATTCAGTGCTTTAAAAACCACATACAGTTAAAATAAACAATAAAATTTAAAATAACACACATTAAAACATTTAAAGGGAGCCCCCGATGGCACAGTAGGTTAAACCACTGAGCTGCTAAACTTGCTGACTGAAGGGTCACAGGTTCGAATATGAGGAGTGGCGTGAGCTTCCACTGTCAGCCCCAGCTTCTGCCAACCTAGCAGTTCGAAAACATGCAAATGTGAGTAGATCAATATGTACCGCTCCAGCGGGAAGGTAACGGTGCTCCATGCAATCATGAGGGCCACGTGACCTTGGAGGTGTCTACAGACAACGCCGGCTCTTCAGCTTAGAAATGGAGATGAGCACCAACCCCCAGAGTTGGACACAACTGGATTTAATGTCAGGGAAAAACCTTTACCTTTACCTAAAACATTTAAAGTTTGGGTTTTCTTAACTTAGAGGTATGGTAACATAAATGATGGTTTGGGTGCAGGCATGGGTAAACCCAGGCCCACAGGCAGGATATGGCCCCTTGGCTTCTTTCCTCAGGTCCCCATCTGCCTCAGCCATCCTCTGAGCATGCGGATGCAGCAGACCACCATGTCTCCAGGCTGAGAGGCAGAGACAAGGCGCTGGCGAGCACTCTCCAAAGAGAGCTCACCAGCACCATGTTTTTCCTTCACCTTGGAGCTTTGCGAAGGTAGTATCTCTGTTTGCAGTATGTGGCATGGAAGGACTCAACAAACATGTGGTGATAAAAGAGAGCTAGGCATCTCTACACTTGCCAGGCAGTACTGTCGATCTAAGTTATATTACAGTCATGTATGAATGTAGAACAGTGGTTCCCAACCTGTGGTCGATGGACCACCAGTGGTCAACAAGAACAAAAATATGGTCCGTGGTCTCACCATTACTACACCGTTGCCTGAAAACCACACAACAATTAGAGTGATTGATGCCGCAAAACCTTCTTACATTGCCGAGGCGACGGAGTTGTCGGGAGGGGAGAGGCTGACTACCCACGAAATATTACTAATACCACATCAGCTCTAGCTTATTAAATATGGTTTTCTGTGGGCGAGCAGATGGTGACTACTGGATGGCATATGTTCTGTATCAGAAACTAGTGCTGATGTGGTCTATTCAATGCAATTTTCTGAATCAGCACCCCAAATAACCAAGCTGAATCTAAAGTTGACCAAAAACCGATTCTTGACTCTTTCGGTACTAATGTTGGAGAGTGGTCCCTGGTAAAAAAAAGGTTGGGAACCACTGATGTAGAAAAATGGGCAAAGTGAGTTAAGATAAAGTACCCAAGTTTTCCTGTATGGGACAACATAACACAATGGTAGAATAAGAAACGTACATACATAAACACTAGCTGCAGTTTCTAGTTTCTTTAGATGACCAACTCAAAAACAAAGATCTAGAAAAATACTCTGCTTAAAACTTCACCGAATCTTCCAAAGTATTGAAATTAACTGAAATATTTGTCTGATTCCATGCTCTGTCTATTCCAAGCTCAGTTTTCTTATGGGTTACTTTTGCTACATGGATTGCATAAATAGCAACTAGCCTTGAATTAACAAAGTAATATTCAGAATGGGGGTAGATATTATTGGATTATATTGATACCACTAAAGGCTTATGCCATAAGTAATATGTCTGGTGCAGCTTGAAATTTAAATCTTCCAGTTGTGCCAGTGTGACCTTTTAAGAATTCCAACCTTTCAGACAGGCAAGTCCAGACAGACAGAAGGTGGGAGGCATATGTGCCAGTTTATCCTTTTTGGCTCAGAGTTGAGGACGAAACCTCTGATAGAGACTCCGGTTATTTGGATTTATCTATTCTATCAGTCATGCAAGATGCAGGCTTGTGAAGGCTAAATTCGAAGTCGCTAGGCTGTTTATGTCTTGTATGATGTGGGTCTTAAAATATTTATTATCAAATGTTGACACCCAGATTCTTGTTTGAAACACTTCAGTAACTACACAGTATACAACCCATAAGACATGTTTTCATTCTGCAGGATGACTCTCATTGCCTTGTGTAATATGACAGCTGTATTGTGAAGTTTCTAGAATTATACTATTGCTGAAGGCAACACTTAAATTTGTTTTGTATCATGTCATGAAGTTATGTCATATACTATGATCTATCTACCAAATTTGTCCAATTCTATAGAATGCTTGCTATAAATCTCTATTTCCATCTTTATGTTTACTACCACCACCTGTAAAAGGTCTGCGGTCATCACTTGCTGGATATTGAAGTTGTATTTTTTTTAAAGAAAAATCCACTTGTCACTGGGTTGATGTGTGTTTTCAGGCTTTATGGCCATGTTCCAGAAGCATTCTCTCCTGACGTTTCACTTGCATCTATAGCAGGAATCCTCAGGGGTTGTGAGACCTCACAACTTCTGAGGATGCCTGCCATAGGTGCAGGCAAAACATCAGGAGAGAATGCTTCTGGAACGTGACCATACAGCCCGGAAATAGTGATTCTGGCCATGAAAGCCTTTGACGATACATTCCTCTTATCAGTTGGACTGTCTCATTTCCAAACAATTAATGGAGACAGTATTTCTGTAGCCTGCAATACTTACGGCAGAATATGTCGCGAAATGCAATTATGAATATTTACTTGGAAGGCATTTTTCTATAGCACAAAGAAGTTGCATGAGCATTCCATAAAGTTTCTATATGTATGCAATTAATTTGCATGCCTTTTCTCCCAAGGTGAGAACCACAATGGCTCACAGCTAAAGTCTGCCTGCATTGATTTTTAATAATTCATTTGCCTTTTCCCCTCTTGAAATGTTTACAGTTTCTTTCCCTTTGCCCTTCTAGTAACAATGCTGAGCTTTTTTCGGCGAACGCTTGGGCGCCGGTCTATGCGCAAGCATGCCGAGAAAGAACGACTAAGGGAAGCCCAGCGAGCTGCAACTCACATCCCTGCAGCGGGAGATGAGAAGTCCATCATTACTTGCAGAGTCTCTTTGCTGGATGGGACGGATGTCAGTGTGGACTTACCGGTATGATAAAATTCATTTATCTTTTTTGGCACTGTTCTGTCTCCTTTGAGAATGTGTATCTTTTGTGTTTCCTAAGATATATGTAAACATCAGTCATTGACGAAATTAGAAAGAGATGCTAATATGCAAAAAGGCGTGAACCCAGTTGTTAAATACATCAGTTAAATAAATAAAATGTGCTTAAATCTTGACCCAAATCTCTGTTGGAAATTGAGATAATTGAATGTTGATCTCAGAGCTGTTGGTAGTAACTCTAGGAAGCAGGGAATTTAAAGTCTCATTTCTATTTTAAGTGACACACTGTGAAAGTATAAGGGTTGTTTATTGAACCTCTTTTGCCTGTGACAGCTGTTACATCTGGGACACCTTAGAGATTAACAGGTTTCTGACATAAGCTTTGTTAGACAAGAGCTTACACTCATCATAGTGAATATATTAGTATTTTAGATGCCACAGGACTTTCAATTATTTTTGATTGACATGCCATATAACAGCATTTTAGATGTCTTGGATAATGGCTATATTGTCTTGTGTGATCATATGTATATTTTGAACATTAATGCTTGGAGTCTGGAAAACTGTAGTTTACACTCTGATATTTCATTATAAGACACATTTTGGATTTTTTGTTTTGTTTTGTCTTTTGTGCCAGGAGCGACTTGAGAAACTGCAATGCTACATTTTGGGTTAATCTTTAATTTTTGCATGACTGGATTTCAGAATTGCAGTTTAGGATAGAATGTGGATATCAAAGTTCAGAGAGCACAATGTCTTAGTTTTTGAGAACTAGAAACAAAAAATTGAGGGTTAATGTGATATGAAAATGGTCATCATATCAACAAATTCAAATAAAGATACCCGAGCATTGTATATCTAATTACAATAAAGTTTGACAGCAACATTGTGAAGAAAGAGTGTACATCTCGTGCATTGGATGAAGCACTAAAGATAATTCCTTTTACTAGTGTGTAGCAGACTGATAAGACCGCTTTGTATTTTCTCATTTTGTTCAGAAGCCTTATAAGCCCTCAGCAGAGATGGTTGAAATGTCTCTACGTAGTTTATAACTCAGTATGTGATTATCCTTCTGTTAAAAAATTATTTCTGTGTTTCCCTTTAAATTATATTGTCATTAAATGATCTCAATTTTGAAGTATCATAACTGAAATGATTCCTTCCTTAGAACAAGGAGACTACTCTTTTGGTCCAGGGACTAAATTCCAATTTTGGAAAGTTCTAAAGCCAGCAAGTATTTCACCATTAGGTAGAGCTAAAGCCATAGAGTTGATCCGAAACAAAGGAGTAGAATTATAAATCTTTCCAGTCTGGACATTTTCCCAGAGATCATGCAATACGCAGTTTAGTTCTGCACATATCTCTTCATGAATAAACCCGGTGGAATAGCACCCTGGGCGGTATACCATAGTTTAGTCCCGTACTGCGGCAATTTTTTGGCTTGCAGATCAGAGTTCCTCTCTCATACAAACCTTTCCAAGGGTATGCACCAAAATAACTTTCCAGTCAGAACCTTTTTAGGAGTTATTAAAATGCCTAAATGCAACATACAGGGAGTATACACCCCCCCCCCCTGTTAACGTCAGCTCCACTGGCTGCCAGTTTGCTACCGGGCTCAATTCAAAGTGCTGGCTTTGAACTATAAAGCCCTAAATGGTTTTGGTTCAACTTACCTTTCCAAACATATCTCCCTTTATGAGCCAACTAGAGCTTTAAGATCTGGCTGGGTAGGCCCTGCTCTCGGTCCTACCCCCTTTGCAAGTGGGATTGGTGGGGACGAGAGAGAGGGCCTTCTCTGTGGTGGCCCCTCGGCTGTGGAACTCCCTCCCCAGTGATAGTAGACTGGTCCCATCACTCCTGACCTTCAGAAAAAAGCTAAAGACCTGGCTTCGTACGCAGGCGTTTGGGGAGTAGGGTAACACGGAATTCGACCTTAACCTAGCAGTCTGAGTAATGATTATGGAAAAACCAAAAAGTATGGAAATCCTGACTCGGCACTTTGTATGTTTTTAATCTGTATTCCTGTATTTATATGTTGTAACTGTTTTATAATTTAATACGATATGTTTATTGTTATGTGTACAACATGTCATTGAATATTTGCCAGAGTTTGTAAGCAGCCCTGAGTCCTCCTTCAGGTGAGAAAGGCAGGGAGTGAACATAGTAAATAAATAAATTTATGTCAACAGGGAAAGTTTAGGACAGTGTGTGCTTTAAAATGTTTGCTGATGTAACTACTATAGGTCACAAAAAGAGTTCCTAGCAAATTCATATCTACCTTTTATTTAATTCTCTTAATCTAGTACAGGCATGGGCAAACTTCAGTCCTACTGGCTGTTATGAATTATGGGAGTTGAAGTCCAAAACACCTGGAGGACTGAAGTTTGCCATGCCTGCTCTAGTGGGTATCTGATCCAGAGATTTGGTTGCTTTAGGCAGGGAATTTATAATTCTCTAGTACTGAATATTTGCTGATATAACAAAGAATGGAACAGATGTATTCCGTAATTCCTCTTTAGTATCACTACTCTCAAACAGGTATGATGCTCTGTAACTCCTTCTTTCATTTAATTTCATAGCTGTTCGAACCACTGATGATATTGCATAATCATGGAAGTTGGCCAAGTTATTTGATTATACTCATTTTTTTACCAAGGGTGATAAAGGCATTTAAAAATGACTACTAATATTTAGGGGGGAAATGCCCAATGCTTTCTCCAGGTTATTACAATAACACAATTAATAGTCATCAGTTTTTAAAGATTTTAACACTTTATGCATTTCTTAAAATACCCTGCTAAACTCATTTCACTTGAGATGAATGACCACATCTCTCCTGTCTCAAAGACAAAGGGGAGCCTGTACTGCAGAACCCGTTTGTGATCATTGCCTGCTTTCTCTGGCTTTTGAGGTGAAAACAAAACCCTGTTCTTAATATCGTAATTCCAATCATGTTTGTTCCTCTGGTTTCAAACATATTTTATTTTGCTGTACTTGATGTGCCTTTTTGCTCTGTAACTTCTCTGAGATGGTGGGCATGGGAAAAAGGCAGGGTGGGAGTTGTGGGGTCCCATAGTGAAAAGTGCTAGTAACTGAAAATGAATGCTTGGGGGCATTCATTATTTCCCATGGCATTGTAACATTCGTTCACATTTTTCCTGTGCCCAAGGAGGGCACTTTTCCAAGAGTGATGTGCTCTGTGTGTGGGCACACTTGGGATTTTAGTATTCAATAGCCACTGCCGTTTTTAAAAAGTGAATACTCTTGTTTTAAGAATGTGATGTTTTGGGATTTTAGGAGTTTTTCATAATGAGAGTCCTCAAAAGTCTAATGTTTTTGATTTTTGGCCAAAACTAGATTTTTGTTTTTGTTTTGAGACTAGAAGGCGAATTGCCTAGGTAAAGATCAAATTTCAGGCAAGATTAGTCATTGACCCTTTTAGGATTCTTCCATAAGTCATTGCAAAGGCCAGAATGATGCAGAGTAGTATTTCTCATATTGAAGGGATTGGTAGAGAAGCTTACTGTAATTGCTAAACATTGAGTGGGAAAAAACTCTCACTGGTTATGATATGTGTGAATGACACAATCACGGGGTTTTGTGTTATAAAACTTAAGTGTACAACATTAAACTATTTGAGGAAATATCAGTTACAACTTTGGATCCCATCTGTCAGTTTCCATGTTGCATTATGAACCTGATGTCTGTATTAAAAAAATCTGGCTGTTTGCCAGTGATACTCCAACCACTGTGCATTTATTTATTTACAGTATTTATATATCGCTTTTCTCACCCCTGGGTGGACTCAAGGTGGTTTACACAAAAAATAATGGCAAAATTCAATGCTTTACATACATAAACCAAAACTCAAATCAACAAAATATAACTAGGCATAAAATCAATCGGACAATTCACCATATGATAAGATAAAAGGACATTTAAAACTTGTAATATAAGAATTAAAACACCTAATAAAAGCATTAAAATCACATTATCCATCTCGTAGAACAGGCCATTCTAAACGTCGATTGTACATATTCCATATTTGCTTCTTGTACTGCATTATTTTAGTAGTCAAAAGCTTGGTTCCATAACCATGTCTTTGTGCTTTTTCTAAAGGCCAGGAGGGAGGGTGCAGATCTAATTTCACTGGTGAGAGATTTCCAGAGCCAAGGAGCCACCACTGAGAAAGCCCTGTCTCTTGTCCCCACCAACTGCACTTGCAAAGCAAGTAGGACCGAGAACATGGCCTCCCCAGCCTCCTTGATGATTCATAGACTTTTCTATGCCTTAATTTTGTTGGAAGTTTCAAACTTTGTGGCAAGATATTATTAATAAGGAAGTTATGACAACATGCACTTCTTAATTTCATTGCAATAAACAATTGGATAAATATCCTGAAATATCTACACTTATAGACGTGTTTGCTGGCTTTACATAAAGGATTTGATTATTGTGTGCATTCCGATGAATAATACAGTTAGAAAAATTGACTATGGTCGAGACTTAGAAACAGTAATGATTGTAGATCAACACTTCCAGGTTTCCTCTTTCATACCTATTTGACTTTTGTGTGTACAAAGTTTCTGAGAGTTTATGTTAATATACGGTACTAGGAAACCTGTTTGTTATTCATGGTTCTGCTTAACAGTTCTAATGGACATTCATGGTTAAAAGTGAAATCTAAGGTTTTGTGATGTTGATTGGCTTAATTTAAAAATAAAAAGATTCTTAGGTACTTCCTGGACTACAGACTGCTGTTCATTCTAATAAGTTCTGAAATGGGTAAGGAAAGCACCTTTTAATGACCCAAAGCATCTTAGTGGGTTTGGTTTCAGCCAATGATATTACAGCACTAAAGACCTGTGTGGATTTCGAGAGGAGTAAACAATAAAAGAAGCTCTCTGCTTGATACAAGAGTGTCAGGGTGCTGAATTTTGTGAGAAAACATTCTCGTTCACCCAACCTTTGCAATCTAGTTCAGTAGTGATAACGTCTGTGATTTGGCACTAGGTGAAGAAGGGAGGCGTGGAGGGGGAGGGGGGATATTTGTATCTCTCTTTGTTCTCTGGGGATTGGCGTGAAAAGATCCTTCACTGTCCATATCCTCCAATACTGTTTTACTTTAGATTATTTGGGATGATGTTTCTTTTAAGTTAAAAGCATTCTGGGTATGATTAATTAGGATTGGAAGAAACATTTTCCACAATAAATTCAACTCCTTCAGACTGAATTAATTCAGAAGGGTCAAGGGCATCAAAGGTTTTTCCTATCATGCACTGCAGTCTTTTTGGATAAAGGAAAGTTATGGCACCTTTAAGACCATGCCATTTATGTATAAGCCCAAGTGGGCTGTCATCCATGAAAGCTTATGCAGAAATAAATTAATTAATCTCAAAAGTAGTAGAGCAGTGGTTCACAATCTGTGGGTCCCCAGGTGTTTTGGCCTACAACTCCCAGAAATCCCAGCCAGTTTACCAGCTGTTAGGATTTCTGGGAGTTGAAGGCCAAAACATCTGGGGACCCACAGGCTGAGTACCACTGTGCTAGAAGAATGAAGACAGACATCTGTCTCTATGAAGGGCTTGTGGAATTGTGCAAACTTGTGCATCTCTTGACACAAATCCATCTAGGATACTATTTTAAGTGTTAGAACCTCAGTCACATCTATTTATCTGTTTATGTTTACCATGCCTCACAGAGGTCAAGATGAATGTCAAATCCTTATTGTGATGGATATTTTGGAGTACTTTTGATTTACAAACAAATGTATTTTTGCTTACTTGGAGAGTTTTCAGAGTATCCAAAAAATCACAACTTCTTGCTTTGTTATCAAACTGTGAGGCATAGAGATGGCATTTGATGATATTGCTATTGATATAAGATTTCATTGTCTCCCTTTTAAAGGACCTTTCCAGACAGGCCCTTTATTCCAGGATCTGATCCCAGGTTTTCTGCTTTAAACTGGATTATATGAGTTCACTCCCAGATAATCTGGGATAAACAAAAACATCTGGGATCAGATCCTAGGATATAGCGTCTGTTGGAAAGGGCCCTCGGAGGCTGAAGGCAGCCAAATTCTGGTGCTATTGATTCCTTACTGTTATCTGGTCATATTTTCTGCCTTTATATTTTTAAAACTTGGCATAAAAAAGTATAAGCATTACAAATAGTAGATACCATAAATAATGACAAGCAACTCTACATAATAAGATCAAGATATGACCAAGCAGATACAAAAACACTAAAACCAGTGGTATAACATTGGAAGGGTTGTTGTGACTGAAAACTAAAAGCAGAGTTTAAAATGTTTGGGAATTTTTACACCTTTTACAGCCTTTTCTGTTAGTGCTGTTTTCCAGCCTAGTAGTAAATAAATAGTGGGAGTAAATTTGCATTGAGTGTGGCATGTTGCAGGTCTGAAGGCCACTAAGTTTAAGTCCAACTTCAGTTGCTGAAGTGAGTATTGAAACACATAAATATGCCTTGCTTTGTTCAGCTTTTAGTAAACAAAGTTGGGATCTGGAAAACAGGTCTCTCTGAGATGGGGATCTGTATTTCTCTGTGGTTAACATTTCTCAACAGAGTGCACGTAGAAGTGGCCTCAAAAATAAAGTTAATCATCAACTAATCTTCTTCTTCCTAACACACATTCCTCTTGTAATTTCAGAAAAAGGCCAAAGGACAGCATCTGTTTGAACAGATCATGTACCATCTGGACCTCATAGAAAATGACTACTTTGGACTACGATTTATGGATTCAGCACAAGTGGCAGTGAGTAACATGTTTTACTCCCTTATAGTACAAAAGGTAGATTAAATCCTCAGTGTCAAATGGAAGATTTATTTGTGTATCAAAACAACTTTTAGAAAATACTGTCAAACTATTATGAATTTTCCTGTAGCTGTTTCATTTCATTGCAGATAAATGTGTTTGTTTTTTTTCTGGGACCCTTGACACCCTACCCCATTATGAGGGGACTTCAAACAAAAAACTATTATGAATGCATTTGATTGATTTCATCCTAGTAGTTCAAGAATGTTTGCCATTTTCCTCTTAATTATATAAAAAGGGATGTTTTCTTGCCTCATTTGTCTTCAGAATACCAAATGGTCAGTTCAAAACATGTTGCTTGGCCAATAATATTTAGATGTGATGTTCTTGAATGCTCTGTCATGTTTATATGTGCTGTAAACCTTTTGTGTTGTCAGGAATTACTTTGACTATACAGTAAACTTCTGCATCATTAGAAAGACACTCATTAAATACATCTTCTTATGTTTCTTATATGTTTCTTATATTGGGACATTATGATTCTTTGTTTTCATAGACTTTATCGAAATTTACAACTTAATCCTTTTGGCTATGACTCTTTCATGCCCACAGCTCTTACAGAAATATGATTTTAAAATCTTATATTTATATGTATGTGTGACTTGTTTGTATAATCTCAGGTATATCAGAACAGGGTCTTCCCATCCAGCTTGCAGGATTGTTTTGCTGTTATTTCTGAAGACCATTTAACTTTGAACGCCCTGCACATAAATGAGTTGGGCTTTCCAGGCCTGAAAATGGCTGCTTAGAACCAAATTATTCTTTGAAGACTGGAAATGGTTACAGTGGGGCTAATTTCCATGTAGACACTTCTTCTCTGTCCTTAGGCTTTTCCACTGTCTTTCACACTCTTCCCAAATTAGATTTCCCCATTGCAACCATCAAGGTTTTTGATCTGTTCTTGATATGATAAGAATAGCAGCCTTAAATAGTATTGTTTTTGTTTCAATTCAGCCATACTTACTTATTTTTACGAATGTTTTGCTCAGTCTAACACAATGGCTTTAGTAGTATCGTTATTCTGATGAAATAGTAATGTTTCTTGAGAATTAAGATACCAATATTAAAGAGCTTGTCTATGCAATGTTTGGAAACATATTCAGGGGTAGCCGTATTGGTCTTTAAAAGCTTCCCAGAAGTGTTTGGTTCATCAGTCAAGACATTGCTGTTTTGTTCTGGGTAATGTTTGGAGTCAAATTTACTGATTTTATTCACTGGATTGTGGCTGTGCATTTGGAGTCTTTTTCACAATTTAGGAGGCTTTTGTATTCTGTGTTGTTTTCTTTTTTCCTCCTCCCAAGTGTATGATAGAATATGAATGGCTTAAAATTTGTTAGGGAAAACTACCCAAAATAAAGCAGAGCATCCAAAAATATAAACAGGATACTAGAAGTTGAGCATCAGCTCACAGCATGCAGAGCATGAAATACCGTGTGATGCGGCTGTGAAGAATTTAGAGTTTAGGCCATGCAAAGATGTAGAGCTCTGTCTTTAAAAATCACAAAAGGTTCATTTCCAATAGAAAAAATAACTTCATTTCTTCATAGTAAAGAACTGGGTCTGAGCTACTCTAATATGCATCTCTTCTGACACACAAGCGGAGAGATCTCAAAGCATATTAATATGTAACAAGCTGAAGTAAAGGCTAGCAGTAGAAAAGTATCCTATCAGAATGAAAGCAGAAATGGAGAGGAGAGAAGAAATTAGATACGTTCCAACTGCCATACAAGAGGCATGAAGGAAGGGAAACCTTATTCTAAACTAACTGCTCCTTGTTGAGGACTTGAGACTTGGCTAGTGTGGGGTTGAATTCCAACAAAATTGACCTCTGAAAGTAACATTTTCCATTGTAGAGCTGCTCATTAATTTGATGCAATTATTTTTTTTTCCAAAGTCTTGCTAGCCTACATTCTTGAGATAGCCAAGGGAGTGTTGGGGATGATATTGGAGTATTCTTAATAAACTATTGTGGAGATTTCAATATCAATATCAGTATAATAACAACAACAACTTTATTTATACCCCGCCTCCATCTCCCCCAAGGGGATTTGGGGCGGCTTACATGAGGCCATGCCCATCAATATAGTAAACACAATAAAACACAACAAAAATCAGAAAATAAAATACATAAGATGCAAAACCATTGATATATGTAGCATTTTAATGATTTATAGGATTTTATTGTGTATTTTATATTGTATTTAATAATCTGGTGTTCATGTATTTATTTATTTGCCTTGCCTTGTATGTGAAAGACCTATGGTCTAAGCATCAAATAAACTACTGCTACTACTAATATAAATAATGTGAAAGTTTCCATTTTAGCTTAAAGATTGGTGGTCACTATGGCAACCAGAAGTGATTTCTGGCCCCATATATTCAAGTGGACCCTCTGTGATCATTTCATTTTGGGGGGCGGGGGGGGGGATGAGAAAATGGTAAGTGGGCTGGAAAATAACTTAGCATAGTTCAGTACGTATTTTTGCCTAGATTTGTAAATAGGATCTTTTTATCTTACTGTACTTGCTGAATGGGCCTGTGATGGAATGGTATGCCTCAGGATACTGATAAATCTGAATTGGGTCTTTTTTCTATGGCTCTTGGGAAATTTCCTGTCACTTCAGATAATCTCTGGAATGAGGAAATGACCCGTACAGTTGACATAAGCACTTCTGAATTGTTAGTAGAACAGACTTGGCTCCCAGCTAGCTTCGAAGGAACTAATAGGCATGAAACAACAGAGAAGGAACAGTAGTGGTAGAGGAAAATGCTTGTTAAAGCCTATTGAACATGACTGTGCAGATAATGTTAGAGCTTACTCTGTGGTAGGAATGGCAATCCGAAATCTTTACGTTCTTGTTGCCGTGATGTACTCATAGTTGTCCAGGCAATCATCTTTGAATAGTGAGGTGCATAGGAAGAAGACAATAACTTACTGATTTGATGTGGCTCATTTAACTATCACTTCAAGAACAAAACTATTGGCTATTCTAGTTTTAATCCTACATCTAGACCAGATAAACTACCTGTTTGTCCAGTTTTGTAGGATATTGTAAAATTTGCACCTGCTCAAAAGGATGTGCACAATGTCTCCAGAGAATTGAGGGTAGACATTTGTATTCTTGGTTCCTTCTGTACTTGGTTTTTATGCTACTGTTGCCCTGGCTGAATAGGCGACAGCAGTGTGTTACTTGTGGGAAAATATGAGGAAGTTGCAAGACCTTTGCTTTTAGCAAATAACTCTCTCTTAGCCCTACTGTACTGAATAGTTTGACCATTCTTTAAACATGTAATGACTTGTCAGCTCTTAGTATCAAGATGACAGATTGCCCTAAATACTCATGTCTAGAAACTCTAGTTTAAAAAAAAATCCTCCCAAAAAACCTTTGTCCCCTTATCTATGGATCAGTGTGGTGCTGTACCTCAGTTCTTAGCATGGTGAAAAGCAAGGGCTTCCTCCTTCCCAGGAGAACCTAAAAGAAGCACTGACTAAACTTGTGCATTTCTGCTATCCAGATTTCGGGGGACCTGCAGATCCGTGTTCATGCGCCTCCCAAAAATGGACAGGCATCCGAATGGACATTTTCGATCTGCAGCCAGATCATGCGGCTAGATCTGGCCCCTTAGTGGCAATGAGGGGAGGGGGGAGTCATGGGCTCCCCTTCTTGTCATTTTTAGGGCTATGAGGATGAAAATGGTCACATTTAGAGGACACATCTACCACTGTTGGCCCACCAAGTTCCATAATATTTGGGTCATCCGCTGATTTTTAGAAATTTCTTTTCTTTCTAGAAATAAAATCTCCTTTAATTTTTTCCCAAAAAGGTATCCCCTGCCCTGTAACTTCTCCAAGAGCAGTAGCAGGGCACTATTCCTACCTACAAAATGTCAAAGATGCACCTTCACATCAACCAAGCCCACTATTACACTTTCTTTACTAATTAAAAAACAACAGCAACTTCTTCCAAAGCTTTTGCATTTCTTTTTCTCCCAACATACTGGAAGAGGCCAGCAGCCCACCATTCAGAAGCAAGCAAACAAGCAGAATGTCCCCTTATTAGAAAAACACTCCTGTATGATCCACTGGGAAATTTTTTTTTAAGAAAGCAGACAAATTTCAAAGGATAAGATTGTTGAATTGTTAGAGGAAGGCTGGTGGAACTCGGGTTTGTGGTGTTTTTCTGGTACAATTCTTACGAATAGTAGTACAGATAATAATAATAATCTTTTATGTGCTGATGGAGATTGGAGTTAGAGAGAGACTATGGGTTCTGTTGGCTTGGCAAAGCTTCCATAGAAGCCCAGATCTGTTGTTGTTGTTGTTATGGAATGAAATTAAGAAGGCAGAGAGCATCGAGTTAAATATAAACAGAGAAAACTTGTGATTAGATTGCAAAGGAAAGAAATTATTAGGTATTGGTAGTAAGTTTAGGTAGATAGATAGGTAGTTTTTCTGAGAATGAGACTTTGCTCTCTGCTCACTGTGTGATCCTGAATAGAGCAGAAGGTAGCCGCAACCGGCAGCCATGTGCTTCAGTTAGGTTGAAAAAACATGGCAGCAGAGTCCTTGTTGTTACGGGCATCTGAAGAAGTCGAAGGCAAACGACCAAAACAAATCTGTGCACAAGTCTAGTACCAACTCCCTCTACTCTCCACCATGACATTGCTTCTGACCTTTTTCAACATGAAAGTATCAGCTGCAGTGGCTGATACTGGCCCCTGAGGCAGTATTGGTTTTATCTCCTCTCCATGGAATGACCCTCAACTTATCCACGGGTCATATCAAAATTCATAATTTTAGCCCCCAACCTGCTGCCAACCTATACATGAGCTCAATGTGTAAATGAGTATATAAGTAGGGTTTCTGTGAGTTTTCCCAGATGTATGGCCATGTTCCAGTAGCATTCTCTCCTGACATTTTGCCTGCATCTATGGCAGGCATCCTCAGAGGTTGTGAGGTCTATTGGAAATGAGGCAGTGGGGTTTATATATTTGTGGAATGTACAGGGTGAGAGAAAGAACTCTTGTCTGCTTGAGGCAAGTGTGAATGTTGCATTTGGCCAGCTTGATAAGCATTAAAAAGCCTTGCAGCTTCACCCCCTGGCTGTTGTTGCCTTTTGTTTGGGAGGTGTTAACTGACTGACACTTGATAGATGGCAGTCAGGAGTGGTGATCCTTATTTACTGTCTTGATTCTGGTGTTTGTTTTTTTTTAAATGCTGGTAACCAAATTTTCTTCATTTTCATGGTTTCCACGTGTTTGTTGAAATTGTCCATGTGCTTGTGGATTTCAGTGACTTCTCTGTGTAATCTCACATGGTGGTTGTCAGAGTGGTACAGCTTTTCTGTGTTCTCAAATAATATGCTGTGTCCAGGTTGGTTCATCAAGTGCTCTGCTATGGCTGATTTCTCTGGTTAGGGTTAGGGTGCAAAATGTTCTTTGGTTCATGTTTGGCCAATGCTGCATTTGGTGGTTGCTATGTAGACTTGTCCACAGCTGCACGGTATATGGTAGACTTCTGTAGTGGTGAGAGGATCCCTCTTGTCCATTGCTGAACATAGCATTTGTTGAATTTTCCTGGTGGGTCTGTAGATTGTTTGTAGCCTTTTGGGGACATGTTGTTACTCCATCTTTGAAACATCTCCACAAGCTTCAAATTCATTTCGAGTCTAAGTTCAACTTTTAAATCTTTTATGGTTCTTGGTCATGAAATCTGAAGAGCTGCCTTCATCCTCTCACAATTGAAGCTGTTTG
This sequence comes from Anolis sagrei, assembly GCF_037176765.1. Lineage (NCBI taxonomy): Eukaryota > Metazoa > Chordata > Lepidosauria > Squamata > Anolidae > Anolis > Anolis sagrei. The sequence continues at coordinate 223,318,050 of NC_090021.1, read as the reverse complement.
TTTTGCTGAGGTCAGCAGAGGATACTCTTTTCAGTGTCTAACAGTAAGAACACTTTGATTTTGGATCTAGTCTCTGCAACTTTCTCCTGAACACACTTTACTCCTCTGCTAGCAGTAAAGGCCTTTCTTTACAAAGGCTTTGGGACAGCTACATCCTGTTTTATTTTTATCCGACTATTATTTATATTGATACTATTAGGCTTTTTTCCTGCTGTTCTTATGGAGTATTGTGTTGTTTGAATATACCGTATTTTCATTTTGCCGGTCTCCTGATTCTTCGCAGTGAATTTTGTTAATGTGTCTCTTATTTTCCTTTTTGAATTATTTGTTGTTAATTGTCTTGGGCTATTTAAGAAGGCATCAATCTTTCATATGTGACTAATAAAGATTCTCATTCTCAATCAGTGTGTTGCAATATTTTGAGAAAGAAAGAGTAGGTTTCACACCTAGTAGCTTTTCAGTTTATGGGAGATTTATGACAGTCTTGCAACTAACTTTGTAGTATTCAATGTGTTGTCAAAGGCTTTCATGGCCAGAATTACTGGCTTGCTGTGAGTTTTCCAGGCTGTATAGCCATGTGCCAGAAGCATTCTGTCCTGAGGTTTTGCCCACACCTATGGTGGGCATACTCAGAGGTTGAAGTGTCTGTTGGAAACTGGGAAGTGAGGTTTGTATACCTGGGGAGTGGACGAAAGAACTCATGTCTGCTTGAGGCAAGTGTGAATGTAGCAATTGACTACCTTGATTATCATTTAATGGCCTTGCACCTTCAAAGCCTGGCTGGTTTGATATCTGAAGGAACCCTTTGTTGGGAGGTGTTAACTGACCCTGATTGATTTTTTGTCTTGAATTCCCCTGCTTTTTGAGGGCAACGATGTGTTTGGTGGTCCTTGTTTTTGTAGTGTTCATTTATGGTTTTTTTAATGAAGTCTTCAAAGCTATTTACAATATGTATATGCCTTTAAGTTGCCTGCTGACATATGGCAATCTTTAGTAAAAGGCGAAAGATTTATACGATCTGAAGAGAAACCAGAGTATGCTGGTTGCCATTCGCTTCTGGAGACATATCACAACCCCATGAATTTTATAGAGTTTTCTTAGACAAGGAGTACTTAGAAGTGGTTTTGCCAGTTCTATCTGAAATACAGCCTGTATTACTTGATATACATTGGCTGTCTACCAAGTAGTAAGCAGAGTTGACTCTGTTTAGTATCTAAGTTCAGACAGTATTTTGTGCCTAGCAGTTAACAATACAAAACATACTTAAAAGCACCAAAACCACTGAAGGGTTTCTCTGCTTTACAATTATACATAACATTTTTTTTAACATTTTGCCTTTGCCAAAATTGTATTGCCTGTTCTATAGAGCAGCTGGGGAAACTGGGCCTCCTCCTGGGTAAACAAAAAATAATGAAGGTGTTAGATGACAAGCTGCACTCCCTTCCTTGGTTCTCACGGGCTAATGAAGCAAAAAGGAGGAAAGAAAAGGAGATACAAGTTTGTTGGAATTTGTCTTTAGGCATTCTCCAATGCAACTTCAGCCATAAAATGCTAAAATTCTATGAATAGGTAAAATATTTTCAGAGCTAATGTTGAAAGGAAGGAAGTTCATGAATCAACCATCTGTATTCTGAGAAGCTCAGGCACCTAAGTATTTCAGTGGCTAATAACAGGCCACTCTATTTCTACTCTCACTTCAGAAGAGGGGCTTTTCTTCCTTTGGCTGGTACCCAAATTATGGGTTGCTGGAGGAGGAATGAATCAATGAACCTCTCATCTGTCAGACTGCCGTTAAATTGTTAAGCTTATCAAGATGGCCATCATAGTTCTAAACATTTGCTTAGCAGTTTTGTGTATGTGTGTGCCTTTAAGTCATGCTTAACTTATGGTAGCCCCATGAATTTCATAGTGGTTTTCTAAGGCCAGGGATATTCAAAGGTGATTTTGCCAGTTTCTTCCTCTGAAATATAGCTTCCAGAACATAGTATTCATTAGTTGTCTTCCGTCAAAGTACTAACCAGAACTGATCCTGCTTAGCTTCTGATATCAGATGGGATCCGATCTCAGAAGCTTTTGGGGGGTCTCCTGGTGGTACAGCGGTTAAACTGCTGAGCTGCTGAACTTGCTGACTGAAAGGTTGGCAGTTGGAATCTGGGGAGCAGGATGAGCTCCTACTGTTAAGGCCAGCTTCTGTCAACCTAGCAGTTTGAAAACATGCAAGGGGAATGGGGTGAGTCCCGCTGTTAGCCCCAGCTTCTCTTAATTTAGCAGTACACAAAACATTCAAATGTGAGTAGATCTATAGGTACTACTTCTACAGGAAGGTAACTGCACTCCATGCATTCATGCCAGCCACAAGACCTTGGAGGTGTCTATGGACAATGCCGGCTCTTCAGCTTAGAAATTGAGATAAGCACCACCCCCAAGTCGGACACAACTAGACTTAATGTCAAGGGAAACCTTTACTATTTACTTTTCATTTAGCAAAATCTATCATTATTCGAATTCCGATATTTGAAATTGCAGCATGCTTATATAATTGCACTAGTTTACTTTTTTTTAGTGTTTCCACCTCTTCTGTAATGTGGCTAATTCATGATGGGAGATAAAGATACCATAGAAAATATTTCAGGGCAATGATCACCTGAATGGGAACAGCATAGCCAAAGATGTAAACATCTAGAATCTGTGGTTTGTTAATCTTCTGTGTTCTTTACCAGACCAAATAGTCCACAGTAAGATTATCCTGAGCCTAACAAGCTGTGCAAATACAGGAGCCTTGGAATTTCCTCCCTGCAGTATATCATACTGGTTTCCGATTTGCAATGCTGTGCTTGCACATTTGGATTGGGGTTGCAGGCTTAAGGGCTTTAGGATTCACTGTCACTTAACACCCAATGGCAAGGAGAGCAACAGACTGCTTGGGATTTTCTTTCAAATGTTGACCCTCAGCTGAAGCATCATTTTGACCCCTTACTGTAATGTACACTCATTTTAGTAGTGATTGGCTTTGTTCATATTTCTGCTTGATCCTGATACGTTGGATTGAATAAGCTTCCACTGTGTTATCCCAGCAATTACTAAACATTTCATTCATTATCCTGAGTATTTTGAAGCATGGTGTGCTGGTGTAACTGCAAGATTAGGTCAGATCTGAGTATCCTCCAGGCTTTGTGCTGTAAATATAGTTCCCTCCCCCTTCAGCCATTCAAGCTGAACCTCTGGAGAAGGTGTTGGTGTTAGGAACTGAGCTGAACTCAGTGATACTGGTGCCTGTCTCTGGTTTCTTAACTGCATTCCTTTGCAATGTGGAGGAGGAGAAGGAAAACAGATGGGAGATGAAGTAAATATATACTCTGCCTTGCAGTTTGGGAGTGTCTTTCCGCACCCCGTGCACAGCTTCATAGTTTCTGCAGTTCTTAGAGCTGTTGGCAGGTTTGTTTTTTTTTCTTAGGAAAGGACATTTAGGTTGGATGGGTAAAGTGCTGATGGATAGCTGTCCTAAGAAGGCGTGTTTAGGCCATAATTTCCTATAGACGATTTACTGCTTTGTGTGTACATTTCCTTCCAAAGCAAGATCAGCCTGGCCGATCACATAATTACACCAACTTGTTTTTCCGCTTGCTTGTTTGCTTGCTTTTTGTAACATTCTCTAATTCTAAAGCATGGTACGTTTAAGCTGTTTTAGACACATATCTAGGTTTTTTAGTTGGTTGTTATACATTGCGATAAATCTTGTAATAAATAACATAGCCCCACAAAAAGTCAAAACCCAACCAAACCAAAATAATTTTAAAAAACACATGAAAGCAAAATTGAGATTCACCCAGTCCGACTGAATTACAACAGAAACAACATCTAATAAATATTGTAAGCCTTTGACTAGCATTTTCCCTTTTCTTCTCTTTCTCTCTCTCTCTCTCTCTCTCTCTCTCTCACACACACACACACACACACACACACACATATATTTCCCATGGAGCTTTGAAGGCTTGGATGATATACTTTGTACATTTTGGTTGGTCGATAAAGGATTTTGGATTTTATTGCATTAGACATCTAATTGTATCTAAAACATAAAAAAGAAAATCAAGGTATGAACATCAAATATTGTACAGATATTTAAGAAGAGATCAATATATTACAAATAGTGTTGATTAGTTGACAAAATAAACTCAAAGCACTAAATATCAGGTGAGATACAAATAATAAAGAATAAGGGTACGAAGGGTATTATTGTGGGCATCAATTTGTGCAATTTTGTCAACCGCCCTGAGTCGCCCTCAGGCTGAGAATGGCGGTATAGAAATATAGTAAGCAAGTAAATAAATAAATAAATAAATAAATAAGACCACTGAATATCAAGAATTAACAACAAAATATTATACAGGACTTCTAGATTATATCCTGTTTATATCTTCTGAAGTAAAAAAAATCTTTTACACTGCCAAAATACATAATCATGATTACAGGCATAGTCAAATTGTAATATGATTATCATTACAGTATTTATATATTTGATGTTCATGCCTTGTATTTATTTATGTTTTGTATACAATTAGTTGTGTAGTGATGGTACATATTTTATAAGAATTTATTTCGGTTTAGATCTTTTAAAAAGGATGGTAGGGATATCTACATCATGCTGTGTAAGAAAGTGTAAACAAGGAGCATGAAACTATTTGTTTCAATATTGAAAACAATTAGTAGCTACATTTCACATTGTTGAACTGCTATGGAACAATATAGCTTAATCCTAAGTATGTTTAGTTTTTCATCTCTTCTTTTCTCTAAGACTTGCAGTAGCCACCCATCTACTAATAGTAGTACTTAACTTTTTAACATGTTGGAGACTGAAAGCAAGTATATTCACAGAAGTACTGCAAGTAGGCAGTAGGTCCTCTAGCTAAGTGTTTATCAAACTCTGCTCCTCCAGGTGTTTTGGACTTCAGTTCCCAAAAATCCCAGCTAGTTTACTAGTTGTTACAAATTTTGAGGAAATAAAAGATTGGGCAGAAAGGGAGTAGTAATGCGCCAGGAAATTCCTATGAAGATAATGTTTGGACAAATGCTTTGCAAAACCTTGCAGAACTCTCAGATTATGGAAAGCTAGAAAATGTGCTTTGGTGCAAAATTCAAAATATTCAGTCTGTTAAGCAATAAAATTATAGTGCTGTGCTTAAGTAACTTCATCTTCCAACACCCAAGAACAAACTGGAAGGATACATAGAAAAGTGGAATGTTCTTTCAATGTGTACTTTGTTTTTCATTCATATAAGAAAAATTCAAATCCAAGCTGAGGTTGACTCAAATGACTAGAAATTAAAGCTAAATAGACTTTAAATGAAACATATTTCCGATTCATAGGGGTTGATCTGTTGATTGGTTGTGATAAGAGTGCTCCAGCTTGTTTTTTTATGATGATCAGACACACGTGTGTGATCATTAAACTGTTCAGATAAATCTAAAGCCCTTATGATTGTGTAGAGAGATATATTTTACAATCACGGAAATAAAGAGTTACAAGTCACCACAAGGGCCATCCAGTCCAACCTCCTGCAAGGCAGGAAGACACCATGAAAGCACCTCGACAGATGTGTTTAGACAGCCTTATTGATATTAGTAACGATGTATGGCTTAGATGACTTTGTTGTTCTGGATTAAATAGTTCTAATTCTTCACAGGCCTGAATCAACAAGATTTCTTTGCATATCCTGTGTTTAGAATGCTTTACTTCCTGATATAGCAATACATTTAAAAGTTGCATTGGACTAAACCATCATACTGGCTGCAGAGTGGAATGAAATTCTGTAATAGATGCTGTTAAACCTTTACCATCTCTGCTCTGTTTTTTCATTGATTTCACTTTCCTCCTTAGTAATTCTTAATGATACCCAGTAGAAGGAGAAAATGCTCACCCTTTCAATATGTACCCTTTTCTGCTACAGAAGTGCCAGTCCTCTGAGTTTTAATTAGTGATTAATTGCAGTCAGCAATAGAAAAAATCATGTATTGGACTATCAGACTGAAGTGGGAATGACATATTTGAGTCTGTCTCATAGAAATACAAGCTAACATCTAGATCCCCACCATCTTTTTTTCTAGATTCTAGAAATTTTGAGTTGCAAAGGATTCATACTTGATTCTTCCATCTGTAACAAACTGATATAGTTTAGGAAAAGTTCATATTGTATCCTTCAGGTTTAGATTTCCATTATTTCTGAAAGCCTAATCATAAAATCATATCATGCGGGTATATCTTCTGGAGATATAATTAAAATATAGTCTGTATATGTGATGAATCTATATGTATCACTAGGTGTGTAAAAGATATTTGCATTTTCTCAGCCTCAGTAGGAATGAGAAACAAAACAAGAAATGACATTGCACGAAATGTCAGGTTTTTGTTTTGTTTTTCCTCTTTGAGAGCAAAAAGAATGAGCCTTTTGGGAGTTGTTCACTTTTAGTCGTTTTTTTGTACAGATGTGTCACGTTTTATAACCTTTCTTCTCAAGCACACACATTGTTTCTCATAGTTATGTTTAAAAAATAGTTTTGTGGAATGCATTGTCTCCTTCAAGTGTTGACACAAGTATCAGCATGAATTGCTAATGCAAGCTGCTCGGAAAGAGAAACTGGGATAAAACAAGCAGCACAAGATAAAGCTTTGGAGATAGCAGTAACGTGAAAACATCAGGATCTAATAGCTAAATCCTTGAGGGGGGAAAAGAGAGGATCAGGCCAAACAACACTAGTATTTCTTCAGATCTGTAAAGCATTTTTTCAAGATTTATTTATTGTCCTGCCTTTATCTTAGGGCAGAACTCAAGGCGGAAGGCATTAAATAAAATATAGTGAAAACTCAATTCATTATTATATTGAACAATTAACAACAATTAAGGAAAGTATAGGTTGAGCAATTCCAGAATTCTGAAATTGAGGATACTCTAAAATTGTCCACATGGGTAGCTGAGAGAGTTGACAAATTATAATAAATATTTCTCATGTATAAACTGTTGGCAATATAATTTGACTAAAAATTAGTAAATATTCACGGTTTATATACATGCAGTAAGGTTAGGCACATTATTAAAGAATTACCTATTGTGGAGAAAATTGGAATAGCTGTTGCATAAAAACCAGAGCCAATTAACACATTTAATTATTATATTTGAATTCAGCATGTTAAATTTATTAAGAAACGGCACATTTCGTTTCCGCAACTGAGAAAAACTGAAAATTTGTAGAACAGTGCTATGTTCCATACACAAAATTGTAACTAAATATTGTATAAAATTACCTTCACTCTATGTGTATAAGATTGTGTATGAAGCATAAATGAATTGTATGTTTAGACTCGTGTCCCATCTCCAGTATATCTCATTATGTTGGTGTATGCAAATGGAAGCATTCAAAAATCCAAAAAAATCTTCTACTCCCAAGTATTTTAGATAAGGATTCCTTGACCTGTATCATATTAAAACAAACACAGAATTTAAACAACAGAATTTGGCAATATTATAACATTGGTAACATTTCCCAGTAACTATTTGTAATAATTCCCAGTAAAAGAGCTTCCTGCAGGCATGACTGGATAAAAGAGCTTTTGCGTGGTGGCAGATGGAGAGTGCCTTTCTCAGCTACTAAGAAAGCCACTCTCATGTTTTCACCAATAAGACTGAGAGAAAGCTTTCCCACAAAAGCCTCAAAACTCTGACAAGCTCATATGTGTAGATGTAGTCTGTTAAATAGTTTGGACTTATGCCAGATAAGGTTTTGTAGGTTATAACCACCTCTTGGAATTGTGTCTGGAAACAGATTGATGTCCAGTGAAATTCTCAAAGCAGAGAGTTTCATTTGAACAGTGCAACTCTGGTCAGCGGTCTATCCATAGCATCTTGAATGTGCTTAAGTTTCCTAACACTTTTCAGAGTAGTCCCACTTAGAGTGTGTTGCAGAAATCCAAACAGGATGGTACCGAGGTATGTGTCACCAAGTCATTAATCTCAAGGAATGTCCGCAGTTGGTGCATAGTTTTAATTGCTCAAGTGCATTCATTCTTGGCTATCATTGAAACCTGAGCAATCCAGTCTCAAGACCTGTACCAAAAATTCAGTTTACATTAACAGTATAATCCCACCCCAGGTAGGTTAGATTCCAATTCTCTGTCTGCCTTTTGATTGACCCAGGAGGACTCCACTCCTCTTTAGAGAAAGCTTCAATCTGATCATCAGCTTGTTACTGATGTTTGTTACTGATACTGATAGCAACTAAATAGCTTCCTTGGCATTAGTTGAAAAGGATCAATAGAGGTGGATGTCATCAGAATACTAGTGCTACCAAATTGAACAACTCTAGGAAAAACCCCTTCAGTGGCTTCATATATGTGTGAAGTAACATGGGAACACTATGGAGCTCTGAATTATCCCTACAAGCCAATTGCCTCTCTAGGACCACTGTAAAATAGTATTCCCAATTCCATAGATGCAGTCCAGATGAATGCTAGGATCAATGATACTGAAGGCAACCAAGTAATCCAGCATAGCAATAGTCATTTATCAAAAACCTTTTCTGGGCCAGCATTTCTGATGGTCTTAGGCACCCTTTTGGCAGAGAGGAATGAAAATCTGTCCACCTGTCCTCTTCCTTTTTGGAAACATACAGCAAATCTTCCCACCAAAAGCCCTCCTCAGCTGTGATTGGCTGGCCTCTCAGCCAAGGGGAGGGTTGTTTTAGGATTGGGGGTCATCACAACATGAAGAACTGTATTAAGGCATCACTGTATTAGGGAGGTTGAGAAACATTGATCTGGGCCCTTCCACACAGTCATATAACCCAGAATATCAAGGCAGAAAATCCTACAATATCTGTTTTTAACTGGGTTATCTGAGTCCACACTGGCATATATTCCAGTTCAATGTGGATTTTATTCAGTTGTATGGAAGGGGCCCTTGTCCTAAAGCCACAATGAATGGAGGCAGATAACTTGTCTCTTCCAGGATAAATACTGGTCTAGATTGTTACGTTCATTTAACCCATTATTCTACAGTATCCTCCAGTTGTTATTTTTCCCCCAGAATAGTTTTTTTATACATGCTGAGGCAAACAAAATAAAATTGTTGTGAATTTGAATAGGAACTGTTTTTGCTACTTTTAGTTTTCTACCATGTTTCTCTTATTTTAAAGCGGTCTTCATTTTTAGTCTGTTCTTTCTCTTTCAGCACTGGTTGGACAACACGAAAAGTATTAAAAAACAAGTGAAAAGTAAGTGAGTTTTAAAAAATAAAAACATACTTTTTAGCTAAGTATAGGGTACTTAGCTCTTGTGAAGAACCTGTTTTATTCAAAGTTTACTCTGACAGAAGGAACCAGTATCAACAAGAATGTTGCAACACCAGAAACTTGGCGTTGAACCTCCCATTGACTCATGTTACATTATTTCATTATTAAACAGGTCCTCAATTCTGAACTAACTAGGTGTGGCATAAGGGGTTTTTAATGTACTTTTGCTTCTATGTTTTTATATCATTTTTATACAATTGAATATTTGTACTATATTGTTTTAACTGTGTTTTATTTTAACATACACCGTAAGGTGCTTTAATACAGTGTGACATCACTTTAATTGCCATTTCTCAAATCTATGGTACCACGGGAGTTGTAGTTTGGAAAGGTTTTCAGCCTTCTCTACCAAAGAGTGCTGGTGCCCCACCAAACTACAGTTCCCATGATTCCATACCATTGAGAGTGCAAGTTAGTGTTGCGAAAATGCATTAATTCCACTATGTAGATATATTCTTAGTCCTATACTAGGAGAAATTAGCAGAACATTTAAACAAGATGTGTTGAAGTTATGGGAAAGAAGTGGGCTTGGCCTCATGTAAGCCGCACCGAGTCCCTTAGGGAGATGGTGGTGGGGTACAAATAAAGTTTTATTATTATTATTATTATTATTATTATTATTATTATTTTAAGTCACAGTCAAGGTTTCTGTATTCTTTCTCTGCCCTAATAATTTTATTCGTGAGCCAGTTGTATTGTTTTTTTCTGTTTCAGTTTATGTTCTTACTTTAAAAAAAAAACCAAAATACATAAGGGGGCAGAAACTTCAATAGTCTGGTTGAGCAAGTGTATTGTTAATACATAACATCATGAACTTCCTGATACAGGATTTCTCTCATTTGAAGGGAATGAGGCGTGGAATCTAATACTATTCTTGTTGTCTTAGAAGAGGTCAGCTTTGAGTTTGAAGGCAAAGTATATCTAGTTTGCTGCAGACATTTTTTCCAGGCAGAGTTTTAGGTTTCCACTTTACTGAGGGCAAGGGAAAATTGTAATACTTTTGAAATGTAATATTTAGTGGCCTAATATTGATAGGCAAACAAAATGCAAAATTGAATGCCATTGAACATGGTCAGGAAACAGAGGATTTTAAAAGAGAAGAGGAAAGTTAATATTAGGAGAAAATATTATGTTCCAGGAAGACATGTTTGTTTTATTTATATTTCAGGAAAACACTTCTTGCAGTCTGACATATAAATCTTACATGGATATGTAATTTTTAAAAACCCATCAATATCCCTCCTGCCTGGATTAAAATCACTCCCGAGAGAACCTTAAGCCTCAGATTTGACTCTTCATACTACATAATGTGTAAACACAGAGACATTATATTTCTATTGGAGTTGTTTCTCCAAATTGTATGGATAGCTGGGCAGTGACTCTGTGTATTTTACTAGGTGCTCAAGGAAATGTAGGGATTCATGGAGTAGAGCCTTGTAATATTAGGATTACCCTAGATTTCTCTGTCCTTGGCAAGGCAAATCAAATTAATGTGATGCAGCTGAGATGACTTCTTTATATGTGAAACTACTTTTATCTGTAATATTTATTTATTTACCATTTTTATACCCCACCCTTCTCAACCCTGAAGAGGACTCAAGGTGGCTTTACACACAGGCAACTATTCAATGCCTTAAGAACAACATAAAATTAAAATAAACATTGAAATTAAGATTAAAATTAATACACATTAAAACAGTTTAAAACATTACATCCAACATTAAAACCACGCCACTCACAGTCGTAATCTGAGGCCAATCCAATAGTCATTGCACATATTCCATATCCATCTATTGCACTATAATTCTTCTCCAAAGGGTTGATGCCGAAGCCACGTTTTCACTCTCCTTCTGAAGGGAGGGGGAGAGGGCTGATCTAACATCACTGAGGAGGGAGATCTACTAGTATTCTTGCTTCTTACTGGCTGGCTTTATGTATAAGGTACCCATTGTCACACAGTGAAATCAATGCATATTACCATTACAGCCGTTTTTTAAATGTCTTAGCTGTAATAGCAAAGGCTTATGTTTGCAAAATTCTATCCTTGTCACTAACAATAACATATTACCTTTTTGTAGTTGGCCCCCCATACTGTCTGCATCTTCGTGTAAAATTTTACTCTTCCGAGCCAAACAACCTACGAGAAGAACTCACAAGGTACATTGTATGTAATGATACAAATCAAAATATAAGGAAATGCTTTGTCTTTGCTAAGCCTGTCCTATGTATTGTATGCTTTTCTGAGTCCAGCCAACCTTCCATATCTGCAGATTCAGCATTCATGAATTCATCTTTCCACATCTTGAAAATAACCCATTTAAAAAAAATCCCAAAGGCAAACATTGTTTTTTTGCCATTTTATATAAGGGACATCATTTTACTACATCATTGTATATTATGGGAATCAAACACCAGTGGATACCAGGGACCCATGGTATTGAGTTCTGCAGATACTTTTCTATTAAAAAATAAAATAAAATTGGAATTACAGTTCTCTTAGATGATTCCCACAAATGCTCCTGAAAGTCTCGAATGAATTGGGATTATACCGCGAAGTGTTAAGGCCAAACCTCTCATTAGCTAAAAGCATATTTAACAGTACAGTTAAACAAGAAGTCCTGGCACTTCAAAGATATTGTAGCTCTTGGTATTGGGGTCCCTTCTTTCTACAGGAAGTTAACTAGTCCTCCTTCTTGGTCTTTGTACTAGATATGGCGTAATAGCAGGTTTTTCCAGATCAGTTATTAAAATACATCATTGAAGAAATATTGGCAATTTGATAAACATTATCATTTTTTCATAGTCCACTCCTTGTCCCAATACTGCATCCACAGAAATCTGGTAAAACTGTAACTACAGAATGGGTAGTCCTTAATTTTGTATTCTTATGATGAAACAACATAATGCTTACTGTCGTCCTTGCAGTGGAGAAGCCACAATGCATTAGGTAATTTCAAATAGTAATACATCCAAGAATTAGGCTGTTGATATCTGTAACATCCCAGCTCTTTTCTAGTTCTAAAACTTCTCACCTGAACTGATTCATTTTTTCTTGCTTCCCCTGAAACAGATATCTATTTGTTCTTCAACTAAGACAAGACATTCTGAGTGGGAAGTAAGTACTGTTGACAACAAATAAGTACAATAGAGTCTTGCTTATAAACAGAACCTTGGATAAACGAAAATGTTGGATAATACGGAGTCTCCTACTGTTACCTGTCTGACGCGGCGCTAGAATACTAACAACAGGGACTCAAAGGGTTAAGGCAAGGCCTCAGGGCTAGAGCCGCCCAGCAGGAAGTGCCCGGATGCGGAAGATGAGCGTGGAAATCACAGAGGGAAGGAGGGAAGATGCTTCCGCTTCTGGGCCTGTCTCTTTTCCCCCTTTCATTTCTCCTCGTCGTCTTACCCTTTTCACTTATTGGGAATAGAGAGTGAGTTGGAGAGCGCTCCTTTAATTGAAGGAGAAATGCTGGAGGAAAAGGGGGCATCGGATAAGACAGAATGTCGGATACGCAAAGGTCGGATAACCGAGACTCTTCTGTAAGGCTTTTTGCCCAATTAGATATATGTAGCTCATTTACATTACAAACATATATAGAACTTGGATATCTCCAATTTGTTACTATTCACCAAGATCTATAACAGAGATTATCTTGTAATAAATGACAGTTGCAAATACTTCTGTGCAGGTATATTCGGATTCATTAGTTTATAGTCTACAGTAAAATGAATATAGTATAATATTGCTCAGATTTCTGCTGGGATTTTTGCAGGTGGGAGGAAAGTGGTGGGTTTAGGGATGAGTTGCAATTTGGTACCTTACTAGTATAGTATTAGCTATTAGTTACTTTATCTCATATTGTAAATGTCGATTGTATAATTGATTGTGTAAATGGGAAAGGTACTAATGATGACCTTATTATTGAACCTATTCTAGGCAATCTTATCAATCTTTTTTCTTCTTAAATAATAGCTTTGTGAAAACTGAAATATATTGTGGAAGGTACTATGTTGAAGAGGATGTTGCTTTGAACATATATATATTTCCCTTTGTAGGTTCAATAATAATTACTGCCATTAGCCTAAAATATAGACACATAATTATTTCCCAAAAGTTCTTTAGTGATTTCTCTGACACCATTTTTTTCTCTGTTGAAGATTGGAGTGTCCCTTTGAAACAGCAGTGCAGCTGGCAGCTTACATGTTACAGGGTGAGTTGCCTGAAGGGAGTCGACTTTGGTATTACTTGAGGCGTAATATTGCTGTTTACATGCAGTCACGTGTAAATACTTTGTCATAACAACTGCCAGTCATGAAAAAAATATTCAGGAGTATTTTGTAGCTGAAAATCTACTTCATGTTCAGCACAGCAAATTAACTGAAAAGCTGATAATGATCTGTTTTGTGAAGTTTATACGATGGACACTGAAACAGTCAGTTCAGACTTTGTTGTTGCTGACAATTGGGTAATTTGATTTTAGTTAGCTCTAGCATAAACTAGCCTTGAGGGCAAGTAACTAGCATTGTGGGAATAAATTATAGATTTAGAAAGTGCTGGAATGCTGCATAGAAAAGCTCGTGAAAGTGCTAGTTAATTTTTTTGTAATGAGCAGAGAGGTTTTCAAGGTAAAGTGAATCTATTAAAACATTTTATTTGGCGTATAATTTAATACATTTGTCACATTATCCACTAAGCTACTTTCCTTCCATTTATTTCACATTTTCTCCTTTATGATTCTAAAGAATCTTTGAATTTTTGTAATAAACCTGCTTTGAATGTGGAGTATTATCACAAAACTAAGACTTGCCCTGCTCAGTAACAGTATTTATGACAGAACTAGAAAATACACTCCTGCTTAAAGTCTTTGTAGTGTATGTATGAAGGATCTTTCAGCCAAATCTGCCCCTCCTCCTATCAAGGTAGCAGTGTTACAGTGTGTAATTTCATAGCACAGTGTGCAGTTTCAGGGATGGTGCACAACACATTGATATTATTTATATTTTCCAAGGAATATGTGAGTGGATTTTATTTACTGCGTAATGCTATGATTTGGGAATGAAGAGAGTTTAAAACAACAATTAGTCTTGATGAAAAGGAAATATATCCTGAAAATGCCTTTGAAAACTCTCCTGTTTCTTTTAAGATGTTTTTTCCTCCCTTTAGGACTGCTACGTTTTTCTTTCTTTATTTGTGCTCTCATATTATCAAAATGAAAATGAGGACATTGCATAATTCTGCCAGTCAGTTTTGACTCCACGATTGTGTCATTCAGGGAAAACTAAACCAAGAGAGAGAGGGGGGGGGGAAATAATCGAGAGCAATGCAAATGCATAGAAGGGAATTATTTTTACCTATTATAATGTTGCCTAGCCAATGGTGGGAAGGTATTTCTCAACAGGGCTGAAATGTTTCCCAGATTAGAAGGTTCGGTATTGTTATGTGTTTGTTTCTCCATCAAGGACAGCCTTATTTTTAACCACTTGCCTGCTTGCCAAAGACAGCAAGGAGCTGCATTCAGGCTACTTCAGTAGTTTCTAGGGAAAGAGAGAAAGAGAAAGAACTCCCTCTCCCTCTTCCAGTAGTACACTGCCTCTTACACTTAGGCAGAAGAAGCAACTCTCCCTCATATGGCTCCTTCCTGAGCAACCAAGTGGGATAGCAGCACCGGCTTTCCTTCCTTCCTTCCTTCCTTCCTTCCTTCCTTCCTTCCTTCCTTCCTTCCTTCCTTCTTTCGCTTGCTGTATTTTCATAGGATATTACCCTATAACACATTTAGCCTAAAGCAGTGGTTCTCAACCTGTGGGTCTCCAGGTGTTTTGGCCTACAACTCCCAGAAATCCCAGCCAGTTTACCAGTTGTTAGGATTTCTGGGAGTTGGAGGCCAAAACATCTGGGGACCCACAGGTTGAGAACTACTGCCCTAGAGCTTTAAGCAGTCTAAAGTTTAAAAGAGAACAATTCATTTTTCTAGTACTGTGCTAGCCTACATTAAATAAAAATCATCTAACCCTTTTCTTACTCATAAGAACAATTGGCAAAGAAGTTCCCTATATTTATCCAAACCAGATTTCCATATTTTGCTGCATAAACAATAAGCATGAGATGTGTTCTGAAAATGGCTGTTCCTAATGGGAGATACTTGGTACAAATACTGCCTAAGAGATAATGCAAATATTTTCAGCATTGGGGTTTTGTGTGTAGTTACATATGACTTTTAATGTTAACTTCATTGATAGTTCCAAAAAAATTCATTTCATGCTGTCAGAAACAATAAAATAAAAGGATGTGAATATCTAGGGCACGTAGACAATGAAGTAACTCATTATTTGGATTCAAACAATTGCAGTTTTTAATAAAAAATATTTGGTCTTAACTAGAATTTGCTTGAAATATCCCTGTCTTTTATAGCTGAACTGGGGGACTATGACCCTGCTGAGCATATCCCTGACATAGTGTCAGAATTCAGGTTTGTGCCAAGTCAAACTGAAGAGATGGAACTGGCTATTTTTGAGAAGTGGAAAGAATACAGGTAACAACTCCCAGACAATTACTTTCTATGCTTAGTTTCTACCCAGTTGCCTTGTGGACTAACACTATATGCATCACTCCCTCTTAATGAAGCAAAATTTTGCTTTCAGTTCATATCTATGCTTTCCTTAATTTTACCGTATTTGGTTTAGAGCAGTGGTTCTCAACCTGTGGGTCCCCAGATGTTTTGGCCTTCAACTCCCAGAAATCCTAACAGTTGGTCAACTGGCTAGGATTTCTGGGAGTTGTAGGCCACCTGGGGACCCACAGGTTGAAAACCACTGGTTTAGATAAATTAGAATTTAGTACAAAACCTATTTTCTTAAGCCCTCTGTTCCATATTAAAACATGCATAAATGGCCATTGGTGATAATCAAAATAGTACAGAACACTACTATTAAGTTTCATTCATTTATTCTATAAGTCCTTGCAGTTCTCCATTTGTGTGATTCTTCTGTAATCTCTTCTTCCTATTGAGGCATGTTCTTTTTAATGTTCTGTGATTTTTGTGTAACATAAATTATTTCAGGGGTCAAACACCAGCACAGGCAGAAACAAATTATTTGAACAAAGCAAAATGGCTGGAAATGTATGGAGTAGACATGCATATAGTCAAGGTAAGTTTATGATTACAGGCTTTGGGAAATGATACTTTTAGTAATTAATTATTTTTTAAAAAAAATGTGGGAAAATCAGTGAGCTGTTTAATTAAATGTACAGTCTACGTAATATGGTAGAAGATACATGGGATCTCCTACTCATACAACCTACTCTACATATCTGATCAGCTTACAAAAGGCATCTTGATTATGGTAGTCAAAACCTGCTGGGCATCTACCATAAACAGTTATGGCCAATGCTGCTGCTTATAATGACTGAATTCTATGCCTGTAACAGACTTTTACACCAATTGTTCTGGAGACCAAGAATAAACAGCACCATGAATTGTTTTATTTAAACTTATATTGAGAATAAAATAAAGTTTTGAGATGGAATGTAGAAGATGAGTTCATATTTTTTTAGTCTCATGTACCATTTATGTTATATGCTACACTTGTAGTGCCTTGTAAGTTGCCCCCAGTCCCTTTTGGGAGATACTGGTGGGATATAAATAAAGGTGGTTATTATTATTATTATTATTATTATTATTATTATTATTATTATTATTATTATATTGTATATGGCATGAACAGAGAATCTGATAAAACCAGTAGGAGTCTTCTTCCAACTAATGTAGTTAGGATCTGTTGAAAAGTGAACATGATACAGCTTTTACTTCTCTAGAATAAAATAAGCACAACATTTTGTAATGTCATATTTTTTGTATATGGCCTGAACAGAGAATTTGATAAAACCAGTAAGAGTATTCTTCCAACAAATGTTAGGATCGGTTGAAAAGTGAAATTATACAGCTTTTACTTCTCTTATAGTGTAGTTGGATTAAAGTAATTTGTAGTAGCATAAAGTCTCATTTGTAGGAATATTCTAACCCAACTTCCATCACTGTTAGGCAAGAGATGGTAATGATTATAGCCTCGGACTAACACCAACAGGCGTTCTCGTGTTTGAAGGCGAAACCAAGATTGGATTGTTCTTCTGGTAAGCTAGATAGCTTATAGTTATTTTCAAGTATAGGCAAGAATCTCTAACTATTGTAAGAACTGTATTGTCAAAGGCTTTCATGGCTGGAATCACTTGGTTGTTGTAGGTTTTTTCAGGCTATATGGCCATGGTTGTGTGAGGTCACAACCTCTGAGGATGCTTGCCATAGATGCAGGCGAAATGTCAGGAGAGTATGCCTCTAGAACATGGCCATATAGCCCCAAAAAACGTACAACAACCCATTGTAAGAATTTCTAAAAATGTATTAGTGGTCAAAAAATGTAGTGGTCCAAAAGGGCTCTTTGTCTTTTGTAGTGGTGAGGAATCTCTGTATGTAGCCAGCATGACCATTTATCAGGAATGATGGGAAGTCTAGTACAGCACTGTCTAGAAGATCATACATTTACTATGATTTGTCTGTGATAAATGGATGGGCTAATTCTTAACAGTGGCCATGGTACCTACTTGATTTGGATCTTTGAGAAATTAGTGGCTATATATATCAAAAATAATTATATTTGCCTGAGATTTTGTGCATTATGATATAGGTATATTATATGGGGATGAATATAGAAGGTGACTGTTTTGAGTAATTACTCATTTAAGGGCCCCCTGGTGGTGCAGCGGGTTAAACCGCTGAGCTGCTGAACTTGCTGACCGAAAGGTTGACAGTTCAAATCAAAGGAGCAGGGTGAGCTCCTGCTGTTATCCCTAGCTTCTGCCAACCTAGCAGTTCAAAAACATGCAAGTGTGAGTAGATCAGTAGGTAGCTCATTTGTGAGAAGTAATGGTGCTCCATGCAGTCATCCTGGCCACATGACCCTGGAGACGTCTACGGACACGCAGGCTCTGTGGCTTAGAAATGGAGATGAGCACCACCCCAGAGTCTTACGCAACTAGACTTAATGTCAGGGGAAAACTTTACCTTTTTTACTCATTTAGGCAAGTTTTTCCATTATAAAAGTGTGTTTTGGGAGGAGGGAGAGCAAGACTAGGTTAACTGTGGTACCTCAAATTCATAGTTGTAAACCGCGTTGAGTCGCCGGTCAGGCTGAGAAACGGCGGTATACAAGTATAAGAAATAAATAAATAAATAGTTCTTCTTGAATTATGAATTCAGGTTTTATTGCAGAAAAGTATAAGTATTTATTCCTGCTTTTGTCCTTTTTGCTCCCTTTTTACAGGCCAAAAATCACAAGGCTGGACTTTAAAAAGAATAAGTTAACACTAGTGGTGGTTGAAGATGATGAACAGGTAGGGGAAAAGTCTTAACTCTTTTGTTTTCTGTTGAAAAATATCTGTTGCAACAGTAAATTGCAGTCTGTCATATTGAGTTAGCTTATACATGCTGAATCATAGCAAAAACCAATTAAAGATGGGTGTGAGTATAGGTATCCATGTCCATCCCACATGAAAATGCTGCACACACAGTTATCTACATAGAAAGTTAATTTTGGCTAATATATTCTAGAAAATAGTCACTGCCAACCTTATCTCAAAATAATTGCAATGTTTTAGTAGTTCTCCTCCAGTTATAGAACAAGGTACACACTATGAGCAATTAATACTTTCAACCAAGAGGATATTAGCTATTAGATGCAGATTAAAATTTTAGTTAAATATTATAAGATTAATTATGAACATACAAGACTTCCAAAGATCATTATATTATCGAAATTACTTGATAGAACTGATGAAGTTTGATTTGTCAGATATGAGAATGGAATAATATTAGGTGTTTTGAAAGAAATATTGAAGTCCCACACTCTGTAGAAAGAAAGAAAAACCCAGTGAGGTGATAGTATGTTGCGAGGTCATCCTAAAGAGATGGATACATTGTCTACTGTTAATGTTGTATCTCTCAAATTCTAAGAGAATCAAATTCCTGAAAGAGTGTTGTCCTAAGAATTGTAAATTTTCCCTTCAGTGTTTTGTAACATACTCCTTGGTGTTGGCACAAAGCCATGGATAAACTTTTCACTTCCATTTTTCTCCTCTGCTACAATCTTTCTGAAGTCCTTGCTTGTATCTCTTTTATTCCACAATGCTGTTCATCTCACTTTCAGGGAAAGGAGCAGGAACATACTTTTGTCTTCAGGCTGGATCACCCAAAGGCCTGCAAACACTTGTGGAAGTGTGCAATTGAGCATCATGCCTTCTTCCGCCTCCGTGGACCCGTCCAAAAAGGTTCCAGTCGATCAGGCTTCATTCGGCTGGGGTCACGGTTCAGATACAGGTCAGCAGTCTCTTCAGCTCAGAGCCTCCTTCCCTGCGTTTCTGAGATAATGCATTGGACAGGAACCTGGCCTCTCATTCATGTCTTTAAAGGAAAGAGATTTGAAGGGATTGTAGGCATTGCACTTTTACATGGCTGACACAATTGTTTCTTTCTTTGTAAACCAGATAAGAACAAACTTCTAGATGTCATAGTTATAGCAGAACGGGATAACAATGTAGATAGGTGCCCACTGACTGCAGGTGGAAAGTTTTCCATTTTTTATATCGTCTGCTGTAACCTTATCCAAAACATGTAGATATCTCCTCTTAGTTTGTCTTCTCTTTCAACCTACAGCAGTTACAATTGAGGATGTGCCTTCTTCTTACCTGATCTCAGACTCTTGTGAAGCATTGAATTTACCTCTCATTTTAGATTATAGATTTAGCTATCTTTTGGATTTTGGAACAAATTATGTAGATACAGGTGCACTTAGTTTTTGTTGTAAGATTTGGATATTTTTTGTGGGCTAGAATATGTACATCTCTGATTAGGAATGTTCTTTTTTTTTTTGACTGCATAACCAACCCACACCATTTTGTGAACCCCTTGCTGCCTGTTGTAAATTAATGTAGATGTTTTATTTAGAATTTATGCTATTATTTAATTTTGTCTGAATACGTGTAGTTTAATTTATTGATGTTAGGTTTAATTTACTGATGTTAGGCTTTAATTTGATGTTAGGTTTTAATGTTATTTTCATATGTGGGGTTTTTCTGGGATTTTATGTCAGTTTTTGTTTGTTTTATGTAGGCATTGAATGTTTGCCGATGTATGTTGGAATCTGCCCTGAATCCCCTTGGAGAGATAGGGTGGAATACAAATAAAGTGTTGTTGTTGTTGTTGTTGTTATTTGCCATGTTTCAATTTCTTCTCATTCTAGCTTTCTTGACCCTGCCTGGTCTACATGTTATGGGGTCAAATAGTAAGCGCCTACTTAGATTTAATAAAAAGTCCCCCTTGAAATACTATTTAGACTGAGGAGCAAAGACCATTGTGTGTAGTCAGTTATCACAATGTAATCACCATAAAATACTTTCTCTTGTCCTGTTATTTTATCTTTTACTTTATCTAGTGGGAAAACAGAGTACCAGACAACAAAAACCAACAAAGCCAGAAGATCAGCGTCCTTTGAAAGAAGACCTAGCAAACGATACTCAAGAAGGACATTACAAATGAGAGGTGAGCTGATCATAGATAGTGCTACTGTATTTCATCTGTTGAGTCATGCTAACCCAGTGAAGCATTTTTATCTGAATACCTGATCCTCAAACCATATTAGAAACTTGTTTCAAAAACTAAATGATCTTTCAAAAATAGTTTTATTGTTTGGCATTATATAATAGGTGTGGTCTAACATTTGTGATAAACCTACTCCCGTTGAGTTTGTGGAACACATGTCCTGATATTTAGAATCCTATCCAGTGCTACTAACTATAATACCATTAACAGGGTAATGATATGGATCTTTTCCTGTCTTGTTAACACCATTGTGACAAATTCATTTACCTAAACTGACCCCGAAATCCTAATCCCTAGGAATCCTGCCACTCACCATGCCCTTGTTCCTCCAATTGTTCTCTTGCTAGGTTGGGTTATTCGGTCCCAGGGTGACCCCTTAAATGTGGAATTGTGGGTGTAGTTTCTATGGGCTCTTTAGTTTTGATATGTGTGATTTGATTCCAATTTGGGCCAAAGGCAAATTTAAAATCACAAGAATAGATTTTGGAGCATGGCCATACAGCCAGGAAAACTCACAGGAACCCAGTGATCCCGGCCATGGAAGCCTTTGACAACACAAAAAATAGATTTATTATTACAAAAAGCATACTCTGATATTTCCATTTTAGGTAAGAAACACTGTTTTACTACACCATTGTTTATAATGAGACTTGACCAATTATAGATTTTGGCATCCATGGGGGAGGGAGGGGGTTCCTTGGACCAAACCTCAGTAAATATCAAGGTCCCACAATACAATTATAGCATTAGCTCTTTCTTCATTTCTCACCTTTTAAAAGTGCCTCTATACCATTTTGCATTTTCCTCCTAAAATGAATGTAGGCTTTTTGACACTGTGTAATATGTGTTTTTTGTTTTGTTTTGTGCTTTATTGCAGCAAACTCTGCAAAGTCTGATGATACTAGGTAAGAAGGCATAATACATCTTTAAAAAGAAATATTACTTCTCTGAATATTTTGTTGTAAAGTCATCTATAAGTTTCATCAACATAAAGACTATCAGGAAAATATCCATCGCTTGGGACATTAATACTTTTCTGTAACTTTTCATGCTTACAGATCTTTTGAGAGCTGCCCAGTCAGGTGAATTTTTCATACAGCTATTTCAGAAGACTAAAAATATACCTAAGGTTCAAGATTGGGGCGGGGGAGGGGGGGAGTATGGCTTTTAAGATTACCTGATATTTTGAACCTAAATGTCATAAAACTGTCATTCTATAGTTAACGGGAGTAAACTTTAAACTTGTATCACAGCTGTGGTCAAAGTGCAGCCCTTATTGCAGGAAGGCACCTTTAAGTAGTTAGAAAAGACTGGAGGAAACAAAATTACTTAAATTGTCATATGTCTTGCAGACTATAAGATACCTTTTATTTTCTTTGGGTTTTTTTTTTAACTTTTGTAACTGTGGACCCCTAACATGCTTCTTTTTTTTTCTTTTTTCTTTTTTTTTGATGGGAGGAACTCTCTTGTCAGTAAAAAGTGACTGGTATAATGTATTTGAATTACCTTATAAAGATTATTCTGTCGTGACAGTTGGTATGCTCTTTCTAGCAGATTCAGGCCTGAGAAAATAATTTTCTAATTCATTTCAATCTAGTTTCTTTTTTGAAGAAGACTTCTGGAATGCATCTGCAGTCATTTTGAGTGGTCCTAATTGCAGATGTACAATGATTTCCATTATACAACATTATTATAAGCACCCCCCTTTCATAGTATATTTTTTCCAAAAAATTTTGAACTGTTTCCACAGTTAGGAAAGAAGCAGGCAACCTGATTTGGGGCTGAGTGGGAAATCTTACTACCTTTCTTTCCCTGGTCATTGTGGTGTTAGGGTATCATAACATGTTCACTCTTGAGTTTGCCTTTGTATGCTAATTAACATTGCTAATTAAAATCTTCCCAGAAAATCACAGGTCATCCATGAATTGTGTGCTTTTTCTGTATTTGCTTTTTAATATCTACTTTTTTCAGTTGCAAAGTGATTCCTACATTTTTTTAAAAAACAACCAAAGGAAGTTAGTTCCTGGAGATCCAGATCCCTTCTAGAGATAGCTTGATGAAATTAAATGCATTTGAAAACTTTGTACAGGTCACAAGAATCAGAACTTAGCAAGAGACACACTTTAAGAATTTAATCTTATGGTTAACATCTCAGCTTTCGTTTTACAGCACTTCTACTGCTTCTGTGAGGTTTTTTTTCCTGAATTGCTTCATAATATTTGCTTTGTAATTGCTATAAAAATCTTTAGTAATATTTTCACCAAGTCAGATTCTTCACTAAACCAATAACTATGTATGAGAGAAAGGTGATGTATTCACAGCAGGTTTAATTTTGTTTAAGGTCCCCTTACTGTTCTGCTTGAGGCTGGTTAAGTTTTGAAACTTAACTGTTTCGTCTTTGGGAAATCAAACTGTTGTATTTTTTCTTTCAGCCTTCCAAATAATGTTTTCAGCCAAAATAACGGATCACAGCCGGTAAGTCTGCCTAATCTGCTTACTTAAACTGTGATCAAAACACAGTGGCCCTGGCCTCAGAATTAATATATGACAACACAGAAGCAAGTGGGGATCCTTTCATTATTTTGGCTTCTACAGTTTTTGAGTTAAAAGGGGGGGGGGAATCATAGAAGCCTGCCTAGTCTTTCTCCCTCCAGCTTTCTTGAGTGAGCAGATTCTTTTCTTAACCCTTTGGCTGATGCCTTCCTGTACTCCCAATTTAGATGCTGTTGGTATAGAAAACACGAGTTGCAAAGGGAGTACCAGATGCCTTTTCGTTCTGAGATTAACTGGACTGACTGATGGGAGTCAGTCATGTCAGAGAAGAAATTCTCTTGATTCTTTAACCAGGAGGAAATAGGGAAGGATTAGATTATTTATTTCACCCTTTTAATGCATCAATTTATGTCATCTAAAGCATTTTCTTCCTTTATATTTTGTCTTTTAAAGACCTGGAGTGCAGTGACAGTCTTGCCTTCTGTAATGCCAGTTCCCTCTGGCCCAGTTTTAGTTGAAATTGAGAATCTTCCCAGGAGTCCTGGAACTAGCCAACAAGAAAAGAAAAGGTATGTTATTCAGGTCTCACTTTGCTCTGTCTTGGAAAAAAATGATTATCTTTCTGCAAGACAATTTCTATTTCATTTCAGATACAATTGATCTTAGACGTATTCGTATTTGTTTCTCCTGAAGACATATTTTGTTTCTACAGATCAGTGTATGATTCTGATCTTTCTCTAGATAATTTTATTGAGAACTGGCATGAGCAAACTTGGTCCCTCCAGGTGTTTTTTATGTGGCTGAGGGTGAAAAGGAAGGGGCCTGAGGCTGTTAGAAATTGTGGGAGTTGAAGTCCAAAACACTGGAGAGCCCAAGTTTGCCGATGCCTGGTTTAGAATTTCAACATTACTTTGATATTATGGATTTTCATTTTGTATTCTTACAAAAGCATGGATTGAATGGACTTTTCCATTCTTCAGCCAGGTTTGTCCTTACAGCACTAAGAACTGGACGAGGAAACCACATTTCAGGCTTTTTGTTGTTAAAATGGGGAAAATGTCTACTGCATGGATTTCTACAGTAGTCAGAAAATGGTTGCAGATAAGAGCTTGCTTACATTAATACTTTTCTTGTGGTGATCCAAGCTCTTGCTGCCTATTAGGATAAGACAATATAACTTAATACCAGGGATACCATCTCTTCCCAAAGTCCTAACTTTTTACTTCAAAGGGAGTCCTTTAATGATCTTAGAAGAAGTCTGGTTCTCTGAGGTTTTGAAGAACAGCAGCAGCAGGCTGCAAGAGACTTCACACTCTTAATTCAAGTTGCATATTCTCAAGACCCATGCGTATCTGATACAAAGGTTAATTTTTACTTTTATACTACTAGTACTGATATTGTAAATATAGAAAGGGCGTGATACAATTGTTAAATGAATATGTTGTATGTAAATATAGCTAATTATATGTGTTGACTTTAAAATGCTCTCGACCTTGGCTCTGTGTTGTAGAGTTCTTTCTTAATTGCAATCAAAAAGCTGCTTTCTTTTCTTTTTTGCCCTCAATTTATGTAGCTTCTGAAATTGGAGGTTTTTTTGCAAACATCTTGGTTGATCAATCAGTTGATTCCTTCCCTCATTGGTGGTGGCTTATAAGGTGGCGGTATTTATTTACTTCATTCTCTTTTGCCTGATTGGTATGATTGCTTGTTTTGTGTAAGCTCAGTATAACTGCTGTGCACATGCTTATTGGTAACATACTCACATATATCATTTAGACTCCAGCTCCAAACAACTCTGATGGTGCTTTTACAACATTATCATAATTAGTGCTGATAACAGCTCTCAAGAAGATATATAGTGTGGTTAGAAATCTGTGTGGCTATGACTGTACTGTGAATTTCAAAATCCTTGCAACTTTAATTTGCTCCTTATTCCTGCTAAGACAATAGGGCCTTTACTCAGTGCACTTGCAAAAACAAATGTATATTGTCTTTTGTAAAGTTGGTTTTGTACGTTAACACTTCCCTACGTGAGTGTAATGTAGAGTTTTACAGTGCATGATGTCACTAGTAAACTTGTCTGTTTCATTTAGTGTAAACTAATCCTGGCTTCTCAATATATGTTGAAATGTTAGAATATCAAACTCTGTGGTATGTGTGTTGTTTTCAGATGATTGTCTTTAGTAAACTTGTCTGTTTCATTTAGTGTAAACTATGTTAAGAAGCTACTGCTAATCCTGGCTTCTCAATATATGTTGAAATGTTAGAATATCAAACTCTGTGGTGTGTGTGTTGTTTTCAGATGATTGTCTTTAATATAGGAAAAGGGTGCCTTTATAACAGGCATGAGCAAACTTCGCCCCTTCAGGTGTTTTGGACTTCAGCTCCCCTAATTCCAAGCAGACTACTAGCTGTTAGGAATTGTGGGAGTTGAAGTCCAAAACACCCAGAGGGCTGAAGTTTGCCCATTCCTGATTTATAAGCTTCAAAGAATGTGTTAGATTATGGATGCTGTTGGTTTCATCACATATAGATATGCACTGACACACATACATCTGTCTGTGTTCATGTGTTCTAGTTATTCCAGTTGTGAGTTGCAGTGATCTCTTTGAGACATGATTTTCCAAAGCAGCAGTTGTAACTACAAAAAAATGTGCATGCTAAATAAAGATTTTTTTAGAGCAGGGCTGCACAACCTGTGACTCTCAATGTGTTTTGAACTTCAGTTCCCAGAATTTGAACAAGCTGGCTAGGGCTTCTGGTAGTTAAGAGTCCCAAACAACTGGAGGGCCAAAGATTGTGCAGGCCAATTTTGGAGGCACAGAGGAGTTGTATGTTTAGTCTAAGTTTGGCTGTAGAGCAGTGGTTCTCAACCTCTGGGTCCCCAGATGTTTTGGTCTTCAACTCCCAGAAGTCCTAACTGGCCAGGATTTCTAAGAGTTGTAGGCCAAAACACCTGGGGACCCACAGGTTGAGAGCCACTGCTGTAGAGGAAGGCCAGAGCACAAGGTAATATGTATGTGATTTGACTCTTGATTACCTTGATGGAGTGGAATGGAGATTTCTTTACCCAGCGTGACAAAATTGATCTCTTAAAGAACATCAGACATGTTCCCCATTAGGGGTAAGTATGCAGTGTGTGCACTTTCACAGGTTGCCATTCTCAGAGTTCAGAAGCAAGAAAGAATTGTTTGGAGCTGTACAGTCAATGAAGTGTGCTGCATTCAGTGTGAAGTCTGGAATGAGATTTAGCTGGATGCATTGATGGAATGTATGTCTGCCTGGAGGAGAGTGGCTTGAATGCCTTGGTGCTGCCTGTGGGCCATCCCTGAATCAACCTCTTATCCCCTTTAATTGGTCTGTTCCCATGGCTTGGCTTTCGTCTTGCTCCTGTCATTCTTTTATCAGCCTTCTTTAGAAAACTTCATTTGCCTGCAAAGTTGTAATACCTGTGATGTTTTTTAATTGGGTTAAAAGATCAGTACATTTGGTTCTTTGCATGTATAGAAACCTGCATCTCTTGTTTTTTGTGGTTCTTTAGAATTGATGTATCTCTCATTTTTGAGCTGCAGATGCTATATGTGTCATTCAAAATGTTGGAACGTCAATGCTATCAGTGCCACGCAAAACACAGTATAATGTAGCACCATTCAAATATTTTTCTGTGAGTTCTTCATTTAGGTTAAGCATCCATAGTGGGGGGAAACAGAGAAAAGAAGAAGAAATGAAATTGTAAGGTTAGCTTTTCCTTTAGTGTAACTAGATTGTAAAGGTTAATTCTTTTTTTTCAAGGCACACTATTAAGCCTCTGATTTCTGAAGTTTGCTGCTGATCATAAGCGTATTCTACTGCTCTCAGTATGATGGAGCAAACCAGTTGCAAGCCTCATGAGGAAAAGAAAACAATAGATTTCAAAAAAGTAGCTACATAGATAGTAAATGGAGTGTTTTCTACAAGTGATTAAAATATGAGGAGATAAACAATAGTACTCAATACATTGTAATACTCTCTTTTTTCACTCTTGGGTGGAGGTTGTAATCATGTTACTATATGATTATTAAAAGAGCTCAGTCCCTATTCAAGCCACTCCTCTTAAGGAGTTCTTGTTCACTGAGTTTGCATTGGTATCTGTCTTGAAAAGACCACCTGCAAATCATAGATGGGTTTCCACGGAAGGCTACTCTAAGCTGTTTTTTAAACAGTAGGGAAATATTGCCCCACTGTTTTTTCTTAATCTCATTTCTATAGTCAAACTTTTTCATAGTTTGGATTGTTTCTCCTATATAGAATTCAGTAGCATAGGACAAGTGAACTTAGGGCTGCTATGCTTCCCATCCTCTTGGGATGACTTTATTAGGTCCTACATTGCCACAGAAGATACAAGAATATGTTAACCATCTGGGACTACTGTAACATTGATGTCTTTTGACCTATCAACAAAGTGAAATGCTGTGCAGTCTGCAAAGCCTTACACTACGTGAAATCTGTTAGTTTTTGAGATATCACAAGGTGTTTGTAACTCTCACAGATCTATTATTAAGATTATCCTGGACTCAAGGAGAAGATTGTTTTTCTGTGTATTCCAATCAGATGCTCAGTGGTGCTGGGCTTAATATTATTTTACAAAGTCATTTGCCACCAGCTGTTGTAAACAGCTTTTTCACAAAATGCATGTTTTAGTTGAATTTTGGAATTTAAATGGCAAAGAACCAAATCCCTGACGTAAGAAAAAGGAAGTTGAACTTAATTAAGGCTATTTCTAAAGAAGACTACTCTAAGCTCCTAACACATTTGGTTTGGTATTCTGCATGCTTTTTTTTAGAACTTAGTAATGTTAATATGGATATTGTAGTTAAGATGCTGCCTACTTGTAAACTGTGATGCAGTGTTGAACTTCTGAGCTTAATATTAGTATCACATGAATACTGAGACATACTATTTTTAAAATGATAGACAACATCCCCCAAAACCTCTTTTCACAATTCTGAGATTATTTAATTGGGACAGTTAGGGCAGTTGCCTCTCCAGTTTTATTGCATTGCAACTAGACATATAAGCTGAAGTACAAGTTTCTAGTTAACAGTGTAAGTTTGGGCACTTCTATATTGTTTTCAGTTGTCTGGATTCACCTAATCATTCAGCACACAGACTTTCAACACCTCCTGTCTCCCCACCCCTCCCAAAATGGCAAATGTTTATGGTTCCTAGTCTTCCAAATTTTGATGACAGGTGCCCTCAACCAGATAAGAAGTCTAGTGTCAGGGTTGTTGAATCCCAAAACACTTGGGCTGAGCATCCAATTGTTTAGTCAGATTTGAGTCTGTTTATTGTGTCACTATAACATTTATCAGTATATTGAGTAGGCAGCATCCATATCATGTTTGCTTGTAGTATTTTCATCTTTCACTTGAATGTCTCTGTTGTCCTTGTGAGGAGCTACTCCATCTTCCTTTTTTTACCATAGCTATAAAGCTGTGTTTCTGATAGCTCGATGTTGTGTTGTTCATGCTTGTCTTCCTGCAACATGTAACAGGGTCATTTAAATCCTTAAATGCTGTTTTATTTATGTGGTTCTTTGCTGAAAGGAGGTGCTATGTCTCCAGCCTGTGAGTCTATTGATTGTTTTGCTCATATACAAGAGATATAGCCATTAGCACCCTGTGAAAGCTGTGAGGGTGGATCAAGGCAAATAGCAGGCTAGGTTATAAATCAATTCATTATTTCATTTGTTGACAATAAAACAGCATCTGGAAAAGCAGAGTATTCAAATTAAATATTGCATAGCTCATTCTGAAACCAGCAAAACCTGATAGCAGCAGTGAAGGATTTAACTTGACACTCCTGTTTCATGAAATGTGCTTGCTCTTCAACAAATACGCTCTTGCTAGTTTTCTCCTTTCCTTAGCTTCCTTGTCCTCTTTCCATGCTCTGCCCTCATTCATAACTAGATACTAACTGTGCCCCATCCCATTCCCAAACCAATCCAGGCCCCATGATGCTGCTGGCTGCTGTCAACCTGGTGGAAGTGCATGGAACGCGTGGTCCCCGCCCTCGGTCCACTCAGTGGATAGACACTACAGTGACTTTGTCCGTGAGCACAATGTGAAGAATGCAGGAATGTACAAACAGGCTTTTGGTTCTGGTGTCCAAGCCACCGTGACTGACTTGTAGGACTTTTGGTTTTGGTTGTCATTGTTCTCCTTGACATTCTGGAATTATGAAGAACATGGGAAAGGCGTGGTTGTTAAGAAAGTTCTTGAAGCACCTGAGTATGAATGAGCATCTTGCAGATATTTCTCTTTAAACAGAAATCTCTTACCACTATTGAAGAGAACATATCTTTAAAGTTATTCTTCAGTTTTTGTGGGCAGGGGAGATTGAAAGAAGTCCTTGGTTTTAACGAGCTGTATATTCAGTCTGTGGATGCTATGATTGTTCTCCAAGTAAGTGCTAAGTAAGACTGAATCCCAACAGTGGTTTAATTGTTATCATTTGAAGAAGAAAAAAACCCCCAGAAATAACTACTATTGGTTGGAATGTATTCCTTTTAGTTGTTCTGCACTTTTAACGATGTGCCTTATTGGAAATGAAACAGAATTATACTTTTTAAAATAAAAATAAAATACATTCCAGTGATACATGGAGCAACAATACTAAGGCATCGGAAGTAATCTTTTTGAGCTTTGTGCATGAATTGGTCTCACTCGTATACTGTTGAATTTGCCTGTGTTTATGTTTCTATTTCAGGCTGTATGGTCTATCAACATGTGACCAATGACCACTTATTTTTTTCAGACATACCAATTTAGGATTGCATGTATTGCAAAATTTCTGTGCCCTTTCAAATCTTGAAAAAAAGAATGAGAGGTGGGGGAATATTGCACAGTTATTCTCTGAAGGCTAGAGTCATCTGAATAACTGCTGCAGTTTATATTTTCAAAAATGGTGAATCAGCTGTTGTGATCTTTTATCTCAATCTCTTGGTAACTCAGCAGTGTGGAATCTTTCATCCTCCAGATGTTGATTTTCCAATCCCTTTACGGTCAGCTACTGTGGTCAACAGCCAAGGAATGTAGGAGTTGTAATCCCAATCAAATCTTTCTTTCCTTTTGTGTAACTCAAATCTTGCATACCTCACAGAATAGCCCAATCCTAATCAACTTCTACATTCCACATTATGGCTACAGGTACAACACACCAGGGAATCTTCTCTCTGCCTCCCATGCCATATCCATCCACTCTGATGAAGAGTTTTGGAAAACGGAAAGGCTAAGACAATATGAATTGTGGATTTTGGGGAAAAAAATCTTATAGAACAGTAGAACCACATCAGCCTTTTTTCTGAACAGCAGACTGTCTCCTGAAATGTGTGGTGCTACTTGCTCATTTCTAGTGAAATTGGGACTTTGTGTTGTGCTCCTTTTTCATCTTTTGATCTACTGAATATTATATCTTTTTTATTATTCTACACCAACTACACTCTCACACAGATACTAGAGCAGTGGTTTTCAACCCCAGGTGTTTTGGCCTACAACTCCCAGAAATCCCAGCCAGTTTACCAGCTGTTAGGCTTTCTGGGAGTAGAAGGCTAAAACATCTGGGGTCTCACAGCTTGAGAACCACTGTACTAGAGGAAATCAATAGTGCCATGTATTTTTGTTTATCACTCCTCACAACTTTCAAGTCCATTACTAATTTGCAAAAAAGTAAAAAGCATTGGATGAGAGTACTGTTTTTCCTGAATACAGCAAGGGTAATTGTTTCAGTTACATGTTTAGCAAAGATTATTTGTACAGAGAGAGGAGATAGTACTTGTGCTGTTATGTTCCATATCAGCTTGGTAGGAGCATTTTCAGTGTTTCTGAAAAATGAGACCTTTCTCCAGTCAAACAAGCGGAAACTTTTATTTCCAATGAGCTGTTCTTTGAAATGAAAACATTTTCCCTTACCTGGAAAAAAGGATTTGGGCATGCAGAAGATAGCAAGCTAGCAAAGGTATTCTTGCAGCCCATATCAAGTCAATGGAGTGAAGGTTCCCTATACCTGGTCTGCAGCATGTAATCTGGGTTTCATTTCATTTTGTTGTTGAATTGCTGATTTTCACTAAACCAGAATTTGCCATGCATGACTCCCTCAGAACATGCATGCAATCATTTATACAATTAAGGGGTGTGTTTGTTGTACATACTCTTCCTCCCAAGTCCTACAACTACCTGCATCCATTCCTTTCACATATCTGTATGTGTAGAGCTTGATAGAGGTAGGGGCAATGATCAAACAGTGGGATTGATTCACACTAAACAAATAGAGTGCTCTATTACCAACCCATGGGATCCTGGGATTTTGTAGTTTGATCAAAGGCACTAGATAAGAATCCTAAAGTCCCAAAACTTCTAACCCCAGGATTTCACTGGATGCTGCCATGGATGTTAGAAAGCAATCATAATTTTGTGATGAGTATGAGACCCTGTTCATGACATTCATATTTTCTTGTCGAATCAGCCGGACATGGAGAAAATGATGTGAAGACTTCCCAGTGTGCTTCCTCCATCTTAGATAGCAGAATAACGAAATAGTTCCCTATCCTCAAGGTTATAAACTAATTAAGACGTGGCACAAGGGGACATGGGAATGGCAGTATGGGAGGGGATTAAGTCCAGCAGATCCTGCCTCTTCTTCTCCCTTTGAGGCCGCAGCAGTTGGGATGAAGGAAGGGCGTTTCATCTCCTGGGCCTAGGCATGATGGAGCTGTGTCTGCCTCTTCTCTCCCTTGTGGCCACCATAAGGATCTTCTCTTCTCCATTTTTTGTAAGTTACCCAAGTAAACAGTGATCAGAGCACCTTATTTCATTGCACAAAAAGAGAATAGAGACGGCCTTTTTCAATTTGAAGGGGAGGTAAAGTATATGTTTTAGATTCTGCAGTGCTAGACCCTTCCAGTATGACTTGAGTAAAGCTGCTGTAAGATGAAGTCAAAAATCAAAACGGAAGCCACATGGTCTTTTGTGTAATGCTGACCGAAGCGCAGTCCACACCTGAATGGCTAGGTGGGGACTCTGTACTTCCTTCCAGTCTTGCTTTGGATTTATGTGTGTGAACCCTTCTTTCCTTTCCTCTCCCTGCATAGTATGCCACCAATTGTTGACTTACTGGATAAGAAGGAATTACTGGAAACATGCATTGACAAGACTGCTGGTTTATCTCCTGTGGGAGGATCAGCTGAAGCTCTGGAAGAAACAGATATTTCTTTCTCCCCACTTGGCACCAGGGAGCACTCGTCCGAGAAGGCAGATCCTGTTGGTAAGGGAACATGCTGTAGAAAGGTCATTATAGTTAACACTGTTGACCATTATGGCTTCTGTAATGCTCTGCAGAATGCACAGCCTGTCTTAAAACCTGCAATGAAACATTCCTGACATGAGCACTGATGTTCTGGTTCAGAAACCTATTTATCCATTGAAATACAGGCATTCTGTTGCAAGGCTTATTTATTGGCAGTGAGACAAAGCCAGTTCCTAAGACACAGTGTAAGAGTTGAAATCTCTCCCTTTCAGCTCTTTTTAATTTTCATATTTGTTCATGCTAAGGATGGTCAATTATAATTCAGTGTGTCATAAGCACAGCTGAGACTGAATCCTAACCAACAACAGTTTAAAGAGGGGGAAATTTGGCTGAGTTTAGTGAATATTTTCTGTAATGCAACATGAGATGATGTGTTTAAGACTTCTTTATCAAATGACTGCATCGTACAGATTGATCAAAGAAGCAAATAATTTTCCAGACCAATGCTAATAAACAGTAGCAGACTCCTACTTCAGTAGAAATTTATGCTAGAACAGGTATATAGCAATAAGTAACTGACTGCATGGAGAAGACAAGGGAAAATATTATTGACAATGTGGTTTTTTTGTGTATGTCAGAAGTGACTTGAGAAACTGCAAGTTGCTTCTGGTGTGGTGTGAGAGAATTGGCCATCTGCAAGGACGTTGCCAAGGGACGCCTAGATGTGTTTACCATCCTGTGGGAGGCTTCTCTCATGTCCCCACATGATAAGCTGGAGCTAATAGATGGGGAGAAGCTCACCCCACTCCCTGAATTTGAACTGCCGACCTTCAGGTCAGCCATTCAACCAGCACAAGGATTTAACCCATTGTGCTATCGCAGCTCCTATTTACAAGGCGTGCAAAGTCTGTGTTGTA
This sequence comes from Anolis sagrei, assembly GCF_037176765.1. NCBI lineage: Eukaryota > Metazoa > Chordata > Lepidosauria > Squamata > Anolidae > Anolis > Anolis sagrei. The sequence goes on along the minus strand of NC_090021.1, from coordinate 223,284,365 downwards.
TGTCATTGTTCACTATGTGTGTAAAAGACATTGAATGTTTGCCTCATATGTGTATTGTAATCCGCTCTGAGTCCCTTCAGGGAGATAAAGCAGAATATAAATAAAGTGTATTATTATTGTTGTTACTATTATTATTATTATTATTATTATTTTACTAAGAGAGATAGCAATGACAAAAATGTGTCAAAAGATTGTCAGAGGTGTATTCCAGTCTTAGATTGACCTGTTTCTTTTCTCTTTTTTTAGTAATAGTTGAGGATCCATCATTGAAATTGAAGCAGCCTGAGGCAGAGCTCAGTCCGGTGCTAGTTTCCCAGTCAAACATCAACATCAATGTCAACAAACAGGTACTATTCCCATGCTCATTCTTTTCAGTTATATTGGGAAAGAGTTTTAGCTTTGAGAGCATGTACACCTTTCCAGCTTTTCTGTCATACAAATACAATGTGTCAGCCAAGCACTGTAAAGCTGTGTGGGCCTCTCTTTGAAGAATGTTTGGAAAGTTGAGTTGATCCAAAGAGCTGTAGCCAGATCGTTAATGGGGGCTAGTTACATGAGAGCTATCACTCCTTTGGTTATAATAGCTACACTGGCAGCCATTGCATTTCAGCTAGATGTGATTTTTACCTTCACTCTCACTTTTGGGGAAATTTCATTTATATCATGCTTTTTCTGCAAAAGTGAGAGTGAAGATAAAAACTTCACTCTCCCATTGAGGGAGAAAAGCATTATATAAATGAAGTTTTTGGTAGGTAGACAGATAGATAAAAGCTGACTTGCTGCATTTGTTAATCTAATACCGGTTTTGAAGTAGGTTCCTCTACATTATTAGGTTAACATACCAGTTTGACTTATTAGCTCATTTGTTTGTTCTTTTGCTCGACTGTGGCTGAGACCTAGTGCAGGTGAGGAATTTCAGTATACATGAAATGTCCTTAAGTCTGCAAGAAATATTCAGTGTTCATACTAATTTAACCACATACCATCTACAACCACCACCTAGATTTCACACAGACTGTAAGAAAGAAGTGTGTAGTTGCACTTGGCTTCCATATGAAGAAAGGTCTTTCATGCTTTGCTGATGGAGAAGAAGAAGGAGTTGTTGGTATATCTCTTCAAGTCAGCTCTGACCCTATCAGGATTTATGCAGAGGAGGTTTGCTATTGCCTACAGTATCTGATGTTCACTGGTGATCTCTCTTCTAAGTACTAGTACTAATGAGACTTGATCCTTCTTAGCTTCCTGGTCACTCCTCCCATTATTCTTGTAATCATCTTCACTTAAGCATCTATCTCCCTGTTACATGCCTTGGTCCCTGTGGAGACCTGGCAGAGGGAGAAAAAGCTGTGGATGGACATCATTCCAAACCAACTCAAATGTGGCTTTGTATAAGGAGACTTAGTTGAAGTACTCAAAAACCCAGTGTTCTCAAACATACACCTTTGCTAGTATATGTTGAACCATCAGCAAGCAAAGGTGTCATATGCAAAAATATTACAATTATTGTATAAAATTTCCTTTAGGCCAGGAACCCCCCATGGCACATTGGGTTAAACCCTTGTGCTGGCAGGACTGCTGACCAAAAGGTCGGTGGTTTGGATCTGGAGAGCGGAGTGAGCTCCCATCTGTTAGCTCCAGGTTCTCATGCGGGGACATGAGAGAAGCCTCTCACAGGATGGTAAAACATCCAGGTGTCCCCTGGGCAATGTCCTTGCAGATGACCAATTCTCTCACACCAGAAGTGAATTGCAGTTTCTCAAGTTGCTCCTGAAACAACCCCCCCCCCCCCTTTTAAACCATCTTCACTTAAGAATCTATCTCCTTGTTGCTTGCCTTGGTTCCTGTGAAGACCTTGCAGAAGAAGAAAAAGCTGTGGACATCATTCCAAACCAAGTCAAATGTGGTTTTGTATTGCTTTCCACTTATATACGTACAACTTAAGTATCTATTATTATCACTACTATTATGCTTCTTTATACCCTGCTTTTTCTCTCCACAAGGAGACTTATCTGAAGTACTAAAAATGCAATATTCTCAACATGGATGGCTAAGATAGTAACACCTTTGCTAATGTATGTTGAACCACCAGAAGCCAAAGTTATCGTATGCAAAAATATTAATAGTATTGTATGTATAAAATTACCTTTACGCTATATGTATATGGTGTATATGAAACATAAATGTTTAGACTTTTGTCCCATCTCCATGATAACTTATTTAGTACATATATGGAAATATAAACTTTTCAAAATCCAAATCATTTCTTGCCCCAGGTATTTTGGATAAGCGATATCCGAACAGTATTACATTTGAAGTGTTGGAAACAATTGTAGCAACCAATTTTGAGTTGAAAAATATATAGGTAAAATATACTAAACCTATAGATAATGTGCCTTTATCCTCCCTCCCTCCCTCCCCCCCCCCCAATAATTGTACTACTACTTTAGCTTAGCATGTTTTTACCTAGTGAGCAATAATTACTTAGTCTATAGTAGTTATTGTTCACTAGGTAAAGACGAACTAAGTCTGTAGTTGTTACTGCTCAAGAGGTAAAAACATTCCAGTCTTTGTGGTTGCTTCTGTTTTCTGAGTGATTCTGAAGCACCTTTTCATCAGGAAAAGGTTCCTGTATGCTCAATATCCTCTTTAACGGCTTTTGTCTGTGCGCACCTCATGGCTGGTGCATTATAGAGATTACACAGAGCATAAGAAGATTAGCCTTGAGTTCTGTTCTGCTGGCTGCTCTTCCTCTTAATAAACAGAACCAAACAGACACCGTCTTGTTCACTGTCTCTGCCCAATTGACTGTTTTTCTGGTTTAGAAGCAGAAGAAAACAAGGTTTGGGTGATTAAGAAAATGATAGTCTTGGAGATAATGACTAAACTAAGGCAAACTAAGTCTGGGCAGACCCCTGTAAGCTTAGTTTAACAATTACATGTTACATAGGGAGAATATCTTCAGCAATTTTAAGCTTTTACTAAGAGAAATTTTCCTTGTGATTAAAAAATTTTCAGGGTGTTCGGTGCATAATCATCATATGGATTAATAATTGCTGTATTGTGCTGCAGAAGGATAGCTTGGCTTGCAATATAAGGCATGCTGACCCCTGTTGGAGTTTAAATTATTTTAAGTTGGTCAGGTTGTGTGTTACATTTTCTTTAGTGGATACAACTTTTTGAAGATGGCTTGGCTTTATGAAATTTTAATTCTGCCTAAGCTCTTGGAGCAAATCATCTCCCCAAAGAATTTTGCATGGATTCCTGCCCTTACAAAATCTTGCACAGCCCAAAATGGTGTTATATCGTTTTAGGAAGAATTATTGGAGTTGGATCAATTTAATTTTAGTTTGATACTCCAAAAATGCTTTCTCCAGAAAATAGTATGTGTTTTATTTCAGTATGTACTCTACCTTTTTCAGTAGACTAAGAGTGACTTATAGGATTTTGAAGCATATTGTTATCTTCCCACCACACTATAAGCCCCAAAAGGACTATTTGGGGAAATTAAAAGACTAAGTACCATTTGTAAAAAAAAAAAAAATTGGAAAAATGAACTGCTGTTTGGCACACAAAGCAAACAAGGGCTGCAATTTAATCTGATTTTATAAATCACTTATTTCATTCTTTGCTGTATGTGAGCAAAGGGGTGGAGAGAATGGAATGGGGTAAGCTTAAAATACCAGTCTCCTGTTTTGTTATTTTTTTGCAGTTAGGGTAGTGGATTGTGGTTTGGGAGACCCATGTTTGACTTTCTGCTTAACTAAGGTACATAAATGGGGTATTTTGAGTCAGTCAAGAGGAGGTCAGCAGGAGAGATTAGTAGAAAAAATATGCAATGCCTTGGGCTCATTATAGTATTCTTTTGTTAACTATTGGTCCTTTAGGAGTCCCCAATGATGCACTTGGTTAAACCACTGAGCTGCTGAATTTGCTGACCGAAAGGTTGGTGGTTCGAATCCGGAGAGCGGGGGAAGCTCCTGTTGTTAGCCCAAGTTTCTGCCAGTTTAGCAGTTCAAAAACATTCAAATGTGAGATCAATAGGTACAGTTTCTGCTCCATGTAGTCATGCTGGCCACATGACCTTGGAGGCGTCTATGGACAACACCGGCTCTTCGGTTTAGAAATGGAGATGGGCACCGCCCCTGAGAGTCGGACACAATTACACTTAATGTCAAGGGGAAACCTTTACTTCTATTGGTCTTTTAATTATTCATTTTATTATTTCTAACATAACATTGCAACATTAATACAATATAGGATTAAATTTCAACAACTTGGAGAAAATGTAGAAGAGTTTGGCAATAGCATGTTTTGAACAAAAAAGCAGCAACCTCCTTGTTCACTTATGAAAGTTTTATCCTTCTGCATTGATTTACATGTCTTTTCCCAAAAATATTATCAAGGGAGATTGAAAATGTTTTAAAACTCCAAAGTGTGTACCCTCATAGTTTGCTTTGCCAGCATTTCCTTTCATGAGAGAATTGCACTGAAATCTTTGGGTATGATGTATTCTTCCTGTTATCTGTCGATTGAATGTTTGAAACTGTAGTATGAATGGCTTTATTCTTCCAAGATAGTTGTTGTTGTTTCTGGCAGCTTGCTGCCTGAGTGTGCTGGACTGGAAGCATCTGAGGTTGGCACTGCCAAGCCCTTGACAAACAGGCTGGCACTGAAGGGAGCAATTAATTTTTAAATACACAGGCCTTCCAGAGTCTTCTGGAATGCAGGGGACAATACAAACTAAATCTCATTATTGAGTGGGCTTTAAATTTTCATTTTGTAAGACAGTTGCGTGTTCTAAATAATATTTTAAACAAAGCAGTAGATGCAAAAGTAGCTTACATGTGTGATTAAACTCTACAGACACACACACTGTAGTCATGCTGGCCACATGACCTTGGAGGCACAACAACAGCAACAACAGAAACCTCTTAAAACTATAGTTCCTTGGGACCAAGACAATTCGAGGTCTTTGGCCTTGGGAAGCATTTGTGGTTGAGTTCACTTGCAAGGGCATTCAACAGGAAAGGTTTTCTTCTGTTGAAATCCCAACTCCTGGGTGGTTTCATATAACAAAATACAGATGAAATAATAATCTGGATTTGTTGCAGCAAACTTTTTGTCTGCAAAACATTATAATTGTGTTAATGGTGAGAGACCAGAGAAGAGAAAGGGTATTAACACACACACACACACACACACACACCTCAGATCTCAGCAGAGTAGAGAAAAAGAGATGCTAAGGCGGATTGAGAAGTTATTACCTAATAGGAAAAAATGTTAATGGACAGGTAAGACCGAGACATTTGCTAGAAGTATTTACAAAGTAAGAGCACCCCCTCCCCATTAAGTATTTCCCAGATTACCATGATCCATGCTGCATCTGCATCCACTTCTAGGTAAAGGTTTCCTTTGGCATTAAGTCTAGTTGTGTCTGACTCTGGGATTGGGCTCATCTCCATTTCTAGGCCAAAGGACCAGCGTTGTCCATAGACACCTCCAAGGTCATGTGGCCAGCATGACTGCACAATGTATTATGCTTGGTCAAATCTATCTTAAATGCCCAAACAACAACATTGTTAGCTCTGCCTATGAAATATCATGTGGTCGATAATGTGAATTTATTGGGATGAATTACCTCTCTCTTATCTCAATACTACTTGACTCTCCAGTGTCCGCTCGGAAAGCACAAGGGAAATAAATGAACCATGCTACTTAAATCAGCTCCAAAGCCTGGAACGGCATAATTTTATTGCAAGCTAAACTATAAACTATATACTATTTACAGGAGTAAAGAAAACACATCCGATCACCTAGCCATACATTGTTGGAAGCACATGCCTATCAGATCTTTGGAACTCTCCAAAGTTACATTCTGGATATCCATCACAACTCTATGCATTTAACTCTTGCATTACATTGCTGCATCACACAGTTTAAACTATAAACAATGTTTTACTACATTTAAACACCATATTCTGACAGATAATTTCTTGGGAGTGTGATTCTTCTATTGAATTCATTTTCTTTGAGTTCTTTCCCTTTTTTTCCTTTTGGGAAATTATGGCAGAACTACCTGGAATAGCAGAATAACTTGTGCTGCCCCTTTCTGGGACTAGAACAAACAGCAGGGAATTATCAGGGAAGGAGAAACCACAGTAAAACAACAGTTTCCTGTCAGCCAAGATAAGTATTAGGTTTACTGTGAGATGCATTTGCACACTGCTGGATTAGCTGTACTACAGGTTGGCAAACATCCAGAATGAAGTCTCTCATAAGAAACTTCGAAAGAGCTGCCCTAGAGGCCAATCCAGACAAGCTAGTCCTTCCTTAAATGTGCAGAAGTGGGAGGATTGTTTTTTAAAAGTTAAGAGTAGGCAGGGGAAGGGAGTGAAGCATACCCCACATACAGTTTCCCCACTTTCTACTGCCCATTCTTGTTTTGAAACTAGAAATGAGCTGGGTGGAGGCAAAATCTTAAAACAGCAGATTCAGCAAGGAGTACACTTTGTTCCAGCTCTTTAGTAATAATTAAAACCTCCTGTGTCTTCATAATAGGTACTCACTAGTTCAGCTGTGAATGTGCCTGGTTTGGTCTGATATTTTAATCAGAGCTGTTTAAACTTCCAAGTGTTTACAACTTGAGTCTAGGTAGTCTGTTTCAAGGAACATTTATTTATTTATGAGCCTACTAAAGCTCTAAGGTTGTATAGAGAGGTCCTTCCTTCTGTCCCACCATCGTTTCCACCTTATTTGGTGGAAACAAGGACCTTTTTGATCACTAATGCCAGACTTTGAAACTGTCTGTCATAACACACCAAGCCGGTCCCATTCTTGACCCTTTTAAAACATTTAGATGCTATCAGGAATTTAGAAACAGAGTGGGATGGACTTTTAAGGATATGCCGTTTTATGGTTTGCATGTAGTTTTTAAATACATTATAATGTTTTCACATATTAATCTTTGAATAATTTATACTTGTGCTTTGACTGAAGTTTTTGTTTTTTAATTTTATAATTAACTAGCAGTCCCCTGCCACACGTTGCTGTGGCCCAGTCTAGTGATCTGGAAAACAAAGTAATGAGAAAGTGTTGGTTTCTAGCATATGTAATGTCTTTATGCTTGTGTGTAAACAGTATTTCATGCTGTTTCTTTGTCAGTGTTGATGTGGAGAGTGTCTGGTTTGCCTACTCTGGAACATGCAACATATAATTGTCCTTCAGGGGACCCTTTAAAATCTATGATACTATATCTGTTTGTGAGAGAATCATATCTATCTATATCTATGACTGGATGGCTCTTTGTCAGGAGGGCTTTGATGATGTTTTCTTGCCCTGGTGAAGGGAGTTGAATTGGATGGCCTTAAGTATTTTCTGTTGGTCATGGGAGTTCTGTGTGGGAAGTTTGCCCCAATACTGTTGTTCGTGGGGTTCAGAATGCTCTTTGATTGTAGGTGAACTGTGAATCCCAGAAACTCCAACTCCCAAATGTCAAGGTCTATTTCCCCCAAACTCCATCTGTGTTCATATTTGGGCATATTGAGTGCTTGTGCCAAGTTTGATCCAGATCCATAATTGTTTGAATCCACAGTGCTCTCTGGATGTAGGTGAACTACAACTCCCAAATGCAGGTCAATGCCCACCAAACCTTTCCAGTATTTTCTGTTAGTCATGGGAGTTCTGTATGCCAAGTTTGGTTCAATTCCATCGTTGATGGAGTTCAGAATGCTCTTTGATTGTAGGTGAACTATAAATCCCAGCAACTACAATTCCCAAATGACAAAATCATAATTTTTTGAGTGATGGTCACTCCTTGTGTTGTGAGACGTTTTTGTTGCCAAATTTGGTGTGATTTTGTTCATTGGTTCTTTTGTTTTTAAAGTACTCATTATGCACAGAGCATTTTTATATATATAGATGATGATATTACTTAAATCTTCCAACAATGTTTTCAGTTGTCACAACCAAAACCATTACTTAGGACCCTTCTACTTAGCCCTATATCCCAGAATATCAGGGCAGAAAATCCCACAATATCTCATTTGAACTGGGTTATCTGAGTCCACACTCAGATAATGTGGGGTTTTCTACCTTGAAATTCTGGGATATAGGGCTGTGTAGAAAGGCCCTGGTTTATCTGAGTCCGCGGTGTCATATATTCCAGTTCAAAACAGATAATGTGGAGTTTTATTCAGCTATGTGGAAGAGGCCTTAGTCAGAACTTGATATTACAATTTCTGATTCCATTCGTACCGTAAATCTTGCAAGTCATATTTATATACATTGCTGGTTTGGATATTGGTTGGCCTCAGTGTCTCCAATATTAAATGAATTTTGGATGTAGTTAAAGCTTCAGGGCCAAATCTGGATTGTAATAAATGTTTAAGCTGTAGATGTTGCCATTTAGCTGATAGCAGTAGTTCAAATAGGAAAATGCAAAAACACATATTCAACATCATTACTGAAGTTTTGTGTTGTTTTTCATCCATAATTTTTTTAAATGTTCTAAGCCTCCTTGAATCCCTTTATTAGAAGAGATGTGGGATATAAATGAATAAAATCATAATTGCATCACCACCACTCATCTGTGACTGCACATACTGTTCTCCAATATATTATTAGATGTTGCAGATTGATTTGAAAATGGCATTAATTACATCTTTGGGTTGTAATTCCCTTTCATGTGTCCTCTCTGGCATGCTCATGGACTAACGGATGCATCCAGGTTCTAATTAATGGGACGTTGTGTCTTGTTAGGAGGAAGTGGTGAAGCTGACAGAGAAATGCCTCAACAATGCCATTGAGAGCCCAGCGAATGCCTCAGTGCGTCTGCCTCCAGACATCAAGAGCAACATCCTGAAAGCCCAGGCTGAGGCAGGGCACAAGGTAAGGTTCAGGGGCCTCGCCTTTGTGAACAGTAAACACACGATTTCAAAATGCATTTTCGGCAGCATATTCTTTGGCTGCCTTAAATTTTGCTACCATTTCTTGTTCTTGATCTACAAGGGGAGTTGTGGCTCTTGTTTCTGGAAAGCTGTGATAGCCCTGAGGGGGGAATTGTGGCAGCTCTTTGGAAGAGCAGAGCAAGATGGCACAACCAATATGCACAATCCACATTCTTGATTTCTTTGGCTCTTTAAAACAATACCTGACAAAGTCAAACCTACTTGACTTTTAAATCTTGAATGACTAGGAACAACTACTATGAACTGTTCTGGTGTTGCTGTCATATTTAAAAACAACCAAGAGTTTTGGAGTGTCTATTTTTCGAGGCTAAGACTGCTACAAAAAACAGTTATGTGATGTTTTGCTATCTCAGCTTCTATTACTCTACTCCCTTCCAAGGTTCTTTTAATTGCTCAATAAATATGTGGAAATGGTTATTGGTTGTATCTTACTTACTTTGGCGAACCCTCATTGTCCAAGTATGATGGCCCTCCAAGTTTAGTATCTTGGCGGTGGATACGTAGGTAACTGAAGATCCCTATTCTTGACCTGCATATTCTTCCACAGTGAGGGCATCGGTTTCCAGGTGGAAGGCTGTTCCAGTGAGGGTTGGCTTGACACACCTTCCTCTTGACACATGTCTCTCCTTTGCCTTCCATTTGTGCCTCTTCAAATTCCACAGCACTGCTGGCCACAGCTGACCTCCAGCTAGAGCACTCAAGGGCCAGGGATTCCCAGTCTATGACACAATTTTTAAGGTTGGCTTTAAGTCCATCTTTAAGTCTGTTTTCCTGTCCACCAACATTCCATTTTCCATTCTTGAGTTGGGAGTATAGTAACTGCTTTGGGAGATGGTGATCGAGCATTTGGACATGGCCAGTTCGGCGAAGTTGAGGGCGTAGGACCATCACTTCAATCCTGGTGATCTTTGTTTCTTCCAGCACGCTGACAACATTTCTTTTTCATTAAATGGTTATATTTATTTTTACCCTGGCTTTTTCCCTAATTCAAGCAGGTGATAATTTAAAAGAATAGTATAATTAAAACACACAAAAAGCAAACAGTGTATAATAAAATTAATCTAATGGTAATGTTAAAACAATGTACATGAAAGTATAAAATGCAATTTGAAAAGATAAAGGATATTTGAAACGGTTCCATTAAAACAAGGCAGCTCTGTTATAAAGTTCTGTAATGTTGAGATTTCTGAATCATCACTTGCCTATATTCTGCCAGGTCATAAGGGAGGAAAGCATATCCGCCACCAAGAACACTAATATCCAAGATGCTGCTACCAGGTAGGGACACTGTAGTGTGAATAGGTTCATTTGCTTATTTCGTAAGTCAAGAAATCATATCAAAAAGTTTCTTAGCAAAATTTGAAATCATCTTGTATTACCAGGATTATGTTTATGATTTGATTTTGCCCCATTTGATAACTCTATGGAAGGTGTTTTCATCCTTAAAAAATAGGAAAGATTTTATTTGCATATTATTGGACTAGTCACCTTAAGAGAGGTGAGTATCACCTCCTGGTCTGCAGTACAACAGGGTATGAACAGATTAGTTGCCCAATCATGTGAGCAGCAGGGGAGTGGAGTTCCCGTGGATTAGTGTCACGTTTTGGCCATCCTCCTGAGAGGAATTGGTTTCAGTGCACTTATGTGTGATGTAAATGCCTTGGAAAGAACTGGTGCTATTGACTATTGGCTGCCTATAGGCTAAGAATCTGTAAAGATTTTTTATTTGTTAGATTAATACAGAGATTGGCTTTTTCAATTGAATTATTATACACAAGTTGTGTGCAAAATTTAAAGAATTTAGCATACGAGACTATGAAAATGAGCTGGAATGCACAAGTGCTATATATGTCACTATATATGTGCGTATGCGGCATTTTTATCCCACCCTGCTTAGCAGGTGTGGCCAAAAAGTTAATCTGTTGTTGTCAACAACAAGCAACAGGTGTCCTGCATCTCAGCTTGAGATATTTCATATAATTTGTTACCTGATTCTTCTAACTGTGGAAGCCAGTGACTGATCACGAAACCAGTGACATGCAAAGTCAAGTGCTCCACAACTTGCCAGACTTCTGGAGATGGCTCTGGAACTCTCTCCCCTAAGGCAGTGGTTCTCCACCTGTGGGTTCCCAGATGTTTGGCCTTCAGCTCCAAGAAATCCTAGCAGCTAGTAAATTAGTTGGGATTTCTGGGAGTTGTAGGCCAAAACGCCTGGGGACCTACAAGTTGAGAACCACTGCCCTAAGGAGATTAGAGTAATGCCCACCCTGTCCACTTACCATAAAGACGGAAAAACATGGTTGTTCCAATGTGCCTTTGATTAATCGGGTCACCAAAAGAATTGGCCCTTCTAGGCATAACTGCATTCTCAACTCTTGCACTTTACTGTTGCCCCTGCGCTGAAGCTATACTGTACTAATCTGACTTGGCCCTCCAGCCTTAACATTTATCATCTGCCTCTTGCATTTTGCCATCAGCCCTGTCCTGACAGTTGTATCGCACAAGCCTTTCCCTTGCCCCTTAGCCCGGAGATGTCCATTATGCTCGGCTGCTGGTTGTTGTATGATAAATAATGTTTTTTATTATGTTTTATGATGTTGTGTATGTATTTTTATTGTGTTATATTTTAACTCTGTCTGATTGGACTTGGTCCCCATGTAAGCTGCCCCGAGTCCCTTCGGGGAGAAGGTAGTGGGATACCAAAATAAAATTATATATGGAGGTACACATGGTGACTCACCCAATCCTAGCTCTTCATGATAACGCAAAGCAGGCTAAGAGAATATATGTGTGACTGAACCTGGATATCAGACCCTAATATTCAAGGCCACAGAATTGGGATTATGTTATTTACCACCTGCTCATGCTGTAAACAGTCCTGGGCATATGGCTGAAATTGCTTAAAGGCTATTTGTGTTGAGTATTTTCTAGAGACGGTGAGGAAAATTATTCATAGTTCAACTTTTGGATCTACTTGTTTAGGAGTATTCTTCTGTCAGGAAAACTTCAGAACAGAGCACTGCGAGCCCAGAGCCCAGTGTTTCCGGAGCCAAAAGAAGGACTGAAAGTGATCGCAGTCTCAAACGCCTTCATGCCGTAAGTTCTCTGGGGAAGGGGATATTCCTTGGGCAAAGAAACAGCATGGGAATTGCATAGGGATTAAATGGCATAGGAAGGAGACAAGTATCTGAGCCCCTTAACTCACTTAATCCTAGTAATTTACAGACAAGTTAGTTATTCTGCTGGTCAGTCAGAAATCCAAAAACAATTCATATTGTTTATTAATAACTGAAACAAGCAGTACTAGGTGAAAAGAGCCTTAGTTCAACTGCTTGGGCTTCCTTTTGGGCTACTTTGTGGAATTAACACCATTGGCATCGGGTTGTTGTGCATTTACCACCAACGCTATATATATAATCTGTTGTTGGAGGCTTTCATGGCCGGAATCACTGGGTTGCTGTAAGTTTTTTGGGCTGTATGGCCATGTTCACCTGTGATGTAGGTGAAACGTCGAGAGATAATGCTTCTGGAACATGGCCATACAGCCCAGAAAACACACAACAACCCAGTGATTCTGGCCAGGAAAGCCTTCGACAAACCATTGGCATCCATTGAATGCTATCAAAGGGTTGTTCTAGGTTTTTTCGGGCTATATGGCCATGTTCTAGAACATGGCTATATAGCCTGAAAAAACCTACAACAGCTCAATGATTCTGGCCATGAAAGCCTTCGACAATACAATGATATCAAAGTTTTGTCATCCTATTAAGACCATAAAATGGATAAGTAGGAAACAGCCTCCAAAAACTATGTGCTTGACATCATTATTGCTTACCTTTAGATGACCAGTGAATATGGTTTTGTTTCAGGTGAATTTTTCTGAGTATTGTTCTTGATGGGATTCCATTGCATTGGATTGTAATACTAAATTATCTAAATGGGAGAGAGATGCTTATAATCCCCCTTTGAGTTATGAAGCAGCAAAATATCTCAGAAATATTCGAGTTTCTTTAGAGAGACACAGTTACTTCAACTGTAGGCTAGCACCTCACTTAGTTAAAGGTAATATTTGAAGGTAAAGGATTACACTGGTGTGGTGAAGTGCATTGATTAGAATTGCATTGTTCTAACTGCATCACTCCTAACTTGCATAGAAACAAATATGCTAATGAAGGTTCTTTCTATCATTACTAATTGAGTTCTCTTGTAAATTCATTGCCTGCTCTTACTGGTTTTTGATGTGAGTTACAAACCAACTCTGCTTGGTCTCCTCATTTGCTTTTGTTGTTTTTGTTCCTATACCAGTGCGTGCTTAATCTAATAATTTGCTTTTTGCTGAGTTTGCAAAATGCAGAGAGCATCCTCCCCTGAAAAATATTTTTTCCAGCCATTAAGTACCCCCCCCCCCCCAAAAAAAACAGAACTAAGATCACAAATCACTTCCCCTTAAGGAATGAAAAGTTGAAATGAGATATTTAGATAAACAATTATTAGTTAAGGGATGGATAGGAAACCAAGGCGATTATCTGCCTTCTCCTTCCATCTGTTGAATGCCTCTGCGAGAGCTTTGTTCCTGCATAAACAGGTTTCCCTACCCCAGAGTGCATGTTAGCCTGTGCCAGAGACTGGACAAAGCTTTTGGCATGTGCTTATCTTGCTATTGAAAGCACAGGGTGTCACTTGGGGCCATGCGTTCCTGTAAAAGAGTGTGAGCTGAACATTCAGGAATAGTGAGTTCCTTCTAACTGCAGGCCAATGCCTTTTGGTCACCTTAGATTTAGCAGGTTTGCTGGAGGCAATAGGTTCTGAAATGCTACAGTTTTCATAGTAATGACTTTGTGGCTGTCTTTGTTCCCAGGCATTATTCTTCTCTTTGTCTCTAATTAATCATTTGCCATGTCTTCAAGCTAATAGGTTATAAAAAGTAACCCCAGTTCTTTAGCACATGGTGTACATTTTGATGGATGTGTTTTTGCTCCTCAGGAGCGAATTAAGTGCAGATAATGCTGTTTCCATACCTGAAGATTCTCAGACACTTCATAACCCAATTCCTGCAGAGGAAGCTGCTATTATAAAGGTAGGTCACTATGTTGTGTAGAGAAATGGAGAGAGGTGGGGGTGGTCAGTCCACGGCTAGAGACTGCATGAGAAATGCTTGTTATTTGTAAACAAGTACTAGAACATTCCTTTTGCAGCTGCATTACTTCAATATTATGTTTCACTTTAGCTTCAGATGGTGACCATGTTTGGGTATTATGTACATTTGGTGTAGGGCAGGGGTCCTCAAACTAAGGCCCAGGGGCCAGATGCGGCCCTCCAAGGTCATTTACCCGGCCTTCGCTCAGGGTCAACCTAAGTTTGAAACGACTTGAAAGCACACAACAACAACAACAACAACAACAACCCTATCTCATGAGCCAAAAGCAGGCCCACACTTCCCATTAAAATACTAATAAATTTATTAGTATCTCAGCCTTCCCTTCTTCAGGCTAAACATGCCCAGCTCCTTAAGCTGCTCCTCATAGGGCTTGTTCTCCAGACCCTGGATCATTTTAGTCGCCCTCCTCTGGACACATTCCAGCTTGTCAATATCTCTCTTCAATTGTGGTGCTCAGAATTGTACACAATTCTGTATTGTTTTAAAGTGTTTTTTTTTTTTTGCACTACAAATAAGATATGTGCAGTGTGCATAGGAATTCTTTCATCAACAGTTTGAGGGACTGTGACCTGGCCCTCTGTTTATAAAGTTTGAGGACCCCTGGTGTAGGGAAACACTAGCATCAGATGTAGCCCTTTGGTGTATTGGGGTCTGGTTGACAGCCTTCTCTTCACCCCTGTTGTGGCAATTAGATGCAATTAGCAGAGAGGTCTTTTAGCTGAATAAGTTGATCCTTTTTCCATGAGCCTAATTGCTGTATGGGGGGCGGGCGGGCGGGCGGGGTGGGGGGGTTAATGCAGAGGGGTGTGTGACAGAGGAGGAAGGAGAAAGTGGAGAGGGAGAGGATGGGGGAGGAAGAGGGAGGGTGCAGAAAAAGAGGAAAATAACAAGAAAGGGAGGAAGATGGAAGCGAGAGGTGAGGCAAATGGATATTTTTAAAACAGTGGGAGAAATAGAAATGATTTAACATTACATGCCAGTTGAGACCTTCTTAACCACCCCTCCTTAAATCATGAGAAATACACTAAAATGTATAATTTGAACAGGGAGCCTACTTAATCTACATGTAACTTTAGTTCCTGCAATGGATGTTATTTAATTAATTTAAATAAGTCGGTTTGCAATATGGCTGAAACATTATAGAGCTAAAACTTGCCTATAAAAAGTTACAACATAATTAAGCTATCCTATTAAAAAACATTTATTTTAAAAAGCATATTATCATTTAAAAACATGTCAGTAAAGAGCACATTTTGGTGGCTCAGATTTTAGATCTGTTTCTGGGTATATTTGACCTGCCGATTCCAAAAATGGCACCAGTTTCCCCCTATCAGCTCTCATTTTTGAGATATAGGTGCCTTCTACCAGTCACCATCCACTCACCCATAGAAAGCCCGGATTGTTCCAGTGTGCCTTCCCGGAATACACTTTTTAGATCTGCTCCTATGCCCTTCCACAAACGCCACTATCACCTTTCATCCATGTCCCAGCATTATTTCCATTTTAACTTTACATTTGGCCTTCCCACTGTTTTTAATTGCGTGTTGTCTTATTGATAATGTTGTATATTTGATTGTCTATGTTTTATTTTAATTGCTTGTACTGTTGTTGTTTTGCTTGTATTGTTGTATTTGGGCTCGGCCTCATGTAAGCCGCACCGAGTCCCTTGGGGAGATGGTAGCGGGGTACAAATAAAGTGTTGTTGTTGTTGTTGTTGTTGCTGTTATTATTATTATTATTATTATTATTATTATTATTATTTTCATATCTAAGAAACTAGAACTGATGTGGTCTCTCCAATGCAATTTTCTGCATTGTGCCACAAATAACAGGCCTGAAAATGAAGACACCAAGATGGGGGGGGGGGGGGGGGGGACTGTGTTATTGTGTCCTGAATCCTAAAATGCATGAGACAGAAAGAACAGCATCAGAAGGAATATTCATGAAACTAAGTCCAGCAACAGCCAGCTTTTGAAAGCAAATGAAAATAGTATCAAGCACTCCACAGCTATGTCTGCTGTCTGATTATAATTTAATTAACTATTATGTTTTGCAGAACTCTCCAGAGGATATCGAGATTTTGTTAACATCACAGACAGAGAATTTAATTGACTTTACAGAAGCCATGCCTCGGGTGAGAGTGAAAATTGAATAGAACTCTATGATTTCATTGTTCGGTTGAGAAGGAAATGTGATTGATTTATGTTTCCATTATTCCCACGCAAGGCAGTTTTACTTCCAGCCTAATATCTGTCTGAACTGGTTTCTTACAAATTTATTCTCTTAACCACGATCCTGCTGCTAGTAATGTCATATTTGACGTTATACTTGTTAATGAAGAAACATTTTAAATGAGCTTTTTAACCACGCTGTTACAAAACAGAGGTTATTATTATTATTATTATTATTATTATTATATTTATTTATACCCCACTTTATCTCCTCTGAAGGGGACTCAAAGCGGCTTAACATAAAAAGGTTAGCACAGCATTTAAAATATACAAATATTAAAATAGAATTAAATATAAACCATATTAAAAGATTCACAGTTAAAACCATTCAAACATAGTTTATGCACAATAAAAAGCTAAAACTTGTTACAAAATGAAGGAAATGATTGTGGATCTAGATGCAGATGTTATATGCTTAGTATTAAACTACCCTACTCACTCAGGTTGGTATGATAGGAATTGTAGTCCTGCATTGTCCAGATGTTGCCCTCCAGTTGCTTGGCCCTCCAACTCCCAGAAGCCTCTGCCACCTTGTTCAGTGGTTAGGGATTCTGGGAGTTGTAGGTCTAAACAGCTGGAGTTCTGCAGTTTGAAGATGCTTATTCTAGTAGATCAGTGGTTCTCAACCTGGGGTCCCCAGATGTTTTTGGCCTTCAACTCCCAGAAATCCTAACAGCTGGTAAACTGGCTGGGATTTCTGGGAATTGTAGGCCAGAAACATCTGGGGACCCCAGGTTGAGAAACACTGCAGTAGATGATGCATGTCATGTTTTGCATCCCTTCTTTAGTGAATGAGGAAGGAAGCTGAGGGTCTGCTCTTGGCTATGCTAGGCTTCTTTTCAAAAGAGAGTGCCTGAATTAATTTATCTTCCCATCTCTCAGGATTATCAAAAGAAGCAAGCCTAGTTTCTTTAAGATCGGAAATGTACATAGAGCAGGACTCTTTCAAAAATCTGTGAATCTGTGGGAGTTGATAAGAAATGAGTTACGTGGGATTGTAATGGGCAAGCAAAGTATCTGGGGAGAAATGGAGAGTCATGTGAGAGCAATGAAAACAATTGAAATACTTTCTGTGTTTCTGATCTCCTGTTTCCTTCTGATTTTTAGGTGTCTTCTCCACCCACAATTATGCCCAGGTGGTTAGTGCCAGTAAGTTACTGAATAATACTTAATATCCATGACATTGTTGAAGGCTTTCATGGCTGGAATCGCTGGGTTGCTGTGAGAATGCCATGTTCCAGAAGCATTCTCTCCTGATGTTTCACCTACATCTAGTGTAGGCATCTTCAGAGGTTGAGGGTATGCCTCTGAGGATGCCTACCATAGATGTGAACGAAACATCAGGAGAGAATGCTTCTGGAACATGGCCATACAGCCCAGAAAACTCACAGCAACTCATCAATGACTTATTTTTCTAACTTTATATTAGGAACTCACTTGAAAATTAAACAATGTCTGATAAACTATTAGTGGCAGTAAATTGAAACATAAAAAGGTAATCTCAACTGTGTTGTTAAGAGCCCATCCCTTCTGCCTTTGGAAAAAGCAGTATGCAAATTAATATGGTTTTGTACAATCAAATTTCTAAAATTTTCCCATTTCTGTTTCATAATGGAAGTTTTTATCTTTTCCTCCTAAAGCGTGGATGAAGCCACAAAAAGTTGAAAGAGTCTCTGCCATCTTTGGCTTGGAGCATGTCTCCCCCTTCAGTTTGCCAACCAACCTATTTTCTCATGGCAGAGAGTGGTAGTTAGTCCAAAGCAGAACTTGGACAAGATGCCTCTGGACTAGATCTCCCAGAATCTTCCATCCAAGGATGATTTGTGCCCATATAAACTGGAAGTTTCAGAGAAATATAATTCCTAAAATAACTTTTCCAAGTTCCAGTTCAGAGGCGGGCCAAACTAGCTTTGCTATCTCTCTATTCCTGTCTGCTTCTGGCTGTTTTTTTTTTTTATCCCCCTGGAAGAACAAGAATTTGAAATCTATTCAATCTAATCAGGGCTTGTCAGGACAGGACTGCACAAACGGATGTCTTCCTTGTAAAGTGGAGGATGGGGATCGCAGCAGCTGTGAGCTGGCAAAAGAAACAGAAGTAATTCTCAGTGACAGAAGTACAGCTGCCAGTGATATGGATGTCTCCTCCTACCCAGCTCACATGATGAAAAAGACCCTTCCTGACAAATCCTATCTTGCTTTTTCTTGGTGCCCCCCCCCCCCCAAACCTTGCTTTGCCCTGAAATTCACTCCAGGCCAATTCCCTAGACAGAGACCGAGAATGGAAAGGAAGACCAACATAAACAAAAAGTGAAAAGGAGACGTGCAGGGAAGAATGTGACTATTCTCTGCCTTCTAGTCCCCCTGCATTTATGTTATCTTGGCAAACGTGATTGATAACATGCATTTTTAAAACAGCACACTGTGCTTTTCATAGCTTAACTTGTATTACTGTACCAGCTTCCTTCCCTTTTTTTGTTTTGTTTTATAGAGTGGACTGGTTTCCAATGGACCTTTGGGGAGTGAGGTTGCTTTAGCTCTTAAGGCAGCAAGAGGAAGCAGCGAGGCACTCTCGGTGTTAGCTGGCTCTCCGCCACCATTGTTCTCCCCTGAAATCATGCCCAGGTAGGGATCTCTCCACTGCTGCAATTAGTTTACTTCAATCTTAATATATTGAGTATGTGCTGTTTTTGTAGCTCTATTCTACATTGAGAGTAGGTGTACTTGATTACTATGCTAGTGGAGTCTAATTGCTTTTGGTCCTTTCTGATCGTGGTAGGCAAATCTTAAACTGTAATTATGACTTTAGTTATTATGTTTGTCCTTTGTGAAAGAGCAACACAAAATCGGCATTGAGAGACTATATCTGGAATTGTTTTGCATGCTGTCAGGTTTTAGGAGCCAGGAGAAGAGTCCCCCTTCCTATTATGCTAGACTTTATCTCCCACATGTTGTTTTCTTTTCAGTGCTGTTGCTGAAGATGCCACAAGAGAGCCAAAGTGTTTGCTCACCACTGAACTCTGAGCTTTGGCAAAGTCTCATCTTCCTAGCATCTCTTGCAAGCCCTCAAAAAGGACTTCCTTGGAATTATCCAATGCTGTGACCACGGTTAAAAAGAAATACCTGGGTGTTTTATTGTGGATCCTGTCAACTGGAATTAGAGTTTAACTATAGGACAAAGAGCTCTGGGAAGCCTGAGCACCTCTTCGTAAAATACACTGGAACAAGTCTCGATGCGTATTGAAATTTGTGAGGTTTCCATCCATTAGTAGTACATAGAACTCTTTGCTGACTTATAAATGTAAAAAGAAAGTGATCACTGTGATGAGCCAGTTAGCTGAGTTTATTTGCATCCAGTAAATGGAAGGATCAAACATTTTAAGGCCATCTGCTGGTCATTGCTATAAGAACAAATATTACTGATTAAAAAAAATAGAGCAACCACTCTCTTATTCTGTGGGGCCAGCTTCTCTGATCCTCTTTTGTATTGATATCTGACCAGTTTTCTTGGCCTTAATCAGCTTTCTAGATTGTGTACTTTTTCTCAGAATGTAAGGACCAATTTTTATTCCACTAGCAGGTTACACTTTTCTAATCTGGACGTGGAAGCAATTATCTTATCATATACTTTAAAGATACTGCCATTTCCATGAGTACATTGCCACATTCTCTCCCATTCTGTATACATGACTGTATGGTAAGCAATGGGTACACTTAGAATCATAGAATCAAAGAGTTGGAAGAGACCTCATGGGCCATCCAGTCCAACCCCCTGCCAAGAAGCAGGAATATTGCATTCAAATCACCCCTGACAAATGGCCATCCAGCCTCTGCTTAAAAGCCTCCAAAGAAGGAGCCTCCACCACACTCCGGGGCAGAGAGTTCCACTGCTGAACGGCTCTCACAGTCAGGAAGTTCTTCCTAATGTGAAGGAAAAACTTGAGAGAGAAGAACATATTCCTTTGTGGTCTTTCACAGGGTGATGTCTAGACTTGAGAAGAAATAACCTGAAATTGTTAAAGTTCTTCTGAATATGTCTGTGTCCATTCTAAAAAGTGCATTACTCTTGTATTGCAGACATTGCATGTTCGTGTAAGTAATATATTAGGAGTTATTGTTCTATTTCTCTCTCTGTTCCAGGGGAGGTTGCAATTAGACTTTGCCCATACTGATTGTTAAAGCAAAACATGCCAACAACCTTCCCTACCTTCTTTAAATTAACCAATAACTTGGCATTTAGAGAAAAAAATCCCACTATGCATTGAAGAACTGGTTATTTTAGACCGATAGCAGAATTGTTTTCTACCATAAACTCAGGAAGAATGCTGTATGTGAGCTAAGTGAGCCTCTGTTTATCTCACATGTAGATTTTTTTAAATCTGATGTCTGCTTTGAACACTGGAAGAGAACAATTAAAACAGGAATATGCAAATAAGACACTGCCCTTTTGTCCCAGCTCCCAAACTAACTGAGCTCCCTTCTTGTCATCAAAAGGGGGTACAATATGGAAAAATGCAATCATTTTCACAGTTCCAAAATGACCTTTATAGTGGAAAAGCAATTTAGTTTGCAAGAAGGGGGTGCTTTAAGATGAACAGTTCCTAATGTTGTCAATTGGAAGATGTAATATACCTGTCCTATGTTTTCTTCTGAACAAAAGAAAGATGATGGAGAAGAAAAGCATGGAAAGGTATAACTGGAAACATTAGTATCTTGATCCTCTGTAAACATTGTTTGAAACAGAGCATTTATAGGATAAATGCTTCACCCGAAAGTGTTCCCAGTTAGAAGAAACCTTCTAGTTAGTTAGTTAGTGTATTTACACAGTCAGTTATACATGGAGTATCAGACAAATTCATTGTGTGAACAGCTTGGTCACTCTTGTCTTTCCCCTCATTTCCCCCTTGCAGCATAGCATACACTGGAGCGCAGGATGCGTATGGGGAGGGGGAAAGAGCCAACTACAGGGTGTTTGCTTTACTCCTTTGTGTTCCCTAGAACATTGCAAGTCTAGCCAGTTTGTAGAGTGTTACATGTTGATTTGCATCGCTCAGTTCAACAAGGCCCAGCCCAAACATGCTGTTTGTGTGATGCAGCCCTCCAAATGTGTTGCTCCACATCATCCCTGGCTAGCAGCCTGTTAACTGTGGGGCACTCGGTCAAGCACATGTGACGGGGTTGTGGAAGGCTGTTGGAAGAGATTGGTGTATCTTATTTGCAGGTTACTATTACCTAAAAGTTATTCTAGGTTCTGAACAGTAGCCTAACTGAGAAATGCTGGTAAAGTAACATTGACTTTAGTTAATGCAAATGTGGGGAACCTTTAGACCTCAAGTAATTGATGAATAACTCTTCCCATCATAGCTCATTTCTGGCTAGCTAGGGCTGATGGGCATTAGGGTTCAACAATATTTGGAAGGCCAGAGTTTTGCAATCCAGGTCTTAATACATTGCACTAGTGTTTAAAGAAACTGATCAAATTGCTTGATCACTTCATACAGTTATTGAATGGCCGGAGCAAACCTTAGGAGTTTGTAGTAATGCATACTGAAATGCTTGGTTGTTCAGCATCAATATCTTATCCTGTGCGAGCAAACATTTCACCTGCTTTATGTAAGGACAATGGCATTGGGGAAAATACAGTATTCCACATGTATGGTTCTCAGTTGCACACTCAAAACAAGAAAGTGTTCTATTTTTCCTTCTTGCTTGTTTTTCTTAACTGGACAAACTTACTTTAAAGTACGTAAGAGTTTTTGCATTAGAATATTTTGTTAAAGAACCACACCACTAACTGCTGTATTTGTAACTTTTTTAACGATGTAGAGCTTGACAGTTGCTCTAAGTATAACTTATTTTTTTAAGTATTGTGTACATATACCTGGTGCACAGTTTCATGGCTGCAGATGTACAAACTGTGCTAGAATAACTGCACTGAACATCTGTACACGGGAACAATGACTGTGAGTTGTAGTCCACTTGAAATTGGTGGCAAGCCAATTATGTTGTAGTTTATTTCTAAATATAACAACTGTGCAAAATGATTGGCTCTTGTGTTCTCTTTATAGAAGAAGACTGACATAGCAGTCTGAAACTTGTTCACAAAGCATATAGGCAACATCTATTTCTTCCAGGAGTTCCTGAGTGTCTAGAACAGTGGTTCTCAACCAGTGGGTCCCCAGATGTTTTGGCCTTCAACTCCCAGAAATCCTAACAGCTGGTAAACTGGCTGGGATTTCTGGGAGTTGTAGGCCAAAACACCTGGGGAACCACTGGTCTAGAAGCTCTTTGTTTTGCATAATTCTTTGTTTTTCCTTCTGTTAGAATTAAACAAGGTGGAAGCACTGTGGTAACAGAGTCTTCATCTTAACACAAGATGCATGTCTGAAAATTGATTTGCAGACTCAATACATTTTGCCCCTAAGTCATTAACCATGGAATATACATGTTGTACAAAGTAATGTGGCTTGCACATTTGCTGCAGGTAAGAGATATACTAAATTTACATAAACCATTAGCCATCTTCAGTGTAAGAGTTGAGGCCAGTTGTGGGCCTGTCTGCCTCCCCATCTGTTTTGATGGGCAAAGTCTGAAGAGGTGTTTAACCATGTTCAGGCAAACTGGTTTACTATCTTTCTATTAAGAGAGACATTGCAGGGCTAAATCAGGCATTTTTGAAAGGCTGAAGGGAGTTTTAATATTTATTGGCCTCCCTCTCTCCCAAAAGGGACTCAGGGCAGTTTGCACAAAGAAACAGGCAAATATTCAATATTACAAAGTACAAACAATAAGCCACCATTCTTCACCTTTAAAGCTTTCATTAAACAAATATTATTTGTAAGAATAGAAAATAACATGTAAACCAAAACATGTTTATTTTAAAAACCATTTAATATGCATAGGTTTTGGCAAGTTATAAACAAAAGATATAAAGATTAAGACAGCTCAGAGAAGTCATTGCTCTACTGACTAGAGTTCGGGATTTGTGAAACTGATAAAGCACTGGAGAAAAAGCTCAGGAGAGGCTTTTCCAGCTACTGCTCATTTATCAACCTCGTCCTCTGCCAAATGTTATTTTCCACCTCTGACAAAAACGCCAGCTTATCACACTGAACCCTTCAAACTTCATTGATGGAAGGACTATAGATTTATCATACTAGAGAAAACATACTATATGGCTGAGCAACAGTGCATTCAGATATTTTAGCAACTGAATGGCCAGTAAGGCCATAGGGTTTTTGTTGTTTTTTGTTTTTGTTTTTGTTTCCTGCACATTTTGAGCTCATCCATATGAAAAGTATCCCTGTGAGTCTCTAATCTTATCTCTGCTGCAACCATTCAGCTAAATATGCAATGAATATCACTGGTTATTGATGACAAAATTAGAGTAATCTAGGTTTTCCTGTACAGAACAAGGCTGGCTGACTGTAAAAAATAAATGTCTTATAAGCCATAAATAAAGATGATTAGTGCAACATAGTGAAGACACAACTTCCTGCAAGAGAGATCTTAAGGTTCTGCTACAGTTTCCCTTCTTGCAAATGAGGGAAAACTAAAAGTGTATGTTTCTTGGGGTATTTGGTCACAAAGCTGAGCTTCAAAATATAGACAGGTTTAGTGGTCTTTCCTCTCCCCAAACAGCCATTCACATTTGCAGATTTGATTAAAATGTGTTTTATAGGAATCTATAGGTCCTCCAGTGTGACTCCAGTCATCCTCTACCAGAAGCTGAACATGGATTCATTCTTGAAGAACCCAGAGACTCCTTAAGTGGTTTTCTCAGGTTAAAAAAACATGTTTTATTTTTAGTGCCCCAAATCCCATCAAATGTGGACGGTTGACTGTGTGTGTTATTTCTGCAGAATCAGTATTTTCTCTGCATAGAACATACAATTTATGTTTTCATAGAGATTGGAAGAGCTTCGATTACTTCATCTCCTTTTCAAAGTGACTGAAGAAAATATATAGCATCAAGTTTACCCTAGTTTGAGCCAAAATTAAGCAAAAATACTTTGCATATTTACTACCATTATATGGAGTAAAATCAACCTAGCACACAAATAGGGAATGCAAACATGACTTGCGCATGCGTGAAGGATACAAGTAAGGTATGAAAAAGGATTCCTGGTACTTCTAAATTTACATCAGTTGTGTGGTGACAACCATTTTGCTATAGTCTGTATCAATTACATTACGTTCCTCAATTACAGCTATATACTAGATGACTTTACTGAGTACACCCTTTGTAGATGAGTTATCCTGTGGCATCTTGAGGGATGTTGGGAACACTGGATCTTCATATAATTTTAGAGAACAACCGGGGGGGGAGGGGGTGAAAAATAGAAGCTGGGCTCTGTTTTTGGTGTATATGATTGCAGTCTAGAAAAAATGGGTTGTGGTAGGTTCTTTGAGCTGCATGGCCATGTTCTAGAAGCATTCTCTCCTGGCGTTTCACCCGCATCTATGGCAGGCATCCTCAGGGGTTGTGACCTCACAAGCTCTGAGGATGCCTGCCATAGATGCAGGCGAAACACCAGGAGAGAATGCTTCTAAAACATGGCGATACAGCCCGAAAAACCTACAACAATCCAGTGAATCCGGCCATGAAAGCCTTCGACAATACTTATAATTTGACACATGTATAAACTGAATAAACTACATTTAGGGCCTTGTATACTGCAGTGGCTCTAAACACCAGAAAAGGAAAAAAAGACATGTAAAGGTTTATGTTACTGTGTGGGATGACAGGAGTAATTTTATGGGCTCACTTAAACTTCACATAATTTAGGGCCTCAGCATGACTTAATCTGGTCTTCTTTATCCCCTACTATTTTGAAGGGGATAAGGAAGAATCCTACTCAGTAGGTGGTCAGTCTGGTTTTACACCTCGTAAGAACTATATACTTATCTGGAGTAGTCTCATCAAGTCTGTTTCTAGGAGTCTAAAATTACTTGGCAAAGGGGGACTTAAATTTCATGTATAGGGTGAAGTCCATCCTGATTCATATGTACAGATGATGCAAATTCAAGCAGTGTGTCCTATTAGCCAAGAAGCTGGAACCTTTAAGCATAATATCTCCCAATTAAATTATTGTTTCAGCCACAAAGTCAAAGTCTGTGGGCAAGCTTGCTACCCTTTATTATCACTAAATCTTTAAAACATAGGGATAATACTGGCTTATCTTAATAAGTTATTGTAAGGTTGCCTTGCAAGGACAACTTGCAAAGGGGTTTGGACATTCTCAACCTGTGGGTGCCCAGATGTTTTGGCCTTCAACTCCCAAAAATCCTAACAGCTGGTAAACTGACTGGGATTTCTGGGGGTTGTAGGCCAAAACACCTGGGGACCCACAGGTTGAGAACCACTGGTTTAAAAGCATTATATATGTGGGTTGTTGTAGGTTTTTCAGACTGTATGGCTATGTTCTAGAAGCATTCTCTTCTGACGTTTCGCCTGCATCTGTAGCAAGCACCTCTGAGGATGCTTGCCACAGATGCAGATGAAACGTCAGGAGAGAATGCTTCTAGCACATGGCCATACAGCCTGAAAAACCTACAACAACCCAGTGATTCCGGCCATGAAAGCCTTCAACAATACATTATATATATATATATATATATATATATATATATATATATGTCAAATATAAAAATTAAATACAATACCATTCAGCATGTTCAGTGGAAAATTCTGCAGCACTGAATTGCAGGACAAATTCAGTACCAAGATCCACTGAGACTAGCAAAAGTGAAGGACCCCAGGAAGAACAGATACATTCCATTGATGAAGAAAGAGATACCAGGATTTCTTGACAAGACGTGTAAACAGCTAAAGTGCAGACCATATTTCCTGGTAGCTGACTTCACCGAGGCCTGCCATGCTCCTGTTTTCTCTTCCTGGTGACTCTGCACAAGACATTTGAAGTGCTTTACAGCTCCATTTGCCAGAATGAAATTGCTGAGGAACCAGATAAAGGTTTACCTCCCAGAAGCAGTACAGCAGAGGGTTCCCCGGGATCCACACTGCCAGTCTGTGAAGAGCTGAAACTGTCATCTTTTTCTGTCAGATCAGTGGTGGAAAATTCTTGTTCCATTGCAAGGTTGAGGTATGTCATTCTCTCTTTCCTGCACCAGATGTCTACTGCCTGCTTGGCACTCAGCTCTTCACTGGAAGTGGTATGGAATAAGCAGAATCTTGGCTGTTCCTGAGAATGGCGAAAAGTTTTCATTTCTATTTGATTGCCGTCCTCATTGCTGAATGTCT
Organism: Anolis sagrei; assembly: GCF_037176765.1. NCBI lineage: Eukaryota > Metazoa > Chordata > Lepidosauria > Squamata > Anolidae > Anolis > Anolis sagrei. Next base: position 223,257,749 of record NC_090021.1, on the reverse strand, counting down.
GATAGCTAGGCTCTTGGTGGTTCTCACAGAAACAGGCGTGACGCTTAGAGATAGCTAGAAGTTTTGAACAGCCCTTCTCCTTTGGGTGCAAAGAGCTGGTTGATATCCTTGAAGAATCATCGGTTCCTGGGAAACCCAGTCCAATGCCCAAAGTGCAGTGATACGATTTGCAAGAAGGATCTGTCAGGCTAGCCGTTTTTTTCCACATTTGAGAAGGAAAATGATATTTCCACAAAGTACTGCTTGGCGTGGTATTAAATACTCCTCCACCAAAGACCAGCATCGAATCTTTGAAGATTAAAGCAGAGTGTCCCACCATTTTGGGAGGTCCCTGGCTGGACACAAGCAAAGAAAAAGGGGAATAAGATGAAGGACTGCAAGGATTATGCTAATAAAAACAGGGTAGACTTGAAAGTTCATTAACCATTCTTCCTACTCCCTCTAGTGTGTTTCTTTTCACTCTATGTATTCAAATATGTGTCCAAATACCCCAGTGGTGCAGTGGGTTAAACTGCTGAGCTGCTGAACTTGCTGACAGAAAGGTTGCCAGGTCAAATCCAGGGAGTGGGGTGAGCTGCTGTTAGCTTCTGCCAACCTAGCAGTTTGAAAACATGCAAATGTGAGTAGATCAATAGGTACCACTCTGGTGAGAAGGTAAGGATATTCCATGCAGTCATGTCTACAAACAACGGTGGCTCTTCTGCTTAGAAATGGAGATGAGCACCAGCCCCCCAGAGTCAGACACGACTGGACTTAATGTCAGGGGAAAACCTTTACCTTTCCAAATATCATTAAATATAAAATCTGTATTGCTGTCTGTACTGCTTCATCTTTTGTAGTTAGTAATGTTTATGCAGTGCTTCACTGTCATACACAGTTTCTCACTTCTCTCAACCAGCTTTCTGAAATTGCATAACCACTGTGGATTTGTCATTTTCACAACTACCAAAATACAAAGAAAAAGCTGTTGTTTTTAAGGCATTGAATAGTTGCCTATGTGTAAAGCCACCTTGAGTCCCCTTTGGGGTTAAGAAGGGTGCGGTATATATATGGTAAATAAATAAATACCCTAAAAGACACCTTGATGTGCCATTTGTACTGACATATAAAATTGGTTCTGCACCCACATATTAAGGGTTTTTTTGACTTCCCTTTCATAGAATCATAGAATCAAAGAGTTGGAAGAGACCTCATGGGCCATCCAGTCCAACCCCCTGCCAAGAAGCAGGAATATTGCATTCAAATCACCCCTGACAAATGGCCATCCAGCCTCTGCTTAAAAGCTTCCAAAGAAGGAGCCTCCACCACACTCCGGGGCAGAGAGTTCCACTGCTGAACGGCTCTCACAGTCAGGAAGTTCTTCCTAATGTTCAGATGGAATCTCCTCTCTTGTAGTTTGAAGCCATTGTTCCGCGTCCTAGTCTCCAAGGAAGCAGAAAACAAGCTTGCTCCCTCCTCCCTGTGGCTTCCTCTCACATATTTATACATGGCTATCATATCTCCTCTCAGCCTTCTCTTCTTCAGGCTAAACATGCCCAGTTCCCTGAGCCGCTCCTCATAGGGCTTGTTCTCCAGACCCTTGATCATTTTAGTCGCCCTCCTCTGGACATATTCCAGCTTGTCAATATCTCTCTTCAATTGTGGTGCCCAGAATTGGACACAGTATTCCAGATGTGGTCTAACCAAAGCAGAATAGAGGGGTAGCATTACTTCCTTAGATCTAGACACTATGCTCCTATTGATGCAGGCCAAAATCCCATTGGCTTTTTTTGCCGCCACATCACATTGTTGGCTCATATTTAACTTGTTGTCCACGAGGACTCCAAGATCTTTTTCACACGTACTGCTCTCGAGCCAGGCGTCCCCCATTCTGTATCTTTGCATTTCATTTTTTCTGCCAAAGTGGAGTATCTTGCATTTGTCACTGTTGAACTTCATTTTGTTAGTTTTGGCCCATCTCTCTAATCTGTCAAGATCGTTTTGAATTCTGCTCCTGTCCTCTGGACTATTGGCTATCCCTCCCAATTTGGTGTCATCTGCAAACTTGATGATCATGCCTTCTAGCCCTTCATCTAAGTCATTAATAAAGATGTTGAACAGGACCGGGCCCAGGACGGAACCCTGCGGCACTCCGCTCGTCACTTCTTTCCAAGATGAAGAGGAAGCATTAGTGAGCACTCTCTGTGTTCGTCCACTTAACCAATTACAGATCCACCTCACTGTAGTTTTGCCTAGCCCACATTGGACTAGTTTCCTTGCCAGAAGGTCATGGGGGACCTTGTCGAAGGCCTTACTGAAATCCAGGTACGCTACATCCACGGCATTCCCCGCATCTACCCAGCTTGTAGCTCTATCGAAGAAAGAGATCAGATTAGTCTGGCATGACTTGTTTTTGATAAATCCATGTTGACTATTAGCGATGACTGCATTTGTTTCTAAGCTCTCTTGAGTGTATCTGGCCCACATGCATGAGGAATGTTTTGTGCTTGTGAGTGGAGCCTTTGAATCCCAACAAAGGCAGCTACAGTAATGTGATTTGTATTAAAGCACAGGCTATAATCCACTTGCTTGCCCCAACTACAGTAAATCTACTGAATCAATGAAACGTATATACGTGCAGTTATAACAAGTTCACATTGATACAGTAGGTCTACTCCAGCTGGAATAACTAGATTTCTGCCACAGTTTGCACAATAAACAGACTTACATCTCCTTTTCTAGTACAAATGCAGGTTAACATTGTCACATGATGCAGGCCGCCTGCTTTTTGACCTTGCTAATATCAGGTTCGGCATTCTCTACTTCACTTGCCAAGTTCCTGTTTGCTGAAGCTTTGAATAAATAAACCTCATATATTTACCTCAATTTGATATTAGACCAGTTGGCAGCCACGAAATCCCACTTCCAGAAGTCCTTTTGTTCACTCAGCCCCATCAACCCTCCAAACAAGTACATGCCATTGCCATACACCACAGCCGAGTGACCATGCCGGGGGCCTGGATTGTTGCCATAAGATGCTGCAGGGAGAGGGGCCCACTGCTTTGTATCTGAAAGAAAAGGAGTGTTACAGTTATTTTCTGCAGAGATACAAAAAACACTTTTTTCTTTACACACTACACCTCCTTTGAATCTTGCCTATATTGCCATCCATTTTTTGTTCCTATCAAGGCATGACACACGATTGTTTGTCTTTTCATAAGGAGAATTATTTGCATTTTCTATAAGTATGCATTTTGACACACTTTTTCTGAAATGTGCATTTTTGTACAGGTTTCCTCACTTAAAGTGTATTTATGAAGAATTCAAAATTGTTTGTATTTTAGCTATTTTCCTTTTTACAATGTTTGCATGATTTCTGTTACTATGAAATATACCTATTGTATTACTACAAAATATACCACAAGGTTCATAAGTATTTGAATTTTGAGACTCTCACAGATAGTCTTGGAAAGTATGGAATGGATAATGTTAGCAAGAATCTCAAACTCCATTCATACTCAGCAGCCATAACAAAAAGCAGCTGAAGTCAGTTGGAATACTCATTTTGGAAGTTTCAAAGGGCTCTGAACCATCGTTGCCAACCATTCTTGTCACATGTCAATTGAAAACCTTTTAACTTACCAAAGCATAAAGTCCAGAATTCTTGGGAAGTACCCTTAAGGTCAACGTATCCACCATACATGTACATGCTGCCTCTGTAGACAACTGCACTATGACCCTTCCGATTAACAGGTGTTGTTCCCTGGATGAAGGAGAATCGTGGTAAAAACAGTTGAAATTTGTGTCTATCCCACCTTCTCAAGCAAGAGCAGATGGTGTCTGAGATCCTGCATCTCCAGACATTTATTTATTTATTCTATTTGTATCCCACCTTTCTCTACCCCGAAGGGAACTCAAGGCTGCTTTACATATAACATCTATTCAATGCCTTTGGACAACAAACAGTTAAAATACACGTAAGTTAAAAAAATTAAAATTAAATGCACATTAAAACATAAAACATTGAATTCACTATTAAAATCACACCATCCTAAATCGTAATCTAGGGCCATTCCAATGATCAATTGCACATATTTTGAGGCCATTATTGCACAATAGATTAATCTCCAAAGGCTTGACCTCAGAGCCAGACATAACTATGATGGTGGAACTCCATTCTCCTGGTCCTGTCAGATGAAGCTGCCCTCTACCAAAGCATACCTTTTCAGCTACAGAGTGCAGATCTGGTCATGAGGAAATGACACCTGAAGTACTCTCCCAATCATGGGGCGCACTGGGAATATGCCGCTGGAGACATCCCACCAGGTCCCACTGCTTCTCCCAAAGCATCATTTCCCACCATTCTAATCTGCAACACCTTGAAAACACTTTGTTTGGGGGCCTGCTTGGCTAAAAGGTAAGTTTGAAAATTTTGAAAGGCTATAAACTACTCCTTCCTAAAAAAAAAAAATCTTTAAAAACAACAAAGCCTACCTTCAGACTGCATGTACAATTACAAAGTCCTCCCAAATGCTCTTCCCTTCCTCTGATCAAAAGCAGTCTGTAAAACTGATGGTGCTGTATCTGATTAGGACATTAACAAGGGGTAGGGGAAGGAAGCAAATTGAAAGTTCTATCTAATATGGAATACTGCAGCTCAGTATTTCCTGATAGGAGAAAAATTAAGAAATCAAAGTTGCACCTGCTCGCCCTCTCGTTAAATCTATTTCACCATTTCACCTGAGAGATGGGGAAGCATTGAATTTTGAGCAAGGCTGTCCACACCCTCCCCCCCCCCCCCCCCCCCACAAACACACACACATGTACTGACTGAAAGTACAATATCTTGTAACCTTTAACCTGAAGAGAGTTTTAATAGAGTTCATGCTTTACTTGTTTCCACCAAATTGTGTCAGAGCCCCATGTGCTTCCGGATTTCCATAGATACATTACATAGTCCCAGTAACCAAATGAGGAAGGCCAATAATGATAATAGCAATTCTGTGTGGAGAGAAATGATGTGCGCACAACATGCACATTCTATCCAAAGTACAATTATTTTCTTTGTGGTCTCTGTGAATGACACACTTGGGTAATCTGTGCAGGCACAGAGCACTGTTCTAGAATCACTAGGCAGAAACGTTTTGGCGGTAACCCTGCCCACCATCCCGAGGATATATAAGGCATAGTTGCTGCTGAAACCCTTCAGTTCCTTTTGGCTTACAAAACAGACAAGGGCAGAAAGAAAAAGAGCAAGAAATCCAATTAAAAGGGTGAACCTCAGGCATCTCGTGCTGAACCCAAAACCCTAACCAGGGGCCCTGGTGATTCCTCCCACATTGTCTCTGGAAGGAAGGTCTGACACCACTGAGTCATACTATGAGGGTGAAGAGGTTGATGCTACTGTGGAAGTGGTTGGGGCTCTCCCACCTATGCCTCTGACTATGAGGACGAGCCAGAACGAACCAGGCCCACCAGCAGACCAGCCTGTTTGGGCAGAAGCCCCCTTGTGCCACTATGATTTAATCTTAAGTACATGGACCAAGTGGCTTTGATGGTCCCTTGGCACTGTGAAAAGGGTGCTCAAAAGTTGAGGTCTCTCATACTGGGAAGGAGGCCAATAATGATATTAAGGAATTCAGCGTTGGGAGAAACTATGTGTGTGCAACATGCATATTCTATCCAAAGTACCATTCTTATTTGAAGATTCAAAGCAATATATACCTGAGGATGATATTCAAGGGATGAGCAATAAGAATCCTTATTCGTACAGGGAAGCCATTACGTGCAACACGCGCTGCTGCTGCATTTCTTTGGCTCAGCCCAGCCTGGAACTGTTTTCAGAATTTATTCCCAAGCAAGCTGTTTAATCAACAAAGTAACATATTTCATGTATGATTCATACATTTCTGTTTTCCAGTTCCTTACCTCACCCTCCACTGCTGTGAGTTGGCGCTCCATCCACTTGGTTCTATCTGCAATTTTAATATAGTATATAAGCTATAATACTAACCACAAGAGGGCACTGAAACACTACATGCAAAGCTGAGCTGACCTCTAAAGAAGGTGATATAGGGAAAGATTGAAACTCCCATCCTTTTCTCAGCAACTAAGACATTTTTCAGTAGAGCTCGGAATAACAATCCAGGTTTAATCTTAAGTACTCTACATCGCATTGTTAGCCACAGCTACAGTACAGCTACTAAAGGAATGCATACTTGATAATTCAACAACTCACTAAATTCTGTTGATACTTCTTCCTTTTTTCCCCTAAGTATTTTTTAATATTGGGTATTGGCCTTTCCTGAAAATTATGTTTCCAGCAAATTTAGGGTGATAACATGATGAACAAACATATGAATGAGGAAGTTAATCTCTCCTCTAACACTGGCTTTCCTCCCAAAATAAATAAATAATGCAGCTGTATCCCCATTTTCTGAAAATCTGAAAGATGCAAAAACTTAGAAAAAATTCTGCTGCTGCCACTTCCACCTCTGCAAGACCTCCCAACCACAAAAGTTTCACAGGCACATTTTTTGGAAGCAAAAGTTCAGGCTATAAGCTGAAAATTGCTCTTAGGAAGACTGAAAGATTCCACTTTAGGCAGTTTGCTTTCCCTCCCTAGGAACAAGTCATATAGATAAGAGAACAACTGGAAATCCATTGGTTGCATATCCCAGAATGCTACATTTTCCAAATGTGTAATGCTATTAGAAAATCCTACTTGTACCGTACCAGTGTCATACATCCAGAGAGGATTCTTCTTCTGTGTGAAAGCAGAGTCTACCATTCCACCAAAAATATAGAGAATTTCCTGCAAACACAGTTGTGATGTTCCAGTGAATGATACTTTATAGGCATCAGTACAATACCATGAATTCAAGTCACAATCTATAATGTACTAGCTGTCCCCTGCCATGCGTTGCTGTGGCCCTCCGAAAACAGAGGAATTCTAGGCATGAAACAATAGACAGAAGGGACAGATGGAAGGGACACTGACAGATGGAACAGAAGGTAGATGGATAGAACACAGATAGATAGATAGATAGATAGATAGATAGATAGATAGATAGACAGATAGATAGACAGATAGATAGATAGACAGATAGATATAGATAGGTAAATGGATAGATGAATAAATGGATGGTCAGACAGACACACTCACACACACTTTTAAGGCCAAAGGGGATTGAACTGAATGGCCTTTGGGGCTTCCTTCCAACTAGTTGGCCATCTGTCAGGTAGGCTTTGATTGTGTTTTCCTTTACTGGCAAATGAGGTTGGACTGGATGACCTTTGGGGTTCCTTTCCAACTGGGCGACCATCTGTCAGGAGGGCTTTGATGGTGTCTTCCTTTACTGCAAAAAGTGGTAGGGCTGGATAGCCTATGGGGCCCCTTTAACTGCCATGGCTCAATACTGTGGAATAATTCCACGGTGTAGACCAAGCAGGGCAAACTTGGGCCCTCTGAGGGTTTTGGACTCCTCCTTGACTCCTTCTAAAAATGAACAGAGCATTTTACATATATAGAAGATTGCAACACAACAGATATAAGGGTGGTTTGCATGTCCAGCCACATAAACAAGCTGAATCTAAGAACCAACCATAATACAAACATTCTTATGTTGTTAATATAGAGCTGCAGAGTTAGGCAAGATAATGGCTGCTTCCTCTGTTCTAGCATTGGGGCCATGGGAATTTAGCAGATGCAAAGATCTGTCAGGTCAGAAGGGATTAGCAATCCCGTGCTTCATTCTCTTCCATCCTAACAAGTTCAAACGATGGGAAATGCAGATGAGGAAGAGAATAAAATTAGGTAAGACTGGTAGAAAGCTGAACTCCCATTATTATGAGATAGGACACAAGACCAAAAGGAAGACATAACTGTAACAAAAGAACAATCCATGAATGTAGATCCAATTGCTAGTCCCCAACTAAAGTAGACTCGATGAATCAATGGAACTGATTCCATTGATTCAAATACTCTGCTGTACTTACTATCAAGTGGAGTTAAACCATGCAGTTTTGTTGGACTAAGTCACACCCAAACTTGCCTGATATTCCACCATTGAATGCTCTTCCAGTTCTTCTGGGCCATCTTCTGATGTGTCCAGTCTCTCCCATTCATTGCTCTCTAAAATGTATTGATTGTTAAGACATGAATCATGAAGGAAATCACTAAGCTTGTCACCTTCCATACATAAGAGTATTTTTTCAACTTTTGTTAAAGTTCATATGTTGGAGTGATTTGTGTGTTAGATTTTCAGGTCTAGGAGTGACTTTTCACAATGGTCAGCCTAAAGGGTTGCATGGGATTGGCCTTAACTCTAGTGCTAGTCTCTGACATGGATGTATTGATGTCATGTTGATTTACTGATGTATTGTTGTATTGTTTTAGTTGCTTCAGTTATTGTTTAAATGTTAATGCTAATGCTGTGTACCTTGTATATTGACCTGTTGTAAACCGCACTGAGTCGCCTGCGGGCTGAGATAGTGCGGTATACAAATAAAGTAAATAAATAAATAATTATCTGAAAGAAGGGTACAAATTACAAGGAAAATGTAATGTCTCAGACTACCTTGGACTGACTCTTTCTAACAGTTACTGTCCAACATATGCAAAAAAAAAAGTGCAATTGGAAGCTTGAATAACACTTTACAACCATAAAGACAGCACCACACTAGGTTTCATTTTTCTTTCGAAAGGACACATTGAAATTTACCCTATGAAATTCTTGTGGAGAAGGAATTTCCAGAGACAGATGACAGTGTTCAACTGGAGCTATTTCCGGAAATAAAGACATGACATATTTTGGATCTTTTCAATGATTTGAAAGTGTGCCCCTTGAGATGTGCCCCTTGAGAGTCTCATTAGTCCTAACCAGCATGGCCAGTGACACATGTTGGAAATTGTAATCTAACAACTAGGAATCCACTGCTTTGTGGAAGGTAAATTAATTTGTGACTGTAATTCCACAGCTGCTCTGAATTGAACAAGTTTTGATGATGCCAACTTTCAAGAAATAGGAGCCTTACATTCAATTTGGAGCAGATGTTGGATAAGTAGCAGTAAAACCAAAACTGAACATGGTAGTCATGTGGTGGTAGATTCACTGACTGGTCCTGACAACATCTGAACAGTCACATTTGCAACCTGCTCTGTCCTGATCAGACTATATGCTAGGTATGATTTGGAACCATCACAGTTTTGGGAATCAGCCCTGTTTTCCCCACAGGTAAGAATCTGATGATTCCCCAAGTTTTTTATGCCTGTGATCATAACAACATAAGGAGGCAAAAACATTTCTACAAGCCTTTTGTGTTTAAATGGTTTTATCCGTTATGCTTTGTATTGTATTTTCTCATACTGTTCATCCTTTTGCACTTTTATTTTGATTTATTTAAGGAAAACACCCTGAAAGAACAACTTTAAAGCAATATACGCATTATACAAAATGCTTTAATGAGTTTAGATTATCAGCCGACTCAACTATAATAAATAAATTAATATTAGTTGAAGTTAAACTATTGGGTTTTTTTGGATTGAAAATGCTTTCATGGAGGAAAAAACACAATAGCTGGTATGTGATTAGTGAACTATAATGTTGTAAACTAGACTAGCAAATTCATAGCTTTTTATCTTCACATTTATTACCATATACCAATGGAGTGCAATGATCCTGAAGGCCACCTTAAAATCCAGCAAGACACACCAAGAGACAGAGTTCTGTGGTGTTGATGAGCAGGGCACTGAAAGATGAGATGCCCAGCCCTTTCCCAGGAGCCAGCAGCAGTGCAGCAAGGAATGGTCGCTGAACTCTGCAGGGATCCTTGTTTCTGCTTGTAGCACTGTGGCTCAATGGCATAAGGCAGCAGGACATATCATCCTTCAACACCCCACTCACCAGCACTGAAGAACTCTGTCCCAGTGGTAGCTGAATTTTCAGGTGGGTTTTGGAGATCGGAATAGGAGATTATGTCTGCTGCAGAATCTCAGGTAATGTCTGAACAATACATCTAGATTTTGATTTAGTGGGTGATGAAACAAGTAAACAGGGAAACCTACCTATTTTGTATCTCCAGAAGTCATTTAAGGTTGTGTTTTGCCGGCCACCATAAATATAAAGAAAACCCCTGCAGATACAGGTGGCATGCTTAAATCGATCACATGGAGTAATGTCGTTCTGCAGTACTGGCTGCCATGAATACTGGACTGTTTTTCTTTTCATGCCTGGGTTAGCTGGAAACCATGGTCATGTAAATGTTTCCCCAGAATATCACTGCAGCCTGAGTAGAAAAGGAGAAAGTCAGGAAACCTGGAATGATTGATGGAACACTTCCAGAATGCTAATCAGCCCGGACAGGCCTATTGCTGAGCCACAGGCTGCCAGGCCCAGGAAAGAAGAAAGCATTTGGTAGCCAAAGGGCACCAACATGGTACAGGTCCCTGGTACAATGAAGAAAAAATTGTTCTTGGTTCTCTGTATCAGAAATTGAGAAGCACAGTGTCAGGAGACTCTTACAATAAAATGCAACTTGGTTCAAACAGGTTATCCATTGATTGTGATATTCATTGAAGCAATACACCAGTTTTGGTGTGATTTCTGCAACCAAATACAATTTTTCAATACAAAAAATGTCATTGAAAGTGTTAGAGAAGAGGGCTGGAATTCTCAGATAGTTATTGTTGTTAACTGTCATCAGATCGTAATCAGGAAATGGTAACTGTTTTGTATTCTCATTTGCAATTATGACACTATTACAGCAAATCACAAATCACAAATTAAATGGACACCAACATTACTCCATGGCAATGAGGCAGCAGAGAAATCTTCCCTTGCAAGGAACAATCCAGGGAGCTGTTTCAAGAGGTCAGAGGAATATTATATACTGGTCCTCAAGGAGAAATCCCTGACCACTCAGCAGCTCTCTGAGTGGTAAATAATTTGTAAGGAACTTGCTGATAATCCCATCTGTTCTGACTTGGATGCTGCTATCGACACAGTTCCAATGGATTTAACTTTGGCTTCTGCTTGTCCAATGTTGATGGATACTTTTCAATTGGTGTATCCTGAGTTTGTGGGCAGGATCCTTAGAGGTGAGAGCTACCACATGCCCTTCCTGGCTGATCGAACAGGCCAGAGGGTGATTGGCAGATGGGGTGAAGGTGGTGGTCAGTGCAAAATTCCAACCTGCCTAAAGGAGGCAGTTGTGAGATTTATATTTAAAAAGCCATCTCTGAACCCCTCTATAATGGACAACTATCTGACAGTGTCCAGCCTTCCATTTCTGAGTAAGGTCCTGGAGTGTATGGTAGCCTCCCAACTCCAGGAATTTCTGGATGAAATGGATTATCTACATCCATTTCAATCTGGTTTCAGGTCTGGTTATGGAACAGAGACAGCTTTGGTAGCCTTGGTGGATAACCTACGAAGAGAGCTACACAGGGGGAGTGTGTCCATGTTGGTTCTCCTGGACCTCTCAGCAGCTTTCGATACCATTGACCATGGTATCCTTCTGGGTTGTCTCGTTGGAATGGGACTGGGAGGCACTGTCTTACAGTTGCTCCGGCGCTTCCTGGAGGACTGTACTCTGAAGGTGGTGCTGGGGGACTCCTGTTTGAGCCCCTAGCCAACTAGAACTTAAACACCTTCTTCTTTAAAAGCCTACCTGAATAATCTGGTTTTAGTCTGCCCCCGGAAGGACAGTAGAGAGGGCCATTCTGGCTTCCCTGGGAAGAAGGAAGTTCCAGAGTCAAGGGGCAGCCACTCTCTCATTCCCACCAACTACGCTTGAGATGAAGGTGGGACTGAGAGAAGGGCCTCTCCTGAATTTCTCAGTGTCCGAGCAGGTCCATACAAGGAGATGTAGTCAGCCAAGTAGCCTGGACCTGAACCATCTAGGGCAGAGATCCTCAAACTTTTCAAACAGAGGGCTAGGTCACAGTCCTTCAAACTGTTGGAGGGCCAGATTATAATTTGGAAAAAAACATGAAAGAATTCCTATGCACACTGCACATATCTTATTTGTAGTGCAAAAACACTTAAAATCAATACAATAATTAAAATGAACAATACTAACAAATATAAACTTATTAGTATTTCAATGGGAAGTATGGGCCTGCTTTTGGCTGATGAGATAGGATTTTTGCGTTCTTGTTGTGTGCTTTCAAGACTTAGGTTGACCCTGAGCAAGGACCGGGTAAATGAACTTCGAGGGCCGTATTTGGCCCTCGGGTCTTAGTTTGAGGACCCCTGATCTAGAGCATTAAAAGTTCTAATCATCTCTTTCAATTGTGCCCAGTTACAGACTGGCAGCCAGTGGAGCTGCTGCAACAGGGAGGTTGTCCACTCCCTGTAGACAGCCCTAGTTAGCAACCTGGCTGCAGCTCTTTGGACCAGCTGAAGTTTCCAAGCACTTTTCAGAGGCAGCCCCATGTAGAGCGCATTATAGTCATCCAGACAGGATGTAATTAAGGCTTGTACCACCAAGGCCAGATCTGGCTTCCCAAGGAACAGGCACAGTTGACACACAAGTTTTAATTGAACACAGGCCCTCCTGGCCACCACAGATACCTGGGCCTCCAAGTTCAATGCCAAGTACAGGAGGACCCTCAAACTACAGACCTGTTTTTCAGGGGGAGTGTGACCTCATCCAGCACAGGCTGAATCCCTATTCCCTAATCTGCCTTCCGACTGAACAAGAGTACCTCTATCTTGTCTGGATTAAGTTTCATTTTTTTTGCCTTCATCCAGTCCATTACTGATGACAGGCACTGGTTTAGGATCAGGACATCTTCCTTGGCATTAGGTGGAAAGAAGTAGTAGAGATGGGTGTCATCTGCATACAGGTGGCATCATACTCCAAAACTCCAGATGACCTCTCCCAGTGGTTTCATGTATTTGTTAACAGCACGGGGGACAAAATAGAACTTTGAGGAACCCCACACGACAATGGCCAGGAGTTCAAACAGGAGTCCCCCAGCACTACCTTCTGGGTACGGCCCTCCAGGAAGGACTGAAACCGCTGAAAAACAGAATCTCTCAGTCCCATCTCAGCAAGATGACACAGAAGTGATCAATAAAATAGTAGATCAATGGTATCAATAAAAGAGTAGATAGACAAAAAGTTACCTAAGTTTAATAGAAGAATCCATAAATGCTAACTCTCATGCCTGTCTCTAAAGGTCTCCTGAGGCAGAAAATCCTCATGGTACTCCCTTTTCAAACAAACAGTAATATAATAAAGCACACCAAAGACTTATTGGAAAAGGGCAAAGTAACTTCTACGTGTAAGAAAGAAGCAAAACACCTTGAATTTCACAGATCTAAGAAACAGCAGACAGGCACCACAAGTTTCCTTTGTCCCTAACTGCTCTATCTACAACTGTTGGTGTTTTTCACTTTCATCAGTTTTTGACTCTACCTCTCTTTCACTCTGCTCCTATCTAACTCTTTAACAGACAAGCATTTAGGTTATATCCTCCCTTAGGCCATCTTCACAGCACTCTGAAGGCTGAGATTAATCAGCCCTAATGACACTTGCCCAGCTTCTCCTTTCACAAATGTGATACTTCACAAATGTGTAAACATAAGCGGAGTTGGACACATGGACTCTTGTGCAGATGATAGCACACTAAAGTACACAGGATTAGCATGCGAATATATATTTTCTTTATGAATGGCAATTAACCAATTGGTTGTCAGCCATGCATGTTGACCATTGATCTACATATGTTACACTACATTGTAATTTAGTATAAGGGCTGTGTAATGTAACTCTGCAAGGGGATATGATCTGCACATTACTCTGAAGCAATTTAGGATTATATCAAGGAAGAATATCGAAATGGTTCTCAGTAAACAGTTCTCAGTAAACAGTTCTCAGTAAAGCAAGTGTAAAGGGCTATAGAGCCCAGAGCTAGATAGAAGAGGTACAAAAGGCTCCAGGGGCTGTAACAAAGAAACAGTATAAGGTTCAAGGATCATTATCTTAGAAACAAGAGAACTTTGCAGGAATGTGATAAGAAATGTATGAAATTCTGAATGGTGCAGAGAAACTGGATCCTGTGACCGATACTAGAATCTTGGATCATCCAATGATCCAATGAGACTCTGGACAGATAAAAAGAAACAGTTATCTTACAGCACATATTTAAACTGTAGAATTTACTACCCAATATGTATTCATGCCAACTTGGATTTCTTCCAATGGGGATTAGACAAATCCTTAAGATATAATTATGGTAATAATAGTTATAGCAACGGAAGTTGTACAGGTTGAGAATCCCTTATTTGGAATTCTGACATCCAAAGTACTCCAAAATTCAAACTTGTACACAAGTGCAGTTCAGATAGAAACATCTTAGCTTTCCTAATGGTTTAATATATGCAAAAGTTGATTCATGGACCAAATTATTTAAAATATGGTGAACAAAATTCCTTTCAGCTATGTATACAAGGTATATAGGCATTATTAAATTTCATGTTTAGACTTTGGTCCCATCTCCAAGATATTTCTTTATGTATGTATATGTAAATACAGATAATCCAAAATCTGAAAAAATTAAAAATCCCAAACACTCCAGATCCCAAGCTTTTAGGATCAGGGAATCTGTATTTTAGTGCCAATATCAGAAACAATATATCTCTGCAAATGTGTAACTGGGAACCGTCACACGAATGTGCTGGGTTGTGCTAAAGGTCTACCTATAGGGATGTGGCTAGGCAATGTGGAAACACAATGCATAACTCAGTGGTTCTCAACCTGGGGTCCCCAGATATTTTTGGCCTTCAACTCCCAGAAATCCTAACAGCTGGTAAACTGGCTGGGATTTCTGGGAGTTGTAAGCCAGGAACATCTGGGGACCCCAGGTTGAGAACCACTGGCATAACTAGATCCATTATGGCATTTTCTATGTCCTGATGCTACCTTTGTTAATTTAGTGCAGATATTTGTGCACCAGGCATAAAAATAGAAACCTTCTCCTTTTTGAAAACGGATGGCCATCATAATTAAGCATCCATGATTTAATATTTCTAAAAATGTTTAATATGTATTCTCTTCTTTACACTGTGGAATCAGAAGCTGCAGAGGGAGAGAGGAAGGAGACAAAATCAATCTGACTAACTGGAATGGCTCATGGATTCTGATTACGGACCATGCAGTTGTTTTAATTGATGTTTTAAATCCTGTTTTAACTGTATTTATATGTGATTGTTTTATGTGTAATGATTTAATGCTTAACTTATTTCTAATTTGTTATGTTTATGTTTGATATGGAATTGAATTGTGCCAAGCTGTAAGCCACTCTGAGCCCACCCACATGGGGGGGGGGGGGGTGAGATAGGGTGGAATAGAAATATGATAAACAAACAAATAAATAAAAGAGGAAATACTTCATCCAATACTATGCAAAAAAGAAGCAGTGAGTGCAGAAATGTGGGAAAGGGTTGAGAAACTGCAAGAAAGGATGAACAAAAATAGCAATACAGTGGGCCCTTGGTATTGATTAGGGTTTGGTTTCAGGACTCCAATTGCATACTAAAGTCTTCTTAATTAATTAATCAAAGTCATTAATCAATGACATAGTAAAATTGTGTCCCTTATATCAGATTGCAAAATTAAGCTTTACTTTCTGGATTTTTCAAAAATATATACAAGCTACTGTACAGATGGTTGAATCAGTGCATACAGTATCCGTGGATGTAGAGGGTCAATTGTACTACCCTTCCCCCTTCTCATTAACAAACTGTAACTTATTGCTAATTACTTTTTAGTTTGTGAGCATGTCTTATGTACAAGCATAGCTACACACACATGTCTTAAAGTCACCTACTGATTTTGGTCAACACCATCAATTTCATAAGGTTTTCTTAGGTGAAGAATGCAGTTAGTTTAATGTTGCCTTCTCCTATTTTGTTTGTTTTTTCTTTTTCCTGTTGTTTAGTAACAGAAACATGTTTCAAACTTACTGCTGATATAAACATGAACTATTACTGTTAAATGTCAGAAAAAAATGTCTGTGGAAACAGATTGTTCCTACTTTTGAAATAATAGATTGTTTTCTTAATGGAGATGGATACCTGCATGTTGATAGTTAAAGGAAACAGTTCCTGAAGAAAGCGGGAAACAAATCTGAAAACAACCCACAAAGAATGAAAACAAGAGCATATTTCATTTTGGTAGACATTTCAGGATAAACCAGAACAAAACACAAACTGTAAATATTATTAAAAGCCCACTGCTTTGGAAGAGAGATGTAGCTACTAGGTAGGAAACGGACTCCCTTGTCCTTCCTCTGCTGAAATACAGATTCAAGTTTTTTTCTTAGGACTGGCATATATTTCAAAAGCATTTAATTGGATTACTGTTAAAAGATTGGTGTGCAACGTGTAAACTGCCTCTATAACAGGTGACATATAGAAATATCAAAAGAACAACAAACAGAAAGCAAGACAGAAACTGAAACAGAGGAAAAGGAATTTTTACTGGGGGGAAAAAAGGATAAAAACAACCTCTAAAGGACTGCCAAAGTAAAGACGTAGAATGGGGAGAAAAATAAGAAAGTGATGAGAGAAAGGGAAAGCTGGCAGGAAAATTGGCAAGGAGATAGTAACGAAGACAGAAGGTTAAGACTAATTCCTAACATCTAATGGGGAACTTATAATGGGAAGAAATAACTGAATGTGCAGGGAGGGGGCTGACATTTGAATATGGATAGGGGAAAAACACATGTATTTAGCGATCAAGAGAGCCAGTAAATGGAGAAATGCTATAATCAAGAAGTACATAATCTGAATCAACTATGGTATTACTTGGTTCATAAAAGGAATGTCTTTCTGTTAGTATCCAGGATAGTACAATACACAAAACTGTCCTTGTAAAACCTGTTTTCCATCTCAGTAAATACACTGGCAAAGCAATAGTAGCCAAGAATGATCTAATCACCTATCACATAAAGCTTGAGTAATTTCTGGCTCTTTTCTGTCATAATTAGTCACCCTACACTAAATCCCTCGCTGTCCCTTAGGCACTGTTCATTTGACCATATATACACAGCCAGATCTGCTAGTTATATGAACTTTTGCCAACAGTATTAGAATTCACACTTCCAATTATGTTTGCTGGATACACCATCAGCCATACAAACAGAGTAATTACCATAAAGCGTGCCATTTTCAAACTAGCTTAGTTGAAACCTTGCTTCAGCTGTGTTAATTTGGCAGATGCAAATAGGCACAGAGTGGCTTCTCTTTTCTGGAAGATTAGGCACCTGGAGAGGTTTGAAACATTTTATTAACTGTTCTGTGTTTCCTGGACGTAATCATACATCATTCCCTATTTCCAGCTTGGAGGGGTTCTCTGTTACCTCTAAAAGAAATCACAATATTCCATCTGAAATCTTTCGTTTTAGTTACACACGAGCTTCCCCAGTGCTTCAGGTCTTTCTGGGGCATCACCCTTAGGCATTATACCCACAAGATGTTTAGTTCATAAGAATAAAGAGCATGGCTTTATAAGTTGAATTGGAATTTATACACAGTTTCATCTCTTTATGTTTTTTTAATATGATGAATAGAACAATCCTAACCCAACTAGACAATGCTTCAAAAGGGTGGAGTAGAACTAGATTGGAAAGATCACTTCTACCCACTGGCAACAGGCCTGTAAGAAAAACTATCCTACAAGTAGTGTTGCCAGGTGAAAATGCAACAGGGTTCCTGTTACTGTAATGGTTATGTAGAAGAGTGAATCCCAGCAGGTATTCATTGTGTGACAAGCAGCAATTGCTGAAATTCTCTTTTCTACAAAACCTTTAAAGCAGTGGTTCCCAACCTGGGGTCTGTGGACCACCAGTGATCCACAAGAATGAAAATATGGTCTGTGGCCTCACCATTACTACACCACTGCCTCGAACCCATGCAGAAACAAGAGTGACTGGTGTCGCAAAACCCTCTTATAGTGCCAAGGCAACAGGGAAGTGAGGTCAGGAGAGGCTGACTACGCATGAAAGATTACTACTACCACATCAGCACCAGATCATTACATATGGTTTTCTGTGGGCAAGCAGATGGTGACTACTGGATGGCATATATCAGAAACTAGAGCTGATGTGGTCTATCCAATGCAATTTTCTGAATCAGTACCCCAAATAACCAAACCGAATCTACAGTTGACCAAAAACTTATTTGTAATCCTTTTGGTACTAATGTTGGAGAGTGGTCCCTGTTCAAGTGGTCCCTTGTCAAGTGATCCCTGATCAAAAAAGGGTTGGGAACTACTGCTTTAAGCAGACTGATGCAACCGTCTCTTATCATATCTGTTGCAAGTTGCAAGTGGCAGGTTAAAACCCAGTGGCTGATAGCAGATGAGAAACACCCAGAATACTGGGTGACTTGGAAGGCACTGAACAGACTGGCACCACGAGATGCAGAGCTAACCTTAAGAAATGGGGCTACAAAGTGGAGTCCACAACACACGAGTGTAAAGAAGAGCAAACCATAGACCATCTATTACAATGCAGCCTGAGCCCTGCCACATGAAGGTCCTTCTCACGGCGACACTAGAGGCACTCCAAGTGGCCAGCTTCTGGTCAAAGGACATTTAGTACAATGCCAAGTTTTAACTTTGTTTGTGATTTTTCTACACATTATAACTGTATTCTCAATTCGCTTCTGACATGATAAATAAATAAATAATCCTATCAACAAACAGTGGTCCCACTAAACCCTCCAAACCTTAGTTATTCTAAGGGCAAGATAGGAAAGATCAAAAGCTCTTCAACTGCTGGAACGGCCCCCAGATTGTAGCCATTCATCAGCCCAGGACTGATATATTATATTACACCTCAGAAATTACTCAGTGGTCACAAAAGCCAACTACTTTTAAATCCTTCTGTTTCTCTCAGAGGAAGCTACTTCTGGGATTTCCCAGAACAAAACTCTTAAACTAATACATTTTCCAGGCAAGTAGCTATCTCACTCTAAACATGCTTTTGAAAAGTAATTTCCTGAAGTATTCACCAATAGACAAAGGAAAGTACCTACCAACCACCCAGGTAGCACTCAAAGCTAGAAAAGCTAACACAGATTTGAAGGCAAGTTAAGGTAAATAAAACAACACCATAGGTCCACACACTTGTTGGCAGCACCATATCCTTTTGCAACCTGAAAAATGTGGCTGCCACCCTCCTCAAACATACCCAAGGCATTTGCCAAACCCTCTGTTCCAAAAAAATACCAGCCACTGATCTTCTGTCCTTTTGAAGCAAAACTTATATCATGTTGCTGCTTATCATTATATCATGTCCTCCACCATGTCCTGAGGGCTATCAACAAAGTGTGATGTGTTTTCAGGGCAAGAGTGGCCAAGGCCATCTCCCTTAAATCCCAAGACACTGCCCATCCCTTGCAATGGATGAAAGGTTATGTCTTTGTTGACCTTATATTAAACCAGTGTTCAAAAATTCTGCTCCTCCAGCAGTGTCAACCACTTTGGCCAACAATGAATTTATTGTGAATTTTTAAAAAGTGTTTTGGAAGCTGCCTTAGGTCTCACTCTGGGAGAAATATACCATACAAATGTAGTAAAATATATACCTACCTACCTACATTTATATTCTGGGAGTTGAAGTCTTTAACACCTGAAGGACCAAATCATTGTACTGGGCAATCTTATGGGGAAGAGTATATTCTTTCTATTTATCTTTATTTGAGACATCACATGCTAGCCAATAAGCAAATGAACAATCTTTTCTTTTCTAATCACCTGCAAACAAATAATTCTGGGATTTGGTAAGAAGGACTCACCACAGGGGCAAAACACATGCTTGCTACAGATATTTTTACAACTCCACACACTTATATATTTATTTGTATTACATTTTAGAAGAATCATAATTTAATCAGTAATTGCAAGAATTACTGTTTATCTAATTAACATACACACCCACACACACACCCCAATGGGGCCAAAGCAGAATATCTAGAACACAATGTTTTGGGCCCAATTAGGCAGTACTTGAGCAAGAGATTTCTACATTTTCTTTTGATCTAAAATGGGTATTTATGGCTAAACTAGATATTTAGACTTAGGTTGATATCCCAAAATTAATCAGATAAATTCAGTATCAATCAGCAGATTCTGGCTTTTTAATTTATTTTGATTGCATTTATTTAGAGCATTCATACCTTGCCCTTCAGCCAAAAAAATAAGGGCTTCCATTTTGTGTGAAAAGGTGTATGATAAAAATATAGATAGTAGGTATTTCCTTTAAAAAAAGGAATTAGTTAACAGGTGGACAGGAAATCTTTTGTAAAAACAATACAGTGAGAATCAAAATAGACAACAGTGGACTAGATGGATAAATAGTTTGACCTGGTATAAAGTAGCATTTTATGTTTTTTAATGAAAACTTGCCATTTGGTATTTCTCTAGCCTTCATTATTCTTATATTCTTCTCACTCACCTTTTCTCTTTCAGCAAGCAGTCATTTGGTTTTTTTTTCTGAAGTTAGTATTTTAGTATAAAAAGGAGTTTTGTGGAAATTTAAACATTGTCCAACTCATTCCACCTTAATCTTTCATGGATTACAACACATTTCTTCAGATGCAGCTATTTATTTGTAACCAAGAGACTTTTCTTAGGTTTATATGTGCATTTATATGCATTTATTTACATATAGCTTTGGCAGTAATATACTGGAACCCGGAAGTGCCTGGATTTTCTGCCTGACAGGGAAAGTGAAGTAATTTGTCCCCACCTTCAGGTTTCCTTGTGAGATCAAATACAACCCTTCATGTTACTAGGAGAGGAAGGGTTATCATATGTTTTTTATTGTATGCTTTTGAGTCATTTCTGACTTTTGATAGCCTTAAGGCTGACCTAACACAGGGTTTTCTCGACTGAGGCTATGTAGCTCATCCAAAGTCACCCAGTGAGTTTCCATGATTGAGAGGGGGGCTGAAAACTGTTCTCTAGGGTCGTAGTCCAGTTCTCAAACCACTACATCACACAATATAATTTTATCGCTCTTGAAATATTTCAAGTGGCCTAGTCAAAGTCAAGCGAGCTTTCCAGAACAGAGTACATTCACCCATTCTGGAGCTTCCACAGTTGCTGAACAGAAAGTGAAGTAACATTTCTCCATCTATGCTAATACATGAAAGACAGAGCATATTTCTATGTTTAACCTAGTGTATTGGATCACTTCTGGAAATAGAAAGTACTTAATCTTTTCCAACAACGTACAGAGATATTTTGAAGTGAGGTACTCGAAGTAGTAAGGAAATCAGATCTCCTTGGCAACAGGAGTTTCATGTTTCACCTAGTAAAGTAACTACCCAGTTTACTGCTAGAGGACTGCGAAGTTTCTAAGCAATGTTTGGTGGAACAGTTCAGCGAAGGCTATATGTCCCTAAATGCATTTTTAGTGATCTAGGATTGTCTACATGCTCTATCCCTCTCCAAAATTTCTATCCTGTTTATATGTCACCTGGTCACGCCCAGCATTATTATTTTTTTAATTTTAATTAGGTCCTGCCATAGGTTTTTAAACATCGTTGTGTTATTGTTAATGTTTATAGCTATTTTCTGTTTATGAGTTTATTTATTGTTTGTATTACGGTTGCTATTGTTTTTATTGTTGTATTGTGGGCTCGGCCTCATGTAAGCCGCAGCGAGTCCCTTGGGGAGATGGTAGCGGAGTACAAATAAATTATTATTATTATTATTATTATTATTATTATTATTACCTCTTTTTTCCTGTATGACCCTGACACCTAGACAGAAAGAGGTCAAAGAAGAAAAAGAGGTCCAAGACAGTAGTGAGAGGTGTGTAGGAGAATACACAAGAAAAGGACTATACCAAAGCCCATGGGAAAGTACCACTGAGGTGTCTACTAATTGCACTCTGATATCTAGAGACTAATCTATATGTTGACCATCTAGAACAGTGGTTCCCAACCTTTCATCTTCCAAGTGTTTTAGATTTCAACACCCAAAAATCTCAATCAGGTGTTAGGAATTGTGGGAACTGGAGTCCAAAACACTTGGAAGACCAAAGGTTGGGAACCACTGATGTAGAACAAGGCAGGCAACTTGGCATTTTCTGACATTTAATACTGCAATCCCACAGTGGTTGGTGGCTTCCATGTCAATTGTGTAGCAAATTCACTCTGAGTTTTAGTCGTAACTTTAATGGGACTATCCAAAGTTCTGAATTTATTTTGGCTACGTAATTCAATACCTTTGAAAGCTGGAGTGTCTTCACTACCTCACCGACATGGAGACTATGAAAACTACATTAATTCCAGCCAGCATGACCAAGAGCCCTATCTCCCCTTGGGACCAAGAGTCAGGGAATATGGGATTTACCGTCCAGGACATTTTTGGAGAACGTTAGGTGCTATTCCTGCTGTGGGCAGTACACTATCCACAGAAGTAATGGCAATCTGATCAAACTGCTCACCATTTTTGACTTGCCTTCCTTCCAGTTCTTGAATAGGGATGACAGTTTTTGATGTGCCACTCCCTGTGGATCAGAAGCCACAGGTGCAATAATCTGTTGTCAAAACACAAAGCATAGTTTTTGTGTCACAAGTATGTGGGATTCCAAGAATATGACTCACTCAAGAAATTATCTGTCCTCTAATAATAGTAGTAATTTTATTTCTTACCCGCCCCTCCTTGTAATTCGAGGCAGATCACAGCACAGTTAGACACACAAACATTGCAAACATTCTAAAAACACACATATTAAAATGTAGTTCTATAAAAGATACATATTAAAACGTATTTCTATGAAATGCGCATTAAATACACAGGACAGAGATTCAAACACAGGACACGAGTTTAAAATTCATGTTTAAAAATACACATTGCATGTTCCTAGCTGTTAAGTGTGGATGAGCTTTAAACACCCATTTTGTCATCATTATCCCTAAATGGGTTTGGGCATATTATTCCTCTAGTTATTTAGATAAACAGAAAACATACTGTACATAGCAAAGTTGTATGGGAAAATTTTCAGAGCCTGCAAGTCAGGCAGATATTAAAGCATGCAATCTCTTCTTACTGTACTTTATTTTTGTACTCCTAGCTGAAGTGGTTTCAGATTTCCCCTTCTGATTGGTAAGACATTACTGCCTCTTCCCAAACAGAGAGTAAATTTAAAACATGCCTGTTTAAAAAAAAAAAAACCCAGAGGGTTTTTCCCTGTGCTTCTCTCCTTTTCTTGAGCGGAAAAAAGGGGTGGCTCATTATAGGCAATCTGCAAAATGGGTATTCCACATTTCTTAACAATATAGAAAACACAGAAAACCCAGCGAAGGCCTTATGATCAGAACTCCCAAGAGTTCAGCCCTGTAGCTTATGCTCTTGTTTTTTCTTTTTTTTTATGATGGGGCTCAGCTGTGAAACATAAGAAGCAACAACTGAGAAGAGAGAAAATTTGCTGTCTAAGAAACAACTGTAACCAGCTGCTACACATGTGAGACTGGAGAGGAGGAGCTGGAAAGCAGGGCTTCTGAAACGTTTTCCACAGCTGGTTTCTGTTCGAGAAATGTTTATATGATCTCGGATATATAGCTATATAAATTAGGCATACCAATCAAACATTTACTGATAATAAATCTGCCTTTGCAAGGCTTTCTGAACAGGCTAATTTTCTTTTTGTGGAGTACAGCTGAAGCACTTACTGCAACTGCCATTGTAAACTCTGCACATTGATTTTTGTTGTTGTTTTTAGTTTTCATTATTAAATAAAAAAACAATTTAACAGAAAATATGTTAACATTTGCATTAAGAGACATTTTTTCATATTAATATTGTCAT
Source organism: Anolis sagrei (assembly GCF_037176765.1). Taxonomy (NCBI): domain Eukaryota; kingdom Metazoa; phylum Chordata; class Lepidosauria; order Squamata; family Anolidae; genus Anolis; species Anolis sagrei. The sequence goes on along the minus strand of NC_090021.1, from coordinate 223,233,935 downwards.
TCCCTTTATAAAGCAAAACAAAACTATAGTAAGTTATAGTTTCCATTTGGTCATATCATGACCCAAACTCTGTACATTGTTAATGAGAGGTTTGTGTAAATGGGCGACACTCAGAAACCTTTTACTGTTGCCAAATTTTTCATGACTCCAACATTCAGCCAAGGGGGGTCTGGGCTCACCATTTGAGAAGCCATGACTCAGAGCAAGGCTATATTTGGGGGACTTACGACTTTAAAAACAAGGCACCTCCTATACAAGTTTCAGTCCTAGGAAAGTATTCCCAGATGCCCTGACATACTTTTACAAAAACAGACACTGAGAAGACTTGGGGTGAAAAAAATACAAATAAAGAGGCAGGCCCGTGGCCAGGATTTTGATTTGGGGGGGGGGGGGGGCTGAGTCTGAGTGAAAAAGGGTATACCCTAGCAAACCTTTTGTATTGTTACTCCAATACCCCCATGCATATGGGATATATTGAGCATTGTGATCAGATCATGATATTAATAAACATAACCGTTTAAATAATGTACCAGTAAGGCCTTCTTGCGGACCACCATGGGAATTTCGGGGGGGGGGGGGGTGAAGCCCCTCAAGCCTCCCCCCTGGCTACTTGCCTATAAAGAGGGGTATGCAAGGAGGGAGCAGGAAGAAAAGATGGCAGACACAAAAGACCATTTCATCTGGCCACCTATTTAGGATTTTTTTTCTTCCCCCATTCCCAATGTTTGTACCATCTGTGCCTGATAAAGAGGGGAAGATATTCAACAGCTTGCCACAGATGTGATTTTATACTGATCTTAAGGATAGTAAAAGGTAAAGGTTTCTCCTGACATTAAGTCTAGTCATGTTCGACTCTGGTGGATGGTACTCATCTCCATTTCTAAGCCGAAGAGCCGGTGTTGTCCATAGACGCCTCCTAAGTCATGTGGCCAGCATGATTGAATGGATCACCATTACCTTCCCACAGAAGCGGTACCTATTGAGCTACTCACATATGCATGTTTTTGAACTGCTAGATTTGAAGAAGTTGGGCCTAACAGCGGGAGTTCACCCCACTCCCTGGATTTGAACCATTGACCTTTCAGTCAGCAAGTTCAGCAGCTTAGCAATTTAACCCAATGTGCCACCAGAGGGCCCTGTCTTAAGGATAGATATGGTATAATTTTGTTTTCATACATGGGTCACTGTCTACTTGGCTACATTCTGTTTTTATGCCCTCCTTCATTTGGAAGGAGCCCCCGGTGGTGCAGTGGGTTAAACCCCTGCACTGGCAGGACTGAAGACCAACAAGTCGCAGGTTCGAATCCGGGGAGAGTGCGGATGAGCTCCCTCTATCAGCTCCAGTTCCCCATGCAAGGACATGAGAGAAGCCTTCCACAAGGATGTTAAAACATCAAAACATCCGGGCATCCCCGGGCAACGTCCTTGCTGACAGCCAACTCTCACACCAGAAGTGACTTGCAGTTTCTCAAGTTGCTCCTGACATGACAAAAAAAAAAAAAACTGGAAGAAACAGAATTCTCGTGCAGGAAAGGGTCAAGAAGAAAAATCATGGGTAGACAAGGAGAGAATCTAGGCTTGGGCAATCAAGAAAAAAATGGTTCTAAACTCGTTTCGTATATAGGGGGCGGTGGCGATTCGATTTTAAAATGATTTCTGAAATTTTCTTGAAAAAAAGATCAGAAATAGCACGAAATCCCAATCGCTTCATTTGCGTCGTTAATGGAAGGTGCCCCACCCTCCCTCCAGAACCATTGAGTAACTTTGACAAAGTCAGCCTAAACAAACAGTTTAAAAATCTCTGTTTCCCTTCCCTGTTAGTTTTAAAATCTCGCGTTTTCCCTTCCCTGGTGGCGAGCTGCCATGCAGAGGGACGAGGTGGGCGTGGCTAAGCACAACTCTCTTTGAAGGCCACGCCCCCAGTGACCTTCAAGGAGAGCTGTGCTTAGCCATGCCTACCTCGTCCCTCTGCATGGCAGCTCGCCACCAGGGAAGGGAAACCGCGAGATTTTAAAACTAACAGGGAAGGGAAACTGCAAGATTTTAAAACATGGCCTTCAAGAATGGAAACTGCGAGGCTTTGCCAAAGTTGCTTAATTATTCTAAAAATCAAAATAACTGTGGGAGACATCCGAAAATAATTCCGAACAATGGGTAAGTGCTTTAAATTCGGAATTACTCCTCCCACTATTCCTGCATGGCTCGAAATTGGTTCAAAAGGTAATTTTTTCCTGAAATAATAGCGATTTAAGAAGATTAAAGAACAAGTCCCTATTGGGGAGATGGAGCGGGGTACAAATAAAGTTTATTATTATTATTATTATTATTATTATTATTATGACTGTACCTACCCATGCCTAGTGCCCACACAAGTCAAAGCAAGGAAACACAAACAACCATCCCTCCAGCACAACAGTTTTGAAAGAAGCAGACATGGTAGTCTGTCAAAGCAGGAAAAAGGAGGGGCTGAAATCTAGCAACAGTTTAAAAACTGATTTGTATCAACCCACTTCCTTGGATACAATGAGAATGTAGATTAGAGTAGTGTCCCCAGAAATGTATGCACTTATTAACAAGTAATAGTAGCTATGCAGGTATGGGCAAACTTTGGCCCTATGGGTGTTTTGGACTTCAATTCCCACCATTCCTAACAGCTTCAGGCCCCTTCCTTTTCCCCCTCAGCTTAAGTGTCTGCTAGGAATTGTGGGAGTTGAAGTCCAAAACACCTGGAGGGCCAAAACTTTGCCCATGCCTGAGCTACAGTGACTATTTAACAACTAAGTAAATATGTTTCTACTGAAGACCAGCTATTATCATAATGATTTTATGGGAGTTACACATTCCATCTTCAAGGATCAGTTATGTCAGGGGTTCAAAGGGTGATCCCTGCTTACCAAAGGACTTTGTCAGAGCAGAGCTGCCAACCTCACTTCACGTCCCTTTTTTAAATTATTATTTTTAATAAAACTTTGAGAAAAAATAGTTATATAGACATATACTATACATTTCCCTCTTCTTTTGTTCACATTCACCCCTGTGATCCCCTTCTCCAGAGCCATCTTTTCTTCTAAAGTCCCACCAAAAGTTCAATTCTTCCCAATACTTTTTCTAGAAATTTTCTCCAAATACTTTCAAAGTCATTTTTTACACAATACCTTCGTTACTTTTAAGTTTGATGTTAGCTTATCGTTCAGTTTCCAGGCGTCTTTATACCATTGATTGATCTGTATTTCCATTTCCCCTTTCCAACATTTTGCAATTCTCACTTCAAGTTCCTTATGTCATTTGGCCAGAGGTCCCTCTTAGAGAAGACAAAACAAAAATGTAAGCTACTCAGGGGCATCTATTTGGAGGGGAAGGGCACACCCTATATACCAGGCATCCTCCAACTGCGGCCCTCCAGCTGTTTGTGCCTTCAACTCCCAGAATTCCCGACAATTGAACAAGCTCGTTGGTGCTACTGGAGTTGGAGGCCCAAAGAGCTGGAGGGTCGCAGTTGGAGGATGCCTGGTATATACATCAAGAGACAAAAGAGAGAGAGAGAGAGATGCCTCCCTGCCAAATAAGAACTGGAGACACTGCTTCCTGCACCCACTTAAAGGGCAGCCCTCTCTTTCGCAAAGTTAGCGGCTCTGAGAAGAGATGCAAGAAGCCCCCGCCACGCATGGGAGGCTCCAGGACTAGAGAGCCTCCCAAACTCTTCTCTCTCACCAGAGTCCTGACTTCTCCCAAGAAGACCCTCCCATGCCAGCTTCCTGAGGAGGAGGAGGAGGAGGCTCCTCTTTGCTCCTCCACCTCCCCTCCGTTTCCCCTCACCTTCTCTCTTTGCCTCTTTTCGCTGTGGAAACAACGCGGAGAAGTCAAAAACCTTCCCCAGTTCTCGCCTCTTCGCCTGAGCTGGGGCTCGAGCGGTTCAGGAAGGCGCGTGCCCGCGGAGAGCACGCGGGCACGCGCCTTCCTGAACCGCTCGAGCCCCAGCTCAGGCGAAGAGGCGAGAAAAAGTTGTCCCAAGGATTTTGTTGCAGCCTGGGGTGCATCTAAGCTGTAGAACAATGTTTCTCAATCTTCTCAATACAGTTCCTCATGTTGTGGTGACCCCCAACCATAACATTATTTTTGTTACTACTTTACAACTCTAATTTTGCTACTGTTATGAATCATAATGGAAAATTCTGACACTCTGGATGTATTTTCATTCACTGGACTAAATTTGGCACTAGGGGTGAGAAAAGCGGTATAGAAATACTGTAAATAATAATAATAATGATAATAAATACCCGATACACCCAAATTTGAATACTGGTGGGCATGGAGGGGATTGATTTTGTCATTTGGGAGTTGTAGTTGCTGGACTTTATAGTTAACCTGCAATCAAAGAGCATTCTGAACTCTACCAGTAATAGAATTCATGGAATCGTAGAGTTGGAAAAGACCTCATAGGCCATCCAGTGCAACCCCCTGCCAAGAAGCAGGAAAATTTCATTCACAGCACCCATGACAGATGGCCATCCAGCTTCTGTTTAAAAGCCTCCAAAGAAGGCGCTTCCACCACACTCCAGGGCAGAGAGTTCCACTGCTGAACTGTTCTCACAGTCAGGAAGTTCTTCCTAATGTTCAGATGCAGGCCCATAGCCAACATTTTGTTCGGGGGGGAGGGGGGGAAGAGGCACTGAGTCTGAGTGAAAGAGGGTCTAGCCTAGCAAACCTTTTGTATCGTTACCCCAATACCCCCATGCATATGGGATATATTGAGCATGGTGATCAGATCATGATATGAATAATCATAACAGTTTAAATAATGTACCAGTAAGGCCTTCTCGCGGACCACCATGAGAATTTGGGGGGGGGGAGTGAAGCCCCTCAAGTCTCCCCCTGGCTACTTGTCTGTAAAGAGGGGTATGCAAGGAAGGAGCAGGAAGAAAAGATGGCAGACACAAAAGACCATTGCATCTGGCCACCTATTTAGGATTTTTTTCTTTCCCCATTCCCAATGTTTGTACCATCTATGCCTGATAAAGAGGGGGAGATATTCAAAAGCTTGCCACAGACGTGATTTTATATTCATCTTAAGGATAGTAAAAGGTCTCCAAGGTCATGTGGCCAGCATGACTGCAAGGAGCACTGTTACCTTTCCACTGGAACAGTACCTACTCACATTTGCATGTTTTCAAACCACTAGGTTGTCAGAAGCTGGGGCTAACAGCAAGAACGCTCCCCAGATTCAAACCACTCACCTTTTGGTCAGCAAGTTCAGCAGCTCAGCGGTTTAACCCGCTGTGCCACCGGGAGCTCCTTAATAAAGCACAACAATATAAAGATAAATAGACCGTTTTAAACACTATATAATAGTATAAAACAATACAACACCATTTAAAAGCAAGCCTATAGTTAAAATATACAGATTATAATTATAGTTAAATGTTAAATGACTATATATGATGATATTGTGCATCTCTCTTTCAAAATGCTTCATTCACTTCTTCCAGCAACCAAATCTTACCAATTTGTCAAAGCAAAGTACTTCATTTCCCCTATTCTCTTTTTTGCTTTATTCTGAAACTTATTTCTATGGATGAGCAGTTTCTACCTTTAAATGTATTTAATATGCACTTACTTCATTTTCTGAAAGTTAATGTGTGAATCATGCATCCTTGTTATTAAATCCTTCCCCTTGATGAACTTAGTGAACCCCATTTCTTATTAAATAGACATAGCCAGGATTACAGCAGAGTTGGAACGTGTGTAGTTGCCTAGATGTTGTCGGAATACAATTCCAAGTTTCTCACCGTTGTCTGGTTACAACTATTGGGAGCTGTAGTTCAGCAACATCAGATGTGTCGCATGATTCCTGGATTAGACTATTTGCAGTCAATCTGAATATTACTGAGCCACAATACCCCCACCCCTCAAAATTTATAGTTCATCAGGAAACTACAAGCAAATATATGATATTTAGTTTTTATTAAAAAACCTTTTTTTGGAAGTCCAGAGTTCCAAAATTCCAAAGCGTTAGGGGCTCCAAAATGAATCTAGCTCAGGTATGGGGAAACCTAGCACCAAGGGCCGGATGCAGCCCCTTGGGCTCTTTTCTCAGGCCCTCCTCCCATCATCCTGTTCCTCCTTCTTTCTCTCTTTCCTCCTTCCTTCCCTTCCTTCCTTCTTTCTCCCTCCCTACCCCTCCTTCCTTCCCTTCTACCTTTTTGTCCTTCCTTCCCTCTTCCCTCACTCCTTCTCCTTCAATTTCTTATATAGAATGTATAAACTGTCCTCTAAATATATGTATCAAATATAACTTGAAGACAGCCCAGTTTGTGACCCAGTTTGTATAATCCCTTGGGAAGGAGACTGTGGTCAAGATCCCTCCAGCTATTTCCCAAGCCAGATAGCTATCAGATCCATGTGTAGTGATTTCAGCTAGGACCCTTTAACCTCGGTCCTAGCTGAAATCACTACATATTGAAGTTTTATTTTATTCTACCTTTCAGCCACAGAAGCCAGTTGAAAAGAACAAAGGGGTTAAATATGTTTGTATGTACTTTAAATTCCACTGTTGAGTTATGATGACTCTATTAATTTCCTAGTATTTCTGGTGGTTTTACCAATTCCTTGTTCTGAAATATAACTTACAGCACTTGGTACTTGTTGGCCATTTCTCATCCACCAAAAGGTGGGGAGCTTTAGAGGATAAAATCAAAACAGCTGAGACCCAACATTTTAGATATGATAACAACCATCTGCACTACTCCTCATCACACCCAAAGATATAGCTGTATTAGATAGTTGTGAAAGTGACCACAAAATGTCTTTTTTTCCTTCCCTCTTTTTCAAACCGCCACTACAGTTATGCAAAGGCAAGTGACTGGATTGTAGCACCAGGAAAAGTGAATTCAGAGAAAGGAGGAACCAAATAATGCCTCTTCCTCAGTGCTAGGAAAAGTGGAAAGGTGAATTGCAGCCTATCAACATGCTTGGACTGCATCAGAGCTAATGATAAAGCATGCTGAAGGTTACACTCCAACAACATCTGGAAGGCAGCCTTAATTTGCCCACATATTCCTGAGAAGGTAGTATTTGAAAGAAGATTTCCAAGGTCAAAATGTCCAAAAAAAAACTTTGATTAGTGGAAATGTTGAAGTCATCTGACATCTCCCTCAGGCTTTCCTTTGAATGCAGCTGTCATCCTCACTGTAACAGGAAGAGTGATTTTCACAGGAAACCATAATGTTGTGAGCAGTCTCTGATATAATGGAAAGAAGTCTGATGTAGCAATCTCTTTCAGCCAACACACAGAAATGCATACAGATCAACACAGCTGCTAATCTATAAGGACTGTCATGATTGCTGCCTCCAGTTTATAACTTACCGTGACATAATCCCAGGAAAATATATTCCTAGGGCAAGAGTGGAATGGTGTTCTTTATCTTTTTTTTCTATTGTGTGTGTATGGGAAGTGTCTATTATCTGTTTCCAACCTCAAGAATCAAATAGAGACGTAAACTTTATTGTTGCTGTTAGCCTTCATGTTATTTTGGGTTTGTGGCTAAAATAAGATCAACATGAGGTTATCTTGCCAAGATTTGTTCATAGGTGGTTTGCCCATTGTCTTCCTCTAAGTTTGAGAGTGTGAGTTGTTCAAGGTCACCCAATGGTTGATCGAATTCTGGTCTCCAAACATACCTGTCAACACTCAAACCACTATACCACATTATATTCTCCTGCTCCGGTTCCAAGAAAGTTAACAAGAGCCCGCATGTGGGGTGGAGAGAGAGGAAAAAAAAGATAAATGATAAAGGGTCATCTAACTGTTTGGTTGATATTTAAAATTGTTTCTATATACTAAATGCTACTAGTGGTTTGATAACTTTAGAGGGAAGTGTTAGATTGGCTTTTTCTCTGGTTAGTCTGTAATCCATATACAACCATGTTGTTATTTTTAATCTCCTTTCTCTAATGACCCATTCTTATGTGGCAAACGGACACTATCCAACCAAGGAGAGTGGTATAAGCAGACTTGGGAAAATGCCAAAGTTTACACACACACACACAACATTGAAAGGCATTACTAAAGTCCTTGCATTCTGTTAGGGAGGGAAATGACATAGTCACCCTTGAATTCTTAAATGCCATTTCATATGAAGTTGCTATCAGCAGTGTGGGGTTTCCCAAGGGTTAGTGAACTATCCTTGAGAAAGGTGGAGTAAAAAAAATGAATATGTATCTTAAAACTACTGAAGACTTATAATACTCAGTAGATAACAGAATACAGATTATTCATTAGGTACAAAAAACAGAAACTGGAAATGTGCCTGAACATTTTGTTGTAAATCCACTGATCGTGGTGCTTTCTCTTCTGTATGCAAGTAAGTAAGTAAATAAAGCAATTCCACTTACAACTCACTCAGCTTGACAGAAATGTTTTTTAAAGTATGGCATGTTGAACTTCGTATTTCCAACTATTGTAGAACTTCGGATTTCCAAGCAAGAAGACAGAGGCTGCACTCACAGGAGCAAAGGCAAACAAGGCTAAGTGGTTGGGTAATAAGCGTGCAATAAATACCTTCAAATACAGATGAGTAAATTCCACACAAGGACTTTTGAAGTCACATGAGCTTATTACAGAACTTCTCTGCGATTAGATATGGTTCCTGAGCCATACTTCTTTGCAAATCATAATTGTTTCTATATGACAAGACCAATATTGTGTAATATTTATCTCCAGTGAGGGAAGTGTTATGCTTTCTCAATGAGATGCCTCTTTAAAGTGAGGTGGATGACTCCCATTCCAAAATGGTGATTATCTAAGCTCCACCTGGAGATGGTTCAAAGGATTTTGCTGACTGAGGCAGAACAGCAAATGGCACCCCTTACCCACCAAAATCAAAGATACATAGAACTCAAGGCAAGTCAGTTTACTTTACTATGGCAAGCTCAACCTAGCAATGGTAATTTAATAATAAGTTAAATGATATGTTTATCTTTTTTAAAAAAAACACTTTTGTAAGTAATTTTTATAGGTAACACATGGTCCATTTTACATTTCAATAAAATAAAAATGCCAGGAAAATGAACAAAAATAAGTAGGGGAAAAGAAAAGAAGGGAAAAGCAAAACAAAGAAAAGGAAAACAAGTAAAAAAAGAAAGAAAGAAAGCAAAATGGAAATAACAACAACTAACCGTGTATTTGACTTCCAACTACTCCTTTGTGGCTGTTCTATATTTTCATCATCATGTTAAGCCACAATTATTTGTTTATCTTTTAAAATACTCCTTTTTGTCAACCAACCCTCTACCTGAAGCCACTGTTCCTCTCTACTAAATAGTAGGCCTCAACCCACCCCTGCGGACTTCCCATTTCTTTCAACCTCTCCAGTTCCTTCTGCCATTCCTAACAATAAGAATGCCTTGAAAATAAAAGGATAGTTGACCATCCATATTTGTGGATTTGACTTTTACATATTTTATTATTCCCTGATTTGATTAATATAACCTCTCTAGCACAACTCTAGGAATCTCACCCTACTGAACAGATCTCTCTAAGTCCTCTAGTACAACACTACAGTCAACCAATAAATGTTGACTACAGAATTGCACTGGGGAATATAAAGAAATGTTATTTTAAGTTTTAAAAATATGGCTTTATATTTGCATTTTTTTGCCATTTTTGCCAAGGGCTGACTGTATATAGGCAGTCACCAAGTTATGAACAAAGTAGTTTCTGTAGGTTTGTTCTTAAGTTGAATTTGTATGTATGGTGATATAGGTACATTTTAGGTGCAGCTCCATATAGATAGATAGATAGATAGATAGATAGATAGATACACACACACACAACCCTACCATCAAAGAGCATTCTGAGCCCCACCAATGATACAATTGGGCCAAACTTCCCACACAGAACTCCCATGAGCAACAGAAAATACTGTTTTCTTATGATCTTTGGTGAGCCCTCTGACACCCCCAGGTTGAGAAACACTGAGCTAGAGAGCTTTAGTATCTCACTAAACTACAAATTACCGGATTCTACAAAATGCAGCCATGGCAGATAGAGTGGAATCACAGCACAATGTGTAGTGTGAAAGGACTCTTATATCAACTCACTGTGTTTTTCAAAAATATTTTTGATAGTAAAATGTTGGTCAGTACATTGGTTGGAGATTTAAAACAAATATTTAGCCAAGTCCGCTGTACTCAACCCAATGAAAACTGCCTCCACCCTGAAGAAGCAATTTACCAATAGCATATTCTCAAATTACTGACTTCATGACTCCTAAACAAACCAAAAACAATCAAATGCTATATGCTCCACAAATTCCTGGGGCAGGATTGATACCACTAAAATAAATATTCTATCTATTATTTATATTCATAATGACCCTCTTGTCTATGCTTTCAATTTTATTTTAGGAAAACTGGTGCTTTGTTCCATAAATTGTTAATGAGGTTTTGGAAGAACCCCAGAAATTTGTTTTTTGAAATGACATTTGCCAGTGGAGCCAAGAAGCCTCTGCCTTCACTATCCATATAAATGCATTTGCTTTTTCCTTCCATTTGATCAGAGGTCATCGTGTTCCAGTTGTATACACTGAAACATGACAAGTAACTCATTTGGGGAAATTGATGAAATCACTTTGTCTGAATTTCCAGAATATTTACAGCACAATTATTATTCTCTGGATTTTAGCCAATGTTATTAACCATCGTAGCCTGGAAACCTATTCAAATGTTCTGTCTGTGTGAATCTGACATTTTAGAAAAAAATAATAATTTCTGGATCCAGTTTATTCTTTAATCATTTATTGAGCCAGATAGCAGTTTTAAAATCTGCTTATATGATCAAGAAGAAATTAAGTTACCTTCTAAAGTGGTATGGATATAGATAAGACATACATCCTCCCTCTCTTGTCATTATATGAGCGATCACAACTAAAGTTGTTGTAGGTTTTTCTGGCTATATGGCCATGTTCTAGAGGCATTTTCTCCTGACGTTTCACCTGCATCTATGGCAAACATCTTCAGAGGTAATGAGGTCTGTTGGAAGTAGGAAAATGAGTTTATATATCTGTGGAAAGACCAGGGTGGGACAAAGGACTTTTGTCTGCTGGAGCTAGGTGTGATCACAACTACATTTGAGATTCATCTACACTGCAGAATTCATGCAGTCTAACACCACTCTAATTACCATGGCTCACTGCTATGGAATCCCAGAAGCTGTAGCTTTACAAGGTCTTTGGCCTTCTCTGCCAAAGAGGGTTGGTGCCTCACCAAACTACAACTCCCAGGATTCCGGAAATTTCTTCTCCTCCACATCAAGCTGAAAACCTATTCTCTTTGTATTGTTTTGTTTATTTTTTTCTTTATTTTGGAATAAAAATAGTAGTTTGAACTACTAAACCATGCTGGTTTGCAGATGTAAAAAAAAAAACAACCCAACAACCCACTTTCTCTTTGAAATAGGTTCTGAAATACTATGAAAGGCATTTTGTATTCTGGGATTATTTTGCATCTTTGACCTCCGAGCTCTGAGTAATTGAATTTCAGCTCTGATGTGAAATAATGTTGGTGCTGAAAACGCTACATGAAATGATTTAATCTGTGACCACTGAAGCCAGACTAATTCATGAATCACTTTATATTTACTCACTACTAGAAATGCAGATAACACTGGAAGTGCCACATGGGATGTAACGTAATCAGAGTACAGTTCTCAATGAGAACAGATGTTAATCTTAAAATGGAAAAAAATAATTACACTCATCTAAGATTTTATACATTTTTATAAACACTTTAAAAAACAATACAGCTGTATCTTATGGAAACATACTTGTTTCAATTACTTCTTCTCCAAGACAGTTTTTTACTACCACAATACAGGTAGATAGATGCAACTCTAGAGTTGTGTTATGTGACCCATTTTTAGCAGGGAGTGTTATGATAACGTTCAGATTCTTCATTTTCTGGTATCAGATCCTCATTTTAGAGAAGTCTTGTGTAGGAGCAGGTCAGGCATTGCTATCAAGAACAGTTATAATGCATCTGCTAAACCTTTAAAATTGCAGTACCTGTTCTCAAACTCTTATTTTCTACATCCAGCAGGGGGCCTGCAAGACTATCAACTACCTTATTTTCGTGGCACAAAGTGTGTACCTTCACAGTTCTAATATTGAGGATCTATTTTAAGGATGATGGAATCTAGTGGGTAGCCATCTCATTTGCACCAAAGCACACAAAATATCTAAAAGTTGTTCTGACATCAAAACTGATGATTATTTTTTTTCTGTCTCAGAAGTGACTTGAGAAACTGCAAGTCGCTTCTGGTGTGAGAGAATTGGTCATCTGCAAGGACATTGCCCAGATGTTTTTTGATGTTTCACCATCCTTCTGGGAGGCTTTTCTCATGTCCCCACACAGGGAGCTGGAGCTAACCAAGGGAGCTCATCTGCACTCTCCCCGGATTCGAACCTCCAACCTGTCGGTCTTCAGTCCTGCTGGCACAAGAGTTTAACCCATTGTGCCACCGGGAGCTCCTACTGATGATGATGGTGATTATTATGATGATAAAGCTTTATTTAGATCCCATACTTCATTTTTGCCTCTAATATCCTTCCCTCCAGTGAGCAGTCGGCTTTTATTTCCTGGAGTATGGACTGGTTTGATCTTCTTATGGTCCAAGGTACTTTCAGAATTTTCCTCCAACACCACAGTTCAAAAGTTCTTCCTTCACTCAGCCTTCCTTATGGTCCCGCTCTCATATGCATAGGTTACTATGAGGAATCAATTGCTTTAACTATGTGGAGCTTCCTTGCCAGTGTGATGTCTCTACTCTTCACTATTTTATCGAGATTGGTCATTGCTCTCCTCCTAAGAAGTAAACGTCTTCTGATTTCCTGTCTGCAGTCTTCATGTGCAGTAATTTTCGCACCTAGTAATACAAAGTCTGTCACTGTCTCCATATTTTCTTCCTATATTTGCCAGTTTTGATAGTATTTTTCTTTTAAAATATTAGCTGCTTTGGTTCTAATTTTGTGATAAAGTTGTAGTTTGAGGAGGCACCAGCACTGTTTAACAGAGAAGGCTAAAAATATCATGGCATTGAGCCATGGGAGTGAAAGTGATATCATACAGCATCAATTTGACTATGTAGCTGTGTCTCCAGAGACCAGGGTCCCTACTCTGCCATGGAAACCACTGGATGTCCCTGAGCAAGTCACTCTCACTCGTAATCTCACTCTTTCTGCCTCAGTCCATTTGCCAGAGTTAATGACAAAACTTATCTGAATGAAAATTTCCAAGAAAAACCTATGATGGGGGTCACTTTACAGTCACCATAATTCGGAAACAACTTGAAAGCACACACAACAACAGCAGCCATAACCATCCAAACCTTTGTTTAAAATCTTGCTGAAGCTGAAGAAGTTTCCATAGTGTTTTTGAAGGAAGCTCCACATAACAGTGATCTAAACAACAGTTTATCAGGTGATAGGTGGCTATAGCCAAAGGTCACTTCAGTCAAATAACTATGAGGTAGCTTTTGTCCAATATATTTCCTTCCTTCAACACAAATGCTGATGTGCCATTGGGGAAACAGACCCTATTTGTAGTAATTATTTCAGGAAAGGAAGCACAGATTCAGCATTTTGTCCCACTGAGCTGTGTAAAACATTGCCTGTTTAAACATTTCCAAGAGGTCAGCCCTGAACCCAGAAAGGAAGTTTGCTGCAGGCTGATAGATTAGGGGAAAGGAAAAGGGAGCCTGGTGGGATGCTGTCAGCTGCAAAAGAACTTCCTGACTTTTACTTTATTTTTAACAAACAAAATACCTTCTTTTTGTTGTTTAGAGCTCTTCCAAAACCTTCCATTTCACTAGTGGAATTGAGCTGTCTTTAACAAGTTAGAATAATGTATAACTCAATTACAAACTTTGAGATTTAAGGCTTATCCTTATGTTCCCATAGCCCCAAAGCAACAAACTGGACTGCAGGTACGAAAATGGAGTGCTTTTTGGCTATGCACAAGGCACCAATGATTACATAATCCAGGATCCTGCCACAGACAACATCAAGATAAGCACCACAGCATATTTTGATGAATCTGATTGAGCCATTTAATCATAGAACGTTTTGAATCAAGCATTGCTTGCCTTTAATACAATCATAGAATTGGAAGAGACCTTGTGGGCCAGTCAGTCCAACCTACTGCCAAGAAGCAAAAATTCCTATATTTGATTATCATCCTTTTGGGATCATCATGTAAAGACTGAATAGTCATTTCTCAAGGGTTTCGTGACTCTGTGTATATCCGTGAGATGATGTGTTAGAGCTGGGCATGCATATCTTGAGGTCTGGCCACTTTCACTGCTACCATTCAGTTAATTCTGCAATACATATTATTCACATTTTCATGTGGCTCTGATAAATTTCCCAGACGGCAACAATACTCTTAGACTAAAAAATAATCCCCAGGCTTGTAGCCAGGAAAAAAAAATCTGGGGGTGGTGTGTGTGAAACAAATTTTGGTGTTTTTTAGCATATCCATAACACAAAATAATTTAAATACGACGACTCATTCTATGTTTTATATAAACTTAATTAAATCAAATTTCTATTTTAGCTACAAAGTTTCAGGTCTAAAAATCAAGATCTATGGCCCACACATATTATTACATTTTTTAAAATGACATAAAATTCCTTTAATCTGATGCCTAAAAAAGGTAAAGGTTTTCCCATGACATTAAGTTTAGTCATGTCTGACTCTGGGGGTTGGTGCTCATCTCCATTTCTAAGCCAAAGATGTCAAGCCAAGGCGCAACTTGACAGAAGCAAATGCTAGATACACCAGATACAGCTCTGTAAAATCATGGATTCTGGAGACGTTACAAAAAGAAATTCAGTTTACTAAGCACAGAGCAAAAGCACATCCATCTTCAGCGAGCGACACACAGGATAACACAGGAAAACTGAAAGTCAAAACAGTTATTTGCAGCTGCTAAGCTCTTCTGCTCCAAGCAGCTACTCCCTAAAATTTCTCAGCAGCAGAGAGCTTATCTTAAGGTCACTCAATCACAGCCTCAACATAAACATTTCAGCATAGCTTGATATTCTAAGTGGCACCCATATTGGCTATTGCCAATATTACATTTAAAACACATATGCAATATATCTCAATAAATCCTGACAAAAGAGCTGGTGTTGTCTATGGACATCTCCAAGGTCATATGACCAACATGACCACACATGGAGCGCTGTTACCTTCCTGCAGAAGCGGTACCTATTCATCTACTCACATTTACATGTTTTCGAACTACCAGGTTGGCAGAAGCTGGGCCCAAAAGCAGGTGCTCACCCCGCTCCCCGGATTTGAACCACCGACCTTTCAGTCAGCAAGTTCAGCAACTGAGCGGTTTAACCCGCTGCACCACCGGGGGGGGGGGGGGGGGACGGACACACACGATCTGGTGCCTAATTACTCAAAAAAAATCTTGATTGTTTAGGAGAATTAAAATTATCATAGTTGTTATATACCTGGAAACATCATACATTGTATTTAAGCTAAGTTTTTCTTATGGAATTTAACCTGGGAAGTCTGATTCTGATGTCGATTTTGGTGGATTATGTCATTTTCACATCAAAAATGTTGAGTAAATATCCATGATGTCAAAACTCAGTCACTTCCACTATGTTGGCTGTTGCTGCTATTGCAATGTAAATGGGCAAGATGGTAGGAAACGATAGGTAATGTTAGGTAGGTAATCAAAATTTGGTTGAGATAATGCTTCCAGTTCTGGAGGAACTCTAATTTTTGTTTCTTATAGTCTTAGCATTTGGTTAACCAGTTAAAATTAATGAGCAAACTAGTTTTTTTAACCTGAGATATTGGGGCAGGGGCTGTTGAACCCATAAACCACCCCCTTGGATACAGGCTTGCTCGTGCCTGTTTTATATGGATGCCATAATATGGGGGGAAAGGGAAACATTCCCTATTTAATTAGAGGATTAATTCTCATGACAAGAATTCTCAGAGGATTTTAGATCTGTGATCCCACAAGAGACTGAAATGTTTGTGCTTTTCATTACAATGCCAACTCTCCTGATTCCTCACTAACAACTAGCTGGGCTTAATTAATGCATAAAAGGCAATTCTTTAAATCTTGGGTTAGAGGAAAACTAATACATTACAGTCAACCCATTTATGAAGGCATGAAAAAATATTTTTCAGATACACCTTCTAAGTCTGTGTCAAATGTATGAAGTGATCAGTTATCACGCATACCTGAAATTTCACATAAAATGGAGCTGGAACAGTAATAAATAATGAACTGAAATTTCAGCAGAGTGAAAGAAAGTGTGCAGCTAATTGGACACTGCTGCTGTCCTGCAACCTGTATGAGACTCAGTCTCCAAAATTAGTTTAAATGCCACACTATGCTTTTCTGACATTTGCCTTGTGCAAACCCTCCAACCCAAATCCATTTTTTCTTCCCAGGGAAGTTGTCTGCAGATCTGCCTTTATCTTCATTCCTTATGTTGATGCAGCGGAAACTAGCACTCTAGCCTCAGGGTGCCTGAAAGCAATTTAAACCCAATTGTTTCTGAGCTCTGGTGAATGTAATACAATGGGGCTGACTATTGTTGAGTTTATGTTTATGTAGGATTGTTTGTTTGCTCAGAAATGATTTATTGCACAATAATATCCAAAGCTTTTTTTAATGTGGCACAGATTCCTGTTGCTAAAAAGTTCTGTAATTAAAATAACTTGCATCTTTACAGCATTAGAACACATTCTGGAGCAGTGAAGGCAACAAAGAAAAAATTATTTACAGTCTCTGTTACATCAGCACAGGGCCATCCAGTTGTGCAGTTGTCTCCTGCAGTTAAGGGGTTATTATATCCTAGACCTCAGAATACTAAGGAGAAGACTTCAGAAATTCACCATTATGAATCTACAATGTTTCACATGGAAAAATGAATTGGGATATGAAAGCAAAAAATGACTGGAATATAATGCGGAGCCTAATACAAGAAATCTTTAAACCCAAAGTTGAACTTGACCCAATCTTGTTCCTATTGAGATTGCCAAATGAATAGAACAAAAAATCAATACTAAAACATTACATGTTTCTAGCACCAATAATATATTTACACTCCAAAGTGGAAATATGTCGAACCAATTTGGTAAATGGAGCCCACAAATGCAAGCCTAGGCTCTTCTTTTCTAAATAGTGCAGTAATTTGTAATAAGATTCTTGTTTATAGCTAAGTAGTAATAGTACCTCTACTTTTGAATTCTAGGGGTTTTTTTTAATTCAGCTATACACATATTAGGTATTATTATCAGTAAAGGTAAATGTTTCCCCTTGACAGTAAGTCTAGTCATGTTTGACTCTGGGGGGTGGTGCTGAACTCCAATTCTAAGCCAAAGAGCTAGCATTGTCCATAGACACCTCCAAGGTCACGTGGCTGGCATGACTGCATGGAGCACCGTTACCTTCCCGCAGAAGTGGTACCTATTAGTCTACGCATATTTGCATGTTTTCAAACTGCTAGGTTGGCAGAAGCTGGGCCTAACTCCCACTCTCCAGATTCGAACCACCAACCTTTCGGTCAGCAAGTTCCACAGCTCAGTGGTTTAACTCGCTGTGCCACCAATTATTATCAGTATTACTAGGCTTTTTGGAAAAGAGGAACTTAGCATCATCAGTGCAATTTAAGTTTTTTTAAAAGAAAATATCATATTGACATTGATAATTGTTTTCAAATTATTAACTTAAATCATTGTTAAATGTCCTTTTTTTCTCTTTCATGCCAAATGGAAACAAGGTTGGGAATGCTCATAATGCAATCATCTCCTTGACTCTCAAACAAAGTTATTGCTGGCAGTTTGCTGATAAAGAAAGAGAGTAACACCCATTGACATTGCACACACACTGCATGATGTCATATCCCGAACCCTTTCCCCTTTCGATCTTTGAAACTCTTCCGGAAACACGTTGGCTTCAGTAAACAAGACAGCTGGCCCAGCTTCAGCGCGGGACAGGCGTGTGGCATCTACTTGTTATATTCAGTCTCCATGGTGTTAATTCAAAGGCTCTGAGTTTGAAGGAAAAGAAGGTTCCCCCAGTGAGTACAGAAAATCTTGAGTTTAAGAATCTGACTTTCTGTTATAAAACTCATAATGTTGCTTGTGATGTGAACTCCATCAGAACAGTGAAAAAAGAGGATGTCAGCACCAAAATACAACAACAACAACAACAACAACAACAACAACAACAACAAACACATATGAAACAAACACCAATCATATACAGCGGTGTCCATAGTAAAGGGGAAATATCTATCATGAAATTGCTATTGTGAACAAAGTTAGTATTTTCTGTTAATATGGAAAACAGATTGGGATTTTTGTTTTCATGAGATAGGCTAACCCAGTGTATACAAGTCAGTGTGCATGTCTTTTAGAATACACTGAACAAAACATTGTGAGTTTTGGGACATTTGTAGTGTAAATTTAGTATGAATACTGAAGTTTAGTTTAATTTCAGCATCTCGATTTTGAAACTGATAGTAAGAACATGTTCAGTGTCTCTTATAGATTTGCTTTGCATTTAATCATTGGGTTCTATAATAACAATCCTTTATCAATGTGTATTTCCCGTAGTCACAACCTGAACATTTGCGGTTCTTGGATTCCCAGGAAATCAATAGAAAAAGTATTAATGACACTGGCAGTGCAACTACATTGCAAAATTAATGCAAAATACAAGTATACGAGCCAATGCTTATTAATAAACTTCCATCTGTAATAGGAGTCTTTTTGTCAAAGTAACAGCTCTTAAGTGCCTATTCAGACCAAGATCTAATTACACTGTATGCAGTTCAGCACCTCTTTAACTGCCATGGCCCAATGCTATGTAATATTGGGATGTGTAGTTTAGTGAGGTACCAGCACCTTTTGGCAGGGAAGACCACTGGGTGCAGTGCCTAAAGACCTTGGCCTGCACTTAAACACAACATTGTAAAACTATAACCCTCATGATTCCATAGCATTGAGCCAAGGTAATAAAGTGGTGTCAAGCTGCATTACTTTTAGATGCATTCTAAGTCTTACTGATTTCAAGAAGAGGGTGTTTGATTCTTTTTTCAGACTATCCAAACACCATCACAAAGGCAAGGGCCATCCTCAAATTAATACTTGGTTGCTTAAAATTGTTTAAAATCAATACTTTTCTACTGCAAGCTTTTTGAATGTGCCTTGTGTGCTTTGAGATCTCTCTCTGCGTATGTGTCAGAGAGATGTAGTGCTTGGATGATTTTTCCCTCTCTTGAAACCTTTGAAGAGATGGGCATTAGAGTAGCTCATACCCAGTTCTTGATTATTAAGAAATGCTGCTATTTCTTATTTTGTGATTTTTTAAGATTGGACTCTCCATGTTTGCCTCCTAAGCTCTGAATTCTTTACAGCCACATCATATGGCACTTCACACTTTGCTAGCTGTGAGCTGTTGCTCAACTGTTTGTATCCTGTTTGTTTTTGGATACTCTGCTTTATTTTAGGGTATTTTTCCCTAACAGTAACAAGACTGTGCCATTAGTTTTTGTGCATAACGATGTAACAGCAGCAAGCAATCCAAAAACTGAGGTTTTAAACACATTTTGATGAGTGTAAATTCTTTTGAATGCAGTCAGACTTCTTTCAGTGTAAACAATATTCAGCACTGCTGTTATCAGAAATAGTAACTCGAGAGTAAGTTCCACTCTCACTGAAATGAATGGGCCTTCCTTTAAATGCCAGCAATGAAGCTGAGTTTCATCCTTTTGCTCAGACAGGAGGAGCCATTGTGGCAGCTGATTAGCATTCTGTTCAGAAACTGGATTAAGCTAATGGAGTGTGAGAAAAGAAGAACCTCAGCAATGTAAACCCACAGCCTGCAGGAAACACATCATTTGTTCTGTGGAGAAAGAAATATGTAATGGCTGCTAGAGATTTTGAATGAAGACTTCATATTCCCTAAAGTGCTCCGGCAGCTACGTCTCCTCATCTATAATATCTCATTGGTTGTGATGAGCAGGAAAAAAATCCATTTTAAATTATTTTTTAAAATATTATATTTGGTTTTTTTTATTTTCTGAAGATATTTTTATTAGAGACTTTCCCATTCATAAAAGGAGAAATAAATACAGATAAAAAAGAAAAAGCAACAGAAAGCAAGATGAATTTGCATTGCCTTCCAACCTTCCCAGCAATAGACATTTTATAATATAAAATAATTTATATAATTAAAATACTGATTTTTTTAAAAACTTACAGTTATAGCTTTCTATCTCAAGCCAACCCATTTTAAGAATATTTTTTACAAAATGGTTGTATCTGCTCATTTCACTTTTAAAACTGCACATTGAACTATTGGGAGTTGTACTCCAAAGATAACATTTCTAAGGTCTGGTTAAACGCGTGTAAAGTAACAGCTTCTCAATTTTCAAAATACATCGACAGAGTATCAAGGCACAATGAGCTAAGGGGACCCCATATGGGGTCAGGACCTACAGTTTAAGGAGCAGTGCTCTACTGTGCCAGAAGAATGTGGAAAACCAGCAACAAAGGAAGGAAGGACGAGAATTAAATTTCATGGTTTGAGGAATCATCAGATTATACTATTCTCTAAGGCAAGGATTGTGTATATTTCCATCTCCAGATGTTTTGAACTAACAACTCCTAGAATCCCTCATCATTGGCACACCATCCAACTATCCCAGTCACATACCTGCTGTCTCAATCATTAGCTTTTCAAAGGTTTCAGTGTTTCTTTCCTCCTCTCAATTTCACTTCAGTTGCTGCAAATTGAGTTCAAAGTGCAGGTTTCCTTTCCATTTATTGAACCCAGCAGGAGGGAATGAAGGTGTGTGTTTGTGTGTAACTTTGATCTTCCTAAAATGCACTGAAACATAGCATTATACAGTCTCTATGCCTCTTTTGCTCTGTGTAAGAAGAGCTTTTCTTAGACCCTGTGAGGTTGGGCCTTGGATTACACTTAAAGGCATATCTGGCATTGCACTAAAAATATAGATATGGCGGAAAGGGAAGAGTGAGTTTGCTTTTCAATAGCAACGTTGCTTCCTCTCTGACACACTTGGTCATGTATAAGCAAATATTTATGCAAAGGATTTTGAGCTTTTTGATATCTTTAAAGAAAAAAACACACCAACTCCTTTCACCCAGGGAGGTTCTGAACATTAATGTTCAGACAGGCCTTTGACCTTGAGTAGGCTGAATGGGTCCATATGAAGGTGACACTTGGCACCTTGTGAATTGACAGCAGTTAGTTTTATCTACTGTTGTCTTAAAATTGTATTATTTTGATTTTATGCTACATGTGTTGACGGGGGTTGTTGTTATAATTTTATGTGACTTGTTTTATACTTTTGTACTATTTTTACCTGATGTATGTTATATGTGCACCATGGAGTGCCTTGTAAGCCACCCCAAGTCCCTTCGAGGAGATGGTGATGGGATATAAATAAATATTATTATTTGAAACACAAAAGCATTAGTACATAGCAAACAAGGTCACTTTGCTGGCTGTTGTATTGGATCACACGTCGGACACTTTCCAAGTGTCTAGGACTGTGTGATGTATTGGCGAATAATGTGTGCAGATCCCAGTAGGATGGCCTTTTGCAACTGATAGATGGTAATTTTGTCAGCGCCAATTGTGTTTAAGTGCAGGCCAAGGTTTTTAGGCACTGCACCCAGTGTGCCGATCACCACTGGGACTACCTTTATTGGCTTGTGCCAGAGTCTTTGCAGCTCAGTCTTTAAATCCTCATATAGTGTCACCTTTTCCAGTTGTTTCTCTTCAATCTTGCTGTAACCTGGGATTGCAACATCGATGATGACGACGACGACTACTACTATTTTAAACACCCAAATTGCAATGTTCTTTTGCCATAATGTCCTGGGTTTCTTTCTTTTCAGTTAAAAAGAAGTTGATTCCCCCTGACCAAATACTAAATATGTTGCAAGATATGTTTGAGTGGATGATAGAAAGTACTCTTCAAACAAGAACTGATCTCACCCTGCCTCTTGTTTGCAGAATGTTACCCTGGACTCTTTGAGATTGGTTTAAAGACAACTTGCAATATACATCATTGGGGTTTTGCCTGTTGTTGTCAGTTCTGTATCCATTTATGTATTCTTTTTGGGAGAAGTTTATAGTGATTTCCTAGATATGTCTAGTGTTCTTCTAACAACATATCTTTAAAAAAATCAGGACATGATTTGCTAAGATGGTCTGAAGGGCAAATCTAGTCTCTCTGAATTCATTCCCCAAAATTTTTAAAGAGTTGTGTTGCTTATCATGAAAAAAAGCCATTTTACCGATCTTCTAGAATGGAGAAAAGTTAGAGGGGGAAAAAAGGAGCAATGGAGAACTTCTGTTGTTGGTTCAAATACAATGTCATGGAATTATACAGAAACCCATTTGAAGTGGGCATAAAATGTTGCAGCTGATGCTGCTGGAAATTATGAGAAAACAATGAGACAATTGATGTCTTATTTGGATATTTTAAAAAGTAAAACTGAAAATCTCCGAGAACTACAATTGCTTAAACAAAAATCTCCAGCAACCTCCTGATACAGTTGCCTTTATCTAGACTTGCTAATAGCCAGGATTTATATAATCAAGATAGCTAGTTAGTATCTCCTGGAAACTATTCATTCTCAAGAGAAAGTAATATAGATTTTGGATTACATAACCTCCATCTGTCCCATTTTGGTATGGACAGTCCCAGTTAATCCTCTACTGCCCCATAAAGTGGCGTCAAACTGTATGATTTCTTCTTTGTAGATGCCTCCTCAATTAAGTCAGTTGGAAGGAGCGGAGAGGAAAGAATGGAGTCTGGTTCTTCCTAAACTCAGTACATACATTCTGAGGTTTCTCTCCTTAAAGCCGTGGTTGTGTGTGTTCTTCCTCTTTATTGCAATAAGTTTGGTGCTCCTGTAGTCTAGCCAGACTGTTTTGATCACACTCTGATGTGGCTTGACCACATGTGTCCTGGTTTTCATGTGGGAAATGTTGGAGGAGATAGGTTGATTTCTTTCTTCTGCATATAATTTGCACGGGTTGGCTCACAAATCATAAGGAAAAGAGAGCAGGCTTGTTTTCTGCAGCACTGGAGACTAGAACCTGGAGCACAAGGTTCAAATTACAGGAAAGGAGACTCCCACTTGAACATTAGGAAGCACTTCCAGACTGTAAGAGCTGCTCAACACTATTTCAGAGTGTTGGAAGCTCCTTCTTTGGAGGCTTTTAAACAGAGGCTGGATGGCCATTTATCGTGGGTGCTTTTATTGTGCTTTTCTTGCATGGCAAGAGGTTGGACTAGATGGCACATGCAGTCTTCCAACTCTATGATTCTGTTCTTAACCATAATCTGTTCTTAACTATGACCTTGTTGTGTTTTATTGTTTCTCCACTTTGATTGACATGTATGTTAACCCTGAATGTTTAATTATATGTTTCTTGCTGTTTTATTGATTCTGTTTATTTTTGTGTATATTTTATGCATTTTACTTTGTTCTATGTTGTGCCTTGTAAACCACCCTGAGTCCTCTTGAGAAGATGGGGTGGGATACAAATGAAGTATTATTATTATTATTATTATTATTATTATTATTATTATTATAAGAAATTCTAGTGCTTCTCCATTAAATCTATTCTCTGAGACATATATAGAAATCATTGCAATTATTATTTTATCAAAAGTAGGCTATAAATTCTGTCTATTCCACCTGTGCGCACCCGCAGTGAGAACATAATCACTTCTGATGCAGAACTCAGCTCTGTGAGAGGGAGGCAAGGGAAAAGGCAGGCAATAGTTAAAGTATTATAAAACAAGAGCACAATTCTCCTTGTGTTCAGCAGCTGTATCAGAGGAAGCACGCTTAATCAATCAGCAGAACAGAATTAAACTCTGGAATCGAGAGAGAAGGGAAATGGTTGTAATTTCCTTTAAGGCAATGTCTAAAGGACACAGGAAAAATTATTCCCTGCAAGCAGAGTCAGGATATATTTGTCTTCTACAGCCAAACTGATTCCAAAATGATTACCCAGGACTGCATGTTCCAGGACTATTCTATTTATTCCAGTTTTGTGATTCCCTTTCTGGAGTTTCAGAAGGTGCAGTCATTCTTCCTGATCGGCCCAAGTTGCTCACAGGTCACTTTGTGGAGAACTACATGTTATGTAGTAGCTTGAGTGTTGGATTGTGACCCTGGAGACCACAGTTTGATTCCTCTCTCAGTCATTGAAACCTACTGAGTGACCTTGGGCAAGTCACGTCCTCTAAGGCCTAAACTCCACCGGAAACCCTGTGATAGGTTCACCTTAGGGTCATGGAAGTCAGAAATGGCTACAAGAACATTATGCAAAGGAGTCTTGTAGCACCTTAGAGTCTGAAAGAAGTTGGTAGCAAAAGCTTTAATTGACTAAGTCTACTCCTTCAGATGTACAATAAGATGTTATGTGCTACCAAAGCAAACATGCATGGTATTTCTGCCAAGAACAGTATCTGAGGATTTTCCAGATGACTTGGATCCCAACCTTCCCATACTCTAATGATGAGTAGTACCAATGCTGGTTTGCAGCTATAAGAGACCCACACAAGCATTTACACAAATACTGACATGTTCTTTTAAAATAAAAGGGTGATGTTTTTCCTCTTCCTATGAGCAGAAAATGAGCCTTCTATATTTGCTGCAGATGCTGTAAATTGTGTAAGAATCTGAAGGCTCTAAAATTCAGCAGAGCTGATGTAGTTTCCAACTTCCATAGCAGTTTGATTGCATTTGTTGGTTGTTTTTAATAGAAGTCTGACAGGATCTGTTAAGCATTTGGGTCTAAGAAATTAGGAAGTTAGTGTTGCCTTCCCATTTCCTCTTAGGCTATTCTTCCTTTTCAGAGCACACATCCTTCCTTTCATTGCCCAACCTTCCAGGCATATATATACACCAGAGCAGTACCCAAAAGCTCAAGCGAAATACTGCTGACATAAAAATGGAAGGTGTTGAAAGATTAAAATCAAAAGACATAGGATGGTGGGTCTTGGATCCCAGACAAGGCTGATCCATCAGTAAACATCATGAAACAGCTGTTTCATTTAGCAGACATTAGGTATCATGGAAGGGAAGCAAATTGCTAGATATTCAATCTGTTTATTTTATTGTACTTTAGGACCATTTTACACGACACAATTATAGCAATAACATTCTACTTTAGAAGCCATGGCAACATCCTCAGAAATCCTGGGGTTTGCAGTTTGACAAGAAGCAATAGAGGTGATCTCTGGCTGAGCATATACTGACTAGATAATTATTATTATTATCTTTATTTATACTCTGCCTGTTCACCAAAGACTGAGATGCAAGACAATTTACACATCAAAAAGAATACAATTAAAGCCATACAAAAATTCAGTGTCAAAACCAAGTTAACCTTTTAGCCACATTAAAAATATAGAGTCTAAAAAGATATAAAACTAAACAGTATTTTGCTTCTGCAGCGGACTTCAGATTTCCATAGAATGTTGCCATGGTAGATAAAGGGAAGCCACAGTGTTATTAGAAATGTATAGTGTAAAAAATGGGGGGGGGGGGGGGGGGGAAGGCATTTGAGTAGTTTCAAAATAATATGACATCATGAACCTTGACTTGTAGGATGTGTGCAGCATCTTCCAATCCCCCTCAGGCTGCAAAATGGCTGGGGATGAGATTGAACTAGAAAGAGGAAAGGTCTTCACATGTTGTTCATTCCACCACAGAAATGGTCCAGTCAACCAGAAATGGCTATTAACTTCCACCATGATGGTGATGGTGATGGTGATGATTTATTTGTAGACCACGCTCTCTCCCCAAAGGGACTCAGGGCAGTTTCCAGCATATAAGGCAAACATCCAATGTCATTGAGAAGACATAAACAAATCACATCAAAACAGAACACATCAAACAATGATAAGAACTTGTGACATGGAACAACCACAGAATTAAACATAACTTTCACAATTTCCAAATAACCACTTTTGTATTGGGAAAAACTGAAACTGAAATAAGAATTTTCCAAAATAATAAGCCAGACATCTTTGAAGACCAGTACTATAAAGTGGGATAACAAGGCTGAGCATCCAGCAACATGTCCTCTGGCAGTGTTCTATAGGTTCATGCAATATATTCCAATGCAGACAAGTCCTTGTCAATTTCCGTTTTTTTCTCCATGTCAGGAGTGACTTGAGAAACTGCAAGTTGCTGCTGGTGTGAGCAAATTGGCTGTCTGCAAAGTCGTTGCGCAGGGGATGCCTGGATGTTTTTGAAGTTTTACCTTCCTTGTGGGAAGCTTCTCTCATGTCCCCGCATGGGGAGCTGGAGCTGACAGAGGGATTCGAACCTCCGAACCTTAGTGGTGCTAAGAACCTTTGTAAAATAGGCTTTACTTGAAAATAAACAGTACAGAGGCTCTTTGACATGAGGAAGGTACTGAGAGTTACTAGGATACTGTTTTCAATGCTTTTGTCAGATTTCCTTGTTCATCCCACTGTTGGCCACTCAAACCTTCTACACTGCCATATAATCCAGTTTGAAGGAGATAATCTCCCCAGATTCAAACCTATGACCTGTTGGTCTTCAGTCCTTCCGGCACCACTGGGGGCTCAGTCAGTTTCCATGATGTAGAGCAAAGATAGGCAACTTGTGGTCCTTCCAGATGTTGGAGTTCACTTCCCATTTGCTCTAACTCCAAGGCCTAATGAGAACTGTTCCTACATTTTGAATCCCAACTCTTCTCTACACCATGAAGACTTTTCAGGACATTTCTGCATAAGTTTGTGATGAAAGGGCCAGTAGCATGTTCAACCATCTTTGAACTTCACAATTCAAAGTTGCAAGTAAACAGGAAACAAAGCATGCTTTCTCCTTCCAATGACAGCACATGGAAGTCCACTTCTCCAACGGTAGGGACTATCCTATTTTTTGACATTGGTAAACACTATGGTTTAACTTTCTGTTTTGAGCCCCGTCTGATTGTGCTACTTATTTAATTATAATAGTTGGCCACTTGGGCCCATATTGGTTACTGTAGAAATAACTATAGGAGAATGGAATGACACTGATGACAAGAGATTTTCTGGAAATTAAAGTCCCTGCTGTGATGAATTAATGGGAGGTCTCTGGGGGAATTTGTTGGAAAGTAGTTATAAACTCTGAGTAGAAAGATTGCAGTTGGTGCAAAGAAGAAAAGAAAACCTTCCCACCTGCTAATAAAAGTGTGAGGAGGCAGCATCAGAAAGGCAAAACTCTATCACTAAATCTGACACATGTAAGGCATGATTACAGCAATCAGTACCTACTGGTGTATCTCCCGCCTTTAAAAGCCATCAGGACATTTTTCATTTCAGAGGGGCCATGGCATGGGTGGGAGGAGAAGACGAGGAATGACAGACATCTTTGCTGTGTAATCAGATGGTAGGCTTTCATTTTAATACAAGAAACACACAGAATGTGACATTTCCCTTCTGTTTCACTCTGTTGGAATAAAAGGGCTGCAGAATAAAATGAAGTAACTAAAACGCCTCCACTCTACAAAAACAGGCACTTAGGTGGGGGGACCAATATTACAGAAGTGTAGACAAGAGAATCCCTTACATCCCTCTTATTTACTTGATGTCTTCTGTGTATGAACAGGAACATGTCCTTTAAATAGTATCAGGTGAGTTTTCAGCAACCTGGCTCAGAAACCATAATTCCTTGCCACAGGAATAACACCACAGGGGTGTTCACCCTTCCCTATACAAAGGTAAAGGTAAAGTCCAGTCGTGTCTGACTTTGGGGGTTGATGCTCATCTCCATTTCTAAGCCAAAGAGCCGGCATTGTCTGTAGACACTTTCAAGGCCATATAGCCAGCATGACTGCATGGAGAGCTGTTACTTTCCCACTGGAGCAGTATCTATTTATCTACTCACATTTGCATGTTTTTGAACTGCTAGGTTGACAGAAGCTGGGGCTGACAGTGGAAGCTCACGACACTCCCCAGATTCGAACCTGCGACCTTTTGGTCAACAAGTTTAGCAGCTCAGCACTTTAACCCACTGAACCCCCGGGGGCTCCCTCCCCATACTATCCAAAGCTAAAAATTAAATATAATTGGCTGGGGTTACACTTAAAACATGTGTCTGTTCTAACTTACAAACAAATTTAGCTTAAGAACAAACCTACAGAACATACCTTATTCATAACTTGGGGACTGCCAGTATACGGCAGTGTAGATCCTGCCCAAGAGAGGCTGCAGCAGTTTGCTTTTGCTTGAGCCTACCTGAAAGGGGAAGATCTGGCCTTTCCTCTCTCACTTGCTGCTTTAATGATCAACTACTTTTGCACTTTCGGTTTAGTTTTCACCAATTGAAGCAAGCCAAGAAAAAGATGGAAACTGTGTGTTGGAGAGAGAAACAGATCTTTTAACAGCTGTAAAAAGTGAGAAAATAACGAGGAACACTTTGAGGGTATATAAAAGCAAGTGAGCCTGGACTCATAACTTTATGCAGTTTTTTTAAAAAATCTTATTTTACTTTGGGGCATAGCTGACCTTTTCATTCATTTTTGACCAGAAAATGAATGCTGGTTTGCTTGTCAGAAAACATTAGCACATTAAAATGACAAATAAGCACAGAGAATGGAGGGCAAAACCGAATCAAAGCCACTTGTTGAGCCCACCAAACTGCTTAGACTCTAGATGTAATTAACGACTTCCCCACAGCACCTTGAACAGAGATGAGTGCAGAAGACCACAAAATCCTTTTGATATTACAATGCCTTGACTGTACCTAGACTTTTACACAAGTATTCTCCCAAATGATGGCTGGAAATTGTATAGTCTTTTAGATGTTGATAGACTGCATTTTTTTTTCAATTTTTCTCATTATTAGTTATGCCAACTAGGGCTACTGGGAATTATAGTCCAACAACATCTGGAGGGCCACGCTTCCTAGCCCTTGTTTAGTGGGGTTAGCCTGGCAAACAAGGTGAGCAGTTGTACAGTGTTGATGCTGCTGTGTTTTTAAGTCATTTCTGATTTATATTGACTCTAAGGTGACCCTATCATGGAATTTTCTTTGTTCAGATTTGTTATTCTTCCTCTGAACCTGAGGGAGTGTGACCTCCCCAAGATCATCCAGTGGGTTCCTATGGCCAAATTGAGATTCCAAATCTGTTCTGATGGAGTCCTAATTACCTCATCATATGGGCTGATTTGCCTGTTGTACACTGCTTCCTCACCCCTTTCGCTATGGAGCCCATTACACAATGAACATCTACTACTAGCTGGGCTCTGTGGTGACAGCAGAGAAGAAGCAGTGTACACCGCCATGAAGGCTTCTCATGTTGCCTTGCTACAATGAGGGGAACCCAGGCAGTGAATGCTTCCCCCCTGTGGGATGGGGTCTGGTGGTAAGTTGGGTAATGAATCTCTCATGTGATAAGGCCTTTAGTCCAACATTCAAACCACTACACCACATTTGCTCTATCAAGACATTATTACATATTTTCAATTGCATAATTGCAGGTAATTTACCCTGTATATAATTACATGCATCCATACAGTCTTGATATATAGATCTTTTTTTTGTTGCTGTTATGGAGCCCCCAGCACAAGGGTTAAACCCTTGTGCCAGCTGGACTGCTGACCAAAAGGTCCACAGTTCGAATCTGAGGAGCGGGGTGAGCTCCTGTCTGTCAGCTCCAGCTTCCCATGTGGGGACAGGAGGGAAACATCCCACAGGATGGTAAAACATCTGGGTGTCCCTTGGGCAACGTCCAATGGCAAATTTCTCCCACACCAGAAGCAACTTGAAAAAAAAAAGGTCCTCTAATATTCCTTCAGTACAAATATCTCACCATCATACAGTACCATCTGTAATTAATCAAGAGTCTTCCTGTATCCTCTGGGCACATAGATGGCAAACTTTGAAGGCAGTCTCATGCACATTTACTCAGAAATGTAATACTGCCAAATCCCCACGAAGTGTGTGCAGGGTAAAAGCCTTATGGGGCTGTCTGTCCTAATGTTGAAGCATAGCTTCATCACTGGCAGTTTGTGAACTGAGCAAAGGGAAGGCATCCCCTTCAGTTCAAAGCAAGTACTGCTGCTCATCCCAGTTCAGGACAATAGCAGCCAAAAATAATGCATGTGGGATGTTGGTATTACAAAGCAGACCACTCCCAAGATAAATGTTGTAAGCCTAGAGGCACTAAAGTGGCTCACTAATGGGCAGACTTAATTGAAAGCTTGAATGAGACCATTACGCACAGTGGCATACTAGCGATTTACCATTGGAATAATTATCTGCTGGCAGTTAAGCGTCTAATGAAAAGATGATTTCACTTCCCACTGACAAGTTTCTATCAGCTGTAATTGGCGAAGATGGAAGAAATGATATCCAATATTTGGGCAATTTGGAACAAGTTTTCTTTCAAAAAGCTCTCTCTGCTCACTGCCTCTAAAATCATCACAGCTGTATGGCTTAATCTTCAAAGGAAAGCCAAGTTGCATATCAGATTGTGCAGAATCAACTTCAATATATCTGTATGATCATCATTACAGTGTTCTTCTGTCCATTCTGGCACTGTTTTTAACATGCTTACGTCCCTTTGATATTATTATACTTTAAAGACTTTGACTAATCTCAGTCTGTACATAACAGGAAAGCCTACCTGCATTATTTACCAGAGTCTTCCCCTGTGCTACATTACCACTGATGTGATTTTGATATGCATAAAGTACTTGATTGCTCCAATTAGCTTTTTGTTTTGCATTGAATGCACCACTGATTGCGGAAGAAGTCTAAAAACTCATCAAACATAAAATGTGTCTGCAGCAGGAGAGAGCAAAGCATTGATGTTACAATGTCACCTCCGAAGAGTTACATTATGTTGCCAGACTCTACCCTCCCATCCATCCACCCCCTTCTCTCCAAAAGTAGAACTTACAAAAGACTGATAATAACAAGAAAAATATAGGTGGCTAAAACATATTAAAATTCTGATTGAAATAGCATTAACTTAATTTATCACAAAGTCAATTAAACATTGATATATAACCAAAAAATAAAAATAGGAGCTAATTGAAAAGCCCCTTTCTTGCATAACATTCACTTCCCAAAAGCCTGCTGGAATAGAAAAAAATTCACCTGGTGATGAAAGCAAAACAAAGAAGGTGCCACAACAGGCCCTTCTACACAGTCACATAATCCAGAATACTGAGGCAGATAATCCACAATTTCTATTTTGAATGGGGTTATCCGAGGCCCTTTCTACACAGTTGAATAAAATCCCACATTTTCTGCTTTGAAGTTGAATATATGGCAGTGTGGACTCAGATAACCCAGTTCAAAGCAGATACTGTGGGATTTTCAGCCTTCATATTATATGGCTGTATGGAAGGGCCCTCTGTCCACACTGCCATACATCCCAGTTCAAAGCAGATAATGTGGGATTTTATTCAGCTGTGTGGAAGAGGTCAGCAATACCTTTCCTTTAGGAAAGGAGTTGCAGAGTCTGGGAGAAACTACAAAGAAGGCCTTTCTTTGTCCAACAAGATCCCGATGGAAGCAAAGAGGCCTAAAGCTTGTGTAAAAATGATTAGTGAAGAGTAGTAATAATAATAATAATAATAATAATAATAATAATAATAATAATCTTTATTTCTACCCCACCACCATCTCCCCGATGGGGACTCGGTGCGGCTTAAATGGGGCCAAGCCTGGACAACATAATACAGCAATAAAATCAACATATATACAGCAAACATTATCATCATTATCAAAATAACATTAAAAGGAAAAAAAAATCATAAGATAAACATTCCAATAAACACAATCACAGTAAGGATGACAATGGTTGGGCCACATATTCAGGATAAAAAGAGTTAATAAACTATAAAATAGGAATGGAGCATTTAAATGGAACTCATAAAACACACAGAGTTGTGAGGCTAAACATTGTATTTGAAGAAAGCATTTTCTTTCACCTCTGTTTCCCTTTCTTTGATTTATGTGTTCAAGTCATTTTGTGGCACTTCCCCTTTCTTCCAAAGTTAGCTAGTTACTCCCTTTCTCCCTTTGCCTAGGAAGGGAGCATCCATGGGACTCCCACCCGAGGATGATTTACATCCACATATAAGAGCCCGCTTTAGGGTCTCTTCTAATCAAATATAGTAAACCTTCTTTTGTCTATCTTCTTTCCTATCCAAGATGGATTTCCTAGAACAGTGCACACAAACACTTCCTTTTTGTAATCTTACAAGAGCTTCCTGAATATTTCACTCCTGTTTTCTACCACAAGCTCATATTGCTTTTGCTATACTGTACTCTGCTTCATATAAACACTCAATATTCCAACTGATTTTCAATATGTTATGGCTGCTGTACATACTAAATTGTCATTGGAGTGTTTTGAATGGGGTTGGGGCGAAGGCCTTGCTGGTTGGAGGATAAGAGCCAAAAAGTAACTTGTAGTCTTCTTTGTGCCCTTCTACACAGCCCTATATCCCAGAATATCAAGACATGAACTCCCACATTATCTGAGTGTGGACTCAGATAACCCAGTTTAAACCAGATATTGTGGTATTTTCTGCTTGATATTCTGGGATATAAGGCGGTGTGGAAGGGCCCAGGCATGTAGCCGGGGGGGGGGGGGGGGGGCTTGGGGGCTTCAGCCCCCCCCCCCGAAATTCTCATGGTGGTCCGCGAGAAGGCCTTACTGGTACATTATTTAAACTGTTATGTTTATTCATATCATGATCTGTTCACCATGCTCAATATATCCCATATGCATGGGGGTACTGGGGTAATGATACAAAAGGTTTGTTAGGGTAGACCCTCTTTCACTCAGACCCAGCCCCCCCCCCCCCCGAACCAAACTTAGCCCCCCTTGGATAAACGAGACTCTACTGTTTTAAGATTAACCTGTACTTAATTTTATTATTATTATTATTATTCATGCCCCACAAGGAGACTCAATTTTGCCTTCTCATCTTAACAAATTAGGTACAGGTTGAGTATCTTTTATTGAAAATGATTGGGACCAGAAGTATTTGGGATTTGTAATTGTAAGTGCATATGTAAACATAATGAGATATCTTGTGGTGCATCTACTGGCTGTTAGGAATTGTGAGAGTTGAAATCCAAAACACCTGGAGGGCCAAAGTTTGCCCATGCCTGATGTACACCTTACAATGAATGCAGTCTGACATCACATTCACTGCCATTGCTCAATGCTATGTAATGATGGGAGTTACAGTTTTTCAAGGTCTTTAGCCGCCTGGTGACTCCCCAAACTACAACTCCCAGGATTCCATAGCATTTATTTATTTATTTACGACATTTATAGGCCACCGTTCTCACCCCGAAGGGCACTCTGAGCGGCTTACAAGTTATACGTAAATACAATACATTATATTATTAGCACAGCACAATATCAGTACCATACATTAGCACAGCACAACATCAATATCATATTGTACTACACCACTATAGTGTAATATTAGTAATATTACATGTAATATGAAATATATAATTATTATATTGTATTGCACCATTATTAGTATCCTATTGTATATTATACTATTATTATCATTATATGTGTATACAATATATTATTAGCACAGCACAATATTAGTATTAAATATTACTATATTGTACTACACCAGTATACTGTAATATTATTAGCAATATTGCATGTAATATGAAATATATAATTATTATATTGTAGTCTTCTATTGCATTACATTATACTATTATTATCAATATTATATGTGTATACAACATATTAGCACAGCACAATATCAGTATTATATATTACTATATTGTACTACACCAGTATACTGTAATATTATTAGCAATATTGCATGTAATTTGAAATATATAATTATTATATTGTATTACATTATACTATTATTATCAATATTATATGTGTATACAATATATTCGGGGGGGCCTGGTGGTGCAGTGGGTTAAAGCACTGAGCTGCTGAGCTTGTTGACCAAAAAGTCACAGGTTCGATTCCAGGGAGCGGCGTGAGCTTCCGCTGTCAGCCCTAGCTTCTGCCAACCTAGCAGTTCGAAAACATACGAGTAGATCAATAGGTACCACTCCGGTGGGAAGGTAACGGCGCTCCATGCGGTCATGCTGGCCACATGACCTTGGAGGTGTCTACGGACAACGCTGGCTCTTCGGCTTAGAAATGGAGATGAGCACCACACCCGAGTCAGACATGACTGGACTTAATGTCAGGGGACTACCTTTACCTTTACCTATACAATATATTATTAGCACAGCACAATATCAGTATTATATATTACTATATTGTACTACACCAGTATACTGTAATATTATTAGCAATATTGCATGTAATTTGAAAAAATATAATTATATTGTATTACTATTTTATTGTATTACATTATACTATTATCAGTATTATATGTGTATACAATATATTATATTATTAGTACAGCATATCAGCAATATATGAAGCATTGAGCTATGGCAGGTAAAGATACAGGCGACCTGTATTCCTCCTCCCTTTCCTTCCCTCCTGCATCTCTACTCCTTTCAAACACACCGTCCTTTGCTTCACCCCAATGACGCCCCTCCTTCCGCCTTTCCTATTGGGCAAGACCCCCCACGTGGCTTGTGAACGAAGCAGCTGATCTTATCCTTCTATCCGCCTATTCACGAAGTGGGCGGGAAAGGGGCGGGGCGGGGCTACAGACCTTAGCTGGGGTTCGCTGGAGAATACGGTAAGTCGAGTTGCGCGCGCATCTCCTTGCCTTCATTTATTTCTTTATTTATTGGGAGCTGCGCGCGCAGGAGGGTGAATGAGCTCCGCGCGCGCGCTCTCTTTCTCTCTCTCCTTTGGTGACGCGGGCACCGGCAAGCAGGGGCGCGCGCGCTTTGGTCCCTGGGAGCGCGCGCGCGCTGGAGGGATCCTCGCACAAGGGAAGCAGCCAAGGCGAGGAGGAGGGCGCTTAAAGGCACCCTCCAACTGGGTCGGCGTTGGGTTTGGAGGACTTGCCTTGCCTTGCCTTGCCTTGCTCGCCAGCTTCAGGTAAAACAGCCACAAGACTCTACTTAAAATGAGGCGAGGAAGAAAGGAAGGGGAAAAAAAGGGGAAGAAATGGCTGGGTGGGAGGAGGAGGATATTTGGGAGAGAGGAGCTGCTGCCAATTCAAAGAGGAGGAAGTCCTGTCTCATTCTCTCTTCCCTTTTTCCTCCCCTTCTGCTACCCAACCCTTTTTTCAATTTTTATTTTATGCGAATGCAGCCTGTAGACTGAGGGACAATTCGGCTGCCGGCTTTGCAAAAAGGAGTCCTTGGCGGCATCTACGCGGTAGAATTAACGCAGTTTGAGACCAGTTTAATTGCCATGGCTCAGTTCAATGGAATCCTGGAATTTTATGGTTTCTGAGACCCCAGCACTTGTTCTCAGAG
This sequence comes from Anolis sagrei, assembly GCF_037176765.1. Lineage (NCBI taxonomy): Eukaryota > Metazoa > Chordata > Lepidosauria > Squamata > Anolidae > Anolis > Anolis sagrei. Next base: position 223,198,418 of record NC_090021.1, on the reverse strand, counting down.
AAGACTAAGGGCCTTGTAAAACTAAAATTGCCTGGATTCCACAGCATTGGGCCATGGCAGCTGAAGTGGTGTCAAACTGCATTCATTCTGCAGTGTATGCGAGGGGGGAAAAAGAAGCTTTCGCAATAGGAGCCGTTGGAGTGGGGGTGTCTTGCTTTTCTCCCTTTTCCTGTCCTGTAATAGTGGTTTTATAATTTCTTTCATTTTTATATACAGTATATAGTTGGTGGGGTATTTTCAGGAGAAAGCTATATATATATATATATCTGCTCTTCTATTTCTTTGCTTGTTTTCTGCTTTATTGGGGTGGATTTAAAGTTTCTCATGGTGGATTCATGCCTGTCTTGGGTTAAAGTATCTCACTTATTCAATGGAAAATGGCCAGGGTTGTGTGGTTTGTGGCATTGGGGGGATTGCAGTACATGGACGAGAGATACTTGCAGTTCAGAGGCAATGCCCTTTTAAGGAAAAACAGGTTTTTAAACAGAGGTTGGATGTGTTGTCAAAGATTGGATGACCATCTGTTGGGATGGCTTTGATTGTGTATTTATTATTTATTTAACACATTTATATCTCACCCTTCTCAACCCCAAAGTGGACTCAGGGTGGCCTTACAAAGGCAACAATTCAATGGAATATTAATATTCCTGAATGGGGTTGGACTAGATGCCCCTTTGGATCCCTTCCAATTCTGTGGGTTTTTTTTTTATAGTGATAACAGTGAAGTTTTGGAGACTTCGAAGCTGATGTGGTGCCAGAAATTCCCTTTTCATTTTTTACTAAGTGGCTCTTTGTGCCTTCAATTCTCCCTTGATTTGCTTTATGAGGGTTGATGGTACTGATCTCCTTTGCTTTTTTTCACTTCTATTCCCCCATAGCCCACATTTGCAGAACGCTTTTAATCATTCTGACTTCACTGTATCTTCACTGGACAATGACACTTGGAAACGCTATTCATGTCCTGCATTTTTGGAAATCCTGAAAACAGGATGTGGGATCAGAGGGACCTTTGCTCTGATATGGTCTTAATAGTTGCTATCATTAATCCTCTGGTTTGGAATGCATGCAGGCGGAAAAGGGAGGAAGTTCCTCTTTGTGCAGCATGTAAGTTCTTTTCCTCATTTGAGTGCTGAAAAATAATCATCTTTTTTAAGAATAATAATACATTTTATTTGTTACCTGCCTCTCCTTATGGCTTGAGGCAGAGTACAACATAGTTAAAATATATAGATGAGCCAGAAAACCGTTAAAATTCATATATTAAAAGACATGCCATGATACATATATTAGAAACATATAACAAAGATTAAAACGTCAATACAAATAAAATGTAAATTTTAAAATCATGGTGTAACATGGAAGTTCTAAACTAGAGTGGTCAGAGTTGGTTGTATAATACAGATACAGTTTAAACTGGAGAGGGATGTTCAGAATTCTGTCCTTCCCATTATTATGTCCTGATTATGTCTGATTGTCTGTATAGCAATAGAAACTGGAATATAGTTGGTCAACAATATTTGTTTTCACCCTTGCTGGTATGATTGTTTTTAATGGTAATAGGAGCCCCTGGTGGTGCAGCGAATTAAACTGCTGAGCTGCTGAACTTGCTGACCGAAAGGTTGGCGGTTCAAATCCGGGGAGTGAGGTGAGCTCCTGCTGTTAGCCCCAGCTTCTGCCAACCTAGCAGTTGGAAAATATGAAAGTATGAGTAGTGCAGTAGGTACCGCTTCTGCGAGAAGGTAAAGACGCTCTATACATAACTTTGGAGGTGTCTTTGGCTCAGAAATGGAGATGAGCACCAACCCCCAGAGTCGGACATGACTAAACTTAGTGTCAGGGGAAATCTTTACCTTAATGGTCCAGTGCCTTGGAATATGGATATGGGTCTTACAAACTGGACATTTGAATTGATGTGGAGGAATTCCACAGTTGCACTGCCTCTATTTAGGCAAAATCTATAAGGATAGCAAAATCCTGTTTCTCTTCAAGGTCCTGCACAGCTAACAATCTAATAATGTAACTCCCAGGCTCAGCTAGCCTGTCGGGTGTAACCCAACCAATCAGCTTCAGGCTTTGCATTTTCAGTTAACACACTCACCAGCTGATTTTATATGCTCTAACACACTTCACAGGGCCCTTCGATACTGTCCTTACCTTCCAGGATCTGATCCCAGATTATCTGCTTATCCCAGATTGTATGGCATTGGAGACTCAAATATTCCAGTTCAAAACCGGTAACCAGTGATGTAAAAACTGTGTGGAAGAGAACTGAGAGATGGTCAACAAACACAGTTGAAGAACCTTCAAATAATCCAATTCCATTGCCTCCTAAAATGGTCTATTTTGGTATCAGACAACTATTATTGTGAGAATAAGTGGTGAAACAGAAACAACAGTGAGGTATTTTCTGGTCCTAGTGCCCCCCTCTCCAATCCTTCACAGTTCTCACTTGACAAATATTGACACTGTTGCTCAAGTTGGTGGCTACAAAAGTATACATGATAGAAATATAGTTGTAATTGTTTAGTATAGTTAATGACTGCCTTCTACTTCAATGTTCCTGGTATTACAGAGCACTGAGTAAGTGTTGCCTTCACTGTTTTTTGGTATCATCAAGGTACCTAAGTGCTGTGGCATAACCAGCTGGTGGAATCCAAGGATTTCATGCAAATCATGAGATATGGGTGCAACTACATTGTAGAATTGATCAGTTATGACACAATGGCCATGGATGTTATGGAGTTTTAGTCTGCTGAGGCAACACCAGCCCTCTTTGCAGAGGAGGTTCAAGACCTTGTAAAACTTTAACTTCCATGATTCCATAGCATTGGGCCATGGCAATTAAAGTGCTATCAAACTGCATTAAGTCTGACATGTAGATACTCCCTATGAAATAAAAGAACAGGAAAGGAAGGCTTGCATGGGCCACAATGGGAAGAGCCTTTCAGGCCCTCTTGAAACCACTCTATGAATTAGTTTTATAGTCCCTTGCTGGAGTGTGACCTGAACTTTTGCCTGTAAAAATGAGAGGTTTGTCATTCTGACTTCAGATTTTGCTTTGTGCATGATGCATGCGGATTCTACCAAACGTGATAACAGCCAAACATTGAGTCATTGCTTGGATTCTTAGGACTTAAACTCTCTTTCTGCAGCTGTTTACATAAATAGTGAGCGACTTCAGTTATGAAGTACTGAATATTTATGAAATGTTTACTGATTAGTCAATTTTCCCACTAGGACTTTATGTCTAGAACATGCAAGTCTGACAGCTTTATAAATCTCCAAAGGATATTGTAGTTGAGCTTATTTTTGTTGCTGCAGTTTAGCAAATCAGTGCATAATGATAAAAGTGGAACAAATCACCACCACTTTCCAATCTTTACTCCTCCTCCTCCTCCTCCGATCTGTACTGTATTAAAGCAGCAGAAGAGTAAACTACACTTGTCAGCTTGTGGAATAGTTTTTGAATTTATTGCTAATGAAAACGTTTCCTAAATGTCATATTTGTCTCTACTGTGTGTCATGAAGATTTGTTTGGTATACCTGCAACCCCTTGAATGCTGTAGCTTTAGGTCCTACTATTAGGTGTATTGGCAGTTATATAGCACAATATTTCTGGCCATTTTATTGTACCTCAGAATGGCTAGATAAGGTGGATTAACAAGTCTAATATTCCGCTGTCAAATTCATGTTTCCTGAAAAAAGCACTTGTATAACAAAGATATGTGTGGCCATGTTCCAGAAGCATTATCTCCTGACGTTTTACCCACATTTATGGCAAGCATCCTCAGAGGTTGTGAGGTCTGTTGGAAACTAGACAACTAAGGTTTATATATCTGTGGAATGTCCAGGCAAAATGTAAGGAGAGAATGCTTCTGGAGCATGGCCATACAGCCCAGAAAACTCACAGCAACCCAGTGATTCCGGCCATGAAAGCCTTCAACAACACATGGTATAAACCTTGCATAATCCAACACTGGTTAAAAAGGTTGCATATCTTTTGCAGTGCTGAAGTTGTCAGACAGAAGGAGAGGCAGACTTCTGCTTTTCATCTTCCAACACATCCAAGGGAGTGGGAAGGCAGGGAAAGTGGAGCCTTATAGCCCGTGATTCACGTTTTCCCATTTTCTGAAACCTCCCAACCTGCTCCCAGTTTTATATGTTTGCCAGAATTTTCCATTGATCTTCACCTGAAAATTGAATGAAAAGCTTCCTAAGTGTGTGACAATGTACAAAAATAGCTCTAACCACTTCCCAGAACCTTATCTAATGTTTTCAATGTCACCCTCCCCAAATAATAGTAACAACAACAAACTGGTGACAGTTTCATAATATTAAATGGCATATGTTGCAGACATCATGGAACATGAAAGGCAGCAATTGGAACTCAGATCATTTCTATGTGTTCAATATTGGTGCAAATTCTATTTTCTTGATACATTTGACTTATTGGTTATAGAGAACATACACCCCCCAAGCAGCTTCACTGGTTGCCTATTTGCTTCTGGGCCATATTTAAAGTGCAGGTTATTACCTATAAAGCATTGCACCATTTGGATCCTGCCTATTTATGCAACCACATCCCCCCTTATGAATCTACCCAAGTCTTAAGATTGGCTGGGGAGGCTCTCCTCTTGATCCTGCCTCCATTGCAAGCGAGGCTGATGGGGACGAGAGGTAGGAAAGGCCTTTTCAGTAGTGGCCCCCTGGGCTCTGGAACACCCTCTCCAGGGAAATTAGACATGCAACCACCCTCACGACATCTAAGATGGATTTGAAGATCTGGCTGTTCAAACAGACTTTTGGCAATGATTAGTCAACACCTCTTAATAAGGACAAGGTCCCTGTTTATATATGGATATACTTCGATTTGGGTAGTAGGGCTCTTATTTAACCTATAGGAATGACTGTGATTTAAACTAATGTTTTATAACGCATATTGTTTTATTTTGGTTTACATGTGCCTTGGCTTATCTTATTTTGTCTTATATTGATCTGATGTGTTATTATTTTGTTTATTTTTTATTTTCTATGTATTTTTATTGTGTTTATCCATCTTGTAAGCCTTCCCGAGTCCCTTCAGGGAAACGGAGCAAGGTATAAATAAAGTTCATTATTATTATTACTGGTGTGTAAGTAAGTCAACCATGAGTTTTTATTTAGATAGAAGCCAGCTATTAATCCCGTTGTATTATTCAAACGTACACATGCAAGCTTCAGTGCTCATGCCTACCTTGCTTCTTGCAACACTATTAATTTGAGGAGTTGGGAAAGTTTGGGTTCTGTGTTTAAATGTGGTTAAGTTTAAGTTAAAACCTTGGCTTATGAATCTAGCTTATTTACCTAAAGAACCAGAGTTAATTTTAATCACTGTTTGTGAAATGGGTAATCATGATTAATTAAAAGACAACTTAATCCGTTCCCATTGTGTGACCTTTCGGGTAAGGGGTAGAGGGATACACAAGACTGAGTCTCATGTAGGCTTGTTTCCTTACTGCTAAACTTTGTAAACAATAGCTATGTCATGTAGATATTGTATATAATGGGACCTGAGCAGCTATAGCTCTTGGTGTCTATTAATATGTGAGTAGGGACCAACCTCTAGGGCAGTGGTTCTCAACCTGTGGGTCCCAGATATTTTGGCCTTCAATTCCAAGAAATCCTAACAGCTGGTAAACTGGCTGGGATTTCTGGGAGTTGTAGGCCAAAACACTTAGGGACCCACAGGTTGAGAACCACTGCTCTAGGGGATATGAAGGAAAAAGTGTGCCTTGATTCAAACTGCAGGTGGGCATTTGGAGTGCTGTATGGATCATAGCTAAAAAATCACTCCAACACCACTTTTTAGGCCAAGTAGCAACAAATCCAGCCTTTGTGTGACTTGGACAATATGTTTTTTCCTTTCTAATGTAGATTCCTGCACAGACTTCTGGGGAGGATTGGGAAACTCCTGATAAATATATGAGATGTTGGCAGGAGGAAGAGGAAATGGGTAAAAGTGGTTTGGATAATGTTTGCTTGTGTGGCCTAACACACTCAAGTCCTGTTCCTTCTATGAGAGTTTGCTAAAACTGGAAGATAGTACATGGGTTTCTATTTTCCCCAGAAAGGTTTTTAACAAAATATTTTCACATGACCTTGGGTCTTACATCATTTTGTTTAGATAGAGCAGCTTGTATGGATCTCTCTAAAAATAAAGAGCTTTGTTTACTGATTCAGAAAAAATAGTAGGCTATCCAGTATGAATACACTGGGCTGAGGAGAGGTTATTTTTGTTGCATCTGATGTTGTTGAATTCAAATTCCCATCAGATCTCATTAGCCTTACCACTGGTGAGGTGGGATGGGAATTGTAGTTTGTTAATATTGGGAGAGCAAGTTTAATTCTACTAAATACTGGAAGAGCAAGTTTAATTCTACTATGTAGGTTATTGTAATGCAGTGGTTCCCAGCCTGTGGTCTGTGGACCACCAGTGATCCATAATAATGAAAATATGGTCTGCAGCCTCATCATTACTACACCGTTGCCTTGAAACCACATGGCAATGAGAGTGACTGGTCTCATGAAAGCCTCTTATAATGCCAAGGCAACGGGCCTGTCAGGAGGGGAGAGGCTGACTATCCAGGAAATATTACTAGTGCCACACCAGCTCTAGATTATTAAATATGGTTTTCTATGGGCGAGCAGATGGTGACTACTGGAAGGCATATGTTCAGTATCAGACACTAGAGCTGATGTGGTCTATCCAATGCAATTTTCTGAACCAGCACCCCAAATAACCAAACCAAATCTAAAGTCGACCAAAAACTGATTCATAACCCCTTTGGTACTAATGTTGGAGAATGGTTCCTGGTCAAAGTGGTCCCAAAAAGGTTGGGAACCACTGTTGCAATGGAAATGGAATCAGAAAAACGAAAATGTTTCAAGTAAGAAAAGGAAACAAAGTTATACATTGTTATTGGTTAATAAAAAAATACAATCCAAGGCTGCCAGTGTTAATGCTAGATACAGTATTTCGTAATCCTAGTTCTCATTCTTATAGATGACTAATGGCATACCTAATGAGAAAACCAATTTTGATGCTCAGGCATCTCCTGGTGAAAATTAATATGTGCCTTGACTAAAGCTGTTAAGAAAGTAGCACCACTTTTCACAACCTTAAGACCTTTAATAAGAAGCAAAAACGTATTTTTTTGGCACAACCTTTGTCAGAATGATTTCTTCTTGCTTTTTCTAAAGACAGTTCTGATTGGAATGGTCTAGATAGGAGATCTGGAAGGACTGGGTTTAGGGAAGGTTGGATTTAAAGCTAATCCTTGGGGAAAACTGAATTAATATTTGGATAATCTCATCATCAGAAGGCAGTGCTATAAATTGCATTATGGCTGATCTAAAGGTCACCAAGATTTGGGAAAATAGGTCCAAATTCTCAAATTGCTAGATTGGTTGTTCTGGATTAAAATAGTGTTTTTGTGGGCCTGTTTCCTTAATCTGTTTCACTTAGATTTCAAAGCTTTTTAAAAATCAGTTGATATTTAGGAATTCATATACACAGGGGTGTTTCAGATGTAGAAATTGTTCGTGCCGTAGTCTTGCTATCAGCTTATCAGTGTTGAATAATTCCTGTGAAGAAAAAACCAGCCAGGAAAATGGTTACACCCATTTCTATTGAATAATTCCTGGCTAAGGTTTTGGCTTGGATTGGTGAACTGCATTTCCATATGGCTGATGAATTACTTCAGTACTGGAGCTGTATGGTAGTGTTGATTATGATTTGGTATAAAGTAGCTTCCCCCCTTTTAATATTCAGTACTAATTCTGATTTTATCTCTAATGAGCACTGAGCAGCTTGTTCCCTAACTTTTGGGTTTGGCCGCTGGGATGACTTGACTGTTCGTGCCCAAAAATAAAATAAAATAAACTAGGATATTTCTTTAGATTCGGTAAATAATGATATGGTCCCAAGAGATAAGGCAGAACGATTCGTGTGTCGCCATGGCAACTGCATTTTGTGAGATTTTTAATGTGGGAGGTTGCAGGTATCCTTGGTTATTGCTCAGCATTTTAGATTAAGGAAGCACTTTGCATATAAAGTTCCCTTTTAGGCAACAGGGATGTGCATTATTGCTCAGAGCAGGCAACACTTCAAAAACAGACTGAATTATGGAAGCTATTTTGCATTGACTTCAATTGAATTTTTCCTTTTACAGAAGGTTTTGGGTCTGTGTTACAATATTCTTCCACTTAAGCACCGCAAGATAAGAATAGACATAATTGTCTAGCTTTGTTCTATTTTAAAGTCTGCTTCTGGTACATAAAATATTACCCTTTTACCTTCTTGATTGTTCTAAGCTATTGTTCTTGGCTAAGTGACTCTGGGCGAGAAGCAAAAATAACCATCTTATTTATACACACAGAACAGCAAAAGGTGAACCTTTGTGAGCTAAAGTGGCTTTTGAAAGTGCAAGTAACAAATCAAAATAGCAATCACATGACTTAAAATTAATAGTGTGGTACTTAACAGGGTGGCCCAGGTTTTATAGCCTGCCTCTGGATGATTTATTTTTGTGAATGTACTCTTGAATGAGTAAAGAATGTTCAGCTGCCTTTGAATTTCCAATTTCATTTGGCAAGCAGAGTATTGCTAAGGACTTCATGGAATGCCTCTGTATTAATCACAATAAAATGCTGCATTAGTCTTGTGACAAAACATAGGCTTAAATGCACACACTTTCTCTACCAGTGCATACATGAAAGTTAAATGATCTGATGATATGAAACTTGTGGTCTATGTTATCTGAAGTTTTCTAGTTTGCTACCATAATTGACCGAAAGGTTGGTGGTTCGAATCCGGGGAGTGGGGTGAGCTCCTGCTGTTAGCCCCAGCTTCTGCCAGTCTAGCAGTTCAAAAACATGAGTAGATCAGTAGGTACCGCTTCTGCGGGACAGTAACGGCACTCCATGCAGTCATGCTGGCCACATGACCTATGAGGTGTCTACGGACAATGCATTTCTATTTCAGTGTAGAAATGCAGATGAGCACCAGCCCCAGAGCCCCAGACATGACTAGACATGACTGACTAGACTTAATGTCAGGGGGAAACTTTACCTTTACCTTACCATAACTGAACATTGAAATAGCATGCCTAATCAATATTATTTTTAAACTAGCTGTCCCCTGCCATGGGTTGTTGTGGCCCAGTCTGAGTATATGTGTTTTTTGTGTGTATATATGTGTATATGTGTGTGTGTATATTTGTGTATTTATGTGGCTATGCGCATGCCTTGTAATGTATTTTTTATTCTTTTGGCTTTTAAAGTATTTTCTGCTGTGTTTTTTAGTGTTTTTATGAGTGATAGTCACTTGTTGGCCTGATAGGTACATTGTGTCCAAATGTGGTGTCAATTCGCCCAGTGGTTTTTGAGTTATGTTAATTCCACCAACAATTACATTTTTATTTATATATATTTGACTTGCAGAGATTGCTAAACAAGACATCTAGCTGTTTTGTGGTCACTGCTCTTCTGCAGTCTTCCTCAGAAAGATTGTATATTTCACTTCATGGGGGTATTTTGCAAATGGGCAGTGAAGTCTGCCTAAAGCAGTGGTTCTCAACCTGGGGTCCCCAGATGTTTTTGGCCTACAACTCCCAGAAATCCCAGCCAGTTTACCAGCTGTTAGGATTTCTGGGAGTTGTTGGCCAAAAACATCTGGGGACCCCAGGTTGAGAACCACTGGCCTAAAGCCTCCATTCCCTCATGTTTTCCGATACAGTAAGTGGGTAAAGACAAACATGAATTGGGAGAGCTCTACTGTCTTTTACCTTTTCTGATGCATAGAAGAACAGCAATGTGGGTGTGTCTTCTGTTTTTCTACTGATCATCCAAAAAGATTTCATTTTGGTAGCCATTCTGTGATTGTAACATTTGGGAAGGGGGGTCACCTATCTTTAAATGGATTTTAGTGATCTACAAAATAGCAAATTTTTGGAGCAATAGCTGGAGTCGGTTGAAGCACTGTAATCTGTTTGGTTTCGTGTTCTGCAAATCTTTTTGCCCCTCAGATCTTGTGAGGATATAATTCCAACATACTGCTCTAGCAACCTGTAATTTATCTTCAGTTTAAATCAATTCTGGAACTTGGGAACTAGAAGGCTTTTACAAAGGCGTTCTGTTTCCATCTGATTAGTCCAAAGACCTCAGTTTCTGTTCTGAAATAATGGCTGCTTTTTGCTGGAGAAAGTCACTGAAACAGCAACTGCATGGCAAGGGCGTTGAGGAAAAGGACCAACTTCAAGTAGAATTGGAGAAAGTGCTAAGAAAATTAAGATAGTTTTTTTCCCTCTCAAAGCCATTTTGTATATTCTAAAATGGGTTTTCCCAGTTTCCCTAGTAATGTTTTCCTTATGACTCAGACTGAAAGCTGTGTTGAAATACTGTAGTAGTCTTCCGTTTCAGTGGTTACCAACTTGGTGGTTTTTGCAGTGCAGTTTTTAAAGCTGTAAGGTTTCTCAAGGAAAGCACTGTTGTTTGAGAAAAACACACCAAAATATACTGGAGTTCTTGGTTTGTATCATACAAAGCATAACAAATTGAGCTTAGGAAGTCTGAAAGTTTCTGGTTTACTATGGGACTTTAAAAAAATAAAGCAAATAGAGCTACAGGAAACTCAGAGGTCATGAGGCATCCCAGGCTATCTGTGTCTCTCTTTTTCAACCCACGTTGTCTGTTATTCATATTTTTGCATTGTGAGTGGGTTGAATAAGGTCTTCTCACAAGTCTGGGCTGAATCCATTTTCTATAGAAGAGGATGATAAACATATCTGAATGGCAGATTTCCTTCTGAATCTTCCTAACCTTCCCTGGAAGAGGGGTAGCCATGCCAAACCATAGTTTGGTGCATGGCTTCTTAGACGTTTTCTACTCATGAACCCTTTTCACCTGAGAAATATTTATGTGACCCCTGTATATAGGTATAAAGTCAAACATTTACTGATAATAAATCAGCTAAGCAGATTGATTTTTCTTTTTTTATAAAGTACAGCTGAAACATCTTTTGCAGAAAACACCGTAAACACTGCACATTGTTACTCATAGATTCATGTAAATGTCTGAAATTACTACTAAACACCCTGAGTCCTCTTGGGGAGAGAGGGCAGTCTAGAAACAAAGTATTAGAATCATAGAATCATTGAGGTGGAAGAGACCTCATGGGCCATCCAGTCCAACCCCCTGCCAAGAAGCACCCCCGACAGATGGCTATCCAGCCTCTGCATAAAAGCCTCCAGAGAAGGAGCCTCCACCACACTACAGGGCAGAGAGTTCCTCTGTTGAACATCTCTCAAAGTTGCAAAGTTCTTCCTAATGTTCAGACGGAATCTCCTTTCCTGTAGTTTGAAGCCATTGTTCTATGTCCTAGTCTCCAGGGCAGCATAAAACAAGTTTTCTCCCTCCTCCCTACGACTTGTCCTTCACATATTTATACACGGCCCTCATCATGTCTCCCCTCAGCCTTCTCTTCTTCAGGCTAAACATGCCCAGCTCTTTAAGCCGCTCCTCATAGGGCTTGTTCTCCAGACCTTTGATCATTTTAGTCACCCTTCTCTGGACACATTCCAGTTTGTCAACATCTCCCTTCAATATTATTATTATTACTATTACTATTATTACTAGGTGGCATTCAGAAACCTTTTACTGTTGCCAATTTTTTCATGATCCTGACACTGACCTACGGGCCATTTGGGATTGGGACTCACAGTTTAAGAAGCAGTGGTTTCATGCTTTGTGAGCAAATGTGCCTTTCTCTCTCTTACAGCACATTTGTTTACAATTTCAGCTGAACATAACAATAAATTTAAACTGTAGTTTTTTGCTATAAATCAACATCAGTAATCATGACTTGTTTTAGGATTGTTCGGACAAATCACAGTTTAGAGAAACCTGCATCTTCATTCAGATAAAACAGGAAACTACAGTTGATTGAAAACAGAAGCAAATTCTTCCAGGCTCCTCCTGGTGCCTGTACCAGAAGAACTGGGAAGCACATCAGCCTAAGACATGTTCATCTGGTGTTAAAATGTTTTGTCCTCAAATGTCAAGTGAAATTGTGGATATTGCATAAATGTTCCTTTCTCAAGTGTCTCAATATATAGAAATGTGTTCTTTTGTTCTGTGGCCTCAAATGACACTGAGAAGCCTCTATGTTCATTCTAGAACTGGCTACTTGGTTTGCGTCGCTTAATGTAATTTCTGTTTCTTGACTCATAGCTTGTCAGTCTGTTGTTGTGAAATCTGACAACGGCTTCTAGCAAGACAGGAAAATGGCTGCTAGCAAGACAAAAAACCAGAGTTCTCTGGCCCTTCACAAAGTCATCATGGTTGGCAGTGGAGGCGTGGGCAAGTCAGCACTTACTCTTCAGTTTATGTATGATGAGGTAAGATGTTTTGTGATGTATGTATGCATCTAACATGGCAGAAAAATGACTTCAGAAAGTTTCATGAGGCTGATGGAAGTTGATTCTTGGGAAAGAGAATTTTTTTCCTGGCCTTCCCTATCAGTTTTTGGTCCTAAATTCTTACATTTTTCAGTCTTGAGCCAATTGATTTAAAATCTGTGCATAAAACTGAGATTCTAGATTAGTTTGAACTGTAGGTGCTCTTTCCCCCCAAAATCTTTGGATTCAAATTATTCTTCATGTTTGTATGTATATGAAGGATTCTAAAAGTACTACCAATAATATAAAGCATTATCATTATCCAGAATTGTGTGGTTCTGTGACTACATGTTGGTACACCAGCAATATTTAGGTTGGGTTGGAATTTCAACTCAATAAAAAATGGAATTCTATAAATCTGGTTTTGACATTGCTTAAATTATTTCTGGTGACCGGAGGGAGGACACCTTGTGGGAATTGATTTAAGTCTCATATAATTTGTTTACCCAGCAAACAAAGACAATATATAACTAAATGTTAAATTGTTGCATGTGATATGTTTACTGTGGGGATTTTCTACTTTAGACAAGTATAGTGTATGTGACTGAATATTGTAAAACCGTGTGTGTGTGTGTTCAAAAGGATTTTGACTCCTATAAACCCCAGTTTAAGAACAGAACTCGCATGGGGAAAAATTGCTGAACCTAAAAAGACAACCTGTTTTTAAATGAAATGTTACATGATGACAATCTTTACTATGTAGTAATTATTACTGAGAGCCTAACCAATATGTATGCAGATCCTAAAATAAAAGGGAAAGAACATAGTCCAAACTCAGATCCAATATTAAGAAAATACGGTTCCCAGCTTAAATATAGATTATGCCTCCCTTTGTAATAACATAGTATAATCCCAGCTATATGGAAGAGTTAATAGTTTGTCTATAACAGCAACAAGAAATCTAAGACCCCTTCCACACAGCTGAATAAAATCCCACATTTTCCGCTTTGAACTGGAATATATGGTAGGGTGGATTCAGATAACCCAGTTCAAAGCAGATATTGTGAGATTTTGTGCCTTGATATTCTGGGTTATATGGCTGTGTGGAAGGGCCCTAAGTGACTATTACAAAACTCATTTTTTTATCAGTCTTCTAACATTGAGATTTTTCTGGCGTGTAACATTTTCCCCAGAAGTAACAGCCTACAAGAACACATGTTAACAAGAGCACTTCTTTTGGTAGCACAAGTAATGTCAAAACGTCTTGTGTATGTTGAACATAGTTTCATTTCCAGGCATCCTGGATTAGTTTATTCCTCAGGTTCCTGTTTCTTCTGAATCCAATCGGAGGCGCTTCTAGGAATGTGGCTGACCATTCCAGAGTTTGTAAAGGATTCTGCTAATGCCACGTGAAAAATGTGTATACTCAAAAAGAAGGAGTAAACTGTGTCCCAATAGGAACTTCTTTTCAAAATAGTTCATTGACAATATACTTTTGTTTTTGTTGAGGAGACCAAATTTGCTAATTTTTCTTGTATCAACATAATTCATACCACAATTAAATTTACATTTTAGTATGATAAAATTTCCCCCCCTTTTCCTGAAGAGGCACGTGAGCTGTACACTCGCCTTTATTATACTTTGCAACATTACTTTGGTCCCAGTACATGATGCTGGTCATTTGATGAGCCATCCATTACTTTCTTGCCATCCATAATTATTCTGGTTTTCTGGTTTTCTTAATGTATAGGGATCACAGCATTTAAGAAATGCACAAGGAGAAGTGTAAAGAATTATAGTATCAGAAACCACAGAAATGCTCCTTAATTAATTTTCTCTCTTGTGTCTCTTAGTTTGTGGAAGACTATGAGCCTACCAAGGCTGATAGTTACAGAAAGAAGGTTGTTCTTGATGGTGAAGAAGTCCAGATAGATATTCTAGACACAGCAGGACAAGAAGATTATGCAGCTATTCGAGACAACTACTTCCGTAGTGGAGAGGGCTTTCTCCTAGTTTTCTCCATAACTGAGCCTGAATCCTTCACAGCAACAGCTGAGTTTAGGTAAGCAGGGATCTCTTTCAAATATGTTTTTTTCATTCAAGTTTTGTGTTTCTGTTTTGATCAGAACCAATGTATTGTGTAACGAAATGGGATGTGATCTAACCCCCCCCCCCATAATAATAATAATAATAATAATAATAATAATAATAATAATAATAAAGAAACATGAACAGGTTTTGAAAAATTATGTAATAGTCAGATTAGGGGTAGAGAGCCCCCGGTGGCGCAGTGGGTTAAACCCTTGTGCCAGCAGGACTGAAGACCGACAGGTCGCAGGTTTGAATCCAGGGAGAGGCGGATGAGCTCCCTCTATCAGCTCCAGCTCCTCATGCGGGGACATGAAAGAAGCTTCCCACAAGTATGATAAAAACACCAAATCATCCGGGCGTCCCCTGGGCAACATCCTTGCAGACGGCCAATTCTCTCACACTAGAAGCGACTTGCAGTTTCTCAGGTCGCTCCTGACACACACACAAAAAGGGGTAGTTGTCTAAACTAAATTCATCTGGATCAGATAATCCAGACAATTAAAGAGCTGCCTTTATTTCTCTTCTTCATAGTGGGGAAAATCATGTTAGGTTCCTCTCCAGTTTGTTTTTCAGGAGAACACGTAAATCTTGTGCCTGTAATTGCATTCAGTCTTTCCCCCATAGTACTTATGTTATAGGTCAGAAGATGTTGTCTAGAGTTAAGAACTGTATGCAGATATTGCTGAGCTTTGTCTGCCCATAGATAAATCAGGTAAGAGCTTGCGCAATAGTGATTCAGTTTGTCCTGGATGCAGTTGTGTTCCCCTCGAAGACTTAGGATTGTGGTTAGAGTATATACTGAGTGCAAGGGATGAGCTTTATTGTACCAGTTTTCCAGTTTTGAACATAGCTAGGAATGTGTTTGTATAGACCAGTGGACTGATGATGGCAATGCTGGAGGCATTTTATACAGCCAGAATCTGTGTACCCTGTGTTGTGATATATGTATTTTGTTGTATGTATTTTATGTTGATGTGTTTTGACTGTTGATTTGAACTGTTAGAAGAGACTGATAACAAATGAAATTATTATTATTATTATTATTATTATTATTATTATTATTATATCAGAATAAATCAGTCTGGATGCATTAGTAGCCATATGGAGCAAGGGAAGTACACATGAAAGCCTTGGTACAGTAGAATCTCGCTTATCCAAGCTTCACTCATCCAACATTCTGTATTATCCAATGCAGTCTGCCTTTCACCCAGATTCACAGCTGTTTTGGTTCCCTGCATGTTTTGGTTCCCTGTAGCTTTGTACATTAAAGACAAAACCTTGAAAATAAGTCTATAGGTAATAGCTATTTTAAGCAAAAACCCTGGATTAATGCTATGTCAATTCAGATATTCACAATAAATTGTTCTTCTAAGATTGAAATGTACAAGGCTTTTACTTTTGTAGAAGGAGTCTTCCTTTTCTATTGTTAATTTGGCTTTTTAACATTGAAATTGGCATTTTTTATTAAAAAAAACTAATAACTCAAGTAATTGGAAGGCAAAACCAGCATCCCATTCCACTTAAAGAATATTTTTATTCATTAAATGCAGCTGGACCAGGATTTGCATTGGCTTCCAATGCAGGGCTCTTTGTGTGTTGTTGCAATTTAAATACTGTCATAATTCTTTGGCAAGCTGTGGCTACTAATATATGATTTATTATGTGTGCGTATTTTGACTTCTAAAAGACATTGCTATTGTGGCCACTTGACTCCTCTTGCTTTTAATATGCTTATCAGGGAACAGATCCTGCGTGTAAAAGCTGAAGAAGACAAAATCCCTTTGCTGGTGGTGGGAAACAAATCAGACTTGGAAGACCGCCGACAAGTGCCTGTAGAAGCAGCTAGAAGTAAAGCAGAGGAGTGGGGCGTACAGTATGTGGAGACATCAGCCAAAACCCGTGCAAATGTAGATAAGGTACAGTAAGTGTTTGCTTTCAGCAGCATCCCATAATCGCAGTTGCCAATAATGCATCTGGCAACCAGAACCCATCTACTGCCAACTGCAATGAAGAATAATGACAAAGAAGAGAGAGAAAGAGACAAAGTCCATTTGCAAGCTTTGCTTGTATTATGGAGGATTTGTGGATTGACATTGTTGTAGCCATCCAGCACTGTGATACTATCAAAGATCTTGAAGGAAAACCTACTAAGCAGCTGATGTTTCCTTGGCCATTGTTCTTCCTTTTAAAGTTATCCCCTGAATTGCAATTGTAGAATGTCTCATGGGTCAACTAGCTTTAGTAGGAGCCTCCTGCAAGCAGTGTGCAGTTTACTAATGAAGCATAAAGGCTTGCCATGAGTTTAATTGCAGGGATACTTGTCTTCCAGCAGCTGTTTTAGGAACAAATAATTGGCTTCCAAACAGATTTGAAAGGTGGCCCCTCTGTTCTGAATAACTCCTATTGACTGGTTAATGATAAGCAAAAGTTCCCTAATAATAATAAAAAATATCATCTCTAATTTAAAAAAAAATCATCTCTAATTTAGCTCTCTCTCTCTCATGTGCTGTAGCAAACAGATTTTCTCATTGAACTTTTATTTCTGTAATATCAATCACCTTTAAACTCTTTGTGCTTTGAAAATAAGCAAACCTGTTTCTTGGAAATTCAGGATGATATGATTGTGCAGAGGCCCCCTGGTGACACAATAGGTTAAACCGCTGAGCTGCTGAACTTGCTGACTGGATGGTTGGTGGTTCGAATCCGGGGGGCTGGGTGATCTCCCGCTGTTAGCCGCAGCTTCTGCCAACCTAACAGCTCGAAAACATGCAAATGTGAGGAGATCAATAGGTACCACTTCAGCGGGAAGGTAATGGCACTCCATATAGTCATGCTGGCCACATGACCTTGATGGTGTCTATGGACAACACCGGCTCTTCAGCTTAGAAATGGAGATGAGCACCAACCTCCCTCAAGTCAGACATGACTAGACTTAATGTTAGGGGAAACCTTTATCTTTACCTAGGATTATTGTAAATCCAAGGTCTTAAATTACTTTAACTTAGCGTTAATATATGTACAGACTGTTTCTTCCGTTAATGGTTCCTGGGGGATTGTGAATTTTTTCCTGATGAATATTCCTAAACTCTAATCTATGCACGCTGTAATAATCATAATCTTTATGTAACACAATTGTATTTGATGAACTTGACAGACTGTGCTTTCTCTTCTGTGTGGAGGAACTAATATTTCACACAGATCTATTGCTTATCTTTTTCATAGTTGTCACATTTAGATTTAATCGAAACAGCTGTGAAAAAGTCTGTTTTATATTAAAAATCAGTAACAAATGCTGTTATTTACTGAAAAATGTCTTTCTTTCAGGTATTTTTTGATTTGATGAGAGAGATTAGAGCCAAGAAGATGTCAGAAAACAAAGACAAGAATGGCAAGAAAAGCAGCAAGAACAAGAAAAGTTTTAAAGAGAGATGCTGCTTATTGTGATCTTTAGAGACTGTACATATAAGCCATGGAATTAGCAAGACATTTACTACTAAGGATAGAGGACTGGATGAAGAAGGAGAAATCTGAACCCAATAGGTTTTTCCATTCACATAATAGCCTTTTGAAAGTGTAAAACTTGATTTAAGAATTGAACTCCACCAAATCCATATATGCTGAAAGGGATGAATCATGAAAAGTAGCTATCAGGGCTATAAAGTATTACCACCAAATTTTTCTTTGGTCACCATCTCTTTGCCTGATAGCAGACAAGTCGCTGTAAATTTATCTCCTGATGTTGGTCTCAATGACGCTCGCTCTACAGACTCTTCTTTCTTGACCAGTTTTTTTCCCTCAAGTGGCTAGTTTTCACTGAAGTTCAACCAAAGTTACCTGCCTTTCCTATGTGGCTTCACTTTTTGGTGCTCCTAATGAAAAGCATAGGCCTTTAGCCATTTTTTAAAAAGGGAAGTTAAACACAGACACACTGAGATCTTCTTGATACATAACATTTGCACATAACGGTGTTAAGTAAGTTGCAATGCTGTCAACTTTGTGAAGATAACTGGATGGACTCTCAAGACATAGCCATTTGGAAGCAAAGACTCATCAGGGAGTTGGTGTCTTGAGTAATCACTGCAGTATTCCTGAGCTGAGTGCAGAGTTTGAGAACATTAGTTGCTATATTCTGTCGAGTTGCATTTCCAACTTACTTCCATCTTAATTTCAGCTTTTCCTTGGGAGGGAATGGGCAAGGTGTTGTATAACAGGGAAGAATTCCTCGGTTTACCACAGCAAATAATTGCACCCTGCCTGCCAAAACTACACACACCCCAACTTAATAAAACTGTTTGTGGTGTAATGGTGATTTGTAATCATATATTGAAGCTATAGAAATTTCTGGATTTTGGGTTTTTCCCCCCAGTGTTTTAACAGGAAAGCATATTTCTTTAGTAATCAAGTCACACTGTGAACTCTCCTGAGTTTGGTTCAATCTGATTTTAAAGTAAAACGGTGTGGTCCGATGAGAGGGCCAGTCTTATCAGCAGCATTTTCTGCATGTCCTCTCTTAAAATGAAGTGTAATTTTGAAAATTGAAGGGCCTCATGCAGAGCATATTCCTGGTAGATTGTGCTTTGCACAAAAGTAGTTTGCCATTATGTTCTCCTGTCCTCTGGTAATGAGTTATTGCTGTCTTTGTAATGTTGTATTCCTTGGAGTTGTACTCTTGAGTATTCACTACCATTTCCCTAGAAATTCTCGAGTAAAGGCAAATGGGATAAAATAAGGGAATTGGGCAAACTTTACAATTACCTTTAAAAAAAAAAGACACTTGAGTTAATTATGTGCAGTTGCCAAAAAGTTGCCATATTGCTATTGCTCAGATTGTACTAATCCTGTTGCTGAAAAACTTTTATACAGTTATTCATTGAATAATAGAAAGATGGTCTTGTAAAAGGCAGCTAAATACATTCACTAAAACGTTGCTTCTTGTGGCTTTGTCTTTGCTTACGTTCTGAATTGGAATACTTTTAAAATGCTTACCAACAACTAAACAAACAAGACTTGCTGAACACTTGATGCAGGAGGTCTAACTGTTCACAAAGGTGCTTTCTGAAGTCACATAATAAATTTAGAAATTATAGAGGATGTTTGTACTTATCAACAGATTCAAACAGCAAAATATTGTGTTAGCAGCCTTATGGTGAGATCAGCCCCTGGTGGTGCAATGGATTAAACCCTTGTGCCAGCAGGACTGCTGACCAAAACGTCAGCAGTTCAAATCCGGGGAGCAGGGTGAGCTCCTGTCTGTCTGCTCCAGCTTCCCATACGGGGACATGAGAGAAGCCTCCCACAGTGTGGTAAAACACCCGCCACCCCCTGGGCAACGTCCTTACAGACAGACAATTCTCTCACATCAGAGAGTTTCTCAAGCCACTCCTGACATGAAAAAAGCTGTTCTTATAGTGGGGTGAAATGTCACCAGTGGTGTAGCAATGGTAGACAAGAGTTGGAAGAGACTGCAAGGGTCATCCAGTCCAAACCCATTCTGCCATTTTTGGAATGCACAATCAAAGCACCCCTGACAGATGGCCATCCTGTTTCTGCTTAAAAGCCTTCTGAGAAGGAGACCACCATACTTCCAGGCAGCATATTCCACTATCGAACAGCTCTTGCCATCTGGAAGTTCTTCCTAAGGATTAGGTGGAATCTTTACCCTATGATTTGTATAAGAGGGTGAACCTGGAACGTGCCTAATCAGTCAGTCATTAGCATAGGAGCAGACATCTTTGCTGTGATGCATCCTGTATCACAATAAAGCAGAAAGTGGAACCAGATGTCATGTCAATTTGTATTATTTTTAATGGATTCGTATAGCACGTTGAGGAGGGTGCTACAGCTTTTCTGGTGATCTTGAGCACCTTTTATTCAATTTGATTCCTGGTTTTGTCTGTGGCTTGCCAGGGGTATTGGGACACAAAGGATAGTAGAATAAGGATTGGAAGCTGGACAAGAAGTGGTCTTTCCACCCCTTGTTTTGAGATGGAAGCAGCCAGTATTACCCATGAATTGTGGGCCTCCACCCTGGACTGGATGATCTTTGTGGCCTCTTCCAACTATCATAGAATCATTGAGTTGGAAGAGACCTTGTAGGTCATCCAGTCCAACCCCCTGCCAAGAAGCAGGAAAATTGCATTCAAAGCACCCCCAACAGATGACTATCCAGCCTCTGTTTAAAAGCCTCCAGAGAAGGAGCCTCCACCACTTTCTGATACTATGACTCAGTCCACATGTTTCCCGTGGAGTTGTTTTGCCAGGGTCTTAGCCACCTACTATTTGGCTCTTTCAACAGGAGGCATGTGGGATTACAGACTATTTTATATTAGGGTAGTTCCTTTTCATTAAGCAATCTTGATTCAATCAGATGCTGTTGCATTTATGCTTGCAGGAAGAGATTGGAGAGATGTTTTGATAAGGATAGTTGCTTTCTCCAAAACGAGGACTGTTAATCCCAATTAACCCATTGAATATTGATTCAACATGCATCTAAATCCTGTTGATTCAGTTGGTCTGGCCTAATCTTGTTGGGACTAGCAATAGGAAGGATTAAGGCCAAGATATACTTTAGAGAAAGATATTCTGCTACAGAAGGATTCTGCTTGCAGAGAGGACAAAGACCCTGACTAGGTCATCCAACTTTTTGAGTCAGTGGAGTTAGACCAGCAGTCTCTCAGGCACCGACTTCCAGACTGCACAGATGCCTTAGCCTCATTTCAAAAGGATTTTATTAATAACCTCTTAACACGAATATAACATTTTTAAGACAGGGGATTTTTCCATACAAAGAAAATAACATTAATGCAACCATAAAGAAGCTCAAAATTAATTATGAAATGCCTGCTGCTGTTGAGCTACTGCCAACAGGGCATTATAGGAAGGAACAAGGCACAAGGTTGCTAAACAAACAATATATCAAATCTGATTAAATTCAAGTAAGAGAACCGGAAAAACAGCAGCAGCAAATATGAACAAGTTAACCGTCAATATCAGTTAAGGGCAAAACGTTGATATTGTCCAGGGCTGTTTTCCTTCCTGCTGGAATCTCTGCATTAATGTAGGAATTAAATAACTAATGATTCTTGCATGAATAGGTGTTTGACTTCTTGTCACAGTCATAACACATCCATTAGGATAAAATAGGAAGACTACAATTTTCCTCTTGCTCTGAAAAAAGAGATTTAGTTCACTGTGAGCATATTTTCAGCCAACTTCTTAACCAGTGGTTCTCAAGCTGTGGTTCCCCAGGTGTTTTGGCCTACTACTCCCAGAAATCCCAGCCAGTTTACCAGCTGTTAGGATTTCTGGGAGTTGAAGGCCAAAACATCTGGGGACTTACAGGTTGAGAACCAGTGTTCTTAACCATCCTTCATTTGAAACTACTATTATGAATGTTGCCTTTTCTTCATCCAAGGTTTGGTTTAATGTAAGACATTGTTTTTCTGCTTAGATCCATACTGGGATGACAAATGTACTTCCTTCGTAACATCTATGAATAGAAACAAGTCAGCTGTTTTAGACTCTATGAGGACAGTTGGTGGATGCTTAAAAAGAGGAACCAGGACAAATGTGGGATGAGAATGGGACTATGCTTGATAGCTTATAGTGGGTTGTAAAATTGCCTTTCAGTCCCTTGTTGACTTATGGTGATCCATGAATTTTTAGGGTTTTCTTAGGCAGGGATAGTTGACTGTTGTTTTCCTGTGAACTTGCTTTACTTACTTACGCAATCCATTGTAGCTCGAGGATGATTGTCTTCCAGATGTGGTGTCTTGGCGGTGGGTCCATAGGTGGCTGTGGTACCCTATTCTTGATCTGCATGTTCTCCCACAGTGAGGACATCGGTTTCCAGATGGAAGGCGTTCCCGTTCAGGGTTGGCTTGACATGCTTTCCTCTTGGCATGTTTCTGCTGTTCACCCTCCATTTGTGCATCTTTGAATTCTGCAGCACTGCTGGTCACAGTTGACCTCCAGTTAGAGCACTCAAGGGCTAGGGCTTCTACAGTCTATATAGAAAAAGATTTTAGCCCAATATTTATTTATTTATTATTTACAATATTTTTACCTCATCCTTCTCATCCTGGAGAGGACTCAGAGCGGCTCACATAAAGGTACAATTTGATGCCAAATAAACATATATCCAACAAAACAAGCATATACATCAAAACCAACCGCCAAAACATAAAAATTATTATTAAAATATATTTGACAGTGTTTGTCAGGATTGCCCCAGACACTGAGATTTCCAGGCCGAAACCAGAGACCCAGGAATGGCCACGGATTAAGCTCATGGTTTGTAAACCAAGCACAACAGAGAAATCTGTTTCCCTTTCAGAAATTAAGACACATATCCAAACTAATGGGGGGGGGGGGCATTCCTTGATAAAGAGGAAATGAGATAATTTCCTCTTGTTTAAGGAGTTGGAATTAGGAACATTTAATTCTACTGAGTTCTAGTGAGAAGCTAGATGGGAGGAAAGGAGGAAGCTAAGTAAATGCATAGATCCCTTGGAGAGTTTGCATGTCGCAATGATATCAACTGAGCCATATAAGCTGAATTGGATATTTGCACATGGCCTTGTTTTCTTGCTTACCACCAAGCCAACCAAACAAGAATTTGCACCTTTTTAAAAAAGCATGGAGATGATTAATGAAAACTGGAGAGTCAGGGTCAGTACCTGACAATCATACAACTGAACCAGGGATATGCATTTCACAGCAGGAGCAGGTGAATTACAAAAGTGAGCAAAACATATATGCCGTGCAGAGGTTGCTTTATCTGAAATAACCTTTCCAAAAGAGGCAGCTGGGTTAGGATTTTCAGTCCTACGAGACTCTTGAGTGTGATTGCTGTAGTAAGGCAAAGTACATCATTTATAACATGAGCTTTTAAGGGCTATGTCCCACTTCAACAAACTCCTGATGACTATTAAGCTGTAGATCATGCCATAAGAAGCATGCTGGTTTATAATTATGCATCCATTTGTTAAGGTACTACTGGAGTCTTTGTTGTTTTTCCCCCTGAGCTTTGGTCAGTTCTTGCCTATAGGAGCTTTTCACTGTGCAGCTGCTTATCTAGGACAAACTATGCATTATACTGTTTACTTTACAAAATGCAGCAGCAGAGCCTTCAAACTAAACTAAACCAAAAGGCATGGAAAAAGGGAAACGATTTTAACCCTTTCTCTCTGATTCATTGCTATGCAAAACTTAACAGTGCCTTGATTTTGCCTCAAAGATGGAAAAATGAGTCATGTAAGAATGACTGGCTTCATTACTCCATGTATCAATTAAGCTTAAAAATGGAAAGATTTTTGGAAGCCAGATTGCAATGTGTATGAAGTCATGCACTGTATGTGTGTACACATGTGCACCACTGGAGAGGCATGTGTGGATGTGGTTTGTATGTATATGGCCAAGGAACAAAATTGGGAGTAATAGCTAATACCCCAGAGAACACTATCAGAATCCAAAAGGACTTTAACAGATTAGAGAGCTGGACCAAAAGTAATAAAATGAATTTTAGCAGGGAGAAATGTATGGTACTACACTTTGACAAGAAAAGTGAAAGTATGCACGACACCTGGCTTGAGAACAGTACATGTGAAAGGGAGCCGGGAGTCTTAATTGACCACAATCTGAACGTGACACAGCAGCTAAAAAAGCCAATGAGATTCTAGGTTTCATCAGTAGGAGTATAGTGCCGAGATTGAGGGAAGTCATAGTCCCACTCTATTCTGCTTTAGTCAGATCTCACCTGGAGTACTACGTAAGTCCAGTTCTGGGTACCACAGTTCACAAAGGATATTGGAAGGTCTCCATTGAAGGGTGACCAAAACAATCAAAGATTTGGAAGCCAAGCCCTATGAGGAATGGCTGAGGCAGCTGGGTATGTTTAGCTTGGAGAAAAGAAAGCTGAGAGGGGAGACATGATAGCCATATCTAAATATTTGAAAGGATGTCACACTGAGGAAGCCGCAAGCTTGTTTTCTGCTGCTCTGGAGACTAGGACATGCAGCAATGGATTAAAATTCCTGGAAAAAAAGTTTCCATTTAAATAAGCATTAGGAAGAACCTCCTGATGGTAGATGCTGTTCTGCAATGGAATATGCTGCCTCAGAACATGGCAAAGTCTCTTTCTCTGGCGGTTTTTAAGCAGAGGCTGAATGGCCATCTGTCAGGGGTGCTTTCATTGTGCTTTTCCTGCATGGCAGAATGGGGTTGGAACACCTGGAACTTGTGGTCTCCAATTTTATGATTCTATGGTTCTATTAATGAAGAATGCACAGGTGAGAAGGAGACACGACTTTGCTCCAGTACATTACTGTAATCATAATCTCCAGAAAAGGGCAAGATTCTGCCTCATTTCTCCCCTCCCCAGAGTGAAATGTGTAAATTACGTTTCCACTGTGAAATGACTTTGCAGTAAGTAAGTTGAAGATGAAGGGGGAAAGTGGGAAGAGGAAACACAAACTAAAATCTGATGGAAAGAAACTGGGTGGCAGAGGATGAATCCTGCCAAAATGGGTACAGTTGAAAGGCATGCCATGCCTGCATAGCCAGGGATGTAGTGGGTCCAGGGTCCACTCAGAGCTTTTGCCTTTTTATTTTTCAAGCAGTATATAACCTGAACAGGCTTCCCTCCTTCCTCACAACTTAGCAGCCACACAGAAGCACAATGGGGATTATAAGTAAAGGTTTTCCGCTGACATTAAGTCTAGTCGAACCTGACTCTGGGGCTTGGTGCTCATCTACATTTCTAAGCTGAAGAGCCAATGTTGTCCGTAGACACCTCCTAGGTCATGTGGCCAGCAAAACTGCATGGAGCACTGTTACCTTCCCGCAGAAGCGGTACCTATTGATCTACTCACATTTGCATGTTTTCAAACTATTAGGTTGGCAGAAGTTGGGGCTAATAGCGGGAGCTCACTCTGCTCTCCAGATTTGAACCGCCAACCTTTTGGTCAGCAAGTTCAGCAGCTCAGTGGTTTAACCCGCTGTGCCACCGGGGCCCCACCCAGGGACTATAGGTTTTCCTAATCACAAAAAAAAAAAAAAAAATGGTGTAAACAATACGAAATCTAACTATACAATAATCTGTGCAATAATTAACTGGATCTGAAATCAAAAAGAAACTTGTAATGGTTTGGTCTTGGAACACAAAATTAAAAGTCATTAGCTTTACAAAAGGCCTGCTCTTGTTGGAGAAGAAAACACAGCTGCCGACATTTTGGCTCTTTCTGATCCTCATGGGAACTGTCATAGCAGAGAACCCTCCCAGGCAGTAGAATGACCGGCAATGCATCCCACACCAGGTGTTCTGTAAGGCAGGTACATTTTGTTTAATTTTAACACTAACATATGATCAAAATAACATATATTAAAAATGAATGAATATAAAAAGAAAGGAAAAACAGAGAACAAGAAGTGGGGGGAAGGACAAAGACATATAATGGAAACACAATAGATCTCTGAGCCACCCCCCCCCCCCCACTACTCAGTTTAATGAAAATAACATTTTAAAAAGAGGAAAATATACCTATCTATACCTATATCCTATCACTACATACCCAGTTAATTATTGCACAGACTATTGTATTGTAATGGGGCCCCCTGGTGGCGCAGTGGGTTAAACTGTTGAGCTGCTGAACTTGCGGATCGAAAGGTTGGTGGTTCAAATCCAGGAAAGCAGGGTGAGTTCCCACCATTAGGCACAGCTTCTGCCAACCTAGCAGTTCGAAAACATGCAAATGTGAATAGATCAATAGGTACCGTTTCTGCAGGAAGGTAATAGCGCTCCATGCAGTCACGCTAGCCACATGACCTATAGCAGTTTGACACATATTTACTTGCCATGACTCCATCTTTTGGCATCCTAGGGTTTCTAGTTTGCAGTATCATGAGAGCTTTGCTAGAGGTAGGTAAATATTTCACCAAACTACAAATCCCAAGATTCTATAGCATTGAGCCATGTCAGTTAATGTGTTGACAAGCTGCAATAATTCGGCAGTGTAGATACTACAGTCTAGGTTACAGACACTTCTAAAGCAGGTTGCTATTCCAGTATTGGTTAATTTAACCCAATGATCACTACTAAGTGATCAAGAGAAGGATGTTTGATCTAGAATCAGAAGACCAGGTGAGGTTTATAAAACTTTGTTTAGAATGAAAATTACAAAGGAGATAGATAATGGGGCCTCCATCTCTTGATGCTCCAGTGAGATTCTGTAATCAGTTTCTAATAGAAACTGACCATAGAGTTGTTTTGGAAGACCTATCCCAGTGGTTCTCAACTTTCCTAATGCCGTGACCCTTTAATACAGTTCCTTATGTTGTGGTGACCCTCAACCATAAAATTATTTTCGTTGCTACATCATAAATGTAATTTTGCTACTGTTAGGAATCGTAATATAAATGTCTGATATGCAGGGTGTATTTTCATTCACTGGATGAAATTTGGCACCAATACCCTATATGCTCAAATTTGAATCTTGGTGGGGTTGGATGGGGATTGATTTTGTCATTTGGGAATCGTAGTTGCTGGGATTTATAGTTCACCTACAATCAAAGAACATTCTGAACTCCACCAGCGATGGAATTGAACCAAACTTGGCACAAAGGACTCCCATGACCAACAGAAAATAGTGGAAGGGTTTGGTGGGCATTGACCTTGAGTTTTGGAGGTGCAGTTCAACTACACCCAGAGAGCACTGTGGACTCAAAGAATGACGAATCTGGACCAAACCTGGAACAAATACTCAACATGCCCTAATGTGAACACTGGTGCATTTTGAGAAAAATAGACCTTGACATTTGGGAGTTGTAGTTGCTGGGATTTATAGTTCACCTACAATCAAAGAGCATTCTGAACCCCGCCAATGATAGAATTGGGCCAAACTTCCCACACAAAATCCCCATGACCAACAGAAAATGTGTTTTCTGGTGGGCTTTGGCAACCCCTCTGACTCCTCCCTCACGACCCTCCAGGGGTCCTGGTCCCCAGGTTGAGAAATGCTGACCTAATCATTCCCAGAAAGGTGTTCTGTCAAGTAAGGGAAAAAATAGCAGTTTATTTATTTATGGTTTTTCACTTTCATGTTCCTCCTGTGCCCTTAAACCCAGTAAATGTGGGTGATTGACTGTAGCATCAAAGTGACTGTTTGAATCCTTTGGTGACCTTTTATGTGAAGACAAACCAACACAGCTATTTCCTTGAAAAAGTAGTTACAAACATTGTCCAGGATAGGTTCATACAACAGATGGCATGTTGAGATCATACATGGAAACATACCTGATGTTTCAAAAGCTTTAGAGATGTGCTGTCTGGAAAATGACATCTAGTGGGTGTAAAACGTTGATTTTAAACAAGGCTTAACTCTACTTCTCATAGCCTTAATGACATCACGCTAATTATCCAAAATCTATATAATTATGCTAGAGCCTAAATGATTAGTTTATTTCAGTAAGGCCTCTCGTATGTGCTTGAACTTCCAGGATGAGTCATACTTTCCTTCGTGGTTAATCACTTTACTACAAGAATTGCAATAACTCCTGGCTGACACTTTTGTTTTGCAAAGATGCCTGGTTTGATCTGATACAGCATCGCAAACCCAAAGCACGGTCTCTTGAACTTTAGCACATTTTCCCCTCATATGAACAAAGGAAAGGCTATACGTTTGTCAGGAGGTCAGTTATATAAACTAGAGGCACAGCGCAAGAAGCGCTAATAAGTATATACAGAGGTGATTGTGGTGTGACTGTAGAGCAATGGTGACCCTAAGGTGAACTTAGTGTGGAGTTTTCTGGGCGAGATTTGTTGGTGGGGGCATTGCCATTTCCTTTCTTTGAGGCTGAGAGAGTGAATTCCCTAAGGTCACCCAGTGGCTTTCCAAAGCTGAGGGGGGAATTCAAACCCTGGACTCCCAACACTCCAACCACTAGCTCTCATTTATGGAGGTATACTAATATTGTATGTCTTGTGTCATTGAAAATGTTCTGTAATACAGAGTGCATAACTTAAAGGATACCTCTGGCTTTAAATGCAGTCCCTACAGGTCTCCTATTCCTCTCCCCACTGATACCCGCCACCCACCCACCCCCTATTTTGGGCAAGTTGTGCTTGCTGTTGACAACTAAAGAAGTTTAATGTATGGTCAGGGTTTCTTAAAGATGTTGCCTAAAGCCAAAGAGGATAGATTTTTTTTCATCTCAGGAATGACTTGAGAAACTGCAAGTCACTTCTGATGTGAGAGAATTGGCCGTCTGCAAGGACGTTGCCCAGGGGATACCTGGATGGTTTTTTTTGTTTTACCATCCTTGTGGGAGGCTTCTCATTGGGTTGTTGTAGGTTTTTTGGGCTGTATGGCCATGTTCTAGAAGCATTCTCTCCTGATGTTTCACCTGCATCTGTGGCAAGCATCCTCAGAGGCTGTGAGGATGCTTGCCACAGATGCAGGTGAAATGTCAGGAGATAATGCTTCTAGAACATGGTCATACAGCCCAAAAAACCTACAATAACTCAGTGATTCCAGCCATGAAAGCCTTTGACAATACATTGGGCTTCTCTTGTGTCCCCATATGGGGAGCTGAAGCTGACAGAGGGAGCTCAACCTGCTCTCCCCAGAATTGAAATGCTGATCTATTGGTCAGCAGTCCTGCCAGCACAAGGGTTTAACCAATTGTGCCATCGGAGGCTCCAGTGGATAGATATATGAATGGTGGAGGAAGATATTGCAATGTAGTGCAGTATCTTAGTTCCTGGAGGAACAAAGAACAGCCCCATCCCTCCTAAGCTTCAGGAAGGAGGTAGAGAGCTTACTTTTCAAGAAGGCCTTTAACTAAGATATGTACCATAGGAATGAGTTGAGTTTTCAAGTTTTAAGACTATTAATTGAGAGGCTGATGTGGGGTGGGACGGGGGGTGGGACTTGGTTTTTTAAAATCATATATGTGTTTTTAGTATGTTTTAATTTTTGCATTTTATGTTTTATTGTTGATATTGTGTGTTTTATATGCGGTAATCCGCTTTGGGTCCAGCTGTGGAGAAAGGCGGGGTAGAAATAACATAAATAAATAAATAAATAAATAAGAGTGTGATGCTGGCTGGGAACCAGAAAGGAGACATAATGACAGTGGCCGAGGTGCTACCCCATGTTACAACATATGCCATGTCCCAGGAAACAATTGTCTCTGTTCAACCCACTGTCAATGTACTAAAGTTTGTGGATATATTCTAATTCTGCTGTTTCTTTTTCCAGTATTCCCTTAAAGTTTTTTTTGCTGCTTTTGTTCAAGGACATTTGTTTTGAGATCAGAGGGAAAATGCCCAGAAAGATGGAAGTATTGTACAATGATGTATATGGACAGGCATCCTTTATTTATTTATTTATTTATTTATTTCATTTACTTATACCCCGCCCTTCTCACCCCGGGGGGGGACTCAGGGCGGCTTACAGTGGGGGCACAATTAGATGCCCAAGACAATTCACAAGCAATACAAATACAAACAATTCAACAATTAATTAAAAACATCAGTACATAATAAAATAATAAAACAGCCTCTGGCTCAGGGTTCAGAGTCCATATATCCATTCCATTCCATTTGTCCTTGTCTATCATCAGATCCTTCAGTTAGCTGTCAGAATGACCAAAGGCTTGATCCCAGATCCAGGTCTTCAGTTTTTTCCTAAATGCCAAAAGGGAAGATGACGATCTAATCTCCCCGGGGAGTGAGTTCCACAGGTGGGGGGCCACCACTGAGAAGGCCCTGCTCCTCGTCCCCGCCAGCCTCACTTGTGACAGTGGCGGGGTCAAGAGCAGGGCCTCCCCAGAAGATCTTAAGCTTCGAGATGGGACGTAGAGGGAGATCCGTTCGGACAAATACACTGGGCCGGAACCATATAGGGTTTTGTAGGTCAAAACCAGCACTTTGAATTGTGCTCGGAATTGGATCAGCAGCCAGTGGAGCTGATGCAACAGGGGGGTTGTATGCTCCCTGTACGTCGCTCCTGTGAGCAATCTGGCTGCTTCTCGCTGGACTAGTTGTAGTTTCCGAGCAGTCTTCAAAGGCAACCCCACGAGGTCTCTGGGAGATGATTTTCTTCCTCACTCTCTTGCTCTCTGTTGGCTAATAAAATGGCCATGCTGGGGAAGTTGCAGTTAGGAAAATTCAGTTGGACTTTACTGTAGATTTAGGACAAATACCCATGTGTGCATTGAAATTTTTTTTTCAGGAGGGCTGTTTGAAAGACAACTCAAATAGTGATGGCAAGATATAAAAATCTAAAAATTACTGACAAATTAAAAAAACACAACATATCAGATCTGGGTGGCATTAACCTGTGCTTTAAGTCAAATACGTAATTGGTGTTTTTAAGTGATTTGTCCTTATGATTTGTCTCTTAACCAAGGGTCTGGAAAGCAGTCAAAGTCACATGAATTTGAAAATGGAAATCGGCCACATCTGTTCTGGATAACTTGGTAAAAGAACATTATTAAGTGTGTTAAACAACCAGCCTTCTCGAAAAGCAGTGATTGCGTGAGATCAGTAGAGAAGTTCAAACTCTGCAATGATCAAATAAGTGACTTTCAATGGTGTAAATTGGACTCATGCCTGCATATGTTACTTTGCTTTGTTGTTTTTACTGATGTGTTGTTGGGGAGATGGTGGCGGGGTATAAATAAAGTTTTATTATTATTATATTATATAGAATCATAGAATCAAAGAGTTGGAAGAGACCTCATGGGCCATCCAGTCCAACCCCCTGCCAAGAAGCAGAAAAATTGCATTCAAAGCACCCCCGACAGATGGCCATCCAGCCTCTGTTTAAAAGCTTCCAAAGAAGGAGCCTCCACCACACTCCGGGGTAGAGAGTTCCACTGCTGAACGGCTCTCACAGTCAGGAAGTTCTTCCTCATGTTCAGATGGAATCTCCTTTCTTGTAGTTTGAAGCCATTGTTTCGCATCCTAGTCTCCAGGGAAGCAGAAAACAAGCTTGCTCCCTTCTCCCTGTGGCTTCCTAATATGTTACTAATCCGTTACTAGCCCTTTGTTTTTATTAAGACATATTATATCCTTCCCTTTTCTGTATTCTGTATTCTCCTCCCATATGAGAAAACCTGCAAAATATCCCAAATGTGCCTGACATATGTTTTAAATTGGATTCGGACTAAAGTTCTATTTCAGGGGCAAGAATGCCTAATATTCAATCAGTCCCCATACAGTTATGCATAGTATTGAGGCAAAAGTCTATTCCTCCCACAATGACACAATTGGCCTCTGAAAATGTATGAGAAAAAGCCAGCAGGGGAAATCTGGGCGCTGAAAAAGGAATTTCTCCAGATTGCTTGAGCACACACCACTATTCTGGATTTAGCAAGTAGGCAACCTTTTATTGTTCTCTAGTGACCCCCTGTGGATGAATCAAGTCAGGCAGAAACAGATTCTCCATTTAGGAGGCGTATTGTATAGTGCTGTACACTCTTTACAACTCTTCTGGATGCGGGCTTCAGAAACAGTAGCACAGTCACACAGGTTATTGTGGAATGAGTGCAGTCATTTAATCAGAAATGTGTCTGTTTCCACTGCAGCAGGGAAAAAGAATCTATTCTACTCCAAGGGATGGTTTGCCAGTTAGGAAATATTCCTGGGTACATGTGCCCAAAATAGGCCTGACCAGATCTTAAGGCAGAGCTTCCTAAACATTTCATGTTGGTGACACACTTTTTAGACATGCATTGCTTTGTAACACAGTTTTACTAGCAAACCGGAGATATACAAACCCTTCTAAGAGATATAAACTTTAATAATGAAATGTATAGGAGCACAACATATCTAATGAAAAGCTTTCATTTGTGTTTTGTCAGATAAAAGCAATGGAATGTGATGACTATAGAATGCTTTACATGACAAAATTTCTGTTTTTGAAAATAACTATTGTGCTGATTTCAGTTTAGAAACTTTTTCCAGAGTTAGGGTGCTTGGGTCAGAACACACTATACTTTATTTCCAAATCCATGGTCAAAATTCTCTATATTTTGTCCAGAATTTTGTTAAAATTCTCTTTTGCTTTAAGTCCTTCTGTCATTTACTACGTGTTCTCAACCATGAATCCATTAAACCCTAATACTTGTGCATATAGGCCCTGCTCTAGTGCTTTCTTGTCAGCAGAGCAATGAATCCATTTGTGAAACCTGACCTTTAAAGGAGCAATCCAAGATGCTAACCCAGTGGTTCTCAAATTGTGGGTCCCCAGGTGTTTTGGCCTACAACTCCCAGAATTTCTGGGAGTTGAAGGCCAAAACATCTAGGGACCCACAAGTTGAGAACCACTGTGCTAACCCATCGTTCAAATGGGTTCAATAAATGGGATAGCTTCTTTAAAGACTGGATTAAAGTTTGGAGTGGATTCACTGCTCCAAAAACTGTGATTGGTCCCTGCAATTAGAGAAGGAAGAGAAAACTCATGCAGAAGGGAGATGCAGCAGAGAGGATAATAAATGTCAAGGATATAAGATGCCACCAAGAAAGCCTTCTTTGTTGACACTCTTTTCTTTGCCCCAGGCACAAGAACCTGAATTCTCAAACAGAGCATTTAAAAGTTCTTTGCAAATGCTTAGTTAAGGTTTTTGGCAAGAGTCACATATCTCGTCTCTAACAACTTGCTGGGAGGAAAGGAGGGGATGAGAGAAAGCAGTGGGTTCAGATCATTCAGTGGGGCAATTCAGGCAGCTGTGTATGTGTGTGTGTGTGGGGAGGGGGGAGCAAAATGTGTCAGTCATTTCTCTTCAGCCTCATGGCTGTTCCTCTCTGTTGGGAGCCAGAGCTGACAGATATCCCCTAAACCAGAGGTCCCCAAACTTTGGTCCTCTAGGTGTGTTGGACTTTAGCTACCTGAATTCTTGACCATTGGACAGGCTGACTTCTGGGAACTGGAGTCCCAAACACCTGGAGAACCAAAGGTTGGACAGAACTGCCAGAATCTGACTGACCATATTCAGCTATAGTTTGGGCATTGTGCTGACACAAGTATGAAGCTAAAACCCAATGAATCATCCAGCTTCTGTGAATGAACAGCTATGTTTACAGTCAATGTGCATTTATGAAGCAGAATATAAGAACTACTTTCCTTCACCAAAAAGAAAACCAAATAACTTACATAACAAAACCAGTCAACATGGCATGTTTTATTATTGTTTATAATATTGGTTGTACACTGCTTTAATTTTTATTTGCCTTGTTTTAACTGTATGTTTTTTGGGCTTAGCCCCATGTAAGCCACCCCGAGTCCCTTCGGGGAGATGGAGGTGGGGTAGAAAAATAAAGTTTTTCTTCTTCTTCACAATTGCGATCTCCAACCCTAGGACTTACTTCTGATTAGAACTGCATAGCATTGTGTTGTAAATTGAATGCAATGGTCACAAGCCCAAAGCAAGGCCATGAACACTAATGTCCTATCATTCAAAATTCATAATTTCCAATCTACTTTGAGTAGCCATGGAGCTATGAAGGCAACAAAACCATTTCTAATAATTTAATGTAATATTTTTTAAAGTTGCTTCTAAGGAACAGCACTGATAAGAAAAAAAAACTTGGCAAGCATCTATCAACAGAAAAAAAAACAGAGACAGATCAGGTCTGAAGATGCTCTCTCTCTCTCTCTCTCTCTCTCTCTCTCTATATATATATATAATCAATCAGAATAAATCTTAATGTTGCCAGTCATTTTTATAGAATATACTATTTAGAGATCTCAGCCAATTTTACTCCCCTGGGGAAGATCTCAGAGTATGTTTTGGGCCAAAAGATGTTGCCTTTTTTGTAATTGATTAACTGTATGTTTTGGCATGTTAGAACCTGGTCTCTCTCGTGTGTGTGTGTGTGTTTTTCTTTATAAAGGAAGAAGCAATGAAAGCCCCAACATGTAAATATTTTCTTTCCCTTTCTTGTTCTTTCAGGTCTCTCTGACATTACACAACTACAGCTCTTTGATTCAACTTTAACTGGCTTCACAATCCTGGAAATTGTAGTTTTGTGAGGTACCCAATTATCTCCAAAGAGCTCTGGTGCCTCTGGCCAAACTATAAACCCTGGGGTTCTGTGGGATTCAGCAATGTCTGCTAAAATGGAATTAGAGCAATATACTTCTATAATGGGAAGGAAAACACACTGCGACAAAACAACACACTTCTGTCTCCCCGGTTGATAGTAGAGGTCAGAGTGTGTTATCCTTCAGTTACTGAAGGCCCTTCCAGACAGGCCCTGTATCCCAGGATCTGATCCCAGGTTTTCTGCTTTAAACTGGATTATATGAGTCCACACTGCCAGATAATCTGGGATAAACAGAAAGCCTGGTGTGGTGAAGTATAAATTTTAATCTACTGTTATGTATAGTTATAGATAGGCGTTTGAAAGGGTAAGTATTTAAAGTTGCATAACTGGGGGGGGGGGGTGGTGGTAGCTAGCTCAGCTTGCTTTGAGCTGGGTTGCTAAGGAAAAAGGGGCGGAGCCAACTGCCACTTGGAAGGGCAGCCATTTAAAAATGGTCAGTCTGTAGTCTGCGAACTACAGCAGTGGCTGGTTCTGTAGTAGTGAGAACCAGGAAGGTAGTCTGTAGTTTAAAAACTACAGGGAAAGGCTGATTCTACTGTAGTGAGAATCAGGAAGGTTTTGGCTTTTAGCCTAGGTAGTTTAGATAGTCCATCCTCCAGGAAATAAAGCCCGACTGCTCACTGGAGGGAAGGATACTAGAGACAAAGTTGAAGTACTTTGGCCACATCATGAAGAGCAAAGCCTAGAGAAGACAATTATGCTGGGGAAAGTAGAAGGTAAAAGGAAGAGGGGCCGACCAAGGGCAAGATGGATGGATGGCATCCTTGAAGTGACTGGACTGACCTTGAAGGAGCTGGGAATGGTGACGGCCGACAGGGAGCTCTGGCGTGGGCTGGTCCATGAGGTCACGAAGAGTCGGAGACGACTGAACGAATGAACAACAACAAGTTTAGATAAGTCGAGTTGACATTTATATTAGTAGTTAGTACATGAGTAGAAAGGGTGAGAGAAACCCAGTGAGAATCTTTATTGCAACAGAAATATCACAAAGAAAGAATAAACTTGTATCTGAAGTAATCTATTAAGGAAAGAAACACAGTTTGTAGAAAAATAAGTTTGAAACCTGTTTAGTAGAAGGAAGAGTCCTTTCCAGAGTGTTTTAAGGAATGTTATAAATGTAACCTCTGAAGATATGTGCCTCTAAGAGTCAAGAAACATTGAAACCATTAAGCTTCTTAAGTTTCTTATAAAACCTGGTCTCTGTTACAAATCCTTTCCAAGTTAAGTCACACTACACATTGAAGAAAGACCAAATTAATATCACTAGCTATTAGCTACGCTATCAATTTAATAAGCCCTTACAAACTGGTGGCTTCTTCACAAATTGGTGGCATCTTTACACCTGGGATGAGGTCCTGGGATAAAGACCCTATCTGGAAGGGCCCTAAGACAACTATCCCTTTGAATTTAGTATTTCCTTTGGTTAGCTGCTTCTCTGGCTTTTCAATTGGATTTCCCTTGTCCTAATGACTTGACTGCTAGCAGCTGCAATGGAACATAAAAGAAAAAAGAAAACAAATGGAAACAGTCTCCTCCAGATTGGAGAATCAGTGCAAATGTGTCACTTTATACACCCCCTACTTATAAAATGATAAAGGTTTTCCCTTGACATTTTGTTGTGTCCGACTCTGGGGGTGGTGCTCACCTCCATTTCTAAGCCAAAGAGTCGGCGTTGTCCATGGACACCTCCAAGATCATGTGGCCAGCATGACTGCATGGAGCACCATTACCTTACCGCAGAAGCGATACCGATTGATCTACTCACATTTGAATATTTTCGAACTGCTAGGTTGGCAGAAGCTGGGGCTAACAGTGAGAACTCAACCCGCTCTCTGGACTCAAACTGCCAACCTTTCGGTTAGCATCAGGCCCGTAGCCAGGATTCCGTTTCGGGGGGGGGGGGGGGGGCTAAAAAAATTTCAGGGGGGGTTTCAGGGGGGGTGAGTTTTGGGGGGGGCTGAGTATGAGTGAAAGAGGGTCTAGCCTAGCAAACCTTTTGTATCATTACCCCAATACCCCCATGCATATGGAATATATTGAGTATGGTGATCAGATCATGATATGAACATAACAGTTTAAATAATGCACCAGTGAGGCCTTTTCGCGAACCACCATGAGAATTTCGGGGGGGGGGGGGGCTGAAGTCGCTCAAGCCCCTCCCCCCTGGCTACATGCCTGGTTAGCATGTTCAGCAGCTCAGTGGTTTAACCCGCTGTGCCACCATTTATCACACAAATTGCACAAACCTATTATTCCACTACTGTTGGATTATCAATGAATGAAAGTGGATACATAATTGTAGCTGGATATGCATGGAATCATGTGATAGGGGCCCTCACCAAAGGGGACTGTCCAGCTGCAATGCCAGTTTGTTTTCCTTGTGTGATAAAGTCCATCGTCTCCTTGTCTTGCAGAACTGACATTTCTGAGTACACCTTGTTGAGTTCATACTGCTCTGTGAGTGCCTTGAAATTTGGTTCCCTGGGCTGTCCTTCAGCATCCAAATTTCTCGAAGGTAAGCAAGAGGCCTCTCGTATTTCAACAATCAGGGATGCTTTAATCAATGCTGGCTGTAATAACGTTGCTAACCTAAGGGCTGCATTTGTTTAGGTTTTTATTGGGAACCTTGTAGCCCTTCAGCATTTTAATTTCATTGCAAAATCTCTGGAGATGCCAAAATGTCTTCCTAACCCATCTCTACTCCCTTCCTTGCAGTGGTTTCCCTCCCAAAGCCAGTCCCACTGCTCTTGGTGCCAAAGGCAAACAGAATAACACGCCAAGCTCCCCCCCCCCCTTCTTCTTCTTCTTGGAGTGGGAAGAAGGAATAAAATACTGCATTAAAAAGTGCTTTATGTTGGTCTGATTTCCAGTGGTCTATTTTTATTTATTTATCTAGCACGCACAGTATAGTCAGCCCTCCAGATTCACTGGGGTTAGGAGAATAGGATCCTTGTGAAAGTGAGAAACCACAAATAAAGAAACTGCTATTTTTTACCTGACAGAAAGCACCTCTAGAAATCTCAAAGGCTTCCGCAGCATGACTCTTATGCTAAAGTGCCAGTAGAAACTGACCACATAAACCAGTGTTTCTCAACCTTCTTAATGCCACGACCCTTTAATGCAATTCCTCATGTTGTAGTGACCCCCAACCATAAAATTATTTTTGTTGCTACTTCATAACTGTAATTTTGCTACTGTTATGAGTTGTAATGAAAATATCTGATAGGCAGGATGTATTTTCATTCACTAGACCAAATTTGGCACATATACCCGATACACCCAAATTTGAATACTGGTGGGATTGGGGAGGGGGGGGGGGTTTAGTCATTTGGGAGTTGTAGTTGCTGAGATTTATAGGTCACATACAATCAAAGAGCATTCTGAACTCCACCATTGATGAAATCAAACCAAACTTGGCATACAGAACTCCCATGACCAACAGAAAATGCTGGAAGGATTTGGTGGATATTGGCCTTGAGTTTGGGAGTTGTAGTTCACCTACATTTAGAGAGCACTGTGGACTCAAACAATGATGGATCAGGACCAAACTTGGCACGAATCCTCGATATGCCCAAATTTGAACAGTGACGGAGTTTTGGGAAAATATACCTTGACATTTGGGAGTTATAGTTGCTGGGATTTATAGTTCACCTACAATCAAAGAGCATTCTGAACCCTACCAATGATAGAATCAGGCCAAACTTCCCACATAGGACCCCCATGACCAACTTAACATACTGTGTTTTCTGATGGTCTTTGGTGGCTTCTCTGACACCCCCCTCACGACCTTCTCCAGGGTTCCTGACCCTCAGATTGAGAAATGTTGACATAAGCCATCACTGGAGGAAGTTGAGATTTCTAGAAAGAACACATCAATCAATTCTGTGAATAATCAAATCTGCAAAAGTGAAACCTGCAAATGTGGAGGACTGACTGTACAACTGAAATCTATTAATAAAAAAACAATAAAAATATATTGATATATTTGATATTTCACACAATCTGGACCACAGTTGTATACCACACAAAGTTTAAAATTCCCATAAAAATAGTGACCCATAACACCCATCAGAAATTCCAGGTCTAAACATGGATAATAAGGGAGACAGATGATATTAGATTTGGAATAACAAATGGAACAAACATGTTTAATTAGGTGTTTTTTAAAGTGTTATTTTGATCCTGTGATTATATTTAGTCTTAATATATTATATGAACATCTGGATTCAAAAGTAAGGCAACTGGATCATTTACGCCTAGTTCTGCAATTTGTCTAGGTTGTGAATATTGACTTCTGAATCCAAGTGCAGATTTTGCCTCCTCTTTTGCGGTAGCATTTGGTTTGGTTAACCACTGAGGAACCACAAAAGTACTATAAAGTAGTCCCAGTAGTTCAAAACATGAAGTAACAAGGACTTTCTGATTAACTAATGAGAAATCATGTTCACTCCCATATCCTCTAATTCCTCCTTTCCCTCAGACAGCAATTTATTAATATGGTGTTGAGTGTTACATCAGTTATTCTACAAAATCGCTTGGATAATTTGGGTTGCATTTACTAGGGATGTGTGATCAATTAAAATGGTTCAAAAGTCATTCCAAAATTGGCAGGTGCTGGCATTTTATTTCTAAAATGTTTCTAAAGCATAATTAGTGAAAAATGTGTTATTATAATGAGAGTAATGAAATTTAGTTACCATTTGTTACAGTAATTGTGCATAAATTACTATAATTGGGGAAATTTCAGGGGATATTTTCTCCCTCATTTTTATAGCTATTGGGGTGAAACTTGCTACAATAGTAGAACACATTTACCGCTGTTAGCCCACCAAGTTTCAGAACATTTTACTTATCCACAGGTTTTTTTGGGGAATTTTCAAACTTTTTATAAACAACATTTTTAAAAACCTACAAGAGCTATCTCCTTGAATTTTCTATAGGATGATAGGAGATAACAGGGGATAATTTCCCCCCAACTTTCAGAAATATTCATACATCTACTGATTTTAGGGATTTAAAAAAAGTTTTGACACATTTTTTTAAAAAAGCCACAACAGCTAACTCATTGAATGTCTCTCATATTAACCAATAGAAATCAATATTAACCAATTCTACATTTTCATAGAACCCCCAAGAACCATTTAATTCAACCCCCTTCTTCCAGACAGAAGGGCACCATCAAAACTATACTGACAAATGGCCATCCAGCCTCTAAAGTAATTAATATGCTTCCGATATTGTATGGGGGGGGCACATCCATTTAGGGATTTCTTCCCTGCCCAGCAGAAGTATCCGTCAGTCCTCCTCTTTGCAGATTCAATCATTCATTGGAACTCTCACTGGCTACTGTTAGGGAGGGACAAATCTCCGCTACCCTGATTGGTGTTTGTTGATGCTGATGCATTCTGGGAAATGTAGTTTAGGGCAGGGCCGTTTGAATTCTCTGGCATATTCTCCTCCCTTCCCAAACTAAATTTCCCAGAGTTCTGTACTGTTTCCCATGAACACTGCTCCTTCCTTTTCCCACTCCGACTGCTGAGACTCCATTGATTTAGAGAAAAGGCAAGGCACAAGGCAGCCTTTTTGGCTTTGCTTTGCTTCCTTGTGCTGAAAAGGATACTGACTTTGGGAGCCTTCTGAGATTTACAAAACTAAAATGAAAAAGTATGGGATAAGTTTTGATTCTTAAGTTTTTGGTGCGGGCCATGCCCATGTATCAGATATCACCTTATAATTTGATCCAAATTGCAAGGCAAACAAAAAGAAATGCACACCTCTAGCACCTAAACTGTAGAATTAATGTACTTTGACATCACTTTAACTACCATGGCCCAATGCTATGAAATTATGGGTGTTGTAGTTTGACAATATCCTTAACCTTCTTTGCCAGACTGTCGGCAAATCCCAGGATTCCATAGCATTGAGCCATGGGAGTTAAAAGAGTGTCAAATTGAATTAATTCTGCAGTACAACCTTAGTCTGAACACATAATTGAGAGCTGTTACCTTTACAAAAAAATCCTACTTCTAAAAATGGGAATTTATTAATAAGGATTGGCTCATATTTGAAGTCTCCTTGTGAGTTTGATTATGGAGTTTCTCATGATAACGGGTCCACTAGGCAGACATGCACTATTCTATTACTGTACAGCAGGGTCCTCAAACTTTTTAAACAAAGGGCCAGGTCACAGTCCCTCAAACTGTTGGAGAGCCAGATTATAATTTGAAAAAAAATATGAATGAATTCCTATGCACACTGCACATATCTTATTTGAAGTGCAAAAAACACATGAAAACAATACAATAATTAAAATGAAGAACAATTTTAACAAATATAAACTTATTAGTATTTCAATAGGAAGTGTGGGCCTGATTATGGCTGATGAGATAGGATGGTTGTGGTGGCGGTGGTGGTTGTTGTTGTGTGCTTTCAAGTCAGTTCAGACTTAGGTTGACCCTGAGCAAGGGCTGGGCAAATGACCTTGGAGGGCCGTATCCAGCCCCCGGGCCTTAGTTTGAGGACCCCTGCTGTACAGTCTGTACCTAAGAGCACAATGGAACTGCTGAACTAGACTTCACCGAAAGGAGTTGCGTTGGCTACCTCTAGTACACTGGGCCACCCATGAGGTATTTAATTAGCCCATCCAAGGTGGACCAGATAAGAAAATGGTAAATGGTAGAATGAGAACAACCAGGAGCCACTTGGGTTATTAAAAAAATAAATATATGAATTAAAAATTTACTTTGAAGGTTTTTTTCCCTCCCTAGTAAAAAAGGGCAACAAGAGGGTGTGGTATATGCAGTGTCTTAGGTGATGGCAGACCTAATCATATGCCATCTGCATATGATTTGAATTTGAATTCCATTTCTATACCAATTAATCTCTCATCAGGGGAAATATTGGATTAATAAATCATACATGGAGAGTTAAGGGGAAAAAAGAGTTTTAAGTCATTTGATTAATAAGCTGCTTGCCATGATTTAGTAATATTGGAATGTCAGTAAAAAGGTGGTGGTTCCAGGAATATGCTCCTAGCTAGTCTGAATGGAGAAAACCTGAAGCAGAATTGGCTCAACACGCATGCTGGAAATTTAAGATGACAAAGGCAGAAATCTGCTACTTCCAAAATGTAGAGGTTGAAATTCTCATGGCTGCATTCACTTTGGTGGTATTTACAGGGTGGCCCCATAAGCCAATGTCAGAGAAGACAAATTGGAGTTTCACCTTAATACAGGAATTACCTTTAATTAGACAAACTTCATTAGCAAAAATCTACATTGTAGAGTTAGAGAAACTGGATACCATCTTAACTGCCATGACTCAGGTTTAGAAATTTTGGGGTTTGTAATTTAGTAAGGGAGCCCCCAGTGGGACATTGGGTTAAACCACTGAGCTGCTGAACTTGCTGACCGAAAGGTCACAGGTTCAAACCCGGGGAGCAGGGTGAGCTCCCACTGTTAGCCCCAGCTTCTGCCAACCTAGCAGTTTGAAAACATGCTAGATCAATAGGTACTGCTCCGGCAGGAAGATAATGGCGCTCCATGCAGTCATGTTGGCCACGTGACCTTGGAGGTGTCCATGAACAACGCTGGCTCTTCGGCTTAGAAATGGAGGTGAGCACCACACTCCAGAGTCGAACACAACTGGACTTAATGTCAGAGGAAAACCTTTACCTTTATCTTACTAATTTAGTAAGGTGCATTGAATTTTCCCTGCTAGAGAGCTCTTGGGCTTGCGGGAGTGGTTTGGTAAGGGAATCATTTGCCTAGAGAGGTGGTGGAGTCTCTTTCTCTGGATGTCTTCAAAAAGAGCTGGACTGCTACCTGCTTTAGCTGCAAATTCTGAACTGAGCAGGGTTTTGGACTTCATATCT
Source organism: Anolis sagrei (assembly GCF_037176765.1). Lineage (NCBI taxonomy): Eukaryota > Metazoa > Chordata > Lepidosauria > Squamata > Anolidae > Anolis > Anolis sagrei. The sequence continues at coordinate 223,155,910 of NC_090021.1, read as the reverse complement.
ATGGGTGTCAGGAAGCTTTATTCAGGTGTGAGAATCAACCAACTGGTCATCCTGACATGGTGGAGGCCAAAGAGGGGAAAGAAGGACGGGAGAGACAAGGCTGGGGAGTTGAAACCGAGATAAGGCCCATCTGGAGGGTTGTTATGGGAACTGAAGAACTGAAGATATTGGAATGTAACCTAATGAGGGATAGGTGTAGGTTTCTTAGGATATATAGCAAGTGGAGTAGAATCGGATGGTAGAACTAGCTTTTTTGAATGGTGGTAAGGAGAATTCCTCCAGCAAAGGATCGCCGCCTTGTCGTGGTGCTGGAGCTTGAGCACCTCAATGATATCATGAGCGAAACTGTGAAGGGCCATCCAAGATGGGATGGTTGTGACAGAGAGGTCAGACCAAGCACGACCTCTGGGGAAGGCAATGGCAAACCACCCCATAGGGAAGGCTGAGCGAAGGAAGATAGATACTTTTGAACTGTGGTGCTGGAGGAAAGTTCTGAGAGTGCCTTGGACTGCGGGAAGATTCAACCAGTCCATCCTCCAGGAAATAAAGCCCGGCTACTCACTGGAGGGAAGGATAGTAGAGGCAAAAATGAAGTACTTTGGCCACATCATGAGAAGAAAGGAAAGCTTAGAGAAGACAATCATGCTGGGGAAAATGGAAGGAAAAAGGAAGAGGGGGCAACCAAGGGCAAGATGGATGGATGGGATCCTTGAAATGACTGGATTGACCTTGAAGGAGCTGGGGATGGTGATGGCTGACAGGGAGCTCTGGCATGGGCTGGTCCATGAGGTCATGAAGAGTCAGAAATGACTGAACGAATGAACAACAAAGGAGAATTCAACCTGTGATGGGCTCATCTTAATTCCAAGACCTCCCAGGTTCTTACAATGGAGCCCTTTCCAACTGCATGATTCTGTGGCATTATCCCTCTGCCTAAGTGGGAGGCCCATCCCTGCTCAGTCCTTGCATGCATTCTGTATTGCACTGACAGACTGATAACTTTCACTCTGTCCTATATCCCAGGATCTTATCCCAGATTATCTGCTTTGAACTGGATTATAGGAGTCTACACTGCCAGATAATTTGGGATAAGAAAATAATCTGGAATCAGATCCTGGAATATAGGGCAGTGTAAAAGAGGCCTTAGAGTTTGGGATCCATAACAACTTTGTGTTCCCTAATCTTAGGTAGTGATGAGAGGGCTGATTTTAAATGCCCTCCCAAACCTAGAGTGCAGCTACACTGAATGAATGCATTTTGACACTACTTTTAACTATTATGGATCAATGCTATGGCCTCCTGGGAGTTGAAGTTTGGTGAGGCACTAGCACTCTTTGGACGAGAAGGCTAAAGATCTTGCAGAATTCTGACCCTCATGATTTCAGACCATTGAGCCATATCAGTTAAAGTTGTGCCAAACTAAATTCATTCTAACAGTGTAGATCAGTGGTTCCCAAGTTGGCAATGGCAGTCTTCATGATGCATATTGACTTCTAGGAAGTATCCAGAGTTGGTAAGTCTTACCCTGACTTTGCTCTACACCAGTGGTTCCAAACCTTTTTTTGACCAGGGACCACTTGACTAGGGACCACTTGAACAAGAACCACATTGACTAGGGATCACGCTCCAACAATAGTACCAAAGGGGTTCTGAATCGGTTTTTGGTCAACTTTAGATTTGGTTTGGTTATTTAGGGTGCTGATTCAGAAAAGTTCATTGAATAAACCACATCAGCTCTAGTTTCTGATACAGAACATATGCCATCCAGTAGTTGCCATCTGCTCACACACAGAAAACCATATTTAATGATCTAAAGCTGTGGTAGTAGTAATCTTTCATGGGTAGTCGGCCTCTCTCCTCCCGACATCCCCATTGATTCGGCACTATAAGAGGGTTTTACAAGACCAGTAACTCTCATTGTTGTGTGGTTTCAAGGCAACGGTGTAATAATGGTGAGGCCGTGGACCATATTTTCCTTCTTGCGGACCACAGATGGTCTACAGATCACAGGTGGCAGTAGCCATACCAACAGATGGAAGTCCATTCAGCTGGTACCTGGAGTGCAGTGGGATGGTGTTTCTGCATACACCCCATCAGCCTTGTTCACTGGTGGGAAGGGGAGGAAGCACTGTTCTTCTGCACCCCAATCACTATTTGAAGAAACTTCAATTTCTTGGTAAAGTAAGTTGGAGAGAGGAGGAAGCCAAGTCAAGGGATGTTGTTTAGTTATACATACATAATTAACATATAGCCATGTATAAATCAACCTCATGTCAAAATTGAAAGCAGAGTTTGGGGCCAAAATTATGGATTTTGTTATGACCCATGGGTAAACTGGGGGCCATTCTGTGGAGAGGAGAAAGTACCAGTGCTGCCTTGAGGGTCAACTGCCCCTGTCTGCCGCTACCATTCTTCCACTCTGGTATGCAAAAAAGCCAGAAGTGATGCCACACCAGAAAGAGAAGTGATGACTGATGCTTCTTTTAGGTTCTCTTGGGATGGACTAAGCTCTCACCTTTCACCACTCTCTTCAAAGAAGGAGATGGTTCCTTTTTTGGGAGAGCATTCAGGTACAGTACCCACATTCACCCATAGATAAATCAACCCAGGTTTTTTGGGCTGATCTTTTTGACTATAATTTCTAGACTTACATAAGTATATAAGGTAAATAGAGGATGTGGAATATGGGCTGTTGAATTTATCTGAATAGTGATGTGTAATAGTTATATTGTTTCTGAGGCACAGAAATGACTGTTGTGCATCAAATGTGGTGTTTTCATTGCTGTCTTCGCTTTTTTTAGTGTATTATAGCAAGCCAGGTAGGAGGTTTGTTGCAAAATAGTGGGAAGGGGAAAATGCTATTTGCATCCTTCGAACTTCAAAAGGGGTGGGGGAGAGATGCATTTCATTACCACATTTGTTTCTAAAGTAACACCTACCTTTCATAAGAAACCTTCTTCCAGCACCTGCACGCTGGTGTTATAATTCTGTGAAATTGAAATATGAATCCTCTTGAATACAAAAGCTTGACCAGACATTGACCACGCCCCCAATTGACATCATTCGATTAGCGATTCCTTGCTCCAACACATTCCTATCTTTTCTTTGAGCATGTTTCCCCAATTAACTATGAAGACGTTTACTCATTTGGTCACGGACCCTTTCCCCATTTCCATTTAATGCCTGTAGCATTTCAGCCTGCATTTAATGAATCAGGCAAGCATGACCCCGAATAAACCGAACACCCAGTAACTTGAGAGTGTATGTGTGAAAAACAAAAAAGTCAATCTTTTCTCAGATTAGGATAGCACAATGAGCAACCTAGGAAAGTGAAAAGGGGTGTGAGGGAGGAGGGTGAGCAGAGAGGAAACACCAAAAGTGTGAAGAAATCGTTCCGCTAATAGATCAGCTTGTGCATATGTAAGAGGTTAGTCCCTAAGGGAAAGTGTTGAGGGGGAAAAGGGAAAGGGTTAGAAATCAGGAGTTTCTTAAAGAGCACTTTTACACCTCAACTGACCAAACTGGGCCAAGGCAGTGTTGAGAAGTGGAAGGGGAGGGAGAAGCATTCATCTGTATCCTCAATTTTCCCAGCTTACAGCAGAAAACAAACATAGATAAAAATGCACGGTATACGAAAGTTAAAAACAAAATTAAGCTCTTAAGCAGTTAAACTATCAAAACCATTTTGAAACACAAACCAGTAAAATAAAAAATCCAGCATGCCCCTAAAAACTCATTTTTCAAAGGCTTGCTACAACAAAAAGGTTTCCACATGCTACTTTATAGGAATTTATAGGAATTTATGAAAACATGTATTGTGGCAGATTGTTTGTTCATTTAGCCCGGTATTGTTACCTCTTCATGGAGGTATTCCCTGATGGTTTCCCATCCAACTACTAACCAGAACCAATACTGCTTAGTTTCTGAACTCTTACCAATGCATTCAAAGTGATAAAATGGCAAAAAATTGGTGCAAGAACTGGTGATCCTTCAAATGTTTATGAATTCTGTCACCAGCTCCAGCTGATGGCCAAGAATAATGGGAAATGTAGTCCAACCATGCCTGGAAAGACACAGGTTTTCTATTCTAGCTATAAAATTGACCAATGAATGTGCAAGTCCATAATAGATGCCCCTCGGAGTAAGAAAAGCGGTATACAAATACTGTAAATAAATAAGATGCTAACTTTGGGGGAAAATTTGGAACAATGCCCTTTCAGATTAGTGGCAGACATAATTGCTATGTTTAGGCAGTAAAGCATAAATGACAAACTATTAGAACAAAAAAAAAGTTTCTAAAGCAGAAGTGCAAATGAGGTACTCCACCAGAAATTGTGGAACTGCAACCAGCATAGTCTCTGGCGAAGCTGCTGGGATGAATAGTCCAGTGGAATTGTGAGGAGGGTCCCACTCTTTCCACTTCAGACCTAAACAATAAATCCCTTTCATAGCTCCATGCACTTGAGGAAGTACCATGAAAACTTGTGTCACAATGTCTTTCTCTGAGATATCCTACACCCAGAGGCGGCCCTAGGTAATTTTCAATGGTAAGCAAACAGTATTAGCCCCCCCCCCCCCACCTTCAAATGTTTGGCTCCATGTAATGAACATAGAGGGTGTATGCAATAGTTAGTTGGACATAGAGGAATCCCTGTGCATCATGGGCATCTGCAAAATGTTGGATTTCTTGGGCCTTTTTGTCCACTTGATGTTCTGCTGGACAAAATTTATTAGATGCTATGATAAATTCATGAACATCTTGTGGCTCCTCAATGATGACATGATGGAAACAGTCTTGGACAGCAATGCTTCCCAAAAGTGACCCATTTAAAGTGGATTCAGGTGTCACACAGATATGTTATTGCCCCAACCTTATTTGCCATCTTCATAACTTGATGGGAAGCATCCCACTGGAATGGAAATCATCTATTGGACAGATGGCAAACTATTTAACCTCAGTAGACTGAAAGGCAAAATCAAGGTCACAGCAATGTCTGTTATAGAACTCCTATATGCTGATGATAATGTAGTCTCTGTTCATTCAGAAAAAGACCTACATGTCACTCTAAACATTTTTGCAGGAGCATACAAAAGGCTTGGTCTCACACTGAACATTGAGAAAACCGAAGTGCTCTATCAGCAGGTATCAACAAATCCTTTTACAATGACAAAAATACAGTTTAATGGTGTAACGTTAGAAAATGTTGACCATTGCTGCTACTTTGGCACCCATTTCTCCACAAAAGTCAACATCAACACCAAATTACAACACCATCTGAGCTCTGTGAGTGAAGCATTTTTTAGAATGAAGCAGAGAGTGTTTGAGGATGGGGACATTTGTAGGGATACCAAGATGCTTGTTTATAAAGCTATTGTCCTCCCAACCCTGTTATAAGCCTGAGAAACATGGACCGTCTACAAATGTCACATTCAACTTTTGGAGTGATTTATCAGTATTGTCTCTGAAAAATCCTGCAAATCTCCTGGGAAGACAGGTAGACAAATGTCAGTTTGGAAGAAGCAAAGACCACCAGCACTGAAGCAATGATCCCTCACCATCAACTTCTCTGGACTCGCTACCTTGTCCGAGTGCCTGATCACCTTCTCCTGAAGCAGTTACTATGCTCTCAACTCAAGAAGAGAAAGTGGAATGTTGGTGAACAGGAAACGAGATTTAAAGATGGGCTTAAAATCAATCTTAAAAACTGTGGCATAAACAGTGAGAACTGGGAAGCCCTGGCCCTCGAGTGTTTTAACCTGAGGTCAGCTGTTACCAACCGTGCTGTAGAATTCAAAGAGGCATGAATGGAGGGAGAAAGGGAGAAATGTGTCAAGGGGAAGGCACATCGCGCCAACCCTTGTTGGGACCGCCTTCCATCTGGAAACCAATGCCCTCACTGCGAAAGAACATGCAGACCAAAAATTGGTCTCATACTTGGCTGCAAGTGATGATGATAGGAGAGTTATGCACCCAAGGCCATCAACTTGTATATGCTTACTTTGAAGAAATTCCCAATAAGTTCACACCTGAACAAACATATGAATTGTACTGTTAAATTATGTCATTTGATACTATTGTAATGAAAAGCTACATTGAAGCACTTAGAGGTCTCTAAATACCTAGAAAGCACTAGATCAGATATATCTCATAACCTAAACAGAGTTACTTGGATGGGTGACTGCTAATAAATACCAGATGATGCAGGCTATATTTCAGAAGGAGGAATTGGCAAAACCACCTCCAAACACTCCTTACCTAAGAAAATTATGACATTTATAGGGTATACCACCATAAGTTGATATACATTGTAAAAGTACATACTAGACTAAATGCATCCAGATGATATCATTTAGGTTGATTTTTTAATGGAATGAGCACAATTGCTGATGTGTTTTACAAATGTCCCCAAATACTCTATATTCTTTGCTCTAAAGGTTTTGTCCTGATGAGAAAAACCATCAAAGTAGCAGGAAGAAGGGAAATGTTCACAAATTATATGGTTGGATTGTTGTAGGTTTTTTCGGGCTATATGGCCATGTTCTAGAGGCATTTTCTCCTGACATTTCACCTGCATCTATGGCAAGCACCCTCAGAGGTAGTGAGGTCTGTTGGAACTAGGAAAAAGGGTTTATATATCTGTGGAATGACCAGGGTGGGACAAAGGACTATTGTCTGTTGGAGCTAGGTGTGACTGTTTCAACTGACCACCTTGATTACCATTTGATTGCCTGGCAGTGCCTGGAGCAATCTTTTGTTGGGAGGTTTGGGCGCTGCATTTGGTGGTCCCAAACACGAATCAAGGAACATGAAAGGCACTGCAGACTACTTCAACCAGAGAAGTCAGCCATAGCAGAGTACCTGATAAACCAATCTGGACACAGCATTTTATTTGAGAACACAGAAATACTAGACCACTCTCACAACCACCATGTCAGACTACACAGAGAAGCCATTGAAATCCACAAGCATGTGGGCAATTTCAACAGAAAGGAGGAAACCATGAAAATGAACAAAATCTGGCTACCAGTATTAAAAACTTTAAAATTAGAACAGCACAACAACAGAGAGGAAACAAACAAGGACATCTAATCACCTCTCAACAAAAGATTGCTCCAGGCACTGCCAGGCAATCAAATGCCAATCAACGTGGTCAGTCACACCTAGCTCCAACAGACAATAGTCCTTTGTCCCACCCTGGTCATTCCACAGATATATAAACCCTTTTTCCTAGTTCCAAAAGTCCTCACTACCTCTGAGGATGCTTGCCATAGATGCAGGTGAAACGTCAGGAGAAAATGCCTCCAGAACATGGCCATATAGCCCAAAAAAACCTACAACAATCCAGTGATTCTGGCCATGAAAGCCTTCGACAATAAATTAGTTATCATCTATATTGGTAGAGTCCTTTCTTGGAATCTCCATTGTCTTTGCAGAAACCCCTTTTTTCAAAAAAGCATTGCATTTGTACTATACATACTTGGCTTAATCCTCTAAGAGAAACATACACTTCCCGCATATACTCCTGTCATAGTCAGACACCCTCCCCATTGGCAATATAATTTGTTTAATATATGAATCCTGTGCTCTAATTAGAAAACTATGTGCACAAAATTAAGTGTGTTTAATTTGTCTCATTTATTTGATAGCTTGTCTCTTCTTTCCCATCCTCCCCATGATTTTATGACCAGAGATGCCTATCATTACTTCCCAAACGCCTCCTGGCCAAATTAAGAAAGATTGATTGAATGTATTGATTGCTATTTAATATCATTCTAGAATTACCCTTCCACTTATGGAGTGCTTGAGGCAATGTACAGTAGTGCCAAAAAGACCATGAAGCTAAAACACAATAGGGAAGATTGTATACGTTGCAACAAAACAGAGGACTCTAGTAAACATCAAAATCATTAAAAATAGGGCAGAACGTATAATTTTAATCAGTGAATTAAAAGCAAGTAATGGAAAGAGACATCTAACTTCCTGGGAAGAGAGATGCGCGGTTGGAGAGTTGCCATGCAGAAAGTACTGTCTTTATTTAGGAACCAAGCCCAGTTTTGTGGAAAAGGCAGGAAACAAAAAAATGTGAGAATTATGCAGCCGGAGGTCATGTGTAACCTACCAAAGATTGCATTGGATCCAGAGGTGGGGTCTATGTGGTTCTGCAGAAGGTACTTGGCTGCAGCTCCCATCAGACCTAGGGTAGAATGAATGCAGTTTGGTATCACTTTACCTGCCATGGCACAATGTTATGGAATGCTGGGATTTGTAGTTTGGTGAGATTCCAGCCTGCTTTGACAGAGAAGGCTAAATACTTTGTAACACTACAGCTTCTATGATTCTGTAGCATTGAGCCATGGCAGGCTAAGTGATGTCAAACTGTATTATTTCTGCAGTATAGGTGCACCTTAAGGCTATAAATATTTGGAAGTAAACTCCATTAATTTATAGGACTACAGCCTTCAAAACCAAAACTCTTTAGAAACATGTCTGCACAGACTTTCCTTTGGTGGTTACAAAACACAACTCATTTTCTTACTTTTAATACATTCTCACAACAGGGCAGGTCCTCCGGGTATTTTCACTTCAATTCCAAGAAGCTCCAACTGGGATGGAAAATAGCAAGGATTCTGGGAATTGATGTTCAAGACATCCGGAAGATCAAAATATGAGAGCTTCTGGGTTCTTTTCTTTGTCCTGAATAGTGGCCGATTTGTGCTGTCAAGTGTCATGAGTCTCTTAGTCAAAAAATAATGTGACTGTACATAAAATCATGGGAGTTGTAATTTTGCATGGTCTTCTCTGTCAAAGAGCGCTGGTACTTGACTTACTATAACTTCCAGGATTCCATAGTATTGACCTATGGCAACTAAAGTGGTGTCAAACTGCGCTAATTCTCCAGTGTAGATTCATCATAAGAATTACTTCTCTTCTTAGCTGATCTATATAGTTTATTGAGCTGCTGAAAGCAGGCACTTGCGTTCAGGGTGTGAATCCTGTTATTATACATTCACATCCTCCCTGGTCTTATATAAGTGAGGGAAAAAAACTTGGGGAGTTCAATCAGGATTATTGGCTAAATGAACATGTTTAGGATTAAATTAATCCCATCTCCTGTTGCTGATGACTCCAGTTAGATTTCAAGCGTACAATGGATTTTTTTCTAAAGGCCAGAGTCTATGGATAATTTAAGATTGTTGTGATGCTTTGCATATCTCTTTCAACTTATCAAACAGCACACCGTTTCTGTACATTGATTTATCTCGATTTGCATGGTGGAACAAACCCTCAGCTTTTGTACTTGCTATGAGCTGCAAATGAGATTACAGATGTGGAGCTGCAGAGGCTGTTAATACTTGCAAATGGAGTGTCAGGGGATAGAGAAGGGGAGGGAGGTGGAGATCACAAGTCCTCAATGAAATTAGAAAATAGATGAAATCATATTGAATGATATTAGGACTCGCGGTCCAAGTGTTAATTTCCAAGGCATATTATCAAAATGGAACAGCATCACAGGAGAGCCACCCCCCTCCCATTTATTCCTATCATATCAGGGGCAACTGATGTTGCAGTCCCTGGAAAAGTGATGAAGGAATGTCTTGCTTATTGCTTGAGATCTTAGGATATTTAGTATGGTTGTGCTTTCTGGGTAAACCTTTACCCGTTTTGTGTCCTGGCTTTTGTTGGGGATCCTGATAATTTTTTTGGGAGCCTCCCAAAATAGATATCTGTTTTCACTTGGGGTGCCGAAATATCCATTTTCTATTGGTCTATTATGGGGGGGGGGGATCTTCCCAGGCTCCACTTTCCATCATTTTAGGCATTGAAGCTGTTTTACTCTAGAGGAGAGGTGCTCAGCTGCAGGAAGATGTACACTTTAAGGAGGCTTTTTACCTGTTTATATTCTAGAGGAGAAGTTCTTGGCTGCAGGCAGGTGTGCACACTTTCTGGGACTGCACACCACACACACACACACTCTCTTTCCAAGGCAATGACGCAAGTTCTCATTCTTACTCTAGAGCAGATGCTTGGCTGCAGGCAGGTGCATGCACTTTCTGGACCTGCATGCCACACACACTCTTTCCGAGGCAAGAAAGCAGCAGGCAAGTTGGGTTCTTACTCTAGAGGAGGTGCTCAGCTGCAGGCTGCAGGCAGGCAGGCATGCTTTCTGAGCCTGCACGCCACACACACACTCTTTTTCCAAGGCAAGGAGGCAAGTTTTAATTCTTACTCTAGAGAAGGTGCTTGACTGCAGGTGGGTATATACACTTTCTGGGCCTGCACGCCACACACACACACACACACACACTTTCCAAGGCAAGAAGGCAACAGGAAAGTTCTCATTCTTACTCTAGAGGAGGTGTTCCAATGAAGGCAGGTGCGTGGGCTTTCTCGGCCTGCACACCACACACACTATCTCTCTCTCTTTCCAAGGCAAGGAGGCATGGAGTGCCACGTGATTTTTGTACCTGGAGGGGCCTTCCTGTTACATGCTCCTGAAAGTAACAGAAGTAATGAAAGAACGGATGAAATGAAGGAAAATGGTTCCGTGCACAGCTCTAATAATTTGGGTTTGCATGGCAATGTCAACTATCCCCATCCTATACAGAATCAGCCCCATCATTAAGTAGACTGAGGAAGTTGTCACAGGTGGCAGATGCTGGAAGCAAGATATTGGAGAAGAGATGTGTGCCATATGACATGTCTGCACACATTTTCATCTCGTCTGGGTTTTTTTTAACACCCAAGAAACATTTTCCTAGTTTCCAACAGCCCTCAAAGGTTGCCTTCCATAGATGCAGGTGAAACATCGGGAGAGAATGCTTCTGGAACATGGCCATACAGCCCAAAAAATTTACCGCAACCCAAAAAATACATTTTCCTACTATTAATTTTTTTTTAATATTTCCACAGGCCATGGTGGAACTCAGTCACCTTCAGAGAAAGTGAGAATGAGGTTTGGCAGAGGGACCAGAGGCTATAATCTGAATGCTTGCTCATAAATTTGCCCCCACTGTGTTCATTTAGACTTATCGTGAAGGTAATAAATAGATTACAGTCCTAAAATACAGGCAGAATTCCAAGACCTACCAGGAAGCTTATATTGCTTCTGTTTTGGTCATAGAGCTTTAAGATGGAAATATCTTCATCTCAGCCTGTGTCTACATGAATTAAAAAAAAACCCATACTCACCCTGAAGCTGGCGTTGGCAATCTTCATGATGCACCTTGACTTCAGGGAAGTATCCAGAGTTGGTAAGCCTTAACCTGACTTTGCTCTACACCAGTGGTTCCCAACCTTTTTTTTTAACCAGGCACCACTTGACCAGGGATCACTTTGAGCAGGGACCACTCTCCAACATTAGTACCAAAAGGGTTACGAATCAGGTTTTGGTCAACTTTAGATTTGGTTTGGTTATTTGGGGTGCTCATTCAGAAAACTGCATTGGATAGTCTACATCAGCTCTAGTTTCTGATACAGAACATATGCCATCCAGTAGTCGCCATCTGCTTGCCCACAGAAATCAATATTTAACAATCTAGAGCGGATGTGGTAGTCGTAATCTTTTGTGGGTAGTCAGCCTCACCCCTCCTGACATCCCCATTGCCTCAGCACTATAAGAGGGTTTAGCAAGATCAGTCGCTCTCATTATGGCGTGGTTTCAAGGCAACAGTGTAGTAATGGTGAGGTCATAGACCATCTTCCGGGCCACTGGTGGTCCACGGTGCACAGTTTGGGAACCACTTTTCTTCACAGAGCAGGAAACTGCTCTGTGTCCTTGGACTTCATGGCCATCTGCACATCTGGATCAAGTCCATTTTGGCCTAATCCATTGTCCACACAAGCATCAACACCATCACTCATTAGCACAGGTAAGGGGATAGATTAGCGGTGTGGAGTTCCTTGGGAGCTCATGTCTATTACACTTGTGTCTCCTTGACAGTCAGTCTTACCTTTGTCATCTTTTGCTGCAAAGACCACAAGTTCCATAGAGCTCCTGCCCAAAGTCAGCACTGGCCTTTGCCAATATCTGCAAAAGTGCCTGTGTGACTTGTATGGGAGAGAAGAAAGAGGGGAACAAAAGCCATCCCCTCTCAAAGGTTGCATGGGTACTTTTGATAAGTAATGGCCTGAGTTATCTTTGGAAAATTCTTGTCTATAAAGGTAATGTTTCCAAGTTTTGGGAACCTGCCAGCTAGAACCATAAGGAACTGTCCTTAAACATTGGAAAGTCCCCATGGCTTTAAAAACTATTTGTATGTGTAATGAGGATGTGTAAGGAGAAAACACACAAACTGCGGGAAAGAGTACAATCACATTAAGTGGATTTTTCTACATGCTTTTACATTCAGAATAATTTGTGACTGCAGTCAGCTCTCCATATTCACTGAGATTAGTGGCACAGGGTCCCTACAAGAGTGAACAATGGCAAATAATAAAGTTGCTTTTTATTTTAACCTGGGAGAACACCTCTTCCAGAATATCGAGCTTCTTCAGCATGACTCTATGTTTATTTTCCTCCTGATTGTATTAGAGGATCTATATATTCCTTCTGGCAGAGCCCCTTACACCTCAAGATTTCTGTTTTATCAGGGCAACCAATAAAATCAAATTCTTACTGGGGACATGCCACAATCCAGAATTGCTCTGGATGTATAACTAAACTGCCTTGGCAAAGCTGCCTCTTGACTAAATCCTCTAAAAGTCCACACCGCTTGAAGTAATCTAGCTCATGGAGAGCAGCTGCTGGGACAGTCCACCCCACGGCCATATGGTTACCTCCCATAAACCATAATGTCAGGTGTATATTTTTCACCATCTCCTCATTGGAAACTCCAATCCCATGATTCCCACACACATGAAGCAGAGAATGCTGAGTTTTCAGGCTCCCACGGGGCAGTCGTGGCACATTGAAATGTTCTAGTGGATGGGAGATTGCCTTAAACACCTTCTTATCAGTTGTGATCTAATCTGTTTTTGTCAAGTGAATAGATATCTGAGCTGGCCATGGGAGATTAACCCAGATTTCTACTTGGAGGGTCATTGCACTTGACCCAATTACCTGAATCCAGGTGACACCTCCCTGACACAGTGCCCAGGAAGCTCTTTAACCGAAGGAGATAAAGAGAAAGAGGAGGAGAAGGGGCACCTGGATTTGCCACGATAACTAGGCCTTGAATTTGTTGTTGTCCTCTACAGGTTGCACCTGCCAAATTGAAGTGTCCTGAAGAAGAAAATACCAAGAGCCTGGAGATGTTACTGTTGGGGAGGGGAGGAATTGCAACTCTCCAAATCCTCCCGTTGGTGACGATTCTGGGAGCTGTAGTCCTAACAAAGTACCATTCCCCCAGCTATGATTGGCACTGCTCCTTGTTAATTAGCTTGATTCAAATAAAAGCGAACCATAAAGACTCTCCTCGTCCCTTTAAAGCACATTTACTATTGTGTACCATGATGTACAGCTTTTGATGGCATCCATAGGGATTGGTAGCTGCCGGATAAATGTACTTTCTGGTTGCTTGAGAGTTACTATTAAAAACAGGCCTCATACTATACCATACTGTACATTCTGCATTGACTTGATACTAATATTGAAATACAGTAATTAAAAGCAAATAAAGATAAAGAGAGACTGAATGCAACACAGTCTTACTGTGAATGCAACATTATTTCTTTGATATTTTTTTTGCCAGTTGCTTGAGATCCAGTTAACTGAGAGCTTGCTGTACTGCCGATTCTGTGCACGTCCTTCAGGTGGGACTGACAATTTGAAAGAGGTTTGACTTTGTACATTTGGCCCTCCCATAGATTCAATTATCCAGGGCTTGAAAGTATTTCAACAACAACAACAACAATCCTATTTCCTGAATTCTAAGATGCAGCCACTCTCGCAAGCAAGCCCAAGAGCTCTCTAGCAGAGAAAATTCAATGCACCTTACTAAACTAGTAAGGCAAAGGTAAAGGTTTTCCCCTGACATTAAGTCCAATTGTGTCTAACTCTGGGGGGTGGTGCTCATCTCCATTTCTAAGCCGAAGAGCCGGCGTTGTTCGTAGACACCTCCAAGGTCATGTGGCTAGCATAACTGCATGGAGAGCCGTTACCTTCCTGCCGGAGTGGTACCTATTGATCTGTTCACATTTGCATGTTTTTGAACTGTTAGGTTGGCAGAAGCTGGGCTAACAGCAGGAGCTTATGCCTGGATTTGAACCTGTGACCTTTCGATCAGCAAGTTCAGCAGCTCAACCCACAGTGGGTTTAACCCACTGTGCCATCTGGGGCTCCTCAGTGCATTACACCCATATAAAAATACTTACCTGGCATCTTGATCACTGCATATAAAAATCCTAAAAAATGGGGAGTTTCTTAGCATTGTATATGCTTGTGTATGCAAATGTATATATGTGAATGTGTGTGTGTATGCAGTCTCCAAGTTATGAATAAGATAGGTTCTGTAGGTTTTTTTCTTAAGTTGAATTTGTAAGTTGAAACAGGTACATTTTTAAGTGTAGCTCCATCTCTCTCTCTCTCTATATATATATATATGTGTGTGTGCGCGCGCACGTGCTTTAGATAGCACAGGGAAGGGTTAACACTCCTATGATGTTTGTTTTACTGTCTGTGCCCCTGTTCAGAAGAATTCACCTCACTTTCTGTCTCTGCGATAATTGGAGTTTGAAAAATTATAACTCTTCCAGGAGTGAATTTCCCTTCTGAGGGATAGCTTTCTCTTGCTTTCTGTTGTCTCACTCCTGTTCTTAACTATGAGCTGTTTGTAAGTTGGGCGTTTGAAACTTGGGGACTGCTTGGTTTTTGTACAGTTTAGACATCTAAAGCAAGGTGTATGTGTGTGTGTACGCTTCATTTATATCCCGTCCTCTACTCCACAAGGGACTCAGGGTGGCTTACAACACAGGCACAATTTGATGGAACTTTTAACATAAAACAAAACAAAATATATACATCAAAATCAATAATTAGGTAAAGGTAAAGGTAAAGGTTTTCCCCTGACATTAAGTCTAGTCGTGTCAGACTCTGGGGGTTAGTGCTCATCTCCATTTCTAAGCCAAAGAGCCAACGTTGTCCATAGACACCTCCAAGGTCATGTGTCCAGCAAGATTGCATGGAGTGCTGTTACCTTCCTGCTGGCGCGGTACCTATTGATCTACTCACATTTGCATGTTTTCAAACTGCTAGGTTGGCAGAAGCTGGGGCTAGTTCAGCAGCTCAGCGCTTTAACCCACTGTGCCACTGGGGGCTCCTAAAATCAATAATTAAAAACACATGATCTTAAAAACAGTTATATTAAAAACCATGCAGTCCAAAAGCATATTCCAGGAGCCCAGGCCCGTAGCCAGGATTTCGTTTCGGGGGGGGGGGGGGGGGGCTGAATTTTTTTTCAGGGGGGGTTTCGGGGGGGGGGGGCTGAGTTTCGGGGGAGGGGCTGAGTCTGAGTGAAAGAGGGTCTAGCCTAGCAAACCTTTTGTATCATTACTCCAATACCCCCATGCATATGGGATATATTGAGTATGGTGATCAGATCATGATATGAATAAACATAACAGTTTAAATAATGCACCAATAAGGCCTTTTCGCGAACCACCATGAAAATTTCGGGGGGGGGGGGGGGCTGAAGCCCCCTGAGCCCCCCCCCCCTGGCTACATGCCTGCAGGAGCCGTTCCATAAATTGCACTATTCCATAGTCACTTGTTTTGTATATCACATGACTGCATTGCAGATTACTGTCCAAAGGCTTGGTCCCACAACCATGTCTTCACAGAAGGCCAGGAGAGAGGGTGCTGATCAAATCTCCCTGGGGAGGGAATTCCACAGCTGAGGGGCAACCAACAAGACGGTCTTGTCTCTCATCCCCCTCAATCGCATCTGCAAAGGAGGCAGGACCGAGAGCAGAGCCCCCTTGGATGATCTTCACCTCCAAGATGGTTCATAGAGGTGTGTGTGTGTGTATTTCTATGGTTGGTAGTACTGAAATTCGTGTGTCTTACAATGGTGTTTTAGGTAAGTAAAGGTTTTCCCCTGACATTAAGTCCAGCGGTGTCCGACTCTGGGGGTTGGTGCTCATCTCCATTTCTAAGCCGTTGTCCATAGACACCTCCAAGGTCATGTGGCCAGCATAACTGCATGCAGTGCTGTTACCTCCCTACTGGGGCAGTACCTATTTGCATGTTTTCAAACTGCTATGTTGGCAGAAGCTGGGGCTAACAATGGGAGCTTACACTGCTCCCCGGATTCGAATCTGCAATCTTTTGATCAGCAAGTTCAACAGCTCAGCGCTTTAACTCACTTTGCCACCGTCTTAGAATCTAAGAAATATGGTGATGATAATATTCTGAAAAGCAGATGTTGATTTTGCCATATTATATAATGATCACCATTTAGCAATGTCATTCAGTTCTTGTGGGTTTTTTCGGGCTATATGGCCATGTTCTAGAGGCATTTCTCCTGACGTTTCGCCTGCATCTATGGCAGGCTTCCTCAGAGGTCTGCTGGAGCTGGGAAAAAAGGGGTTTATATATCTGTGGACTGACCAGGGTGAGACAAAAGGCTTTTGTAAGTTGGGCTAGGTGTGAATCTTTTCAGCTGACCACTTTGATTAGCATACAATGGGCTGACTGTGCCTGGAGCAAACTCTTAATGAAAGGTGATTAGATGTCCCTGCCTGTTTTTCTCTCTGCTGTTTTAATTTTAGAATTTTTTAATACTGGTAGCCAGATTTTGTTCATTTTCATGGTTTCTTCCTTTCTGTTGAAATTGTCCACATGTTTGTGGATTTCAATGGCTTCTCTGTGTAGTCTGACATGGTGGTTGTGAGAGTGGTCCAGCATTTTCGTGTTCTCAAATAAAATGCTGTGTCCAGGTTGGTTCATCAGGTGCTCTGCTATGGCTGATTTCTCTGGTTGGAGTAGTCTGCAGTGCCTTTCATGTTCCTGGATTCTTGTTTGGGCGCTGCGTTTGGTGGTCCCTATGTAGACTTGTCCACAGCTGCATGGTATACGGTAGACTCCTGCAGAGGTGAGAGGATCCCTCTTGTCCTTTGCTGAACGTAGCATTTGTTGGATTTTCTTGGTGGGTTTGTAGATTGTTTGTATGTTGTGTTTCCTCATCAGCTTTCCTATGCGATCAGTGGTTCCCTTGATGTATGGCAGGAACACTTTTCCTCTGGGTGGATCTTCATCTTTACTCTTGTGGCTTGTTCTTGGTCTTTCAGCTCTTCTGATGTCTGAGGTGGAATATCCATTGGCCTGTAGAGCCCAGTTCATCTTGGAGGAGGTGGGGTTCACAGATTCTTTTTGCACGGTCTGCCAAGGCTTTAATGGTGCTTCTTTTTTGACTTGGGTGATGGTTGGAGTTTTTATGTAGATATCTATCTGTGTGTGTGGGTTTTCTGTAAACGGTGTGACCCAATTGTTGATCTGGTTTACGGATGACTAGGACATCTAGAAAAGGCAATCTTCCTTCCTTTTCTTTTTCCATGGTGAACTGGATGTTTGGGTGGATGCTGTTAAGATGTTCCAGGAACCTGTTGAGTTCTTCTTCTCCATGGCTCCAAATGGTGAAAGTGTCATCCACATATCTGAACCATATAGTGGGCTTTTTGGTTGCTGTTTCAAGAGCTTGTTTTTCAAATTGTTCCATGTAGAAGTTAGCTATGACTGGGCTGAGAGGGCTTCGACAATACAGCAATGTCATTGTTTACAATGGGGTTGGAGCATGGACAGAGGTGGCTTTCCACAGGGAGGGGAAGTGTCCCAGCACCGGGATTGTGGCGCAGCTGGCTGAGTGTCAGCTGTATTAAGATCATTCTGACCAAAAGGTCATGAGTTCAAAGCCAGCCTGGGTTGGAGTGGGTTTCCAACCAATTGTGTGTAGCCTGTTGTCGGCCTTTGCAACCCGAAAGACAGTTGCATCTATCAAGTAGGAAAATTAGCTACCACCTTAAAAAGTGTGGGGAGGCTAAATTTATGAGGCCATAAAGAAGACTCCAGCAAAGCACTCCAGCAGGGGAGCATGCGGGGAATGCGGAGGTGCTTCATCAGCATCGCAGATGGACGAGGAAAGTGACAGCTCCCCTGGCGGCCAGAAAAAAAAGTTAAATCGCCTCTGTGTATGTCTGTATATGTTTGTACGTCAAAAATTGGCATTGAACGTTTGCCATATATGTGTACACTGTAATCCGCCCTGAGTCCCCTGCGGGGTGAGAAGGGCGGAATATAAAAGCTGTAAATAAATAAATAAATAAATAAAGAAGGAGTTTTTAATATGTTCAAACCCTCTGGAATTTTACTACAATATGGATTGCAACAATTCCTTTCCCCTTCAGCTCAGGTGCATGCAATGCCTCTATTGCAATATTTTTAGCTGTAAATAAATAAATACATAAACAAACTCCTCGGGCCAGGTGTCTTGACTAAAGGCTGCGGTCCAGGAGCACCAAGGCCCGCAAGGGGAGGGAGGCTGGGCTGCACGCAAACTAGGATTCAATACTTCATCACACTAGAGAAAAAATCCACTTCAAATCCGGTTTCTGCCTCCTGCAGAATTCTGGTGTTTATAGTTTAGAGTGGAGCCTTTAATAGCCACACTAAACTACAAACCCCACAATTCTGCAGGAGGCAGAAACCGGATTTGAAGTGGATGTTTTCTTTCTCGTGTGATGAGATGCCCCTCCGCGGGGTTGAGAAGGTCACCGCCTTGGTGCGCCTGGTGCGTGCGGAGGGCGTGGGTATGCATTTTATGAAGTTATTAAAGGAATTACATCTTTATTGCCATCAGGCCGCCGAAGTGAGCAACTGGCAGCCCGGCGTCAGGGGCGCGGATTGAGAGAGAGAGAAGGGAGGGAGGGAGAGAGGCAGGGAGCGAGGCCTTGGGCTGCTTGGCCCATTTCCAGCCGCGAGCGACAGGCGGCGCCCTTCGCCCAGAGTTTCCACGCCGGAGGCCCACGCTCCCGCCGCCGCCGCCGCCACTGCCACTGCCGCCTCGCGCGACTCCTGGCCCCACGGCGCCCGATTCCTGGCCACGCAAACGCCCTGGAATCGCCGGAGCTGCGCTTTGCACTCTTTGGGCAGAGAGAGGAGGCCCACGCTGAAGGGTTCCCTCGCACTGAGCCTGGTCCCTAAAGCGGGCCAAACTGCACTCGCTCTCCAATCTCTAGGTCAGGCACCCTCCAACTGCGGCCCTCCAACTGTTTGGGCCTTCAACTCCCAGAATTCCCGACAATTGGACAAGCTCGTTAGGGCTTCTGGGAGTTGGAGGAGGCCTGCTCGAGATCATAAACATCCAACTCGCTCAGCAAGGAGTCCCGCGGGTTGGAATAAGGCTTCAGCCCAGTTGGCGTGCATTTCAACCCCCCGTTGGAGTGAAACATGGCTGCAATCCCAACCCCTCTTCCTTGGAAGAGAGCCCATGGGCCATCCAATCCGACCCCATTCTGCTGCTGGCATAGTGGGTTAAATCCTTGTGCAGCAGTTCGAATCCGGGTAGAGCGGGTTGAGCTCCCTCTGTCAGCTCCAGCTCCCCATACAGGGACACGAGGGAAGCCTCCCACAGGATGGTAAAACTTCAAACATTCGGGCGTCCCCTGGTTAACGTCCTTGCAGACAGCCAATTCTCTCACACCAGAAGCGACTTGCAGTTTCTCAAGTCGCTCATGACACACACACACACAAATCATTGTATTCTGCAGGAAACACACAATCAAAGCTCTCCCTACAGATGGCCGTCCAGCCTCTGCTTAAAAACCTCCAAAGAAAACGACTCCACTCTCATGCAGCACTCTCCGCTTTTGCTGTCAATTTCCTCCCAATATTCAGGTGGCATATACTGCCTCGGGTCTTCTTTTTCTCCCTAGACACGTCGCTGGGCCCTTGGGCTTCAACCTGGATGGGAAGAAGGGGGGCATGGGGCGAGCCTTAGACGGGTGAAAAGAAAGGGGAATGCGCTCTCTTGGGCTGAAGATCCAACGGAGCGAGTGTTTGGCTAAAGGTGTGCCCACGCCACCGCTGAGGATCCTTTGGACCCTGCTGTCCTTGGGCTCCCTTCCGAGGTGCCAGCCAGGCCCTGCTGAGGAAAATGGAGGGGACGTGAAAGCCACGAGGCGCCGAAGTGGCATCAGCCCCCCCCCCTTCCCCCGTCCCGCCTCCTTGGCTCTTCCTGCCGGGCTCCCTCGGCGGGTTTTTGTTCGTCCTCCAGCCGGCGCTTGGCTCAGTGCCTTGTGGGGAGGGGGCTCGCCCTCCTTCCCACCCCCTCCCCTTTCCCTCTTGCCCGGGCCTCGGAGGGCAAGGCGCCCCCTGGCAGCGCCAGGTGCAAGCAAACGCCCTCTCGCCCTCTTCTCTTAAGGCCAGTCCCAGTCTCTCTCTCTCTCTATTCTCCACTGTGCAAAACGGAGGGGAAGGGACCCAGAACAGCCCAGGCTGGTTGGCCGGATGGGGGAAAGAGACCCCCAGGACGCCTCGGGCAGGGGCAGAGTAAGGGTGGCAAAGCAGGAGTGTCCCCAAACGCAGGGGTTGATTTCCCCGACGGATGAAACAGCAGCAGCAGCAGCAGCGCCCAATTCAAAGGGGCCCCAGACGAGCAACAAGGAGGGAGGCCGGGGAGGGTAATGGGCCACCCCACCTCCCCCACTCCTTCTCTTTCCTTCCCTCTTCTCTTCCCCCCCCCCCCGCCCTCTTTCCCTCTCCTTCCTTCCCCCCTTCCTTTTTCCCTCCCTTCCTTCCTCTCCCTCTCTCTTCCTTGTCTTCCTTCTCTCGTCCACCCTCTCTCCCTCCTGCTCTGTCCCTCCCCTCCTCCTCTGCCTCCCACCTGCAACTTCATCACACTGGAGAATGAATCCACTTTAAATCCAGTTCCTGCCTCCTGCAGAATTCTGGGATTTGTAGTTTAGGGAGGCTGTTAAAGGCTAGTGCGATGAGGTCAGTAGTGGTCTTTTCCTCCCTCCCTCCTTCTTCCCTTTCTCCCCCCCCCTCCCTCCCTCCCTCTCTCTCTCCTTGCCTGCCTTCCTTCCTCTCTCCCTCTCTCCTCCACCCTGTCTCCCTCCTGCTCTGTCCATTGCGCTCCCTCCCCTCCCTCTCACCTGTCTCTTCCTCTCTCCCTCCTTCTCCCTCCTTCTCTGCCCCTCTCTTGTTCTCTCTTCCCTTGTCCCCCCTCTCTCCATCCCTCTCGACCTTTGGAGGGCTGCCCACCCACAGTGGCGCCCTGACTGAGGCCAGCCCCACGCCTAAAGCCGCCTTGCTGCAAAGACAGGCATAGCCAGGCCCTCCCTTGTGGCCCCCGGCCTCTGGCCTGCCTTCACACGTCCTCCACGCACCTCGTGGCCTGACTCCTAACTTCTGAGGAAGGGCTGTTCCCTTTCCCTGGGGCTCCCCTCCTTCCCCTCCTTTTTCTCCACCGGGGATGGGTTTGCCCACTTCTTCAGACAGCCCACTTCTTCAGACAGCCCCCCTCTGGGTTGTCCCGGAGAGAAGGGGCTCGCTTTGCATGTCCTGCCATGGAGGGCAGCAAGGGACACGCACAGGCTTCCCCACTTCCTCAAAGCTTACCTGCCCGTGGTTGTGGCCTGGGGAGACTGAGCAGTATGCAGTCAAGAAGGGCAAAGTTCTCTGGGTGGACTCCCAGCATCCCCAGTCTAGCTGCTTTGCTCAGTAGAGGCCAACCCTTGGCAGTAGGGAAAACATCTGTCCTGTGGGCAGAGTTCAGGCTTCCAAAACATGCTTCTGTTTGAGATCTAGGAACTGGAGCCTTCTTGGGGGGAGATACACCAGAATGGAAGACTTTGTGGATTTCCAATATCAGAGCCCCCTGTGGCCTCTCAACTGTTAGACTGCCAGCCCCTTCAGCCTTATATCAATGCCGAGGACTGTGAGGGGCTGCTGTCCAAAAACACTGGGGAGGGGAGGCTACCTGCCTCCTGTCAATATTTTACAGCCACTTTCGCTCTCATTACCTCATTTCTCAAATATTAGGATGAGGATGAGGGGAGTCAGGTTGATATTGTTATGGCTCATCAACAGTGTGACTACATCTTGCATCATCAGCCTATTTGGCTGTGGTGCATGGGAATTACAGTCCAAGGTTGCCAAAGCCTTGTGTTAAAACAGGCATGGGCAAACTTTGGCCCTCCAGGTGCTTTGGACTTCAACTTCCACAATTCCTAACAGCCTACTGGAAGTTGAAGTCCAAAGCACCTGGAGGGCCAAAGTTTGCCCATGTCTGTGTTAACACAATTGGGAACAATAATCCTTCCTCCTTGACTGCACATTATTTGGGGATGTGGCAATAAATCCCTGTTGACCTGTTGGCCAGCCTTCAAAGTGGATGGGACAGGGTCTGAGGATAAGTCTCCGGGCAGCAAAGATCCTAAAAGTAGTGTGTCTGGAGAGAGGAGGGAAATGTCATCACATCATTGTAGCTTTTTCCCCCAATGGGTCCCCCAAGTAGCATTCAAGCAGCATTGCTGCCAGTCCTGACCTGAGTAGACTCATTGAATCAATGATATTAACCTACAAGGTGATCCACAAATTGATTGAATGGTCTAGCACTGGCATGGGCAAACTTGGGCCCTCTAAGTGTTTTGGACTGCAACTCCCGCTGTTTGTTAGGAATTGTTGGAGTTGAAGTCCAAAGCACTTAGTGGGACAAAGTTTGCCCATGCCTGATCTAGCAACACATTGGCAGTAACAAATGGGACACCAGCCATGTGTCCTCCAGATATTTTTGGGCTGCAGCTCCTATAATTCGTGACCCTTGACTCTACTGAATGGGACTGACTCCCATATGATCCGAAGGGGTCAAATTGACCTGACTTTGGGCAGGACTCCTTCTAAATGGTGGTTCACTGGGTCGGGGGAATAGTCCCCAGGAAAGAAAGAAATGGTTGCATCCAAGCCTGGCTCCAGCCCACATCACTCTTGAGAAAATAACCTCTCTCTGTATCCACGGATTCCGTATTCACGGATTGAAAAAATTGGGTTGTGTTAGTTTTCAGGGCTGTATGGCCATGTCCCAGGAGCATTATCTCCTGACGTTTCACCTGCATCTATAACAGGCATCCTCAGAGGTTGTGTATGGCAGGCATCCTCAGACCTCACAACCTCTGAGGATGCTTGCCATAGATGTGGGCGAAAGGTCAGGAGATAATGCTTCTGGGCAGGCCCGTAGCCAGGATTTTGATTCGGGGGGGGGGGGGGGCTGAGTGAAAGAGGGTCTGCCCTAGCAAACCTTTTGTATCGTTACCCCAATACCCTCATGCATATGGGATAATATTGAGCATGGTGATCAGATCATGATATGAATAAACATAACAGTTTAAATAATGTACCAGTAAGGCCTTTTCGCAGACCACCGTGAGAATTTGGGGGGGGGAGGGGCTTTGGGGGCTTCAGCCTGCTTCTGGGACATGGCCATATAGACCGGAAAACTAACAGCAACCCAGTAATTCCGGCCATGAAAGCCTTCTATAGCACCTTGAAAGAATTGGTGGAAGCGCCTTCTTTGGAGACTTTGAAACAGAGGTTGGATGGCCATCTGTCGTGGGTGCTTTGCATGCAATTTTCCTGCTTCTTGGCAGGGGGTTGGACTAGATGGCCCATGAGGTTGTCTCTTCCAATTCTATAATTCTATGATTCTGATTCCCAAAAGGCCAACTTTGGTTCCATCAGTATAAGGGGGGACACTATTTGACCATAATGGGACTGGAGCCTTCGCGGATGTGGGTGTCCATAGAGCAGGTTCCAGGCTCCACTGTCCGGGCCCCTCTTTTCCCGCGGGCCTGGCGGAGGAGAAGGGCTCCTCTCCCCCCCCCCCCCCCCGCCTTCCTCGTCTTCCTCCTCCTCCTCCCGAGCGCAGAGCCCGCGGCGCTGGGCTTGTTATAGGCCGCCCTTCCCACGTGGTTTGAACTTCAGTATAAAAGTTTCGGGAAGAAAAGTGGGCCCGATGGTGTGATTTGGCCGGTCAGGAAAAGAAGGCGACGGAGAGAGGGAGAGAGAGAAAGAGAGAGAGAGAGAAGGAAGGAAGGAGGAAAAAGAGGGAGGGGAAGACAAGAAGACCCCCCTCCCCTTTTCCTCCCGTCGCCAGGAGATTAGCGGCAGATAAGCCGAGGAGGAGGAGGAGGAGGAGGAGGAGGAGGCAGCCGGCGCCTTCCCAAGCGCGACCTTCTCCTTCTTCTCTCTTTTCTGCTGGGCGCCCGGAGGCGGAAGAAAGCCAGCGAGAGAGGGCAAGAGAGAGAGAGACACAGAAAGAGAGAGAGAGAGAGAGAGAGGGAGAGAGAGAGGGAGGGAAAGAGTCAGGCAGAGAGGCATAAAACTCGCCGGCGAAGGAAGGAAGGAAGAGAGGAAGGAGCCGCTCTCGGCAGAGTCGCCCAAGAGCAACGCCTCTCCGAAGGGACCGTCGCTTCCCAGCCCTTTCCTGGGCACTTGGGGCGGAAGAGCAGAGCCCCAACTCTCCCTCCCTGCGCTGCCGCTCCTCCCGGCTTGAAAGCGGACCGCAGCGGGACCTGGGACGGAGCCGGGACCAAGGGAAGAGAAGGGAGAGCCGCTTTGGGGGTTCCTCCGAAGGAGAAGTGAGGAGAGGAGACAAGGGAGAGCCGCGCTGGCCCGGAGGAGCTGAAGGAGCGGCGGTGGAGGAGGAGGAGGAGGAGGGGGGTCCCCAGCATTGCCTTGGCTGCCTGAGCGGCGGCGCCCCTGGGCTTCCCCCATGAGCCTGGGCTGAGCCAAGCGCCCGCCTCTTTCCCCGCGGGGCCGCCATGAAGAAGGACCTGCTGCCGGAGCTGCCCGCCGGACAGTGACCCTCCAGGAAAGCCCTCCTCTCCTGCTCCTGCTCCTCCTCCTCCTCCTTCTCGCCCCTCGCCCCTGCTCGCCAGCCCGCCTGGCCCCCGGCGCCTCCAGCGGCATGGCCCTCGGGGCGGCTGGGAGGGGGTTCCCGGTGCTGGCGCTGTGGGCGCTGCTGTGCCTGCTGGCCCCGCCGGCCTCGGCCTCGCCCACCCCGCCGGGAGCCGCCCCGCAGGACACCTGCACCTCCTGCGGCTTCCGGCGCCGCGCGAGCCCCGAGCTGGAGGCGGGGCAGGGCCTGGAGGGGGGCGACCCCGCCGCCGCCGCCGCCGCCGCCGCCGAAGGGGTGGACGGAGACTTCCTGGAGGCCGTCAAGCGCCACATCCTCAGCCGCCTCCAGATGCGCGAGCGGCCCAACATCACCCACGCCGTGCCCAAGGCCGCCCTGGTCACGGCGCTGCGCAAGCTCCACGCCGGGAAGGTGCGCGAGGACGGGCGCGTGGAGATCCCTAGCCTGGACGGGCAGGCCAGCCCCGGCGCCCCCGCCCAGCAGCCCAGCTCCGAGATCATCAGCTTCGCCGAGACAGGTGGGTGAGTGGGCGCAGAGCGGGGCCCCTACCGGCCCCCCCTCTCTCTCGCGCCCAAGCCAAGGGAAGGGCTGCCACGTCCGAGCTGGAGTCGCGCTTGCCAATCGCCTTGGCTTTCCGGGCGTCTGTTTGGCAGAATGGACCCCCGGTGCACCCCTCCCCCCTTTTACTCCTTGCCCTCCCCTGCTCCTCACTCCCCACCCCTCCTGAACCTGGAGGGTCTCTAGTCCTTGAGTCACCTCTCCAAAACCACAGGCAGTGCCTCCACCTCCCCTTGGCCTTCAGGTACCTGTCTGGTAGATCAGCCGCCCCTCGCTTGTCCATCCCGTCCCATCCCAAACTGTGGGAAGTGCCCCCATGTCCAAGCTGGAGTCGGTCTTTCCCATCCCCTTGGCTTCCAGGTTGTCTGTTTGCCTGCCTTGGTTCTTCTGTGCTGCCACCCTCTCTTCCTCCCTCCCTTTTGCCCCTTGCCTTCTCCTGCTCCTCATTGCCCACCCCTCCTGAACCTGTAGGATCCCCAGTCCTTCAGTCAACAGTTCTTCCTCCTCTCCAAAACCACATGCAGCCTCTCTAGATCCCCTTGGCTTTCAGGTACCAGTCTGGCAGATTGGATGCCCCCCTCTTGTCCATCCCGTCCCATTCCAAACTGCAGGAAGTGCCACCACGTCCAAGCTGGAGTCACTCTTTCCTACCCCCATGGCTTTTGGGTTGTCTGTTTGACAGAATGGATCCCTTGGTTTGCCTGCCTTGGTTCTTCTGTGCTGCCACCCCCTCTTCTGCCTTCCCTTTTGCCCTTTGCACTCTCCTGCTCCTCACTGCCCACCCCTCCTGAACCTGTAGGGTCCCCAGTCCTTCATTCAACCGTTCTTCCACCTCTCAAAACCACATGCAGTGCCTACACCCCCCCCCTGGCCTTCAGGTACCTGTCTGGCAGATCGGATGCCCCTCGCTTGTCCCTCCCGTCCCATCCCAAACTGCAGGAAGTGCCCCCATGTCTAAGCTGGAGTTACTCTTTCCCATCCCCATGGCTTTCGGGTTGTCTGTTTGTCAGAATGGACCCTCCTGTTCCTCCCTCCCTCCCTCCCTTTTGCCCCTTGCCCTCTCCTGCTCTCACTACCCACC
Organism: Anolis sagrei; assembly: GCF_037176765.1. Classification (NCBI taxonomy): domain Eukaryota; kingdom Metazoa; phylum Chordata; class Lepidosauria; order Squamata; family Anolidae; genus Anolis; species Anolis sagrei. The sequence goes on along the minus strand of NC_090021.1, from coordinate 223,129,422 downwards.
CCTCCTGAACCTGTAGGGTCCCCAGTCCACAGTTCTCCCACTTCTCCAAAAGAACAATAAGTGCCTCCACATCTTCTTGCCTTTCAGGTGTGTGTGAGGCAGATCGGATGCCCCTTCTTCCCCATCCCTCTGCCCAGCCTCCCTTTTGTCAGGGCCACCCCTAGGGAGGCCAAATGCTTGCTCAACCCAATTGCTTCCATGCTGTTAATCGGGTTGGTTATGACCCATAAAGCCCTACATGGTGTAGGTCCAGGCTCTTCAGAAGATCATGTCTCTCTACAGTGGTTCTCAACCCGTGAGTCCCTAGATGTTTTGGCCTTAAACTCCCAGCAATCCTAATAGTCTGTAAACTGGCTGGGGTTTCTGGGAATTGTAGGCCAAAACACCTGGGGACTCACAGGATGAGAACCACAGTTCTATAAGAAGCCTACTCAGGCCCTAAGGTCATCAGGAGAGGACCTCTTCTCAGTCCCACTGCCATTGCAAACAGAGTGAGTAGGGACAGAAGAGAAGGCCTTCTCCGTGGCTGTCCATGGGTGGTTTGGCAGGTCAGATACCCTGGTTTGTCTGCCTTGTCCCGTTTATCTTGGTTCTTCTGTCCTTACCTTGGTTCTTCTTCATCCTCCCGCACTTGCCCTGCTCTCACCTGCCCTTCACTGCTCACCCCACACAAACCTGGAGAGTCCTAGGAGCCAGACCTCCATCCACTTCCTGCTTCCCTCGGCATTGTTGGCTTTCCCTGGGGAGGACTCCTCTGCAGAGAACTTCAGAAACTATTAATCTCCCAGTAGTTGGCAAGAAAACAGTTACGATATGGGTTGAAAGACCTCGCTTGGAATTTGGAGTGCCTGTGATGATAGTGTACTACTAAAAGTGACAACAGAGCATGGGGAGCTCATTGTCAGGGTATGACAGCTCCAGGCAGATGGTCAGTTTGGCAGATCAGGTTTGTATGTCCTGTCCCATCCCTCTTGGTTCTTCCCAACTTGACTTATTTCAGGGCAGCCCCTAGACCGGCCAGATTGCTTACTCAGCCCAATAGCTTCTTGTCCAGACCTTGCTTTCCCCCATTGCCTGGTTTCATTGATGCTCTTAGCTTTCAGGTGCCTGTTTGGTTTGTTCATCTTGTTCCATCCTTCTTGATTTTTGATGTTTCAGGGCCTCTCCTAGACAGGCCAAATTGCTTACTCAGTCCCATGCTGGATTTGGACTGTTCTCTTCCTTTTGTCTTTTGCCCCTTTGCCTTGTAAAGCCAAGGCTGAACGCATTGATCACCTTGGCTCTCAGGTGCCTGTTTGGCAGATTGGATACTCCTGCTTTGTCTGTTTTGTCCCATCCCTCTCAGTTCTTCCCAAATTGGCCAGGAGAAATTGCATGCTCAATCCAGTGACTTCCGTGCTGGATTCTGGCTCCTCCCTTCCTTTTACCTTGTGGCTTCTTATCTTGTAAATCTATTCCTGTTCTTATCAATCCAGGCAGTACAGCACCCATATGGACTAGTTTAGCATCCAACCCATCAAATCCAGCTAGCTTGTTCATCTGCTTTCCTGTGCGTGTGTCACTCTGTCTGTTGCAGCCATTCTCTCACCACTGTGATCATTTCTACATCGTTGCTCCTCAGATACTTCTGTCATACTTCATGCATGTGTACAATCCATCTCTCATGCCACCCATATTGGTTCATTCAGTGCAACTGCTTGCCATTTCCCACATCTTCCATGTTCCAGTGACCTAGAGAACATCTGTTCTCCCATCCATAATATTATGTGACCTTTTTGTCATTCAGCCATCCCCTGCCACACTTGAAGGATGGCAAGAAGGGGCCTTGTCTAAGAAGCGAGTCCCATAGCCACTGAGAAGGCCCTGTCCTGTGTTCCCTCCAGAAATGTCTGGGAGGATGACAGGACAAAGATAAGGACCTGTTCCATCTCAGAGCTTGAGCAGACTTGTATTTGAGAGTGCAGCCATTGCCATACCACATATTCTTCTCTTCGTTTTTGCCATGCAGCTCCTCTTCTCCAGTCTCTGTCTCATTTCCTCTAACTCTGTTTCATGTCGTATGCTTTCTGTATAATCTTAAACCCCATTTTGTAAACTGCTCCCTTGGGAATCTCATCCATCTATCCCTTCATTTATGAGGTTGTCCTTAAAGTGCCACCTCTGCATTGTTTTCTATTTGTGTCTTCCATGCTCATCCATCTACATTCTGTTCATCCAGCGCATGCACATAACAGTAAATCAATTCAGAATGTATCCATGTGTTTCTTGCCTCAGACATTCATTTACTGTATGCAGTAACCTCTTCTGCATTTTCTCATTCACCCAAAATATTACATATGGCATTTAGTTTATTTTTCTTTCTTCTCATCAGCAATGTCTATCCAAATGCATTTCTCTGCTATATCCATCTTGTTTTTCCAGATTCTCTTGTGTCTTTATAATCAACTTGTGGGTCATTTCTAGACTATGGGCTTAGTCCAATTCAATCTTACCTACCTAGAGCATATTCATCGATATGAATAGGACTTTGTCGCTACAGATAATCTAAATCCCACTAATTTAGATTATCTGTTCCTTGAGTTGGCCAGCACTGAAAGGATTTCTGTCCATCTCAAGGAACACATGAGGGCAGGACCTTGAAACAGAGCATCTCTTTACACACCTGTGATTTGTCCACACTGGAATCAGAGTTTTCTCCTCCAATATTGTAGATCTATCACCTCCACAGTCATCACCAGTCCACTAATGTGTGCATCAGAGACAGTAGTTCTCAAATCATAGAATCATAGAATCATAGAGTTGGAAGAGACCTCATGGGCCATCCAGTCCAACCCCCTGCCAACAAGCAGGAATATTGCATTCAAAGCACCCCTGACAGATGGTCATCCAGCCTCTGTTTAAAAGCTTCCAAAGAAGGAGCCTCCACCACACTCCGGGGCAGAGGGTTCCACTGCTGAACAGCTCTCACAGTCAGGAAGTTCTTCCTAATGTTCAGATGGAATCTCCTTTCTTGTAGTTTGAAGACAATGTTCCGTGTCCTCGTCTCCAGGGAAGCAGAAAACAAGCTTGCTCCCTCCTCCCTGTGACTTCCTCTCACATATTTATACACGGCTATCATGTCTCCTCTCAGCCTTTTCTTCTTCAGGCTAAACATGCCCAGCTCTTTAAGCCACTCTTCATGGGGCTTGTTTTCCAGATCCTTGATCATTTTCGTCGCCCTCCTCTGGACATATTCCAGTTTGTCAATATCTCTCTTCAATTATGGTGCCCAGAATTGGACACAATATTCCAGGTGTGGTCTAACCAAGGCAGAATAGAGGGGTTGCATTACTTCCCCTTCATCTAGACACTATGCTCCTATTGATGCAGGCCAAAATCCCATTGGCTTTTTTTGCCGCCACATGGCATTGATGTCTAAAAGAAACCTGAAAGTCCAACTTGTGATTTGTAGGAGTCCCATCAGAGAGAGGCAATGGCGGACAAGCCTTTCTCCTCTGCAGCCTGTAGACACAGGACATAGCAAGGAAGTCTAGGTCAGCAGGAGTCAACCTTTGACCATTCAAAAGTTTTTGAATCCAACTCTCAGGAGTCAGTAGCCAAGGATTCTGGGTGCTGAACTGTGAACAGTCAAGGTCTACGAAGTTATATTCTTAGTTTATGAGCAAATGGTAACCCTTATTGGACTACAACTCTCATACTATCATAATCAGTGGCGAGGAAATGCTGGGAGTTGCAGCTCAATAAGGGTCTGGAGGGCTTTACTTGGCCCCCTCTGATGGTATGGACAAACAGTGCCACAAATGAGTTCAGCATGTTAACTGTTGTCAAGTCAACTTCTATTTATGGTGATCATATGAATGAGAGACTTCCAAGTCACACTTTCCTCAGCCACCCTGCTCAGGTCTTGCAGATTCAGAGCTGTGGTTTACTTGATTGGGTCTATCTAACTGTAATGTGATCTTCCTCTTATCCTCATCCCTTCCAACTTGCTAAGCATTCTTGCCTTTTTTTTAAAGTGAGCCACGTCTTATGATAAGTCCAACAGTCTCAGTTTAGTCATCTTGGCTTCCAGGGAGAGTTCTGGCTTTACATTCAACACAGGAGGTCTGTGACAGATATCCAAGCAGTTGCATTTTTAGCAGGCCTTGTGGAAGAAAGTATGAAACCACGATGTGAGCAGAAGGGCACTTTAAGCTCATTGGTTTTCTTTTTCTGGAGGAGCAATTTCACTTATTTATACTTTATTATCTGTATGCCACAGCTCAGGCTATTTTAGCCTTGCTTGCTTGTTCAAGTTTCCATGTCCTGTGCAAATCAAGCTTTCCAGATGTTTTTGGACTCCTATCTTCCTGTGATGGAAGCTGTAATCCAGCAAACATCTGGAGAGCTGCACATTCTCCTCTCTAGAGCAGGTATCCCAGTCCAATGGAGGTCAGTATTGGTCCAAAACTGGTTGAAAAGGGGATAAAAATTAATTAAATATTAATAGCAACACACATAATAGACAGTAGTATTCTGTCTATCATGCTGTCAGAAAACTCAAGTTATGCGTAACTGCTCCTCTGATCATGATAAAATGCATTCATATATATAGGGGGAGAGGGAGAGAGAAACTCACTGATTACTATTAGCCATCATTGAGGTTTGCTTTATTAGTATATTGCAGGAAGTGGAATTGAATTAAATGGAATGAAGAATATTCAGTAAACACAGAATCATTTGGATCCTTTGCATGTTTACTGAGTAGAAAGTATTTGAGTTGAATGTGACTCATTCCCAGATTAGTGTGTTCAGGATTTCAACCTTTGGGTTGGAGGTATTTGGGTTGAGATATATCAGTGCCATGTGTATCAGTGGGTTGGGAGGTATCAGTGCTTCCTCCATTTATCACTTGTGTTATGAATATATGGCAGTCAGATATTATTTCTTCTTGCAGTCTTTGATGAGGACCTGGGTTTGTGTGTGTGTGTAGAAACACTGTGTGTAGTTCAGCATTGCTTATTGCAGTGGTTCTCAACCTGTGGGTCCCCAGGTGATTGGGCCTACAATTCCCAGAAATCCCAGCCAGTTTATCAGCAGTTAGGATTTCTGGGAGTTGAATGCCAAAATATCTGGGAACCCACAGGTTGAGAACCACTGGCTTATTGTAACTCATACTAGCAGAAACAGTAGGACCCATGAGTAAGAAATGCTGTAGTAACTCAATGGTGTTATGCTAGGAATGTCAGTTAAAATTCCCCTGAGGAGAAGCTCTATCAGGCCCATTGTTCCTGATGGCCAAATGCCAAAGAGGCTTCTGCACGTCTAAGAGTTGTGTGGAAGACAAAGTATCAACATCTGCTGAATTTTCCTTCTTCTACACAACTATCAAAGCTGCCCAAGCTCTCCCCCCTTGGCAAGTTATAGCTAGAATGGCAAACTTTGTACCATGTGAGAATATAGGTGGGAGCTAACCGTTTCCCCTTGCTTTGCTGCCATCCCCAAAAGATTCAGCCTATAGAAAGATAGCAGCTCAAGAAGACAGGAAAGCTTAAAGCTTTCCCTGTAATTGAATTGCATATGTTTGTGGGTGCTTTCACCCTACTGCCCGAAATGAAGCTGTTCAGGCTCAGATTGACAAACCCAGCTAAGAACCCAGCCTTAGTGAAGTAGATGAGTTCCTTGGTGTCATGGGCCACTGGGTGAGATTACCGAATTAAATCTAAATTGTAACCCAATCCTTTCTGTGCAAAAAAGCACACACCCCATTCCCTCATTGCTAACAGTCTGTGCTTTCTGGGAAAATTATACATGAAGGTTGTCTTTGCCAGGCTGACACTTAAAAAAAAAAACCTAATTAGCACTTATCCAGGTGTTCATAGGGTTCCTTTCATGCCTCTCAATTTATTGGACCTTAATTGCTTGTATACTGATTTCTAAGGCTCTGGCGTTCTTCCCCGCCCCACATCCCAAAAGCCTGATTAGTTTCTCTCTTGGAGCTTCCTTTGAAATGGGTTTTTAAACACAGGTACATGCACCGAGTTTACTTTGCAATTTATAGCTGATTGTTGTTTTTTCTGATTCAGTCATTTATGTATGTTATTTTAGGCACTTAATAATGTGATGCAGCTATTTCACTTGGTGTGTGTGTGTGTGTGTGTAAGGGGGTTGGGGAAAGAGAACCCATTTCTTTTGAATTTAATGTTATTTTCTTCTCCTTCCATCTTTTTTTCCTGTTATCTTAGATGACTTGGCCTCCTCCAGAATGCGTCTCTATTTCTTCATTTCCAACGAAGGGAATCAGAATTTGTTTGTGGTTCAAGCCAGCCTGTGGCTTTACTTGAAGCTGCTTCCATATGTCTTGGAGAAAGGCAGCCGGCGAAAAGTAAGAGTCAAAGTGTATTTCCAAGACTCGGACACTAGCAACAAGTGGAATGTGGTTGAAAAGAAAGTTGATCTCAAAAGAAGTGGCTGGCACACATTTCCCATGACAGAAGCAATCCAGGCTCTGTTTGAGAAAGGGGAGAGAAGGCTGAACTTGGATATTCAGTGTGAGGCCTGTGAAGAGTATTCAGTGCTGCCAATTTACGTGGACCCTGGGGATGAATCTCACAGGCCCTTTCTAGTCGTGCAAGCCCGGCTGGCTGACAACAAGCACAGAATCCGGAAAAGAGGCTTGGAGTGCGATGGCAGGACCAATTTATGTTGCAGGCAACAGTTTTACATTGACTTCAAACTCATTGGGTGGAATGACTGGATCATAGCGCCATTGGGTTACTTTGGGAATTACTGTGAAGGGAGCTGCCCGTCCTACTTGGCCGGCGTCCCAGGCTCAGCTTCCTCTTTTCACACCGCAGTTGTGAATCAGTACCGCATGCGAGGGCTCAACCCAGGGACCGTGAACTCCTGTTGCATCCCAACCAAACTTAGCACAATGTCCATGCTGTACTTTGACGATGAATACAACATCGTGAAGAGGGACGTTCCCAATATGATTGTGGAAGAATGTGGCTGCGCCTGATTTGGAGGGCTGTGCATCAGAAAGGGGAGGGAAATAGGGGAGGGGGGGAGAGAAAATTCCAAAACTGAATGGAAGCAGAGGGTGTTTTTGGCTGTATTTCTTCCTTCCAGGCATGGATGGATATTTAAATCACTGCAGAGGCAGCAACAACAAGGACAACAAAGACGTATATCATTTCACTCTGTTGTCAGGACAGTGGCGGTTTGTGGATCTAGAACACTAAAATATGCTACCACTTATAAACTAATGCTATGAAGTACCTTAAATCCCACCCACACACCCAAGGACACAAGCACACGTACACATAGCGACACACACACACACACGCAAGTTGCATGATTCAGCTGGGAGGAGGAAAGCAGTAGCCGAAGGGGAGTGTACATTTGTTCGATTGAGACATGTGGATGGCCTACTAGCCATTTCCCTTCTGTTCGCCAGCCATTTGCTTTGGATGAAACCAGTGGGAAGCGCAAGAAAAGAAAACGGTTTAATATATTCTCATACACAGGTATTTAAGTGACCAAACGTACAAATGACCACCATCACCTCTAAGGTCTAAAAAAAAATGAAGATGGAAGTAGCAGGCTACCTGCTTATGGAAAGATTAGCCCTTCCTCTTGATGTTAAACATAATGTACATATATATATTATGAAAAAAGAAGAATCACAAATGGCCTATAGCACTTCCAGGGTAGAATATTGATGGAATCAGAGGGGCGGGTGGGAGAGGGAGAGTTTGAAAGAAACAGAAGCAAATGTTGTGATCTTAATATAAAATGGTTGTTGTATTTCTTCTGAATGATACGTTGGCATGATTTCATGCTTTAATGGACCATTAGATGCTCCTATACCTGCCCCATGTGGACTGTTATTGTAGTTACGGCCATCTGTAAAGGGCTTGTTTTTCCCTAACCTGCCCTGTCGGTCCCTGTTTTGCTCACTGTGCTTATGAACAGTTTTTTTTTATGTTCTGAGAACATTGGCAACATCCAAAGTAGCCATTTGTGTTCCTTGCCCAGGGATGACACCAGAACCCCCTTTGGAGCTGTTGGGAAGGAGAAGAGGGAAGGAGACAAGACACCATCAATAGCGCAAATCCATTGATGAGCCCTAAAGAGAAATTATGGCCAGGTGGTGGATTACCGTGATTCAGGGGAGGGAGGTGCAGTGTGACAAGAAAGAAACATCTGGCCCATCTTGGGGAGAGAGAGAGAGAAAGAGAGAGAGAGTATGGAATAGAGGGCAGTCTTTGTTTTGTTGTTTCCCGATTACCTCCTCCAAATATGTCAAGGATGGCTGCAGAGCTTAAACACTCCCCTCCCCTCCACTTGCTCTAGCATAGCACTCATAAACTGCTTGAACGCACGTTATTATAGCACTTGCAGATTTCAATGCCTTGAACGGTTGGTACTTACTTGATGGTGCACTTCTCTTTGCTCACTGTCTCTAGGTTTAAAAACAAGTGCCGCATGAGCTATGCAATTTAAAGTGTTGACCCATACTAGATGAAACTGGACTGAAATGAGATGGTACTTTTTAAATATTTTTTTTATACTTGAAATTAAATCTTTTGCTTCTTTTTTTAAAAAAGCGAATGATTGCTTTTCATGTTTGCACTGATGTAGTTGCATGACGTAGTCAAGAGAAACTGCCATTTGAAAAAAAAAGGTTATTTTTATAGCAGCAAAAAAGTGATAATGATGAATACAGTGAAATGTATTATACATAAAATTTTGGAACCAAAGAGGCCAGCATATTAATTGTAATTTTTATCAGATGGCAAGGCCATCCTATAAATATATATATATAGATATCTCAATCATGTAATAATACTGAACACTCTCCTGTGAGGCCTAACAGTTCTTTTTCAGGGTACGAAATGGAATCCATTGTGTTTGGTCAACATCTTTTCTATGCCATCGTACGTAGCAGACATTATAAGATGTACATCCTTTAAGAGAAAGGAGGAAACAAAAACCCAAATGTTGTTTGTTTATTAGAGTCCCTTGTAGGTTCTGCTCCATAATAATTTAAATACCAAACAACTTTCACTTAGATATGCTGTCAAGAGTATTTTACATTTGTGTACAGTTTAAGTAAATAAAACAGATCAGAAACAAAAAGTCTGGGAACCGCAGCAGCTTCTTGCCGTTGCACCGGCCTGGTTTAAGAAAACTTTGTTAAAAAGTATCCACAGCTTGGAAGATCAAGGTCTCCTTGGCTGAATGGGTTTTATACACACTGTCAAATGAAGCCCTGAATGTGTAACTGATTGTAGGATGAGGGTCAAGAAAACTCTTCGGACTGCTCTCTGGATTGTTAAGTTGCACAAAGCTAGTGCTAATGGAGGCAAAGCCTAGAGCATGAGTGGGAACCATGAAGCCTTCTAGATGCCATTGGATTTCAGCTCTCAATAGCCCTAGCCAGCCAGCCAGCCTTGTCAACAGTAAGGAATGCTGGCTGGGATCTGCAGTTCAAAAAACATCTGGAAGACCTCTTGTGTCGCATAGCATGGAGAGGGGAGACTGTGCCCCCCCCAAATGTACTTTGAGAATGGTTCCTATGGCCCCAGAATAGTCCATGGCGTGCATTGCTGTATGTGGTTGGTCAACAGTCAACTAGAGGTCCACTTAAGTCATGCCTATGACCTTGGCAAAAATACAGGAGGTAAGGTTTGTATTGTTCCCATCCATCCTTCCTTGTGTTCCTTGTGTTCTTAGGAATTGCCCTTGCAGCATGCTTCATATAAAGAGCTGTAGGTGAAATAGTCCACAAGGGCTGGGCTGGAATTCTTCAACTATTTTACATGCAGGGAATGCTTTCCACATGGACCTGTCATTCTATTTTGTGGGGCCTAGGAGAATCAGTCACAAAGTTTCAATGGGGCATCGAAGCAGTGGCAGTTGGAGTGGAATTTTTTGACAGGACTACCTTTCGCCCTCCAGAAGATATTATGCTCAAATTCCCATCAACTCCAGGTAGCATGGTCAATAACCATGATTCTTGGGGACTGTGGACTAACATCTGAAAAGCCTCAGGTTATCCGTCCCTGTTGCAGCGGGCAGAGGCACACAAAATGATGGTGACAACTTGGAGTCAACCTGAAAGCTCATAGCAACAACAGATGCAGAATAGCTACTTGGTAATTTGGTCTCTCAGCCAGACTCTGCAGCCTGAGCAGAGGTTCAACAAGGCTTCTTTTTTGAAGTATGACTCCCCAGATCCCCAGCCAGTATTGGCAGGAGGTGATAGGAAATGTAGTCCAACACATTGAGAAAGTGCTGGGTCATAGGTGGCTAAGGCCATATGAATACTTGTTGCTTTGGAAAATATTGTATGCATTTTGGTTTGCTGAACTGGAGCCCAAGTTTATGCAGAAGAGAAGAATTTTTTTCTTCCAGTCTTCTCAAACCTCATGAGGCCTGGCTTTTATATTCTAGGAAGAACCTAATCTTTGCAGCCACTCACAACTGTACAGTACCACAATTGTGCTGCACAATTTGAACCACTCTATTTGCAGCTACACTGTAAGAGTATGATAACTTTTCCAATTGTTTTCACTTTTAGGAATTAGCACAGGCTATGTCAACATTAGAGGAAGGGAGTGACTAGTCTCTGAATAAATCTTGCCAAGAAAACACAAGGATAGGTCCCCATGAATCCAAGTCAACTTGAAGGCACATAGCAACAGCAGCAGAAGCAGGAATAATGACAGCAATGCCACAGAAACCCCTAAATCACATTGAGACTGCAATGCTAGACAAGGATTTTCAACAATTTTATCCTTCTATTGAAATATATAGCTTTACTGCTGTTGCTATGATGCTTGTCTTTAAGTTAATTCAGATTTATGATGACCAGAAAATGACCTATCATGGACTTTTCTTGACAAGATCAGTTCAAAGTGGGGTTGCCTTTGCTTTCCTCTGAGGCCAAAAGACCATGATCCCAATTTCATGGCTGAAAGGGGATCCAAAGCCTGGTTTCCCAGAGTCCTGTTCCAACACCCAATCTACAACACTATACTAGCTCTCTTAAGCCTACAGCATTCGATTTTCCCAGGTGGCCTTCCACCCAAACACTAACTAGCCTCAATCCTATTTAGCTTACCAGATCAGATGACACTGAATGTGTTGAGGATCTTATAGACATCTGTTTCCCTAATGCCAAATTGGCTATTTATTTTATTAGTCTATAAATTGAGTTTTTGTGCAATGCTGGTTTCCTCATCCTTCAGTCCTTGATGCTGCTGGCTAGGAGTCATTGTTATGGCAGTCCAACAAGCTATTTGCCCTTTGTACCTGAATGTTTTTTTTCTAATGGGGGTACTTTGGGCTGAATTCCAGAAGACCAAATTTCAAATGCCCACTCAGCCATGGAAACTTACTGGGTGACCTTGGTGAAGTCATACCCTTTCACAGTTTTAGAGGAAAGCAAGAAGAAACCTCCTCTGAATACCATCTAACCAAGAAAATCATGTGATGGTGTTGCCATAATCTGGAGTCAACCTGAAGATTCATAGCAAGAGGAGCTCTTAATTTCCCAAGACAGGTCTGCCTGGCTTACAATATATCAAACTAAACAGCATAGTAGCCATCTTCTATGCATCCCTCTGATGTTTCACAGACTGAAATAGGCACATAATTATAACAGCTCCATTGTCAAAGCAAGAATCTCTTGGTGAACCTTATTACCTCCACTCAACCTTACATGCTTCAAATGTTCCTTGAGTTCCTAGAGAGTCCATTAATTTGTCCCATGAAAGCCTACCCTGATGCTAACCACAAATTTAGTTTTTCAGATGTGACACTCTCTAGATATTCTCGACTACCATAATTGATCATGCTGACTGTGGTTGATGGGAATTGTAATAAAATAAGGGTTGTGGAAAGCTGTATTAGCAAAATGTATGTGTCCTATAGCATGCTGTCAGGCATTCAAAATACACTTCAGCAGCTGCATTGTGTGAAGGTCCTGGATGGGCACAACATTGTGTGAAGGTCCTGGATGTGCTGATGTATGTTTGTGTGTGTGTGTGTAAAAGACAACATGTATCTGTCTAATCTTCTAACTTGAATGAGAGAGCTGAGATGAAGGTGCTGGATCCTTCTGAGAGACAGTGACACTGATATCCACTGGGGGTAATGAAGCGAAAAGTGAGGGTCATGAAGGTGAGGGTCATGAGGTAGAGACAAGGGGTTGCCACAAAGAGACTAAATACCAGCTAGTACAAAACCTGACTTCCTTCCTTGGAAAATCTAAGGACATTTTCCATCACCCTTCTAGCTGGTAAGCAGTTTGGAACTTAGCTGGGCAGCAATCCATCTGCATAAAGAGTAGGGCTACTCCAAACGTAAAGCAGCAACTAGAGCAATATAACATCAAGTTATTCACTACTATCAGCTATAAAAAAATATGTCCCATCCCTGAAAATCAAGAAAAACTGGGATAAATATATTGCAGCTTATCCAATGGAGCCCCCGGTGGCGCAGTGGGTTAAACCCCTATGCTGGCAGGACTGAAGACTGACAGGTCGCAGGTTTGAATCTGGGGAGAGGCGGATGAGCTCCCTCTATCAACTCCAGCTCCTCATGCAGGGACATGAGAGAAGCCTCTCACAAGGATGATAAAAACATCAAATCATCTGGGCATCCCCTGGGCCATGTCCTTGTAGACAGCCAATTCTCTCACACCAGAAGCGACTTGCTCCTGACATGACAAAAAAAAAAAAAAAAAGCTTATCCAATGGATGGCAGCTGGGAATGAGGGAGAAATTAATTCAGTTTGCATTTTCCTAACTTTGAACTTTGAAAGCAATATGAAAACTGAAATACTTGGTTACCCTTCAAAATTCACAGTTCTCTAAATGTTCTAGGGGAGCCCTCCAATCTATACAATCAATGCAACAGTGTACATACTAGGGAAGTGTGGATTTGAAAATGCATTATATGTGCATGTGCTTCAAAAAGTATCTTCAGAAAATATGATGTATGCCTGTACCAGGATAAACTTGCAAACAAATGCCAGTGAATCTTCATACCAACTTTAAAATAAACTACAATCCAGTTTGGGATGACTGGAAAAATTCTCAGCATTTAGGACAAGGAGAAATTAAAGCTTGCCATGGAGGAGAGGAAAAAAATGGCTGGGGAAAAGAGGAGGTTGATTTGGGAGATACGTCTTTCCAGGATTCTTCCACTATGCTGTCATTTGGCTGCTTTTTCAGGTCTGCTGCAGGCATGGTCCTCTTCCTCTCTCTTAACACAGGCTTGGGTCACTTATACCTATTGCAACAGCCTGAGTATGAGCTCCTGTTAAGGCAAATGAGAGAGGAGCAGTGTGGATGGATGAAGAACACTGCTCCATTATTTAATGTCTGGATTGAAAAATTGTTTTCAATGTATGATTTCTGGTTCCTCATACAGTCCAGATGGGAAAAAATATGTTGATAGCCACCCTATTATTTGTTGTAAGAAATAGTGACGGTGTGGCTCCTCAAGATTAAATCCCAAACTGGGCTTGGAAAACTACTGTATATTATTATTCCCACCCCAAAATCAGAATAACAGGAGAGTGCATTCAGAGCCCAGTTCAAACCTTCATCATGCCTGGATGGCAGAATCTCAACCTTTTGGATAAGATTAAATGTAATCAGGGGTGGAGTTAGGAGACAAAAACTTCCCAATGAACTGCTAAATCTTTTTCCTCCCACCTGCTTACTTCCCTTTCTTCTTGCCTCCTTTGCTGCCTATCTCTCTGTTTTTCGGGTTTTCTGTTCTTGGTGGGGATGGGATGAAGGATGGAAGTGCAGCATGATGTAATTAGGTAATGCTTGACTTGAAACTTCAGGGTCCTACTGACCTCCTTCTTTGAAAATGATGTGTAGGGCTTGGAGCTTTTTCTATGCAGGGGTAAGGGGTGTGTTGGGCACCAGAGCTTTCTTTGACCCATTTCAGATTCTTCCCTTTAAGACTACATTTCACCATTTTAGGGGTCTCTGGATTGACAACCTCTGCTCAGTTACTCAGTTGAGTCAGGGTCAGAACCTCTATCCCCAAATGCTTCCCACCCACAAACAATAAGGCTGAAGTCGCTCTGGCATATTGCTATGCCTCTTAACCAGGTACCCGAACATAGTGGCAGTGACTGAAATGTGTACCCTCCAACTGTCCCAAGAGTGCCAATTAATAACCAATCATTCAATTTTTTCATCAGCTTTTAAATGCTCCAGTTCTCTCTGTTTCTCTATTTTTCTCCTTTCCTCTTATTTTACTTCTATTGGTGTAACCCAAATTCAAAGTACAAAAGTAGTTTGCACTCACTTAACTCAGCAGGAGAAAGAGGACAGAAGAGGGCAGAATCTTGCCCTTCCCAGCAGGTTCAGCCAAAACCAAACTGCTGCAGCTTTTCTTAGCTTGTTTTTTCTTCCTCATTAATAACTTTTGACATCTTGACCATACTTTGACATTGCTTGGCTATACATGTCCTGGTTTTCATCTGTGAAATGTTATAGGATATGAAAGTGACTTCTCCTTGTCAGGGAACAACTGGTAAGGAGCATATAATGTCTAGGATACTGTGCTGCTCCATATTACAAGTTCTTTTTTCTACAATCTCTTGGGCATCCAAGGGATAGGGATGTGTGAAGAGAGGAAAACGTGTAAAAAGGAGAAGGAAAAGTGAAAAGGCATAGCTGGTGTGTCAAAATTCTGCCATATGCTAATTAGTACAGCAGATTATAAAACTAAAACCTATAATATAGCTAACCACAGATATAAGAAACATCCTGTAAATGAGAGCACGCATTGGTCATCTAGCATAGTATTGTATGTATTAATTGTCTGGCTGCCCTACTGTAGGATTTGAAATGGGAATCTTTCACAACCCTCCATGGAAGAGTTGGGGTTTTGAATACACATCCTTCTGTTTACAAAGCACTCAGCGGCAACTGATGGCTTTCATAGTGTTGAGGGATTGTTTTAATTTTAAAGGAGCTATCCGCGGTGCTGAAATATTTGAGGCTATTGGAGAAGCTTAGCTGGACTAAAACCTGGAGAGGATTTGTCATCCCACTGGCATGGCAGCCATTAGCTGCCACTAAAAGCATGCATCTTATGACGTCTTTTCCTTCCCCTCTGAGCACTAATGCAATTAGCAAGTTATAATACTGTTGACTTCAACAGTTCAGATATGTGGTCACATATTCATAAAATAGCTGGTGGTGGGCATTAAGGAATATGGACTCACAAATTACGCATCTTTCATATATATCTTAAAAACCGTTCATTCGCATACTGAACTTACAAAGAATTTGTAATAGAATTTGTTCCTATGGATCATACACAGCAGATCCTCTTCCTTCATTATTCATGCCATCCTTTCCCTTTAGATCTTGTATTATGCCCATTTACTTAGCTCAACCATGCATATATTTGAAGAGGTTTATTCATCTGGCCTGATCTAACTGATTCTCTTTCACAAAGTACCACTGGGGCTCTGTGCATTCAATTAATGTGATGGTATAGTTGCAGACACATTGCAGATATGCACCAGAACATACGTAGGCAAGGAGATGGAGAGGAATGGAGGGCATTCAGTGGTCACTCAAAGGCTCAGTCATCTATCTGAAAAGCATTACTAGTTTAGGGGTGGTGGAATTGAGGCCCATGAGCCAGATGTTCTCCATCGGGCTCATCATCTTCTGTTGTTGCTATCTCTGAACAGTGTTCAGTTGTCAGAAAAGAGAGTATTTAAAGTTTAAATATCCTACATACAACTGAACTGCACTTAGCAGCCAGGAAAGTCATTGCCAGAAAATAGAGCAAATAAATGTTACGTACCTTGTATAGAACTGAACTGAGTTCTGCAGGCAAGAGGTAATTGAATGGAATTAAGCTGAGCCTTGCAGGCAGGGGAAATGTGATTTATACTTCAGTAGCTATGGAACTGGGCTGTACTTTGAATGCCTGATGAGGAATGATGATGTATAAATTTGTAAATAAACTAGACGGGACACATCCAATTTACACTGACCCCAGATACTCTGTTATTAGTCCCATCAATGATGGCATGTGCTTAGTTTAGCCCACTCCTAGCTAAGTCATGGCTGCTTTAATAGGTGTGAGCTTAGATCCTGGGCCAAAAATATATCTTAAGACCTCATCACATGAGAGAATGAATCCACTTTAAATCCAGTTGCTGCCCCTTGAGAAATTCTGGGGTTTGCAGTTTAGGGAGGAGCCTTTAATAGCCTTACTGAACTACAAACCCCAGAATTCTGCTGGAGGTAGAAACCGGGTTTAAAGTGGATTCATTCTCTAGAGTGATGAAGTGGTTACTCTGATACAATATATAAATGTTTTCTAAATACATGAACACAGGGGAGCAACACTGAGGTCTTCAGCGAAACTATTCATAAGCTTAACCTGCTAAGTAAGCTTTTCCATGACAGATCCATTTCTCACTTTCAATACCAATAATCTTCAGTGGCTGTTTGAGGTACTTTGCTCTTCTTGTTGTGCTGTTGGCTTGCCTTTGCCTTAAAAAATTGAGTAGCTAGCTACAGATATAGTTCCAAGGTCCTAAAAAGTAGCTAGCTGCAATTATAGTTACAATTTTTAAAAGCTTATTGTTGCTCTCTGGTTTCCCAAAGGAATTTAGATAGGCACTTTTTATCCATCTGAATATTACAAGCTACTGACCTATATACGAAGCACATTTTCCTCCTGTCCACTCATTGTCACCTGAACGCCCACAACACAGCACGAGGCAGAAGCATGAGCCAGAGCAGAAGACAACACTTGAATTAATTTAATTTCAACTTATAACCTGCCTTTCTCCCACCATGAGACCCACTTGAGCAATGTGGTACTTCTACCACTAAATGAAACCAGGCCCATGTAACAATAAAACTAAGATATTACACTGCAAAAAGAGTGTTATCCCCAATAAAGTAAGAATTGTAATGTAATATAATTTTAACTATGTAAAAGGAAATGTATTAATAGTTTATTAGTTATACTAGCTGTGTATGGCATACAAATATAACCCCATGCAAAAACCCAGTGTTGAAAAATAAGATTGCAGTTTGAATATATTGTTATTTGTAACTCATTACAGTGGTGTGAATCATTTGCAACTAGTTAAGAGCTGTAATTTTCTGCAATTTTTTGTGTCAGGAGCGAGTTGAGAAACTCCAAGTCACTTCTGGTGTGAGAGAATTGGCTGTCTACAAGGACGTTGCCCAGGGGATGCCCAGATGTTTTGATGTTTTATTATCCTTGTGGGAGGCCTCTGACATGGGGAGCTGGAACTGACAGAAGGAGCTCATCCACGCTCTCCCCAGATTTGTACTTCAAACCTGTCAGTCTTTAGTCCCGACAGCACCTAGTGTGCCACCACTGAGATGGCAAGCTCATCATGTTTTTGCATGTCACCCACACTTAGAAGCTTGCCTCATGTTTAAAAGGAAATAGAATGGTTCCTTGTACTGTTTGATTGCAGTATTGCTTTCATCATTGTGTTGAAAGTTGTTTAAAAGGGAGCCTGTAACACAATCAAGCAATGAAATTATTGGGCACCTAGATTTTTTTTCCTGAACAAATCTTTTTGGAAGGACTAAGCAGCATTCATAAATAGCTCCAAGGGCTTGTGCCAAAGGATTTCCTGGTGCACTTAAGCCCTTGTAAAAATCAGCAGGACTTACCTTTGGCCTTAGCTTTGGCTCAGTGACTTTGTACAACCTTTAATAATAATAATATAGTTTCAAAATAGCTTCAATAACATAGAGGGATTGTTCTCGAATACCAGACATATACAAGAATAACAAAAGGTGCTTACAAATGTGGCTCATTTCCATCTCATACCGGCCTGTCATGGTCACAAGTCAGAGCTGGTCCTACTTTTGAAAAGAGTGAAGCCTGAGGTGGCACAATAAGGAGGCAGCCCCACATCATTTATTTGGCCTCGTTCTCACTCACTTAGCTTACTCCCCCCACTGTCATGGAAGAAGCTGTCTTGTCACCTATGTTGACCTAAGATCCAGTTGCCCGTCTCATTGCCCTCCTCTGAATTCAATGTTTATCTTAAATGAATGCTTCTCTTCTCTACATGCTGGTGGATTGGTGTGCAGATTACAAGGAACCTTTCCAGGGGAGATTGTGCCCTCTATTTAATAGATGCTCAGTTAATCAGTCAAGCATCCAATGGGTTAATTGTGGAACTGTGCTAATGTTTCCCCATGCGCTGTTTCATCCATATCTAAGGGCTATCCCATCCATGTATATTTATCATTTAATAAGATCAAAATTGCATAATGACCAACACACGTGAATGGGTTGTTACCGATACAGTGCCACAAACAGAACTTGCACATCACTTCAAACACATTTTCCATTTCAGATGGACTCAGTTTATATATTCACATTCCACTCATTTAGAGTCAAGTAGTCAAGTACTTTAGAGATATCATGAGAAGATATAATGCACTCAAAAAGGCAATTATGCTTGGTAAGATAGAAGGCAGTAGGAAAAAGAGAAGACCGGCTTACATATGGATAGACTCAATCAAGGAAGCCAGAGCCCTGAATTTGCAAGGATTGAGTTGTTGATGATAGAATGACTTGGAGGTCTTTCATCCATAGCTTCACCATATGTTGAATTCATTTTGAAAGCAATTAAAAACAACAATTCATGAACATTGTATGTGAATGGGTTCTAAATCTTTTCTTGCTTCTTTGTACCTAGAAATACTTTATTTCATCACATAATAGTTGCACCCTGCATTTTTTGGGGGAAAGGAGGTGAGACTATTATGAAATGCTGCCTCTTATGCGGTGAAAAATGCCCCATTTGAGAGGCTCCCTTGACTGTGTAATAATGCTCCCTTAGAGGGTGCAGCCACGTGGGCAGGAACACCTGCCTGGGTGGGTGGAGCCTCATCCACCTATGCAGCTGTACCCTTGCTAAAAGGGGAAGAGGGTGGGAAAGGGAAATAAATTCACTCTTCCACCATCTGCCTTGTTTCTCTTTTGAAGCTGTGGGGCTTGACTCAACTGAAAGCCCAGTCAAACCCCAGAGTGCCAAAACGGCAGTCGCGTCCTTAGTTTAATTACCTGGGCAAATGAACTAAGGGTACAAATATTATATGAGGTATGGCATAATTCAGTTTTTACTTTCCCAAAAGGGGCATGTGACTGTTATGCAATGGCAACTATCATGTGATGGCATACGGGTAATTTCCAAGTTTAGCCCTTATCAATTCCTTTGAAAACACCCACTACAGGTCCAGCCATTCGATTCAGAAAGAGTTTTTACTTCAGATGGAAGACCGGGGGGGGGGGGGGGGGTAGTTGAGATGGGGAAGCATTTTCTTGGCCATTCCCACCTGTTGAAGACAGAGCCATAAGTTCCAGGAAGCCTGCCCGAAATCCTTTAAGTCATCCTGTTGTTCTATAATAGATGTTACATGAATGTTAGACTTAACTGCCAGTTCTGATGGCTTCTCTAGGTGGTATTGGATTGGACACCATCTTGACCATCAGCTGAAAATGTCTTGCTTTCCCCTGGCATGATCCCCCCCACATCAGTGGAATTAATTACCCTGTAGCAAATAGGCCTAAGGTGTGCAGTCTTATTCCTCATATATCTTCCCAGCATACATTTCCTCCTCCTAACACATATTAAGATTGATTGAAGTTTTAAAATGTATCAAGTTTCAGAGATCTGAAGGGAATAGAAATATTCCAGTTCAAGTTACCAGATGTCAGGGTTAAAGTATAAGGGATGGGTTATTTCAGTCTCCAGGGAGGAAGATAATCACAGTAAGCGACACAGGATGTCTGATTTTTGTTGTTAGGTATCCATTTTTATTTGTGCATGGTCTCCAACACCATTTATTCTCAACTGGCACCATGGGTCTTTGGTTCAACAGGAAGATATGTGCATATGTGCTGTGCTTGTACAATGCCGATGTGCCAGATTCCCAGAGTATGGGCAGAGGATTGGGGAGAGAGACAATGAGTGTATATATGTAGGCCTACCATATCATCTTTAGGAAGGCAGGGAATGGCAAATCAGTGGGGCAGCTAAGCATTCACATTGTACACATCCAGGGGCCTGGCATTGATACTGACACAACCCGCTGCAGCATGAAACCTGGAATAACTCTACAGGTATCATGTGTTGGGTAAGATCAGGTAGGATGAACACCCTAGCACACATGTGTTAAACCCAAGGCCTATGGGCCGAATCTGGTCTGCCATGTCATTTTATGTGGCTCTCCAGATTCTGAACTTCTGTATTCTCATCATTAGACATTATGATTAGGGCTGATGGGAGTTATTATACAATAATGCCCGGAAGGCTGTCATTTGTTCTGTTTAGTCAGGATAGTGGGTTTAATTAAGATACAAGGAGTGTGAATATGATGTCTGACTAAAATATCCTTTAACCTTTCCCCAACCTCAGAGCCAAAAGTGTTGTCGGTTGCAATTCTCATTATCCCAAGTTCACATGACAGATAATCAAAAGTGATGGGAGCTGTCATTCAATAATATCTGGGGACTCAAACTGGGTGGAACCTAAAAAGCACTGCCCATTATGTAAAAAAAATAACAACCCATTAATTGATTTAATGACCCCTTGAGGGCAATCATAAAGCTGATGTGGCCCTCAATGAAAATGAGTTTGGTACTGCTGTCCTATCACAAATGGCAGTTTGATACCCCTGCTCTTGCATGAATGGCAGGAAGCTGGACATGGTTTTCTGAATGTTGCAAATGGATTTGGTTTTTTCCCTGCTTCTGAATTGCTATCTTTTGTGTGTGTTTTTTTTCATGTCAGGAGGGACTTGAGAAACTGTAAGCCGCTTTTGGTGTGAGAGAATTGGCCGTCTGGAAGGACGTTGCCCAGGGGACGCCTGGATGTTCTGATGTTTTACTATCCTTGTGGGAGGCTTCTCTCATGTCCCCACATGGGGAGCTGGAGCTGACAGAGGGAGCTCATCTGTGCTCTCCCTGAATTCGAAACATTAACCTGTTGGTCTTCATTCCTGCTGGCACAAGGGTTTAACCCACTGCGCCACATAATCTTTTGTGATTATCCAGGTGTTTTCACCAGAATCCTATGCAAATATATCTAGATTACCTTCTTACCTGCTTCCACAATCATCTGATCTGGAAGCAGTTCTAGTCCATCCTCCAGCTCTTTATGGCATCACAATGAGACAGCTCATATTACACTGATCGGGTGTTTTGACTCAGCAATTTCAAGTATTGAGATGCTGCTGACCTGTCAACTCTGTTTTTTTTACATTTTATTCCTATATTATTACTTTATGTTATATTATGTTGTAGGCCATCTCACAATCAGAGGTATACTTACTTTCTTCACAAATCTGGCATTGTCTGTTCAGTTAAGTCTCTCCTTTCCTCAGGGCCTTGGAACTACGGGGACTGTTGCAATACTGCCCAGTGAGAAAGATACTTGTCTCTTATGAAATTGATGGGAAATCTCCCATTAACGTCAGTCAGGCCATTGCTCTGTAAGAAGAATTTTAATAAAAATGTAACTAAATGTTCTGAGCCACAGTAAGCCAAGGCAGGGTGTTTTTTTCCCATGCTGAAGACTCCAAAATGGGTGTTTGCTTGGCCTGTGGGTGAGCTGAGCACTTGAATGTGCTCAATGAACTGTTCCCAAGCTGGGGTTGGTTTCTTCAGGCCAAATATTTGAAGAATGTGGCCCTTGATATGGGGTGTCCAAATCAAGATCCTCAGAAGGTGACGTTCTGAAATGTCTGGGAAATCTGACCGTGAGTCTCTGAGATACATTTTCTTTTCTTTTCAATAGAGGACCAAGATTTCAGAGGGGAGGGGCCATGAGGAGGGAGGGAAGGAGGAAGGCATTAACAGGTAGCTTCAAAATCCATAAATTGTCACTAAATCTACAAAGAACATGGTTAGATCAACTCAAGAATCCCAACCATATCTGGAACATTGGTTTCCAACCTGGGCATTAGGTTTTAAGAAAGACTGATACATTGGCATGGGTCTGAAGCAGGGTGACCAGGATGGGGAGGAATACAGAAATAAGGCCTAGAGTCCTATCTAAAGTCGGCAGAGTGCAACATTCTCACAGTGTCCATATGGGGAAGTTTCAGGGAGATAAAATGTCATTTTTATGAGAGATGATGGGTTGCAGTTGGTGTCTCCTCTAACCAATGAATGGTTATTTGGGTTGGTATGGGAGGATAGTTGTGCCCATGAACAAATCGGTTTCTGTTACAAAGCCTGGGAAAAATTGTGCAAGGAGAATTCAAATAGATCCTTGTACCGCACTAGAAAAATGGTATGATAATATGACTCCTGGCTATAGTCATATTACTAATATTACTATATTACTAAGTTACCAAGAGGATTCTAGTATGAGTATCCACATTGCACAGATATAACAGAGATTTAACAGCATTTTAAGTAACACAGATCCATACTACTGAATCTTGTGTAATGAGTATTCCACATCACACACCTTTGAGTGCTTTGTGAGTTGCTTCAAGTCCCTTAGGGAAATGGTGGCAGGGTACAAATAAAGATGGTTGTTGTTGTTGTTGTTGTTGTTGTTGTATATTCTCAGCAGGCCAGAACTAGCAGAGACCTCTATTAACCATAATCAAGCCACACATCCCAAGACCCCATAGGACAGAGTAATGACAATTAAAGTGAATCAAATTGCCATAACAGTTGGGGATAGAGTAGATATATGCCACAGCGTAGGAGAAATACCACATTTATCTTCATATATTGAGGTATCTCACAAGAAATAAGGAACAGATTTGTTTTTTTTATTGCTGTAGGAGCCCTAATGGCCAGTTCTAATTCAGTGATTGCATTTGGCTGTAATAAATGAAGATTATTCACCTTCCAGTTATAGTTAAGTGCTACATTGATATTGGTGATGAAGCCGCATCCTCCATCATATAGGAAGCAGCAAACTGCTCAAGAGGTTTAGGGATGCCTGTGTGGGACACATGGCTATGTCCTCTAACAAAGAGCAAAGATCTGGGGACTGCAGCAGCCATTGTCTTCTTGATAGATCTAGGACCTGCCACTTACTAATGAGTGGAAATAGCCGCGAAGCAGATTTCAGCTAGTGGAACCCGCCTAACGATGACAGGGGAATTGACTGCTTCTCAAAGTCCTGTGCTCTTCTTTTCTGAGATTATTTGAGAGACAGATTGAGATGTCCTGTATTAAGAAAGTGTTCAACTAGAGAACAAAATATCCCTTCTAATGCTGTGGTTCTATTCATCTATCCATGTTATAATGTTGGTGTTTGAGCCTTACTTCAACATTTATGATTTGAACCCTACTTCCTGTATTAATTGGGATGAAAATGGATGGACAATTTAAAATAGTTCTTCTGTTTCCAGACATAGGGATTTAATCATATGTGGATATTTCCCTTTCATGCAAACTACCATGGGACATGTAATCATTTCTTGATGACTGAGACCTCTGGATATATGGGGTGTGCAATTTGTAGTTTTTCTTTTCCCACCAGTTTAATGTCAATAGAATTCTATTGTTTTCAGAGGCGTCATTCCTGCCTTCTACCAGTGTAGTGAGATCAAGAAAAAAAAATCAACTTCTTTAATGTCCTTCCAATGTTGCTTTGGGAATAACTTAGTAAACGATTCCCTGTTTATGTAATTAGTATAATTATATCAAATTACATAATTGGGGCAATTATTTGGGATCATGTAACCACAGTGTGCAATACACAAATGGTGGAGAACTTTGTACTTGCCAAACAAGCAATCATCCTATGATCTGTAGCCCACTTTTACAAGTATCCCACAATCCATTCCACCTTCAAAATATTTCACTCGTCTCATATACAGCATTTGCTCTTGGAAACTCTGCTGTTTGAACCAGGTGATGGTTTTCATCTTGAATGTTTGTTCTTTGTGACAGGAATCCTGAGCATGCCAATCTCGACCATTTTCTAATTTATTGGCTATAAAGTTAGGGGTTATTATTATAGAAAAACATTATTGCAGGCTTGTAGCTCAGAAGGGAAGGTGTTGTGTTCAACATATTTGAAACACACTGATTTGCTATTGTATTCCTATGAGGCTGATATAGTGTGATTTGCCCAATGTCACCCAGGGAGTTTCCATGGCCAAGTGGATATTCAAAACCTGGTCCTCCAGAGTTGTAGTCCTCTATTAAAACCACTATACCAGACTCCATTCACTTGTTTGAAAACAATAAAAGTAGAGGTGGAACTGGAGCTGTGAACAATTGGCCTTTCAAACTTGTTTCTTCTATTTATGTGAAAACAGTGGGTTACAATTTCATTGAATTTTTCCAGGGAGAAGAGAAATTCTGATATGTGGAGCATTGCTTAGTAAATGTCAAGTTCCATGGTGAGGTGGCTTCGTGATGGAATTACCACAGGAAATAAAACTGGGCAAGGGATGGGGAGTGCAGCTGAGTCTCCTCAGCTGCTTTGAGTCTCCTTGAGGAGAGAAAAAGCAGGATATTAATAATAATAATAATAATAATAATAATAATAATTCATTGACAGGTTAAATACTATCTCCTGTGGCTTCCAAAGATACACATGATTATTGACACACAACAGAGTATGACCCCGCATCTCTCGAGGATATGTCGCCAAAATTACCATGGAAACAGGAAGTCATGGATAATAGTGAACCCTATTGAAATGAATAACTTCCAGAGTCTTGCTGGAGTACCTAGAAAATTCCTAGAGAGATACCCAATCTAGGATTTTTCTAGGCCATCCAGTCAGACTGTATGGTAAGTCCAGCAGCAGCATACTATAGAATTGCCTAGAGCAGGGGTCCTCAAACTTTTTACACCGAGGGCCAGGCCACAGTCCCTCAAACTGTTGGAGGGCCGGATTATAATTTGAAAAAAAATGAGATAAGATTGTTGTTGTTGTTATGTGCTTTCAAGTCGTTTCAGACTTAGGTTGACCCTGAGCGAGGACTGGGTAAATGACCTTGGAGGGCCGTATCTGGCCCCTGGGCCTTAGTTTGAGGACCCTTGGCCTAGAGGACCTAGACAATTCCTAGAGATGGCATATCTTGTCAAACAGGAGTAGATTAAACCATGGTTCCTAGTCCTGTGGGTACAGGGGCTATACCAGGCATGGGCAAACTTTCTAACTTAGAGGCTGCTGGTGGGCTGGAATGGAGTAGGTAGGCTGGAAGGGAGGGAGGGGGTTCTTCATGTCAATAATGGCTTAAGAAACTGCAAGTGGCTTCTGGTGCAAGAGAGTTGGTCATCTGCAAGATTGTTTCCCAGGGAATTCCCGGATGTTTTCCCATCCTTTGGGAGGCTTCTCTCATGTCCCTGCATGGGAAGCTGGAGCTGACAGTGGAGACACCCTTTTAAATCTTGAAACATGGTTGTCATGTTCTCTCTCAACCTTTTCTTCTCTCAGCTAAACATCCCTCAGGAGGAAAGGAGGAAGGAAAAAGAGAAGGAAGAGAAGGAATGAAAGGAAGGAAGAGTGGAAGGGAATTGAGAGAGGGAGGGAGGGAGGAAAGGGAGAAGGAAGGAAAAACAAAAGGGAAGGAAGGAAGGAAGGGAGGGAGGGAGGGAGGAAGGAAGGAAGGAAGGAAGGAAGGAAGGAAGGAAGGAAGGAAGGGAGGGAGGGAGGGAGGGAGGAAGGAAGGGGAAAGAGAGAGAGGGAAGGTGATAGGAAAGAGGGCAGAAAGGAAGGATGAAAGGGTGGAAGGGAGGGAAGGAAGGAGAAAGAGGGAGGGAAGAAAAGGAGGGAGGGAGGGAAAGAGGAATGAAAGAGAGAAGGAAGGAAGGATAGGATGGTGAGAGATAAGAAGGCCTGATAAATGAGCCCAAGGGGCCACATCTGGCTCCCAGGCCTGGGTTTGTTCATATCTGGCCAATACTGTGTAGGTTAGTCAAATAATCTGTGCAGGAATGTCTATCACTTCTCCACTGCTGTTTGTTAGACAGTTATTACCTGTAATGTTAGTATTTCCATTCTTTCTGGGTGTGGTGATTGCAATTCCATACCCACAGGAATTCATGTAGTTGCTTTCCAATTACATTTTGTTCAGCTTCCATAGCTATGAAAATCATTGATGAATTCACCTTTAAAATGTGTTTCCTACACCCCGCTCTTACCTGAGCATATCTAGAATAATATGCCAAATAATTTAAGCACTTCCATGCATCTGATGAAGTGAACTACAGTTCACAAAAGCTTTTGCTAAACACAAGATTTCAGTTTTTAAGGTGCTACAAGACTCATGTTCAATAATTGCAGTTCCATCTGAATAGGTAATTTTTATGCCTGAATTAAAACCATGACTTCCGTTAGGGTCTGTGGACATTTTCACCAAAACAGCTCCCAAGGTTCTGGTTTGCTGTACCAGCGATGAAAGCAAGGAAGTTCTTTTAATATTTATAAGAATTGTGTATGTCTGCTTCAGCAACACAGCATGAATCATTTTTAGAAAGCTCTTCAGTTAAGCTGTTTGATTTATGAGGTGATTACTGATGTCTCTAAGATCTTTTTATGGATACACAAAGACAATTTGGTATTCAGCCAATATGCATATTGGATGTTCATTTTGTAAATGTCATACAACTGTACTATCTAAAACACCAGTAGGGAACTTCCTACCAATGGGTCTGGCTCTACCGTTATGCAGACTACAGAGGCAATCGCTAACTTCTGGTTTTGGGCACAAGGAAAAGGCAGAGAATTGTGTTAGGATTGCATGTTAATACCAAAAGAAAATGTCTATGTTCTATCACCTGTGCCAAAATAATTTAACTCACCTTAAGCAGTCTGTACCCTGCCTTTGAAGGGGAGCAGGTGTGATGATTTATTAATTAAAATATTTATATACCACCCTATATCATAAAATATTTATATCTTACCCTATATCAGGGCAGGGGAAATTAAAGTCAATGTAAACAAAGTAAAACTATGAGTGGCATAGTAAGGAATTAAATATCATTTTTTTTTTGGAGACAGGCAAATATAACCTTGATTCTTAAGGAATGCTGAGATACTGAGGATTAAAAAAATATATAGCACATATCTTTGTTGAGTAATGATTACAAGATTTGGCTTCAATTTTAGCAAAGAGTTTGAAAAAATGTGTTGCGTGTGGATGGGCAACACTCCTCCCTCCCACAGAACCAGAGATGACACAGACACGTAGATGGAGTAAAAATGGCCACAACTTAATTTATTAATTACAGGAACACAGGGTTGGCTGCTAGGCATGGGTTCTGGATCAAGATCGATCAGCCCGCTGCTGACCGATACCTGATGAGTCCAACAGGGGGCCCACCGGCACAATACCGGGCCACATGACACGGCACCCCTGGAAACCGCCGGATGCTCCCTCCCCGCCAATAGGGATGGGGCAGAACCAGATCCAGGGCCCATGCCACATGCCAACGCAAGTTGTGACGAACAGATAATGAACAACAACTGCAACAATGAACAAAATCATGAACATGCAGGGTGGGTGGGAGGATTTGGATGTTTCAGGGCCTCTCCTAGACAGGCCAAATTGCTTACTCAGTCCCATGCTGGATTTGGACTGTTCTCTTCCTTTTGTCTTTTGCCCCCTTGCCTTGTAAAGCCAAGGCTGAACGCATTGATCACCTTGGCTCTCAGGTGCCTGTTTGGCAGATTGGATACTCCTGCTTTGTCTGTTTTGTCCCATCCCTCTCAGTTCTTCCCAAATTGGCCAGGAGAAATTGCATGCTCAATCCAGTGACTTCCGTGCTGGATTCTGGCTCCTCCCTTCCTTTTACCTTGTGGCTTCTTATCTTGTAAATCTATTCCTGTTCTTATCAATCCAGGCAGTACAGCACCCATATGGACTAGTTTAGCATCCAACCCATCAAATCCAGCTAGCTTGTTCATCTGCTTTCCTGTGCGTGTGTCACTCTGTCTGTTGCAGCCATTCTCTCACCACTGTGATCATTTCTACATCGTTGCTCCTCAGATACTTCTGTCATACTTCATGCATGTGTACAATCCATCTCTCATGCCACCCATATTGGTTCATTCAGTGCAACTGCTTGCCATTTCCCACATCTTCCATGTTCCAGTGACCTAGAGAACATCTGTTCTCCCATCCATAATATTATGTGACCTTTTTGTCATTCAGCCATCCCCTGCCACACTTGAAGGATGGCAAGAAGGGGCCTTGTCTAAGAAGCGAGTCCCATAGCCACTGAGAAGGCCCTGTCCTGTGTTCCCTCCAGAAATGTCTGGGAGGATGACAGGACAAAGATAAGGACCTGTTCCATCTCAGAGCTTGAGCAGACTTGTATTTGAGAGTGCAGCCATTGCCATACCACATATTCTTCTCTTCGTTTTTGCCATGCAGCTCCTCTTCTCCAGTCTCTGTCTCATTTCCTCTAACTCTGTTTCATGTCGTATGCTTTCTGTATAATCTTAAACCCCATTTTGTAAACTGCTCCCTTGGGAATCTCATCCATCTATCCCTTCATTTATGAGGTTGTCCTTAAAGTGCCACCTCTGCATTGTTTTCTATTTGTGTCTTCCATGCTCATCCATCTACATTCTGTTCATCCAGCGCATGCACATAACAGTAAATCAATTCAGAATGTATCCATGTGTTTCTTGCCTCAGACATTCATTTACTGTATGCAGTAACCTCTTCTGCATTTTCTCATTCACCCTAAATATTACATATGGCATTTAGTTTATTTTTCTTTCTTCTCATTAGCAATGTCTATCCAAACTCAAAGCAGGCCTGGTGCCTGCTGGGCCCAGCGCAGCCTATTTAAAGCTGCTGGGCACAGGGTGCAACCGGCCCCTGGCCAATGCCAGGAGCTGGGTGGAGCTAGCCTCCGGTTGGCCAGCTGATCCAGTGGCGGGAAACTTCCAGCAACGCAGGGGCTTTTGGGAAAGGGAAGCCCCTGCTAACAACATGGCCAGAGGGAGGGCACCCCCCACCGCAACAGGCCTTGCCCGGTAAGTCGGGCAATGAATTTTTTGAAGGCTTTCATGGCTGGAATCACTGGGTTGCTGTGAGTTTTCCAGGTTGTATGGCTATGTTCCAGAAGCATTCTCTCCTGATATTTTGCCCACATCTATGGCAGGCATCCTCAGACGTGGTGAGGTTTGTTGGAAACAAGGCAAGTGAGGTTTATATATCTGTGGAATAATGTCCAGGGTGGGAGAAAGATCTCTTGTCTGTTTGAGGCAAGTGTGAATGCTTCAGTTGACCACCTTGATTAGAACTGAATAGCATTGCATCTTCAAGGCTTGGCTGCATCCTGCCTGGGAGAATCCTTTGTTGGGAGTTGATTAGCTGACTCTGTTTCTTGTCTGGAATGCCCCTGTTTTTATTTTAGTGTTTTTTTTAATACTGGTCACCAGATTTTGTTCATTTTCTGTGTTTTCTCTTTTCTGTTGAAATTGTTAGCATGCTTGTGGATTTCAATGGCTTCTCTGTGTAGTCTGGCATGATGGAATTCTTCTCGAACATGGCCATACAGCTCGGAAAACTCACAGTAACCCAGTTTGAAAAAGTTTTACACATTGTAATACAGAGTGTCCAAGCGAGATTTTTACCAAAAAGACATCTAAGTGACAATGCAAGGTGTGTTGTAGACATTTTAGAATATTATGACACCTGTTATGAAAAACAAGTTATTCTGATATTTCTAGATGCTGAAAAAGCATTTGATAATGCATCATGGCCATTTTGTAGTTTATCATAGAGAAGATTTGATTTATGGAAATTTGACAAAACCATGTAAAATACAGAAAGGAACTAGACAATAAATAAATAAATAAATAAATAATAATAATAATAATAATAATAATAAACTTTATTTATACCCCGCCACCATCTCCCCTAATGGGGAGCCCAAACAGTTCCAGAGTTGGGGGGCCACAGAGGAGAAGGCTCTCTCTCTTGTACCCACAAGATGAACCTGTGAAACTGGCAGGGGCGAAAGGAGAGCCTCCCCCGAAGATTGAAGAGCTCGGGCTGGTTCATGGAGAGAGATATGGTCACAAAGGTAGGCAGTAGACAAGGATGTCCTCTCTCACCATTGTTGTTCCTAATTGTGATAAAGGTATAGAACAGAGAAATAAGAGCTGAAAAGAACATCAAAGAGTGGATATAAAAGGCCACAGCCATAAATTAAAAGCATTTGCAGATGATCTGGTGATATTCTTAGAAGATCCTTTGTGCACAGGTGGGAGTTTGGGATTAATTTTGAAAGGACATGGAGAGATGTAAGGATTTCAAATTACTAAGGAGTAAGCTGATTTGACTAAGAAAACGACTAAAGCAGAACAAAAAACTTTATGTGAGAAATTGGATTTCCAGGTGGTCCAAAAGGTTAAATATTTGGGCATAAACATCTCTAATAAAAACTCCAACTTATGTAATTATAACTATGGTAAAATATGGAAAAAAAGATTTTTAAAGATTTGTATAAGTGGAAATTGTCACACATGGGCAGAATCTCAGTCATGAAGATGAATGTATTACCTAAGATTATGTGTCTGTTTCAGTCTGTGCTGAACTACATTATATGGCAGTGTAGATGGGGCCCAAATCAGAGAAATATTGCATTGTCCTTTGGTATCATCAGCAGAAACCAAACAAAAACAAAAACAAGTGCTTCTGCATTTGGATTTTGGCACAAAGAGATTGGGTCTTCTAGCATAACACGCTTCAGGAAAAAGGTGCCACATTTAGGTTGTGTTGGTATGCAAACATTGCCATACTCCCTACTTCTTCGGCCCTCCCTGCATTTTACGTTATACTGTGTTGGAGCCTTATATAATTAGAGAGTGTTTCAACACGTAGATTCGCTCATGGCACTTTTCAATCCGTTATTTTTCACCTTTCTGAACTGTTTAAAGAAATTGTAAACAAGTTTTCATTTAGTACTTTTGATGTGGTTTCTCAGTTTAAAGAGGGTTTTAAGACAGAAACACCTCAGTTTCTATGAGGAATTAGTGATCATGTAAAAAGACATTTTCTTTTTAATAATCTTATCAATGATTGCTTCTTTTATACTAGAATGGTTTAAACATAAGATGAAACTATAATTTTACTTTGCTTTGGTCTGTGTGCTTCCTTTTCCCATCCCCATTTCTTCCAGTAGCCACAAGAAAGAGAGGGAAACATTTTGCTTCCATTTTCAGCTAACTATTGTTTATTGTTACATCAGAACCCTAACTAGTGGTGAATGTTAATCATGGTTTAGTGACTAAAGCATTTTTAACAATAACGGTTGTTTAGAATTCAAATGCAACAAACTTTATATCTGATTAGAAGTAACAAACACAAATTTTACTCCTCAACACTTTTGGTAAAACAAGTCTCTTTCATAAACCACAGTTATGTTCTTTGAAGATAACAAGAAACTCTGTTTAATTAAAAATAAAGAGTTTCATATTTCTCCTTTGACATTCAAATAAGCCCACTGAGGATTTATTTCATGGTCAGTAAGGATAAGATAAAAACAGAGAAAAGGCTGCAACTCATATATCTTTATGTATTTGCAGGACCATGGACCTCTTCGCACTAACCCTCCCCCCTCCATTTTGTTCTGTTTCCCTGGCAATACCAGGAGAAAGGACAGGCACACAGGGGAAAGGGTGGAAAGGACAAAAGAGTGGCAATGTGCATTGCCATATTGGCTTTCCCCCCATCAGATAGGGAAAAGGCTCCAAAAATGTGGGTAGCTCTGTTGGAGCTACCCAAAACTTCCTTATCTCTCCATCGTGGGCAAGGAAGCATCTCCATCGTGGGCAAGAAGCACTTTGGGATGAATGGAGGAGCATTCAAGCCAGCGTCATCTAATGGTTCTCAGCAGGTCCCATCCCTGAAGAGGAGTCAGGGGCCAAAAACCCCCCAGTGTGATGAGGTGGCACATCTCCCTTTATGAGGCCATCAGAGCTCTGGAGAGATCTCTTAGAGCAGTGTTTCTCAACCTTCCTAATGCCGCAACCCCTTAATACAGTTCCTCATGTTGTGGTGACCCACAACCATAACATTATTTTTATTGCTACTTTATAATTGTAATTTTGCTACTGTTATGAATTGTAATGTAAATATATGATATGCAGGATGTATTTTTATTCACTGGACGAAATTCGGCACAATTAACCGATATGCCCAAATTTGAATACTGGTGGGATTGGGGGGGGGGGGGTTGATTTTGTCATTGTAGAGTTGCAGTTGCTGGGATTTACAGTTAACCTACAATCAAAGAGCATTCTGAATTGCACCAATGATAGAATTTAACAAAACTTGGCACACAGGACTCCCACAACCAACAGAAAACACTAAAAGAGTTTGGTGGGCATTGACCTTGAGTTTTGAAGTTGTAGTTCACCTACATCCAGAGAACACTTTGGACTCAAACAATGATGGATCTGGACCAAACTTGGCATGAGTACTCAATATGCCTAAATGCGAACACTGGTGGAGTTTGGGGAAAATAGACCTTGACATTTGGGAGTTGTAGTCACTGGGATTTATAGTTCATCTACAATGAAAGAGGCCCTTGAACCCCACCAACGATAGAATTCGGCCAAACCACATAAAACCCCCATGACCAGCAGAAAATACTGGAGGAATTTGGGAGGTATTGACAGTGATTGGAGTCTCAGAAACAGCCCTCTCCTTGGCTGAGAGGCTAGCTGAGAGTCTGGTCAATCACAGCAGAGGAGAGCTTTTGGTGGGAGGATTTGCTATCTGTTTCCAAAAAGGAAGAGAAGGACAGGAGAAGAGATCTTCAGCCTTCTCTGCCAAAGAGGTTCTCTTCTCTGCCAGGGGGTCTTCCCTGACCCCTCTGCAACCCACTTGTGACCCCCCCCCCCCCGCCGGGGTCCTGACCCCCTGGTTGAGAAACACTGTCCTAGAGAGATCCTTCTCTCTGTCTCACCACCTTCTCAGCCTGGTATGGCGAGAAGAGGGAAGAGGGCCTTCTTGACGGCAATCTCAGACTGTGGAACTCTTTCCTCAAAAAGACCAGAGTGGCCCTATCCTCGCTGTCCTTTGTTTGGCAGATGAAAACATTTTTGTGCCATCTAGCTTTTAACAACTGACTAGGGTTGGGTTTTTAATGTTATGTGGTGTTATATGTTTCTGCCATATTGAGAGTCCCAGGGCCCTTCCACACAGCCATATAACCCAGAATATCAAGGTAGAAAATCTCACAATATCTGCTTTGAACTGGGTTATCTGAGTCTACACTGCCATCTATTCCAGTTCAAAGCAGAAAACATGGGATTTTATTCAGCTGTATGGAAGGGGCCCCATTAGAATAAAATAAAAATACTACACATATCTTACTATTTCCAGGGAAAATTCAGAAGCACAAGTGCATTGAAATACCGTATGTAGCTAAGAAAATAAAAAGTTCTCAGCTTACCAAGTTTTTAACTTATAGTCACTCCTTCTAGTGAGTATCTGTCATCTTAGAGAGGGATGGTGACAAAACCTGACTTATATAATGATTTAGGACATGCACCTTAAACATTGCAGAGTTCTTTATCATTTCAGGGTAACAATGCTATTTTAGGGACATTTCTAAATCTTAATTGCATAAACAAGCAAGGGCCAATGGCCCCCAAAATGAGAGTGGTATAAGTCCTGCCTAAAACTGGACTTTGGTCTCACAAGATCTTTCATCACCTTTACCAAACCAATGTTCCTTTTATTTCCTGTATCACAAATTCATCCATAGAAGCTCTTCTTGTCAACCACAATAGCAGAATAAAACCTTCCCTTTCAGAGATTATATATCTCTGGGACCTAGGTGCTTGGAAGAAAATAACATTGATTCTACACACGGCCCTCCAAACTGATGTCCCAATAGATCCCCCCACCTCCAAAACCCATTCTGCTCATGTATTTACCACCCCCTGCTAAAAGTTCTCAGAACTGCGAGAAGATCCAACCAGTTCATCCTCCAGGAAATAAAGCCCGACTGCTCACTGGAGGGAAAGATACTAGAGACAAAGTTGAAGTACTTTGGCCACATCATGAGGAGACAGGAAAGCCTAGAGAAGACAATTATGCTGGGGAAAGTGGAAGGCAAAAGTAAGAGGGGCCGACCAAGGGCAAGATGGATGGATGGCATCCTTGAAGTGACTGGACTGACCTTGGGGGAGCTGGGGGTGGTAACGGCCGACAGGGAGCTCTGGCGTGGGCTGGTCCATGAGGTCACGAAGAGTCGGAGACAACAACAAAGCTAAAAGTTCATTTCTTAGTTCCAAACAAAAGACAGATCTATAGTCTTCACATTTCTGTCAATTCTGCAAGCTTTTCTTTATGCTTGGGAGTTGATGGGACTTTTAGGAGGCACAAAAGGTGAGCCTGTGTCGACAGAAAGATCTAGATACTCCCAAAGACATTGAACACAATGCAAGTTCAGTCCACATCTCTCCTTATTCTCTCCCAAAGAAGCAGGATTCAGACAAACAATTCCTGCCAGTCAAATGACATTCATGGGCATCTGTTGTCTATTCAGCAGTCACCCATGGAAATGAGTCAACCTCTCTCCTTCTCTGTCCTTAGAAAAACTCAGCATATGGCCCATGGGACCATTCCGCTTTGTCTATGGCAATAGGAAAGATGTGAGCTCCTGTGAACTCCAGTTATGTAACTGTGCCAGGGCACCGGTGCCAGCCAAAGACTCAGAATGCCTGGTTTCGGGTTGATTAGGGTTGAAAGATGTGTGACCATCATAAGTTATTAGATGGAACAGTAAGAGCTCATTTATCATACACACTTTTTTCTTGCCAGGATGAGGGGACGCCTGGCATGTCATGTTCACTGAATAATGGGGTGCAGTGGTAATACACACAATTAGATAAGAACAGTGTATTTGATTATGTTTAAACTTTCTCTGAAAGTATTGTTTTTCCATTTACCAAAATGACCTCAATACTTATTACTAAGGCCATATCCCAGTACCCCAATGAAACTATGCCTCAGTATATCAGGAGGAATAATCATGTCTTCTTTTGTCTCTTTGTCACTCTCCCCATTTTCAAACCCTGTTCTCCAGAGTTATAGTTCAGCACTCAAACCAGTTCACCAGGCTGGCTCCATTGAAAAGACTTCCACCCCTGAAATAATAAATGGTTAAATACAGTACTTTTCTTCCCCATCTTACCTCTCCCAACATACATTGACACATAGTATGAATAAGACCACATTTTAATATCTTTCCCTGCTTATCATCAAGCAAATTATAGTGAAGCTGATTTCTTGATAATATTTCAGATAACTTAGAAAAGACACAATGAGCTTGATGGCAGTGTACACCGAGTTACAATGCAGAAACACAGGATTCTATCATTAGGCAGAGAGAAGAAACTTCAGCAGTGTATGATGGGGGACACTGGGCAACATCTGATTCATTCCTTAAGAGCATCCTACTTTCATCCTCTCTTGGAGGACAGCTATGTGTGCTAGACTGCAGCAATTTGTATTTGCCTAAAGTTACTGGGAATGGCCAGATTTCTCCCCTGATATCCTCTCACCCCCACAGAATTAATGGAGTGTAAACAATTCTTGCACTTTGAAAGTTTGCAGCAATTGCAGTAAACTAACAAGAAAGAGGAGAGTTGGAGGAGGAGAGAAAAAAATGAGAACATTTTAAAAGCAGTTGAAAAAGTGGGTTGATAGGAATCAGGACCATCCCTGCCAAACTGTGGCAATTGACTTTCTGTAGGTTTTTCAGGCTGTATGGCCATGTTCTAGAAGCTTTCTCTCCTGACATTTCTCCTGCATCTATGGCAGGAATCCTCAGAGTTGTGAGACCTCAAACCTCTGAGGATGCCGGCCATAGATACAGGTGAAACATCAGGAGAGAATGCTTCTAGAATATGGCCGTACAGCCCAAAAAATCTACAACATCCCAGTGATTCCAGCCTTTGACAATATATTGTGGCAATTGAAATGCATGCAAAACAAGCCTGTTGTCCCAAGGTGTGACACTGCTTTCCTTTGCTAAAGAAAGATGCAGTTCCAGCCTGGAAAAGAGGGGATGCCACGTTTGTCTTAGGCAGAAAAATATCTTGGGCTGTCCCTGGGTGACAGGCAGCCTGCAGAAAATTCTCCTCTGTTTTCCTCTTTCATTTCACTTGAGCCTGTATGGAAAAACATGTGGATTGTGCCCACTGTTGGTAGCAGGTAGTAAAACATATTAAAAACATTTCATCCCCAAGGGAGTGCCTTCTTTGCTTGCAGGTATTAATTGCTATTTGCTGAACAATTAGGTTAATTGAGGGCAGGACATTGGTCCAGATATCCAAGCTTATCTCTGAATTCTCTGGATTTTATAGGTTTAATTTGGATTCTGAGCAGGCCTCCAGGGTGTTTTCTTGGTGGATTAGCTGGACCAGCACTGGAACAATTCCATCCCTAGTACCCACTGGACAGTATAGGGCCTTCCTTTTATTATTATTTTCCACCCATGTACTTTTAATTCCTCTTATCTACTTGCCTCGGCTAAGGCAAATAGCTCTGAAACAGGAATTAGCACTGGGTACATGGCAGGATGGGCGGAGAGCACATTTCTTGGAGGGGATTTGAAAGGCTCATGGGCATGTCATAAACTGACTTTGAAAACACTCTTCAGAGGGTGTTCCACGGCGGGATGGTTTGTGTCATCTTTCTTCAGAGTTTCCATTATTTTATCTGGTGGTATTAGCTTTTTTTTCTTTAAAAACAGGAATGTATACACAGACCAGCTTTAAAGAGACAGGGAACTCAGATGACCTAATGTCTTTTAAACCATATTGAGACTTGACTTGTATATCAGTGTTTCAGCCTGAGGATCACACACTGGATCTGTCCTGGCACAGAAAGTACAGCTTGTTCCCTTGACCGCATATCAGACCTAGGTCCTGATGTTGCTCAGGCTTTCTTCCTTTCTCCTTGACCCACTCTTTCTCTGTGGAAGATTCCTCTCCACATTTTTTCTTTTTCTTTTTAATCTAGGGCCCTTCCACACAGCTGTATAAAATCCACATTTGAACTGGATTATATGACAGTGTGGACTCAGATAATCCAGTTCAAAGTGGATTATCTGCCTTGATATTCTGGGTTATGTGACTGTGTGGAAGGGCTGTAGAAGACCACTCCAATATGTTATTTCTGCTCTCTCTTCCCATGACAACTGGTGATATAATCCAGGAGCTACTTAATCATTGGATTCTACTGAGTGTGGAAACTGGCTTCAAAAGACGTTTTTTAGTTTTACAACCCTTGGGTTTTGGAGAAATGCCATCCTGCTACTCAGCAAGCCAAACTGTAATAATTCTTAGAACAAATGAAACAGCAATGTCTAACTTAAAAGTCTTAGAAATTATGAGGGCACTAAAAGTTATTTGATGCATTGCTATTTGATGCATTGTTATTGTAAAGCACATATATGTCCAATGCACGAGATGTTGGCAATATGAGTGCTGGATTACTTAAAAACACACACACATCACATACCCATTTGAGAATTTCATGTGGCTATGAGGCATACCATCAAGTAGGGAAATTGTGACTCTCCATGTGTTGTGCCCATGAGTCCCAGTCAGCATGGTCATTTATCAGGGATTCTGAGAGTTGTAGTTCAGCATCTGAAATCTGCAGGTTCCAAACCAGTTCCATAAATGGAATGTAGGAGAAGATTGAAATAGGGTATATCATAACTAATTTCTTTCTCCGGTAATGAGCAATAAGTGACTGTAATTATTTCAGTGTTGATATATTAATTCAAGCATGTCAGCAAATAATTTGTGTCTGCAAAGGATACTTTCCTTGTCTGCTTTTCCCATGAATACTTTTTGCCGTCTCAATCTTGCTTGGTCACAAGTGTCCCGATTTTCACCTGTGACATGTTGAAGGGTATGATAAAGTTGGAGAACGGTTCACAGGCTTAATTGGCTCTGGCCTCATTTGAAATGAAACCATCCCACTTCTTTTCCCCTCCTACTACGGGCACGGTGTTTGAGTGGTGTGTGACAGCAATCTGTGGGCCTACGCTTTACTGTCCCAGTTTGTTGATACCGTAAGGATGTGTCTGCTTTGATTGGTTTTTTTAACCCCAGCCCACATGGCAGAGGATCTGTTGAAAGGATGCCAACGGTAAGGTACTGTAAGGACTAAATGGTAAGAAGCCAAATTCCATTTTTAATTTCACCTCAATATATCATCTTGGTTTGATCCCTTTGTTGAA
Source organism: Anolis sagrei (assembly GCF_037176765.1). Lineage (NCBI taxonomy): Eukaryota > Metazoa > Chordata > Lepidosauria > Squamata > Anolidae > Anolis > Anolis sagrei. The sequence continues at coordinate 223,091,154 of NC_090021.1, read as the reverse complement.
GTCAGGACTTCAGAACAGCCTAAAAAAATATCTAATAGGAATATGGTATGTGAGGAGCATGGATTGGGGAAGCTAAACATTATGGAATAAGAAGTTGAACTTTGGACATGTCGTGAGATGACATGATTCAGTAGAAAAGCCAATAATGTTTGGTAAGGCAGAAGGCAGTAGGAAAAAGGAAACATTACAGGGAGATAGATGAAGGCTGGTTTTACACTACACTACCATATAATGCAGTTTAGATCTGCAATATATGGTCAGTATACACCCATATAATGCAGTTTAACTGCATTGAACTGCATTATATGAGTCTACACTGATCATATACATAGTTCCAAACTGCATTCCATGGCAGTGTAGATCCAGCCTGTATCAAGGAAGCCATGGCGCCAAGTTTGCAAGACCTGAGCAGGACTGTCTATAACAGGGTGACTTGCGATCTTATCAGACAAATAGTTTTCCCTGTTGTAGGACACTTTCAATCCAGTTCAACGACAGGGAGGCACAGATGCCATCACACTATGTCCCCATACTCCTGGTCATCATTTCAGGCTCCCATCGTTGAACTGGAGAGCAATCGTGGCAATAAAGGTGAGCTCTGAATACGAAGGAGCAGTCTTGTTCAGAGCTCCAATGGCACACTAGATCAGTAGTACCAGCTGGAAAGCACGTGTGAAGGGAACTGTCAAGACTCTCCATCCATTTTGGTGCACAGTGAGGAGCATGCCAATGGGAGTCCTTTTGAGAGCAGCAGTCTCTTGTGAGGAGGGAAATCCAAGCCTTGAATGGGACCTCACAGAAAGTGGTTTAAAATAACAATACTCTTGCGAGGGAAAGTCAAGCCTTGAATGAGGCATCTTAGAGTTTGCTTTGGCTTGTAGACTTTAGGCAACATTTATCATTATTTATATCAAAGCGTGTCATGTTACACCAGGCCTTCCAAACCCTTTGCTCTCTGGATCAAATCCCAGGAGAAAAAAGAGGAGGGCGTCGCAAAAGTGGGCAGAGAGGGAACTGGCTGGAGATGTCACAGCCTCTGATCCTCTTTCTCTTGTCAAAGAAGACATGTGTGATGGGGAGAAAGGTGGAGAACAACAGGGGAAAGAGGCAAGAAGAAAACATGTGTGATGTGAAGATCTAACTGGATAAGTGACAAAGGGTTATTTAAGAGGTACAACTGCTTATGAAATACACAAGACAACCACAGATCTTGTGGTCCATGTTATGAGGTGGTTGGAGAAATCTCAGTCATAGGGTTATTATAAGTCAAATATGACTTGATAGCAGTCAAGTCACAATAACTATGATCATCAACATCCACAAAATGTGTTGTGAGGGCAAAAGACCTCTATCTCTGGTCAGTCTATGTGACTACACCAGGTACAGGGAAATTGCAGTCTCTGGGTTGTATGTGGGGATCATGATAATTTTTGCATTCTCCAAGAGAGCATAGCCTCCCTTCTTCCTTTTTATATTTTTTTCTATTGCTTTGGTTGATTTCGTGTTTGAAAAAGACCTCTCTTTGAAGTTTCTTTAGAATAAGGTTGCAGTGGGTGTGCCCCCCATCCTACAAAGAGTAATAATAATAATAATAATAATAATAATAATAATAATAATAATAATGGAGCCCCCTGTGGCGCAGTGGGTTAAACCCCTGTGCCAGCAGGACTGCAGACCGACAGGTCACAGGTTCGAATCCGGGGAGAGGCGGATGAGCTCTCTCTATCAGTTCCAGCTCCTCATGTGGGGACATGAGAGAAGCCTTCCACAAGGATGATAAAAACATCAAATCATCTGGGTGTCCCCTGGGCAATGTCCTTGCAGATGGCCAATTCTCTCATACCAGAAGCGACTTGCAGTTTCTCAAGTCGCTCCTGACACGATAATAAATAAATAAATAAAAATATATTTTAACCTACCCTCTCTCCCCAAGGGGATTCAAGGCAGTTTCCTCTCCACTCCAAACCCTGAAAGCTGTTCACCCCTGCTCTCCATATCTTTTTATTTCTCTCTGGCCATATTTACACCAGGCAGGTTATTCCAGTGTAAATCTGGCCTATAGCAGTCCCAGATGTAGTATATATCTGTTGAATCCAGGGCCAGTATCCAGTGGGGCTGGGATGCATCTGTCCTGCTGGGCTGTTGCCTTGCCCTGTGTGTCTCCATTGTTACTCACCACCAAAAAGCTCCATTTGAGCACCTGGCTGTGTTACCTGCCACATCTACCCTTAGAATGGGGTGCTTGCATGTTCAGCAAGAGAGCAGAGAGATTGACCCCACTCCTTTTTGCTTGTCATGCAGGTGCCCTGCCTTGACATCAGCAGATGTAGGCATGACAGTCAGGTGTTTGGTCAGAGTTCTGTGGCTGGTGGGAAGTGGAGGCAGTGGTGACATAGGGACAAACCATTCCCTTCTCCTGTGCTGATGAGCACAGGGAAAGGATACTGGTGGTCGTGTCCATCTGGACAGGGGATCAGTCTGAAACAACTCAGTCTAGCTGCCCAGACTGTCACAGCGTCCTGGAATATTCTAGAGTTTCCAACAAACTCCAGAGTATTATGCTTAAAATGGAGTAAAGTCAGATTAAAACCCCCAAACACAGAATACTTGCTAGAAATTGCTGTGTGCTAGGGAGGCACCATCTATCCTATGTCTTACCATCCATCTAGTTCTTTAAAGTGTTTTTAGGTGTGACCCATTTGAACTGCTTGGTTCTGCCTCTTGCACTGCTCCCATCTACTAGGATTGCCTGAGAAGAGGGCAGCTCAAATATAGAGAAGTTCCGTTAGCTGAGCCTTCCCATCAGACATGCCAAAAAACTCCTCCAGTTTGCTGTTCTTGTCTATTCCTGTCAAGTTTGCTGGACACCGTTGTGGGTGGCTTGTTGTGGCCTCGTTCTGAAAATCTCTTATGCTTATGGTCAGTCCGTGAGCCGCCTAATGAATACATACCATCCTTATGCTTTTAGATGCTTGGCAGGATTGGTGCTGACGAATGAGCGAATTTAGCGAGAGCGTTTTCAGACATCTGTGTTTAACATGTGCCAAAAGTGGGTGGCAAAGCACCATCTGGTGTTTTAGTAACATCACTAGTGGGTTGAATTTTATTTTATCTTATTTCATTTCATGATAGCGTCATAGGTATTCTTTTAGACTTCAATATTTCCCTGAGGACTGTTTTATATACGTATAAAGGCACTTGTGGCATACAGCAGAATGTTCATTTTTCTGTGAAATACGGGCTTTTAAGAGCTTTTCATCAGAGTGAACAAACATTTGTATACCCTGCAGAGTGTACATTTTTTCACTATAGGTGATGACATATAGTTTATAACCCATGAAAATTAGTCAAGGATAGGAATGTATACTGGCTGCAGTATTGCAGCCTTAATTTTCTGCTATATAGACACAATTCATTCAATTTGCCATGTCATAACAGGTAACACTCAGGAAACTCAGTGGTAGAGCACATTTTACATACAGTGTATCACAACATTACGAAAGAAGGGCATCAGTGATCAGTCACAATGATCCAGTTACACCAGCACACCCAGAAGTTTCTGGGAATCCAATAATAATAATAATAATAATAATAATAATAATAATAATGTATTTGCATTCCACTCTATCTCCTTGAGGGGACTCAGGGCAGATTCCAGCATTCACAGATACAAAGGCAAACATTCAGTGCCTAGAAACAATGAAACACAAATAAATGTAAAGGCTTCTCCTTCTGGCTCTGAGGGGTGGTGCTCATCTCCATTTCTAAGTCAAAGAGCCTACGTTGTCTGTAGACACCTCCTAGGTCATGTGGCTGGCATGACTGCATGGAGCCCACTGTTTACCTTCCCACCAAGGCGATACCTATTGATCTACTCACATTTGCAATGTGAGTAGATCAATAGGTATCGCCTTGGTGGGAAGGTAAATTTGCAATGTTTTTGAACTGCTAGGTTGGCAGGCTCTGGGGCTAATGATGGGAGCTCACCCTGCTCCATGAATTTTGAACTGCCATTTTATTTATTTATTTATTTGCTACATTTATATACCACACCTCTCAGTCTGCAGGCAACTCAGGGCAGTTTACAGTCAATTAAGACAATATAAAATCATGATAAAACTTGCAGTTTCTCAAGTCGCTCCTGACACGACAAAATATATATATGATAAAATCAATAAAAACCTTCCAGTCAGCAAGTTCCGCAGCTCAGCGGTTTAACCTGTTGTGCCACTGTGGCCCCGAATCACAATATGAAAGCCAAGGTGCTGTCTGCTATTTTCCTTTAGCATCTTCTATTCTGTTTAACATATTCTCCAATTATTCTGACTTGCCAGAAACAGTTCTGACAAATGCTCTGCCAGTCCACCTTTCCTGCTGTTTTTAAAATGTCCTAGTTTGTCTCTCCTCTTCTTACTTGTCTCCTTAGGAGTCCCTGGTAGTGCAATGGGCTAAACCCTTGTGCTGGCAGGACTGCTGACCAAAAGGTCAGCAATTCAAATCCAGGGAGCAGGTTGAGCTCCCGTCTGTCAGCTCAAGTTTCTCATGCAAGAGACGCCTCCCACAGGATGGTAAAACATCTGGGCGTCCCCTGGGCAACGTCTTTGCAGATGGCCAGTTATCTCACACCAGAAGCAACTTGCAGTTTCTAAAATTGCTCCTGACATAAGAAAAAAAACTTGCCTTCATCATCCTCCACTTACTTCAGTTGATGCAAACTGAGTTCACAATGCAAAAGTATTTTGTACTCAATTAATTCAGGGTGGGAAGATAGTGAAATCTTGCCCTTCCCTGTTTGCTTAGGCAAAAGCAAACAGCTGCAGTCTCTCTATTCTGGTTTGGGTGTTCTCCCTCATTAATACCTTTTGCCATCTTGGCCACATTCTGAAATTGCTTGGCCACATTTCTCCAGATTTTCATCTGTGAAATTTTAGAAGATATAGTTAAATAATGCCTGGCGTGGGAGAGTTACTTTTGGACTATAACTTATAGAGTGCCTTCGTTAGTATGGCTAATGATTATGTTGCTTGGCAGATTCTGAGAGCTGCAGTCCAAAAATGACTCCAAGGTCAGCTCTGAACCTTGGAAATGCATATAGCAAATAAGACTGAGAGCATAAAAAGAGCAATGCTGGATCAGAACAAAAGTCTGTCTTCTACAGTATTCTGTTCACACAGTGGCTGCCTAGCTGCCAGGCATGTAACCTTGGTGGGGACCAAAAGGGAAGCACTGCTGTCCCAAATAAGAATTCTGCTTTCCCCTCTATGAAATGTTGCATCAGTTCCCATATTTATAGCATTGCAATACTATAAAACTTCAGTTGAGCATTTTAGAAATAGAATTCAGGCATCCAACGTAAAGACAAAGTTATCAGGGAGAGGTGAAGATAGCTAATATGAGTTCTAGGTGTGAAAAATTTTCAATGTTTCGTTCTCAGCAATGCGAGAAATGTGGCAACTGAAGGAAAAATTCACGGGGAGGGCAACATTATTATTTGAAATGCAACGTCCTCATCTTGCCCTTACTGTAGCTGCATACCTCCCATTTCATAGAATTATAGCGCTGGAAAAGATTGCATCCAGTTCAACCCTATTCTGTCATGTCGGAAAATACCATTAAAGCACCTCTGACAGATGGCCATTCAGCCTGTGCTCTAAAACTTCCAGAGAAGGAGACTCCCCCACATTCCCAAGCAGCATATTCCGCTGTTAAAGAGCTCTTACTGATAGGAATTTCTTTCTAATGTTTAAATGGAATCTCTTCTTTTGTGGTTTGAATGC